>NC_081848.1:67629347-68902918 GCF_963259705.1 Myotis daubentonii
GTTACATAACCTCTCTGAGCTTTTGTGACCACATATAGAGAGTGGGGATGATAACAATAGCAGTTACACAATTGTGGTGCTTGTATTAAGCAGGGTCCTCATAGAAACAAAACCGAAAGGATGTGTGTGTGTATATATACATGAGATTTATGTTAAGGCATTGACTCATAAGATTATGAAGGACAGCAAGTCCAAAACCTGCACATGGAGCTGGCAGCCTGGAGACTCAGGTGAGAGTTGATGTTACAATTCAAGTCCAAAGACCATCAAGCCGAAGACCCAGCAAAAGCCAATGCTGTCTTTAGCTGCTGCAGAATTCTCTTGATCAGGGAAGATCAGCCTCTATTCTATTCAAACCTTCAACTGATTTAAGGCCCACCCACATAATGGAGGGTAATTGTACTAAGTATGAGGAGGACCAGGTTCTTGCCAGGCTTGTGGTGCCTCTAACTCCATGACCTTGAGTAGATAAATTCTCCATTCCACTTCTTTGTTTCCTCACTTGCCAAAGAAAGGGTTCAGCCCAGATCATCTCTAAGGTAGTTTTTGCTTCTAACATGTCTGTAATGCAAAAAAAATGCTGTAGGAGTTTGAAGCCTGAGGAATCAGCTTTTAATTCTTCAGAGAAACCATTACAGCAAACAAACTACGTTTGCCAGTGTGAGACTGGGCTGCAAGACCCAACACTGTTACTCATCCCCTTTCTAATAAGATGCCTTAGGCATCATTGAGATTGATTAAGGCACTCAGATTCCAGCAATTACTAAACTTGAAAGAAATGATTTGCCTCATTCCTAAACAAGTTTCAGAGGAACTAATTAAACAAGGCAACTTTAAGTAAGAAAATTTCCTGGGTTATAATTGCTGTTCAGCTCTGAAAGTAAGTTCCTGGGGCCTGTCATAGGTCATTCAGCAAAAAAGGATGGACCTTTTTAAAATGATTTAAGGCAGGAAGGCCATATTCCAGCATTATTGGTTCATTGATTGCTAACCTGTATTCTTGAGATTTGTTTTGTTTTATGAACTGCGTATACACACACATGCACACACATAATAGAGCAAATATATGACAGAGAAAACTTTATACTAGCTTAGGGAAAGGTTCCAAAATGATGAAGCAAGTTTAATAGTTACATATTAAAGTGCCAAGAATTAAGATAAAAATAAGAGGTTTATAATGAAAATGCGTGTGAAATTATGCGTGTGGCTTGGGTGTAGCAAAAAGAGTGATACACTCTCTGGAAATAAAACACAAAAAAGATATCCTGTGACAGACAATAGTGTGGTGAAGGCCTGGGAGGGGCTGGTGCAGGGTGGAAGGGGTCATTGGGGGAAAAAGGGACATTTGTAATACCTTCAACAATAAAGATAAATTAAAAAAATAAATATAAATAAGTCTCAAAAAAAAAGATATTCTGTGCACATCTTCAGCGGAGCTCTTTGACTCCTTGAAATCCAGATATGTTCTTTCTAATGAACATTGGACCTTAATTTAGAACTGCTCTGGTGGAGGTAGAGCTAGCCATTCAGGTAGAAAAGCAGGGTAAAGAGCTAAGTGCTAGAGTGCCTGAGATATACAAACTGCATTTTGAAGAGTTCTGATGATATTAAACCTGTCATTAATTCTCTTCCTGGTTTGGGGAAAGTCATGTAACCTCTCAAAATCACACTAGGAAATTGCTTTGCTCTGTAGTTGTGACAATCTACACTTTGTATAAAAGTGTATAAAAGACAAAGACTTTGTATAAAAGACAAAGATGCTAATTGACCATACCTTCGCTACACCCAAGCCACACCCACCAGCCAATCAGAGTGACCATATGCAAATTAACCCAACCAAGATGGCAGCTGGCAGCCACGGAGCTGGAGCAAGCAGGAGGTTTGGTTGCCCGGGCGATGGAAGAAGCCAAGCTTCCTGCCTGCCCTGAGCTGGCTCATGGCAACACATTTTCAATTATAGAAGACAAATAAATCCCAGATATCTGCTTCCAGCCAGCCTCCACTGGGAGCTTGGGTGGCTGGGGGCCTGGCCAGCCTGCAAACAGCCATCAGCCCCTCACCCAGGATGGCCACACCCTCATGGGGTAAGAGTCCCTGCTGGGGGGGTTGGCCAGTCTGAAAACAGCCATCAACCCCTCACCCAGGCTGGCCAGGCACCCCCGGGGGGACCCCTACCCTGAAGGGGCTGTGGCCAGCCTGCAAACAGCCATCAGCCCCTCACCCAGGCTGGCCAGGCACTCCTATATAATTAAAGGGTAATATGCAAATTGACCCTAACAGCCTAATGACTGGGAATGACTGGTCACTATGACACACACTGATCACCGGGGTCAGTGCACTCCCATAGGGGGAGCTCTGCTCAACCACAAGCCAGGCTGATGGCTGCCAATACAGCGGTGGTGGTGGGAGCCTCTCCCCCCTCCTCAGCAGCATTAAGGATGTCTGACTGTAGCTTAGGCCTGCTCCCCGCTGGCAAGTGGACATCCCCCTAGGGCTCCCGGGCTGCCAGAGGGATGTCTGACTGCCAGCTTAGGCCCAATTCCCCCAGGGAGCGGGCCTAAGCCAGCAGGTGGTCATCCCCGGAGGGGTCCCAGACTGTGAGAGGGCACAGGCCAGGCTGAGGGACCCCCTCAAGTGCACAAATTTTTGTGCACCAGGCCTCTAGTCTATATAATAAAAGCCTAATCAACCATTATGGTGGAACAACTAGTATCTATGATGTGCACTGACCATCAGGGGGCAGACACTCAACACAGGAGCTGCCCCCTGGTGGTCAGTGTGCTCCCACAGGTGGAGCGCTGCTCAGCCAGAAGCCAGGCTCACAGCTGGCACGCACAGCGGCGGTGGCAGGAGCCTCTTCCACCTCCGTGGCAGCGCTAAGGAGCAGCGAGCTGAGCACTAAGGAGCAGCAAGCAGGTGGGCAGTAAGGAGCAAGGCGTCCTGGACTACAAGAGGGATCCTGGACTGTGAGAGGGTACAGGCTGGGCTGAGGGGAACCCCCCCCTCCCCTGGTGCATGAATTTCGTTCACTGAACTATAAACTCCACAAGGACAAGGACTCTTTCTACTTTGTTCATGATTGTATCTCTGGTAATTAGTACATTATATGTTTTGGAGTTGTGAAGACCTGCACTGGAAATTTGTCTGTATCTGCACATCATTAGCTATATGACCTAGCACAATTTATTCAGCACCATTACTATTCTTCAGCTACCTCAACTGAAAGTATTCCTGGGGCTTATTATAGTAACTGTTCCCAATTTATTTGTGATTATTTTATGCTCTCTCTTAGATGAAACTCCAAGATTTTATTATTCTCCTTGAAATCAAGAAACCTGATTTTGTAGCAGCATCTCTTACTGTCATTTCCAGACTCTGAGGACAGTGTCAAAGATTTTCAATTATCTCACTAATGCATTTACTTATGCTTGATTAAAATATCCTTTGGGTACTTTCAAGGGATATGTTTAGAGCAGTGGTTCTCAGAGTATAGTCTAGGAAACTTTGGGGGTTCTTGAGGCAATTTCATGCAGTCCATACTCAGTGTTTTCATAACAGTCCAAGATATTACAGATACTGGCTTCATATTTCACATTGAAATTAACTTAAAAATATGAGTGTTTTGTTATATTATCAAAGAAGAGTATCACAATTATCTAAAGACTAAGTAGTCTTCCATTTTCTTTTTTTCTCTTTTAGTTTTGCTGATTTTTTTGACTTTTAATTTCTTTATGAAAGTATTACATATGTGTCCTTACCCCGCCCCCCCCCCCCCCGATCGCCCCTCCCCACTCATGCCCTCACCCCTCTGTTGTCTGTGTCCATTGGTTAGGCTTATATGCATGCATACAAGTCCTTTGGTTGATCTCTCCCTCTTACCCCCACCCTCCCCTACCTTCCTGCTGAGGTTTGATGTTTTGATCGGTGATTCTCTGTCTCTGGATCTATTTTTGTTCATCAGTTCATGTTGTTCATTATATTCCATAAATGAGTGAGATCATGTGATATTTATCTTTCTCTGACTGGCTTATTTCACTTAGAATAATGTTCTCCATTTCCATCCATGCTGTTGCAAATGGTAAGAACTCCTTTTTTTCCGCAGCGTAGTATTCCATCATGCAGATGTACCACAGTTTTTAATCCACTCATCTGCTGATGGGCACTTAGGCTGTTTCCAAATCTTAGCTATGGTGAATTGTGCTGCTATGAACATAGCGGTGCATATATCCTTCCTGATTGGTGTTTCTATTTTCTTAGGATATATTCCTACAAGTGGGATCACTGGGTCAAATGGGAGTTCCATTTTTAATTTTTTGAGGAAACTCCATACTGTTTTCCACAGTGACTGCACCAGTATGCATTCCCACCAGCAGTGAACGAGGGTTCCTTTTTCTCCACATACTCTCCAGCACCTGTCATTTGTTGATTTGTTGATGATAGCCATTCTGACAGGTGTGAGATGGTACCTCATTGTCGTTTTGATTTGCATCTCTTGGATGATTAGTGATTTGAGCATATTTTCATATGTCTCTTGCCTTTCTTCTGTCTTCTTTTAAAAAGTATCTATTTATGTCTTTTGCCCATTTTTTGATTAGTCTTCCCTTTTCTAATTGTATATCTGTTTAAGAATAAATTTTCTTTATATACTTCAATCAAAACAAAATGCTCAGTATGTTGAATTTAGAATTATTCATAAGAATTCAATGATCTTATGTAGCCAGTTTTAAAAATTGCAAAAATATAAAACTGTTATTTCTCACTTTATATTTTTTTGGTATTGAAATAAACTTATCCATATTTATTAAACTATTATTTACATTGACCTATATTGGGCTTATTATTTTTTTAAATGAATTAATAAAACATATCAAATTTCTCAGTTTTTATTTCTGAAATGGTAAATATTGATAGATATAACCCATTTTCAGAAAATCTGTTTTGGGGTCTCTAATACTTTTTAAGAGTATAAAGGGTTGCTGAGATCAAGAGATTTGAGGACCTCACATTTAGCTGATTGTTGAGTAGTTTATATGATCATAATTAACTAGAGGCCCAGTGTATGAAATTTGTGCACAGAAGGGGGAGTGTCCATCAGCCCAGCCTGCACCCTCTCCAATCCGGGACCCCTCGGGGGATGTCTGACTGCCTCCTTCAGTCCAGGACCGTTGGCTCCTAACAGCTTGCGTGCCTGCCTGTCTAATTGCCCCTAACCCCTCTGCCTGCCTGCCTGATCACCCCTAACCACCTCTGCCTGACTGATCGCCCCTAACTGCTCCCCTGCTGGCCTGATCGCCCCTAACTGCCTCTGATTTGCCCCACACGCAGGACCCAGGATTCCCTCCTCTAGCTGGTTGCAGGAACCTGGGACCCAGGCTTCCCTCCCTCTGGCCAGCTGCAGGCACCCAGGACCTGGGCCAGCTTCACCTTTGCTGGCCACAGCCACAGGGGACTCTGGGCAAGCAGCTTTGCCTGGGCCGCAGCTGCAGGCACCTGGGACAGCGGGGTGGGCAGCTTATCCCTCTCCTGGGCCATAGGTGCAGACACAGTCACTGGTGCCCAAGATCATGGGGCAGGTGGCTTGTTCCTCTCCCGGGCCACAGCCTGGCTGGTCCCCATTCCTCGCTCACGAGCTCATTTGTGCCTGGCTGGTCCCCATTCCTCTCTCTCCAGTGTTGAGTGTCTGAGCCTTACAGAGTGATGGTGTGATGGCATGACAACCATTTGCATATTAGCTTTTTATTATATAGGATCTACACCAGCATGTCTATCCCTCTAACGTTTTTGATTCCCTCCATCAATTATGGTCTATACTTTAGTTGTTCTAATTATAGGCCTTAGTTGATGTTATTTCATGATTTATCTGCTTTATAAAACTCCCTTACTATTCTTTCTTATCACCCTGCTTGTGACAATTAGCACAGTCCCACCACTCCTCAGGGGTATCCCTGTGCCCTCACAGAGCATTCCCTGCACTCCCCATCTGGGTTATGCTTGGATGTAACTCTCTTGGACCTGAAACCAAAGAGGTGTATTGATAGAGACTGAAAAGATACTGACAGCTCTAAACTTTCTTCACTTCCTGGAGTTCACAATGCTTTTCCTCAGAACCTGCAACACTATTCTTTTTACCGCCCCCAATAACTCCCCACCTTTGTCACCCACTTTCATTAGTGAACTTTTATTATTATCCTTCAGTTTTCAGGTCAAATATAACTTCCTCAGAGAAATCTTCCCTAAGATCGAACACTATGTCAGATGTTGTATATAATCACCTGACACCTGTTGTTATGATTCCACACACTAGTCCTAATTTGTAAGTATAAATTTATATGAGTATTTGATGACTTTTCCTATGAGGTCATAAGTTCCACAAGGGCAGGCACTATATATTTCTCACTATTTTATTTTTGCTTTTTTTCCCCCATTGATATTTCTAAATATGTTATTATGTGTTATGTCATGTAATCTTTATAACAACTTTATGAAGACAAGTTATTTCCATTTTATAGATAGGAAAATTGAGGCTTGCCACTCAACCATTACAAAGCTCACCCAATGCCTTACCTTGCCCCACAGTTGTATCGCCCTCAACATCCCAATGTTGAGTACCTAAAAGTTGCTCAGTAAGATATATTTTAAATAAATAAATATAATCATGGTCTGATGTAGAGGTAAAAATTTGCTCTGACCACATAAATGTTATTCTGTTTTTCAATTTCAAATTCTCCAAGCTCTGTCTCTTGATTTCATTGTTTGTAAATGAGATCATTTTATTAAGTGACAGTCGAATATGTTTCAGAACTAAAATTATATAGTTTTTCATTATCATTATTGTTATAGACTGCAAATAATTCTTGAGTATCTACTATATGAAGACTATTCTGTTGGTTATTCCTTTCTGCTGAATCCTCTTTTATCTCAAATGTATGAATAAAACTCACAAGGCAAAGGGGCTTTAGAGGTTAATTGGATCAATTATATTAATGGTGAATAATTTCTCTCTACTTCATCAGGAAAGGTAATTGAGCTTTACAATTTGTCACTTGGCTCCAGAATAGCACACAAAGGTACACTTTTCTGTTTGCAGCATATCCCAAAGGGGTGCTCAGGCTTATATTTTCTCCCAGCGTTATTAGCATTGAAAAGAGGATTTCTGCAGTTGAGTAGAAGGCATTTTTAAGGTAATGTGAGAAATTCTGGACTTGAGTTGAAATTCATATGCAGTAGTAATTGGTGTTCATGTAGTAAGTATTATGTTTAATTAACCTGGGGAAAAGGTCAGTAAGTCCTATGAACAAAAGACAAAACGAGTCTTAATATAATGAAACTATATAATAAATTGACTTTGTGAAATAGAATAAAGTTTTCTTTCCTATAATTACATTTGGTGAAGGAAGCTGAAATATCTTTTCTTTAGGCCTTATTTTCTCTTTCAGTGAAACAAGCAATTAGATGTGTACTTGATGGGTGTTTTTGTTCTCATAAACCCTCTGTAGCTGTGTGTGACCTACCATTGTTTTTTGTGTGATCTCACAGGAAATTTATTGGCCCTTTATAGTAGGTCAACTTAATAGTAAATGTGAATATTTTAATGACTTACAAATATTTATTTTTCTACATTAGGCAGTGCATGGGGTAGGAGCTCCTTAATAAGAGTGCAAATATGTATATATGTATATATCTATAGATATAGATATAGATATATAGGCATATATATCTATATATATATGATAAAGCTATATCTTTGACAATATACTGTACATTTATAATTAATATATGTCAAGATGTATCTGATTAATGTAGCAAACTGAATGACAGGGATGGCAGGTGCACTAAGTCTGAAGGGGACTGAGAGATCACTAGGGATCAGTTCCTTTTGGATGATCACCCTCAGAGCTGTCTGCCTTTTAAAGAGACCTCCTGGTGAAGGGAGATTATAGAAGACAGGGAGGAGAGATGTTTGGTGGGGAGATGATATCTGAGCATCTCTTGACTATAACAAGGCATGCAACCATATTTAAGTCTACAAATTAATGGCAAGTAAATGTAGCACAAAGAAACTCTCTTTATTTTTAACTATTTTATTTTCATTTTTAAATCTTGTTGAGAGTATTACAGATGTCCTCCTTTCCCTCATTTTAAAATGCCAAGGGTTAAAAAACTCTCTTTAGTGTCTACCTATATAATACTATAATTCAATATACTATGCCTTAAATTTCCCTCATTCTCTTTACAAAGAAACTTGGGAGAAATGATTTCAAAGTTAATATCAAGAATGGTAATGTGCTGCCTAATTTTTTTTGGATGGTGGCTTATCTTTTGGACATTAAAAATTATATATATGGGTTCCTAGAAAGTTTCCAGTCAAGTTTGTGATTTGCACAGAGCAGTAGATAGGACTCATGGTGTGCAACAGGTTTATCCCTGCCTCATTTTATGTCCAGGTCTTGTTTTCCTTTTTACATTTTCTTAATTTACGCTATTTACCTGTGCCTTATGACTCATGCTAAGCCTCCTTCAACCCTTTTTTATTTGTAAAAGCATTGATAAATATACATTGACATGTATGTTTATTTTATATTTTAATAACTGTAGAAGAAAACAAGAGATATTAGGGAAGAAATGTCTCTTGAAATATTCAAACCCAATTGTAATTTTGCAAGCAAGCCCTGCAATTTCCCAGCTCATGGAAAGGCCTCATATTAAAGAAGGGAAGTTTCTACATGAGGACACAGCACTCTAGGGACATCCTTGCAAGACAAAGCAAATAGCATATCTGAAGGACTGAATACAGAGATGAAGAAATCATAGAGAATGTACTGTGTAGTTTTAACTCTTAGTTTTCAAAGTGCTTTCTCATAAATGTGAACTTTGAAAGTCCCACTAATCTGAGAAAGGTAGATAAGAGAATAGAATTTGGAAATTATGTTTATTTAAAATTGGCAGCAGCTAACCCACACCAGAACCCAGTTCTTTTGATTCTTGCTTTTAAGCTGCTTCCGGAAATAGGCTTTGTTAAAACTGACCTTAGCAGCTGACAGCCATGAAATACTAAGGGAATCAAAATGTCACTCATTCCAATCCCCCTTTGCTTAGGATGAAGAATTTCTACTTTGACTATGACTCTACCATTAATATTTATTGTAAAGTTAAAAATTATAGATTCTTGCCATCAAATAGATACAGTTACAAGAGAGAAATTTTTTTTCTAGCTCAATTTTAAGTCCATAGCTGAGTATATGACCAAGATTAAGTTACTGCCGCCCCCCCCCCCAGCAGAAGAGATTTTTAAAGATTTTGATTGAACAGCAGAAATACTGCATCTTTTGCCATTTCAGAGCCCTGACAATCACAGTTTAGCCATTTTTTACTGTGGTGTGTACTGGGTTGTAACATAGACCAGCAGAGATGGTGCTTTTCGCATTGCTGGCAACAGTTCAGCTACTAGTTTCTACTTCTGAAGGCAAGAAGACTGTTAGAGGTCAAGTTCCAGAACTTCCTGTGTTAATACATTACCAAAAACTTGGTGGCTTAAAACAACAAAAATGTACTCTCTCATAGTTCTGGAGGTCAGAAGTCCAAACTTAATATCACCGAGACAAAAATAAGGTATTGGCAGGACCACACCCGACCCAGAGACTCTAGTTGGGATTCCATTCCATGCCTCTTCAGACTTCTTATGACTGTTGGCATCCTTGTGGTTGTCTCTCTCCTCCTTCTGCTTCAGTGGTCCCATTGCTTCCTCTTCTTGTATCTGTAGTCACATCTCCCTGAGCCTCCTTCATATAAGGATGTTTGTAATTGTAGTTAGGGCTCATCGTTATAATCTACACATCTCAAGATTCTTCACTTAATAACTCTTTCCCCATATAAAGCAACATTCACAGGTTTCAGGAATTAGAATTTGGATATCTTTATGGGCCATTATTCAGTCTACCATATTCCCCCAAATCATTCAATTTGGCCAGTTTAGTTGTTTGTGCATTTGTTTTGTTTTGTTTGTGTGTGTGTGGTTTTTTTTTTGCTCTTGATCATATAGGACAGTGATTTTTAACCTTTTTCATCTCATGGTACACATAAACTAATTACTAAAATTCTGTGGCACACCAAAAATATATGTTTTTGCGGATCTGACAAAAAAATAGGTACAATTTTGATTAAGTCACACCAGACAGCTATTGCTGTGTTGACTGTTATCATTTTAAATTTGACAATTGAAGGGAAAAGAGGTCAGTGCCCTTGACTAAATAGTCAGGTATTGCATGTTTTAAAAGTTCTGTAGCGCACCAGTTGAAAATTGCTGCTATAGGAAATTTAAACACATTGTAAACACAATTATCAATTGATTAATATTTTTACTTCCTTTCAGAGTATATTTGAAATTCAGACAAGTAGCTATGGCCTCAGATTCCTATTACCTAAGAAAATCTATTATTTTATTCAAATTTCACATTTTCTATTTATGAAAATCCATGTTCTTGGTTGTGTGAATAAAAAGTTGGATAAAATATAATCGCATTAAAAAAATCATAGCAAAATGAACTTCCAAGGATATGCAATATAATATTAGAATAATAAAACTGTTCTTCATGGAATTCTCTGGAAAAAGACAAAAGGATTCAAAGACCCAAAGAGAAACCAACACATCCTTTCTAACTCCCCTTTTTATATCTTCCACATGGTCCTCAATTACCCTAAGTGCAAATAGAAGACAAGAACACAAATCACCCTCTCTAACAAGAAGAAAAATAAGGTGACACATGCTATTTTCATAATAACTGATCTCTTAAGCTAGCATAGAACATTTTTTTAGTTATTCAACAAGAATAACTAACCCAGGTCAGCATAAACAGGTCTCACAATGAACAACATATATACATCTATTGGGTTTTTCAATGATCTAAAATGGCCAATGATGGGGGAACTTATATATATATCTTAATTCATCTTTTCACAGAGAGGGACCACAGAAACTCAAAAATCAATGGATGAGAAAAATTTCACCAAACTTAAAGAGTTCATACTTTTAGGGTTCACAGCTGACTTATGGTTACAGCATGTGCTCTTTTTCATCTTCCTCATCATTTATATCATCAGTCTTTTAGGGAACGTCACCCTGATTTCTCTGATCTGTGCTGATTCTCGGCTCCACACACCCATGTATTTCTTCATTGGAAACCTTTCATTCCTGGATCTCTGGTATTCCTCTGTCTATAATCCAAAAATCCTTATGACCTGCATCTCTGAAGACAAGAGCATCTCCTTTGCTGGCTGTTTGGCCCAGTTCTTTTTCTCAGCTGGACTGGCCTATAGTGAATGTTACCTGTTGGCTGCCATGGCTTATGACCGCTACGTGGCCATCTCCACCCCGTTGCTTTATTCCCAGGTGATGTCCTCAAAGTTATGCACCAGTCTTGTTGCAGCTTCATACGTTGGTGGCTTTCTTAACTCAATCATCATTACCAGTGAGACATTTACCCTGAACTTCTGTGGGGACAATATCATTGATGACTTCTTCTGTGACCTGCCCCCCCTTGTAAAGTTGGCCTGTGACGTGAAGGAGAGCTACCAGGCTATGCTCTATTTCATACTTGCCTCCAACATCATTACTCCCACTGTGCTCATTTTTGCCTCCTACCTCTTCATCATCGCTGCCATCTTGAGGATCCGCTCCACCCAAGGCCGCCTCAAGGCTTTCTCCACTTGTGCCTCTCACTTGACAGCTGTCACCTTGTACTATGGTTCAATTCTTTTCATTTACTCCCGACCAAGTACTAGTTATGCCCTGGAAAGGGATAAAGTGGTGTCAGTTTTCTATACTGTGGTGATTCCAATGCTGAATCCTTTGATCTATAGCGTAAGAAATAAAGATGTTAAAAATGCACTGAGAAAAATAATAGACAGAGTGCCCAGGCCTGGTTGATCAGTTGGTTGGAGAATTATCTCATATGGCAAAGGATTGTGGGTTCGATTCTCCGTCAAGGCACATGCTTAGGTTGCGGGTTTGATCCTGTTTGTTCAGGGTGCATATGGAAGACAACTGATCCAGGTTTCTCTCTTACATCAATAGAGCTCTCTCTCTCTCTCTCTCTCTCTCTCTCTCTGAAATCAATGAACATATACTCAGGTGAGGGGGAAAAAAGAAAATGGTGGACAGAGCAAAGTGTTTTTAAGTGAAAATATTTGGTAAACAATGGCTGTATTTTATTTTACAGATTATCTTCATGTCATTAGTATCAAATATACTTTAAAAATAAAACAAACAAATAAAATCACTGGATCATGTGGAAATATCGGTCTGCATTTTTGTTTTTTTGAATACATTTTTAAATAAGCGAGGCTGGTGCATTTGGAAAAACTGCTATGACTGTTGGCTCGGAAGAGAGTCCATGAAATTATTGTGATTCTGTGAAGGTTAAAAGAGAAAACAGCCGAAACCGGTTTGGCTCAGTGGATAGAGCGTCGGCCTGCAGACTGAAGGGTCCCAGGTTCGATTCCGGTCAGGGGCATGTACCTGGGTTGCGGGCACATCCCCAGTAGGAGATGTGCAGGAGGCAGCTGATCGATGTTTCTTTCTCATCGATGTTTCTAACTCTCTATCTCTCTCCCTTCCTCTCTGTAAAAATTCAATAAAATATATTAAAAAAGAAAAGAGAGAAAACAATATTTGAATTTTCACTTCAGAGTCTATAAGTTGCCTGTATATAAATATTTTAATCTATATATGGAATAATAAAATTGGTTATGAAATCACTGCCAGCATTAGATGGGGTGAATGACTTGCTTCAAGTCATTGTAGTTCATAGGTAAAAAATAAAATAAAAATAAAACAAACCCAGAACTTCTGAGTCCAGAAGTTCTTACCCCATTTGTTGGGTGAGAGAGAGTCAGGAGTTTATAAGTAAATTTCTACTGTGAAATGCCCTTAGAAACAAGTTTATTTTTTTCTTTTATGATACTCATTTTTTTTGCTTGCCATGATACAAAATTTCTTTAGTAATAGATTCAAGAAAGAACAAATTAGTGCCACTGAGCTTCCAATAAAAATAATACTTTCCCCAACTATTAAAAAATCAAGAACAAAAGTATAGCAGCTGTATAAAATACCCAGAAATGAAAATGTAGAGAGAAATAGAGAAATGAGTAGAGAGATATATACATTTCAAAAAGCTTTACATCCAAGATTCAGAGTGAAACTCTCTATTAGGTAGAATTTCCACATCATGGAGCGGGGGGTGGGGGGGGGTGGGGGGTGGGGGGCGGAAAGAAAGAGAGAAAGAAAGAAAGAAAGAAAGAGAGAGAGAGAAAGAAAGAAACTCTCTGCTACTTTAAGCAATGATCGTTAACAATGAAGTTTCTCTGCATGTTTGTATTTCTTTGCTTCTTCAGTTTCATGCATGAATTAATAAAAATAGAAAATATTTCATTGTGCTGGATCACATTTTCTCATTTTAGTAGTCATTTTACCTGAAAAAAACATGAAGTTGTACCAACATAAACAGTCTTAGTGTTGATAACCAAGTGTATTCATTTGCTAGAGCTGTCATAACAAACTACCACAGACTGAATGGCTGAAACAAAATCTATTTTCTCACAGTTCTGAAGGCTCAAACGCCAAAATCAGGATGCCATCAGGGTTGATTTGTTCTGAGGCCTCTTACCTTTGCTTGCAGATGGCCACCCTTTTGCTTTCTCCTCTCATGATCTATTTTCTGTGCACAAACATCTCTGTGTTTCAGAGATGACAGGTAACTTAAAATCTCACAGGTGATAGTGGCAGGCTTATCACAGGACTCCTTCATCCAAGGCCGGTGAATTTTGCATTTCCAAACCTGTCACTCCTTTGTCAAATTGTATGAGACTAGGAGAGTTAGAAGTTTTTAAGGACTTTCTCAAGACTGCAGAGCTACCAAAGTGTAGAATCAGAATTTAAACTCACTTCAACTACACAATAATGAGTCTGCCTATGCCAGATGTGTCTGCTCTCAGCTAGTCTGCTCGTATATCTGCGACTAGCTGTTAGGTCATTGGGGCTGAATGATGAAGATGTATGCACTAACATGTGAAGGGGAACACTTGCTTTTAGCTGTGGTCACAGAGAGAATGTAGCGAAATGTCTTATTATCCAGCAAAATCACCCAAGCTTATTTACATGGTAGAAGGATTTCAAAAATGAGAAGAAAAGCATGCATCCCTCTTGATACCCAAGCTCGGCGTCTGCATAGTGCTGTCTATGCTGCAAAACATTAGCCAGAACAAACCTCAAGGCTATCCTAGATCAAGCAGTAGAATAACAGAATCTACTCTTTAAAACAGGAAATCAGTAAAGAATTGTGTAGATTTCTTTTTTTGGAAAAAATATGTCACATAGGTCACTAGTTTGTGGTTTAGTTTACATTTTTTCTTTTCACTTGATTTTAGCCCAAAGGCCAAGAAATGATGCACATCCTTTTCTTTTAGTTAGGTATATTTTCTGTCCAAACACTTGACTATAAGATAGGGTCTTTTAGTACAGTGTCCCAAGCTTTCATCAAATTTATTTCTCTACCTTTACCAAGATTTTGTAGTTTCTTGTGTAAAAATAGAGGGATGCTTTCATAACCTATGCACCTATAAAAGATATACCTGGCTTAACAGTTGAGAACATATACCCTTGGTAAAGACAGTTCTGGGTTCAAATACTAGCTCTGCTGTTGACCAGCTCTGTGACCCCAGAATTGTCTCTTAACCTCCATGGGGTTCATCATAATACTTACATTATACAGTTGTAGAAAGAATTAAGTGAGTTAAGATTAAGGCTTAGAATACTAACTGGAACATAGTGATATATATATATATATATATATATATATATATATATATATATATATATTTAATTGTAGCAGGTGTATATTAATATTTACAATCAATCAGCACAATGCATGACACATAAATTCTCAATAATACATAAAGGATACTGAAAATTTTTTGAGTACTCACTATGTACCTAACATTGGGTTGGGTGTTTTCATGCATATCTTATTTACCCAGACAACCTGTCAGGGAGTTTCATTTTTCTAGTCTGGTGAGACTGAGGGACTTTCCTGGCATTAAACTATTAATAAGTGAAAGCTTTAATTTCAAAATCATATTCTAATACTAGTTCCTGGGGTCTTCTGAAGTCACAGAGTGAAGTTCTATTATTCTAGAGAGTTATGGATAAAAGTCCATATGCCTCCTAGTAACTGTTGACTTAATTGATATCTTTGTTTATTTCTTTCAATAGAAAAATCACTAAATAATTTCCCCCCTAAGTCTTCATCTGGCATTCTTCTCTGTGGACATGAAAGTGAGAAACTTCACCATCCTGACTGAATTCATCTTGGTGGGCTTCTCAGCAAACCCCTGGTGTCAGTTGATTCTATTTGTACTATTTCTGACACCCTATTTAATAACCTTGTCAGGGAACATGACCCTGCTATCTTAATTCATATTGATTCCCGCCAGCACACACCTATGTATTTTTTTTTATCAGCAATCTGTCATTTTTGGATTTTTGGTACACCTCTGTGTATACTCCCAAAATCCTGGCCAATTGTGTCTCAGAGGATAAATGCGTTTCCTTGGCTGGATGTGGAGCCCAATTGTTCTTTTCCTGGGTTGTAGCCTACACTGAGTGCTATCTCCTAGCAGCCATGGCGTATGACCGCCATGTGGCCATCTGTAACCCATTACTTTATTCAGGTACTATGCCCAGCTCTCTGTGTACCAGACTTGTAGCTGGCTCTTACATAGGAGGGTTCTTGAATGCCATAGCCCATACTGCTAATACTTTCCATCTGAGTTTTTGTGGTAAAAATATCATGGACCACTTCTTCTGTGATGCACCACCATTGGTAAAAATGTCTTGTACAGACTCCTAAGTCTATGAAAAAGTCCTCCTGGGTGTGGTGGGCTTCACAGCCCTCTCCAGTATTCTTGCCATCCTGATTTCCTATTTAAACATCCTTCTGGCTGTTCTGAGGATCTGCTCAGCCTCTGGAAGGCAAAAGGCCTTCTCCACCTGTGTTTCACATCTCATCTCAGTCATGTTCTTCTATGGATCCTTGCTCTTCATATATTCAAGGCCAAGCTCCATCCACTCCTTGGAGAAAAACAAAGTGGCTGCCCTGTTCTACACTGTGGTCAACCCATTGCTCAACCCTCTCATCTATAGCCTGAGAAATAAAGATGTCAAAGAGGCCTTCTGGAAAGCAACACAGGCCGTAAGGCCACAGAGATGAATGCTATCTTTTTGAAGAATGCACTCATCGCACTTTCCAAGTTATTGGCTTATAAACAGACATGTTGGTAAATATTGCAACATTTCAAGTAAATGTAAGTTATATGCAAAACAATGAAACATTAATAAAACCACTGTTTAATTGTTTATATTATTTTGTTGTGATTAAACTATTTTAAACCTATAATATTGGGTTGTTTGATATCCCACAATATTCTATTTTGCTTCTTTGCAGCACTAGATTTTCATGAAATTTATCCTTTAGATGATCTTTTTGAGGTATTAGAAAGAGAAAAGAAGAATTGAGTAGTTTTCTGCACATAGTTTGACTTTGAGGCTTGGCAAGTATACTTTATTGTGTGTAAAAATATTTGGAATGGTTAAACTGATGGAAATTTACTTAAGATTTTATAAGTGTTTACGTTTAGTAATGCGTTACCTCCATATTCGTTCATAAAGCTCTAATTGAGCACATAGAAAATATCTTTGGAAAATTTGTGTCTTGTACATCAATTTAATATTAGACAAAATGTTTAAGAGTTGTTTAGATTCCATAAAACATCACCACAACAAAAGACCTTACTAAAATCCATGGAGAAATATGTGTCTAGGACAGTGCTTTGTCCTGAAAGAGTGATCTCCACAGAGAATGAGTACCTTGCCATATTCTCCCTCATTTCATATATCACATATTCCCCACGAAGGAAAATAACAAGTGGAACTAAGCTGATACCAACCAACCAACAAACAAAAGCCCCACTATATTCTAGGACTGATAGTTATAACCACTTCACCATTTGTACTAGCGCTGACATTTCTGATCTTTCTTTTCATCTGCATTCATTAAATAACACTTCACTGCCCCAAATTTTTCATCATAATATTTTTAATTTTTCTTATTCTTTCATTTACACAGTTCTGTAGGTACTGGATAATAAAGATTAGGGGTGTGTTCCACAAATTTCCAAAATTCATGTAACATCTTCAGTTTCCATAAAGCCCATCATGTAGGTAAAAAAGTGGGTCAATCCGATAGGAGATACTTAAGTCAAACTTACTTCTTTGGGATTCCAGATATAATATATACACTGCAACTTTACATTAAGCCATCATGCTACTTTAAAAAACTATATTAATTGAATCTATATTTTATAGTATAGATTATAATTTTATCACTAAAGCAAAACAAGTTAATACAAACAAAACCTTTTTCATTGGATTTATTTGAATATAAAAGGAGGTATTTTTTAATACAGTCCTCCAACCTTATCCCAAAGCAGGTCATTTTCCTTGAGCACTAATTTGAGAAATTTATGTCAATTTAGGCTTCAGATAATGTGAACCTGAAGAATTTTTCATAGCTTCCTTCAATCTTTATTTCTCAGACTGTAGGTCATAGGGTTCAACATGGGGAACAGCACAGTATAAAATGTAGATACCTTTTTGTCCTCTCAAGGGAATAGCTGGAACTTGGGTGAGAGTAGATGTAGAGAATGGAGCCATAGTATAAGGTGACAGAGATAAGGTGGGAGGAGCATGTGGAGAAGACTTTGAGGCAGCACTGGGTGGAGCGGATCTCCAAGATGGCAGTGATGATGAAGAGATAGGAGGCAAGTATGACCACAGTGGGGGTAATGACGTTGGAGGCCAGGAGAAGTACAGCACAGCTTGGTAGCTCTCTTTCACGTCACATGCCAACTTCACCAGGGGTGGGAATCACAGAAAAAGTAGTCAATGACATTGTTACCACAAAACCCCAACGTGAATGTGTTGCTGCTGAGTATTACTATGTTCTCAAAGCCTCCAGTATTGGAATATAAAACCAAACAGATGCACAATCTCCTTGACATGGCCTGTGTATAAAGAAGGGGTTTGAAAATGGCCACATAGTGGTCATAAGCCATGGCAGCCAACAGGTAACACTCACTGTAGGCCAGTCCAGCAGCAGAGAAGAAGACCTGGACTACACAGCCAGCAAAAGAGATGCTTTTATATTCAGAAAATAAATCAAAGGCTTGCCCTTAGAGGAAATATATATTAAAAACGTTATGGGATCTCATCAATCTGTATTGGTGGGAATTGGGGAAACTTGTTTTGGATTGGGTTCTAAAAGTGTTAGCCCAATGAAAATGAAATGTAAGGATTAATCAAGTCAATTTTATCAACACAAGGAGACAAGAGAATACAGTGGAGTAAAGGCAGCCTATTCAATAAATAGTGCTGGAAAATTGGATAGATATGTGCAAAAAATGAAACCAGATCACCTTCTTACACCATACACAAGATTAAACTTAAAATGAGTTAAAGACTTAAATGCAAGACTTGAAACCATGAAAGTCCTAGAAGAAAACACAGGCAGTAAAATCTCTAACATTTCTCTTAGCAATATTTGTCCTAATTATATCTCCTCAGGCAAGGAAACAGAAGAAAAAATAAACAAATGAGATTACATCAAACTAAAAAGGTTTTGCATAGCAAAGGAAACCAACAAACAAAACCAACCCTCCCCCCCCCCAAATGAAGACTCTTTCTGTTGGTTCTTTTTGTCACTGCTCTGTCATTTGTAAAAGCATCCATGTTTTCTAGACACAACAAGTACCTGTATTTTCTCACTAGAAAACATAGATTGAGCTATGCTTTGGAAAGTACTGATTATTTCTGGTGGGCAGTATCAATAGAGATACAACTTTATGCCTGAAATGTGTACAAGCAGAATATCATGGGGTACAATAAGTTATTTATTTATTTTTTTTTGGTATGGAAAGGGGTGATTGAGGTGTGTCTCTACAACAAGCATGTCAAACTCATGGCCCGCAGGCAGCATGCCTTGTTTTTTTGGCCCATGTTAGCCTTTGAGTTTGACATGCTTGCTCTACACTGCTTCATGAGCTGTAACTAATAGATTGGCTGAGTGAGCAAGGACTTAGAATAAGACTGGAAACTAGTGACAGGGAAGTCTGGGAGAGGTGTGTGGATAGATCTCTTGGAGAGGATAGTGTGAAGATATTCATGTTCCATTATAAATGTCCACCAGAGGGCACTGGTTGCAGAAAAGACATTCAGTAATCAAGCGGACAAATGATCCACATTGAGAATGTTGGTAAGTTTCTTTCCCTGGAAAGCCCTGTTCTTTAACAGTGAGAACATTGCAAATGAGCCATGGCAGCAAAGATAGAGGGACAGGTTAAAACAGCAACCAGGTAAGGCATTACTCTAGGTTTGGTATCATGGGCTTTCCCACAAGTGATGCCATTTTGGGCTTGTGGTGTTCTCTTTAATATAGTTAATGGAATAGGAATACCCTTTTTCCTTACTTTTCACACAACATATAGACTTACACATTGGATTATAAAAAATAATCTGAAGGCTAAACCTCTGGACTGCCAATTCTACACTTGTCTATTAGCCACTGTACTTTCCCTATAAGATAACATCAGGAATGTGCTTTTGGAAATCCATGATATGATTGGATAATTTTGAAGCAAGCAATTGTCACTCCTATAGAATTACAACCACTAGAAAACTTGATAAATACTGAGTATTTTATCCCTAAAACTCTTTGGTGTCTTTAATGACGAATGGGGCTGTTCTATACTTTAGGACAAGCATTGTGTTTCCCTGATATTTGACTATATTGTACTGGAGGAAGGATTGGGGTAGAAAGATTATTGATTGTAAGTATTCAAAATGGATGGTGTGATGGACTTTCAGAATATCTGATAAAAACATTTTTCCCCAGCTCTCAGGCTTTCGTCTTTACCTACGATTGATACCTGACATCCTTGTTTCTTAATGAAAAATTTGTAGTTTTGAGAACATTCAAAAAGGAGTTACTAATATACCGTCTTCTATTGCCTGTCATTGATATATCAGTGTTAATGAGACTATTCTCTAATAAGGGCCTGGGGATGATGGTGGAAAGCATGGAAACTCTTGGCATCCAAGGAAAAGATGAGGGTCTAATTAAAATGAGAAGAGAAGGAGAAAAAGGTAAGGGACATTTTAGAGGGAAGCAGGAAAACAAACCTGTAAACATTATGACCTTGCTGATATTAGGTTTAGCAATTGATCCAAAACTGTCTCTTTCACAGGATCCCAGAGTCCTATGGCTGCCCTGAGGCCTGAAAGGATGTCACTATGTGAAACTTACATGCCCACCACTTAAAAATATTAGGCAGAGGAGATCAAAGGGATCCAGAAATTATTTTGTAAAACCAACCATTTGCCTGAAGGAAAGATGGAGGATAGAAAAGAAAAGGGTCTTGGTTACTGGTGGCAGCAGTTTTAGAGAAATAATACAGTAACTGGAAGCACACCAAACTCCTTGTTGGCAAATGTGTACCTGTATTTGTACCCTCCAGAACCTGGCATGTACCTAGCACTTCCAAGTTTTTGCTGAATATGAGTGGATGGATGCTGGGCTGAGTTCGTCATTTCTCACACAAGCCCCATCCCCAATGTATTTAACTAAATTTTCTCTAACTTCCTTTCAGAGTAGAGAAATATTCAACATTTAGACCTGTCATTCCTCATGACCATGAAAAAATATGCTTAAGAATGATGGGCTATTTATTTCCCCTATCAAATCCTGTCTTCATTTCTAACCAATATTTGAATACATTTTAAATAAAAAAGCAATGAACTGATGAACAAAAACAGATCCAGAGACAGAGAATCATCGATCAGAATGTCAAACCTCAGAGGGAAGGTAGGGGAGGGTGGGGGTAAGGGAGAGAGATCAACCAAAGGACTTGCATGTAAGCATATAGGCCTAACCAATGGACACAGACAACAGGGGGGTGAGGGCATGAGTGGGGGGTAATGGGGGGGTAAAGACACATATGTAATACCTTAATCAATAAAGAAATTAAAAAATATATAAAAAATAAAAAAGTACTGAATCTTGCTCAGTGCATCTTTCAAAAATATTAATTTATATTTCCTTCAGATAACAGAGTTATGGGTTACATAAAACTCTTCCAAAATTAAGACTCACTCAACAAATAGATGGTACCTTGGGTAGTGTTTATTGGCAAAGTATTTGCATTTTTTAAATTTTCTGCCACCATTCCTCTATCACTATCATTTATCTGTGATAATAACACGTTTTCATTTTTTGTTATTCTTGAGGTTTTTTTCCAACTAGTTTTTTGAAAGCAGCTTTTACATCCTTGTTCCGTAAACTGTAGATCAAGGGATTCAACATGGGGATGATGATAGTGTAGAACACAGATGCCCACTTATCTTGGTTCAGGGAGTAGCTGGATGTCGGCCTTAGGTACATAAACATCACTGTGCCATAGAAAAGTGTAACGCCAGTGAGGTGAGATCCACAAGTGGAAAAAGCCTTAAGGCGGCCCTCAGCTGAGCGCATCCTGATGATTGCAATGAGGATGTAGGCATAGGAGACGAAGATGATGAGAATGGTGCTGAATTCAATGAAGCCACACAGACTAAAGAGCAAGATCTCGCTGATGTAGGTGTCTGAGCATGAGAGGGCCAAGAGTGGTGGGATTTCACAGAAGAAGTGGTTGATAATATTGGAACCACAATAACTCAAACTGAAGGTGAGAGAAGTGTGAGCTACTAAACTCACCAGACCAGCCAGGTAAGAACCCAGCATGAGAACCAAGCAGACTCGCTTAGACATGAGCGTGCTATAGTGGAGGGGTCGACAGATGGCCACAAAACGGTCATAGGCCATGGCAGCCAGGACATAGCACTCAGCATCCACAAAACCCACAAAGAAAGCAAACTGGGTGGCACAGCTGGAGAAGGAGATAACTTTGCGCTTTGTGAGGAAGTCAGCCAGCATCCTGGGAGCAATGGCTGAGGAGTAGCCCAGGTCCACAAAGGAGAGATTGCAGAGGAAGAAGTACATGGGTGTGTGAAGCTGAGCGTCTGTTATGATGAGGATAATCATACCAACATTCCCCACTACATTGACCAGGTAGACCAAGAGGAAGACCACAAAGAAGATCATCTGCAGCTGAGGGTCCTGTGTGATGCCCATAAAGATAAACTCAGTCACCATTGAGTGGTTTTCTTTATCCATCTTTTCCATTTTGTGTGTGCCTGGATTTGGTTTATTGTTTGGAGTGATCCTTAAAAATCTTCCCAGTGATTAGATTCTATGACTTATAGGGTGAAGATGATGGTTGTGTGTCCTCTCCAGGTGCCCAGTCAAAATAGGAGTAGATGTTAGTGTCTTGGGGTTTGTAAATTCTGTTTCTCCAAAGACCTTAGTGCTCTGAGGTCACTTGTCATATGGTACCAATGCATGACCTGATCTATGCATTTATCTGCCTTACTAATCAGTAAAGAAGAACAGTTTTGAGTGTCCCTTCCTTCCTCCTAAAACAAAGCAGATAGATATGAATAAATATGAACTCTCATTGCATATAGGCACAAAAATTAAATAAATGAAATATTCAAGGATCTCAAAGTATTACACATGACATCGCATACATACACACGTTTACAGAAAGTGAAATACTTGGAGCAGAGGGTGAAAAATATTAGAAAAGGTAAAGGATAATAATTTTGAAAAAGCAGAAGTTACTGAGTATTAACTGTAGGCCAGAACTTTGAATGCTTTGCATATATTACCTAATATCATCCTCACAACAACCCTATGAAATAGGTACCACCATTATCTCCATCTTATATAAAAAAAGAACAAGACTGGATATTAAGTAACTTCAACAAATTGGACAACCAATAAGTAGCAGAGCTGGTTCTATCTGAGTAGAGTCTCAAGTTCACTTCACTTTATTGTTCTCTGTCTATATGTGATTTAATAAAGGTGAACTCTCTTTATTTTTATTCCTGCCTTTCCCCCCTGTCTTGCCTATCATGCATGGGCATAGACTTAGTCTTTTAGTTTCCCTAATCTTTAGAAGTATCTAGGGGTTTGGTATAGGGTATAACGAGGCTATGCCTTTCGACAATTCTATTGCCAACCAACAGGTTGTTCATAGCTCAGTTCAAAGTTACAATTCAAGGATCCCTCACTCAGGGAGAATAGAGAAAGCATTATTCGACTCTGCGGGTACATAGGAGCATACATTTGTTATTTTCTCTTTAATTGGATGAATAGCTGGTCCATGGAAAAGTCTAAAAAGGAAGTGGGTAAAACCAAACCAAACCAAAACAAAACAAAGTAAATGCAGTAATTAAGAAATAAATAACATCCCCTATCTAAACCTGAAGGCAGATATCAGGGAGTATCTACTTTAATTGGTTTATTGCTTAGGAAAGACAAGAAAGCAGGTAGAATTCTGTGTTGTTTGTGGGAGTGCATACATTCATAATAGGTTATCTTAATTCTAAGGTGGATGAAAGTAGTGCTTCCTATCATATATATTTATATATATCTACCTACATGAGACTAACATTAGCTAAAGTTCAACCCCACCTGACACTTGAAGAAATAGTAGAATAGTGAGTAAATAAGCATATTTCACAGTTAACAATAATTCAAATGTTTAAAACAAACCCAGCAAAATATTGCAAGTATAGACCATCTGTATTTTAGATTTTGATGTATCACCTGCTTTTGCATATTTAAATGTAAAGAGTACTGAAGTACGAGTTAGAATCCTAGTCATAGTCTTGTTTTTTCCACTAATTATTTTTTTGGACTTCGTGAATTCCTGTATTAGATTCAGCTTCCTTAACTGTGAAATGAATGGAGCGGAGATAGCAAACTCTATGGAACTTTCCAAATCTGGATTTTTTTTTAAGTCATACTTATTATGATATACCTAAAAGCCAACCCCCCAGACTGTGTCTCTTTTTGAAACTTTAAAATGGCATGGACCTGGTGCCAAGCAAGCACACTCTCGAAGGAGCACTGAGCAGTGTAATGCTCTAGTCCAGTGATGGCGAACCTTTTGAGCTCGGCGTGTCAGCATTTTGAAAAACCCTAACTTAACTCTGGTGCCATGTCATATATAGAATTTTTTTGATATTTGCAACCATAGTAAAACAAAGACTTATATTTTTGATATTTATTTTATATATTTAAATGCCATTTAACAAATAAAAATCAACCAAAAAATGAGTTCACGTGTCACCTCTGACACGCGTGTCATAGGTTCACCATCACTGCTCTAGTCCCAGTAGGTCACAATATTTTCTCTTTTGTCACAAATACTGACCTGTGACCTGACCTGTCTTCTACCTGTTGGTGAGGGGTTGAATGTCTCATCTTCTCTTGATGAATGGTACTGAACAGATATTCTGAGAAGTTTCCAAAGACAGTGAGTGGCTCTGGTATTTGTCTGAGCTGCTTGCTCATCCCACCTTGGCTTCTGTGTGCAAGAGGTATTTAATCCCCAGAATCACAAATAATCCCCAGAAGAAATATGATGAAATGCTTTCTGCAATCCTAGGAGACCCAAAGGTTTGGTGAACTGTCATTCCCTAAAGATTTCACTGTCTTCCTTAAGCCCCAATAATAAAAGAAGGAAACACAAGGGGATTCATATCACCACTCTAGTTGTGATTATTGAGTCCACCATAAGGGCTGCATGGATTCCTTTAATAGCCTTAAGCTGCCTGTTATGGTGTGATTATGATGGTAATTTAGAAAGGTATGTTTGCTGATGCCTGAAAATCCTTTCAAAGAGGATGATACTTTTTGTGCTATATGGATGGTTCATATTTAAATGTACATGTGGCAGCCAGCAGTATATGGGATACCCAGTGGTGCTTACTTTTCATAAAGGTTGGCTAGCACTCCCACAAGTATTATTGGGACAGCATTAAATTTATAAATTGACTTAGCAGAATTGCCACCTTTATGTCATTAAGTCTGGCTATCAAAGAGCATGTATGTCTTCATACTTCTTCAACTCTACTCTGGTATTTCTCTAACATTTTTCTTCACAGACGTTTTGCACATATTTTCATCTGGTTTTGCTTAAGGCTTTTATGTTTGGCAATCATGAATGAGAGCTCCTCTTCCACATAAATTCCCTAACTGGAGGTGTTTGTGTTTATGAAGTTATTAGCTATGTTAACATTTTGTTAATTTACTAATTTTCTCTCTCTCTTCTTGATTTTGTCAGCTATAAAATCTATTTCAGTAAACTTTATTTGTGGCTAGTGACTACTATGTAAGTGTATAGGTCTGTACCCTTTCAGACCCAAATGGTGTCTTTTTATAGCAAGTTCCTTTTGCTTTTTATATTGTCCCCTCTACTTCTGAAATAATATTCATAGATTATTTAACTTACCTACATATATAATTTAAATAGGAGAAACAAAAATTAAATATAGTAATAATAATGCTTGCTTATATATTGAAAATCTTCATAAATGTGACAGTTAAAAAGACAGGTTGATACTGGTTTGTTGTATAGGCACCTCAAACAATTTTGTAACTTTCTAGCTCATGGCATCAATTTCTGAAATGATGAACAGCTCCTTGTAAATAAAGTCCCAAGCCAGTTTTTGTTCTCCTTGATTACTTAATAAATGAATTTGTGGCAAATTTGTTATATATAAAATTCTACTCAACAATATTTCATATTTATACTTAAAATGTGTTTACATGTAAAATAGAGGTTGGTTCAAAGCTCTTTGAGATTTCTTGTTTTGCATCCTGGGATTGACTAGGACCTACCATATATCCTGTCCATGATTAATTACTCCTTTGTTACCCAGTGGTCTCATTCTACTATTCTGTTATCACCTAGGGTCTTATATCTTGTGTTCCTCGCCTCTTAGTGCCATGTGACCTTTCTTCTAATTACTCAAAGCTTAATCTCATTTAATTCATCACTGTTTTTTTTAATGTAAAACTAATTGACACTTAACTGACAGTTATTTATTTAGTTATTAAATAAATCTTCATTGTTTGCCAGTTATGTTTCAGATTCTGTGTTGACAGAAGCCTACTGTATTTTCCCTCCAAGATGCCAATAAATACAAATTTTGCCTAATTGCTAGAGATAAAGTAGCATGACACATCTTTTACATCTTTGTGTTCCCCCAGCATTTAGTAAAAATTTCATTGATTAAATAGTACTTAGAGATAAATTAATTAGAATGTCTTCTCAAAGTGACAAAGATATGTAAATAACCATCAGATATTGATCAATTTGTTTCAGACTCCATGTCCTTGTTTTTGGTTCTTAATCCTCACTGGAGTATATATTTTTCCCCCCATTGGTTTTTTTAGAGAGAATGGAAGTGAGGGGGAGAGACAGAGAGATACACATTGACTGGTTGCCTTGCATGCATCCTACTGGAGCCAGGGATCGGCCTGCAACTGAGATATGCGCTCTTGACCTGGAAGCAAACCCATGACCCTTCAGTTCACAGGCCAACGCTCTGACCACTGAACCAAACCAACTAGGGCAGACTCTGTGTCTTTTTATGCAAGTTATAGTGGGACAAATGGGAAACCTGGTAAGTCTCGATCTAGGCTACATAGTCTGAAACCATTTCTTACTCTGGGCAGTAGTGAATAGTGTCAAAGTAGGAGAAACTTTATTTATTAATTGTCATCTATCCATATGCATTTGATGTGACAACTCACAGGCATTCATTTATGTTGTCAGAGTCATCCTAGGCATTAACATTCTCAATTAGAAATGAAAAGCTCAGGCATAATGAGGTTTAGTGAATTATCCAAAATCACACAATCAGTGAGACACTGAGCCAGAACTGAAAGCCAAGACAGCCCTTGTTCTCACTACCTCCCTGCACTTTCTTTAATCAGCTCCTCTCTCCATGATCCAGGTAGGCAAGAACAGAGGTAGAACCAACCTGCTGTCTTTGTGGATTCTTTCAATGCTTCCAAGGCGACCAGAACACCAAATATCAAGGGAGACAGGAAAAAAAAAGATGCTTAATAATTGTTAGGAATATGGGACTGAAAATTCGCTCTCCACTGGGCCCAGGTGTCCTGAGGGTAAAGGAGAGAAATATAAAAGAAACATTTGTTTTCCTTAGTTTCAGAGAGGACAAACAAGTAGATTAAAATGAGGTGACATGAGAGATACAGTCTCCAGAGACTAAAGAACAGGAAATACATTCTATTTAAAATAAGTCAGGATGCCTACTCCACAGTCTGATCTGGAGACTCTGTGATTGTAAATAACTTTGAAAAATATTACAGCTGTTCTTCAAAGATATATTCTATATTTTGGAGTGTATTTTACCATAATATAACAAACTGGGATACTTACCTTTAAGGAAAAAGTAAGAGAAAGAATGACTCAACCTCTGCTGAATGAAGAATAACTTTCTTATGATAGGGAAGGTTTCAGTTTTCCTGTCCCTGTAACAGATGGTATCTAAAGTCCATTCCAACTGTACCTTCTGCTTAACCTGGAGTGAGTGCCATCTCTAAGAAGGAAGATTTATTTTTTCCTGCTTTTTTTGGTGTGAATTTGGGCATTGAGTAGGTACAAGCAAAGTGATCAAATAGAAGTCCAGAAGTTAAAAAAGGTAAGTAAAAGATATAAAATGTTTTGTTCATGTAACTCACTGAACTGGAAAGAAAATTCACAATGCTGTTAATTTCTCCAACTGTTACAGGGTCAAAGTCCATGTGCTCAATGTTTTAAAAGGCTAAAACTCAAAATGTCAGTTTGGAGTACATCCTTTCTATCCAATGGCAGCACAGATATTGGGTTACTTTGGGTCCATGTTTTAAGTTTGGACAATATATAATAAATTCTTGCAATGAGTGAGAAAGGAGTTGATACTTTGACAGCTTGACTAGTGCAGTTTTATCTACTAGTCAATAATATGAGGTCAAGGAAGGAAGAGGAAGTTGGAGGGGAAGTGGAGAATTCCACTAGAGCTATTGCCTAAACTTTTACTGTAATTTAGTTCCTGTAATCCTATAAAACAAAAGCCTAATATGCTAAGTGTCCAGTTGTCCATTCAACCAATCAAAGCATAATATGCTAATGATATGCTATGGCCGCTCAACCGCTCGCTATGATGTGCACTGACCACCAGGGGGCAGAGGCTCTGACTGGTAGGGTAACTTGCTACTGGGGTCCGGCTGATCGGGACTGAGCGAGAGGGGCCAGACACACCCTAGAGCCCTCCTGCAGTCCCTCCCTGCTAGCCAACCTCTCATGTCCTTCCCCAACCCTGATTGTTCACTGGTGGGGTCTCTCAGCCTGGCCTGCACCCTCTTGCAATCCAGGACCCCTCAGGGATGTTGGAGAGCTGGTTTTGGCCCGATTCTGCAGGCCAGGCTGAGGGACCCCACTGGTGCATGAATTTATGCACTGGGCCTCTAGTTATCTAATAAACAGTTAATGCCAGAAGTAATTTTAGTCAATGAATATGAAGCCACTCTTCTTGAGGTCATTAGTAAGTAGGTAGCATACTCATAACTCAGATTTAGTCTTTAGATGTCTTTTGACTAGACATCAAGTCCAACACACTTTTTAGTATATTTTTCATGTTACACTCTTCTGTTAGACATATGATATATGTCAGCAAAAAGTTGTTTATACCTCTATCATGTATTCATCTGACCAAATGCCACATTCTGTCTTCTCTCTTATTGCAGCTCAAATGATCAGATATATTAAAGAGGATCATGTCAGGAATCAAACTGAAGTGACAGAGTTTATCCTCTTGGGACTCTCGGACAATCCAGATCTACAAATTGTCCTCTTTGGATTGTTTCTGTTAATCTATATGGCAACTATGGTGGGTAATTTGGGGATGATTGTGTTAATTAAGATTGATCCTCATCTCCACACACCCATGTACTTCTTTCTCAGCAGCCTCTCCTTTGTTGATGCCTCTTACTCTTCTTCTGTTACTCCTAAGATGCTGGTGAACCTGGTGGCTGAGAATAAGGCCATTTCTTTTAATGGATGTGCTGCCCAGTTCTACTTCTTTGGCTCCTTCCTGGGGACTGAATGCTTCCTGTTGGCCGTGATGGCCTATGACCGCTATGCAGCCATTTGGAATCCTCTGTTATACCCAGTCCTCATGTCTGGGAGAATATGCTTCTTGCTAGTAGCTACCTCTTTCCTAGCAGGCTTTGGGAATGCAGCCATACACACAGGAATGACTTTCAGGTTGTCCTTCTGTGGCTCTAATCAGATCAATCATTTCTACTGTGACACCCCACCCCTGCTCAAACTCTCTTGCTCTGACACCCACATCAATGGCATTGTGATCATGGCTTTCTCCAGTTTTAATGTCATCAGTTGTGTTATGATTGTCCTCATTTCCTACCTGTGTATCCTCATTGCCATCTTGGGAATGCCTTCAGTAGAGGGTAGGCATAAAGCCTTTTCTACTTGTGCCTCCCACCTCATGGCTGTTACCATCTTCTTTGGAACAATTCTCTTCATGTACTTGCGCCCAACGTCTAGCTACTCAATGGAACAGGACAAGATTGTTTCTGTATTTTATACTGTAGTGATCCCTATGCTGAATCCACTCATCTACAGTTTGAAAAATAAGGATGTAAAAGGGGCCCTAAAGAAAATCTTAGAAAAATAGACACTGTAAAGCCATGTGACCATATTCTGTTGTATAGAAGAAAATGTGTTTTCATATTAATTTTGTCTGATTGCTTAAGCGCCTTTTTTGTGTGTGTGTGTGTACTAAAGTAGATTGTTTAAAATAAGGTATAGTTCTTAATCTGGTGTCTTACATGGGTATCCTAGGGCCTACATGATGAATCAACACAGTGGGGGATGGCATTGTCAGGTAAAGTATCAAATACTTAGAGGTGGCTGGCTTAAATTTAAGTTATAATTTGAATATTTAGCTTTGCTTAATATCAGTTTTCTTATATATAAATATTGTAAAAATTGTTAAAAAAGGACCAGGCATTTGTACTTCCACAGTGATCTGTTTTGGATATGGGTTATCCACTGGAAGGGTGGGGATGAATGTGAGCATAGCATTCCTTTCAGCAGGGTCAATCCTCAGCTCTGAAGTGTCAGTTTCCAATAAATTTGGAACCTGGAGAACTAAATATTTAAATCCCGAAAGGCAAATCAGGTTGGTGTACCATAGAATCACTTTAAATAATAACACTATTCTAATCACAAGGATGTCAAGAATACCAAATAAGATACAAGGAAGCTTCTTAACAGGTGTTATAATAATACCAGAGGCCTGGTGCACAAAATTCATGCATGGGTGGGTTCCCTAGGCCTGGCCAGCAATCAGGGCTGATCAGGTTCCCCGCCTCCCCACCTCGTTCTTCCCTCGCCACCCATGTGCTGCCACTGTGTGGTTCCCAGCCTCCCTGCTTCCCCGCCTCCTCCTTCCCTTGCCACCCACGTGCCACCACTGCATGGTTCCCCATCTCCCCACCTCCCTCCTTCCCTGCTTCTCCCCCCACCCCTCCCCGGCCTCTCCCCTCCTCCTTCCCTCTCCACATGCATCTGTCACCACCCACCCTCGATACCCCACCCCAGCCTGGGTCCCGGCACTGATTGGGTGATCAGGACATGCCAGCCGGGGGGAGGGACAGGGAGGTGGGCTGGCAGGTCCTGATCAGGTAATCGGGGCCTGCCGGCTGGGGAGGAGAACTAATTGCCATTGTGGAGGGTGGGTGGAGGGCGGATTGGGGACTGCCAGCTGGGAGAGGAACAGGGGAAGGGACCTGGGAGGTTGGCCGCTGGCCCCAAGGAGGGAGCTGGCCCTTGGCCCCCTGGGAAAGAGGCTGTGTCCACTGCCACCCACCCTTGGTTCCCCATCCCAGCCTGGGGGCCTGGCCCCTATAGGGCGATTAGGGCCTGCTGGCCGGGGGGAGGGATCAGGAGGTTGGCAGCAGGCCCCATTGGTGATCAGGGCCTGTGGGTTGGGGGCAGCTCCTTCATTAAGCATCTGCCCCCTGGTGGTCAGTGCATGTCATAGTGACCATTCGTTCCAGTCATTCTGGTTGTAAAGGTTGCTTAGGCTTTTATATATATATAGATGGCTACAGCTGCAACAATGGGGGAATATTTTACTGATTTTGTGAATTAGAATATTTTGAGGGTAATAATCAATGTATTTTAACTTTTTATCTCTATCCCTCCCAAAAGTCTTGGAGCCGAAGACTTATTCCTTTCCATTGCTTCACTGGTACATTGGTACATTGGTTCTCCACTTCTTAGGCGATTTAAGAAGTCTGCCATGATTATAAATCCACATCTCCAGCCTTGATCTCTAACCTGAGTTCCAGATTTTTATATTAAATTGACAACCTGGCATCTAAGGACTTTGGACACATTAAAGTCTTAAGAAATTAGCTTTCTTTACTTAGCTATCATACTCAGGCATCTATAAAATAATCACACCTTTTGTACTATGAGGAGGAACTGAATCTTAGCATCATACTTATGCATTCTTGGGCTTAAAATATCCTTCTCCATGTTAAGTTATAAATGGTACTTTATGTTATACTCCCTTAGTTTGTGCTTGGAACAAGAAAATGGACACCTTTTATATCTTTATTTACTCATAATATAAATGAAAACTATTTGTTGACATACCAAAAAGCTTCACATATTTAATGTATGCAATTCGATGAATTTGAACATATGCATATATCAGTAAAGTTGTTTTAAAAATCTATTAATGAAAAAACTGGAATGGAACATGTAATGGCAATAAAACAGTTAAGAAAACACAAAGTTCCTGATCTCATGAAACTTATGTTCAAATAAGGTTGACTTTATTGTTTATACCAAATGTGTGTGTATGTATGTATGTATGTATTTATGCACAGGTGTGTGTGTGTGTGTGTATGTGTGTGTGTGTGGGTGTGTGTTTGATATGGCTATGAGTGGTACTTTGAAGACAAATAAAGCAGGCAATAGAATAGAGAACAGTGGAGTCAGAGAAGAGCTTCCTGTGGAAGTGACATTTGATCAATACCTAAATAGGGATAATATCATGTGAATGTCTATAAAAGAGCATTCTAGGCATGCTACATTAAATACAAAGGCCCTGAGAAAGATTATGCTTGGTTTGCTAAAGGAATAGTAAGGACAAATATATGTGGGCCAGAGTGAGCAAATGACAGGAGAGAAAAAACTGACATCAGAAAGGTGTTGTGAAGGAGCAGTAGGTCACATAAACCTTATAGGTCATATAGGCTTTAGACTTCATTATTTTCATATCACCCTGTAATAGCTGTTCTCCCCCAACTCTAACTGCAAGATATGAGGAAGTGACAAGATTGGTTTTGCTGGCTACTCTACTAGTACCAAAGACATTGTCTGCTCCATTAAACACATTCACTATATTTTATTGAATGAATCAATTAATGAATGCAATTAGAACCATATTTCAGTAGAAATAAGTAGAGATCATATCTTGAGTGGAATTCTGAGGTTTTGAGACAGGATATGGTCAGTTATTTGCCATTTAATTTATTGTTGTGCTCAATGGAACCTCAGGATCATGACATCATTTTTGCATTTCTCTAAATACCTAAGTTACCCTCCAGGGTATACATGATTCACTGGGGAAGATGTAGTTCAATTATTTCAGTGAAAAACAATGCAAGCTTTAATTTTTGATCAGCGCATTGCTAGCCTTAGACGTTTGTAGAGACTAAATCTCATGAGACTGATCATAGCTTTTATAAAGGTGACCCTCTGCCTTGAATTCAGTTGTGGCATTTTCTAATCGTTGTTGAATTCATGACTTAATTCTATCAAAGTTATAAGCATCACATTAGGAAACAGAAAATGTGTATTCATCCAACAAACAACAGCAAAAAAAGATAAACTAATAACCACCACTATTTCCAGTGAATATTTCTTTAGGACAAAAGGTAAGATGATTTAATTTATCTCAAAGTGTTCAGATATAGAAAATTTCCAAGAGAACTCAAAAAACATTCAAGTAATTAAAAATAAACATCTCTTCTGTAATATGTCTGAAACACTGAATTTATTGTTACCAACTAAATTAGTGTGATTTTGTTTAGAAGAGAAGAATTTAGGATCACTAGTAACAGATGAGAATTTTATAGAATATTTAGTATATGCATACACATACATACACACATGAATGTATGTATACTTGCATATCTGTGTGTATATATGTGTGTGTAGACAAAATTGAATTAAGTTTGTGTAGAAAGAGTGCCAAAACACCTGACATATTTACTGGTAATGCCTTCTGAAGGGAATTAAATAAAATAATTTCATGCTTTTTATGTAAAAATTGAAAAAATGCTTATAATTTTCAGTCTTCATCATATGTATATACACATGTATGTGTGTATGCACACATATAGGATCATATATATCACAGAGAATATAATTTTATTTATGTCAATTTATATGTTTATTAGATATGTAATATATATATACATATTAATATATATGCATAAAGCAGAGCTCTATGAAATGGCTGCAAAATTTTAAAAGTGGTTATTTTACAAGAAAAAATATATCTGATTCTAGGGACAGAAAGATCAGCCAAGAGACTACTGCAATAATCTAGATGAAAGATGATGTTGACTTGGGCCTTGGTGGTAGGAATGGAGGTGGTGGAAGGTAATTGGCTTATTAATATATTTTAAAAATAGAGGCAACATATTTATTGGTAGAATGGTTGTGGAGTGTGAGATAGAGAAGAGATCAATATTTCCAATATTTATTTGTAATAATTTGAGCAAATGGAAGAATAGAGTTGTCATTGATTTGACATAGAGAATGCTGTGTTTAGAGCAAATTAAGAGAGAACATAAAGAATTCAGTTTTGGGTGATGTTGAGTTGCTATTCTATATTAACTCAGATATGTAAGAAGTTTAAGTCTGGAGTTTGGAAAAGAGGTCAGGTTTGGAGATATGAGTTTAGGTGTTATAAATATATAGATGATATTTAAAGCAATGATATTGAACAAGACCATCAAGGTCAAGTATAAATGGGAAAGAAAGGAGAATAAGGACTGATCTCTGAAGTATTTCAACCTTAAGAGTCAGAGGAAAGAAGTGGAATAAGCAAAGAAGACTGAGAAGGAGCAACCCATATGGTAGGAGGAAAACTCCAAGTCTGGTGTTCTGGAAGATTAGAAAAGAAACTCTTTCAAGGAGTAATAAACAATAAACTCCATCAAATGTTATTGATAGATAAAAAAAAAAGGTGAGGGCTAATTGATCACTGGGTTTGGCAAAATAAAGATTTCTGATGACTTAGGCAAGATCAGTTTCCATGGGTAATGTGGTCAAAACCTGATTTGAGTGGGCTTAACAGAAAACAGAAAAGGATACAGCAAGTACATTCAACTGTATCATATTTTAAGTTGCCAAGGAATTGGATGGTAGCTGGTGAAGATAGAAGGATCAAAGGAAGAAGATAGAAAGTTAGGAGGTAGAGTAGGATATAGACTAATAGGGGTCAGTCATTGAAAACTTTATATACACACACACGCATACATGCATATGTTAAATATTAAATAAAATAGGTTACCGAGTTTCCTTAAGGAAACTTTCTTAGTGCAGTAAGAAAATAAAGAGGTTTAATACATATGTTCTTAAGACATCCTAGAAGCAATTTTACTTATAGCAGAGAATGAGCTACTTGATTTTCCTGGTGTTTTTCTGTACAATTTATTTCCTTGATTTCTTTCTTATCCCAGCAAATGAAGTATCCATTTTGAGACAAAGGTATGAGCAACCATTCAACAGTGACTGAATTTATTCTCCTGGGATTCAGCAATCATCCAGAGCTACGGTGTCTTCTTTTTATGGTGTTTCTAGTCGTCTACATCATCACTGTGTTTGGAAATCTTGGCATGATCTTATTAATCAATATTGATGCACGTCTCCACACTCCAATGTACTTTTTTCTCAGTAACTTGTCCCTTGTTGATGTCTGTTATTCTTCAGTCGTTGCCCCTAATATGCTAGTGAATTTCTGGGTGGAGAACCCAGTCATTTCATTTAGTGAATGTGCCACACAATTCTTCTTTTTTGGTTCTTTTGCTGGTATTGAAGGCTTCCTGTTGGCTGTGATGGCTTATGACCGGTATGTGGCCATCTGCAAGCCTCTTCTTTACACAGTCACTATGTCTCCTCATCTTAATATCGTGCTGGTGTCGGCCACATATCTTGCAGGCTTTCTGAATGCTTCCATTCACACTGGCTTCACCTTCCGGCTGTCTTTCTGCCACTCGAATGTCATCAACCATTTTTTCTGTGACACTCCACCCCTCCTGAAGCTCTCTTGTTCTGATACACGTGTCAACGAGATCGTCATTTTTGCTTTTGCCAGTTTTAATGAACTGAGCTGCCTTCTAACCATTCTCATTTCTTATCTCTACATCCTTGTTGCCATCTTGAGGATCAATTCTGCCAAGGGGAGGCACAAAGCCTTCTCCACCTGTGCGTCCCACTTGATGGTGGTTACCATCTTCTTTGGCACAATCCTGTTCATGTATCTGCGCCCCAGCTCCAGCTACTCAATGGACCAGGACAAAGTGGTGTCTGTGTTTTATACAGTGGTCATCCCCATGTTAAATCCTCTCATCTATAGTCTGAGAAACAAGGAGGTCAAAGCTTCTTTAGGTAAAATTTTTAAAAGACCCTCTTTTCACTTCTGTGCTTAGAATGGCAAAGAATAGAATTTTAGCACACTGAGGGAATGTGGGAATGAGCAAGTCCACCTTCATTCATTCCAGCTCCATTTCATTCTATAATGAGGCTATTTCTTTTCCTGATAGTGGAGTTGGACCAAATGTCCCAGGCATCCGGGGAGCATGATGACACTATAAATCCCACTTATTTCACAAAATCGATATGATTGAAAATAATCCAATATCCATATTCAGAGTTATAAAACCCAATATAAAAGTTGGTGGGACAGGGATAGAATGAGTGGTGGGAGGAATGACTCCATCTCCTCACCTGTTTGATGACTCTGAGATTGGACAGTGGTGTTTTAACTGCCAGAGGACAGGTGATAAGGAGTAGGCTGAGCCAGAATCCATCCAGAGGACTAAAGCCAGGCTTAGAGACTGCCTCTTGTCCCCAATGAACCAGAAAGAAAAATCAGAACTTAATCCCAATAAGGTGCCAAGGTCAAGTGTTTTTAACCTGGGCAAGTGATCTAGACAACAGGGAATGATGGGAACAAATGACAGCATAAGTAAAGATAAGAGGGAATCACAGAACAAGAATGAGGCTTATGGAGCAGAAGTTTCTGAGACTTACAAAAAAAGTATTCTTTATAATTTCTGAAGATGAAGTGTCATGTTGTTTGATCTTTGAGTAAGCAGTTTAAACTTAAAGAGCTAGGGCAAGTTTTTTAAGGAAATAACCACATATATCTATTTTTCTGCTGGCTACAATATAATTGAGACAAGTTTAAAGCTTTCAGTTGGTTTAACTGGTATTTTCATAATTGGGCTATCTCCCCAGAAGGACTGAGTTTTCTTTACAGAAAGTGACCACTGACATGCCGACAGAATATGTTTTAAACTGGCTGGGATTGGGTATAATATACTTGGTGTGATCCCAGCATATCCCTTTGCCATTGAAAGACTAAATAGATCCTAGTACAAAAGCAGACACTTAAAAGAGACTCGGTAATCATTTAAAAACTTTTATTGGTGGTTTATTATGGAGTCATGGAACTGTGACAGCAGATATAAGGAGGTTCTAAGAATCATTCCAATGAAAGATGCAGGGTGATGGAAGACAAACTGTTGCTTCTGGCATCTGACATGTAAAGTGCCCAATAATGACAATTTCATAAAGGCAGTGTTAGAAAAGTTCTCTTGTACTTGGTTGGATTATCTGTTAGATAATTTTTTTTTCAAAAACAAGCTGTCTTATCTTCTTTGAAACTAAACATTTTAATAAACAGATGATATTTCAGTGTCCTATATCTGTCATTTTACAAAAATGTGATCTTAACATATGTTAGCAGAGTATTCAGGACATTTTTCCATGAAGGAACATAGAAACAGACCTGGAAGACTCAGTGGCCCCAGGTCTCTCTCTCTCTCTCTCTCTCTCTCTCTCTCTCTCTCTCTCTCTCTCTCTCTCTCTCTCTCTCTCTCTCTCTCTCTCTCTCTCTCTCTCTCTCTCTCTCTCTCTCTCTCTCTTTCTCATTTTCTGTCTCATATTATGGGTTCACTTATTCTCTTTCACAGACTTTTCACATCCTGGCCTAAAATTTACATACTTCTAGGACAACTGCATTGCTGTCCTTTAGAAAGGACAGCTGTTGCCTGAAATAGATCAAATGTTTATCATGCTGTCAACTAAGAATATCCAAACCTGTAGAGAATTTTTATGAGTTTATTTTAGCCAAACTGACAACATTGCCAGGAAGCAAGATTTCAAAAGATCCAGAGAATGACAGTTTTGCTTTATTTACACATTTGGAATTAAGGAGGGAACATAAGGAAGATTACATGAAAGTGGAACAAAGGAAGGTACAGACTCAGTAAGATTATGTGCTCCCTAGAGGGTGGTTACACCTCTCAGGGGTGTGAAAAAGAAGATGACTGGTATTTCAAAGATGTGTTAAACTAGATGCACAAGAACAATGGACAGGGCTTGATTTAGGCAAAGATAAACCAACCATTCACTAAAGAAATTTAGCCCTAGCTGGTTTGGCTCAGTGGATAGAGCGTCAGCCTGCAGACTGAAGGGTCCCAGGTTCCATTCCAGTCAATACTTAAATACATACATACTTTAGGACAAATTTTCATCAGAGTGAAAGCAGGCATTCTGCTTAAAGAGGGGTCAAGTCTTCAGTCATTTTGTATAAAACAAGGGAACCTCACATTAAAGAGCCAGAAAACGAGGGCTCTACAATCTCACACTGAGGTGCACAATCCTACAAGGAACATCTTTTTCATGGGATTTAGTCAGTAAATTTTCTTCTTTAAATGTTATTATTTTACTTGTGTAAGGAATCAGGATAGAAGAGAGGAAAGTTTCTACTTCAGTTTGGAAAAAAAAATGTGGCAATGCTTAAATCTTCTCAAATGTGATAAGGTGATAAACAAACTACATTTTTACTAGTATATTGATAAAAAGACTAGCTAGCTAGCTTAATTAGGAAGTTTTAGGTAATGAGGAGGGTCCATGGGAGAGGAATGCATAGATGGAAACTTGAAGATGCCAAGGTGTTTATCTTACTTGTACAGAGGATAGAGAAATGCTTTGGGCAGATGGAAATATTTCTGTCCTGAGCAATTGAAACAGCCATAAACCAAGGACAGACAGGGTATCTCTGGCTTGAACAATTAAAGTGATCATAAGTTAGATCAAAAGTAGTCCTGGCCGGAGCAGCTGGGAGAGCTATAAGGTAGGATATCTCCAGCCAGCACAACTGGGAGAAAACTATAAGATAAATTAAAAGTGGCTCCAACCTAAACAGATAAGATGACCAAACGAGGAAAAGTGCAGATGTGGGGGTCGTGGGAACTGATTACAGGGCTAAGGTCCCATATAGAAAAGAAGGGTCCCCAGCATATTAAAACCTCAAGACAAAGAAGGCAGTGGTCAGCCTTCTTAGGGGCCCTCTGTCCCTCCAGAAGGAACAGAGACTTACGATTAGGAACTTAGAGGACACCTTTTTTAGGTGGCCCCTCTGCTCCAAGAGGACAGAGTTTTAGGCTTAGAATTTAGAATTAAGGATTAGAGGGAATATTTGCTTGCAATAAAGTTTCTGTACTTTTCACTTACCACCTTTTGTCCGTGGCTTCGTTCTTTGAATCCATCTGGACAAGAATCAGTGAAAGAAATCAATCTTGAATGCTGCTCAATAAAACAACCCAAATCAGTGATATATAGCTTTATCTCATTGACTGATTTCTCATCCTGTAACCCAGCATTTGGAGATGTAATAAAACCAGAGACAACTCTCTTATCTTAGACTACATTTGAACTCCTCTTTATTGACCTGGAACCATCAGCGCTCTGGAAGATACAGACCAGAAAAAAACATCTGAAGAGTCCTTTATTCTCCAGAAAATGCAGCTCCAAATAATGTTCAAATAGTCTTTGTTCTACTTTCGACTTTCCTCCTAAAATATCAATTTTATGAATGATCCTGGCTCTCAGACCCACTTTAATTCTTGGCATGTTGCTGAAATTAGCTCAATGGAGCAAACTGGTTTCAGTATAAATCCATAATGTTCAACTTTCAAAGGGTCCTTACCCCTGACCAGTACCTCTACTTCCTTCCATTGGTTATGTGACTCTTCTGCTCTCAGCACCCTTTCTGTTCCCCAAATTTCTCATGGACTTCACCTTCCTTTTCCTCTCATAAGATGACCTCACCTCGGTGTTTAGAAATATTGAAGGCTTCTGATGAGAATCTTCTCATCAGAATCCTCTCAGGATGGTGGGGGTGGGCTAGAAGAGGTCAATAGGGGAAATAGAGGGATATATGGAATACTTTCAACAATAAAGATAAAAAAATACAAAGCTTATCTACCCATATTTTACTCCTTTCATAGTATTACCTGTAATGGCTAATTTTTCTATTTGTGCTAAAGATTTTCATGTGCTCAGTCCCAATCAGTGTACATAGATGTTAGAGACTTTGGCCTCAAAAGAGAAACTAGGATCTCAAAGCCCCAAATTAAGGTTATGCCCTTGAGGAAAAAAAAATGATGACTTTAATTGGTTCTTTAGAATTATTTTATAAATACTCTAGGGAATGTACCTAAGGAATATATTATAAATCTTCCCATCTTGTTTTTATAAAATATGATAAGTCAACTTTCAGAGGTAGGTCATTTTCTTTGTTTATTCACTAAAAATATGATTTCTTTTCAGTGTGGAAATTAGTACCCCACTAAAATAGAAAACTATTTTCAGCAATTGTACTTGATTTTTTATTGATATGATAATATTTCAGGGCATGTCTAAAATTCCATAATTATATGCAAGGTCTTTTGATGTGTATGTAAAAGCTAAATAAAATAACTTTATGGTGTAATTCTTAAAGCACAATTTTCTAGTCATATCTTATTTTTACAAAGATTTGATAGATAGTGGTTTCAGCAGTGAGTGAAACCCTGTTAACTGTGCTTTCCTAGACAAATATTTTCATGTGTGTTAGTTGTGTGAAAACTGGGGATACTCCCCATTCTTCTCCAGATATTTGCATTCTGTTCAAATTTTACCTTCTCAGAATAGCCATCTAAAAGCATCCCACCTTTATTTTTCTTCATAGTACTTGCTTCTAACTAACAATATTTACATATTTTTCTCTATGTGTTGTACCTTTTCCTACAATATATGCTGCATGAAGATGGGGAATTTGGTCACTGTTGTCACCTCAGAATCTTAACCAGAAAAAAAATTAATTTTTGTAGTGTACATGAATAAATAGGTGATTTTACAAAGCAGAGAGAACAATTCTTCCTTCTGTATTCTCTTAGCTATACAGGATTTGGCCAAAGTAGACTTACAGTTGCTCATATGAAAAATAATACAATTAATAAATAATAATACAAGAATAAACCCTATGCTTCACATACTCACATCTGTAACCTACTTTTGCCACAACCTGTATATTAAGAGATGGATTTGCTATTTCAATGTTTTCTGATGAAAATTAAATCAAACAACTAGGGGTATCAAGTGAAAATGCTGTGCTGAAGATTTATTTTCAATATTATATCTGAAAAATAGGATATCAATTTGAAGGAACCCTAGAAATCTAACTTTATTCATTTTTCCATTTGAATGATGCCTATGACCTGCTGTTTTTTATATCAGATTTTAGTTCCTGTGCTTTTTCTCCCCACAAAATTAGAAAAACAATACTAAACATGGACTTCTCCAAGAAGAGATGTATAAATGTGTGCGTGTTTGTCTGAAAGAAAAAGAGTTTGAGATATAGAGAGAAAGAGACAGAAAACACAGAGACACCGAGAAACATATTTGCGTAGAAATTCTGATGTGTTATTGAAAGGAAAAGAGTAAGTTCCTATTCGATGGATCAATCAAAGAGTAAGTGATAAAATGGCTGGGAGAAATAATAAGATGGATGAGATAAATGCCAAATCTTGATCAGACAGAATTTTTCACTTTTTTTTTTTGTCACTTTCAGTTTTCAAAGCATAAGAAAATGTCTTCCCCAAACCACACTCTAGTGACAGAATTCATGCTCTTAGGACTCACGGATGATCCGGTACGAGAGAAGATCCTATTTGGGGTGTTCCTGGTGATATACCTGATCACTCTGGCAGGGAACATGTGCATGATTGTGCTGATCAGGGCCAACTCCCACCTCCAAACTCCCATGTATTTCTTCCTTAGCCACCTCTCCTTTGTAGACCTTTGCTATTCCTCCAACATTACTCCAAATATGCTGTACGATTTCCTCTCAGACCAGAAGACCATCTCCTATGCTGGGTGCTTCTCACAGTGTCTTCTCTTCATCGCTCTGGTGATCACTGAGTTTTACATCCTCGCTTCCATGGCATTGGATCGCTATGTAGCCATTTGCAGCCCGTTACATTACAGTGTCAGAATGTCCAAGGACATTTGCATCTCTCTAGTCATGGTCTCTTATGCTTTTGGCTTTCTCAATGGACTTTCTCAGACACTGCTGACTTTTCACTTGTCCTTCTGTGGCTCTCTTGAGATCAATCATTTCTACTGTGCCGATCCTCCGCTTATAATGTTGGCCTGCTCTGACACCTATGTCAAAAAGATGGCAATGCTGGTCGTTGCTGGATTTACTCTCTCAAGCTCTCTCTTCATCATTCTCCTGTCCTACCTCCTCATTCTTATAGCCATCCTGAAGATCCGTTCTACTGAAGGCAGGCAGAAAGCCTTCTCTACTTGTGCTTCCCACCTGACATCAGTCACTATATTTTATGGAACCCTTTTCTGCATGTACGTAAGGACTCCATCGGCAAGGTCTGTAGAGGAGTCCAAAATAATTGCAGTCTTTTATATTTTTTTGAGTCCAATGCTGAACCCATTGATCTACAGTCTAAGGAATAAACATGTGATCCATGCCATGCAGCAAATGACTAAAGGGAATCTCTTCCACAAAAATGCAGTTTAGGCATCAGTTAATTTGAAATTACCAGTGTCTGTGATAAAATAATGATTAGAGCCTAGAAATAATTGAGAGGGGTTCTAAATGTAATAGAGTTCCCAGTTCCAGTTGCTTTTTAAAAATTTTTTATTAAATTTATTGGGGTAACATTGGTTGATATAATTATATAGGTTGCAGATGGTACAACAGTATAATACATCATCTGTATATTGTATTGTGTGTTCACCACCCAAAGTCAAGTCTCCTTCAGTCACCATTTATCCCCCCTATGCCCTTCTCCATACCCCACTCCTACCCCCACTTCACTCTGGCAATCACCACACTGTTGTCCTGTGTCCATGAGTTCTTCTCTCTTTTTTTCTTTTGTACTCAAACCCTCCACCACCACCCCTCCCAGCCCACCACCCCTGCACCTTTGACAACTGTCAGCCTGCTCTCTATGAGTCTGTCTCTATTCTGCTTGTTATCTTACTTTGTCAATTAGATTCCACATATGAGTGAAATAAGATGGTACTTGTCTTTCTCTGAGTGGCTTATTTCACTTAACATAATGCTCTCCAGGTCCATCCATGCTGTCACAAAAGGTAAGATTCCCTTCTTTTTTACATTTTAGTAGTACTCCATTGTATAAATGTACCACAGCTTTCTTACCCACTCATCTATTGATGGACACATGGGCTGCTTTTAAATCTTAGATAATGTAACATAACACTGCATTGAACTTTTTCTATTGTCTATATCTTTCATTGAATGCTACCTCAAAATTTCGTTAGAGATAAATAGAACATAAATTAACAAGCATAATATGTGATACTCTATTTTAGTTTAATGCTAACTTTTATATCACTACCTTTTAATTTTCATAAATGAACTAGTAGGAAATTATCTTCATTTTATAACATTTGGAGTCTTATGCACAGAAAGATTAAATGGCCAACCCAACGTCACTCAGCCACTAAGTAGCACACAGATAAATCCATTGACTTCCCATTCTTTCTCTTTCCAACTCTCAGTGCAGTGGTTAAACTCCTCAACACACTGCAAATGCTGGATGGCATGTTGGGGACAATAAACTGACGTGGCCATTGCTATACACTAAGGTAGATTCCCTCTGATATTTCAGGTAAACGTGATAACTTGTGTGCAGTATAAGTAGAATTGTCTTACCGTCCCATGTAAAGAAGGCCATTGTGCTACATGGTAGACCTATTTAGACTGCATTTTATGAATATATTGTCCAAATTGCAAAAGCACACAGGTTTATTATAGATAACTTGGAAATGTAGACAGACAAAAAAGCAATATTTATCAGCAGATAATTTCTGTTTGTTTTTTTTGCATTTCTTCTCAATATTAATAAAACAAAATTGGAATCATTTACCATATACAAGTAAGGGCACTGATGTTAACTTGATAATATATTGTTTGTACTTTATACAGACTAAATATTTTTATAGACACCATTTTAATGTAGTATAATACTTAATAGTTAATTCATATTGAACTTAGTTATTAAAATAACTAATAAATGTATATTAATGGTAGAAAAAAACAAAGTGAAAAATATCAAAAGATATAAGACATGAAAGCAAAATTTACTTGTAATTTCCTACTTAAAGAGAACTCTTTTCAAAATATTTTGTTGTATTTTTTCTACTTGATTTATCTTGCAAAATATTATTCCAACATGTTGATGTATCCTATTATTTTTAAGACTATCTAGTATTTATGTACATATTTCTTTGATAGCTCCTTTAGAATAGATACCTAGAAATGTAATTGCTTAATTAAATGTTTTGTACATTTTCAAAGCTCTTGCTAAATTTTTCTATGGGTAAAATGTTCTCCAGAAAGTTTTTAACAGCTTATACCTATGACTAGTAATAGTTGATAATAATCATTTAATAATCATTTAACTGTATCATCCTTTTAAGATTATTTGCTTCTTTGTTGTCTCAACTGAAATTCTTAGGTAGGGATTCTATTTTATTTTGACAGAAGAATTTTTGAAATGTATATTTGACAAATAAAGAAAATAATCAGTTTGATGAGTGCCTTTCATATTATTTTTGATAACTTCTCACATAAAAATATTTAGTTTTATTTAGAAAATCTTTATCAATTATCTTTTGCTTTGTAGTTTTCTCAATCCTCAATTTAATAATCAAGTATCTATATTATATTATTAAATTTTTCAGGACCATATTTTATAGAACTACCTTAAATTACTCTGGATACAATCTTGTATTTTATAATGTTTTAAAATTCTTTACTCACATTTTTAACCCATTTCTTTCTATTATTTATTAAGCAAACCTTTGTTTACCCACTGATGTGTTATCTTCATTGTACACTAAATAAATCTATTTCTGGCCTAACTCTGCTATTCCTTTGACTCATCTATATATGTGCTTTAAGCCAAATTATTGCAAATAATGTAGATTTAAACTGTGCTAACTCTTATTAGAGAAATTCCATCTTCGTTATTTTTTCTTTCAAATTTATCTTAGAGAATGCAAATTTGATGCTTCTATGTATTCAATATTTTTAACCCAGAAATTATGCATATGATGGTTTCATCTAGGAAGTATATGAAAATCACATGAAAATAAAATATGGCTACATATACAATAATATCCATTGTAAATTATTTGGAAAATATACAAACATATTTTAATTTTAGTAGTATTGTTATAACTTGGTCCCCAGATTTGATGGATATATGTATGGAATGGAGGCCATAATAAGATCTGCCTAAGAATGAAAGTTTACAGGTAATTTTTTAAATTTATTTTCTGCTAGAAAAGCAGATAGGTGCTTGTGACATCACTAATGAGAACAACATGTAACCTTGGCATCTTAATATTGTGTATTGATTAGCACTTTTACACAAATATTTATTTTTGCACCATTCTAGTGTCCATAATGCAACATTATTTTTCAACAAAGATATCTAAACACAGAATCTTATACCTAACTAGATTGTCCTTTGTTAGCAACTGTCTCCCCAAAGAATTGACATGTCCACACATACTCCTTAGCTGTGAGTTGAGAAACACTGAAAAAAATTTATGTTGATCTGCATTAAGATAAATATTAAAATTTTAAATAATCAAGAGCACATATTTTTGAGGTTAGTTGCAGTGGAGAAATTTACAGTTGAAGAGTCATTCAAATTTAATCATAAAACTACTTAAAATTAAGAGGCAATTAATGTTTTGGAAAGTATTTGCTCCAGATAAGATAAGGCTGTACATTTATTAAGATAGGATAAGATCAAAGAAATCAATCAAATTACTAGAACGCTGTGATATAAATAAATGTAGAAGGTTATGTATAGAAAACTGATAAAAATACAAAAATGCTAACATTAATTAGTCAAAAGATTAGTAATAAAAATATGAAATAAGATACCTTTTTGTGTATTTACCTTTAAGAGAGTTCAGGAAGACTGGCACTTTCTCTTTTAAGGGTATCAGGGAAAACAATTATATACAGCTTTTCTGGAAATCAATTTAACATTATATTTTAAGGAGTCTTAAAAAAATATTTGTACACTTTCACTCAGCTATCCCAATTTTAAGAATGTGCAGAAGGCATAATAAAGCCCTTGAAGAAGGTTTTTGATTGTAACGTTTGTGTTATAAATAAGAAAAAGCAAGGTAGTGATGCATTAAATATAGGCAGCCCTCTTTTCTCAAGGTACCATGATAACAAAACTTGTGAAGACTGGAAGTGTCTCCTTGCTTTGTATGGGTCTCAGTTACCACAGTGCTGTGCAAAGTGAGGACAGCCTGCATTGAATACTTGGCTGGACACAGGCAGATGGCAGCCGGAACAGAGGTTGGTTGTACACAACTGGATCTTTTATAAGGGTGTGCTGGCTAGAATCATAAAGAAAAGTGACTGTCACATGATGGACTTTTCCATTTAACTTTAGCCAGACATTAAAATGAAGAAGCTCCCAGTTAAGGCAAGGGCAAATAATTTTTTATAGCTTTTTATAAAAAAGAAGGGCACAACAATGTCTACATTATAATAACTTGTAAAATACTAGAATTAAAGAAAAGTAAGTCTTTTTCTTTATATCTATGTACCAAATTTCTAAGATGAACAATTATTAATTTTGTGAGTAAGAAAACAAGCAAACAAAAACTGCATATTTCCAGGATCACCCAGATCCCACCATCTAGACTAATAAAAGCCTAGGCGGTCCTTGCACCCTCGCATGTGACATCGTCACAAGACGGCCACCACAAGATGGCCACGCGCGCAGTGGAGGTGGGGCCCAGTGGCTGCTTTGCACGGTGAGGCCTGGGGGAGGGCAGCTGTGGGCGATCAGGCCGGCAGGGAGGGCAGTTGTGGATGACCAGGCCAGCAGGGGAGCAGTTAGGGGGTGATCAGGCCGGCAGGCAGAAGCAGTTAGGGGCGATCAGGCAGGCATGCAGAGGCAGTTAGGGGCGATCAGGCAGGCAGGCTGGCAAGCGGTTAGGAGCCAGTAGTCCCAGATTGGAGAGGGTGCAGGCCGGGCAGAGGGACCCCCCCCCCACTGTGCACAAATTTCGTGCACTGGGCCTCTAGTTTAAAATGAAAGAATTTTATTTACTGATGTGAGAATTTAAGTACGAATGTAGGAAAAAGCAGGGGTTCAACACTATTCCATATCAGCATTGAACTGGATGGTTATCCAGATTCCTTCTAATCTAAGCTGCCATTATTTTCTCCCTTAACAATATTGTGCAAACAAACAAACAAAACAGCAAGGGATAAGCCTACACTTACATGTTCAATCATATAAGAAAGTAGGCAAGAACATACAATGGTGTATAGTTAACCTATTCAATAAATGGTGTTGGGCAAATTGAACAGATACATGCAAAAAATAAAATTTCTCTCATCATTGATGTTTCTATCTTTCTTTCCCTCTCCCTTCCTCTCTGAAATCAATAAAAAATATATTTTAAAATAAAAACATATTAAAACAAATAATGAATCCCATCACTTAATGTTTCTTGGGGGCTTTGATTCTCTGATGATAGGATGTGCAAAACAATAAAACCATAGTGGCTGTTTATAGTCTGAATGACTTTCTACTAGAAATAATTGAACCATAGGGATTTGGTCCCTATATAACAATTCTGTTATAAACTCTTCAGATTTTTTATGTCCATGCTGTCATTGGCAAATCACTCTTCTTTCACAGGTATTGTAAAATATATTTTGGAATCTAGAAATATTTTATTCAATAAAATAAAATTATGAGTTGAAACATATTCTGATGAATTAGTAATTATCTTGAATTAAATTCTACTATATCAGACTATTCTCAGAGTACAAGTATTTTAAATGTACAATGAAGTAGTATTTACAATGAGAAGATAACTGGACAAAAGAGAACATTCATTCTATCAATAATAATCAATTGCCTTCATTTGGGAAAACACTGGTTTAGGTTCCACTGAGGCTGTAGCTACATAAACTCCTTGTTCCTAAGGAACTCACACTTTGATGTTGAGTCTTGTTTTAGACTGGATCTGCGGTTTTTTAACCAAAAATTATAGTAGCTACAATTTATTAAGTGCTTACTACATGTCAGACATTTTTAAAAAATATATATATTTTATTGATTTTTCACAGAGAGGAAAGGAGAGGGATAGAGAGTTAGAAACATCGATGAGAGAAAAACATTGATCAGCTGCCTCCTGCACACCTCCTACTGGGGATGTGCCCGCAACCAAGGTACATGCCCTTGGCCAGAATCGAACCTGGGACTCTTCAGTCCACAGGCCGACCATCTATCCACTGAGCCAAACCGGTTAAGGCACCTGTTAGACATATTTAAAGTTTTACCTTGTTGAACTCTCTGATATGGAGGAAATTGCTATTAGTAACCAAATTTTATGCATGAGGAGTCATAGGCACAGAGAGATGAATAATCTGCCCAAGCCTCACTAGGAATTAGAGGAAAATGAGCATGCATTTCAAGGTCAGGATACAACTTGAAAACAAACTTGAATTTAGAGGGTCAGGTAGACAGATTCTAATTCTACTTTTTATTTGTATTTTTTAATCCTCCCCAGAGGATATTTTTCCATTGGTTTTTTGAGTGAATGGACATGAGAGAAACACTCCGATTGGTTGCCTCCTGCATGTGCCCCCAACAGGGCCCTGGTCGGGGAGGACCCTGCAACCGAGGTATGTGCCCTTGACCAGAATTGAACCTGTGACCCTTCGGTCAGCAGGCTGACACTCTATCCACTGAGCCAAAACTGCTAGCTCCAGATTCTAATTTTATAAAAATCTGTGCTATACATCAGTTTCACTTCCCTAAGTTCATTCAGCTGTGAAAAACAAATGAGTTTTAATATTGATGCTTTAGATACTACAAAAACAGGTATATCAGAAAACAATGGGATCACAATTTCCAAGAAAAGCAATGCTGAGAAGTATTGTTTAAGGAAATTGTAAGCGAACAAATGTGATAAAGACTTGCAGCAAAGATAAAGGATTTTCAAACATGAATATAATTGCAGGAAGCATTTAACAACATACTGCCCAGTGTTAACGCAAAAAAAATTCAAACCTGTAAAGAATTTTTGTGAGTTTATTTGAGCCAAACTGTTTACAATTGCCAGGAAGCAGAATCTCAAAGTATTGGGATAATGCCCTAGAGATGGGCAGTTTTTCACCTTGTTTTATATATTGCAATCTAAGGAGGAGAGGTAAGTGGGTTACATGAAATCCACTGGTGGTAGGTTAGGAAGGCTGGAGAAAGCAAAGGTGGGGCAGGCCTCTGGGATTGGATAAAAAGGTAGACACATACTTCTTTACTTAGGTGAGTACAGAATAGTTAACGATCAGTCAACAATTAACATGATAACAATAACAATGAAGGGATTTATGGTCTCAGTCCCTGGTTGTGCCCTGAGGGGTCCGGAAAAAGGGAAGTTACGAGTTACCCTGACATTTCACAGGTATATTATCTTAGATGCAAAAAGACAATAGGCTCAATTAAGGTAAAGATTGACCTTTGTCCGGGAAGATTCTGGCCTAGGACTTGACTACCCACTATAAACTGCTTTTAGTTAAAGTTTTAATTTCAGACCATCTTTTGTGGTTTCCTTAGGTCTTTTGAGTTTCCAAGACTGCCATGCAGGCCTTCTCTGAGCTTATCAGGTTAGCATGGGGCTCCTTTTTCATCCCCACTTAATATAAAAGAGCTCTGTATTAATTTGGATAGTGAAAACATAAATTCCAGGCTTCTGAGGCTACTTTTTATGCCACAGGTATTTACAAGTTTGAGAAAAGAGGAAGAAGTCTCAGAGGACATGATGAATGACAAAAGACATGAATCTCTGTTTCCTTTATTTAGATCTCATTTAAAGCCAACCAAACACAATGTCAAAGAACTACACAGTGGTGACTGAGTTTATTCTCCTGGGTCTGACAGACAGAGCCGAGCTGCAGCCTGTCCTTTTCGTGGTGTTCCTGGTCATCTACCTGATCACAGTGACTGGCAACGTGAGCATGATCTTGTTAATCTGGAATGACTCAAGACTTCACACTCCAATGTACTTCTTCCTCAGTCACCTCTCCTTTGTTGACCTCTGTTATGCCACCGATGTCACTCCTCAGATGCTGGTTAATTTCTTATCCAAGAGAAAAACCATTTCCATCATTGGTTGCTTTATACAATTCCACTTCTTCATTGCCTTGGTGATCACAGATTATTATATGCTCACAGTGATGGCTTATGACCGCTACATGGCCATTTGCAAACCCTTGTTATATGGTAGCAAAATGTCCAGAGGTGTCTGCATCTCTCTCGTTGTGATTCCTTATACTTATGGCTTTGCAAATGGTCTGATCCAGACCATCCTGATGCTGCGCCTCTCCTTCTGTGGACCCAATGAAATCAACCACTTTTACTGTGCGGACCCACCTCTGTTAGTTCTTGCCTGCTCAGATACTTATGTCAAAGAAACTGCCATGTTTGTGGTGGCGGGTGCCAACCTCACCTGCTCTCTCACCATGATTTTTGTATCTTACATTTTCATTTTCGCAGCCATTTTGCGTATTCGGTCTGCTGAGGGGAGGCGCAAAGCCTTTTCTACCTGTGGGTCCCATCTGACAGCTGTCACTATCTTTTATGGGACGCTGTTTTGTATGTATCTGAGGCCCCCTTTGGAGACTTCTGTAGAACAGGGGAAAATTGTAGCTGTGTTTTATATCTTTGTGAGTCCTATGTTAAATCCTCTGATCTATAGTCTGAGGAACAAAGATGTTAAAAAAGCATTCAGGAAAGCTATCCGAAAGAAATTGTTTGCTAAATAAACTAGACATTTCGGTCACAGGTGTGCAATAAATCATTATTATTGGGCCAATTAATGAGCCTTTTCAATGACAGAATCACTTTCTGTCACTGAATATGTTTTATCTTCCACAATTAGCATATAGAACTTGGAAGAATGTGTCAAATTATTTATTAGCATTTACAGTATCATGTCAGTGAATTAAAAAAAATAGTGCATTGAAACTCGGAGGCATTACCGGAAGGCATTGTTACTGCTCTTTAAAGTCAGTAAAGAACAGATGATTGCATCCATGATAATCATATTGGTACAAAGTTATAAGAGACAGAATTACCATTGATGCTATGGCAATGACCATCTATTAGATTTCTATAGTGCTTAATAATTTTAAAACTATTTTCCAGAAACTTCTTAACCATGGCAGATGAGTTTTGTTTTCTTCTTCCTTTTATACAAATTATATAGCAACGAAGATCTTTGGGTATCTGACATTTTTGCTCTAAGATGAAAATGCCACATTTTCTTTAGAAAGTGTTTTATATTTTATTATTATATTTTTAACAATATGCATCCCCACCTAAAAACTGGTTGTGTGGTTTAACTTGTTAATTTTTTATTGTGTACTATTTCCAACATACAGTCAAAAATAAATAATAGAAAGAGAACCTGTGTAAGCCCTAATTGATCATTAGTAAGTGTTATCATAATGCCATTTTTGTTTCAAATATTTCAGAGACTCAGATATTTCTAAAAGTGAGTCTTCCCTGACTGATTCTTTTTTCTTCCCATTTCTTGCATTAAGCTCTATTATTAATTTAATGTTTTTTATTCTTATGTAGAGTTTTGTCATTTGATAGTGTTTCTGTATACACAAAATTATATTATTTTCTACATTAAAAACTTGATATACATAAAATCACTCTATGTATTCTTCTGCAATTTATTTCATTTTTTGCTACATATACATTGTTAGACATACATGCTGAATCATGCCTTAGACTTATTCATGCTGAATCAGCAGCATTTTCAATGATGTATAGGGTGGGGCAAAAGTAGGTTTACAGCTGTGAGTATGGTAAACAATCAATAAAGCTATTTATAATATTCATAAACTGCATATATTTGTCCATATGAACAACTGTTGACCTACTTTTTCCCCACCCTGTATTCTATGTTAATATATATGTGTCACAATATATTTATCTATTCTATTATTGATAGGCAATTACATTTTTCTATTTCATGATAATGTATAGAAATGTATATATGTATCTAAGATTCTAATTTCTAAGTCATGAGCATCTGTAAATTTACTACATGCAGTCAAATTATTTTATCAAATTACACTCCTGCCAATACTATGTGAGAATATCCTTAACTCCACATTCTTGTCAACACAATATACTGCCAGACTTTAAAAATATTTTCCAATTTGTTGGTGCAAAATATAGTCTCAGTTCTTGTTTAAACTTTTGAAAAAAAAATTTAATGCAAATTTTTAAAAAATATCTTTTCATTGATTTCAGAGAGGAAGGGAGAGAAAGGGGAGAGAGAGAGAGAGAGAGAGAGAGAGAGAGAGAGAGAGAGAGAGAGAGAGAGAACATCAATGGTGAGAGAGAATCATTGGTCGGCTGCCTCCTGCACACCCCCTACTGGGCATTGAACCTGCAACCTAGGCATATGCCCTTGACTGGAATCAAACCCGGGGCCCTTCAGTCCACAGGCCGACTCTCTATCCACTGAGCCAAACCAGCTAGGGCTCAGTTTTTGAATTATGGTTACAAGAGAAGTTAAGTATTTGTAAATGCTTGATGCTAATTGGAATTTTTCTTTTTTAAAAAAGTTGTATGCCCACATTCTTGTTCACTTTTCAGCTGGGCTATTTTATCTCTATTTTCCACATTTGTTATAGCTCCTTATGTATTCTGTACTAGGTACTAACTTTTTAATGATCTATGCAAATATCTTCAACCTTTTTGTAGTTCGAATTATATTTTTGGGTATGATATATTTGGTGGTGTAGAAATTTTTCATTTTCAGGTAGTTCAAATTTGTCAATCTTCTTTTTATGGTTGTGTTTTGAATATTTGGTTTAAACAATGCGTTCCTATCATAAAGATACTAGAGGCCTGATGCACGAATTCGTGCACAGGTGGGGTCCAGCCCACCAGCCCCGATTGGGGCTGATTGATCCCAGTTGGCAGTGGGAGGGGATTCAGGAGGTTGGCCTTCTGATCCTGCCCCCTGGTTGAACTCCCAGTTGAACTCTGGGTGGAACTCCCGGTCGAGGGGACAATTTGCATATTAGCCTTTTATTATATAGGATTCTTCTACTCTTTCATTTTTTAAAGTTTTGCTTTTGCATACTTAAGCATTCTTTCTGCTATCATAAATATTGCAAAATAGACTCTAATCTTATTTTTAAGGAAAACAATTTTGTCTGTTTTTAATACTTCATACCTTTCTCATTACATTTTTAGTGTAAACTCTGTCATGTATCAAGTTTTCATATATGTATCAGTCTGTTTCTGGGTTCTTTATTCTAGGACCAATTCATCAATCCCTTCATTACTATAAACTACTTTATAAGAATAGTTTTACCAACCCTCATCCGAAAGCTTGGAACATTATTTTCTTGAAGGATCTATGACAGAAGATACCTTTAAAATGAATAGAAGTACCTATAATCTCTCCAGAGTCTACTTCCATCATTTCTCCAGAACAGCAGTCGGCAAACGGCGGCTCGCGAGCCACATGCGGTCTTTGGCCCCTTGAGTGTGGCTCTTCTACAAAATACCACATGCGGGCGCGCACATACAGTGTGATTGAAACTTCATGGCCCATGCGCAGAAGTCGATTTTCAGCCTGGGCGAGTCTATTTTGAAGAAGTGGCGTTAGAAGAAGTGGGGGGTGTTGGTTGGTCGGTTGGTCGGGCGACTAGCGACACGGCGCGGGGGAGGGGCGCGCGATTCATGCAGGAGTTGAGTGAGCCAGTCAGCAGTCTCATGTGCAGTGGTTAGTGCTAGTTGCGTCTGCAACTCGCGCGCCTGTGACAAAAGTACCTACTCGAAGCATAAAGTTATCTGTATTTTTCCAACCAGCTGCAAATCCTACAGGTATTTTTGTCATCAATTTAAGAATTGTAATTCTTTTGTGTTGGTGGCTTTATTATTATAAAATGAAACATTTTTTTAGGTGCCCTGTTTGACATGGCTACAAAGAAGCAAAGAAAAATGGAAGATGAAAACCATGAATTTAAAGTTGAATGTACCTACCTATATAGTTTAAGTTTAAAAAATTTGGCTCTCAAAAGAAATTTCAATTGTACTGTTGATATTTGGCTCTGTTGACTAATGAGTTTGCCGACCACTGCTCCAGAAGACAGGTGAAACCAACTTCATTTGTCCCGACCCGCGGGACAACAACGGGGGAACGAAGAGACACCCTAGGAGAATGAGACAAACAAGGGACACGAGAGAATGGAGGCAAGACAAGAATCTGATCAAGCCTCAAATTTTTATTTTACAGCGGCAGAATATATATTGTTCCAGGGACGGGGGTGGGTAGCAGGGGTGGGTAGCAAAGCTTATAGTAATAGCCTATCAGCAAGTGGCAGCTATTTGCTTGTGATGTGACAAATGGTGTGTGACGGTTATTCTTTATTGTTAGCTACAGGACACGCGTGGCTTCCAGCAACTGGGAACTGGAACTTTTAGTTTCTAGCAACTGGGAACTAGAGACTTCTAGTTTCTAAGATGGAGTTGCTTGTGCCATGGCTCCCAACATTCATTGACCCAGAAATGGTGTCTATGAGAATGAGAAATAAATTTATTTATGGTCTCTATTTAGTCCTGTATTTACCCTCTTATTTTGGTAGTCACCTTCACAAATATTCCTTACCTATGGTTTAATCTATTTTGCAAGACTTCATCAGTTGTAAATGTCTTGATTATTCTTTCTTTCCTATACAAACTGGGCCAATTTCCTAGCCAGAAGGTACCATATCCTGATTTAAGAGCTCACAGGGCCAATAGCCACAGAAGTGAGGTATTGTGGTGTTATTTTACTCTTTATGCATCAAAAATGGTACAATTCCTGCTGGGCGATTTGCACACCCACCCATGTCATGGCATCCTTCTGATCATCTTTGGCATTTCCTTCCAAGATATACAAAATTGCCATTTGTAAAACAAATATAATAATTCTAATAACCCATGGAGTTATGTGAGGATTAGCTAAGTGAGTGCTTGTAAAGTACTAAGCCTAATGCATAGTACATGTTAAGTATTGAATGCTTACTACTTATAATTACCCACATCCTGTTTTCTTTGTTGTAGTTTCTTAAACAAATTAGTTACTCCTTCCATCCATCTTCTTAATTTTTCAGAGATAAGGAAATGAGCTCAATAAAATGCAAAGTTACCTGGGAGGAGATAACCAAGATTCATTTTTTATTCACTGAATTAAGTACATATTGAACACTCCTTAAGTTATTCAGAAAGTGTTGATTGATCAACTATTATTTTCCAGGGCCTATGCTAAGTGTGAAGATTACAGTTATTGCCCATAGGGTTTGCAGTCTAGTGGGCAATAGAAATATTACCAGATAATTAAAACAGAGTTCGAGGAGGACAGGGGCAGAATGTTACAATGCGTGGAGGGAGGTCAGGCTCAGCGCTGTGGAAGCAGAGGAAGCATCTTTGGAGAAGAATTCAATCTGAGCCTTTCCTACTGCCCAAACCAACTTGATTCTGATGAGAATAAGGAAAACACTGACTCGGGGATATCTAAGGGAATATTTTAAAAGTGATGCAGGAAGGAAGGATAAATTGTGACTATAGCTTGAGGAATGGCAGTCACCTACAATTGATAAAGTACTCAACTTGGTATGTGAAGAGCCTGCTTGTTTCACAATCCTGTTCATAGCAGACCCTACTTAAGACATCAGTGTTTATGATAGAGAACATTGATCTGGATTTTCAGAAGAGATAGGAAAAAAACACACAAAAAACCCAAGATAAAAAACCACATGTAAAATCAGACCATCATCAAAATGTTGAGATGGCACCTATTTGTGTCTTCCACAGAGGTCTTAGAGGTCTTAAATTCAAATGGTGAATTTAAAATTATAGAAAATACTAGAGGCCTGGTGCACAAATTTCATGCGGGGGGGGGGGGTGGTTATCCCTCAGCCCGGCCTGCACCCTCTCCAATCAGGGACCCCTCAAAGGATATCCGACTGCCAGTTGGACAGTTAGACATCCCTTTTGCAATCTGGGACCGCTGGCTCCTAACTGCTTGCCTGCCTGCCTGCCTGCCTGGCCATCCCCAAACTGCCGCCCTGCTGGCCTGGCTGCCCCCCAACTGCTCTCTGCCAGCCTGGCCGCCCCCAACTGCCCCCTGCTGGCCTGGCTGCCCCCCAACTGCTGGCCTGGTTGCCCCCTAACTGTCCAGAAGGAAGTAGGGCATCCAGGAGATGTCCTATCACCTGGCCTAATTAGCATATTACCCTTTTATTAGTATAGATGACTATTGCATATGATTAGCTTTCTGTTCCTAGAGTGCTCCAATTAAACCCAAGAGGGTGATTCCCAAAGTAACACTCATTGCTGATACTTTTAAGCCCTTCTGAGATTTCCTTTAAGAGCAGATCCATCCTACATCCAGATATAAATACAGCTATGTTTACCAGCTTAGAGAGGCATCAAGAAACTTCCTTAATCAGAGTTTGACAAACAGGTGCTTATCAGAACCAGAAGTAAGTCTTTTTACTGTCCTTATTTTGAGTCAAAAGGAAATTATATTAAAGTCTCAAACCGAGATCCATGGATTATATGCATTTTTCCAACCTCAAAAGTCAGATATTTTTTTCTGACTTTGCAAATCAGTAGGCTCATGAATTTTGAGTTTTAGCTGTGAATGAGAACATGCCTTTCTCTCAAGGGCTGTGGGAAAAGAAGTAGAGAGGGAAGCTCAACTATAAAAAGTCTTATCTCTATTTCTTGCCCTACTCATTTCTTGCCTACCTTATTTAAATACTTTTTCTAAGTACTTTAAATGAGTTAACTATTTTATTACTCTTGACAATTGCATTTCCCATTTTATGGCTAGGAAAACAACAAAGACAGGTTAAATACTCTGACACTGGCATGGAATTCATAACTGATGGAGCCAGAATCAGAATCACTAAATGGAATTAAGTTCATGAAATTCTGACTTTCTAAGTACTAAAGTATTGGCTCATTAGACATGTTAAAGCAGGCCTGGCATAATCTAATTAGATTTATTTATTGTGAAAAACTTGCATCTGAGCTAACTGTTACTCAAGTTCACAGAGTAAGTTGGTCGCAAAGCTGGAAAAAAGGTTCCAGACCCACCCAGAACCTTTGATTGATGGAATTATTCTGCAAACAAAGAAAAAAACTCATTGAGTGGCTTAGTGCTCCCCTTGTCATGAGCATCTGATCATAAGGGCAGCTTGCTGACGAGTTAGGCATTAGTGTACACCTGAAATGAGGGTTGATCCACTCAGACTGCATGTGCCAAGTTAACACAAGATAATGTGCTGGTCCTTAGATCCACCTCTCCCTCTGGAATACCATTGTACACTCTTCTTTCCTTGAGATGCTCTCCTGAATTGATATTACTTGCTGACTACTTGTCTCTAAACATTTTATAATTTGAATTCCAATAATTTCTTTGCCTTAATTATTTGTTAGAACATTTCTAAGATATCATGAGAGAGAGAAGAAGGAGAGGGCAATGAGGAAGAAATGGAGGTAATCCCATTCACTCTCCCTCCTTTAAACAGAAAAATCATTTTGAAAACAGATTAGAAGTAGGCAACTTTTCTTCATCTGTAGTTTCCAATGGCATAGAATTGATATATTTCCCTGAAAACAAAACATAAATCTACTTCAGTCACACACACACACACACACACACACACACACACACACACACACACACACCCCACTAGCAATTCCAAAGGAAAACCACATATGATATCTTAGTACCTTCTCTTTATCTTCCTAGAACACCCTTCTTAAAATCACTTTATTGCTTGTTCTCCTCCTCCTTCAGTTTGTTCCTAAGTCACCTTTTCATGAGTTTTTGTTTTTGTTTTTGCTGATGCTACTTTTTAAAATTTGATTATCATTTCCCCAAACCTTATTTTCTTTACTTTTCTCCATAACAGTGCCTTTTAAAACACCATGTACTTACTTGCAATAATATCTGTCTCTGTCCACTAAAATATAATTCCAGAAAGGCAGGGGTTTTTGAAGTTTTTGTTTATTGTGTGTCTAAAGTGACTAATCACATGCAATGTTAAGTACCCATAATTGCTTGTTTCATGAATACTTAATTTGATGTCCATGATGGCTTGAGAAGGAGACAAAATAGATATTATCCTCCTCCTTACATTGGGAAAATCAAGTGACTCATGCTGAAAGATAATTATATGTTCCCAGTAACTAGTATTATTGTATTCAACAAATGTTTATTAAGTACTTAATATTTTAGGTAGAGGAGATATTGTTGTCACTGTCTTTCTCAAATTTTTACTAAAGCAACTTTTAGTGACATTTTGAAATCAGGCAAGAATTGGGAAGGTTTAAAAAACTTAATATGAGAGAAAGGTCAAAAAAATGAAAGCATCTTAAGAGAAAGGAAGAGGGGACTCAGCACTAGTTGTGATACAAAGGAGAGCTAAAAATCTATATAAATTGTGACACTTCTAGGAAAATACAAGTTGTGATTAATTAAATAGTATCTAAAACATTTCTTTTATTTATAAACACACTAGAGGCCCGATGCACCAAATTCATGCAAGGGGCTCAGCCCTCACAGCCCCAGCTGCCTTGACCGGCCCTCACAGCCTCGGCTGGCCCTCGCAGCCCCAGCTTCATCAGGAAGGTCATCTGGAGGGTTGTCCGGAAGGTCATCCAGAACTGTCATTCTGCTGTTCGGTCTAATAGCAAATTAGCTCTTTATTATATAGGATTATGGCATTGCTTTAAACCATCCTCAGGATACTATGTGAGTGTTCATTTGATTTCACTATTCATTGTTCACTTATTTACCATATGTTTATGGGACCACTGTGATCATGCTTTTCTAAATTGTGATTCTGGGAACATCTGCATTAGAATCCTCATGTCAGTCTTTCTGAAACAAAACTTTTTTTTTTTTGTAATTTGCTTGATTAACAAATTTTCAAGCAATTGCTTAAAAATCCCGTAATTCTTCTGAGGATATGACACCATGAAAAGTTCATGGAGATATAGAGATGAGTAAAACATTGCATGCAATTTATTCTTTCATGCGTACACTATTTTTTCTTTTCTTCTTAAGTACAGTATATAAATATGTGCTTAGAAGTAACAGTACAACAGTGGACTGGAATAAATTACTGGTATGTGGGGTACGCTGGAAGAGGAACACAGAAAGGGACGAGTTCAATCTCATGTATGACAGAGTGGAGTGAGAAGTGTCTCACAAACAATTGGCCTTGAATTTGACCTTTAGAGGACAAGTAGAATTTGAGAGACAAAAATAGGTCATGAAGAAAGGGGATATGTATGGGTATATGAATATAAGCTGTATATATCAACTTAAGGATGGGTATATGTATAGGTAAGGATGGGTATAAGTATCTATAGGGATAACTGTAGGTATAAGTGTAGATAAGTATAATAGTAATTCAATATAAAGGCAAAAATATAAATGGTTTAGTAGAAGCACAAAGTTGGTTTAGTATAGTATTCATTTTGAATTATATGGATTTAGGAAAAAAATTTTCAATAATCAGTAACATTATGTGTACCTTCATGTCTGACCTTATCACATTTGTTTCAGGTTCAGGCACAGATTCTCAGAAAATGTCCATCACAAATGGCAGTGCAGTAAGAGAATTCATTCTCCTGGGGCTCACAGATCGCCCTGAACTCCAGCCTCTCCTCTTTGTGCTGTTTCTGGTTGTGTACCTTGCTACTCTCTTTGGCAACCTGGGCATGATAGTGTTGATCAGACTGGATTCTCGCCTTCACACCCCTATGTACTTCTTCCTCAGCAATTTAGCCTTTGTTGACTTGTGCTATACCTCCAACGCCACCCCACAGATGCTGGCTAATTTTCTTTCAGAGAAGAAGACCATCACCTTTGGGGGCTGCTTTACTCAGTGTTACATTTTCATTGCGCTCCTTCTCACAGAGTTTTACATGCTGGCAGCCATGGCCTATGACCGCTACGTGGCCATATGCAGCCCTCTGCACTATAGTGTGAAAATGTCCAGGCAGGTCTGCACCTGCTTGGCCACATTTCCTTATGTCTATGGCTTCTCAGATGGCCTGTTACAGTCCATCCTGACCTTCCGCTTGACCTTCTGCGGATCCAATGTCATCAACCACTTCTACTGTGCTGACCCACCACTCATTAAGCTTTCCTGTTCTGACACTTCTATCAAAGAGCTTGCCATGCTCATATCAGCTGGCTTCAATCTCTCCAGCTCCCTCACCATCATCCTGGTGTCCTATGCCTTCATTATTGCTGCCATCCTCCGGATCAAATCAGCAGAGGGAAGGCACAAAGCATTCTCCACCTGTGGTTCCCACATGATGGCTGTTACCCTATTTTATGGGTCACTCTTTTGTATGTATGTAAGACCACCAACAGATAAGACTGTTGAGGAATCCAAAATAATAGCTGTCTTCTACACCTTTGTAAATCCAGTGCTTAATCCGTTAATCTACAGCCTGCGGAACAAAGATGTGAAGCAGGCATTGAAGAATGTCTTCAGACGAAATGTGGTCACTAGGATGGCAATGCTTCCATTTCCCAATAAACCATAACACTAAACCTTGGGCTCAAATGTCCTTGCATACTGATGATAAATCTGGGTATTCTCTATGGGTATATCTCAGGGTAATCTGTAAAGCTCAGTTCTGGGCAAAAGTAAGTGAGCTATACCCTTGCCCCTCAATGTGTGGTCCTTGAACCGGCAGCAACAGCATTACCTTGGAGATTTTAGAAACGTGGCAACACATTCTGTACCTCAGATCTATGATATCCAAATCTGTGTTTCAGCCTAATCCTATGTGATTGGTAAATACATTAAATTTGAGCAGCAGTGCTCTCAGTGGAAACTTCCTCTTGGAATGACCTGGGGCACTGGTGTGCTCTTATTGTTTATAACAGTAGACAGGATAAACATGCTTTCAGCCCAGTTCCTTGAATTTACTGTTCTTATTGCCATCTATTTTTAAGAAATATGTCTTCCCACCCCAACTTACTAAGCAAAACCATAAACTATGGGTCAGAATAATGGTTTCCTATTTATGTGCTTGAGAAATGTTCAGTATGTGACTGGTAGAGAGAGGACTAGAATCAGCATTCTTTCATAAACATGAGTTTGTGGATCTAGTTTGTGGCCTCTGAGCTATAGGATTCTACTTTCTTCCTCTGAATTGCAACCCTGGATCCATGAACTCAGTTCTAGGAAAAGAATGAATTCTTTCTGTAGCACCTGAATTCGAAAAATTTAATACTTAACTGGAGTTATCTTTTCTTTTTTTAAAAAAATAAATGTTTGGATTATTGATTTCAGTCTCACATTTTTTGTCATATACTAGTAAGTTTTTGTACATTTTACCTAAACACTGTTTTAGCTGAAACCTACTATTTTTTAATAGTTTAGTTTGCTATATTTTCTTATCGTCTTGGTGACTTTTTCTTTCATCTATGGATTATTTAGCAGAGAGTGGTCAATGACCATACATTTGGGACTTTAAAATAAATTTTATTGTTACATGTTTGTAAGTTCTCTGGTCAAAGACCTTGTCTTATAATTTTATTCTTGAAATTTTATTGGCTAATATTTTTCCAGCTTTATTGAGATATAATTGACATATAACATTGTTTAAAGTATATATTGGAAAGTGATTATTACAGTAAGGTTGGTTAAGACATCTATCATCTATAATTACATTTTTTGTTGTAGATAATTAGATATTTGGTAAATGGGAAGAAAAGGTAGTATATCATTTCCTTTTACTCTGTTCTCATCTCTGGGCAAATGAATCACATACTGATAAAGTAATTGCTTACCAGGTTTTGAATAATATATTACTTTCCAAGTCCTGGACCTCACACCTTGAACTAACTACATTACAATTCAATTCATTATGTTATCTTGTCCAAATGATTTTACTTACTGGGTTTTGTAATTTAACCACTTAATTCTAGATATGAAAGTCTTTTTAGCAAACAGTAGTCATTTTGTTGAAGGGACTCTATAAAACATAATTTCAACTGGGAAAACATCAAAGTCCATGAATTATATCATTATTTTATGTCTTAAATTTTTATTGATTTGATTGGAATGAATGGTGATCCACAAGGCAAAAATTCTATGAGAAATCCTAAAACAATAAGCTCAAAACAATTACAATCTGATGCAATTCCATTGTGCATAATCCAAGACTCTAATGACTATGAGTTGACATAAATTACTATTCCCCTGGAGTTTTCTCTTGCAGTAGTAACATGATAATCATTTTTCCAGGGTGTGTTGAAAAATACTACAGGGATAAAAGTTCCAAGTTGCAAGTGTATAAATCATTCCCAGCAGCTCATTCCTTGGGCCATTAGTGTCTCTGAGAAAATCTTTCCTGGGTCAGGTAGGTATGAAAATTCTGACTTCCATGCTTGCATTTTCTTTTTATTTATTTAATTAAAAAATTTAAGAAACTGATTTTAGAAAGAGGAAGGGAGAGAGAGAGAGAGAGAGAGAGAGAGAGAGAGAGAGAGAATGAGAAACATTAATGGGTTGCCTTCCATAAGCACTCTGATGAGGGATTGAACCCACAACCTGGGTATGTGCCCTGGCCAGGAATCAAACCCACCACCTTTTGGTGCATAGGACAATGCTCCAATCAACTGAGCCACATAGGTTAGGCCTGTACTTTCTCTTCTTGTTTCAGTTTTGAATCTTCATGGGTAGGAGTCAGGTGACAACAAAAGCAGTTTTGAATGTTAGTATAATTTCTCAGTATATATTATTTAGATTGGTCACTAGACAAGATAAAATTTAATTGGAATTCCGTGTTTACTATAATCATTTTACTTTATAAATACCATTCTCTCCATTCATTTAATAATTTTAGTGCACAATAAATAACTATATTGGAGTAAGCAGTTGACAATCTAATAAATTATTTTTAGAATAATATCTATTGAAAAAACAGTCCCCCCTCCAAAAAACAACAACAACAAAACCCAAAACACCTTGACAAATAATTTTTAAGAAGGACAAATTCAAGCATACTTATACTCATTCTAGTTAAAGTAAAACTCTCATAGAACTTTATATTATATTATTAGAGAGATAAACTTTTGGGGCAAATTTAATATTCACTAAAAACTATATGACTAGTAATGAGTGTGGGATTTGTAACTACATAAATGATGAGTCAGAATTTCCAAGTGATGGAAGTTTTAGAAATTATTTAGTCAAAGTCTGATATTGAATAAATGAGGACTCTGTAGAAAGAAAGCCACTATGTTAAGGTAAAAGGAATGTTTTCTAATGCTCTTTTACTGTGGTATGATTGACTAGTATGAAGTCACAATGTACAACATGATCTATAATTTAGGTTCATACATTGTATTCAGGTAATCCATCCTGCCCTTATATTTGTGAGACACTGGAATAAAAAAAACCAAGAGAGTGAGAAGGTGCTGGAGTTCATATGGCAGAGTGCTCTAATCTGGGAAATTATATTCACATGACATGCTTGGCTCCATCACCTATATGACTCAGGTAGTTTTTTTCTTTATTTTCTACCTTAAAATATATTTTTTTCTCAGCTATTCTTGCAAATTTAAGTCTTAATGACTTGTGGTAGTTTCTGGACTAAATTACTAAAACTAAACGTCAGCAACTCATTTCTATCTATTTTCTGCGCTTCTTCCTTTGACTTCAATAGCTAGCCCCTAGTCTCTCACTCAGTCTATCTTATGGGACTGCGACAATGGTGACCTTATGTATATGAAACAGTACATGTGACAGAGTCCAATGTGATCCTGCTACCTTAGACATTTGGATTTTAACTGGAGCCTGAAGAGAGCAAACCTTTCCCCACTGAGATTTGCTTAGCCCAAAGAGAGCATTTGAGCTCCAGGCTCTTTGAACAAGTGAGTTTAGGAAAGGCAGCATATTCTTACCCCTCTCCTTTAGGTTCAAGTGCATATCGGTATATAAAAGGTTCTGAGACTTCCTGCAAGCCTGGATCCAACTCCCTTTTCCCCTCCAAACTCAGCATTTTAAAATTTATTTTTATCATAGACCAGTTTTTGTTGCCCGATATTCACTTGTTTCGCTGAACACAGTTATGGAAATATTAATCTAAAAACTCAGGTGACAGAACTGTGCTCAGTGGATAAAGTATTGGCCTATGCACTGAAGGGTTCTGGGTTCGATTCTGATAAAGGGTACATGCCCAGGTTGAGGGTTTAAACCCTGGTTGGCATGCAGGAAACAGCCTATCAGTGATTCTCTCTCATCATTGATTTTTTAAAATAAAATCTCTCTCTCCTTCTCCCTTTCTCTCTGAAATCAATAAAAATATATTAAAAAAAACCTCAGGTGACAGCAAGCTTACTTTTTATTTGTGCCCTATTTTCCCCATTCCTAATTGTACTTGTTCTATCAGTTGCAGGATTCTCCTAAAAGTAAAATAGATTAGAATGTCATAATTGCTTTGTAAAAGTGAAGTGTCCGTGGGCATGAGAAAAAAAATACTATTATCAAAATATAGCCTTTCCTTTCATAACTGTAGAATGTGGTTGCTAAGCCTATTTACAGGAAAGAGTAGAAAATAGGCAGATTAAATACCAATCTAATTTTTTTACATTTTTATTTTCTTTATTGTTGTCTTTATTAGTTGTTTAATGTAATATGATGATCTACCAGGTGCTACTATTTGGAACATGGTTGTAGAGATTTAAAGATTAGATGAGTATCTGCATGTCACAATAATAGAAGATTTACATTACTAAGCGAACCTTTTCCTAATGAACTTGTTCTTCTGGTGAGTGAGGAAAGAGCTCTTTTGCTATTGACATAAATCCTGATTGTCTAATGATTGCATTTTCCTGCCAAAGGCCAAAGTTGTATATTTAAGCCTTGCAAATTCTATGTCAAATTACCAGGGGATGTTGGTTCTAATTTATCACAGTAACTTGGGAATTACAGGGAATAACACCCACCCACACACACACACACACACACACACATACACACACACACACACTCGAAAAAAACAACATCAAAGACAAATTCAAAGAGCTTTCAGGAGTGTTCACACTCTTCTGAGCCTATAGTGGGGCCTTTCAGTTTGTTCCCATGCTTGCCACATCTTTTTTTTCTTTATTGATTAAGGTATTACATATGTGTCCTTATCCCCCTATTCTCCTTGTCTCCCCGCCCCTCTGCCCCCCCCCCCACCCCCGTGCCCTCACCCTCTAGTGTCTGTGTCCATTGGTTATGCTTATATGCATGCATACAGGTCCTTTGGTTGACTGCTCCTCCTAACTCCCCATCCTCCCCTGACTTCCCTCTGAGGTTTGACGGTCTGATTGATGCTTCTCTGTCTCTGGATATTTTTGTTCGTCAGTTTATGTTGTTCATTATATTCCACAAATGAGTGAGATCATGTGATATTTATCTTTCTCTGCCTTCTCTTAAATGTTTCATTTGACACAATTGAAAATTCATGCCTGCCTCTAGGTGGAGTTTCTTTGATTTCTCTTGAAAGCCTGCTGTCTCTGCATAGACCAACCTCACTAACTGAAAGTCCTCCCTACACTTGTCCTAGAAAATTCTTAGTTACCTTTAAGCCCAGTTGAAGGTTATCATTCTTTGATACCTATCCTGATGCCTGAATGCAATTAGTGTTAAGTGAAAAAAAGGGATAAGAAAACAAAACTATCATCTAAGTTTTGACTATTTCTCTTTTCCTCATCTATGTCTCTCTTGCTCTTATTCATATAAACTCTTCTGGATGAAAATTTCTCCATCAGTAATTTATCTAGGGCTTTATTTCCAATTTCAAGGTTCTTATCTATTCATTTAGGGATACCACAACCTCCTATATTTCATGGATTATGCAGTCAAACAGGTCCAAGGGAATTTGCTTCAAACCTCTATAATTTTAAGCTCTCTAATTCAGTAGGGAGTGCAGTACTCAGAGGTTGAACTTCTAAATATGCACAACGGCTAATGACTGAAAAACATTTTCAAACACATTACCATTTTGTCCAGAAACAAATACTGAGCACAGTGATGAAGCCGGTGATTTTACGTTGTGTACTGCATGTGGCACTTTGTGGTTCGACCCATTTTTAGACAAACTATGTGTCATAATCCCCATATTCCAAAACAACTTGGTGTCACAAGGGTCATTTTATTTGGGAATCATCTGAATGTTCTATACCTAGGTAATAGGGACCTTGACCTTCTTTTAAAAGTTCCCACTCCTACAGTCTCAGATTCCAATAATAGCTATGTGTGAGGGTGCCTGAGAGTGGAAGAAGAAGAAGAGAAGGAAAATGAGAGAAAGAGAAAAGAAACATATGATGGACTTCTCATTCACTTCTTAATTTATTTTCATTCATCTAAGTGAGCAATGCTGGCACCTAAGAAAATGGTCAGAGGAAATTCTACCTTGGTGACTGAATTTATTCTTTTAGGCTTAACGGATCGTCCAGAGCTTCAGCCGATCCTCTTTGTGCTGTTCCTGGTGATCTACCTGATCACTGTTGGAGGGAACCTGGGCATGTTGGTATTGATCAGGATAGATGCAAGACTCCATACCCCCATGTACTTCTTTCTTGCCAGTTTGTCCTGCTTGGATTTGTGCTATTCCACGAACGTGACTCCTAAGATGTTGGTGAACTTCTTATCTGAAAAGAAAACCATTTCTTATGCTGCGTGTTTAGTCCAGTGTTATTTTTTCATTGCCATGGTGATAACTGAATATTACATGCTAGCTGTAATGGCTTATGATAGGTACATGGCTATCTGTAGCCCTTTGCTTTACAGCAGCAAGATGTCCAAAGGCGTCTGTATCCGCCTGATTGCTGGTCCATATGTCTATGGGTTCCTCAGCGGCCTGATGGAAACCATGTGGACATATCGCTTGACTTTCTGTGGCTCCAACATCATCAATCACTTCTATTGTGCGGATCCACCCCTCATCCGACTCTCTTGCTCTGACACTTTCATTAAGGAGACATCCATGTTCGTGGTAGCAGGATTTAACCTCTCCAACTCTCTCCTTATTATCCTCATCTCCTACATCTTCATTCTCATTGCCATCCTGAGAATACGTTCTGCTGAAGGCAGGCAGAAAGCTTTTTCCACCTGTGGGTCCCACCTGGTGGTGGTGACTGTGTTTTATGGGACCCTCTTCTGCATGTACGTTAGACCTCCCACGGACAAGTCAGTGGAGGAGTCCAAAATCATTGCTGTGTTCTACACTTTTGTAAGCCCTATGTTGAACCCCATCATTTACAGTCTGAGGAACAAGGATGTGAAACAAGCTTTGTGGAAATTGGTTAGAAGAAATGTACTTTTGAAGTAATATCACAGTGTATCTTTCTTTAAAAAATAAATAAAAGATATATTTATAACAGCTGGATCTGGCTTTAACTGCATTTATAGTAAAATCAATTTTAAATTGTTGATGAAAGCTCTAATATAACTACAAAACTTAAAAGACGTGTATAGAGGATGCGTAGTTTTCTATGAGACATGTGAATGCATTGTGTATGTAAAGAGGTGGGAGTTATATATCCATGTGGGGTATACTTTCTCTTCCTATATACATTTTTACACTTATAACTTTATATATTACTTTTAGATTATAAAACATTCTTAGAGTAAAACATCAAAACTCTAGAAGAGTATAAAGTAAAAGAATAAAATATATTTTTTCTTTATCCTGATCTTCCATTGTCATTTCTCAAAATTCTCACTATTAATAGTTTCTTAAGTTTTAAGAAAATTTCTATATATCTACAAATCAATATATGGTATGATTGTATATATACACATATACATACAATTTTAATACACATGTTGACTATCATGAGCTAATTTTTAGTATTTTATAATTCTGTAGCATTTACAATGTAGGGGTTTTGATCCCATGGTTTACAGAAATGTCACCAAAATGCTGTTGAGGCTTGCTGTCACCTCTAGGAAAAAGAACGTACTATAACACCCCCATGTCCTTGCCTGACATCCATTTATTTCTCTCTGCTTATGAGAGTTATTTTTAATAAGACATTTCCTTCTTCTGCCATAACAGGAAACAAGAACCTCCAGACTATTTGTTTTAGATATAACTTCTGAAACAGGCTAAGAATGGCCCTTATAAAAATATAAGGCTTGTCTCAGAAAGAATTGTAATTTCTGTAGAGCTTATTATTGTCATTCTAGCCTCCTGGGGCCTAGGGTTGTATGTTTTCCCTCATCTCTGCATATTTATCTATTTTTCAGGAGATAGATATTTGCTATTTGTACCACAGTTCAAATTTTACCTACAATTATCCTTCGATAAGTTAATTCTTTGGCGATGTTAACATTCCAGGTGACTTTGCAATGACATAACATAAGCAAAATCAATGAATGTGTACTGAGCATTTACAATAAGCCAAGTACTGCTCCAAGTACCAAGGAACCTTCAGGAGTTCTAAGATTGTATAGGTTCTCGAGTTCATGAAGCTGTAAAGAGAAAAATCAATACAACTTGTCAAGTGTTTAAAAGATGGAAGAGCTAATGCAAAAGAGAAAAGAAGCAATTTATTCCCAGCAAACTGAAGATAGTCTTGTGGTTGTGTAAGACAAAAACTTAATCATTCCTTGTGCTCCTGCTCCAACATACTCATAGCCTCCAGTAAAATGTTATGTCAGAACATGCAGGTCTGAACAAAGTAAGTGTTAGAACTGATTGGTGATCACATATGTTAATGTTGCTTCCAGTGGCAGAGGAAAAGTCACAGAACTGTAATGAGTCATTTCCAACTGAGATATTTTTTCTCAGCTTATTTCAGTTTCTTTTCCAACTTAGAGCCTATTTTTGCTCAATATTTTCTGTAGGATAACATTTTAATGTCCATTAATTGTATATTATCCTATATAATTGTTTCAAGCTCTCTTATGACCAGATGCTATTTAAATAACTTTATACTGAAAGCCAGACTGTCTACAAATTATGTTAAAATACATATATACACAAAATAATTATTATTTTTGCACATGATAGAATTATGTTTCTCTTTTGGGTTTAGGTGAAAGTGTGTTGCTATTTCTGGACAATGAGTTAGATTAGAATTCATATGTATCAATTCTCAGTTCAGCATATAATTGTTGGTAAGAGAACCCTTCAGTGGGTTTTTTTCTTTCCATGGTGAGCATCATGGGTTCTTGAGTGAGGAGATGTGAAACAGAGCTCACTGTCAATTCAAAATAGAAACATAGAATGACCGAGAAATGCCCTGTGTTTTATAAGCTACTGCAATATGTTGAGTTACTTATTTCTAGGAAATAGCCTCTTCTGACTCATACAATATTAATCATATAAAATTTAAAAAGGTGGGATGCATACCATATAGAAATTAAACACCACAACCCCCCCCCCAAAAAAAAAAATCACAATTGGGAATTTATATTCTTCCAGTCTTTTTTCTATGTTTTTACATATATGCATGTGTTTAGTTAAAATCATTTATTGTAATTATTGCTTTAATTACTAATGTAAACTATGTATATTGTTTCAAAAGTCATTTAATAAGACTTATATGAATTTTTGTCTCACTTCTTACTCACTCTTGTCTTCCCATAGATATCATCTTCCTATTATTTCCTTTGGTAATTAACTCATTTTAGATTATATTATTATATGTCTAGTTATTGAATTTTTCAATCATGACCATGATTGACTGACATCTTTTTTATTAAAAAAGAAAGCATTATAATTCTTCCACAAATACCTGAATTCCTATCCAAGAGCCACCACTTTTTTCTCCTCATCTTCACAATCTGGCCACATTTGAATTTTTTCGTAAATAAATATTGGTTTTTTAAAATACTATGAATATATCATTAGTGATACCTTAATACTATGAGTAACACTAAGAGAATTACCAATACTAATTACTAAGATCGTTAGTAATACTATGAATGTAATTCTTTGTTTGCACAATTGTTTGATTTTCATAGAGTTGACAGTTGTCTTTACTTTTATCTTTATGTCTACTTTCCCCAAAACTTTCACTGAACTATACAGGACCTTCTATAGAGACAAACTGCTAGCTGACCTATAATATGCACACTTTCTCCCTGGAGGCTTCTATCTTACTCTTGGATTTTGCACGGTTGCTTTCTAGATCTGTTGCTGAGCTGTTATCTGGAGACAGTGATTGCTATCATTGGTTTAAAATGTTTATTCACTGAACTTATGTTGATCACTGGGCAATATATTAGAACTGGAGATTCAACAATAAACAAGACAAAAAAGTCCTCTATTAAACTTTAGGAGGGATGGAGTCAGATAGCAAACAAACAGATAGAATATCTCATCCATAATACTTTTAACAATAAAGATAAATTAAGAAAGGAATGTCTCAGGTATGGGTAAATGCTGTGAAAAGAGTAAGACAAATCAATATGGAAGATGGTAACTGGCCACATCAGAAGCAAAAGTCATGCTAATGGGTCAGCTTCAATGGATGGGAAAGGACTCTTGGAGAAAGTGACATTTGAATTGCAGTCTAGATAAACAGCATAATGCAATCATAACCAAAGTCTTTGGGAATTGTAACCAGGAGAATCAAAGTTTTAGGTATGAAGCCTGGCATGTTGGAATAACAAAAAGAAAGGCCATGAGCTTAATAAATGGGAGAAACTACAGGTGATGCTGATGCCAGAAAACCAAACATGGGAGGCATGGTAGAAACAATAAATTAAATATAGTCTTTCATATATTTAACATATATTTGTTGATTATTGTCTATATGAAGCACTGTTGTTGTCATTGGTAGTTACCAGTGTCTCACATTCCATGTGTTTTTCTTCTGGAAACTAATCATTTGTACCTAGTATTATTTCTTTAAGTATCCCATCAATCTGCAAACTTCTTTAGGGGACAGATATGTTATTCATATTTGTATTCTGGGGAGTAAACAGCATTGAACTTTGCACTGAGAACATATTTAGTGTGAATTAGTTAAAGGACAAACAATGTAAATAAGTTAGAGAACTTGAAATGATGAAGACAATGACCTGAATTCAGTTTCATGAGTTGTGTCCCCAAAGTATTGTAAATTTGTTTTTCATTATTGTCTTAAATATTGCCCTACTACTCAGCAGACAAATGGTCTAAAAATCAATGAATTATAAAATACAGAATTAAAAAATCTTGAATTGAGAAAGTGTAGTACTACCAATTACTATTTCTCCCCATGAGAATGCTCTTCATTGGGATTTCATTTTTAATTGTTTCATGAAACAGTTGGGGATTCTCCTGAGATAAATGCTGATGTCAATAAGTTGGGTATAAATCCTATAGCACTGGCAAGAATTTGACCTTTGTGGTCACTAAGAAGACACTCACATTTTTACAGGTAGGAGAGGAAATGTGTTTACATATTAGTTTTCAATATCTAGCAATTTATGGATTTGCTTCACTAGATTGCATAATTTTTAGATATTGATGTGTTGAAATAGGCAATTTCACAGGAAATTTGCACAGACAATGCATATTCTATGAGAAAAAATCTATACTGTGGTTGCTCGACCCTGTCTTTCTCTATCTTACCATTGTTTTTGCATCATCCTGGTAGAATTTCATACTATGGATCTCCAACACATGATTCAATAAGATTAGTTTCAAATAACATTCTTATTCTGTTTTTCATTTACCTAATTTCTGGGTATCTTCTGCCATCAATTTCCACAAGAAAAAGACAATTAGAAAATTTAGATCCATGAAGTTTATTAATAGTTTAAAATTTTTCTGACTTCTCAGAATTAAAGTATATGCTCATATAGGCATTTTCTTATGAGCGTTAAACATATGGAAAAGTTAGCTTCAGTATATGCAGCTTTGAGGTTTAGACTAGAAGATCTCTAAGTCCTTTATGGTTCTCTTACTTAAAAGCTTCTAGATTCTTTTCCAATTTCCTGTTTCTGTCTAAGATCTGTTTTTTGTTTTTTCTTTTCTTTTGTTTTGTTTTTACAAGCCATGCTTGTACTCCAGAGAAACTCCCCCCACCTCAAATTTTTTTTCAACCAAGATACTTGAACTATGAATCAGTCTGATAATAATAAAAAAACTAAATTGGGTGAAAGATCTTACAACAATAAGCTGATGAAGAGTATTCTGATCCTTCTTTTGCCAGGTGCCACATGCAGCTACTTGACTCATCCAGGTTTCTAACTGCATATGAGTGTCTGCTGTGTTTCTTGATGCTTAGCGGCAGTCTGACAGATCTCCCATGAGCTATATCTTTATATTAGTTGTCTCTGCCATAGCCCCACAATTCTAGAATTAAAATATGGTTAGTTATAATTTTTTCTACTAAAATATGATGTTTGCCTATAGCCAGTGAGATCTAAGCAAACTTGCAAAGATCTTAGACACAAGTCAGTACTATAATCTAGATAATGACTAGAAAAGTTGCTCATTGGTCATAGAGTTCAAAGAAGAGCTCTTGGTTTCCTTTTTGCCAATTGAATCACAGTGCCTAGGCACTATCCTAGGTTCTTGGAGCAAATTTCCTCCTAGTTTTAAGTTAGGGCACTGATACCTTGGCTGCCTGTCTTTCTTCCTTTCTTCTCACTCTTCCATCTCTTACCTTTGTTAGAATGCCTGGTTTGACCCTATCATCTATACCTAAAAAAGAAAGAAAGAAAAAAAAGAAGCCAGTTCTACTTCAAGATCCTATTTTATTCATATATATTTTTTCTGGTAGCTTACAGTGCAATCATTGGTGCAGAATAAGAAGCAATAAAGTTTGTTAGCTTTGTATCCCCACCTGTTGCCTGTGGAAGTGGGGTTCTTGCATGGGAGGATGAGTGATCTCTATTTTGTGGAATTTAACCCCTGGGTTTCCACTGCCCCATTTCCCTCTGTTCTGCCATAGAAAAAGTTCAATCTTGGATTCAGCAGGGCAAGAATTAAGGCCACTGCCCAGAGTCTCCACTCCATAATAGAGCACAGTGCAGTCCAGCATCCTGTGTGTGGAGCCTGCATGGCCCTGGGCCAAGCAGCTACTTAAGACCACCTGGCAGGCAAATGCAAGGGGCGACTGCAGGTCACAAAGCAAGGGGATGCAAGGGCAAGAACAAAACAAGAGAGAGAGAACACCTTGCCTTGGGGATTTTACCCTTCCAAGAATATGCGTGCTTGCAGTGGCTTCACCCTTCTAGCCAATTCATTGTTTTCCAGGCTAGACTGACTGGCAAGCACTTCCCTATGTGACCCCAACTTCACTCGCATGTACCTATATCCCTCTTTGTTTGATCCCTTCCCCCAGTGATCTGCAGGGAATGGATTGGTGGTTCCCTGGGAGCCTGAAGCTGTAGCTTCCTGGTGAAGCTGTCCTGATGACTATGCTGACACTGCTGGCTTCCCCTTTGCTCTGTTCCTATTATTAATATTAATAAATTAACTAATTATAATGATAAAAATTGAATTTAACATTTTTGGCAAAAGTTATTATCTTTCTTCAAGCAGTCTATTCAACTGAGAGGAAGTGATAAGCTTTCCTGAGGAAGTAGCATGTTACAGAGGAAGAACACTAAACTGGGAACTATATTTTATTCCTCTCCTCCTGGTTCTTCCATTTCTGAGCTGCGAGCCAGAATTACTTGCTATAAGCATGCATACATAAATGGCTTACAAGGTTTTTATAAAGTGTCTTAAAGTGTTTTATGATTTATAAAATTTAATGTTAGTAAAATGGGTATAGTTATTGAAATACCTCATGATATTTAATAGCTATGAGGACAAGACTTAAAACCAAAAGGTCCAAGAAATCATCTGTGTTTCTTGAATGCAAAATGGTCTGATATAGTATCTGTTCCATAGGACGTTTAGAATAAAATAAAATAATAAATGGAAAGTACTTTAACATGGTGCATGGGATATAAGAACCCAACAATTACTATTATTGTTGTTGCATTGTTACAACTTTAAGCAGGAAATTAATCAGATTTTTTAGTTTCACTTATATTCTTAGGGCATGTGAAAAATGAGGTACTGTCACATCAATATTCTGATTCTGTTCAGAGAATATCACAAGTTTTACACAGTCTTTGACAAATTATCTGATAATGACATTTGCTAATGTCAAAATTGCTCCACAAAATAGAATATTTAGAAACAAAACAATTTATGCAATTGCTAGCTATAAAATTTTGTTTGTAAATTTGTACTGGGTGAGATAGATAAATCACCAATCATCAATAAGTCACCAAACTGGGAAATATGAAATGAAGGTCTGATGGGTTATGTCATCTCATCTCCCTACAATTCAGTTTCTCAGTATTCAGAATGATCTGTACCTGTGCTATCTTCAAAGTGATTGCTAACCTTCTATGTATCTATGTGTATATATGAAAGAAGGCAGACAGAAACTCAAAGCATTTCTAAATTTATATTATAATATTTTCTTTGACAGATAACTTATTTAGATTTAAAAAATTTTCAAAGTACTGAGATACTTAAATTTATAACTTTATCTTTAGGCTCCAACCTAACTGCACAGTGTGATTACAGATACAACCTGAATGAAAATCATTCTGTTGAGAACTTTTAGACTTGCTTTAGAGTATATCTGTTCATCTCTAATTATGGAAATGCTACTGAGATAACATAACTAAGGCCTTTTGGATCTTTTTACAATATTTAACCTGATAGCCCTAGCCGGCTTTGCTCAGTGGATAGAGGGTTGGCCTGCAGACCAAAGGGTCCCAGGATTGATTCCTGTCAAGGGCATGGACCTCAGTTGCAGGCTTCTCCCCAGCCTGGGCCCTGAATGGGGCGCATGCAGGAGGTCCCCAATTGATATTTCTCTGTCTTCGCCTCTCTCTTCCACTCTCTCTAAAAATCAATGGAGAAATATCTTCAGGCGAGGATTAAAAAAACAAAACAAACAATATTTAACTTGATACAATAGTCAGTGGTTAAAAAATTCCTTTATATCTCTCCTTAGATAAACCAATGCCTCTCCTATGAGACATAGAAATGTCCAGAAGAAACTACACTGAAGTGACAGAATTTATTCTCTTGGGCCTAACAAGCCGTCCAGGGTTGCAAGTTGCTTTTTTTGTGCTGTTCCTCATGGTCTACATGGTCACTGTGATAGGAAATGTGGGCATGATTGTTTTAATCAAAATTGATTCTCGACTCCACACTCCCATGTACTTCTTCCTCTCAAGCCTGTCTGTTCTAGATCTGTGTTTCTCCACAAATGTCACCCCCAAAATGCTAGAAAATTTCTTATCAGAGAAGAAGACCATCTCATATGCAGGTTGCTTGGTGCAGTGCTATATCGTCATTGCTGTGGTCCTCACAGAGCACTGCATGTTGGCTGTCATGGCATATGACCGCTACATGGCTATCTGTAATCCACTGCTCTACAGTAGCAGGATGTCCAAGAGTGTCTGTGTCCGCCTGGTCATCGTCCCTTATGTCTATGGCTTCCTCCTTAGCGTGATGGAGACCTTGAGGACCTACAACCTCTCTTTCTGTGGTGCTAATGAAATTAATCATTTCTACTGTGCTGATCCTCCTCTTATCAAACTGGCATGTTCTGACACCTACAGCAAAGAGCTATCGATGTACATAGTAGCTGGCTACAGCAACGTCCAGTCCCTCCTGATCATTCTCACATCCTACATGTTCATCCTTGTTGCCATCCTTAGAAGCCGTTCTGCAGAAGGAAGAAAAAAAGCTTTCTCCACATGTGGCTCCCACCTGACAGTGGTCACAATCTTCTATGGAACCCTCTTCTGCATGCATTTGAGACGTCCCACAGAGGCGTCGGTGGAACAGGGCAAAATGGTGGCTGTGTTTTACACCACAGTGATCCCCATGCTGAACCCCATGATCTATGGCCTCAGGAACAAGGATGTGAAAGAGGCATTGAGAAAAGCAATCTGGAGACAAAAATTGGGGAAATAAAAGTGCTCAACTGTCATTAAAAATATTTCTAGACATAGCTAGATATGATATTATTGGGTTAGACATCTCTTTTTTTTAAATATATTTTATTGATTTTTTTACAGAGAGGAAGGGAGAGGGATAGAGAGTTGGAAACATCAATGAGAGAGAAACATCGATCAGCTGCCTCCTGCACACTCCCTACTGGGTATGTGCCCACAACCAAGGTACATGCCCTTGACCGGATTTGAACCTGGGACCCTTGAATTCCTCAGGCTGACGCTCTATCCATCGAGTCAAACTGGTTAGGGCTAGACATCTCTTTTTAAGAGAGTTTTACACAATACATTTCTCACATTTTGTGTCAGGTAGCTGATGAGGTTAAAATTCTCTGAACAAGTGCTTGAAAATGGGAAGAATAAGAGGTAACATTTAGGCAATTCATACACATTCCTATATGGGCTAGTGTCATTTCTTACAGGAAAAAAAAAAACAGTGGTTTAAACAAATCTAAATTTTCACTTTATTTTTTTTTTTTTGTAAGGTAAAAAAAAAATCTGGAAGTAAGCAGTCTCCAGTTTGTATGCCAGCTTTATTAGATTTGGTCTCTGAGTCCTTTACAGCTTGTTTTTTTGTTTGTTTGGGGTTTTTTTTTGTTTTAAAGATGGCTTGCATTCCTACAGTCACTTTATGATGCACAATGGCTGCTCTGCAGCCAGCCCACATGAGCAAATGATTCAAATGTTCTAAATGTTCTATACAACATGTTTTCTCAGATCTTTGGGGCCAACTTAATCATATTCTCTAACCTCCCTGCAAGAAACTTTTATTCCAGGACACCATGTCAGGCTAAAGCATAAGGTTCTACCATCGCCTCTTTGATGAATAGCAATCTACACCACCCTGCTTTTAAAAAATACCTCACTTTCAAATTTTACTCATTTAAGTAATGATTACCTAACCCACTTCCAAAGACTCCCAATACTTGAATTGAGTAACACTTTATTTCACAGGTGATGGGAGGATCTTAGATACCTGAAAACGTCTCCACCAATGTTCTTGAGTGAAATCCCTTTTAAAATATTTTGTCACATAAAACTTTTTTCTCAGAGTCTCAATATTACAACTAAGTAAGCTTTTGTTTTCATTTTGCAGAATCATAAAAATGCCTTCATGGATGTGCTTTCTAAATGCATTTGGCTGTTGTAGAAATCAAGATTTTATAAAAGATTGTGTTTTCTTTATGTAGGCTAATGATACTAATTAATTCAATAAACTTTATTTATATGTGAGCATACTTAGTATCCTATGATATCCATGTAAGATCCTATTTGTGTCTTACCTTATAATGACTATTAGAAGGTGATAATACAATCTTGTTGGTGTTTTGGAACACATTTAGAGTGTGTGTCCATAAATATATTTAATCAAGTTATCTTTAGAAAATTTGGAGGAGATGTGGAGATATATTCACTCTTTTTCCCTCCTCAAGTCCATAAAGACTATGATATAATAAAACACATACACTAGTCATACAGTGAAAATGAAACTCCTTTTGGGTCAGAAATTGAAATTTTTGGTCTGCTTTGTTAATAGTTGTTGGGCGATAGAGTGAGGTAATTAACAGTATAACTGGAATCAAATTCTGGAATCAGGAATCTATTTTTTGATTCATTGAGTGTGACCTTGAGTAAGGTATCATTTTCTAAGACTTGCTTTGGGTTTTCGTGTTTTGTTTTCTATAAAATGGCAATAATACAATTACCTAAGAAGATAATTATGAGAATTAGATTAAATTAAATTAGCAGTGTCTGGCATGTGTTAACTTTAATAAATGCTGTATTGTTGCTATGATTAAGTTTCTAGTTTGCCTTGCTTATAAACTGAGTAAGTTGAAGCATATATATTTTTCCTGCTTCCAGAAGCTACAATTTTAATTATAAGGAATAACATCATCCCCTCTTGCTCTGGAAAAGCCAAGTGGCATAGACTCTGAGTACAGAATAAGATGACCTTATTCAAACTGAGTAACACCACCACCAGATTTAGTGTGACGCAAACCCCAAACAAATATTGTTATTTGATCCTAGACACATCCCAAACAACTTGAGATTGAGGGGAAATAAAACTGTGCAAATCTGTTATTGAAAAAACATAACTCAACAGTCAACTCTTCCTCTAGAGATGTACTTCCTCCAGGGTCATTTCTAGGGGAAGCTTCTTAATTGCTTCCTTTTTTTTTTTTTTTTTTTTACTAAGGAAAAGATTTAAAGGAAATGTCTCTATGGACCTCCAGTTTCCCTTTTGCCTGGTATATATAAGTTGTTTTCCATCTCTTACACAGCATTCACTTTTCAACTCTGCATCCTTACTGGAGATATTTCTCTTCATTCTCAGGTTGGTATAAAAACGAATCTGCCTAGAACTGCCAGATGAAGGTTGTCTATTGGATTTTTAAAATTAATTAACATCAATTATTCCATATATGTTATCTGTGGGTATAGGTGTGTTATTTGTATATGTGAAAGAGAGAGAAATGAGGGAGAGAGAGAATTTTTCTATAGAGATTTGATTATTACAAACTATTAATGGAAGCTATAATTTTCAGGAGTTTATTTAATAACAATTGTCCTTTGTATATTTATTGTGTGTTAATGTATAATATATCTTTCATGCTCGTAAGTACGCAATGAAATGAATATTGTTATTGCTGTTATATCATATTAAGGCATAGAGAAACTAAAAACAAACAAAAAATAAAACCTTCCCAATGTCATGGCGCTAGAATTCAACCAGACAATAGAAACATAATTTTTTAACTTTATACTTAATATTTTTCTCATTCTTGGTCCTTTGGAGGAAAATCTATATCTATTGGAAACTTAATTTAAAAAACAGAGTGTTACAATATAGAAAATTTGTGTATATATTTTTCCTTTAAATGGTGAAGAAAATACTGTCAGTGCTTCTAAGATCCCAAATTCTCTATTTCTTTCCAGACTTTGTACTCTGTAAGATAAGACCTAACTACTCCATTTTTCCCTGTCAGTTCATCATAGCTGTTACCCGGTGAACCACCACTCAGGTTTTCATGTATTTAGCTTTTGCAAAATACCAACACCCCCATCTTTTATACCTCTTTTGTGATGAAACATCTGTGGTACTATGCAATCAGATCTGACTTTCCAAATAAAAATTTCTCTCTTGCTAATCTTTAAAAAATGCAGAAAGGTTAGCAGCTCCTTATTTTACTTTTGAGTCTCCAAACATAACAGTGGATGACACCTAGTAGATTATAATTCATGTTAGATATGCCAAAGAGTCCGTATGCAGGGAATATGTATAATGTATGAATATGGATGAATGTGTATAGTGGTTCATCCTTTTCACTCGGTTTTGATGATGACTGTGGTTAGTTTGTCCCACTTCAGTTTAAGTTAAGTACAACTATGAGGTTAGATCCAAAATATATTTTTATCTGACATTTAGGAATGAGTTATTTGATTAAATGGCTTTCATTTCTAATCCTGGAGAATATACTTAAAATAAGAAAAGATGACATAAAAATTTATTTTTGACTTGTGGTTAAAAGAGAAGTATAACTCTTCATAAATATCTTAAAAATGTGAGACTACCAAATGAGCCAGGATTAGAAATGAAGGATGGAAATTTGGCTAACCACAATATTTAGTGCTAGCATGTTTCAATCATAATATTTTATATAATTGTTATGTTAATGAACCTGAGAACTTATTATTCTTAGTGACCTGCAGAGATCCTGTTGCATAGCAACTGTTCATAAAAGGTTTACTGAAAATAATGACAAAAGGCAGTCATAGCTATGTAATAAAGAAAATATGAAACAGACATGAATAAAAGTATAAATTAATAAATAATCAATACCTGATTTTTAAATTTATTTCCTTTTTGTTGTCACAGAGATTTGTAACTAACATTCACCTAGAAGTGAGAAAATGCTCAATTTCACCGATGTGAAAGAGTTTATTCTTTTGGGACTAACTAGTCATCGGGAATGGCAAGTTCTCTTCTTCATCATTTTTCTTATGGTCTATATTATCACCTTAGTGGGCAATATTGGCATGATCATGTTAATCAAGGTCAGTCCACAGCTCAATAGCCCCATGTACTTTTTTCTCAGTCATTTGTCATTCGTTGACGTGTGGTTTTCTTCCAATGTCACCCCTAAAATGTTGGAAAACCTGTTATCAGAGACAAAAACTATTTCTTACACTGGCTGCCTGGTACAGTGTTTCTTCTTCATTGCCCTTGTCCATGTAGAAATTTTTATCCTTGCTGTGATGGCCTTTGATAGATACATGGCAATTGGGAAACCTCTGCTCTATGGCAGCAGAATGTCAAGGGTTGTCTGTATTCGACTGATCTCTTTCCCTTACATATATGGTTTTCTGACTAGTCTGGCAGCAACATTATGGACTTACGGCTTGTACTTCTGTGGAAAAATTGAGATCAACCACTTCTACTGTGCAGACCCTCCTCTTATCAAAATGGCTTGTGCTGGGACCTTTGTCAAAGAATATACCATGATCATTCTTGCAGGCATTAACTTCACCTATTCCCTGACTGTGGTTATCATTTCCTACCTGTTCATTCTCATTGCCATCCTACGGATGCACTCAGCAGAAGGGAGGAGGAAGGCATTTTCCACCTGTGGGTCCCACTTGACCGTGGTCACCATATTTTATGGGACTCTTATTTTCATGTATCTCAGACGTCCCACAGAGGAGTCCGTGGAGCAGGGGAAGATGGTGGCCGTGTTTTACACCACAGTGATCCCCATGTTGAACCCCATGATCTACAGTTTGAGGAACAAGGATGTTAAAGAAGCCACGAGCAAAGTGATGAGCAGAATACGTGTAACTGAATAAAATAAAATTGAGTTAATCTTGTCTTCTATGTTTCATAATTATTTGTTTGTCAGCAGGTAATGGCTCAGGACATAGCTAAAGACCTTTTACAAAAGCTAAAGACTGTGCATTAAAAAGAAAAAAATAGAGAAAGACTCAAATTCAGAGAAAAGTAGATTGACCCATTCCTGTTGCTGTAAGTAGAGAAGATAACAAAATTTTGTTAATTAGCTAATCAAAAGGTTATTTGAGCCAAAGTGCAGAAGTATACTAACTGAAATTGTTCTAATACTTAGCTAGAATAAACAGATTTCTTCTTATTTAAAATGCAGTAGATAAATTTTGGGAAATACCAATTTGCTTAGTTGGAGAGTAAATTGGGGCAGAAAAATATTTAATTTAACTTTCTAGAACGAAGTCATAAAATGGTCTTGCTAGAAGTTGTGATATTTCATGCCTTTTTAAAAAAGTGTGAGGCAGGTTTGTTCAGTGACAACTACTTTGAAAATAGCAATTCTATTGCATTTAATCCTTTTCAATTTTTGTTTTTAAGAGACACAGCATGATTCCAATAACTACTATAATTTAAGCAAAAGTTGCCAGACACCAGACTGCACTTTCATGTGCCCCTGCCAACAGTCTTCAGTCTGAATAAAGTGGGTAGAATTAGTGGATGGATGTGCCATTTTGAAAGCACAATACTCCAGATTCTTTTTAACAAATTAAAATGATATTCATGTGTAATATTTTGCACATCTGTGATGCTATAGAACTTAAATATTTAAAAATAACTTTTGTATCTGTAAGAAATAAAATATTTAGGGTGGTTTCTTTTTTATTAACAATACCGTGTCCTGCCATGATAATCTATACTAATAAAAGGGCAATATGCTAATTAGACTGGATAGACTGGACGTCTTCTGGATGTCATTCCAGACATCCTTTTTGACAAAGCCAGGACCTGAGCGAAGCCGCTGGGGGACCCAGGTGCCTGCGGCCAGCCAGAGGGAGGGAAGCCTGGGTTTTGGTTGCCTGCTGGTGGCTGCAGGAGGGAAGCCTGGGTCCTGGGTGCCGGAGGAAAGCCAGTGCTGGCAGCTGGGAGAAGGAAGGCCTACTCTTGTGGGAATTTTTACATTGGGCCTCTAGTCTAATCTAATAATAGACAAACATGGTAATTGACTGTACCTTCGCTATGCCTCCCATTGGCTAATCAGTGTGATATGCAAATTAACTGCCAACAAAGATGGCTGCTAATTTGCATACTGCAGGCAGGGCGGGCCAGTACGAGCCGCCATCTGGGCCCCCAAGTGCTGCCTAAACCCCACCCCCAGCTGGGACCCCTGTATGTGGCTCTGGGTGGAGGGGTTTGGAGGAGTGAACGGCCACCTAAGCCCCGCCCCCAGCCAGGACCCCCATGTGCAGCCCTGGGCGGGCGGGACCCCTGTCTGCAGCCTTGGGCAGAGGGGCTTGGATTCTCTGTTATTCTAATATTCACACTATGGGCGTATGGCTTGTACTTCTGTGGAAACTTTAAAATCAACCACTTCTACTGTGCAGACCCTCCTCTCATCAAGATTGCCTGCGGCAGGGTCTACATCAAAGAATACACAATGATTGTGATTGCTGGAATTAACTTCACATACTCCCTCTCAGTGGTCCTCATCTCCTATACCCTCATTGTAGTAGCTGTGCTACGCATGCGCTCTGCTGATGGGAGGAAGAAGGCCTTCTCCACATGTGGGTCCCACTTGACAGCTGTTACCTTGTTTTATGGGACTCTCATATTCATGTATCTCAGGCAGCCCAATGAAGAGTCTGTGGGGCAGGGGAAAATGGTGGCTGTGTTTTATACCACTGTGATCCCCATGTTGAACCCCATGATCTACAGTTTGAGGAACAAGGATGTGAAAGAGGCAGTCAATAAAGCAATCATCAAGGCCAACTTGGGTCAGTGAAACTACACAGATATTTTTGTGGTGTATTGCTATCTATACATATAAAACCCTAATATGCAAATAGACCGAATGCTGGAAAAACTGAACAACCAGTCGCTATGACATGTGCTGACCACCAGGGGGCGCGCATGGTACATGGCGGGAGTCGGCAGCAGTCAGCAGAGTGCTGAACATGACGAGTTTTGGCCATGGTGGGATGGTGAAGCAGGTGACCGGGGTGCCAAACCAAGGCAGGGCGCCAGTCACTGTCATTGGGGCAGGCCTCTGGTAGTTATTAAAAATTCTTTGCTCCCATGTGTGGCAGTCCTGCCCGGCACTTGCACCTGCTGCTGGTGCTGGCCCCACAAACAACTGCTGCCAGCACCAGAGCCACCGCCCATACCTACTGTCAGCACCTGGCACCGGCCCCTATCTCTTGGCACCATCAGCGGGTGTGGGTGGTGGCTGCTGGCCCTGATCACCCCTGAGGGCTTCTCCACCCCCTCCTGTTCCTGGGGGGTGATTGGGGCAGCAGCCTCTGCTCATACCCATTGACTGTGCCAGCCCCATTCGCACCCGCTGCTGGTGTTGCCCCAATTGCTCTGTGCCATCAGCGGGTGCGAGCGGGGCCAGCTACATCAGCAGGTAGGAACAGTGGCTGTGGAAGTGAGGCTGCTGGCAGACAGGGAACCGGGGGACACAGCAGGAGGGGTGGGCAGGGGAGCAGAGGATGGACTGAGACCCGCCCCTGTGCCCACTGCAGCCTCGCAGCCCACAATTCCTTTCAAGATGCACAAATTCATGCACTGGACCCCTAATCTATTATAAATGTATAGGCATAAAAGTCCTAGCTCAAAAGAGATGTTCTGATGACAACTCTTACATACAATAAGAGGTCCAATCTAATATGGTGATGCTTTATCCCATGAATGGACTCTAATGATAAAGCCTGCTTTATCCTGTATATGCAACCATATTATTGAATCTGAAATATTAGTGTCATTCACAGTGTATATAAAATTGTGCTAAGTGTAGTCACTGGAAGAATTCATGGATAAGTTTAGATAGATACATGTTAATTTGGAGGTACCCTTGTTGAAATCAAACATGACTTCCTAGGATATATTTTATATACACATACTCCTCTGCCTACTTTTAAATGAATATATAATTTTATAAGAAAAATAAGTAAGAATTCATCTTTTTTGTATGACTACAAGATGTTGATGGAGCCTGGTTTACCAAAAAAAGTATTCTGTTGTGTTTATGTACATATGGATTCTAAAAATGAAATTTTATTTGGAATCTTCATCTAGTATCTCAATATAATCATAAGATTTGTCCTCAGTATGCATTGTTTTATAGTCAACATTGTTTGTGTTTCAATAATCTGTTTAATTACTCATACTCCTTGCTTTGAATTGTAGTATAAATTTATTGGTTTTAAAAGGGTTAATTATTTATGACCCTTTAAATAATTATTTAAAAAGGGTTATTATTTATAAAGATTTTCCTACCCTCATCATAATAAAAAAATAAACCAGTATGAATTTTCTGGTACTTAAATCTGACCTTTGTCCTATTAAACCTTTGATTGATATGATTTCAAAGTATCACTTGATTCCAGTTCTTCCTACTAATATTAAATGTTTTGGTTCTGTATCAAGCTTTTAGTGCCTAGAGTGAATCGACCAGATAAGAAGCACTGTTCAACTAAATTATATTGCTCTGGGCATGAATTCAAATTTAAGTAATACAGGTCAAAATGGTATCCCATTGGGTCTGGTTAAAAGTCTTCAAAAGCTCACTGCTTAATTTATCTAGATTGGTGCATATAGAGCCCACTTTATCTACATTCCATTCTTGCTCAATGTAGAATACAAATTTGTCTACCTTTGATGACTGTTGCTAACTTACCAGTATAGACGTAAATGGAAGTAAAGTAGAAGTGATTTCTGATTTGTGAGTTTATCCTGTTGTAAGTGCTAATCTAATTAAAAGGGGTGTACAATTGAGTATGTGCAGGAGGGCTCTGAGAAGCAGCACAAAATTGTAGTAATACTGCAAGTAAGATGGATTAATTCAGAAACAATATTGGTACTTAGACTAATATACTCATTAAACATGGGCCGCTTCCCCTTAGAATGGATCTGAGGGAAGGCAGATGGTGAAGGGAGGGGAATTTTCATTCATAACTTTAGAGTCTGAGTAGGGGGAAAGAGTACTGTTTATTGATATTGGAAGCTATGTTAACAAAGATTTTTTAAAAATGTTTTTAAACCACTCATATTTGCTTCTAAAGAGTTAGTATCAAGTCTGAAAAGTAAGGCTGCTCAAGGAACAACTACTTTCACAGAGACTGACCTTATAACCTGTCATTTCAAGACCATATTCCAAGGTCTAGTGGTTTTGACCTTGGCCACTCAAACAGGTTGCCACTAAAATGATTGGCCTAGACCAGCCGTGGGCAAACTATGGCCCGCGGGCCAGATCTGGCCCGTTTGAAATGAATAAAACTAAAAAAAAAAGACTGTACCCTTTTATGTAATGATGTTTACTTTGAATTTATATTAGTTCACACAAACACTCCATCCATGCTTTTGTTCTGGCCCTCCGGTCCAGTTTAAGAACCCATTGTGACCCTCGAGTCAAAAAGTTTGCCCACCCCTGGCCTAGACCCAAACATGAAAGCTACATACTGAAGATTTAAGTGCCTTACCCTAGCCCCCAACTCATACTGTTGCCTGAGAGAGAAACACAATCCTCCTTTATTGAGGGACTCACTGTATTTTTAGGGGATCACTAGTTATAGCACTTAGCCAGTATCCTAATCTTCCTTTCAACTGCTCTTAAAAAATATGTTCCAAAAATATGATCCTTGTCATATCACCTCTACTTCCTAGGGAAAATTTTGCTTTGAGGATGGTTAAATCTCCTCAGATACTTGCCTATTTTCCTGGTATTGAATAAAGTAAATCCGGTCCTCTCTCTTAACCAGAAGGGGTTACAAACCCGACCCTCAGGTCTTAGATTTAGGTTATAAACCTTTTGTCTCCCTGCTTGATGAGTACTGAACTTGTCATGGCCTCCGGTTGTCCCAACTTCTAGGCCACTTCTCTCTACTAGCATGTTCAGATACTTACAAGCTTCTTTCTTGGCCTCAGGAATACTCAGCCATCCCGCCCACCCCCCCACCACCCCCGGCCTGCCACACACACACACTATTTGTAGGTATGGACTAAGTGAGCTTCCATCACACATGTTAGCCAACACACATTTTTAGCTATTGTTACTATGGGTTGAATTGCGTCCTCCAAAAAGATATGTTGAAGTCCTAAGCCCAATGAACTCAGAATGACATGATTTGGAAAACAGTTATTGCAGATACAAATTAGTTAAGATGAGGTCAAAATGGACCAGCAGCCCTGTCCCAGTCCTACTTCTCACTGGTCCTCATGATGTGCTGAACAGAACACCTGGAAAGGTGACCTTATCTTTGAGCATACCACTAGCATTTGTCTCCATTGTCCAAGCCTCCATATCCCTCTGAGCCCCCAGGTCCTGATCTGTTAAGTATTAATAGCTTTGAAGTGTCAAAAAAGGCATGCAGTGCAGGATTAAGAATTATTAGAAACATTTTGATCAGGAACTGTGAGAAGCATTGTTATGTTATGCCTAATCTTGTAAACCCTCCCCAAAGGAGATAGACAGCAGGACTAGCCATCAAAGCTCCACAGAGAGTCATGCTTCTGGAAGCTCTTGGTTGGTCTCGTCATCAAACGTGTCCCACATTCTCTGTTGCCTTGCAAACACAAAGCCTTACAAGTTCCCATGGGTAATAAAAACAAGTTGGAGAAAACAAAATCTGTTTATTTACATCCAACAGAAAGAAAATAAAATGGGAAAATTGTAATATGATGGAGAACAAGTGTTGATTTCCACCCCACAGCCAGGCCTGATGAGTTCTAGCTCCCTGAGACCTGGCTATTAATTGTGTAGCCTTCAGTTCATTATTAAAGAAAATGGATTTGTAACACATTTCCTAAATAAACTACTTTTAGGTCCAAGTGTTTCATACTCTTAATGATGATTTCCATTTTAAGGAGTTTTCAACTTTTGACTTAATTTCTTTTCTCAAAGAGGGGGTAATGCTCATTTGCCACAGTCCCTAGATGAAAGGGTGACTATGAGTGTGGATGAGACAACCCGTGAGAAAAGGCTTTTGTATATCTGGACCTGCTATAACTGAGATACCTTGGACCCTGGACCCTGGGTCGTGACAGGTGCTGAATATGCCAGTACAATAAGTGTACTTTTAGTAGCTTTGTGACTTCACAGAAACCATTTGAATCCAGTATGGTACTCAGAGGAAGGCCACAAATTTCTTTATGACACACCAATCTATAAATCCTACTCACATTGTCAATCTCAGGTTGAGCCCTTACTGCTTGTGGTCAGAAACATGGCTCGTCATTATGAGTTCTTGTCCACTCTCCACTTTACTGCATCAGCTTTGCACAATTCTCTTAACTTTTTAATGTTATGCTTTGGGATTATAAAAACAAGAAAAAACAAAACAAAACAAAACAAAAAACCCACAAACACAGCAAAGATATTCTCCTTTCTTGTTTGCTCATCCTTGACAACTGATAGTCATGACTTTCATGACTATCTTTGATGGTGCACCCCCCCCCCCAAAGGAAATCAATTTAATAGCTTAAAAATCATAATTGTAATTCAATGTTTTCTCTCTAAAATTTATAACATTTGCATTCACTTAGAACACCTTATTGCTGCTTTAATAATACTGTTGCAGTTGAGTGAGACAGATGTAAAAATCATTTTAAAAAGCATAGTTTAACATGACAGTATTTATATCTTTCTATAAATCTAACATCTAAACTTAACCATTAAATCAAATATAACTTAGAATGATTTAATTTATTATGAACTTCTGAGTAGCTCCTATACTGTAATTTCTTTTGCCAGTATTTCCCAAAATACAATATTATGAGATAATTTTATATACACACAGATATTTAGTTATTTTAAATGTTTGAATATTTGTAATTTTTTATTTATGGTGATTGGCACAAATCTTTCTCATTTGTAGTGGTTATGTACAGTTTAGTTTCCAGATTTATTTAAATAAAGTATGAGTCAACTTAAAAAAATACATTAAGCAAAAAATAAATGTACTATTTCAATGTAGGAGAAATCATAATAAAGCCATGACAATAACCAAAAGTTAGAAAGCAACACAACTTTATGACAAGTCACCACAATCACACACACACACACACACACACACACACACACACACACACATACACCTGCCTATCATATATATGCATAGTTTATGTGGTTACTTTATATATTACACAGTGTTATATCGGTACAGTGACTTTGAATATCAGGTACTACTTCCAATGGGTTTTAAATACACCTCACTACTTTAATTTTTAAGTTAAATACTTTCTGCAATGTTTAAGACTATGAACTGGTTCTAGCAAGACAAAATCCAGTAAGTCTGTTGTGAAAGTCTCTGTTGTTATAGCATTGGTTACTTTTAGTTTGTTACTTTTAATACTGAAAACAGAACTGGAGGGAACTTGGGTATCCAAGTGCTTCCCACATTGTTTAAAGAAATGTACCTCTAGGACAGAGCCAGCTTTGCATTCCTGCGCTTTATAAGCACCACTTACTCAGAACTCAAAAATGTTAAAGCAACTTTTCATCTTTTCTTACCACTAAGACTTGGCTTTGAGGAGCCTGATTGCTAGAAGCCAGAGATGTCACCCAGTGTCACTGAGCTAGAAGTGGTAAAACTTAGCTTTGAACCCAAGACCATGAGATTCCAAGAGCAAACTTCCTATTTTACTGAGATGCCATAGTTCGAATGCAGAAAGATTTTGATTCCTGTTCATGCCTGGATTTGAATCATGAGCCTTTGGAGAGATGAAAGCAGGAATGGCAGAATAAAAAGGGGAATACTGTTTTTCAGATATCTCACTCCCTCAGCCCTCGACACTTTCACAGAGGTGACCTGTGAGAACACAGGGGCTAGATTATCTGGGCCCAAATTCTGTCTCTGCCATTATGTGCCATCACAGTACTTGGTCACATAACATCCAGGGTCTTTGTTTCCACCATCCTCAGTAACTGCCTCAAATGCTTCTTTGAAAAGTAAATGAATTGAAGTGTGCAAAGATCTGGAATCATGACTGAACTATCATAAGTGCTAGCAAGCATTAATTACTGTCATTACTGCCTCCTTTTCTTGATTTCCCTTTTTTCCACTCAGTATCATTTACATTTATATTTTACTTGCTTAGTTTGTTTGTTGTCTCTGTTATTATGTGGGTAGGGGTTTTAGCCTCTTTATAGCAGCCTTATCTGTTGACAATCCAGACACAAATTGGGGACTCAGCAAATCATTGTTGAGCAATAAATGAATCTTTCCAGCAGCTTTTGGCAATTTAACTCCAAACAGTACTACATGAGCTTGCATTTTTCTGCAGTAACTTTAATAAATATACATGTTTTACTTGGCCTAGCTCATTCTTTAAAATTGGTGTTTTCTTTTATATGCATATTTGAATAGTCATTAGTAAAATGTATATTATTAGTAAAATGTATATTTACCAATGATTAAAATACACATAAATTTATGTATATATACATGCATGTAATATATATGTATATACACATATAATTTACATGCATAAAAGAGAAAACCATTCTAAAATACAGAACTTGGCACTGTTGGGAGTCCAATTGACAAGATCCATTTATTGTTCAATAATGATTTGCTGAGTCCCCAGTTTGTGTCAGGAACCACAGATAAAGTGGCTAAAGAGAAACTTCTATTTAGTTATTTTTCCTTTTATTTTGCAGTTCTGACTCAATTTACATAAGGCTTTTTTTCTTTATTTAATTTTTGGTGTTTAATTCCTACGTCTACGAATGAAAAATGCTCTGCATATGCCTTCATTCGTATTCCTTTAAATACACACATATACACAATTATTTTCTTGATACTTTTAAGTTATAAATTTGATTTATTCCTTCAAGCATTTATTTTATTTGTTTTTCATGGAATGAATTACTTTGATATCTTTTAATATAATTTTGTATTATGATGAGGTTTTTGTGTCCTATCCTATTTCTAGAAAATGAACAAACCACAGTCAGAAGCATTTTATCATAGTTCAGTTCATAATCTGTATTCTGAAGGTTTTCAGAAACCAATACTTTGCCTAATTAATGCAAATCACAAACCTTCACCTCCATGCAAACTGCACACATGCCACCTTTTATTGTTAGGATGCATAACTGGCATTTGATATTTCTATCCTATTTGCATTTGAGTAGGACTTATACCTAGTTTATGCCTTAAAACTTCTATGTTCAGGGAAGAATTAAACATGCATTAGAATTCTAGAAAGGCCTTAGGGTCATAGCATATGTAAAAACTAGCAGTTTGACACTGTATTTGAAAAAAAAAATTAATCAGTGTCTTTATTCCCAAATAATTTGTACTAGGTAATAAGCAGTATCTTGTCACAGAATTTAGAAGTTCCTGAATGCCAACTGCTTTCCTATACTATATAATATGAAAGCTATAAGGTCATTGTTTCCTTTCCTAGTCAGGCTTCAAAAGTTGGCTATCTGGGAAAATTAAGAAAAGTGTCATTTCCAGTAGCCACCATTCTTCATCTGTTGATTTTAATTAAATCAAATGCTGATCATTAAGTAGGGAGAAACTGAAGTCAGAGTTTGCTAAGTATTGATGATGAAACTGTCTCTCTGGGTCTTATTACAAAACTCGGTGTTGCAAACAAAATTCCCTACTGTAATTGCTAAAAGTGGGTTTACTTGTTAATCAGTTTCAAGGGGCCTTATTAAAATGATGTTTCTCAGTTTCTTCATTGGGACATATTAACTGAAACCAATTTCAACAGACATAAAGTTTCAACTTAAGACTAATGAATTTGCAGTTTAGTTTGAGTATATTAAGATAATTAACTGATTCCTCAGGGGTGGCTGTTTCCTCTGCTTCAAAGCACCTCCCTTTGGGAGACAAGATAGTGTAGTGTGAAGAGAAGAAGTTTTGAAGCCAGATATAGGTATGTACTCTGGCTTTTCTACCATCTACCCATATCCTCCTTGGAAAGTTATAAACTCTGAGCCTCAACTAATAAGTAAAAAATACTACTTATAGCCCAGGACAACTTTGAGTAAATCTATAATGGATGTTACAACATTTGGCAAACTGCAAATTGATGATACTATAATGATTATGAGTAGAATGATAATGAAAACAATAATAATAACAGTAACTCAAACTGATTGGGTGATTATTGTATGCCAAGCTAGGTACTAAAAAGGTCTATGTACATTAGATCATTATTCTATTCAAAACACTATGGTGTAAAATAATTGTTCTCACCTTTTACATAAGAGAGGCTCAGAGAATTTAAATAATTTGCCTCAAGTCACACCTGATAAATGTGCTAGCTAGAATGGAGATTCAAGGAGAATATATATGTAAGAAATGATGTATAGGTATTTGAATACAAGAAGTGATATTGAGATTGGAGGGTGGCAGCAGAGATTCAAAGAAAAGCAAGGAAAATGACAATATCTAAAATGTAAAATAGGTACAAAACCTGGAAAGGAATATAAAAAGTTTAAGGATGAACATAGTAGAAGGGATAGTAGTAATACTCACCAAGATAAAGCACACAGGATGAAAATCAGATTTGAGAATCTGGCCTTTGGCATGCAGAAATTGAGGTGCTTTAAGACATCCAACTTAAATCAATTATAGACATGTGGATATAAAACTCAAGCTTTAAGGAGATGTCTAAGATAGAAAAATAAGTTTGAGGTTCATTGATAACTGATGTTGTGAGCACGAAAAAGGGTTGAATAGAGGAGGAACTAGAAGAAATAACAATAGAAAAGTAGAGGCAAAAAGTGAAATCAGTGTGGTAGGAGAAAAACAAAGAAAATGTGATTGCTACCAAAATCCCAATGGCATTTTTTACAACCTTAAAATTCACATGGAATCATGAAAGACCCCAAATGGCTAAAGAAATCTTGAGAAAGAATAAAGCTCAAGGCATCAAAAATCTTCATTTCAAAATATATGACAAAGATTTAGAAATTAAAATAGTATAGTATTGGCATAAAAATTGACATAAAGATCAATAAAACAGAATAGAGCACCCAAAAGTCAACCCATAAATATATAGTCAAGCAATTTTAGATAAGGTCATCTAGATCAATAATGAGAAAGGGATAGTATCTTTAACAAATGGTGCTGGGAAAACTGGATATCCACATGCAAAAGAATGAAATTGAATCCTTACCTAACACCCTACACAGAAATCAACTCAAAGTGAATTAAAGACTTAAATGTAAATCTTGGAACTGCACCCTGGAAAAGTATACAGAGGGAAATCATGTTATTGGGTTTGGCAGTTATTTCTTGGATATAGTACAAGAAACAAAAGCAAGCTAGACACGTGTAACTACATTAAACTATAAAGCTTCTGCATGCAAATGAAACTATCAACAGAGTGAAAGAGATAACCTACAGAATGGAAGAATATATGTTTAGACTATATATCTGATACATGGTTAACATCCAAAATATATGAGACTCCTATAACTGAGCAATAAAAGAACCCCAGTAAACTGATTAAAGACGTTTCTCCAAAGACTGAAAAGGGCAATTAGTTATATGAAAACATGGTCAATATCACTAATTATAAGGGAAATGCAAGTCAAAACCACAGTGAGATATCTCCTTACACCAGTTAGTGTGGCTGTTATTAAAACATGCTAAATGATGGTGAGGATGTGGAGAAATTTAAATTCTTGTACAATGTCAGTGGGACTATAAATTGGCACAGCCATTATAGAAAACAGTATGTAGGTTTCTCAAAACATTAAAATTAGAACTATCATATTATTCATTGTTCTACTATCCATTTTTGAATATATATATATATATATATATATATATATATATATATATATATATATATATATATATCCAAAGACTTGAAATCAGGATCTAAAAGAGATAGCTGCACTCCCATGTTCATTCCATCATTATTCATAACAGCCATGATGTGGAAACAACTTAAATGTCCATGGATAGGTGACACAGAGTAGAATGGTGGTTGCCAGGGATGGGGGGGACAGGAAAGTGAGACTTGTTCAATGGACAGAAAGGGTCAGGTATATAAGATGAATTAGTTCTGGAGAGCTGCTATACAACATGTTGTCAATAGTTAACAATACTTTATTGTGTACTTAAAATTTTGTTAAGAGGGTATATCTCACATTAAAGGTTCTTACCAGCTTAAAAAACAACAAAGAAAATGTAATATCACAACAGAGGAGACAAGGTGCATTTCCAAATTTCAGAGATCTAAAAATTCTTAAAAATATATTTGTATTGATATTAGACAGGAAGGGAGAGGAAGAGAGAGGTAGAAACATCAATGATGAGATAGAATCATTGATCAGCTGCTTCCTGCAGGAATTAAGCCTGCAACCAGGGCATGTGCCCTGACCAGGAATCAAACCGTGACTTCCTAGTTCATAGGTTGATGCTCAACCACTGAACCTCACCAGCGGGGCTAAAATTTTTTTAATGTTCATTGTATTTATCAATAGCGTAATAGTCAGACAAACTATACAGAACTGGAGGGAAAAGCAGGATTAGAAAGAGAAAAAGGCTGTGAAATGTTGGAAGCAGTACACAATTTTTAAAAGATGTTGGTTACCACTATGAATTTTATTCACTACACATATACCTGCTATATGTGCTATATGTTATATTTTAAAAATGGTTTTCTAGTCTGAAATTTAAGGAGAAACTGAATTTTACCATTGATAAACACACAGTTCATTTTTTATATACACTCACCCAAATAAAGTCTAAAACTATGGTAGAAGCAGGTTTATTTTTCAGGTAGGTTTTTGGAGTACCTTGGCTTTATTTATGTTTCTGATTCATCTTACTTTTTAAAGCAAATGTATATCTTTTGAACATTTACTATTTATCGTGGAGTTTACAGAGTTCTTCACATCTAATAATTCATTCAATATTCACAAAAAACATAAAAGGTGCATCATTTTTACTTGATTTTACAGTTGAGGAAATTGAGGCTTTAACAGAGCATGGGTGTTGCCCAAGGCCTCATAAGCAAGCTGCTCAGGATTTAAGTGCTAATCTTATTCTTTCACAAAACTTGAGTTCTTATTTAAATGAATGTGGCCTTTTTTATGTTGTTTTCGCTAGTATAGTCTACCTTTGCCTTCATGAAAATAGTCTTATTGATATCCTTGAAGTATGGTTCCTTCAGAAATACAGATAATTAAAAGATGTTTTTTAATCCTTAATATAATTTGTCTAGCTCATCAAACTTTGAGAAAAACAGGAAAGAAAACATTACAGCTTTCAGATATCTCTAGAGGTTCAATTTTAGACCCAAAGGATGCCAGGAACTAATATATCACCCCAACAACTATAGAATGAGCTCACAGGGAGCCAGAATCATGGCGAAGCAGGTGAGTCATAAGCAGTTTGCATGCAGAGTTTGTACACTGAGAGAACTGCCAACCTCCCACCCTAACCTAGCTGAGCTGTGGTATTAAATGGAATCAGTCTGCTTTAGCGATAATACCACTAATATCTTAACTGCATTTTTCACTCTCATACTCTCTGCTTTTTAGTACTTTATAAAGGATATCTATTTGTACTTTTACTACTTCTTCAATCTTCAATTCTCTCAATTTCTGATGAACTGTTTTAGCTTATAGACCATAAAGTACTTAACCTAGATAAGTGGGAATGGGATATAGGAAAATCAATAAGTCATACTAGATTATTTTGATATATTTTAGAGCTGTGAAACATGCACAAAATTGAAACACAAGGAAATAATCTAGTTTCATTTATGAATTACACATTTTTGTGCTGCCATACTTATATGTGCATAAAATAGATACTGCCAACAAAAACACTGAGTATTAGTGTTAGTTGCCTTAAGATATTTTTTTTCAGATAATATTTAACTTTTAATCAACATCCTCCCTTACTTCCTAAAATTACAAAACAAAAGAGCTGTTAAGAAGACTATTTTGAGAGTAAAAGATTCCTCTACCGGGGCAAGTATTGTGTGTCATTAGAGAGCTAAGGTGTACCTTTTTGCCCACAAGATGACATGATTCAAGGTGAGAAAACATCAGTGATCACTTTTCCCCAAACCTGGCAGGGGCCATGAAAAGTGTCATTTTCATTCTTCAACTTGCAATAAAATCTGCCAGAATAAATGGCTGAAGTTAACATCACTCATGTTACTGAATTTATTCTCAAGGGAATTACGGACCGGCCAGAGCTGCAGGCCCCGTGCTTTGTGGTGTTTTTAGTCATCTATCTGGTCACAGTGCTAGGTAACCTTGGATTGATAACCTTAATCAGGATCGATGCTCGACTCCACAGCCCTATGTATTATTTCCTCAGTCACTTGGCCTTTGTTGACCTTTGTTACTCCTCTGCTATCACGCCGAAGATGATGGTGAACTTTGTTGTGGAATATAACACAATTCCTTTCCACGCCTGTGCAATACAACTGGGTTGTTTTCTCACCTTCATGATCACTGAGTGTTTCCTTTTAGCTTCCATGGCCTATGATCGCTACGTAGCCATCTGTAGTCCCCTGCATTATTCAACCGTGATGTCAAAAAGAGTCTGTGTTCAACTGGTGGCAGTTCCATACATATACAGCTTTCTGGTTGCTCTGTTCCACACCATTATCACCTTCCGGCTAACTTACTGTGGCCCCAATGTCATTAACCATTTCTATTGTGATGACATCCCCCTCTTGGCTCTGTCCTGCTCAGACACACACGTGAAGGAGATTCTGATCTTCGCCTTTGCTGGCTTTGACATGATCTGTTCTTCTTCCATTGTCCTCACCTCTTACATCTTTATCGTTGTCGCCATCCTAAGGATCCGCTCTACCCAGGGGCGACGCAAGGCCATTTCTACCTGCGGCTCCCACATGGTGGCTGTTACTATTTTCTAAGGCACCCTCATCTTTATGTACCTGCAGCCCAAATCAAACCACTCCCTGGACACAGACAAAATGGCTTCTGTATTTTACACAGTGGTGATCCCCATGTTGAACCCCCTCATCTATAGTCTAAGGAACAAAGAGGTGAAAGATGCCTCCAAAAAGGCCTTGGATAAAGGGTGTGAAACCTTAAAGATCTTAAAATCAAGAAAATAATACTACTAAACGCTTTACTAAGTACAAAAAGGGAAATAAATCAAGCTTTCTCTTGCTGATATTTCATGGAATTCTTTCCCAATCAACTGAAAATGTGACTATTACTTCGACAGACCTTGACATTGTATGTAAGGACCCGGGCCAGTCCTGGACAGTCAGTGCGAGTCAGAGTCCCACTCAGCCTTTAGAGACCACTGAAATTATCTTCAAACACAAACACACTGGCAAACACACACATGTGGATCCCAAGCAAAGACAGTGAGTGGCCTCCTTTTGTTAGAACAGCTCTGGAACCAAGACTCCCCGAGTTTGAATTCTATCTCCTTCCTTTATTATCTGTGCAACCTTGGACAATTGGCCTGAACTCTGTGACTCTCTTCCCAATTTTAGAAAATAATAGGACCCTACTCATTCGCTTCTTTTGAAGACTAAACAAGTTAATATTTATGAGATGCTTAGAAAAATATCCTGTGCTAATAAGTGCTAGATAAATGCTTGTTATATAAATGTGTGTTATATGTAATTAAAGATTAATTCATTGAGCGCTCAAAAGTTTATTGGTCTTTAAGTAAAGACAAATCTGGTTAGTTTTCTACTACCTGCCAGGCACTTAATCAAGCAGTCTTGCTTAATAAAATTAAACAAACATAGAAGTGTGTGAGGTTTCACCTCTGGGCTTTGATTATGTATAAATTACCTAAGGTCACATAACTAGTTATATGAAAATTCTAAGTGCAAATTCAAGACAATCTGATTTTTGTTTTCCTAATACTATGGGTGTTAAGAATAAGGTGTATTATAATATAGATTATCTAGATTTAAGTCTGATAATCAATATCAGGTTTTAAAATATAATTTGAAGGACATGGTTTATAATAAATTGTACTTTTAAATGAATAAATTCAATGTATTTGCATTTTTGTTCAAGTAGAAATAATTTTAGGAGCCTGCTATTTATTCAATCACCCTTATAGGACAATGACATGAAATTTAAAAATCAATGATTTGATGTACTTTTATTTTGACATTTCATAAAAATAATTATATTAGTGATTTATTTATTTTTATTATTTTACCATTGTAGAAGGAGGTTGTGATAGTTGCAGTCATTGTACAGAGGGCAGTTTGAGGTTTGTGACACTAGCTAATTATTTCCTCTTCTGAGCTTATTTTGTAAATAACTCAAATGTGCTGCTAGAAGGTACTTTTAGAACCTTGGGAGTTGAATAAATTCTCTGGTTTTTAAAGCAATTTTGACAGAAACATGATGTTTCCATTCACCACAGTTTGCCTTCTGACTATATAGTTATATAGACTAATAAACATGTCTATTCTCACCTATCACATATGAGACAAATAGAAGCATCATAGACAGTCTCTCTCTTTTTACAGGTAAAGAAATTCACACCTGCAGGATCTTGGTGCCTTGCCTGAAAAACACAGGCCTTCTGGAGTTTTCTGCACCTTTCTGCTTCATAAAATGATTAATAACAGCAATGCCCAGACACTAATTAAATTGAAGTTTTTACCCAATTTTAATTCCTTACTATCAGCAATCACTTCTAAGGTAAACCTGGCTTTTCTCAGGGACCAAGAAATCCAGGTGTACTTGATAGACATGTTATTCATTCTTCCTGGACAGGGACACACAGTTTTGAGCAGCCTCCAGGACTGGACTCCAGCCATTGTTTCAGGTGGCAGGGCTCATCTCTTGAGACACCAGTCCCTCAGTCAAAATATCAAAAGCAGCATTCTTCTTTTTGTCTCTAGGTGTATTGAAATAAAATGTTTGTATTTTTATCCTTCTTTTTGTGATCTCCAAAATGTTTTTTGTGTCTGGATATGGAATCAAGAGACTGGTAAAAAAAAATAGTGGGAAATGGATTCATCCTTGGCAGTGTCCAAGATTAGTGAAGAACATGACAGACAGATTTCAGAAAGTTTGCCCCAAAATTGAGGTTTGTTCCTCCTGGTTTTGTGGCATATAAAGCTCCAATTATTTGTAAAATAAGGAACATTCTCACCTCACAAACTGGTGTATAAACATTTAGGTAGAAATATATGTAAGGACCAAGACACAATCAACCTAATATAGGATTGTTGAATATCAGCTTTATTATCATTATTGTCAGTGACATGGATCATCTTGAAGATATTTTTCTGTAAATAGGATTGGATTTTTTGTACCTACAACTAATCTGTGGTCTACTTTGAATAGAAATCCAAGGAATTATTCTTTTTTTTTGCATATATATATATATATATATATATATATATATATATATATATATATTGCTTGAAGTATTACAAAGAGTATTACATATGTCTCCTTTTTTCCCCCCGCCCTTGACCATCCCCTGGCCTCCCCTACTCCCCAGTGTCTTATGTCCATTGGTTACCACCCCCCTCTTACCACCCCCCTCCTGCCCCCCCCACCCTTCCTGGCCTTCCTCAAGCAATTATTCTTGCATATTGATACTAATAGCTTCAGACTTTATATTATAATTTCTTTGATTTAGTTTCTCTTCAATTCTTGTCCGCTTGTTAAGTGAAGACTGAATTGTTATTAAAAGAACAGAACACTTTCTGTATAACTTGTTTTTAAATATTTTATTTGAAAAAAAGACCAGAACCCAAGCAGGCTGGAAGAGGCTAATGGGGGAAAAGGAGGACCTATGTAATACTTTCAACAATAAAGATTAAAAAAAAGAGACCATCAGCCAATATTTCTGCACTACTATTAACAATATGGGAAAGAAGAAAAGTAGGTGAGATTTGTTGAGTATTTGCTATTGTTTCGCCTAATTGTAAATTTTTAGCATTTATTAACTCATTTAGTCCTCATCAATACTAACAAGTCACACACATCAAATTTAACATGTAAAAATCAGGACTTACAAGATGGATAAATTAAGTGGTCTTTACCCTATTTGCCTTTGAAAAAGGATAATTTAAAAATGCATATAATTAAAATTCCTTGAAAACAAGCTTTAATTTAATATAAAAATTGTTTTAGAAGTATAAGATTTAAAAAATATCTAGAATGTAAGTATTCTAATAAATTTAATTTATACTTTTTGTATGCCTACTTATAATTCCCTCATGTTCTCTCAGTTATATTTCTCATTTATGTATTAGTTCAGAGAAGCCCATATTTTTCCTACGTATTTTGACCTTAACAAGTAAATTAGAGTGTAATCTGTGAAGAACCACTAGTGATCATATGTAGAGACCTCTTTTTTCTCTCTCAGACTTTCTTGGTACTTAATTTAGTCGTAAGTAAAACACAACTCAAAGTCCTCTGATTCCTCCTTGTCCAATAATATTTCAGTTATTTAATAGCCAAGCACAACTTTTCTTTAATTCTTTTCAGTGAGTTTTTTTTACCTCCTGGTTTCTCAAGCTATAGATGAATGGGTTGTGGGAATCACTACCACATGAAACACCAAAACAAATTTATGTGTTCACAGAATGGCTTGACTTGGAAAGTAGGTACATAAAAATGATTGTCTCATAAAATATTGTGATGGAGGTCCGATGGGAAGCACAGGTAGGAAAAGCTTTCTGTCTTCCTTCAGCAGAATGGATCCTTAGTATGGCAAAGATGATGAAGGAAATAAGAAAGGATCACAATCAGTAGCGAGCAAAGGGCATTGAACCTAGAAATGATTCCCAACAGCAGTTCTTTGACTTGAGTATCACACAGGCCAGAGCAATCAAGGGAACATCATCACAGTAGAAGTGGTTGACCATATTGAAGTCACAAAAGGCAAGTGGAATGTCACCACTGTCTGTATTCATAAATGTATGTGCTAGCAATGATTCAATTACAGTTTTCTAGGCATAAGAATGACATAAAGGGTTGCAGATGGCAATATACTCATCATATGCCATGATTGAGGGCAGATACTGTTCACACATTATAAATGTGGTTAAGCAGCACACCTGAATGGCACATGCATAAAATGTTATACCTTTCACTTCACACAGGAAATTCACCAAGGTGTTTGGGGTGAGAGACGAAGTAAAAGAAAAATCAACAAAAGCCAGGTGGCTGAGGGAAAAAAATGCATGGGTGTGTGAAGCTGAGGACTGGTTTGAATCAGCACAATAAAGCCAAGATTACTCAGGAAAATAGCTAAATAGATTACTAGAAATATGCAAAAAAAAAATGGCTTGAAGGTATGGACTATCTGTGAATCCTGAGGAGATAAACTCTGACACTGCTGAATAATTGCCTTTGGCCATGGAATAGATTTAAAAATTATTATGATGATGATTTTTACATCTTAAAACCCTCTAGAGCACACATTCTGAGCATTCTTGTCTCCATTGGCAATAATCAAGCAGTTGTTAGGAACTGATACTGACCTTCTATAATTGCACTCTATGAAGAATCTTCATATTAGTTCTGGTTGCAGAATGAAGTGATTTGTTTTAGGCAGAAATTCCAAAACATAAAACTGTGGAGGTTTATAAAGATATAAAGAGGGCCTTGCCATCCTTTCTGTGCCCATCACACTATTAAACATGCAAATATTAGCTCGTTGTTTCTCATTGACTTTAGAATAGAGGCCACACTTCTTAACATGGTTAACCCAACCTTTGATAAGCAAATCCTACTTTGCAGACTACTATCACCTCTTGTGGCATTCTTCATGTGAACTCCATGCTTCAGTCCTGTTGCATTTACAAATTTCTCAGATGTTACTCAGATTCTGTACATAGTTTGGCCAGCATACACTTCCCTGTATCTTCACTTCTTTACTTGGCTAGTAAAATTCTATTATTTCTCAGATTACAGGTGAAATTTTACTTCATTCTAGAGGTGTTTCAGTATCTCTTAGCATGTTACATCCAACTATTCATTCACCTATTAATTTGTTTGTAACCTACTCTAAATTTCAAAAACTTGGTAAGCAGAGATAGTTCTACTTTTCCCATTTTTTAACAATATCTAATAGGACTCAGTAATTAGTAGTGGCTCCAGATACATCACTAGAATAATGGAACAAATGAATCCAAAGTTTGTTACTAAAAACCATTTCTTACTACCTTGTGACAGTGATAACTCATCTGATTATAGAGTGATACATTGTATGAATTTAAAATGTGAATTGTAATAGAATGTAAACCTGAAAATTGCAAAGCGCTTTAAGATTGAGTAAAGTCTGACAGGCCGCGATTAGCATGCTGGCCACACACTTTTCAGGGCATAGTCCCTGTAAGCGCACTCACAGTCTGTTCCCCTTAGACAAGACCTGGACTGCCATGGGCAATGTAAACAGACTGCCTATAAAAAGAGGGCCTGAAACCCATACAAGTTATCCTTGGGAATCCTGAGCTCCCCGTGCTCAGTCCTTGGATGGAAGACACCACACTGCCATATCGTGACGCTTGCAGAAGGCTAATCCTCCATGGAGTTCTATCATCGCTGAGATGTCTTAAGTCTGACAACTGCTGCTGCCCCATTGAGCTGCTACTCGCAGAGGACTCCCGGAGGCACCACTGAGCTCCTGTCACGCCTGCTCCAGAACCAGAGCTGTTCCAGCCGCATCCAGAGAAGCACGCCAGACAACATCAGCATCCTGGTCCCCTAAGTCAGTGCCCACAACACCAGGAGCTTTGTAAGTTCTCTGTGAGTATAAAAAACCGTGTGATTCACAACTGCATTAATGTCTCTGTAGTATATTTCCTCCAGTAGTTCTTGTAATGTTAAGTGGAAAGTAATAAATAAACCTTTACCTTAGTGAATCATAGAGTAGTCTCAAGGATGCAAGACTACTTAAGTTCCACAATTGACTCACTCCTGTACATGTTAATAATAACATTTATATTGATGATTTAGCTGACCTACACTAATTGGGACAGGCCCAGATTCTGGATGGTAGCAAATGGTCCCTGTCCTCAAGGAAGGGCGTGGCCTGTGAGTGAGGCAAAAAGCTGGCCCTCAGGGCACAGCGACCAGTAAGTGACTCTGGTGGGGGCAGGTCAATGCTCTCTGAACGGAACGGTGTTTCAGGGGCTTAACACAGCATTTTCCCTGATGTCAGAGCCCACGGGTAGGGCTGGCAGGGTCACAAAACAGTCTAGTGTGACACGCCCCCATGGTGAGGACAATGTGGGGTTCCTAGGTTCATAGACACCCACGGCTGTCTAAAAAGGGGGCTGGCATCCCCCATCTTGCCGATCTCCCCACTGAGTGGAAGGCACCTTGTGACCAGAAGTTGATCTGGGGCTGTGGTATTAGGCACTGAACCCAACTTCAAGAGATTTGGAAGTCACCCGTCTGCATGAGGAGCAAAGCAGCCCGGCTAGTGTGGCTCAGTGGTCAGGTGAACAAAGGGCCAGAGTCTAGGAAACAAGTGGGAAGGGCCCAGGTGACCAGCAGGAAGTGGTCAACTGAACAAGGGCCAGGTGCACAGTCAGTAGCCATCAAGTGGATGAGGTGGTGGGGCCAGTGCAATGCGAAGGAGGGTCCCAAGAGGACGCAAATGCCCCACTTTCCTGTGGTCCAGACTCTGGATGGCAGCAAGAAGGTCCCTGTCCTTAAGGAAGGGTGTTCCCTGTGAATGAGGCAGAAAACTGGCCCTCAGGGCCCGGTGAGCAGTAAGTGACACTGGTGGGGGCAGAACAGTGCTCCCTGAATGGAACGGGGCTTCAGGGGCTTAACACAGCTCTTTCCCTTTTATCAGATCCCACTGGCAGTGCTGTGAGGGTCACAGGACGGTCCAGTGTGAGATGCCCCCATGGTGGGGACATTGTGGGATCCCTCGGCTCATGGACACCCACTGCTATCTTAAAGGGGAGCTGGAATCCTTCTTCTTGCTGCCCTTCCCTCTGGTTGGAAGGAAGCCTGTGACCAGAATTTGATCTGGGGCTGTGGGTGTTAGGCACTTAACCCAACTTCCAGAGATTGGGATGTCCACTCGTCTATGTGAGAGCAAAGCAGCCTGGCCAGTGTGGCTCAGCGGTCAGGTGAACAATGGGTCGAGGTCTCAGAAACAAGGGTGAGGGCCAGGTGACCAGCTGGAAGTGGTCACATGAACAAAGGGTGGAGCCTGGTCACCAGCTGGAAGTGGTCAAGTCAACAGTGGGGAGGACCCTGGTGACCAGCCGGAAGTGGTCATGTGAACAAGGGCCAGGTGAACAGCCAGGAAGTGGTCAAGTGGATAAGGCAGTAGGGCCAGGGGAATGTGGAGGAGGGTTCCAAGGGGACGCAAATGCCCACTTTCTTGTGGTCCTGTTCCAGTCAATGTAGGTCAGCTAAATCATCAATGTTACTATTTTTATTATCATGTACATGAGTGAGTCCATTGTGGGACTTCAAGTAGTCTTGCACCGAGACTACTCTAAGGTGCCCTGAGGCTCGAGCGTTTATTAATTATTTTCCACTTAACATTATAAGAATCACTGGAGGAAATATATACTACAGTGACATTTATGCAGTTGCAAATCACTCGGTTTATTGTATTCACACAGGGAACTTACAAATCTATTGGTGTTGTGCGTGCTGGTTTAGAGGATCCGAATGCTGATGTTGTTGGGCATGCGTCTCTGGATGTGGCTGGAACAGCTCTGGTTCTGGAATGGGCTGTGACAGCAGCTCAGTGGTGCCTCTGGGAGGCCTCAGTGAGGAGTGGCTCAACCGAGGAGTGGCTCAACCGGGCAGCAGCAGGCGTCAGACTCGAGAGACCTCCACGAGGAGTGAACTCCATCGAGCATTAACCTTCCATGAGCAGTACGGTATGACAGTACAGTGTCTTTGATCCAAGAGTTGCTTAGGATTCACAAGGATAATTTGTATGGGTTTCAGGTCCTCTTTTTATAGCCAGTTGGTTTACATTGCCCATGGCAGTCCAGGTCTTGTCTAAGGGGTACAGACTGTGACTATGCCCTGTGAAGTGTGTGGCCAGCATACTAATTTCGGCCTGTCAGACTTTAATCAAGCTTAAAGTGCTTCTCAATTTTCAGGTTTACATTCTGTTACTATTCACTCTTTAAATTCATACAATATATCACTCTATAATCAGATGAATTATCACTGTCACATACCTCAACTATTTTGATTCTCCCCCCGACCATGATGGGGAAAATAAGACATTTTTTTGGGGGGGGGGTAGCAATCTGAATCTGTGCCAGTACCCTAATGTTCATTTTTGATAGCCTATAATTAAGTTACTGCCCCTTTCTAATCTTGCAAGACCTGTTCACCTAAATACTCACATTTTACAGAGGCCATAAACCATGACCAATACACAACCCCCAGAGGGGGTTACCAGCTCTGGCACCAGGCCAGGACTTTAGGTGTGGTCTCACTGCCCCATCCCAACACACAGGGCTTTTTGCAAAACCTGCGAAAGGTCCAGGAGTCCCATCCATATTTGGGGGACAAAGAAACCAAAAGGTATAAAGGGAGAGCTTCCTCCATATTGACTCACTCAGGATTTGGAGGACTGACCCCTGAGTCACTGTACTAGTACATGTAAAACATCTGAAATTAAATGTGTTTTTCCTGTATCTACGGGTACACCTGCATATTTTTCGGTCACCTGGTAAATTCTGTAATACCCCATTACATACTCTCTTTGAATAATCCACAACACAACCAGAGTCCAATAGATATGGAGGCAAAAACTGTGAATTCCAACAATACTTAACATTATTTAAGTACTAGAGGCTCAGCACGCAAAATCGCATGGGACCCCAGACCCGTGGCACCCGCAGGACTCATCAACGCACCTCCTGTTGAACAGTCGTTTGGTTCTTACGGTGACACAGCCACTGGCTTTTTGTAATATAGATTGTATGTTTTGTACTATTTATTGTTTCCTCTAGAACATTTTCCTTGTATTACATCACTTTGAACATGTCTGAAGAAAAAAAAATGCAATGAGGTCTTACAAACATGAGAAATTATATTATGGTTAATCTTTTGGAATCCAATTTGCTTAACAGGTAAGGAACATTCACTTGAAATTTTACATCTGTATACTGAATACAAGCATAATAAAGAATTAATAACTAAAAACAAAGATTTTTTTTTAACTCACATGAAACAACTTACAAAATGTTTAACTACATTTTATGCTTTAGTCTAAAGTTCATTAAATTTTGGATTTTAGTAAGAGGTCATGGTATGTATGCATTATAATGAAGCGAGTTAACTTGCTGTTGTATTTTGCAGCCTACAAGTAATGATTTAGATTGCACCAAAAACCTCAGATGTGGCTTAGGAGTTGAGCATAGACCTATGAACCAAGAGGTCGCTGGCTTGATTCCTGTTCTGGGCACATGCCTGGGTTGTAGGTTCAATTCCTAGTAGGGGGCATGTAGGAGGCAGCTGATTGATATTTCTCATCAATGTTATTATCTCTTTATCGCTGTCTCTTCCTCTCTCTCTCAAATCAATAAAACTCATATTTTAAAAAAAAATCAGCCTTAGCTGGTTTGGCTAAGTGGATAGAGAGTCGGCCTGTAGACTGAAGAATCCCAGGTTTGATTCTGGCCAAGGGAACATACCTTGATTTCAGGCTCCTCCTTGGCCAGGGCCAAGTCAGGGCTTGTGAAGGAGTCAACCAATCGAAGTGTTCCTCTCACATTGATATTTCTCTCTGTTTTTCCCTCTCTCTCCCACTCTCTCTAAAAATCAATTGAAAAATATCCTCAGGTGAGGATGAAAAGATAAGTGGTTACCAAGGCTGGGGGTAGTAAGGGAGAGATGAATAAACATAACACAGAGGATTTTTAGGGCAGTAAAAACACTCTATAATATTACAGTGATGGATATAAGTAATTATACATTTTTTTCAAACCCATAGAATGTATGACATGAGTGAACCTTTAGGTAAACTGGGTGATTATGATGTGTAAATATAGGGTTATCAATTGCAACAAATATAGCATATCTGGCTAACAATGTTGATAATAGGGAGACTATGCATGTGTGGCAACAGGGGTATATGACACATCTGTGTACCTCCCCTTCAATTTTGCCATAAACCAAAACAACTCTAAAAAGTAAAGTCTTTAAAAAAATGTTCAACCATATCAATAGGGACATTGTAAAGTGAAAAGTATGGTCACTTTCCTGGCATTTTAAAATCAAAATCCTCACCCAAACACCTTGTTATTTTCCCCCTGTTCAACTATGAAAGAAAATCTTACCTGCATAGTTCATGTCTTTCAAGACAACCTAAAATTCTCAATACCACAGTGAAATAAGAAAAAGTTATGATTTTAAGGTGCTTAAATCTTCCTCTCCATTGTTGAAACATCTCATAGTCAAAAGGTGCAGACAATTTTTATCCCTTTTTTACAATTCAACAACTAAACATACAAACATTGATGAAATATCTACCATGTGCAAGCAAAACCAATAAAATACTATTTTTCATGAAAATAGAGATCAGGAAACTAAGTCCCAGAAGACAAAGGCTCCTGTGTTTCATGGCACTGTACCACTGTATAAGCCTTTATTTTAATTTTTTTTACTCCATATCCAGCACTTCTTTAGTAACAACATAATTCATTATTAATTACTAGAATATACCTTTTCAATAATTTTTTTCAAAGCATTTTTTACCTCTTGATTTCTCAAGCTGTAGATCAATGGATTTAGCATGGGAATCACTACTGCATAGAATACTGAAGCAAATTTGTCTTTATCTAGTGAGTGGCTTGACTTGGGCTGAAGGTACATAAAACTGAGGGTCCCATAATACATAGTAATAGAAAACAGGTGAGAAGCACAGGTAGAAAGGGCTTTCTGTCTTCCTGCAGCAGAACGAATCCTTAAGATGGCAAAGACAATGAATACATAGGATACCAGAACAATGATAAGAGAGCAAAAAACATTGAATCCAGCAATGATTAACAACATCAGCTCTTTGACTTGGGTATCGGAACAGGCAAGAGCAATCAAGGGAACGTCATCACAGTAAAATTGATTGACCACATTAGAGTCACAGAAAGACATGTGGAATGTTGCCACTGCCTGTATGAGTCCCACAGTGAATCCATAAATATAAGAGCTAGTGACCATTTGAATGCAGAGTTTTCTAGGCATGAGAACTACATAGAGTAGAGGGTTGCAGATGGCCACATACCGATCATATGCCATGACAGAGAGCATTAATAATTCCCAAACAGAAAATGTGATAAAGCAACACACTTGAGTGGCACATGCATAAAATGACATACTTTTAATTTCACGAAATGAGTTCACGAGGGTGTTTGGTGTGATGGCGGAGGTACCATAGAAATCAACAAAAGCCAGATGACAGAGGAAAAAATACATGGGTATGTGAAGCTGAGGACTGACCTGAATTAGCACAATCAAACCCAGATTACCCAAGGCAGTAACTAAGTAAATCAGAAGGAATACACAAAAGAGAACGGCTTGAAGCTGTGGATTATCTGTTAGGCCCAAGAGGATGAATTCAGTGACTGCTGAATGATTGCCCTTTGCCATGAAATAAACAATTCTGCAATGAACTCCCCCAGAGCACACACTGAATAATCTTGACTCAGTGAGATAAAATCAATTAAATGTGAGAAGATCCCCGGATCACCAGGAGGTTATATTAAGTTCAGTCTAAGTAGATCTCTGACAGAACCTGTGAATTATGAGTGGGTTTTACTTATGCTTTCACTGTGAAAGGATTTGGTCCAGGCAGAAATTCCAACATAGAAAATCCACTGTAAAAAAAAAAAAGAATAAAAGTACTTTGATTAAAGTTTTATAATTAATACAATTGCAATGTCTGTGTTGCACTTTTCTTGAAATATAAAGGAAAAAAGAAACATTAAAAATGTAAGTGATTATGACAGCCTATATAAAAATGATTTCTTAAATTGTACATTTATCTCACAAAATAATCATTTCATCATTTCATAAGAACATTAAAAATTACCAAAAATAGGCGTGAAAGATATAAAATGGGAGTAATAACAAACAGCTCCAACAAGGGGTAAATATCCAAAATATATAAAGAATTCTTACAACTCAACACTAAACAAGCAAACAATTCAGTTAAAAAATAAGCAGAGGACCTGAACAGACACTTCTCCCAAGAAGACATACAAATGGGCAACAGATATATGAAAAGATGCTCAACTTTACTAGCTACTAGGGAAATGCAAATAAAAACTACAATGAGATATCACCTCACACCTACAAGAGAGGCACTAAGGAGCGTTGGAGGGGATGTGGAGAAAAAGGAACCCTCATTCACTGCTGGTGGGAATGCAAACTGATACAGCCGCTATGGAAACATTGTGGAGGTTCCTCAGAAAGTTAAAAATCAAATTACCATATGAACTTGTAACCCCTCTCCCAAAAACTTTGAAAACATTTATTTGCCAAGATATATGCACCCTTTTGTTAATAGTAGCATTATTCACAGTGGCCAAGACATGGGAACAGCTGAAGTGTCCTTTGATAGATGATTGGATAAAGAAGATATGGTACATATACAATGGAATACTACTCAGCCATAAGAAAGGATGATATACTACCATTGGTGACACCATGGTTGGACTTGAAAATGTCATGGTAAAAGAAACAAGTCAGACAGAAAAATAAAAAAAAAAACATATGTTTTCACTTATATGTGGGATATAAAACTGAAAGAAATGAACAAACAAGAAAGATAAACACACAAAAACTTATAGACACAGACAAGAGTATGGTGGTTGCCAGGGAAAAATAGGATTGTGAATTTTCTGGCTGTCTTTTGGTAGAATACGCAGCAGTGAACAATTTTTCATATTGTAAAACAGCTTTTAATTATAAAGAGACATTGTTTTAGTACCTATCTCCAAGTCAATAAATGATCAAAAGTGAGTAACATTTGGGCAATATGGTTCTCAACCTTCCTAATGCTGGGACCCTTTCATACAGTTCCTCATGTTGTGGTGACCCTCGACCATAAAATTATTTTCGTTGCTACTTCATAACTGTAATTTTGCTACTGTTATGAATCGTAATGTAAATATCTGATATGCAGGATGTATTTTCATTGTTACAAATTCAACATAATTAAAGCATAGTGATTAATCACAAAACAATATGTAATTATATATGTGTTTTCTGATAGTCTTAGGCGACCCCTGTGAAAGGGTCGTTCGACCCCCAAAGGGGTCGCGATCCACAGGTTGAGAACTGCTGATTTAGAAGAACTAAATTTCACAGGGCATTTTTATGAACTCAAGCTGTATTATGAATGCTTATAAGCTTGTGGAATTATGTTTTCCTTTCCTAAACAGAAAAGATGTTAATTTGATTTTCCTTTATTGCAACATTGTCTCAGGTAGCCTAATATGCACCTTCTACATGGTTTAGACAGATAAAACATAACAAAATATAAAAAGCATCACCCTTACATTTATTTTCTCCTTGGAAACTTTATCTTGATTACTACTTTATCTTTTTTTCCCTTTCACTACTTTTGAACCAAACATCTCAGAACAGACATCAACCCTCAGTTTCTCAATCATATTTATATCTTAACCAAGTATAAACCACTTTCTTTTCCCATTTAACCAAGAAATGCCCTCACAAAGTTTACTATCACTTGTTTATTCCAAAATCCAATAAAGCTTTTTTCTTTGGCAGCTCTTCAACACTGAACTCTATTGAATATAACTTTAATTTCCAGAACAAAGCAATCTCTGAGTTTATTACTTGTCCATTTAATTCTTTATATTAAAGGCTCTGCTTTTATTATCCATGCATTAGACATGTTCTTCAAACTCTTTCAAAAACCCCTACTGTTTCTTCCTTACACCTTCAGGTTCAATGATCTTTCTAATCCTATGTCCTCTGGAGGCATCTGTGTGCCATATATATATATATATATATATATATATATATATATATATATATGGTGTCAGCAATAAAAATAGAAAACACAAAGTTGTTTTATAATCAAAAAAAATAAGAGAAAGAAATACTTGTCTGATTGAAATCAAAAAGGTCAAAACTTTTTATAATATCATCATCAAATTTAAGTAAAAATCATGACAATTTTTTTCTGTTATATTAATAGTTGCATAGCTCAGTTTTAACCTGAAATTTTTAAAAGTTATTTTGAATAGTTTTCCAAATGTTCAATATTTTAAGATTAGGCTTAATAAATATAAAAAGTATCAATTTAAAAACTCTTTTACTCTTAAATATTTTTTATCCATTGTTTTGATCCTATGACAATAGATTTAACAGCTGACACTGTTTTCACCTTCATATTGCTATGGAAACTTAGGCATGCATAAACTCAATAAACTGTCTGAGACCTTTTGATGTAGCAAATGTTAGACCCAGCATTCACATTAAGATCAAACTCCAAGGAATCTATACTCTAATAGAACAGCTGTGACCCAAAGCACCAGCCCAACAGGAGGTTGTAAATTCTCTGGATTTAATGATAAAATTTTGTTACATACAATACAGACTCAAAATCTGCTACAGGAGCTTTGTGAGCAAACAGGGAACCACTGAAATCTTCAAATGGGAGGTAAATGTATCTAAATAGAAGATGAGGAAAGAAACATTGAGAACTGTGTATTAGACTAACCTTGTGTCTCTATGATCCATCAAAATGTATAATAAAATCAAAGTGGACTCTGATCTAAGAATTTTTTAAGAAATATTTTTATTTGAATGTAATCTCTCTCTAGGCATTAATAGCATATTTGTAACATTTTGTCATTAGCATTCAAATGACCCTAAGATAAAAAATTATTAAATGGTATGAATGATTTTGCAAACTCAAAGCCATTTTCTGTGTACTTGAAAATTGTAAAATTATCATTGCATTAATTTGAAAAATATACTCCAATATTTATGGCTATAACTTTATCTATATTACAGTGTATAGTAATACTCATTTATCAATTGCTCCCTCAAATTCATTAGGAGAGTTGGGGTGATAATTTAGGTCTTTAGGCTCATAGAAAGAAAAAAATTATATGCAAGTGCTTACAATTTACTATTAGCCTTTTCCATATTGTTTATCTTTAAAAAGACTCCAAATTTAGTAGCAACATTACTTAATTGATAAACTTGGAGAGCTTGCACATACTACAGAACCATTCTTTAACAATAGCATGTGTTCTTTTACATTGCCTGCTGTGCTCATTGTGTTATAAGCTATAACATAATCAATAGTAACCAACTTACCCAAGGTTTGCTTAGTATAACTGCAAATGATCCTTGTAATTGCCAAAATGGCATATATGTTTCAAATATTTTGAATATATTTGTTTAGAATGTATGATGCCCCTCTGGGATTCTATCCTTGAGTTAGATTATTATTTTTTAAAGATAACTGGAAAAAATATAATGAGGTCTCCTAGGCATAAAAAAAAGCAGTTCTCTCAGAGTCTTTTGAGACCAAACCAGATTTCCAGGTAAGTGGAAAGCCATGTTAAAGTAATGATATAAATAAAGTCAGGGTGCAGTACTATTCTCTTTAATAAAGTCAAATTGTTAAATATATAAAATGAAAATGTTTTATATTTTCTTAAATTTTCTCAAGATATTAGCAAATCAGGGAACAATTACTTAGACTATGCATCTTTGCCTTTCATGTGAGAGATTGTTAATGCAACCAGAGAATCTTGGACTGGGGATTTTGGAGGAGTGGAGAGTCTGAACTTTAGTCTCTGTTCTACTTATAACTAGTTATATATTCAGGTATTGGCTTTTTATGCATTCTTTTATTTAAGAAATGGGGAAATTGTTTACAATCTTATGAACCAAATAATTAATCATTTTTAATATGTTTTCTATTTGAAAAATGAGATAAATGGTGGTTAATTCTTATGGTTATTTTTACTTTCAGAAATTTGATCCTAAATGAACATCTTTAGAAAAATTTATTATTCATTGAACACCTATTTAGAAATCTCATATTGAGACCAGACATGGACATGGAAACAACCCAAGACAGAAAAAGTTAAGAACCATATGATTTCACTCATATGTGGGATATAAAACTGAAAGCAACAAATGAACAAACAAAGAAAAACAAGTAAAAACTCACAGACACAGACAGCAGTATGTTGATTACCAGAGGGAAGAAGGTAGGGATTTGTAAAGTGTAAAGGGGGTCAAATATATGCTGACAAAAGAAGATTTGACTTTGGGTGGTGGGCACACAATGCAATATATAGATCATGTATCATAGAATTGTACACTTGAAAGTTACATAATCTTATTGACTAATGTTGCCCTCTTATTAAAAAAAAAGACTAGGCATTCTAATAGTGTTTTAAGAGGAAAAAAAATCAGGCCATAAAGAAAATACTTTTTATTTGATTAAGTCACTTTCTTAATTTAAGGAACAGAAAAGTCTGGTTTCTATTGATGATGATTTTCTTCAGGGCATCTTTCACCTCCTTGTTCCTGAGACTGTAGATCAAGGGGTTCAGCATGGGAATGATCACTGTATAGAAGACAGAGGCCATCTTATCTGTGTCAAGGGAATGGTTAGAGCTTGGCTGCAAGTACATAAAGATCAGGGTCCCATAGAATATGGTGACTGCCAACATGTGGGAGCCACATGTGGAGAAGGCCTTGCGTCTCCCCTCAGCTGAGCGCATCCTCAGGATTGTAGAAATAATGTATACGTAGGAGACAAAGACAACCAGAAGGGAAGATATGAACATGATACCAGCACAGGCAAAGATCCACAGCTGTTTGGAGTGTGTGTCTGAGCAAGTTAGCCTGAGGAGAGGCATGTCATCACAATAGAAATGGTTGATGACATTGGAGTGGCAATAGGAGAGGCGAAAGGTGAGGATGGTATGAAACAGTGCAACCAGGAAGCTATAGCTGTAGGGGACAGCCACAAGCTGAATGCAGATTCCTGGGGACATCACAACCATATAGAGGAGAGGGTTACAAATGGCCACATATCGGTCATAGGCCATGGAAGCCAGAAGCAAGCATTCGGCTGTCATGAAGGCCAGGAAACAGCCTAACTGAGCAGCACAGGCATTGAAGGAGATAACATTTTGTTTGTATAAGAAATTCCCAAGCATTTTGGGTGTAATGACAGAAGTATAGCAGAAATCAACAAAAGCCAGGTTGCTAAGGAAGAAATACATTGGCGTGTTGAGTCTTGCATCTGTCTTAATGACTAGGACCAAACCCAGGTTGCCTACTACTGTGAAGAGGTAGATGGATAAGAAAACCACAAAGAGAGGCATCTTTAAGTCCTGACGATTTGTGAGGCCCATGAGAATAAACTCCTTTACCTGGGTACAATTGATGTGGGCCATGGACCTTCAGTGTGTCTGGATGGAGAGAGGAGAGTTAAATCCATATTAATTAAATTAGCCTTAAAACTCTAAAATGTGTTTTTATTACTTAACATCCTGAAAATCGGTTTTATTGATAATATGAAAGTGTTAATATTAAAATGTTTAGTGGTATACTTGGAATCTGGGATGGAACGAAGAGTAAAAGTAAATATTTTGGAGGAAATTCTTATTTCTTTCACCCAAATCAATTGTATTTTAAAAATAAGAGTGGTATGGTAGTAAGCAGTACATATTGACTCTCTGTTCGAAGCTGTTGTGTATTATATTATTTACAATTAAATATTAATTTTTCAAAACTCAAAAATATTATTGGTATTGGAAAAAGTTAACATGAATAACACAAAGGAAAATGAATGTTCTGTAGTAACATCACTCTTCAAACCCGTTAGTAAATTTATAATGTCATGTGCCATATTTCTTTTTCTTTCACTTTATCCATACAAAAATTAAAAATAATTTTGAGGAAACTAATAAATTGCTTTGTTTCACAGTGGACATGACTTGGCATATTGGACAGATAAAGTTACTAATATTTCCTGTCTTTTCAGTGACTAATGGCTTTTATATACTACAACTTTTGCTCAGGTAATGTCAAAAAGTTTTCATCCAATCTACTGAATAAGAGAAAATATTTATAAATCATATTATAATAAGGGGGTGGTATCCAAAATATATAAAGAATTCACACAACTCAATAGCAAGAAACCCCACACAAAACACAAAAAAACTCCTCACAAAACATAAATAATTCGATTAACAGGTGGGCAGAAGATCTAAATACTAAACATTTTCCCAGACATACAAATGGCCAATAGGCACATGAATAGATGCTTAACCTCATTATTCACCAGGGAAATGCAAATAAAAACCACAATGATCTATCAACTCATGCTTGTTACAAAAAAAAACAACACAAAAAAACACCAACACATGCTAGTAAGACATAACAAAGATTGGCAAGAATGTGGAAAAAAGGGAACCCATGTACACTTTTGATGAGGATGTAAATTTGTACAGACACTGTGGAAATCAATATGGGGGTTTGTCAAAAATAAAAAATTGAACTACCATAGGATCTGACAATTCCACTTCTGGGTATTTATCTGAAGAAAATGAATACACTAAAGATTACTACAGCTAATAACCATCATGATATGGGTAAGACAATTAAAGTTTTAAAACCCTAGTCTGTGGCCCCACAAATATATAAAATCCATTTTGAAACAAATAAGCAACTTTTGATAGAAAATTTGGTTTCCAAGTCCCAAGATACCAGCTAAGTCTTCATGGTTTTGTACCTGTAAGACCTTCAGTATGTCATCTCATCTTATTTTTATGCATATATAGGCAAACATATTTGAAAGCATATTTTATAAGACCTTTTACCATCTAACCCAAATATTTATAATGTTTTAAAAATTAGAAAATATTGAATATAATATATTATATTCAAACTATACTCACATCGCTTCTGTCACAACCAACACACAGTAATCTAATCAGAACATTTGTTTTGTGGTCTTTAATTACTACATGCCCTTACATGCTTCTCTACTCTATATATGCTTTTTTCTATGCTCATCTCTACCAGGTTTATGAGATAAAGAGTTGAAGGGAGAACTTCTAATTATCTTTCAAGGCCTACCAAAATCCTACCTCTTCTACTAAGACTCCTTGATTTCTAATGTCCATGATCTGATACCCAAGTTTCCCTCTTTGTGATGGAGAAACGTTTTACACATAGTTCATTTATATGACATTTAACATTTATGGCAGTCATCTACTTCCACATTTTTCTCTTGATAAATTGTGGACTTCATCCGTAAAATTCATGATTTTTCATACATTTTCTACTCTAGTCTTTTCTAGATGCTTGGTGTGGAGAATTAGAGATTAATATTTGTTCCCGGCCAGCATGCTTCCGTGGTTGAGCATTGACCTATGAACCAGCAGGTCACAGTTCGATTCCCGGTCAGGGCACATGCCCGGGTTGAGGGCTTGATCCCCAGTATGGGGTATGCAGGAGGCAGCCAGTCAATTATTTTTTTCTCATCATTTACGTTTCTATCACTCTCAATAAAAAATATGTTAAAAAGATTAATTTTTGTAATAATATTTCAATATTCATTCCCCTTGTTCATAAATAATGTCCTTAGGGCATTATGAGACATATTGATGACTTGATTTCAAAACTTTCACTTCTCATCATAGGTACAATTATTAGCTTTTGCAAAAATGAGAAGAGTTTAACAGAGATTACAGTCTAGCCAGTTAAGTGCCTGACTTATTCAAATGGTATAATAGATTCTATTTTGGAGACCTCAAATCTTATTTTCATTTCAAACTAATAAGAACTATATTATATGTAATATCAGAAATATATACAGAAATAAAATTAGAGAGAACACTCTACCCTATTTTCAGGAAATGCCACCTACATTTTTATAAGAACATTCTATTTTCTTCTACTTAATTTAAAAATGACTATCTTGATCCCAATTTTAAAATGTAGCTGTTGAATCTACCTGATTAGAGGGCATTCCTATTTCTTCTGCAAGTGGGTTTGGGCAGCAACAAACTGCTGGGTTTTGTCAGTGACTCTAACCCAAGGGATCTTACGTAAGAGTATGATGCAAGTAAGACCATCAGAAAAATTACAGTCCAAACTCCATAGGGATCCCAAGGCAGGCTGGAGATCAATTAACATTACCTCTGGTTCTGAGGAAACACCCCTCTATGACTCTCCCTTTAGTCTGACATTATTGCCCTAATACTTGTCTAGATGACAATGGTTTAGGGCAGACTTTCTCAACATTGGCACTATTACCATTCGGGGATGTATAATTTTTGTGTGAGAGACTCCTTTGTGCTTTGTAGATTATTCAGCTCATCCCCAGCCTCAACACTCTAGACCAGTGATGGCGAACCTATAACACGCGTGTCAGAGGTGACAGGCGAACTCATTTTTTTGGTTGACTTTTCTTTGTTAAATGGCATTTAAATATATAAAATAAGTATCAAAAATATAAGTCTTTGTTTTACTATGGTTGCAAATATCAAAAAATTTCTATATGTGACACGGCACCAGAGTTAAGTTAGGGTTTTTCAAAATGCTGACACGCCGAGCTCAAAAGGTTCGCGATCACTGCTCTAGACAACAATAGAATTCCTTTACACCCCCTTGTCATGATGAAAATCAATAATATTTGCAGACATTGAAAAATCTCCCCAGGGGAAAGAAAATCATGCCTGATTGACACCACTAGTTTGCAGTGGTCTCTTGGCACTTAATTTGAAAGATATTATTAAAGCACTCATAAGTATGTTAAAACGCTCTTATAATCCTAAATTAGGTATTCAGAGTGACTTCACTTTTGTTTATTTTTGGCCAATAACTAGTTATGTAACTAGCAAATGAAATAATGGAATTTCAAAAATTCACATTTTTTCATTTCAGAAATAACACAATGTAAATTCTTATGGTAGTTGCTACACATAAATTATAATTTTAAGCCTAACTTGCATACAAAGAATTGAGAGAATGATTTCATTTTACAGTGAACAAATCTTTATTCAGAACCAAGTAAGATCAAGACACTCAACTACCTTTATTACTATAGGGGGGAAAAGCTCATTAAGGACAGGTCACTTTTGTACAGTCAAATCATTTTTTAAATTTCAGGAACCCAGAAGCCTGGTTTCTATTGATAGTGACTTTCTTCAGGGCGTCTTTCACATCCTTATTCCTGAGACTGTAGATCAAGGGGTTCAGCATAGGAATGATCACTGTGTAGAAGACAGAGGCCGTCTTATCTGTGTCGAGGGAATGGTTAGAGCTTGGCTGCAAGTACATAAAGATCAGGGTCCCATAGAATATGGTGACTGCCAGCATGTGGGAGCCACATGTGGAGAAAGCCTTGCGTCTTCCCTCAGCTGAGTGCATCCTCAGGATTGTAGAAATAATGTATACGTAGGAGACAAAGACAACCAGAAGGGAAGATATGAACATGATACCAGCACAGGCAAAGATCCACAGCTGTTTGGCGTGTGTGTCTGAGCAAGTTAGCCTGAGGAGAGGCATGTCATCACAATAGAAATGGTTGATGACATTGGAGTGGCAATAGGAGAGGCGAAAGGTGAGGATGGTATGAGACAGTGCCATCAGGAAGCTATAGCTGTAAGGGACAACCACAAGCTGAATGCAGATTCCTGGGGACATCACAACCATGTAGAGGAGAGGGTTACAAATGGCCACATATCGGTCATAGGCCATGGAAGCGAGTAGCAAACACTCAGATACCATGAAAGTGAGGAAACAGCCTAACTGAGCAGCACAGGCATTGAAGGAGATAACATTTTGTTTGTATAAGAAATTCCCAAGCATTTTGGGGGTAATGACAGAAGCGTAACAGAAATCAACAAAAGCCAGGTTGCTAAGAAAGAAGTAAATTGGCGTGTTGAGTCTTGCATCTGTTTTAATAACTAGGATCAAACCTAGATTGCCTACTACTGTGAAGAGATAGATGGTTAAGAAAATCACAAAAAGAGGCATCTTCCACTCCTTTTGATTCGCGAGGCCCATAAAAATAAACTCCTGTACTTGGGTGCAATTAATATGGGCCATATCTCTTCAAGGCATCTGCATGAGGAATAGAGAAAAGAGGAAAATTCAAGTTGCCATTCCCACAAGTGGTGATTTACTTTAGTGTCTTGTAAAGAGGTTTTGTTGCTAATAGAGGCTGCTAGCATACTGGGATATTGGGAACAGGATGGATGGCAGACAGAGATATATGTGGGACAAGCATAAGTCTCCTCTCCCAAACCCATTATATATACAGAGATGGGTGCTATGCAATAGTCCACTTTGCCTTGGTTTCTATTCAAAGGTCTTATCCATTAAGCTATTTAACACTATAAGCTGCCTTGTTAAAATTGATTTTTTATTGAAAATATGTTGACATAAATAGCATAAAAGAAAACAAATCTGCAGTGACACCACTGTGACAGATGTCATTGTACCTGTGCCGACACAGCTCCACATTGTCCTACCACTTTCAGAAACATTATATATATAATTGTGTATATATATACATATATATGTATATATATACATATATATGTATATATACATATGTATATATATGTATGTATATATATACACAATTATATATATAGTTGTAATAATTTATCACTTTAAGGTTACTACAGCCTGAAAAATAATATTTATAGTCATGCTAATAATGCAAATACTAAAACGGGTAAGTACAGAAGGTGCAATAAGGCAATTATTTATATCATTTTATCCCACAGAACTTTAAGTGGAAACCACATTATTATGCCCATTGTACAGATGAGGAAGAGGAGATTGGAAAAGAAACACCCAAAATAAAATCGATGGCTGCTGTAAATACAGTTAGTTGGGTTTCAAATCCATATGTTTCTGACTCAACGTCCACACCTCATTACTATACTACCAATATTGCATATCTTATTTATTCTGTTATTAGAAACTTAAATTATTTCTAGGTTTTGATTGCTATAGTATTGAACAAACATCTTTATCTCTAAAAGATAAACTTACATGATCAAAGAATAAATCCTCATATATTTTTATGATATATTGTAATTTAGAATAAAATTGATGTTTTCTTTCTAAGAAATTCAGAAATGTATGTCTCTTTAAAAGCTGATTTATAAACTTTTTGTGCTCTGTGGCAAAAACAGAGTCTGAAAGCACAGAGCTCGTAATACATCCATAATAATGCTCTCATTAGCTGGCATGCACTTTTCTTGCATGTTCTTTTGTACTCTACTGCAATCTGCTCTATTTTATTTAAATAAAATAATTCTGATCAAGATTCTAAAAACCGAGTTCATGATCTACTAGTAGTGACAAACACAGTTTCAAAAGTTAAACTTCATCAACAGAAGACCATCACCATTTTCACCAACATAAAAGTAGATTCACAATTTATCTATGAACATCTCCAAGAGACACTTCCCACCCTGATCTGCATATTCTGTCTTTATCCTATGTCTTGATGATGTCTAATTGTCACTTCTTTTGGCATCTATTTCAATCCACTCATTCCCTCATTTAATAATATATGTTGGGAACTACTAATTTCCAGACACTTGAGTCTGAAGATAGAGCATTGGAAAAGCAGACAATATAGTAGACTACAAAGAATGAGAGCTTTATCCAAATTTTCTTTATTTTTCTGGTCTCTTTTCCTCTCATTTTTCCTACTTTCAGAACAAAAAGACATAATAAAACTCTGACATTTGTACATACAAACCATTTTACTTCATAAAAAATAAAATATGAATTACATTTGAAAAGCATATGTGACCTTTTAGGGACAATCTTGTCCCTAAAAATTTTTATAATCCCAACTCCACTCAACTGTTCTAACATCTATGGACACCCATTGGTATCATTAATACAACTAGTCTTCATTTGTCAATAACAATATTCCCTCCATGCTTTTCTACTTTTTTTCCTTGCCATTCCTAGTCCCCTTCCCTACAAACAAAAAAGATAGTTGAAGGGAAAATTCTATTTATCCTTCAAAACCTGTGGAAATATCGCCTCTTCATTGAAGAGCCATTTCCCACATTGAGTTACCATATTTCATATTTGTGTTCTAGAATCACTTTAGACATACTTCCCTTATATTTCTTCTCACATTTATAACAGCCATCTGTTTGATACCTCTTCCCCTGATATACATAGACACTTTATGATTGAGAGCCATGCTGCCTCTTTGTTTTTTCCCATTTACTGTTACAGCCTCTTCTAAATGGTAGTTAATATGGAATAAAATATTAATTATTTATTAATGTAAGATTACTATAATAATAATTATAATAATAATTATGTTTGAATATTTCTTACCCTTATTCTTAAGTTATATTTTTTGTTTTGGAAAATATCTCTAGGAACTAGGAACATGTTGGTGACCTTTGTCTAATATCGTTATCTAATATGTATATATATATAGTGTCTAACATCTATTAGGTGAAGAGGTATAGAAACAGATAGTTGTTATATTGGTGATATATATATCAGTATATAATTTTGCAATTTTTTGTGAATTAAAAAATCTTAATTGATTGCCTATTATGTATTATATATCTTTCTGGGTTTTGAGGTCATAACAAATAATGGTCAGAGTTATCCATCAGGAAGCATAGAGTATAAAATCAGAAAGATGGAAATCAAGCAGATTGCGAATAGTGAGTTAAAATAATCTAATAGAGTTAAGTGTTGGATACAAAATAACATATGAGAGGAGGCCCTGTTACTTGAAAACTTTAAGGGAGGGTAGTGGAGATAATGTTTCCCTGGGTAAATATAAAAAACAATAAGGAAATAGTTAAGTAAAAGATGGTTTTTAGCAGAGAACATGCAAAAAAATGGAGTGTAAGTACATGTAGGATTTCCACAAATCCTAAATGTATGAATGCGTAATGCTTATTCAACCTTACCTTCCAGACCTGGTTCTGACTTTAATTAACTACATGAGTTTGGGAAAATCACTTGAACATATTGAAACTCAACTTACTCATCTAAATATGTAAAAAAAAGTGATTCAACTAGGTTGTCTGTTCACTTCCTTCTAGTCCTTCAGTTGTTCTTGTCCATTTCAAACCTAGATGATCTTGATACTTCCATCAAAATGAATACACTCAGAAAAAAACATTATTGATCTTTATTTTAGAAAATGTATTTCAAACTTTTTTATTCTAGTCCATTGTATTTAGTCTTTAATTTTTATCTTGAGCTACTATAGCAATGTTATTACACATCAAGGAGTCAAAGACACAATTTTAAAATATAAGACACCTGGATTAGATGGTGCTCTTATTTATCCTTGAAAATAGGGTTTGGGTAGCAGATGATTGCATGGTTTTGTCAGTTCCTCTGTCCCAAAGGATCTTACCTCAAAGCATGATGCAAGCAAATTATAAGAAAAATTACAGTCCATGCTCACCTGGGATGCCGAGGAGGGATGAAGCATTGTTGACGTGATTTCTCGTTTTTTAAGAACTGTGTATCTATGGCTCTGCCTTTAGTATAATATTATTGCTCTAAAGTTCTAACTCTTAAAATGCTATACTTATTTTAAAAAATTATTTTTGCTGTAGATTTTTAGTGTCAGTCTTCAAATTTCGCTTTTAAAAGCCGGTAGGAATTACCTTTAAATTTTTTTGACAAATACCTTTCAGTAAACTGTGGATCCAATTCCTCCAAGGACTGCCCTCTCAATACTGTATGCACAAGACATTTGGTAAACGTTTTGTGTCTTAGCTGGTATCCTAATTGCTCTGAACTAAATGATGAATAAGAAATATATCATCAAAGTAGTGTGTGTGTAGGGGAAAGGGGTGTAGTTGTGTTTTTATATACTACTATGGATTTAAAATTTGCCCTTAGTTTTCAATTACACAAATATTTCATTATAATAATGAACTCTTTGTCTCAAAACAGTGGTCATAGTAGATGATATAAAACTTTTTCATTCTTAGCTTTTTTCTTACTATCTTTCTATTTTAGGAATTGTGATGACATTTGACTCCAGTTTAGAAATTGTTTCAACTTTGTTTTCTCATGGATCATAATCTTATTCTTTTTTAGTTGAATTTACTGGGGTGACATTGGTTCACAAAACTATACAGGTCTCAAGTGTACAACTCAGCAAAATATCATCTGCACACTGCAGCATGCATCAATCTCTCCAAGCAACGTTTCTTTCCTTCCACGTTTCCCCCACCTTTTGTCCACCTTCACCAACCCCCTTAACACCTTTTCCCTCTGGCTATCACACACTGTTCCATATATATAATTTATATATGGGTTTTTTATTTGTTTAACCCCTTCACCTTCTTTCATCCAGCCATGCCCAAGCCCCTTCCCCTCTGACAAATGTCAGTCTGTTCCATGATTCATGCCTCTGTTTCTCTTTTGTTCATTGGTTTATTTTGTTCATCAGATTCCACATATAAGTGAGATCACATGGTTTTTGTCTTTCTCTGAATGGTTTGCTTCACTTAGCATAATAATCTCCAGGTCCATAAACTCACCAGTGGTTTATATTTTTTTATTCAAATGATATTAAGAAAGAGTTAAGAAGTTTTATTTTAGATATACTTGTTAGTTTAATTTTGTTAACTTAGTTATTAAAAGGATTTTAGCCATCTTTCATTACAATTCTTCAAGATGAAACAATCTGTTATACCCAAAGATATCCAGGAATTAAAAAAAAATAAGAAAGATTGAATGACTTACTTATCTAATCCACATTTCATTGCTCAGTTTTAACTTATTTATTTTCTTATTTTTCTCCTGACTCCCAGAAATATTTATTTCAATCTACATACCTGCATAATCCTTAGCAAAGTTAGTGAATAACACCTAGCCTCTGTATTAACCACATAACAATAAGACCTTTAGTTTATTTTTTAACTCCTAAATCTTGGCCCCTTTTAACTCCAAGGATTACTTGGAAACCTGTGAGTCAGCCACCTGAACTTTACTTTATCTGACACAGTGGCAGCCTATCTTACCCATCTCTTCACTCACCTACAGAGCTCTAAAATCACATTGATTTAAAAGAACAGAATACGTTTGTCAGCAATCTCTTTAAGGCAGCCTTCACGTCCTTATTCCTCAGGCTATAGATCATGGGATTCAGCATGGGGATCACAAGTGTGTAAAACACAGAAGCCATTTTATCAGTGTTCAGTGAATGGCTAGTTCGAGGCTGCAAATACATGGATAGTAGAGTCCCATAGAAAACTGTGATGGCTGTCATATGGGAAGCACATGTGGAAAAGGCTTTTTTCCTTCCTTCTGATGAACGCATCCTTAAAATGGATAGAACAATGTTGAAATATGAAACTAGAACTATAGTCATGTTATTCTGAGGTGGCATGCTCAGAATGCTCAGGTGGCATGCTTTATATCCTATATAGCCTAGGTTATATAGCCTAGGTTCTTTTAAGAATTAAAGTTATTGGGGTGATAATGGTTAATAAACCTAGATTCCTGAAACAGTTTGTTCATGCTGTGTTATCATCATTCACACATTTACTTACTTTCTTGCCTCCTGTCTTCACTGCACATTCTTCTTGGTTTAATCTTATTTATCTTTAATATACAGTGACTACTATAAAATATATATTACTATTTTTTCTGGTTAATTTTACACCATTTTAAATATTTAAGATTTTTTTATGTTTACCTCTGCAAATCTAAATTCAAACAAAAATTTTATGTGATATTCCTTATTTCTAAATAATTTCAACTCTGACCTTGAAAAATAACTCAGAACTTCGATTATCTGGCTACAATATTTATCTTATTGAAGTGAAGAAGACTACAGGGAGATACCAGAGAAAATGTTTTATCCAGAAGAAGAAAACTTAGCCTGGTAAAACATTTCTAACTTTTGAGGCTGTAATTGGACTGACAGAACATTAAACAAAGACCCACCTTTGCCACTGAATATTAAGATTTTAAGTAGGGATTTTGCACTGATTAGTCAAAGTTCTTTTCAGTGCATCTTTTACTTCTTTGTTCCTTAGGCTGTAGATCAATGGATTCAGCATTGGAATCACCAGGGTGTAAAACACAGAGGCCATTTTATCAATATCAAAGGTATGGCTGGATTTGGGTTGCAGGTAAATAAACAATAAGGTCCCATAGAACACGACTACCACTGTCAGATGGGAGCTGCAGGTGGAGAAGGCTTTGTACCTCCCCTCAGTTGACCTCATTCGGAGAATAGCCACAAGAATAAACATGTAGGATACAAGAACAATCAAGAGGGAGGAGAGCAAATTACAGCCTGAAAAGATCAAAATGATCAGTTCTAGTTCATGTGTGTCAGAACATAGCAGGGATATTAGAGGAAGACAGTCACAGTAAAAATAACTGATGATGTTAGAGCCACAGAAGGACAGTCTAAATAACTTAATTGTGAGAAATAGCGACACAAATGTACTGTAGAGATAGGGAATGAGTACCAGCACCCATCGCACTTTCTCTGCCATGATGACCACATAGAGAAGAGGTTTGCAGATGGCAACATAACGGTCATAGGCCATTGCTGATAGAATAAACAGTTCAGTGATAATGAAAATCTCAAACAGTGCCAGCTGGGTGGCACACCAATTGTAGGAAATTGTATTTTTGTGCACCACAAAGTTTGCCATCATTTTGGGGCCAATGACAGTGGAGTAACCAAGGTCAGTAATGGACAAATGTCTAAGAAAAAAGTACATGGGAGTATGTAGCTTGGAGTCCAAATGGGTCAAGATAACCATGCCCAGATTGCCCAACACTGTGATCAAGTATATGACCAGGAAGATTCCGAAGAGAGGTGCCTGCAGCCCAGGGCTGTCTGTGATCCCCATGAGAATAAATTCAGTCACCTTGCTCACTGCAGTATGATTGTGTTTCTCCATATGGTTCTTCTAGGTAACCTGTGTAAGGTATAAAATCAATACAACTATTATTTGAGATGCTATCTTCTATGAGAATTGAATACATAATGTATGAGATATGAAGACATATTCTTGGTCTTAAATTATAAATAGAGACTCCTCTTCCCATCTGGCCAAAGCTTTGCATATCTACATTCACATTGATTATTAGCTTTTTTGATTGTACCATAAGTTTCTGACAATAATTTTTTGATTGATAAGATATCCATTTCAATGGCATCCATCTTGAATAAATGTATTGCAGCTGCACAATTAGAGAAAGAGACAGGCTGCCTCACCTCTAAAGTTCCCATTTACAAAGCCCTGGGTGACCTAGGTAACTTACTGCTTGAATAACCCTGCTTTTGCCTTCTTGCACTTTGTCTCAGTGTTGGCTCTGGTAGGAAATACCTGAGGCTTGTCCAAATAGTAAGGCCCAGGTGTGTGCCCGCAAGCATCCCTCGCTGATAACATCACTATTGATAGTCTGAGACTGATACAATGCACACAGTCATTGAAACGTTGGTAAAGTATGCTTTAAAGGGGCAAGATATTTTGAAGTGGTTGTTTTGATATACTAGTAGCTATTATGACCTCCTCTTTTGATCCAAAGTCATCTGAAGTACAGTATGTCAAAAGACCTACCTACTCTATTTCAGCTTTTCCAATATTTGGAGTAATTTGTAAACAAACATAAGCACCTGAATCATAATCTTTGCATTATTGACAATCACCATGTCTCTTTAAAGTAACAAGACAAAAGGCTTTCTAAACAGTTGGTGGAGTGATTGAGAAAAATCTGAAAAAAATATATATATATTAATACTTTTCATTATAAGTTCAGCTTATTTACCAAATACAAAATCTAAGGCCATGATATGTAAATTTTAGTATTTTGTTATTGCTATCTTAGTCCTTATTTGGCACATCTGTTGTTTTTGCTTATGGAAACACTTCTAATGATTTTCCAATCATATGTCCCTCTTTGCATACAAATGACTTGGTCATTCTGATTATTCATGAACTCTTAGTGAAGAGGCATGGAAAGAAGAATACAAATGACTATCAAGCACCAATAAAGGACGCATTGTGTGCTAAGCACTGTTCTGAGCACTTTACATATATTAACTCTTATGGCCCACACAATAACTGTAGGGAGTGTACAGTATAACCATATCAATTTGAAAGTCAAGGAAAATGAGGCACAGGGAGGGAAATAAATTAACCTCGGTCACTCAGATAATAGATGGTGAAGTCAGGATTCAAGTAAAGTCATGATGTCTTTGGAATATATTTTTATAAGCACAATGCTTCCTTTATGTTAAGGTCACCCTGAATAGATAGGAAATGAAAAGCGGGACAGAAAGGACATTTCATAAATAAAAATAGACAAAAACCCTTGTTACTATCGATGACTGAAGCATTACGTTCATTGGAAAACTAAGGTGGTGTAAATGTATAGGGCAGAGTGTCAGGTCTGTCCTGCCCATTACTCCTATTGATAACAGATATGTATCGTGCAAAGAAAAAAGACAGTTTTGTAGAGCATAATGCTCTTCAAGATCTTTGGTGATAATTCAGTTTAAGCTGTTTGATTAAATTTTCAAACCAGTGTTTTCTACTCACCTGAGTGGAGAATCTGCTTTGACTTCCTACTGTTTTAATCATCAGTTGTTGGAGAACGTATTTAAATGTTTTTCTACTCTCCTGACACTCATTTTGTTAAAGTTTTAATCTGGTAAAAGGGTTGCAAGTAATTACCCGAGGGAGAGAGCACCTGGATTTCTGTTAATTATTCTCAGAATATCCCATTAGGAAAAGTAAAAAATATTTCTTACCTGGGTCTAACTAAAAAAAATAAATATGCAATATCACTAAACACCATAATTATTCATATGCCTTTGTCAGTATCTGGTACATTATACGCACATATACACACAATATGTGAGTAAATGAAATTGACTTCTTAAGAAAATGATTCAACATTTGATTGTCATGAAACAATGTCTTTTGACTTGTATCTGCCAATAAATCAGTAATAAATCTTTTCTTCAGCTGATTACAAAGTATCTTTCATCTTTATCTGTTTTTAAGGATTTTTCTTTATCACTGCTTTTCAAGTTAATTGTGATGTGCTTGAGTTTAATTTCCTTTTTGTTTATACTGCTTAGAATTGTCTTAGCTCCTTATATCTTTAGGAGTATAGTTTTTTTAATGAAAATAAATTGGGAAGAAATTTTTTTCAAATATATTTTTATTATTTCAGAGAGGAATGGAGAGGGAGAGAGAGACAGAAACATCAATGATGAAAGAGAATCATTGATCAGCTGCCTCCTGCTCTCTACCTTTGGAGATTGAGCCCACAACCAGGGCATGTGACCCCCTGGTTCATACGCCCACGTTCAACCACTGAGCAACACCAACTGACTGGAAGAAATTTGGCCACTTCTATTCCAATGGTTTCTCTGCCCCATGTGGTTCATTTTTTTCAACTTGGACCCACATTTAAATGTACAGTATGTAGCTTGTCATTGTTCTACAGATCACTGAGACTATTTTCATGGTGTTTATTTAGTATTTTGCTTTCTCTCTGGCTTCATTTTGGGTAGTGTATATTGTAATATGTTTAAGTGTAGTTATCATTTCTTTTTCAGTGTATAATCTGCTATTATTCTCATTCAAAAATATTTGTTCATATTTGATATTACATTTTAACCACTAGAAATCCTGTTTGATTACTTTTTAATATTTTATTTGTCTCTTCAAAAGGTTAGTGTTGTTATTAAATCATTCAATTATATTGAACCTTGTTTTGTACTGATCTCAGCCTACCAATATTCAATGTTGTGGATGGACCAGCCCTTGTAGTTTCCATGGTCGCGAGATGCCCTTTGTCAATAACCAACAGGAAACTTTAAAGAGATACAGGTTTATTAATTACAAGACCTGAAATTACACAGCACATCTGGGCCAAACATCAAGAAGCCTCAATGAGGGGATGCAGCCTGGCTATTTATCTAATTGTGTGACTGGCAATGTGTTTATTCAAGAGAGCAGTCTTTTTACCCAGCCCTCCAAACCTTCTCCCCACTGGCAACCATTAGTCTGATCTCTCTATGAGCCTGTTTTTATTTTGTTTGTTCATTTATTTTGCTCTTTAAATTCTACATACAAGTGCAATAATATGGTGTTTGTCTTTGTCTGACTTATTTTACTTAGCATGACACCCTCTAGGTCCATCCATGCTGTTGTAAATAATAAGATTTTATTTTTTTTAGGGCTGAATGGTATCCCATCTATATATATAAAAGGCTAATATGCTAAGTGTCCCTCCTACTGTCCAAACAGCCACTATGATGTGCACTGACCACCAGGGGGAAGATGCTTAATGCAGGAACTGCTGTACTGCAGTAACTTGGCAGTGGCAGTTCTAGGGTGATGCACCCCAAAACCAGAGAGGAGGGGTCCCAATTTGCCGGGAGCCGGTCCATCCTTGCTGTTTCAAGGGACCTGGCATATATGGCATACTGTTCTTAATATGTTTGCTCCCCTTAGCGCTGTGTGTTTTAACCAAGGTCACCTCTCCGAGAAAGGTTGTTTCCCCAGGTAGGGATTTTTCCCTGAAGTCAGGGAGGGGATAAAACCCCTCAACTAAGTGCCAGGCGGGTAATTAATCCCTTTAACTACGAACAATCATGCTTAAACTACATAATCTTTTCTCCCTGGAATGGAGATAAGAAACGCCCTAACCTTTGTAATAGAGATTGATAGGATTGAATCAACTGGTATAAATACAGTTGTAACAAGACAGAAACACTCAGAACTTAGAACAGAATCAAGAAGACAGAACCTACACGGAGCCTAGAAACAGAAGAACTTTGCTGGAGAGAGCATGCCGGAGGATCCTGGAGAGGGACTGGCCTCGGAGCCTAGAGACAGAGCCTAGCGGGAGAACATGGCAAGGGATCCTGGACTGAACCTGACTACAGAGATTGGCAGGAGAACCTGACTGGAACCTGGACACTGAACCTGACTGGAGAACCTAGCGAGGGAACATGGCTACAGAACCTCGCTGGAGATCCGAAGCAGAACCTCTCTGGAGATCCGGGCTAGAGATCCTGGCTAGGTTGCTGATCAACTGAACGCTGTCTCCGTGTCATTCCTTCTTCGCCGACTCCGTCCACACCTTTGGGGACCCCTGGACCCGCTGGGGCTGGACCCCGGCACCAATTCCTTACAGGGCTACATTATTCCACCTGTGGCCATGGGTTATGTTGTTGCTGGGGCACTGTTAGCCCTGAATCTGGTTTACTGCGCGCTTGCATTTGCGTTGCACACCCTGTACGACAGCAACTTTGCAGAGTGCCCTCTCGCTCTATGGGACCCCTCTGGGGGAAGTCAGAAAGTGGGTTTTGGCCTGATTTCTGCAGGCCAGGCCGATGGACCCCACCTGCCAGAGGACCCTGCTCACCCTGCAGATGCCCTTTGAGCCGTGGAGCCACCCAGGTGTGGCCGGCCAGGGAGGAACCATGGGAGGTTGGCACCAGGTCTTGTCCAGCCCATCTCGCCCAGTTCTGCCCCACTGGCCATCTTCTAATTAATTTCCTTTCAATATGCACGAATCTGTCCACTGGGTCACTAGTTATATACACCAAGTAGCCAGATTATTATGACCTCCCCATCAGTACTTCATTGACACTTCCAAAAATACTGAATATTGAAAACTTCCTAAACAAATACTCTCAAGGTTTTATTATTATTATTACTTGCATAACTAATTCACTTCATTGTACTGATGGGGTGGTCATAATAATCTGGCCACTCAGTGTATATGCACCACCCCTTTTTTCCCCCCCTTATCTATTGATGGGCACTTGAGTGGCTTCCATAGCTTGGTTATTGTAAGTAACCCTGCAATGAACATAGAGGTGCATTTTTTTTAACTTGTTTTTGGATTACTTCGGATATATACCCAGAAGTGGAATTGCTGGGTCATAAAGCAGTTCCAGTTTTACATTTTTGAGGAATCTCAATACTGTTTTCCGTAGTGATAGGCTTTGAAGTGGATGCCTCTTTGAAATTGATATCTGGGCATCCAAAACCTAAGTCAGTAACTTGCATAACAAAAATAAGATTGAAAACAAACACAAATATCAGGGCTTACACTACAAACATATACATGTTTTAAAGTCTTTGCCTGATAATTCCACCATCACTGTTATTTCAAGATCTATGTTAATCATCTCCTGAGTAAGATGATGTGTTCCTGCTTGCACATATATCTAATATTTGTGATTGGATTGTGACTTTTGTGAATTTTATGTTAATGACTGCTGTAATGTTTTTGTGTCTTCCTTGAATGCCAGGAGCCGGTCCATCCTTGCTGTTTCAAGGGACCTGGCATATATGGCATATGGTTCTTAATATGTTTGCTCACCTTCTTGGCACTGTGTTTTAACCAAGGTCACCTCTCCGAGAAAGGTTGAATCCCCAGGTAGGGATTTTCCCCTGAAGTTAGGGAGGGAATAAAACCCCTCAACTAAGTGCCAGGCGGGTAATTAATCACTTTAACTATGAACAATCATGCTTAAGCTACATAATCTTTACTCCCTGGAATGGAGATAAGAAACACCCTAACCTTTGTAATAGAGATTGATAGGATTGAATCAACTGGTATAAATACAGATGTAACAAGACAGCAAGACACAGAACTTAGAAGAGAGAACCTACAGACAGAACCTACACAGAACCTACAGACAGAAGAACTTCACTGGAGAGAACATGGCAAAAGATCCTGGACTGAACCTGACTACAGAAATTGGCAAGAGAACCTGACTAGAACCTGGTGACTGAACCTGGCTGGAGAACCTGGACAGAACCTGGCTGGAGAACCTAGCGAGGGAACATGGCTACAGAACCTGGCTGGAGATCCGGAGCAGAACCTCTCTGGAGATCCAGACCAGAACTTGGCTGGAGATCCTGGCTGGAGATCCTGGCTAGGCTGCTGATCAACTGAACGCTGTCCCTGTGTCATTTTTTCTTTGCCGACTCCGTCCACACCTTTGGGGACCCCTGGACCTGCTGGGGTCGGACCCCGGCACTTGAAAACTTCAATTTTTTAAACAAGGATCAGAAAGCTCTTTTTGAAGCTTATTTTCAAACTATATGAGTAGCAGTCTTAAGTAACTTTTATTTCTGAGATCTTTACATATATTATTAATTCTATATTATAACAAATAACATATTATTTCACTTATATGTAGAATCTAAAGAGAAAAATAGATGATAGAGAGATTTGACTGATGGTGACCAGAGGGAAGGAGGTTTGGGGGGCTGGGTAAGAAGACTGCTGTCTTTAATAAACACATTTCCAGACACACAATTAGATAAACAGCCAGGTTGTGTCCTCTTATTGAGGCTTCCTACCTGTGTGACCTCTGGAGTTTTCCAGCTTACAGTTCTCTGAACATTCTTTTAACAGCCTTATGGACTTTCACTGTAGGCATGCCCAATATAGGGTTCATCCACAAACTCAAGATCTTGTTATAGAAGAAAGGATGATCAATAAGAGAAAGAGACGATGTATGGGAAACAAAGAGCAACATGCCAGAAGTATGCCATCATTATCTGTAGTTATTTTAAATGTAAATGAGTTAAATTCTCCAAAGGAGAAGTTTAAACAAAATCATTATCCATCTATATGTTGTCTGCAAGAAACTTACTTTATTTACACTGTTGTAGTAGGTTAAGAAAACAGAATAAAAACAAAATTGAAAAGGTCCCTAACTGAAAAATAATGACAATAAAAACACAGAAAGAAACACATAGTTTTACTGAGGTAGAATTTAGTAGGTGTTTCAACTGAGAGAAATATCAACTCCTATGTTATTACTAAAAGAAACCTTAAATCAAAAGCAAGAGCCGGGCTGGTCTGGCTCAGTGGTTGAGCTTCAACCTATGAATCAGGAGGTCTCAGATCACTTCCCAGTCAGGGCACATGCCCTCAGTAGAGGGTATATAGGAGACAGCTGATCAATGATTCTTTCTCACCATTGATGTTTCTATCTCTCTCTCCTCTGCTCTTCTCTCACTGGAATCAATAAAAACATATATATGTATATATAATTTTTTTTAAAGCAAGAAATGCTAAGGAGGAAGTATCATTTGAGATCTAAAATATGAGGATTAACTTGGCTGAATATTAGGGAAACAATCTATTTGTACATTATAATTAGTTTTGCTCTGAATTAAAAAAAGAATGCAATTATATATATTAGAAATAGTGACATTTGCCTTTATCAAAGTTATTAGAACAATATTCCATATTGAATATTAAATACAAAGTTTACATGGATTCCTAAAGACCCTATGGAAGGCATTTTTTACCTCTTTGTTCCTTAAACTGTATATCAAGGGATTAAGCATAGGGATCACTAAAGTGTAAAACACAGAGGCCATTTTATCAGTATCAAAGGAGTCAGTGGATTTGGGCTGTGTGTACATAAATAGTAGCGACCCATAGAATACAACCACCATTGTCAGATGAGAACCACATGTGGAGAAAGCTTTTTTCCTGCCCTCTGCAGAATGCATTCGAAATATGGCAATCAGAATGAGAATGTAAGATACCAAAACTACCAGCAGGGAAGAGAGCAAATTAAGTGCTGAAAATAATATGATCAGCAATTCTATTTCTTGTGCATTTGAACAGAGCAAAAGTACCAAGGGCACATCATCACAGTAGAAATGATTTATGACATTAGAGCCGCAAAAGTCCAATGTAAAAATCTTAATAGTGAACAGTAGAGCCTGAAAGATACTGTACAGGTATGGAATACCCACCAGCACATGACAGCGTCTCTGGGACATAATAACATTGTAGAGCAAAGGGTTACAGATGGCCGAATAGCGGTCATAGGCCATGGCTGATAAGATGAAAAATTCACTGATAATAAACATAAGGAAGAAAGCCAATTGGGTGGCACATGCATAATATGAAATGACATTTTGATCCATAACAAAATTCACCAGCATCTTGGGACAAATGACAGTGGAATTGCCAAGATCAATGAAAGCCAGCTGTTTGATAAAAAAATACATAGGTGTGTGTAGGCGGGAGTCCACCTGGGTCAAGATGATCATGCCCAGGTTGCCTACCACTGTGATTGTGTAGATGATGAGGAAGGCCATGAAAAGTGGAACCTGTAGCTCAGGCTGCTTTGTGACTCCCATGAGAATGAATTCAGTCAGTGATGTTAGATTCTGTTGGCTCATTGTGTCCAGATAGCTCTGCAAAGAAAAAAGAGGTTATTAGCTTTCATGCGGTGTCACCTAAACATAATTATAATCTTTGCAGGCAGATTGAAAAAAATCCTATAGAATAAAAGCCTAATATGCTAAGTGCCCGACCATTTGTATGACTGTTTGACCAGTTGCTATGACACACACTGACCACCAGGGGGCAGATGCTCCAACTGGTAGGTTAGTTTGCTGCTGGGGTCCTGCCAGTCTGGACTGGGTGGGCCGGACCAGACACACCCTGGGGCCCTTCTTCAGTCCCTCCCTGGCCGCAATCATGCAGCAGTGGGGTTCCTCAGCTTGGCCTGCACCCTCCCGCAATCCAGAACCCCTCAGGGGATGCCAGAAAGCTGGTTTTGGCCCAATCCTGCAGGCTAGGCCAAGGGACTCCACTGGTGCATGATTCTGTGCACTGAGCCTCTAGTTTTTCATAATAGGGGATAGAAATAATTCCCACATCTAGTTTTAAAATTAAGTGATAGAATCTTTTACTTTCTTAGAGAAGTGATGCACATGAAACACACACTGTTAAGACAGATTAAACTCTAACTAGAGTCAACAATGTTTGGAACATATCCATTGACTTTTTAAAAAGCCATATACATATTAGAAATATTTATTTCACCTAAACAATGACATCACGATTTTTCTTTAGTACACTTAAATTTCTGTCTGGGAAGTCTTGTAGAATTTTGATTTTCTAAGAGAGAGACAGAGATAATGTGAAGTTAATGATGTTTAAGATTTTAGGCCCCTCATTTGCACTTTTAAAGATCTAGGTGGAGCCTTAACAATACAGTCACAAAGTGATGTATTTGCAACTTAAATGTAAGATAGTTCAAGCTGAACCAAGCACACTTTTTCTTTCCATTCCAACTTTGACTCCATCATATTCAACTAATATCATAGTGCATTGGCGAGTGCACAAATATTTGTGGGGTCCAACTAAGGAGAGACTGAGTTAATAATACCTTATTTGATATTTAGTGGATGTATTTATGAAAGCCAAATTTATCATTAGTAATGCTATCTATTCTGGTGTTGGAATGACTTCTAAGAACTCTCTTACTACACAATATGCTGAGATATATCTAAAATTTCACTAATAAAACTACTACATTTATACTTTTATAATATTTGTGAGTACTTGCTCATTGACAACTGAAATTTAAAATTTTTTCCATTCTAAATAAATATTCACATTAATGCCATCATTTACATGTGCAACCTTTTTTCTTTTTTAAAAAAAGAAAATCTTCAAACTTGTATAGGCTTCAAAAGACATAAGATCTGGATCCATTTCTGCTAAAATAGTTAATATTAATATTTAGGCATTATAAATATTTATTTTTATATGCTTTCTTTCCTCTAATATGATATTTATATGCATTAATTTATTCCTCCCTTGTAAATATGATAAAGCACATAAAGCACATTAATATTTATATGAGTAATTATTGAATCTCATATTACTGACACTTTATTTCTTGAATTGTACAATGGAGTACATATAGAGTATAACGCTGTGATTTTCAAATGTTTCAATGGTAAGTCCTGTCCTCTTCATTTCATAAAATTTACGTGGGAAGTCAGGAAAACAAAGTGGAACTGCTCTGATTGAAGACAGTGGAGCTGCTTTAGCTCAACCCCCTCGTGTTTACTTCCTCTCGCACTGAGTTTCTCTTCAATGAAAATCTGGAACTCTGCAAGCATGATTTTCAATTGGAGTTCAAAATATTCAGCCAGTTAAAACACAAAACAGAGTTATGTAATGTAATGCTCAGCTTTAGACTGTCCCGCTATCAGGTAGAAACTCCTGGGAGCTTGGCCCAAGGTCCAAACCAACAGTTAAGAGCAGCTGAGGCAGGAGTCACCCTATGGCTGTTGGCAGAATTCTAGGAATCTATCGTTTTTTTGGTATCCATTTAGCCAGTCTGATCCAAGGATTAGTGAATGGGATGGGCAGCGGGAGGCAAACGTGGAAATTCGTGAGCCACTTCTGTTCCGCTTTCCTAGATCAGGTTGTCTGCTGTTCCCGCCTTGATCTCACTCTGTTTTGGGGTTCTTTCCTCTTTCACAAATAAGAACATTTGTTGCAGGGCCTGCTATTGTGGGCTTTCTTATAGGATAGGAGATGCACTGGATTCAGCAAAGGAATTCCGAATTCCAGTAGCAATCCCCTCAAGCTGAAGTCTTCAGTGCTTTGCTAAGAATTATTCTGGTGTTATTTGAGTTTAGCTCCATTGTTAGTGCCAGTTATTCCTCTCTCAGAAGATATCTAGATTCTTTCGCCCTGCTCATTTTTTTATATTTATGCTTTAATTTTATTGTGATAAGAATACTTAATATGAAATATACCCTGTTAAAGATAAATACAGTCAGTGTGAAAAAACAAACTGAGTAGTAGGCAGCCAGGAGAGGAAAAAAGCAAACAACTAAATAAATATACAAGTTTATCGTTAGAGTTTCGCCTTACATATAAAAAAATATATATCTTATAGTAAAAGTATTTGTAGTATATAAAGTATTGCATGAGTAATACATATATAAAATACATTTTCCCCACAATTACATTGAATATTTTTATATAAAATAATATTTATCAAATATTACATAACATTAAAATTTTTTGTTGTTTATCTGTAATGCAAATGTAATTGGGAATCCTATATTTTATCTGGAAAGCTTAACTTCTTCTTTACTTGCAATATCTAAATGCCACTATCGACTTACATAAGTCAAATGAATCTATGATATTTAGTTAAGTCATAGGATTTAAGGCCCTAAAAATACCATTCTGTGCCAGGGAACCCCAGCTAACAAAGGATATAATGAGTTTTTGTGGCATTTTAGAATCAGCTGTGAGTAACCATAAGCGTGTCCATACTCAGAAGCCAAGAATAATGGGAAATTACCAACACCATGGTGATAATCAAAGCACAATTCCAATCTACTCGCCTCTAATGAAGAATTGGATTTCCGTCTCCTAAGATACTCTTACCTTTTCTTTAAGTGGGGAGAATTTAGGCTTGTCCTTTTTTGAGATGCTCCCTGAAGAAGTCACATGTAATTGATGCTCAAATAATATGAGAGACTTTTAAAATTCTACCTCATGGTGCCTGCTAATGACCCAGAGCACCCTGTGCATTCCCTAGTGAGAAAATGTAAGGGGCAATGCCAGGGAGGAAACTGAAAACAGCAGAGATTACCTAAACAGTCCCTGGAGGCCTGCATGATGTAAAGGTACTCACTCACAGAGTCAATGATTAAAGTAACTATGGAAAATACTTTGACATAACTTTATCCCAATAAAACCAGCACTGTTCCAAAAATTGTGATAAACTTAGAATGACATTGCATAGGATTTTTCTTTGAATTAATTAATGAAATAAAAATATGGGGTCACCACTAGATTAAAAATATATCACTGATATATTCAGGGGACATCAAGCTCAGATAAACCATGTAATTTGCCCTGAGTCACATGATTCATAACTAGGAGATTGAAATGAATGCCTTACATTTAAATGAGTGATATATATGCCTTTTGCTTTCATGTGACAAACCTGTAACAATAATTGTAATGCAATGTATTACTATAATGATTGCCTTGACTGTAGCGTTCCCTGACTTGAGATCTCAACACTCTTGGATAATGTTCAGTACAACCTCATTGAGAGCAAAATCTAATATAAGATAGTATAATTCATCTCTCATAAATGTCACTCATGCCCTCCTCCTCTATGACTTCCATATGTGTGAGAATTGAGTATTTGCATACAGTTAAACATATATCCAAGTCGTAGAGGTGTCTAGCTCCTTAACTATATCCTCAGCATTCTATGCTTTCTTAGCTGCGACCCTTACTGCCTTTACAGACCTTCCTAGTGATCAATGGTCAATTGCATCTCCTATGAACCTAATAGCATCTATTCAGGTGACCATGGAAATATGGGAAAGCTTTTTAAAACTTTCTTTTTGCATATATTTTCTTTACTTCCCTTCTTTATAGGTTTCATTTTTTTAAAAAAATTGCTAATAACAGCAACTTTTCCTGTACGAGGCAGAAACTGAGTTGGCCATGCTTGATGTCAAAATCAGGGGTGATAAAATAGATAATAATGCTGCCAGGAGGACTGGGGGAGAGCGGAGAAAAATAAACAAGTAAACATTGTTATCGAACCCAAGTTTGTATGCCAAACGCTATGTGAAGCTAGCTAACAAAGCATTGAATATGCAGCAAGGCAAGAGTTTATTTAATGAGGCAGACAAACAGAAGCTGGGAAGGAAACCCAGATAAGCCTCCCTGAACAAGGCTTGAAGCAAATTTAAAGAGGAAGATGAGGAGGGGCTATATATATTCTTTAATTCTAATTCAGGGATCTGGTTGGATGGTCTTGGATCTAAGCTATCTAGAAGTAAGAGATGCAAAAGAGGGCCGGAGAGAACAAAGTGATTTCAGTCTAACAGAGTTTGATTGGTCAGTCCTACACGTTCCCACATTTGGTCTGGGTATCTGATCTTCCATACTGGTTGACCTCTCACTTTCTGGTGGGCTCAGATGGCAAAGCGTAGCACCTTTTGTTACTTGAGTTCCATGGTTCCACTCTGCTTACTAAGAGGTTCATTTGGCTGCTATCTGCACAGACTCAGGTTCCATAGGTGTTTGCTGGTGTTGGGTACTTGAGGAGGGGTGGAGAGCTGCTTCCAGTTTTCTGTAGGATAATGGAGGCTTCAACATGGCTTCCTCCAAATAGTTACTTATTGTGACTGAATCCTCCTGCAACCATCGGCTACATTTGTTTCCCATAGGAAGGCACAGCTTCTTTTTAACTAGCTAGGTTTTTACACAGGTATTCATATTCACTCACTCATTCATTCACTCATTCATTCATTTATTCTTCCTGATCCCTTGCTTAGACCATTGTCAATAAATTAGCCTATGGTCTTTTCTTTTTGGTAAAGGATTCATCTAATTTTTTTTCCCCCTTTTGACTTTTATTTTAAAAAGCATTTTAAATGTATTTATTGCGTTCTATAGTTTTGATTATGGAGATGTTCTTTCTGATTATGTTTTACAATTGGATAGTAAATTCATCTTTAGCAGGACCTTTTCTGTGACAGTCCTGAAAGGTCACTCTGGTAGCCACATTGTGATGAACTCAGACCACTGTATGTAAATATATATATACGAGAGGCCTGTGGCATGAAAAGATTCGTGCAATAGGCTTTCCCTTCCCCTGGCTGCTGACACTGGTTTTCCTCCGGCACCTGGGGCCCAGGCATTCACTCCAGCCGGAACCGCCTTCAGTCTTCGCTCTGCCGCTTCGCATCTATGTATGCAAATTGACTGCCATCTTTGTTGGCGGTTAATTGCATATCTCACTGATTAGCCAATGGGAGGCGTAGTGAAGGTATGGTCAATTACCATGTTTGTCTATTGTGAGATAGGATTAGAGGCCTGGTGCATGAAATTTGTGCACTGGGGGTGTCCCTCAGCCCAGCCTGCACCCTCTCCAATCTGGGACCCCTTGGAGGATGTCTGACTGCCGGTTTAGACTCAATCCCTGCGTGATCAGGCCTAAACCGGCAGCTAGACATCCCTCTCACAATCGGGGACTGCTGGCTCCTAACCACTCACTTGCCTGCCTGCCTGATTGCCCCTAACTGCTTCTGTCTGCCAGCCTGATCACCTCCTAACCACTCTCCTGCTGGCCTGATTGACGCCTAACTGCTCCCTTGCTGGCCTGGTCACCCCCAACTGCCCTTCCCTGCTGGCCTGTTCACCCTAGACTGTCCTTCTGTAGGTTGAATGTTGTCAGCCACTTCTTCTGTGATATTCCCTCACTCCTAAAGCTGTCGTGTTCTGAAACCTCCATGAATGAGCTGTTACTCTTAACCTTCTCTGGCATCATTGCCATGGGCACCTTCCTGATTGTGATAATTTCCTACATGTTCATTGTTCTTGCTATCTTGAGGATCCACTCAGCAGCAGGCAGACAGAAAGCCTTCTCCACCTGTGCCTCTCACCTGACTGCTGTCACCATATTCTATGGAACCTTAAGCTTTAGTTATATTCAGCCTAGCTCCCAGTATTCTGTAGAACAGGAGAAGGTAGTTTCTGTGTTCTACACCCTAGTGATTCCCATGTTAAACCCACTGATTTACAGCCTGAGGAACAAAGAGGTAAAGGATGCTGGGAAAAGGGCCTTAGAAATGAAACATTTTCCCTGTTAAGTTGAAGACATTTTTAAATCCTACCAGTCGGTTCTCACTTTTAATATTTCAGTAAATGTAAAGCTTCTAAAGATGTACAGATTTTTTTTTCTTTTTCTTTTCTTTTTAAATTTTTTTTCAACCGCAGTTTACATTCAATATCATTCCACACCAGTTTCAAATGTACAGCAAAATACCTGGAAAACCATACAATCTACAGACTGGTCTCCCCACTGCCCCAAGCAGCCACCTTAAGAATTTTTCATTCTATACCCTTATTTGTCATGTAAGGAGGTGGCCAGAAAGGAAAAGTTGTTTAATTCATGTAGCTGCATCCCAAAAATAATAGCCTATCACATATGTTTTCTGATATTCTAGGTTGTTATTTTCTAAATCAATAACAAAATCCACTATTACATTTATATTTTTCCTTTATTTGGAGAAAACAATTGCATAATAAAACTTGCATTTAAGGACATAAAAACAGGGCACTTACAAAGAAAGAAGTAATTGGTCTCAGGTTTCAAAGAATACAGATATTCTATTGAACATGCTTTCATTGGCTTATGTTTTAACTAGTCTAAAGACTGGTTATGATATTGCAATTTATAATAAGAAACATATATTTGGTCTTAATTCTGATTTGTGGCATAGCTCCGAAAACCCTTTTATCACCCAAAATGCTTAGAAAGCTCCTGGTGTGAAGGGAAACATCTCTTTTGTCTTTCTGTCTGTCTTTCTTTTTCTTTTTCTTTTTTGTTTTGTTTGCATGGTACAGCATTTGTGCTTTGGGGTGTTTATTTCCACAGAAGGCTTCTTGCTGTCAGTAATGGCCTATGACTGTTATGTTGCTACTGCCACTCCTTTGCTTCACAGTGTAGCCATGTCTAAGAGGAAGTGTGTAGAAATGGTCACTGGGTCATGTATCTGTGGAATAATTAATACACACAATAAACTTTAGCAGACTTTCCTGATTGTTGATTCATTTTCTTTGATATCCTTTATGATATATTGGTAACCCAGTGAATAAACTTTTTTAAAATTTATATTTATTTCATGTTTTTTTTTGTTTTAGAGTAATAAATTATATCCTATATAATAAAAGAATAATATGCTAATTAGACTGGAATTCCTTCTGGGCATCCTTCAGATGTCTTTCTAGGTGAAGCCGGGGCTGTGAGGGAGGCCTGGGTCCTGGGTGCCAGAGGGAAGCCAGTCCGGCAGCCAGGGGAAGGAAGGCCTATTCTTGAACAAATTTTGTGCATCGGGCCTCTACTATTTATATAAACTTTCAATTGTATATTGCTTATATACTGAAATGCAATGGCATTCTGTGTGTTGCCTGTGCATACTGTGATATTGTTATATTTAACTATTAGTTATAGTAACTTTTGCAGATTCATGTTCTACATAAACAATCATGTCATCTTCAAATATAGACTATTTTATTTATTTTAAAATTTTACATCTTTTATTTATTCCTCTGATCTTATTGCACAGGCTGGGGACGCCATCATGATATATGATAGTTGTGGTCATAAAAAGTAGCCTTCTTGTCCAGTGTTGGTGAGAAGACAATAATCCTTTCATGATTATATATGGAGTTCTCTGTAAGTTTTATTGTATGTGTTTTTAAATCAATTTTTAAGACGTTTCTTTCCATTTTGAGATTGCTGAGAGTTTAATTTTATGCTATAAATGGATACAGAATTTTATTAAATGCCCTTTCTATATCAATTGAGAAATTCATAGTTTTCTTTTTTAATTCTGTTGATATGATAAATTACATTAATGTATTTCAATGCTGAACTGGGCTTGTATTCCTAAAATAAACCTCATAGATGGTTTTTGAATTATCTATAAGTTGTTATAAAATAAAAATTAGCCACAAGGGAAAATCAATTTATATGACTGTTACTGGATCTGAAATCAAGAGGTTAATCTAAGTATAATCATCTCTGCAAGAGATAGAGACTACATTTATTCAATAGGTATGAAATTCTTTATGACTACACAAAATTTAATGACTGTAAAAAAACCAAAGTCTTGAAAAAAATCTGTTATACTACTTCTAAATCATTGAAAAAAATAGGTCCATAATTTCTATAGAATTAAATTTAACTAATCAAAAATGACACAGGAAGGATGGGAGAAATACCAGATGGCTTTGTGAAGGGCATGGCCCTCACTGTTCCAGGGTGTGCTGCTTACATACTAGACATTAGAGCTCTTCCTGACTTCTGAGACCTCTCTACCTCATAGCATCCGTTTTCAGCTCTCCAGTGGTTATAATTTCTCCAGGGAACCCATAGCCATAGATGATATTGATATTGATAGATATAGCTACAGGTAGATAGATATAGATATAGATATAGATATAGATATAGATATAGATATATAGATGATATAGATACAGATAGATATAGTCTCCAGGGAATGCAATGCTTTCTTTCTTCAATAAGAAATCATACACAGATGAAATTTGACACTTGGGAATATTATGATTATTGTGAATCACTAAAAATTTAATGAATCACAGATCTTTCCTTGTTTTAAACATAATAATATTTAACTTCATATTCTTACTTTTCAATTAGCATTCTCACTCTCTTTCATATTTCAGGAGCTCTTTCAATGATAAACTATATATGTTGATTAATGATGTTTCCCCTCATAGGTTTGATACATATTCCTAAGAGGTATGTTCTTCCCTTTATCAGTCTAATCACCATGATGGGCAGTTGTTGCATGTGTACATGAATCAGGACAATCCTATATAATAAAAGCCTAATATGCAAATTGTCCCTTTGACTGGGAGTTCAACCAGGAGTTTGATCACTCACTATGACATGCGCTGACCCCTAGGGGACAGCGCAGAACATGGCGGGCGTTGGTGATGAGGCACTGGCAGTAGGTGGCAGTGGAGGTGCTGCAGGCCCCAGTGGGCTTCCAGGTGAGCTGGGTCACAGCTGCCAGGACCACAGGGGCCAGTAGGGCTCCCTGTGGGTTCACACAAGAGCCAGTCTGCAAGGCTAGCTGGGAGAGAGTGTGCTGCCCACCGGGCTTCTAGGCAGCACTGCTGGGCGGTCCAGAGGCCCATGCTGTGCCCCAACTCACAGCGTCTAGCCACGCTAACCGCATCTCTGCATGGGGACTCGGGTGCCGTGACTCAGGCAGAGGGGGTTGTGCTGGGGCCTGGAGGCCCAGGGCCCAGAAGTCAGCTGGGACCTGCCCTTCCACACAAGGTGCTCACACTTTGGTTGCCTACCAGGCCTAGGGACCACACTCGTGCATGAATTTCATGCAACAGGCCTCTAGTATTCTATAAATTGTATATCTTTGGGGAGAGTTTTTTCACATCTTCGTCCATATGAACGGCACACCCTAAAGTAACATGGTGCTCAACCTTCACAACTGCGTGTGGTACTCCACCATTTTCATTGTATCATTTAGGAATGTTTTTCCCATGCATGTAATAGGTTATGAAATGAACACTGGCTCAAGGAAGAGGGCTTAATTTAAAATAAAAATGATCACATGTTGGGCCTCATGGCATTTACTCGTTCAATAGCTTAACAATGTGTGAGTCAATATATTCTATTACTCATAAATTAAACTTCCCAAGTAGATGAAATGCTCATAGAAATGTTCTTCAAAATATGAGAAGCAGAAGGTAATGGAGAATAAGTATTCCCCTCACAGACCTCCCTTGTTTTGGGAAAGAACATTTATCTCTTATATTGTTCCTGAAAGAATTCTTTCTATAAATAATTAGCAATAGGCTTTTGGCTTTTTTGGAATTCTGCTTCTCCTTATCTTCATTTCTCAGACTATGTCCTGCCTTCACTTTGTTTTGGCTTTCTATTTGAACAAAATCACTCATTTAAAAATAATTACATGATTAATTTATATGTATGTGAGTTAATTTATTTACTTGTAATTGAATAATTATATCTCTCTTGAATTAATTTCCTGTGCCAGCCATGGCTTTCACTGTTTCGTTTTGGTCCTCGGGGGGCGGGGACTGCTTGTGACCCTCGGGTCTTTATGACTTGGGGGCTCTGACCACAGAGCGCGCCTATGTGAAACTTGTTTTGTTTTTAAATCTTTCTGTTATTTCTCCTGTTCTAATTCTACGTCTGCCAAAGTGAAGTTTTACTTCCTGATATCTTTGGGATGATATCAATGAAGCATAAAAATTATATTAAGAGAAAACTTAGGACCTTTTTAAGAGAATAAAGTTGAGCGTGAACTTGATTACCTGGTTTGAAGTCTGGTTCTAACACCTAATATCTTGGTGGACTTGGACAATACTTAGCTTCTCTGAATCACCTTTTTCTAATCTAAAAAATTAAAATTTTGGTAAGACCTGTCTCACAGAGTTGTTTGTGATAATCAAATTCATCAAGACATGTAGAATGCTCGAAAGTTTCAGATATTATTACTTGGTAGTAATAATGATTATCTTCAAGATTCCTTTTAACTGCATTAACAATTTTATATTTATCTTCACATGACACTGTATCATGTACTTTTTTATATTGTGAGACTTTATTTTATTTTTTAGAGAAGTTTTACGTTCACAGAAAAATTGAGAAGGCATGGAGAATTCTCATATATTCCATTCCCTGACCCACAAATGCTAGCTTCACCCATCCCATTAGCAACAGTCCTTAACAAAGTAGTACATTTGTTAAAATCCACGAACCTACATTGGCACATCATTTTCATCTAAACGCCATAGTTTACATTGGGTTCACTGTTGGTGTTTATTGTACATGCCATTGGTCTGAACAAATATTTAATGACTTGTATACACAATTATAATTTCATATAAAGTGTTTTCGCTACCCTAAGTATCCTCCAAACTCCTCTTGTTCATCTTTCCCGATACCCTAAACCCTGGCAACTTTTCTAATGTCTTCTTTTCCTGAATGTCACATAATTGGAACCATGCAGTACATTGTCTTTTCAGATTAGCTTTTTTCCACATAGTTACATGCATTTAAGGTTTCACCACATCTTTTCGTGGCTTGATAGCTCACTTCTTTCTAGTGCCAAATAAAACACCATTACCTGGATGTGCTATAGTTTATCTGCCCCTCCACCTACTGAAAGACATTTTGGTTGCTTTGTATATATACTTTTTAAATGTTATTCCAATGAAATATTTGTATTAAATGTTCATTGGTTAAAACACCTAATTTTAATAGCATGATAGTGAACACAGTAAATATTGTAGACAAGTAGTTTAAATAAAATCCCAGAGATATTAAGAAGAATAAAAGTAAACAAAAGGAAAATAAAATTAAGCACATGGGAAAATGTGGAGACTGACATGTAACAACTATGTACAAAAGGCAAGATAATTATGCTCTGGTCACGTATCAGGCTTCACTTACATTAGAAATAAGACATCGTGCAAACAACAGGAATCTTTTCCTTTGCTTCCCACAATTAAGATAATCGATGCAGTTAAAGAATAAAGTCAGTTAAAACACAGTGCATAGTCAATATGATTAAAACTGGGAAGGAGCCTGAGAAAAGAAAGGCAGCACAATTAGTTTATCATAGGATAGTCTTCTTACCCAAGGATATAAAAGTAACTTTTAAAATTGGAAAATTACGTTTTTTTCAAAGAGATAAGGAACGATAATCTCGAAAACCAAAAAGCCAGTTATTAAGCAAGAACAACTAGTTGGAAAAAAATAAAAAAGAGCAACTGGCTGGGGGGAAACAGTTCAAAACTAGGAGCTTCTCTGTGGGGCCTCAGAAATTTACCTCAATTTGAGTATCATCTGACATCAACAAAAGGAACTAATAAAGACAAAATTAGGTGCCAATCAGAACCTCAGGACTGCCAAATTACAATATACGTTCAGTTAATAGACTCAGGTATGGAAGAGAGGCAATGAGGAGGAAACAGTGGGATCCCAGTGTTTGGAAGGGGTATTTAAGCAAAGCAATGTGACTGACACTTCAAATCATCAGATATCACATTCACAGCCATTAGTAAGTACCATTCTAAAACAGATCAGGGAAAGGCATTAAGGTTAAATCCAAAGGAAAGGACACACCCACATACACACAGTCACACATACAGATGCTATGATTTTATTCTCATAAAGATGAAACACCAGAATCCTTGACAGCTTTTTTTCTATATTCACCTAACACATTCTACTACACCTATAGTTTAAGTATATAATCCATCCTTCCCCTCAAGAAAGGCAAATATTTTTACTATCTTGTTCATTAATCTATCTATAAGAATTAGAAGTGTTTAGCATTAGTAAGACAGTAATTCAGGTTAAACTCATCTCTGCTTCTTATTTCTTTAGGAGGAATATACAGCAAAATTTCAAGTTCAGAACCTAGTTTATAGGAATGATACTGTATGTAAACCCTTAAGAAAAAGTATTACATAGTTTTTTCCACACCCTTTGTAGTGCACATTTTACACCTTTGTTCCTCAAGCTATAGATCAAGGGATTCAACATGGGGATAACGAGGGTGTAAAATATGGAAGCCACTTTATCACTGTCAAAGGAATGACTGGACTCCGGTTGCACATACATAAATAGCAAAGTCCCATAGAACACTATGACCACCGTCAGGTGGGAGCCACAGGTAGAAAAAGCCTTGTACCGACCCTCAGCAGAGTTCATCCTGAGAATGGATTCAAGAATGAGGAGGTAAGACACGAGAACTACCAGAAGGGATGAAATCAAATCAAAACCAGCTAAACTCAGAATAATCATTTCAACTTCATGTGTATTTGAGCAGAGCAATGATAACAAGGGGAGACTGTCACAGTAGAAGTGACGGACAACATTGTAGCCACAGAAAGGTAAATTGAAAATCTTTATGGTGACTAGGAGAGAAACAAATGTACTATAGAGATAGGGAATCGCCACCAGCAGCTGACATAGCCTTTGTGACATGACGACTTGGTAAAGCAGAGGGTTACAGATGGCCACATAACGGTCGTAGGACATTGCGGATAGAATAAAAATTTCACTAACAATAAACACAAGAAAAAAGGCTAGTTGTATAGCACAAAAATAATAGGAGATTGTGTTTTGACCCACAACAAAATTTGCTAACATTTTGGGTCCCACAGTTGTTGAATAACCAAGATCAGTGAAAGCCAGGTGTCTGAGAAAGAAGTACATGGGTGTTTGGAGCCTGGAGTCCACCTTGGTGAGGATGATCATGCCCAAGTTGCCCACCACGGAGATCACATAGATAATCAAGAAGAGTCCAAATAATGGAGCCTGCAGCTCAGGGCGGTCTGTGATCCCCGTGAGAATGAATTCATTTAACACTGTTAGATTTTGTGTTTCCATGCAGGTTTTCTGGGAAACCTATTCTGGAAAGACACATCAGCATAGTCAAAAGATTTCACGTATTATACCTGGAAGATTTTTAGTATTCAAAGCTAGTATAAATAGGATGCATCCAGCTTATTATAAACTTTCCAGTTTATAATATATAAAAATAAACCTGTCTCACAAAAAACAATATTTTCAAATAGAGCTAGAGACAAATGGAGGTGAGTGATATCGGCCAAAACAGTCAATACAATTGACAGAAATTAGGTGTATAAATAAGAAAACTATAATAAATTAAAATGAGAATTATTTGTCTTTACATGGTAAAACATTATATATATATAATCTCAGTTATATCCTCATTTAAGGTATGTACAAAACTTTAGTCAAAATTGTAACATCCAAAACTCTTCATTATCATATACAAAACCAATATTTTGGATCATTTAATCTCCATTTATCTCTACCAACAACTCTATGAGGAAGCATTGGCATTGGTTTCATATAACAAGATTTAAAAAAATTTTCTTTGGATAAAGAGATACTATACTCTTTAATGTAAGTTTAAAAGTGTGCACATTGAATATAATAAAGTCACTATGTTACACAGTACTAGAAAGGTAAAATAAAACACACTAAAGATGAGGTATCCATGAATTCTTAGATATTACTTTAAATTCTTCTACACCTTAAGCCCAAGGAATGCCTTCAAACTATGAGAAAATACAAAACACAGATAAACAGCCCTAACCTGTTTGGCTCAGTAGATAGAGCATCGGCCTGCGGACTCAAGGGTCCTGGGTTCGATTCTGGTCTAGGGCATGTACCTTGGTTGCAGGCATATTCCCAGTAAAGAGTGTGCAAGAGGCAGCTGATGGATGTTTCTCTCTCATCGATGTTTCTATCTCTCTATTCTTCTCCCTTCCTCTCTGTAAAAAAAACCACTAAAATATATTTAAAAAAACACACCGATAAACATTTAATATAATGAAACAAAAATGTATACAAATGCCCCTAATAATGCACAGATTAAGGCTATAACAGAGTAAATGGTGAATGGCAGATTAGGTAAAATATTTACTAAATTTAAAATATTGTCAATAAAGGAAAAATACCACATGATCTCACTCATTCATGGACAATAGAGACCATTATAAACTTTTGAACAATAATAGATACAGAGGCAGAGCTGCCTCAAACAGATTGTCAAACTGCAGCGGGAAGGCCGGGGAGGGTTGGGGGGCAGGAGGTAGGGGGGTAAGAGATCAACTAAAGGACTTGTATGCATGCATATAAGCATAACCAATGGACATAAGACACTGGGTGATAGGGGAGGCTAGGGGACTGTCTAGGGCGGGGGGATAAAACGGATACATATGTAATACCCTTTGTAATACTTTAAGCAATAAAAAAAAAATAAAAAAAATAAAGTGAAAAAAAAATATTGTCTGTGAGTGCTGCCTTTAAAAAGTAGTAATAATACTGGTTACAATAAAAGTTACAGTGATAGCAGTCTCTGAGTGGTCTAAAGAAAAATAAAATCATAATTTCATAACATTAACTATAAAGTAATTACATTGAATGTGCATTTAAATCACTTTTCAAATCTTAAAATATTGCTTATAAGTTTGTGACCTCTAATTGTCTACCCTGCTTTGATGAACATACTTTTCTCATATCAAAAATGCAGAAATGTGCATCAAAAGATAGCATAGCTTCAGTAAATTTAATAAGAAGTGTATGAATCTTGTTTTTGTGTGTTTGTTTTGTTTTGCAAATATGAAAGACTGAGAAAAATCATACTTGGTAAGTTTTAATTTTCTAGGTGGTAAGGAAAGATAAAAGTGTTTGTGTGTTTTTTCTCACAAGCCTTAGTGTGAATGGTAAGAATAAAATTGCTTTTTCATAGTTTAACATTTTTGTTAAATACTGACTTGGGCTTTTTTAAAAAGCTAAACTCTTTGAAATAATTATATCTTCTTTCTGTTAGATTCCACTTGACATTAAAAAGCATGCTGAATATTTTTCTCTTATAAAACTGAGTACATAACTATCCACATAATGCCTTTCACATCTCAATGTGAGGTGGAAAGAATCCTACTTATACATTTATTCAAGTAATTATTACATATTAAATTATATTGAGAGTGTCACAAAAAGAGCCTAGAACCACTAAATAACTAAAAGTTTGAAATGACATCAAAATTATAGATTAAAAAAATGATAAATTGAATACCTGTAGCTTCATAATTTTGCCCATTTTTTAAAAAATTCGTGTTTCTTTAGTTACTCTTCATTTGTACTCAGTTTTGGCTGCATCACAGATATAATCATTCATGTAAAACAAATATGTTATAAGCAATAGCATGATGATATTTCAAAGAGGCTTTTGGACATTTAGTCTACCAACTCAAGTGAAAATAATCAAAAACATTAATATGATGAGATAAGGAGAGGGGCCTACTCCTTCTAGGCATTATGGAGTAGTAGGAGCAAAAAGAACTAAATCAGAAGTAGAAGCATTTTGCTAGAGCTTTGCCATTTAATTACACTGAAACTTTGCATATGTCACTGAAACGTTGTCAGTATTGGTAACGGGAGACACCACCTGAAATGCTCTCTTTTTACCTGTACTGAAGCCTCGCTCTTGACTCCCTCATGTGTTTCTTACATGGCTCAGCGAGAACAATTTATGGATTTTTTTTACCTTTTGAGACTGTCCCTGCGGAGAGACCAAGCAATTTGTTGATTGTCCCTATAGTATTTTATAGCACAATTAAATGCCTAGAGGATGTCATTTAATTGCCATGGAAAACTTTTATCTTTCCTCCCTCCCTTCCTTCCTTCCTTCCTTCCTTCCTTCCTTCCTTCCTTCCTTCCTTCCTTCCTTCCTTCCTTCCTTCCTTCTTTTTATTTTTTACTCTTGGTTAACTTTCCTTTTGTAGAGTATAGGACTCTTGACTGTGTGCCCACCAAGAGTCTGCATTTACACAGTGATCTCCTCGAATGAGTACCTGTGTACAAATGTTTAAATACTGTTCTACTATTTTAAAACTTTTAGGAAATTAAAATGATACATTGCTTTCTTGATTTGTTGCTCATGTTGTTACTGCTCCAAAGTCCATGTGTCAGACACTTCAAAAGGCCAAAACTCAAACATCAGAGTTTGGAGTAAGGAAAGTTTTCTTGATTGAGTAGGTGCCAACTGCGAAGATAGTAGCCCTAATCCTCAGGTCCATTTTAAGAAGTACAGGGTTCAGGCTTCTTTTATGACAAGGGAAGGGAAAATGGGAGGGCCTGTTTTTGGAAAACTTAAGCTTCAAACAGGATTCCTCTAATGATGATTAAATTTATATGCAAGACAAAACAGGAGCTATTAGCCTGAAGGCCATGGGAACAAAGCAGACTTGAATAACATTAAGTCAGAGAGACTGACCATTTCACTCTGGTATAATGTAGTTTTTTTTTCCTCAGGGACAGAAATTAGTTACTGTTACTTTTCATTTCATTGTGAGTTTTCATCATCTGTTCAACACTTCTCTTTTGCCTTATTTTTCTTTTACAACCCATTGCACCATTTTAGTTACAGTGGGGCCTTGACTTGTGAGTTTAATTCGGAGCTCATAACTCAAATTACTCATATGTCAAATCACTGTGACATTCGCTGCACCAACTAGCGGTGGAGTATCTGAAGTTGGCTTGTAACCCGAATTTTTTTGAGCTTGCAACTCAAAGCAAAAAATCGGCCGAGAGATGGCTGTATCTCAAAAAAACTCATTAGTTGGGACACTCGTAAGTCAAGGCCCCACTGTATTCTATTCTGTACAAACATACTCCACACAGATCTATTCTATTACCACAAAGTTCCCTTTGGCTACCCCTTTATAGTCACACTAGAGCCCAGTGCACGAATTTGTGCATGGGGTGGGGGGGACTGCAGGAGGTTGGCCACCAGCTCCAAGGAAGGAGCTGGCCCTCTGCCCTTCCTAGGAAAGGGGTCATGTCCACCGCCACCCACCCCCAGTTCTCCGTCCCAACCCCGGGGCCTGAAGGCCCCAGTGGGGTTGGGAGAGGAGGTGATGGTCACCAGGCCGGGTGTGGGAGAAACAGACAGTGCATGCTGATGCTAATCTGCCACCGCACGGTCCCCCACCTCCCCCGCTGCATGACCCCTGTAAAATACTGGAGGGAAGAGACTGGACAATGGGAAGATAGACTATAGTTGGGGTCGCATAGGAAAGGTACTTTTCTGTCAGTCACACCAGGTAACAAATTCATTGGTCAGAATGCACTGTAAGCATGGGAAGATTTGGGATGTCTAATCCCATGAACAAAGGAATTCACTCTCTAGTGCTTTCAGGACTCTTGGGACTCTTGTTGCCTGGGGTGTGCTCTTCTGCATTCTCCTGTGTGGCTCAGGACTGTGTGGACTCCCACACACAATGGACCACAGCTAGCCTGATGCTATATTGGACCTGGCAATGGAAACTCTGTATGCTGAGTCTGCTTATAGCTGTATTAAAACCCCAGCTACACTTATTCTATAACTGGACTAAGGGAAATGGGGCTTTAGAAACTCAGGGATTTAATTCCATGCAAATAAAAATCACTATTCTCCCATGCATGTCTCAGAAAATTCTTTTTCTCATTATTCTACCTTCTGACAGTATAGATTATTTATATCTGAAAGGGTTAAAGAAATTAAAATGGGGCAGAGAAAAACTTGTGCTTAGCAGATATCTTGCAGAAAGCTTGCAGCCTTTAGCACAGCATAGCTTAGATAACCAGAAGACACCTGGCATGGGAGGAACCAAAGACGGACCAGACCTTTATGTCAGCAGAGCCACTTGCAGCCAGCAAGGATTAATAAAAACCTATCTCTCCCTGCTCTCTTCACTGATGCCTTTCTCAGGCTCAGCCCACCTGCACCCAGGTGCCTGGGATAAAAATCTCTTTTGATACATTATGGCCTCATGCCATAGGTGTGCCACCCCATCCCACTCCAAACTTTTCAGTATCTATTTTTGTTACTTTACATACATAAAATCCTAACCTGTCATATTTTTGTGTCTGGATTAATTTCACTTAAAATATTTCTATAAGTAGCTCTAGATTGTATTTTTCTTATTCTGTGTAGAATTCAATTTTATAAATATACCACAGATTAGTTATCCATTGTTCTATGTATTGTTGAATGATTTCATTGGTTCCAATTTAGAAGTTTTATGAATAGCGACATTGTCAACACCCTATTCCATTTTATGTTTAGAAACTAAAGCAATTTTTTATTATAAAATAATAAAAATTAGAATTTGTCATGTATTTATTAAATAATCAATTATTATTTAGAGAAAAATATGCACAAAAATTCCTGATACTGCCAATTAAAACAGCTATTCTCATTCTCCCTTGGGTCCACACCAATACTCAATCTCTATGAGCTTAATCTTGAATATATTTCTACTTAGATATATTCTTTACACTGACATTGCTGAGTCATAGAATATGCATATTCAGTAAACGCTGACAAATGAATTTCCAGAGTGATTATGCAGTGGCAGAGGGGTTCTCTTCCCTCACCCAAGATAGAAATCAAGAGAAGAGGCCAAATTGATTCAAAAGAGAAGTTTACTAAAAACTGGGTGAGAGGAAAATAGAAGGAATGAGCTTGACCTATCAAGGGAGCACACACTGACAGAGTATGGCTCCAGAACTGCCGCTGGGGTCTGGCTTTTATAGAGCTGGCTTTTCAGATCTTTTTGTTCTTCAGATTCCCAACCTGGACTGGCATTGACTGGCACAGGTGCTGACACATTGGTTTGGGGAGTGAGTATCTGAAGGGAAACTTTAATCTTATCTAGGAGAGGGTCAATAAGTAACTGAAAGATTCATTTAAGAGTGATTCAGCCTAGCTCAGTTACATCAATGCATGTTCCCACCAGCAGTGCAAATGTAACCCACCCACCATTCCATTAAGGTTGTTTTTGTAAATGATGGCCTGTTAACTAATATGTAACTGTCTGCTTAAAAATTCTAGGAACTAACTTCAAAAGAAGCAGACATCAATTTCCAGACATTTCGGCTCCAGGTGGTTTGCTGACCTTCAATCATTTAAAAAAACACACACACAAAACAGGATGATGCAAACCAGACCATGGCTTGACCTGTTATCAGAACAGACTGTGCTGATTTGTACACAGTCCCCTCAACAGACAACTCTCAAACCTCTCCTTTGTAATGTTTATTTTCTTCTCCCTCCCTTTTTATAAATACTCCTGCCTGAGTCCAGTTGTTAAGATGGTCTTTGAAACGATAGTCTGCCACCTTCTCAAACTGCCTACTCTTGAGCAAACCTCTTTCCTTTCACCAAACCTTGTCTCTCTGTTGTTGGTTCTCGAGCTGCAGGCAGTTGAACCTGGGTTGGGTATCACAAATAGTTATGATCAATCCATATCCTTGTCAAGATTTAATACTTTCCACTGTTTTCTTCATAACCATTCCAGATGATGTGGCTGGATATCATAGTGATTTTAATCTGCATTTTCCTGATGCTGAATGAAATTGAAAATCTTTTCATACGTTTAATGGCTGGATTTATATTTTATTTGAAAAGTGTCTGTTCATATCTTTTGTCACCTTTATATTATATTTCATGTCAACTATTTTTTCAGTTGTAAAAATTATTTTTATAGTTTTCATATGAGGTCAGATATATACATCTGATTATGTAATTCTGATAAAATATTTTCTTTCATTATGAGAGTTTCCCTTTTCACACTATAAATTTTGATGAACAGATTTTTTTTTAAAGAAGCTCAATCCATCTTTTTAAATCTTATATTGTTATCACTTTGTGTGCAGTGAAAGTTTCGGAGTGGTACAGGGTTGCACACCTATGACATGAGGCCATAATGTATCAAAAAAGATTTTATTCTGACCACCAGGGTGCAGGTGGACTGAGACTGAGAAAGGCATCAGTGAAGAGAGCAGGGAGAGATAGGTTTTTATTAATCCTTGCTGGCTGCAAGTTGCTTTGCTGACATAAAGGTCTTGTCTGTCCTTGGTTCCTCCCATGCCAGGTGTCTTCTGGTTATCTGAGCTATGCTGTGCTCAAGGCTGCAAGCTTTCTGCAAGATATCTGCTAAGCACATATGTATTTCTCTGCCCTGTTTTATTCTCTTTAACCCTTTCATGCAGTATGCATTATTTGAACATGCCATTATATGATCAACCAAAATTGATTTTAGACAGTAATAAGGAATAAAAGCATGTATTTGTGCATCCTAGGAGACACAGATTCAGGGAGAAACCTATATTGTCCAGAGAAGTCACATTTTATAGAGAATTTTCTCACCCATAGTTCTTACTTTGTTCTCCTGTAAATGAGGTTTTCAAATTATATAGTTTTAATTGGTCCACATGAATGCAAATGAGGATATAATTTATGTAGTTCTGATTAAACCAGGCATGTCTCAGGCTATTGGTCAAAAGGCAAAACCAGGGCTTCCCTTCAGTGATGGACCCAGATGGCATAAAAAAGCAGGACATAGTGTGGGAAGTCAAGAGTTTATTCTGAGGTTGTTCTTGGTATACTGAGTACTTGGGCATCTTCTATTGGAAATGGCTGCTAGACTCTTATTATTCATAAAATGTAAGCCCTCAGTTGACCATGGGGAGTCCAACTTAGCAGATAAACTCTGTTATTAGGGTTCATATCAAAGGAATCTTTCTTTTCAAGGCCCATGATATATTTACCCCAAGCATCTGGATTTTTAAAATTTAACATCTATAATAATAACCTCTGCCAAAACATGCTATTACTTATCCTCTAGTAGGCATGATTACTCAGTAATAAAATTATTGAGAATATACATATTAAACTTTAGTTTTCACTGCCTTATTTTTCCACAGTGTTTACTCTCAAAGTAAAATCATCCTAGTTTCTTCACATTCTAATCAACATTTGGTACTATTGTTCAAACTTTTGAATTTTAGCCATCCTGAAGGGTAGGTAGTGATATCACAGTATAGTCATACTTGCATTTGTCTAATGATTAATGATCTTGTCTGTTGTTGATTTGTTGATGATAGTCATTCTGACAGGTGTGAGATAGTACCTCGTTGTTTTGATTTGTATCTTTCAGGTGATTAGTAACTTTGAGCATGTTTTCATATGTCTCTTGGCCTTCTGCATATCTTCTTGCGAAAAGTGTCTATTTAGGTCCTTTGCCCATTTTTTGATTGTTTGTTTATCTTCCTTTTGTTAAGTTGTATGAGTTTCCTATAAACTTTGGAGAAGCCATAGGCAGCAAAATAGCAGACATTTGTCGTAGCAATATCTTTACTGATACAGCTACTAAGGCAATGGAAACTAAGGAGAAAATAAACAAATGGGATTACATTAAAAAAAAAAATCAACAAAACAACAAGAAAGCCCACTGCATGGGAGAACATATTTGCCAATGTTATCTCCAATAACAGTTTAATCTCCCAAATTACAAGTTTTAATTTTATTTAGAGTTCTATTTATCTATTTTAGCATTATTATATTTTGTACCCTCTTTATGAAATCTTTGCAAGGTATTATTTCACTTTTTTTAAAGAAATGTCATGGTTTTAGTTCTCACATGCATATGCATAATATATCTCAATTAATTTTTACACATGATATAAGCAAATGACTAAGGTTCGTGTATTACATAGGGAACCTTTTGACTAAGAAGCTCTTCTTTATTTTTTCTACATTGCAGTGCAGCTTTTGTTTAAATCAAGTGAAGTTACAAATGTGAGTCTATTTTTACACTTTATTTTTATTCATTTTATTGGTCTTTCTATTCATATGTGTAATTTTTTAAAATCTACTTTTTTCTTTATTGATTAAGGTATTAAAATGGGTTAAATCTGAAAAATAATCGAGTTTTATTTAAAGTATTGGTATCTTTTATTGGAAATTCCTTATATTCTTTTTTCTAACATATTGCCTGGTTATTCTAGAACACTTGCATTCCCACATACATTTGATATCAACTCAAGTATTAAAAAATACTGAAGTTTTGATTGTTACTGCATTAACTTATGGGAAAATTTAGGGAGTACTGTATTAACCTCATCACATTTATTTCTGAGACCCAATGGACATGACATATTGCTACACTTATGTTTTCTTTAATAACTTGGAATGTTTTTGTAGTTTCTAGCAATAAAGCCATGCAAAGCATTCATTAGATTTTTTCTTTTAAGATTTTACAGATATTTCTATGTAATGGACAGTTTAAAACAATTTTACTTGTGTTTATTAGTAGATAGAAAATTAATTTGTTTTTATGCTAATATCATGCTATTTTGATAACTATGGCCTTGTTATAATTTGATATTATGTAGCCTAATTCTTCCAACTTTGTTCTTTCGCAAAAATCACTTTGTTATTCAGGGTCTTTAGTGGTTCCATATAAATTTTTGGAATATTTGTTCTAGTTCTGTGAAATACACCATTGATGTCTTGATAAGAATTGTGTTGAATCTGTAGATTGGGTATTATGGATATTTTAATTATGTTAACTCCTGCTACCTATGAATACAGTATATGCTTCAACTTATTTGCGTGTTCTTAAATTACTTTCTTTAGTGCTTTATAATTTTTAGAATACAGGTCTCTTTGCATCACTGGTTAAATTTATTCCTAGGTATTTTGTTCTATTTGAAGCAATTGTAAATGGAATTGTTTTTTAGTTTACCTTTCTGATAGTTCATAATTGGTATATAAAAATGCAATTGATTTCTGGATATTTATTTTGTATCCTGCTACTTTACTAAATTCACTTATCAGTTCTAGTAGGTTTTTGGTGGAATCTTTAGGGTTCTGTATATATGGTATCATGTCATATGCAGATAATGACAATTTTACTTCTTTCCAACTTAAATGCCTTTTATTTCTTCTTGTCTGATTGCTGTGGCTAGGACTTCCAGTAATGAGTTGAATAAGATTGGTAAAAGTGGACATCCCTGTCTTGTTCCTGATCTGAAAGGAAATGCTTGTACCTTTTGCCCATTGAATATGATGTTGGCTATGGTTTCTCATATATGGCCTTTATTTAGTTGAGATATCTTCGCTCTATCCTGAGTTTGCTGAGAGTGTTTATCATAAATGGATGCTGGATTTTATCAAATACTTTTTTCTACATCTATTGATATGATCATGTGATTTTTATCCTTCATTTTATTTACATAGTGTGTCATATTTATTGATTTGCAGATATTGTACCAACCAGCAGCTGATATGAGAACAATTATTATTAGGTGAACATTTACAAGTTGATAACAAGAAAGCATTTCTAGTTTCCCAGGCCTATTAAATATCACTGCTTTCTAAGGCTTATCATATATCATAAACAAGCTTCTATAACCTAATTTATGGTATATACATTTGATATTGAACTTCACCTTGGGTGCTTGCTAAGGATTTTCCATAGGCTATGCAGGGCACCTTTCACTTCTTTGTTTCTCAGGCTGTAGATCAAGGGGTTCAGCATGGGTATGATCAAAGTGTAAAACACAGAGGCCATTTTATCACTGTCAAAGGAATGACTGGACTTGGGCTGCATATACATGAAGGATAGAGTTGCATAGAATACAACCACCACTGTCAGGTGAGATCCACAGGTGGAGAAGGCCTTGTGCCTGCCCTCTGCAGACTGCATCTTGAGGATGGCCAGGAGGATCAGTACGTAGGACACAAGGACCACCAGAAGAGATGAAACCAAATTAAACACTGAAAAGATCAGTATTATCAACTCAATGTCACGTGTGCTTGAGCATATCAGTGACAACAAAGGAAGATTGTCACAGTAGAAATGATTAATGATATTATGGCCACAGAAAGATGAAATAAAAATCTTTATGGTGATTATTAGAGAGAGAACAGCACTATAGAGATAGGGGACTGCTACCAGTGCCCAGCATACCCTTGGTGACATGATGACTGTGTAGAGCAGAGGATTACAGATGGCCACATAGCGGTCATAGGCCATTGCTGACAGAATGAAGAGTTCACTAATGATGAACAAGATGAAGAACGATAGCTGGGCTGCACAGCAAATGTAGGAAATAGTCTTTTGTTTAGTTACAATGTTTGCCAACATTTTTGGTCCCACAGCTGTTGAATAACCAAGATCAGTGAAAGCCAGGTGTCTGAGAAAGAAGTACATGGGTGTCTGAAGCCTGGAGTCCATCTTGGTGATGATGATCATGCCCATGTTGCCGACCATGGAGACTGCATAGATGATGAGGAACACCCCAAAGAAGGTGGCCTGCAGCTCAGGGTGGTCTGTGATTCCCATTAGAATGAATTCTGTTAGCACTGTTAGGTTTTGTTGGTCCATGCAGGTTTATCAGAAAACCTATTCTGGATAGAGACATTCACATGTTCAATAGCTTTTATGTAGTAACATCTAGCAATTTTTTAAAAAATATATATTATTGATTTTTTACAGAGAGAAAGGGAGAAGGATAGAAAGTCAGAAACATCGATGAGAGAGAAACATTGATCAGCTGCCTCCTGCGCACCTCCTACTGGGGATGTGCCCGCAACCAAGGTACATGCCCTTGACCGGAATCGAACCCAGGACCTTTCAGTCCACAGGCTGACGCTCTATCCAATGAGCCAAACCAGTTAGGGCAAGCAATTTTTTTTTGTATACAATGTTAGTATAAATAAAATAAATCATAATATACCAGTTAAGCTATATTAAAATAATCCACTTCCCACAAATAAAAGCAGAGACAAGAATAGAGCTGGAGAAAGAGTTTTGTGTTTTCCACTAGGGGAAATTTTTCCCCCTCGAACAGTTGATAATATTGGAAGCTGTTTTGTTGTCACATCTGAAGGAGCTGTGCCTCTGGTATACGTGGTTGTCATCTAGTAAGGTTGCTAATTATCCTACTGTGTTAGTGTATACCCCCCACAAAGAATTTTACAGCTCCAAATGCCAATAAGTCCAATGGTGGCAAACCCTGTTATAGGTAACCATATAGATATAAACATAGAAAAAGGCAGTAAATGTAAAAAATGTTGAAAACTGTAGGCATTAGTTTTGTAGTTCACTGTTAAGCTTTTCTGTTGTCTTTTATGCAATGACAATTACATAATTGCACTTACTAAATTATAATCACACAATGTGACATGAACCTATGTTAATTACATAATAGCATTTTTAAAATCCAAATTCTAATTATGTGGAGAAACATTTAGAATCCCCTCATTTAAAACATATTCCTTTAATTTAATTTACTAAAACTCACATTGATTTGTCATGTTAAGGTATCGCCTACAAGAATTTCAGATGCCATTTATTAAGGTTTATGTTTCATAATCATATATTCATATATTTATAAGTATTCTGTAATATAGACATTGCAATTTTGTTTATAATGCACAAATATTAATTTTAAAAGTGTTCAATAAATATTATTACATTTTATTGTAGACTTTAAAAATTAAAACATATTCCTTTTAAAGCCATTTTGTCTACAGTTGATGCAGGATGACAAATTTAGCACAGGACCAATATTGGACAAATGTGTATCTTATGGAAACTCCTAAAGATCATAGTAGATATTATGTATATAGGAAAATATACATAGGTAGATATAGTCTCTGTTATACTTACATTTGTTGAATATACTAAGGAGTACTTAGGGCTAATGATGTAAGTTTTCTTAATTTCTATACAAAACAACAAAATCAATTGTTCTTCATAATATGGTTGGGAAGATATAAAAATTAAATGTTTAATTGTATATCCGGTACCTAGAAATATCCCTCTAATAGTAAATACATGTCATTTTTATTTTGTGTGTCTGCTTTTATTTTTTAAGTGTAGACAGTATGTTCCTGAAATAGATTATCTTTACATATGTCTCCATACATTCTTTTTATGTGACATAACTTCTTTGTCTGGAGTATGCTGATAAAGAGCCCGAGTAGTCTGTTATCCAGGTAACTGTTCCTGGTTCATGCTTGCATCTTTCCACCAGGATCCACTCCATGACCATAAGTGGAACATAAATGCGCTGTTATTGTGAATAATTGATCTTCTTCCTTACTCAAAATATTTAAGACAAATTCACATAAAACCTAACATATCTCCTTTTCTCTGGGTGCATTATAACTAACATACATTATGTTGTTTGTAACATAAAATATATATTTTGTCATAGTGGAATCTAAGCTTGTATGAAGAAACTGAGAAAACTGAGAGACAGGAAGAGCACTGGAATTGGTTTTATGTAGTGAAATTTTGTAAACATTCCCTTTGAATAAAGACATTCTCTAGTTTTAAAAAAAAGGTGTAAAATCATTGCATTACACAGTAGTATATTGTCAAGATAAAGTTCAAAGGTATAAAAATGGATTCCATGATGTTAAAGTCTGGCCACAAAGGACTCCTCCTAGTATAAAAAAACTTTTAATGTAGACATAAATAATTATAATAAAACAAAGATGTATAGAAATATCCCTGACATGCCACCAGTTTAAAAAAATACTAGAGTAATGCCAAAGTAAAATGAGAAGGTCTTCTAAGATCAAATAAATAATGGATAAAAAATGTTATATACATTTTCTTTAAAAAATGAAAACAATACAATTGATTCTGTCTATAAGGAAAATATAAACAGGAGTCACTGAATTCGGTATAAGAAAGCATATAGAAAAAATACAAACTATAAAGCATTACATTTTAAACATGTTTATGGGAAATCCACATTTTTTCCCATAAAACATTGCTGCTACTGGTGTGAGCTTCTAATATACTATCCTATTCCCAAGTACCTACCATTTTAAGTCAGAGATACTGAAATTCTTTAAGAAAAATGTAAATGAATGGAATAAACAAGAAGCAATATAACTATTTTTAGGTGCAATGAAGGGCTAAAGAAAAAATTACATCGGTAGGTGATGGTTTTCCTGTAAGATAAGGGAAGGAAGAAGGACTTTGTCTCACCGGCTTTAGACTTCTATAGAAAGCATCAAATTAGGTTTGTATAGTTTACTATCTGTGTCAACTATCAGATTATTATTGTTAAAGATATACTCGGTGAGAAATTATATGTGATTTCTGACAGATTTCACTGGAAATTGAACACAGTGTACATTGTACCATCACCATAAAACGTAAAAATCTTCTACCCTCCAAAAATTGCTTTTCACATCTGAATGTAAGGTGAAAACACCCTTTTTGCCCATCAAGTTCATCAGAAAAAATTCACATCCGTACATTGATTTAAATATTCAATAATTATTGCAATATTTTTTAGAAGCCGAGCCTAGAGGCACTAAATAACTCAGGGTTTAAAAGGACATAACACTGGAAATTGAATACTTTCAGCTTGATAATTCTGTCAAAATTTTTAGTTTTCCATTCCTGACTCTTTTGTTTGGCTTTCCTGTCTCTTGAAAGGAGAGCAGCTCTATTTTTCTCATGCATCATCAATAGCATACTATGCACTGAAGCCAAGGAGAAGTCCTGATATTTTGGTTTGGTTTCCCATAGAAAAAGTTGTTATCTTGCAAATGTCACAAACACTATCTGGATATCGGCATAATACAGCATTACATAAAATATCTATCTGCTTACCTGTGATGAAGCTCTCTCTGCTTTCCCTGGTGTGCTTTATGACATGAAATAGTGAGAACAATTTAAAGATTATTTCCACTATCTGATACACTCCCTGAAGATATGCCAAGCAATTTCTTAATTGTCCCTGAAGAATTTGAAAGTTTAACAAAATACAAGGAGGGGAATTTGTTAATTGTATTCATCAGTGAGTTGGATTTGTCTGTTTGTTTTTGTATTAAATTCTTACCCTTTACTCTGGATTAACTTTCTCTCTTTTCTTCTGCTTTGATGATTACTTTTTATGTCTAATGCCTAGGTTATGGTGGCCAATTCGTTGGTTAAAAATCAGTCTACGGTTGCTGTCAAGATTTTCTTTAGATGTGATTAACACTCAAATCAATACACTTTGAGTATAGCCAATTACCCTCCAGAATGTGGGTGGGCCTCATTCAATCATTTGAAGGTCTTTAAACAGGAAAACCTGATGTTTATATGTAGTGTGTATGTGTGTGTGTGTGTGTGTGTGTGTATACTAGAGGCCCGGTGCACAAAAAATGGTGCACTCGGCGGGGGGGAGGGGTGTCCTTCAGCCTGGCCTGTGCCCTCTCGCAGTCTGGGACCCCTCAGTGGATGACCATCTGCTGGCTTAGGCCCGCTTCCAGGGGTATTGGGCCTAAGATGGCACTCAGACATCCCTCTGGCAGCCCGGCAGCCCTTGGGGGATGTCCACTTGCCAGCAGGGAGCAGGCCTAAACTGCAGTCAGACATCCTTAGCGCTGCTGAGGAGGCAGGAGAGGCTCCCACCACCACCGCTGTACTGGCAGTCATCAGCCTAGCTTGTAGCTGAGCAGAGCTCCTCCCATGTGAGAGCACCCTGACCACCAGAGGGCAGCTCCTGCATTGAGCATCTGCCCCCTGATGGTCATAGTGACCAGTCATTCCCAGTCCTTCTGCTGTTAGGGTCAGTTTTCATATTACCTTTTTACTATGTAGGATAGAGGCCTGGTGCATGGGTGGGGGCCAGCTGGTTTGCCCTGAATGGTGTCCCGAATCAAGGTGGAGGTCCCGCTTGGGTGCCTGGCCAGCCTCGGTGAGGGGCTGATGGCTGTTTGCATCTGGTCATACCCCCTTCAGGGTGGTGGTCCCCACTGGGGTGCCTGGCCAGCCTGGATGAGGGGATGATGGCTGTTTGCAGCTGTTCACACCCCCTTCAGGGTGGGGGTCCCCACTGGGGTGCCTGGCCAGTCTGGGTGAGGGGCTGAGGGCCGTTTTTAGGCTGGCGGGTGACAGAAGCTCCCAACCTCTCCTTTTTTTCTTTTTCGTTTTTTTATTCTGGAATTAATTTAGCTTCTATGGCTGTCACTGGAACTATGAGGCAGGGGCTCCCACGGGGGTGAGGCCAACAGAGTCCTAACGAAGCATGCCCTACTCCGGAGACCGGTTCAAGACGCAGTCTGATTTTATTGTTTAAGTGCAGCAACATATATAACTTTCTGGACCAATCAGAAGTTTACACCATCCTTAGGGCAACCAATGGTAGGAAAGATAGGGTACTATGTAGGGGCTCTAGGGGGCTTACTCAGGCGGGCACTGCCACTTCCCGGTGTGCCGAGGAAGCTTGAATAGGCGGAGTGCGCTCACGCCATTGCATCTGCCACTGCACTGAGATAAATCTCCTGAGCTCTTCCCACAGAACTGAGAGCCAGCTTTAGCTCTGAGGCTCGGCTCCAGCTGCAGAAAGCAGGTATCTGGTTTGTTTGGCTTCTATAATTGAAACACTGTTGCAACTGCAGCTTGGCTGGCTGGCTGAAAGCATGGGGTTTGTTTAGCTTCTATATTTTCAACATAGTTGCTTAGAGTGCAGCTCAGAGGCTGGCAGCGGCAGGTGGGGAACCTTGACTTCCTCCATTACTGGAGCAAGAAAGCCTCCTGTTTGCTTCACTTGCCTGGCTGCCTGCCGCCATCTTAGTTGGCAGTTAATTTGCATATCTCACTGATTAGCCAATGGGAAGGGTAGCGAAGTCACAGTTAATTACCATGTTTCTCTATTATTAGATAGGATATCTCAGTGCACGAAATTTGTGCACCAGAGGGTGGGGATCTCTCAGTCCAGCCTGCACCCTCTTGCAATCTGGGACCCCTTGCAGTGTGTCCGGCTGCCAGTTTAAGCCAATCCTGGATCCTTGTGGGATCGGACCTAAACCAGCAGTTGAACATCCCTCTCACAATCTGTGACTCCTGGATCCTAACTGCTCACCTGACTGCTTGCCTGATCATCCCTAAATGCTCGCCTGCCTGCCTGATTGCCCCTAACTACTTGCCTGCCCGCCTGATCACCCCTAATCACTCTGCCTGCCTGCCTGATCACCCCTAACCACTTTGCCTGCCTACCTGATAACCCCTAACCATTCTGCCTGCCTGCCTGATTGCCCGTAACTGCTCGCCTGCCTGCCTGATGTCCCCTAACCGCCTCTGCCTCAGTTCCCGTCTCCGCTGCTTCGTCTGGAAGGACCTCTTAGAATTATGTCCAGAAGGTCATTCGGCTGTGCAGTCTAATTAGCATATTGCACTTTTATTATTATAGATATATTTTCAGATATTGCTTTTATAACTTTTTAAAGTCATAAAACAATGTTCAGTTTAGGCTAATTATTCTCCTCTACCACAGTAAGACCTTCTTGTGTATTCTACATAAAACCTCATGAATTATGAGTTTTTCTAATCTATGTAACAAATAGTCACAGTTCCTGCCTCTGTATGAGTTCTGAGTACTGCTGTCTTTATTTTTTTTCATATTGAAACAGAAATTTTAGGGGGATATAGGCAGGTTTAGAGAATTTTTAGAATTTGGGTTCATTAAAAATAACATAGGGCTGCAGATTGGGAGAAGGTACATTTTCATAACACAAGGAAGCCAGGTGCAGTTATATTTCAATAAGACAAGGAAGCAGCAACAGGTATATTTCCATAAGACAAGGGAACTGGGAGTAGCCAGAAAAGGTCTATATTTACAAAATAAAAAAGAACTCCCAGAAAGCATAGGAGGACAGTGAGGGAGGCAGGCATCAGGAATCACTATAGAAACCAATTCCAAAGGGAATATTGACCAATCAGAGGGGATATCAAGGCACAGAGAGCTGTAGCCATTATAAGCCTTAGGGAAAAGGAACTCAGTGGGACCCTTTCCCCCTTCCCACTTGGCAGTCCATTCTGTGGGACTCCTTCCCTCTCCCCACATGGGAATCTGCACTTGTTCTTCAATAAATCTCCACCTTGGCTATACTACCCCTGTCCGTGTTTTCATTCTTAGACTCCAACGGACAAAGAATCGGGGTTCCAGTCCAAAAATTCCGGATCAATGTGATTCTTTCTTTAGCCTTGAGTGGTTTCCACTTGCATGTGCTGATCAGTCATCCCTTGAATAATGAGAAGAATTATCTGCAGATGCACACGTTCCTTTCTCTGTGAAGCCCCTTGTCTGTGGTATTCTATCTTGTGAACTCTAGCTGCCTGGTCTCACTGGACTGTCAACTCTGCCTCATCAGCTGACGTATTCTTCTAGGTTTTGACCTCTTGGCAGGGTGGCCTAGAAACTCTTAAGAAAGGAAAGATGGGTAATCATAGTTCACCTCCCTTATTCTTCCTCTCTCAGGGAAACTGTTTTGTTGCCTAATATCATTGTTTTGAAAACTATTGTTTCTTACATCTTGTGTTTGTTCTTGTTTTAATAACAAGCAAGTCCAGTCTCTATTATTCCACATTAGTTAAAAACAGAAAAGAGTATTCAGCATATCTTAGGTGAGTTCTGGAACTAGTCTTTCCAACTTTAAAAGTAATTAATATTTTTTCAAGCCTTTAACAAACCCCATAAATATGAAGAAATATTTATTGACCTTTTCTTATAAGATGTGTTAAGAATCTACTCATTTCCAATCCTCTGACTCTTTATGCCCTGGCTTAAGTTTCTGTTCTCTCCCAATTATCACAACTAAATGAACTCTCTCAGGATTTCCCATTTCCAAATTTTAGTATTCTATAGTCTATTGTTTGTATAGAAGTTTTGTTGCAGAAAACCGGAAAAAATCAAGCAATGCTTAGAGAGTTTGGAGTCACACTTTAATATACACCGGTTGGCGTAGAGAAAAATGAATTCAAATTCTAAGCAGAGCAAACAAGCAGAATTTTTCTTTTTATTAAAGAGCCAGCCCTGTGTGGGCTTAGTGGTTATCTCACTCGAAGCTGAGGCCTTGAAAACAACACAGCTCTATCCAATTAAAAAATACATCTGGCATGGCATGAGAGTATGGGCATATCTAGTCTCTGGCTTACAAGGTCAGACAGGTAAGTTTATCTTCCTTATTATTCAAGCAGGCTAGAAAACAAAGTTATTTTATTTTTATTTTTTTCAGAATAAGGGGCTGTCTAAAAATTGCGGAGCTGACTTTACAGAATAAGGGACTATTTAAATAGCAGAGAATTTCAAACAGTAGTTTTACAAAATAGGGGTTAGCCTTCTCAGTTAATCTTGTCATTTAATGTAAGATTAAATCAATCACTCATTGGTCAAAATCCTTCAGGGTCCTTTTATCAATCAAAAGAAAGGGCAAGTTTTCCAATGGTCTATATAGTCATACAAAGTCAACTTCTGTTACAAATTTATTATCACATCTTTTATTTCCTAATCACATTTTATTCTTCAACCACCTTTCATTCTGATGTTCCATAATACAACAACAATATTGTCATCTAAGAACTGTTGCATTTAACTTCTCTCTCTCTGTGATGTGGTCTTCTCTAGATATCCATACAGTCCACTCACTCATATCTATAAGTGTTTATTGAAATGTCACCCTTACTGACAACCTTAAAATTTAAACTCTATTCTGGCTGCTTGTTCTATTATGTTTTTACTAGGGGCCCGGTGCATGAAATTCGTGCACTGGGTGTGTGTGGGGAGGGGAGTGTCCCTCAGCCCAGCCTGCCCCCTCTCACATACTGGGAGCCCTCAGGCATTGACCCCCATCACCCTCCAATCGCAGGATCGGCCCCCAGCCCAGGCCTGACGCCTCGGCCAGAGGAGTTGACCCTCATCACCCTCCGATCACCAATCACCGGATCGGCCCCTTGACCAGGCCTGAGGCCTCTGGCCTAGGCGTCCGGCCCGGGCAGCGGGGACCCGCAGCTGCAGCGGCCCCGCGATCGTGGGCTACGCTTTAGGCCCAGGCAAGGGACCCCTAGCTCCCGGGACTGCCAGCTTCGACCGTGCCCAGCTCCCATCCCTGGCTCCACCCCTACTTCCTGCTATCACTGGCCAGGGCGGAAAAGGCACCTGATTCTCCGATCATGGCGGGGGGGCAGGGCAAAGGCAGCCCCAGGGCCGCCTTTGCCCTGCCCCCCAGCTCTTAGCTCCCCCCTGGGTTTCCAATCACTGTCAGTGGCAGGGGGCTTCTTCCTGCTTTCCCTTTCGCCTCCCTGCATTGTGCCTACATATGCAAATTAGCCGCCATCTTGTTGGCAGTTAACTGCCAATCTTAGTTGGCAGTTAACTGTCAATCATAGTTGGCAGTTAACTGCCAATCTTAGTTGGCAGTTAACTGTCAATCATAGTTGGCAGTTAACTGCCAATCATAGTTGGCAGTTAATTTGCATATAGCCCTGATTAGCCAATGAAAAGGGTATCGTCGTACGCCAATTACCATTTTTCTCTTTTATTAGATAGGATATTGCTCAATACCATCCATCATATTATATAACTTACTTCTCATACTGCCTCTACTCTGATTTTGTCTTAGCTCCATAAATAGAGCCATTTTGTCTATTACTCTTAAAAATGTAAGTATATTTCCTGGAATCAATCTATTTCTATAATCAAGTATCTTTTATATATTTCAGGTATTTTTTTATGCCTATACCATGTAATTTTGAATAAAATATAGAGGTTAGTTTCATAAAAATAAATATTTAATGGAAGCAAAAAAAGCTACATGTGAGAACATATAGGAATGGCACCTAATCTGACTTTGAATATTTATAAGTTAATATCTGAAATATAAGCAGAAAGTAGTCATTTATTAGTGATATATTTTGTTTGAAAATAATAAATACTTTTCTTATTTCTATGCCTATCACACATTGATTCTTGCCCATTTCATGAAGGTAACAACACAAGATTAAAACAATGACACTTAGTGTACATTGGCTAATACATAAGTTATTGCTACTATATCTTACAGTGAATTTTCAACAGAATGTTTGCACACATGTTCCAGGTTCTAGTTAGGGCATTTTTCACCTCCTTGTTCCTCAAACTGTAAATCAAGGGATTCAGCATGGGTATGACCAAAGTGTAAAATAAAGAGGCCATTTTGTCAGTATCAAATGAATGACTGGACTTGGGCTGCACATACATAAAGAACAGGGTACCATAGAATATGACTATGACCATCAGGTGAGATCCACAGGTAGAGAAAGCCTTGTGCCTGCCCTCTGCAGAATTCATCCTGAGGATGGCAACCAGGATCAGAATGTAGGACACAAGGACTACCAGAAGAGATGAAACTAGATTAAAAGCTGCAAAACTCAGAATGATCAATTTGATTTCATGTGTGTCTGAGCAGAGCAACAATATCAATGGCAGACTATCACAGTAGAAATGCCTGATGACATTACAGCCACAAAATGATAAAATGAAAATTTTTGTGGTGATCAGCAAACACAAAAAGACACTGTATACATAGGGCATTGTGACCAGCAAGTGACAAAGTCTTTGTGACATGATGACTGGGTAGAGTAGAGGGTTACAGATGGCCACATAGCGGTCATAGGCCATTGCTGACAAAATAAAAATTTCACTGGTGATAAACATATTGAAGAAAGTGAGTTGGGTAGCACACCAATTATAAGAGATTGTATGTTGATTGACAGCTAAATTTGCTAGCATTTTAGGTCCTACAGTTGTTGAGTAACCAAGATCAGTGAAAGCCAAGTGTCTCAGGAAAAAGTACATGGGTGTTTGTAGCCTGGAGTCTATCTTGGTGAGGATAATCAAGCCCAGGTTACCCACCAAGGAGACTATGTAAACAGTGAGGAAGAGCCCCAAAAATGGAGCCTGCAGCCCTGGGAGATCCGTGATACCCATTAGTATGAATTCTTTCAACATTGTTAGATTGTGGTTGTCCATCCAGGCCATTCAGGAAACCTATAATGGGAATAAATACACAGATAATCAATACATGTCATGAAATGTGACTAGAGATTTCCATTGTAATAAGTGATTAAAGGTTTAAAATTTTCATTTATGGCTTGTTGCTTTAATTGGCTACTCTAAACTTATCGCTTCTCGGCCTTTTGGCTAAGATCAAGTGTAGTATCTGTTCTTATCAGTTTAAACTTAACAGATCAATTACTTCTTGCCCTGCTTAGTGAAGCTCTTGACAGGTTTCTTAGATTTGACACAAAAGCACAAACAACAAAAGTAAAAATACAGAAATTAGTGCTTTTTCAAAATTATAAAACAGACTTTTGTACACTGAAGGACATTATCAAATAATTAAAATGTGACCCACACAAAGTAAAAAAATGCAAGTAATATATCTGTGACGTTTCTAGTATGTACAATATTCAAAGGACTTGTACAAATCAATAACAAAATAGTAAACAACTCACATATTTTTAAAAAGGCAAAAGACCTGAACAGACATTTATTACGGAAAACATACAAGTGACCAATAAGTCCATGAAAAGTGGCTTACCAACATTTGTCATTAGAAAAATACAACTTAAAACTACACTGAGGTACTGTTTTACACCCTCTTGGATGGTTATTTAAAAACACACACAGAAAATGACAAATGCTGGCAACAGTGTGGAGATATTAGAATCTTTGAACAATTTTTTAGGTCATTTAAACTGGAATAAGCCAATATGAAAACATTTTGATTGTTACTCAATTAGCTAATCATAGAATTGTCATTATGATGCAACAATTCCACTCTTAGATATATACCCAGAAGTTAGGAAATCCTTTGTTAAATTTACACATAAACTTACAGGTAAATATTCATAGCACTATTCCTAATAGTCAAAAACAGATATAACCCAAAAGTCCATCAACTTTAAAAAGGATATAGCGAGTATGGTATATCCATACAATGAAATATTAGTAATGCACAAAAGGAAAAAAGTATTAATACATGTTATTACATGAATGATCCTTTAAGACATTATGCAAAGTGAGAGAAGCAAACTATAAAATGTCTCATACTGTATAATTGCATTATAAGAAATATCCAGAATAAGGAGATTGATAGAGGCAGAAACCAGTATATTTGTGGCTTGTTCAGGAACACTGAATAAATTCTCAAGAGCCAATAGACTTAGGGACATATTTATAAGTCCTCATTGAGAGTTTAAAAAAGTGAACACTTTTCTAAATCTATGCTAGAAAATACCAGTCTCTCCATATGTGAGAAAATATATGAGATAGTGAAACACTAACCTCTTTTTTTTACATGGATCTCTATTTATATTTAGATTATTTTATATGATAATTAAAGATGACCTTAAATTTGTTTTTACTAAATACTCTCAAAATATGCAACAAATGCAATGTGAAGAGCTTGGCATTGGACCTTCACTATAAAATTGCACTAAGAGTTCAGATCAGTTAAACTATATTCCAGCTCTGTCTCCCTTCCTCTGCCAGATACTGCTTTCAGTTCTAAAATAAGTGACAATAAATAAGTTCTACAATGAGAGATCAATAAAATATTCATAATGTACATATTTCAACACCCAAGTCATTTTTGAGTGAGACTATAGAGAATTTTAGAAAGAGCTACTAAATAAATAGAGTGGAGCCCGGCTGGCATGGGTCAGTGGTTGAACATCAACCTATGAACCAGGAGGTCACAGTTTGATTCCAGGTCAGGGCACACGCCCAGGTTTCAGGCTCAATCCCAAGTGTGGTGGGTGCAGAAGGCAGCCCATCAGTGATTCTCTCTCATCACTGATGTTTCCATGTCTGTCTCCCTCTCCCTTCCTTTCTGAAATTAGTAAAAATATATTTTAAAAAATAGAGTGGAAAAGAAACCTTAATTTTAGGCATAATGCATATTCCTGCTTTATAATTTTGCAAAGATTGTTCTTTTCTTAAGTCTGTATTTGTGTATATTTTAAATTTATTCCCAATTTCTGTTAGATGTGCATTTAGTTATTCAAGATACAATTTAGTGGCATTTCAAAGACCCTTCCAAGGCTTGCACGTGAGAGGGAGGGGACGTCCTCTTAGCAGACATGGTGGAACGGAGGTGCAGTGCCACTTATGCTGTAATATTTTGCTTTGGCCTCACCTCCCACTAAAAGTGATGACTTTCAAATAACATTGATCCTTTCAATGATATTTGTAAAGTTTGGATACACGTGAAAAATTTTAAACAGAGAAATGACATAGTTTATAAAAATATTGATAAAATCTTTTTAATTTAGAGGTAACTGGAAAACATTATGAATTTACCTTACTATTTGAGGTTAATAACTCTGAAACACATCCAATTAACTACAAATAACAATATCATGTTTGACATCTTGATTAAGGGTCCAGTTTAAAACAAATCTTTAGATCTTGGAGGTGGAGACCTTTCATGCTTCCTCGTTCCTCAGAGGTCTCATATTTACTACATCAATATAAATGTCTAGCTTTCATCAAAAATCATAATAAAGTAGCTTTTGGAACTTCATTTATTAAAGCAGGTTGTTAAAGCTATGGCTAAATCACTGAGTTGGAGTATTAAAGACTAACGGTTAAATGGGAGATGGGCCATGGACCTCAGAACAGGTCACCGAAGCAAGTACAGTCTACTCACCTCCAAGGAGGACTCTCACTGTGCTTCCGCATGATGTGTTCCTGAGATAACCCAATAAGAAGAATTTACGGGTTTCTTAGGTCCTTGGAGATCCTCCCTGGGGGGAAAGGATACAATTTGTTAATTATGCTTAAAGTATTTGAAAACTTTAAACAAAGCCGATGGGATGTCTGCTAATTGTGCAGGACATCTTTCTAGTCCCACACAAATACAGTTATGTGAGGTACCTTTCCTTGGTTTCTCTTGTTTATTGTTTCTTTAGGAGAAGCATTTTAGTTTTTTTTGCAAGCCTTAATTGTCTCCTCTAAAAGGAGTGTCTGCTTATGATTTTACCACTGAGGACACAATGGAGAAATGTTTGCACAATGTTTTACATTGTTATCAAATTCATAAGGGAAAATAGATATGTGTAGCTATTTTCACCTTATTTGTGGTGTATTTAACTTATTAAAGAATAATATACATATTAATAAATACACACATCATAAATGAATATTTATAAAATTAACACAACTGTGTAGTCAGAATCCAGATTAAGCAGCAATTACAACCACTAAAATAAATAAAATGTTATCAGACTCAAAAGGAATCCTTCACTCTCCTTTCTTTATGCACTGTTCCCGTACACAAGCACAGTTCTGACTTTTAAGAGCATAATTATTTTCACCTATGTTTGTTATTTTACATAGAGGAAATCATAAACGTTGTTTTTTTGTGTACCTGGGCTTTTTCATTTGATATATTGTCATAGGTATTTCTAGAGTGCTCATCCTTATTTTTATGTATAGTTCCATTTCATCACAAATTATTTATCCATTATTCTATTTTTGGTTCCAATTTGAAGGTTCAATGATTCGTGTGATATTATTAACATTGTATTCCATTTTATGCTTGGAAAATAAAACTTATTCCACATCTTAGGAATTTATAAAATGTTAAATTTGGATTAATTATAGATAATCTCATATTAATTATAAAAATATTGCCCTGATATGTACAATCTCCTGATAATTGTAATTAAAATAAATCAAAAATAATTTTTTTTTGCGTAGTCGCAACTTTAAAGCTACTTTTTCCAACCCTAGTAAATGTACCACCCCTTCTACTCTTGATGAGCATTTAACACCCATGATGACCACATCTGCCAAACACATTATCCTCCAGAGGACATAATTACTCAAGAACGGAATGGCTGCTTCATAGAGAATACACATGCTAAAATTTAGTCATTTCTGCCCTTAGATTGTCAAAGTTTGTATAACAATGTATATGTCCTCAAACAAGTAAAATAATTTTTGCTTTCCACATTGTCATCATTTTGAACTATTGTTCAAATTTTTGAATTTTAGCCATCTTGCTAGTTGTGTAGTGATTTCATAGTATAAGCTTAACATATTTATCTATTGATCAATGATATTATGAAGACATTTATGAATTTTGGGCTGTTTGATAGCTTTTGTTGTGAAGCATTTGTTCAGGTGTGTTGACCACCCTGCTTCCCCTTCCCCCCACATTACGTTGACGGTCTAGATAATACTAATTTTAACAGTTAGGCAATTTGTTTTACAAATCACTGATATCAGTATTCTGTGTAGAGTATATGTGTTTCAGAAGTGTTCTCTCAGGATTTTATTTTATTTCTTCTGTGGTGTCTGTTGATATTTTGATGAATACAAGTTTTTATTTTGGATATAGACCTATCTATGTATCTTTCAGTGTTATAATTTTTGTACTTTGTAAAGAAATCTTTGCTTATTCCAAGTCATGAAGATATTCTTCTTTTTCAAGAAACTTTGTGCTTTTAGCTTTCACATTTATATTCATAATTAATTTTAAATTTGATGCAAGTAAAGACTAGGATTCATGTTTTACACAGGAAACCTAAATGAGCCAGCTCAGTTTACTAAGAAACCCTCCTCTCCTTAATATATAGAAGTGCATCTTATATTTGAATAAAGTCAAATCGCTTATGTGAGTCATTTATTGGACAAATTATTTTCATTTATTTTATTGGTCTTTCTACTTGCACTGATGGCTCTGTTTTTTAAATATGATTTTGGAGAGGGAGGCAGGTTTGGAGGGAGTGAGGGGAGGCAAGAGGGAGGGAGGGAGGGAGGAAGACAGAGAGAGGGGCATCCAAGGGAGAGAGATATATCATTAATAGATGGGTTGCCTCTATTAATAGATGGGTTGCCTCTATTGTACCTGAACCAGGGATCAAACCCTCAATCTCAGCATGTGCCCTGACTTGGAATTAATCCTGTGATCTTTCAGTGCCCAAGCTACCAAGGCCAGAACCTGATGTAAGCGCTTTGTATTCTTCCTTCTTTTAAGATATTGCCCTGACTAACCTAGATGTTTTGCATTTACACATAAATTTGATATGAACTTAAGTATTAAAAATACTATTGCTATTTTAATTGTTAGTGCATTAAATCTTTAGAAAAATGTACAGAGCATTGATCTCATCACATTTGTTATTTCCAATCAATGGACATGGAATATTGCTACATTTATGTCTCCGTTAATAACTCAGTAATTATTTTGTAGCTTCTAGCAATGAAGTGATGCAAATAATTCACTAATATGTTCTTTAAGTATTTTATAATTTTTTTGGTGTGTAATCCATAGTTTAAAATTTTATTTTCATCTCCTTTTTACTAGTACATAGGAAATTGATCTTTTATATGCTTGCTTACCTTATATCCACCAATCTTGGCAATATTCACTTATTGTTTCTCATGTTTAAGGTATATAATTCTTTTGGATTTTTAATGTACACAATTGTGTCACTAGAAAATAATTACAATATTATTTCTACTTCCCAAGGCATATAATTGTTCACGTATGCTTTAAAAGGAATCTGAGATGCCGCCAAGCAAAAGGAACATCTGTATGTCACTATGCCAGTATGGTGGGCACCTGTATTTAAATGTTGTGTAAGATACAAGTAACAACTACTTGGCGATGTGAAACCAGTTATTGGGGCTTTGATCTCTTACAGTAAAACCTGAGGACAAATCAGAGTTGAAACCAGAGGATAATCACTACTTCAACATCTATAAGGGGAAAACAACAAAATAATATTTCTAATCTCCCATGCCTTTTACAGATCACTGCTTTCTAAGTTCTTTCCTATATCACAAACAGGTTCTACATGTAATTTATTGCTTACACATTATATAGTAAATTTCACCTAGGGCATTTGCTCAGGTTTTTCCATATCCTATGCAGGGCACCTTTCACTTCTTTGTTTCTCAGGCTGTAGATCAAGGGGTTCAGCATGGGTATGATCAAAGTGTAAAACACAGAGGCCATTTTATCACTGTCAAAGGAATGACTGGACTTGGGCTGCACATACATGAAGAATAGAGTCGCATACAATATAACCACCACTGTCAGGTGAGATCCACAGGTGGAGAAGGCCTTGTGCCTGCCCTCTGCAGACTGCATCTTGAGGATGGCCAGGAGGATCAGTATGTAGGACACAAGGACCACCAGAAGAGATGAAACCAAATTGAACACTGAAAAGATCAGTATTATCAACTCAATGTCACGTGTGCTTGAACATGGCAGTGTCAACAAGGGAAGACTGTCACAATAAAAATGATTGATGATATTATGGCCACAGAAAGATGAAATAAAAATCTTTATGGTGGTTATCAGAGAGAGAAAAGCACTGTGGAGATAGGGGACTGCTACCAGTGCCCAGCATACCCTTGGTGACATGATGACTGTGTAGAGCAGAGGGTTACAGATGGCCACATAGCGGTCATAGGCCATTGCTGACAGAATGAAAAGTTCACTAATGATGAACAAGATGAAGAATGATAGCTGGGCTGCACACCAATTGTAGGGAATAGTCTTTTGTTTAGTTACAATGTTTGCCAACATTTTCGGCCCCACAGCTGTTGAATAACCAAGGTCAGTGAAAGCCAGGTGTCTGAGAAAGAAGTACATGGGTGTCTGAAGCCTGGAGTCCATCTTGGTGAGGATGATCATTCCCAAGTTGCCCGCCACGGAGACTGCATAGATGATGAGGAACACCCCAAAGAAGATGGCCTGCAGCTCAGGGTGGTCTGTGATTCCCACTAGAATGAATTCTGTTAGCACTGTTAGGTTTTGTTGGTCCCCGCAGGCCATTACAGAACATGACTGTGGGAGTAACCATCAGAAGAGTCATTAGGTTTCTGGAGATATCATCTGGTAAACTCTTTTAGGCAAAGCCATTATGTGTTACCAAAATCCCAGCCTTTAGATGTAATAATTTAAAGTAAGACCCAGCCCCATCTTTAAACCTAGAACCAAATATATAAATCATTACAACCTTACTGCTATAGTAGCCATTTTATTTTTTGTATCACATACTGGTTATCATTACAAGGGGTACACGATCCTGTCACCTATGCATTTTTAGAAAAGTTTGGCCTACAGTGAGAATTCTTTATTTTTTCAAAATTGCTTTTTCATTTAAAATATATTTAGCCCAGCTGGCATGGTTTAGTGGTTGAGGGTCAACCTATTAATCAGGAGGACACGGTTGTATTCTTGGTCAGGGCACAAGCCCAGGTTGGGGGCTCAATCCCCAGTGTGGGGCATGCAGAAGGCAGCCAATCAATGATTCTCTCTCATCATTAATGTTTCTATCTCTGTCTTCCTCTCCCTTCCTCTCTGAAATCAATAAAAAAAGTTAAATATATATATATATATATATATGTAATTAAGTAAGCATATAAATTTTTAGCAGTTATCTATAAGAATAAAAGCATAGTATGCAAATTGACCAAACAGCAGAACGACCGTCAGGATGACCTTCCAGAGACCACACTATGACACCCATTGGTGCCAAGCCAGCCAAGGTGGGTGCGATGTGATTTGTCTGAGGCCGGCCATTGCCCCATGATCGCCCTGCAGAGGGAGGCCCAGGTCACCGACCAGCGGGCTGCAGCGGGTGGACAGGGCCTCCCTCTGTGGGGGCAACCCAGCCAGGTGGGCAGGTCCTACCTCTTTGGGGCGATCCATTGAGGAGCCCCAGCTGGGTGGATGGGGCGTACCTCTTTGTGACAATCGATCGCAGGGCTCCCAGACTGTGAGAGGGCACAAGGCGAGCTGAGGGACCCTCCAACCCCCTGCCAAGGGCACGAGTTTCGTGCACTGGGCCTCTAGTTATAATAATAAGTAATATAGCTTTCTGCTTCTTGACCCTGCAACTTCACTGTCAATCTCTAAAGAAAACCATTACTTACTCATTTCGTAGACTTTGTTTCTGTTCCTTATAACCCCCATATCAAAATAGTATTCTCCTTCCCATCTCTGTCTGACTTTTTAAAAATTGTATTCTTATTCCACTATGCTTTTATGCATTTTAAACATTATTAAATGGTTTTTACAATGATAGAAAATAATTTTGTCACCTTGGAGAAGTGCCCAACATGTTCACTTTAACGCACATAAATAATTTTTATTTTTTTTTAGAAAAATACATCTAAAATGTCAGCAATTATGTGCTGATTTTTGGAGTTTCTGATATTTTCCTATGTTCCACACCAAATAAGCCCGGCATCTGTGCTTTATTTAACCTGAGCAAAAAAAGTTATCAGGCATTCCTGCACTTGCTTTGACCTTAGAACTGATATCTCTGAAATGATAGGTTTAATATTGTAGTTATATTTTCTAGCATATTTAAGACAAGTAAAAATATTATTAGAACACATTTGGTGATATTCTACCTCAAGTTGTCTAGTAAATACCATTAATATAATTATCCACAAAAAGAACCATCATTCTAGAGAATGCTATCTCAAATGCCTCAGGGGCTGGCTGGCAATATCATTGCATGAAGTATAAGGGTTGATAGGGAACAGGAGGAAATAGGTATTGCATGAATATTTTTAAGTATTCAAATTTTACTTCTTTAGATGTATGTGGACAGGATAAATAATTATTTGATCCTAATAAAACCATGTGGACATGGCATTGAAAGGTGTGGAGTATGTTTTTATATTTTAATTTGAGTATTACTCTTATTTATTTCATCTTCCATCAAGTATACAACAAATGTTTTGATTTAACACATTTTAATAGAAAGATTACATTTTTCTCTACCTATATTTTCCCAAGTTCTTTTACCTTCAGATTGTTTTTAAGACAGATACTTCCAAACTTTCATGGAAAAAATATCATCTAAATTTTGTGCAAGCTCTTCCAGAGTCTAAAAAATGAGCACTACACTGCAACTCATCCAGGAGTCCAGCAAAGCCCTGGTTTAAAAAATAAAGAGTAAACAGCAAGATATCCATGACTACCATTCTATTTTCAGAGATGTAAATATCCTAAGTAGTATTAACATATCATTGACATCAACTCTAAAAAATGTACAACAATACAGGTCACCATAATCAAGTCAGGTTGATCCCAAATTTGACTGAATGGTTGAGTTTAGGAAAATCTATAAAAATTATTTACCACATTATTAGATAGATTTAGAAAAATATGAACATGTGAATGGATAAATAGTAATGTTTAGAATGGTAAACAATAAAATTAAGACTAAAAATAGAAAGACCATGACTTGATATCTTATGAAAAATAGATTGAATCTGCTCTTAAAAGGATAAAAATTAAAGCTTTATTATTGAGACATATTATGGAAGTCCTATATACACGAATAGAAATACTATGTTCTTGGCTTGCACCACTCAGTGTTATAAAATATCGTTTATATTCAAATTAGTCAATTTGCTCCATAGTCTTCAATCAGAATCTCACTAGGAGATTTTGGAGAATTTGACACATTTAAAATGTATTTATAAAATGTAAATTAGAAAGAATAAGTATGATAGTTCTGAAAAAATCTACACTGGCTGATATTAAAACATAAAATTAGACTTGTTGAGACAATGTGAATTGGCACAACAATGGACAAATAAAATATACTAATGGATCAAAATAGGGGGGGAAATATGATTGTATACTGCTGTGGTGTGAGGACAGTGAGACAAAAATGGTCTTTTCAATAAATTGAGCTGAATAAAATGATCATCTCTATAGAAGATGATGAAATTGGATGTTTAGTTCATCCAAATAAAAATTAGTTCTATACTGGTCAAGAACTTAATGTCAAAAGAAAATGTTTAAGCTCGTGAATTCTTAAAAACGAGAAGTTCTAAATGTCAGAAAAGGTACAATCAAGAATATCAGAATAGACATTCAAGATTAATTTGGCTGATTAAATCAGCCTCACAAAACTTACTCTACCCAAAAATTTATTCACAATATTAACAAAATATTTACCAAAAAAGTAAAAATAAACATTCATTAGCAGTAATAGAACAAGGAAAATGGCAAAGTCTAATGCCTTAAGCAACAAAAAATTATACCCAAAGAAAGGAAGATTCCACAGCAGTTTGTATAGTTTGGCAAACCCCTTCAGGCCAACATCTATCTCATTTTACAAGTCCCTGGAGTTCTGAAACTCAACTGAGTTGATATTTTTATCTGACTCGTCCCTGCCAATCCTGCTCAAGCCTTGATTGAAAAAAAAAAACCACAAAACAGAAAAAAACCACAAACAGAGAAACTGAGCAACAAGCCTGACTTTTTCCTGATGGAAGCATGGTCTTCAGGTTGCATCAGGACTTTGGGAATGGAGCTGAAACCCAAGGATGCTCACTTTTGCAAACACAGACACCCAATCTGAACTATTCTATAAAAATGTGCAAATGACTTCAACTGTGTTTAACTGGGTTAGTCAAATTGTGAACATTGTATTACTACCATTCAAAAATGGGAGAGAAAGTAAAAAGGGAAATTACGAAAAGGGAAGAATCTTGAATAGTTTTAAATATATGTCAGGCTCAGCATTCCTTGGACAAGTTAACATCAGCAGAAATATGCACACATATTATTTTAAAATTATAAGAGAGGATGAACACCATACTTTTCTCACCCAACAGAATAAAGCCACAGACTTTATATACATTTCCACTCCTTATTGTGTAAACAACACTGCATTTTCTCAATAAGGGAACACAAACTGCAATTACAAGCCATTTGTGAGGAATGTCAAGTCCATATAAATTTTTTCTAATTACAACTTTGGAATCTGACAAAATGCGCTGTTTGACAAATCTTACTTAGAAAATAACAATTTTTTTGTAACTTAAGATGGACACTATTATACTCACCAGATGTGAGATTCAATTTCCAAACCACTATTATGTGGTTTGTCATAGTTGTTGAAGATTGAAATAAAACTGTAAAATTCTTATAATTATATCCCATTATGCTAGATTCTCAAACGTGTTGGCAAAATTCTATGACCTGGGTGCTGTACTTGTGCCATATAACTGGGACCTGTGGAGGTATGGGGAGGCCTCCTATCCTCTTCTGTCCACCCTTCCAAAAATAATTTTTCCTATTCTTATAATTTTCCTGTTTTCTATTCACTTGTAATTTGTGTAATTTATAACATAAAGAACAACAGATCAAGAAGAAAACTTCCCTGAATGCATATAGGTATATTACAAGAGAGGAAAAGAGTAACAAGGACTCTGAAGTGTTTAAGGAGTGCTAAGGTCACCAATACTGATAGTAGGACACTTAAAATATTAGTATTCGAGGCATATACACTCATTTAGTAGCCATAACCCTGACCTGACCATGAGCATCTTTGCTTAGACAACATCCTAGGTGAAACTTTGAAATAAAAGTATTTGTTCTTTCTTCAGAAAAGAGCAAGAATTTTTTGGTTTAGAAAATGTTTTTGGTTTTGAATCCCAGTATAAATATAGAAGTCATAACAAACAGAAATGAGGACCCTTACTACTCTCAAAGAACATAAAACAGTGGCAAAAACATATCATTACTCCACACAACATAGTTATAAAAAGAGCTTTTTTAAAAAAATATATATATTTTTATTGATTTTTTACAGAGAGGAAGGGAGAGAGATAGAGAGTTAGAAACATCGATGAGAGAGAAACATCGATCATCTGCCTCCTGCACATCTCCTACTGGGGATATGCCCGCAACCCAGGTACATGCCCTTGACCGGAATCGAACCTGGGACCTTTCAGTCCGCAGGCTGACGCTCTATCCACTGAGCCAAACCGGTTTCGGCTAAAAGAGCTTATTGATATGTATGCAATAAAGCACTGAGTCTGGCCTTGGTGATTATACTCAGATCTAAAATTTAAATTAAAGACAGGAATAAAAAGTCATCACTGGAATTAACCTGGCAATCAGAGAATAAGTGCCATCTACTCACCTCCAATGGGGAATGGGTTCTCATTCCCCCAACTGGTTACAAACCTCACTGAAGTCTGAAGGATTTATGATTGCCTCTCTCCTCTGAGACACTCACCTGGGAGATTGCATTTTCTTGGTTATCCCCAAAGCATCAGAGAACAGGAAATTATGCATGGTCGTTGTTAATTATCCAGAGTACCTTTGATAATTTTATTGAGGAATTTATTTATACCTACAGTTTACCGGCTTTCTTTTGTTGTTATCTTTTTTTTTTACTGCATATACTCAAACATCTGGATATAAATTTGTTATAAATTACTTTAATATTCAGTATTTTCCACAATGAATTCTTCTCAATTTTATGTCTGAGGATGGAGACAAAACTCTTTAAATGTGTCCTGCAGTGTTTTAAAAGATTCAGAACAAAACAAAAATGAAGAATATGTGTGTGACTCTTACTTTTTTATATATAAGGGACTACATTGAGTTAATACTCTCATTCCATACCCATAATAATCATCAGTTTTCATTTCCTATCTTCCACTTCCCTATTCTACACAGGAACTTCTTCTACACAAGTTGATATATGTCCTTAAAAATAATTACAGCCTTCTAAAGTAAATATAATGTACATTTTAATGTGCACATCTGTCGCTATATAACTCATTTTATACCTAAAAGTTCTCACTCGACTATATCACACACACACACACACACACACACACACACACCAATATTTGGCTCACTTCTGTTTAATCAAATTATTATAATCTGGTCTACCCTCATTTAATATATATTTGTTTCCAATAGTCATTTAGTAATTGATCAACTCTTGACTTATGCATGTATTACTGCAACTCATGACTTTGTGTGTGTGGTCCCCACTGATCCATAAATGAATAACTCAGTACAATATCTCCTGAAGTGAGTGTTTGATTTGGGAAAAATAAGCACATTTAATTTATTTAAATAAAGACAAATGTATTTCAAGATTTCAATATATATTCCACTATAAATACCCTAGATTTTCATACTCTGGACATTTATAAATAAGTGCTGCTTGTACATGGTAAAGGATTTCAGTAAATCAGATTTACCTAGAGAGCTAACTAATTTTAGCTTTAAAACTAAAATTGGTTTAGTTGTCTTAATACATAATTCAAATAGTGATTTGGATTTGAAATAGAAATATGCACTAAGCACAATCTATGTCAACTAAAAGTTCAGAGATTATAACACAGATGAATAGACACAACATTTTAATCTAATTTTAATATTTGAATGTCCATAATTGTGATAAGATTTAAAATTTGGGATAATGCTGATGAAGTAGTTATTGAAGTGACAGAACACTGACACCCAGTAGCAGAGACGACCACCAGATCTTTGTCCTTTTCCTCCTGGGCACGTGGCTGGACTATTGCTCATCTTCCTTGCAGTTATGTACAATGCAGTGGCTGGGTTCCAGCCTAACTCATGGATGTCACAGTGCCTTCCTCTCCAAAGGTCTCCCCGTATACTTGTTCTGAGTGGCTTTTCAGAGCGATTTCTATTTTAGAGCTTGTAGTTTCCTGTTGTCGAATCATAAAATATTGGTAAAATGATGAACCATTATGAGGCAGGAAGTAAACAATGAGAAAAATGATTCCAACAGAATGAAGATGCCACCACAATCAAGGAAGTGTTGGCAGCTATTTTGATTATTTGGTGATTAAGAAGCAATATTTTGAGCATCCATAACTTAACACAAAAGTTCCCTACTTAGATAGTTTATGAATGGTTTTAAATTAATATAGTATAATCTCATGAGTCCATGTCTTTAAATAATCATATTTTATGACTGCAGAAACATTAATAACCTTTATCATTTAGTAATATATTCTATTAAATCTTTGAGCTATACCTTTTATAAAGTGTGGTTGTGTTTTACCTTAGCAGCCTCTTCAGACCATTATAGCTCTAACTGCTTCTGTGATTAGAATCACTTTATAAAAGATACTAGAGGCCCAGTGCATGAAATTCATGCATGGGGAGGGGGGTCCCCTCAGCCCAGCCTGCACCCTCTTCAATCTGGGACCCCTCGGGGGATGTCCGACTGCCTGGGATCAGGCCTAAACCGGCAGTCGGACATCCCTCTCACAATCCTGGACCACTGGCTCCTAATCACTCACCTGCCTGCCTGCCTGGTATTCCCCAACTGCCCTCCACTGCTGGCCTGACCACCCCTCACTGCCTCTGCATGCTGGCCTGATCACCCCTAACTGCCCTCCACTGCCTACCAGGTCACCCCCAACAGCCCCCTTCCTGTGTCCTGGTCACTCCTAACTGTGCTCCCCCCTCTCCTGGTCACCCCTTACTGCCCCCTCTGCTGGCCTGGTCACCCCCAACTGCCTTCCATGCTGGCCTGGTCGCCCCATGCAGCTTGTTGTTCAGTCGTTTGGTTGTCCCTCACTAACCCCCCTGCCGGCCTGGTCATCCCACGCAGCCTGCTTGTTCAGTCGTTTGGTCATCCCTCACTAATCCCCCTGCCGGCCTGGTTGTAGGCAGTCATCTTGTGAGGGTGTGAGGGTTAATTTGCATATTACATCTTTATTATATAGGATAGACAGATAGGTAGATGATAGATAGATAGAAAGATAGATATAGATAGATAGATGATAGATGATAGATAGATAGATAGATAGATAGATAGATAGATAGATAGATGATAGATAGATATTTAGCTAAAATATATATTTTAATGACTAATTTGATATTTTAGTTAACCCCAAAACATGTACATTTTGTGAGATGAAGTAAAGAGTTTGTTTTCACAGCTCTTTTTGTCAAAATTGCTCCAACCCAAATAATATAAAAATACCTTTATAAGTATTAAAAGAATAAAAACCAACCCTGTACAGAAGCTTGGAATAGAAGGTGACAACTGGGGGCATAATTTATGTAAGGATCTCAAGCTTTATAAAGTAATAGCTCTGTTTATAAGAAGGAAAGAAAAAATTATAGCCTTTAATTAAAACACAGGGTGAAAAGAAAGGAGGGGCAAGAAGAAGGATTAAAAGCAGTAAGGCTGGGAAATATAGAGAAAGGCAAGTGGGAAATTCAGTAGTTAAGTTACTCTAAGGCAGTGGTTCTCAACCTTCCTAATACCGCGACCATTTAATACAGTTCCTCATGTTGTGGTCACCCCCAATTTCATTATTACAAATTGAACATAATTAAAGCATAGTGATTAATCACAAAAACAATATGTAATTATATATGTGTTTTCTGATGGTCTTGGGCGACCCCTGTGAAAGGGTCATTCGACCCACAAAGGGGTCGCGACCCACAGGTTGAGAACCGCTGCTCTAAGGAGTCCTGATGCTATAACAACCTCTTTTTGGCCTCTTTCCACCCATATCTGCAGTGAGTTTACTTCATTTTCAAATGATTTATTTGAAAGGGCTTTTTCATTTTTGTGGAGCCTGCTAGCAAAAGTAGCCTTCAGAAGGCAGGGAAGATAGATGTGACCTATGATAATTGGACAACTGGTGTGAAGGCCTGTGGACTTCCAGTGAGAGAGCATTAGCTGCTCAAACCAAACTTATCTCACACTTAAGGGACCAGAAAATCTCCATTGAAAACCTTAAAATTCTCAATTTTGCTTTTGAATTTAAAAAAGTCTGAATTATGCCAATTTCTATTATCTTTACTTTGTATGTCATGCCCACTCTTCTTTACTCTATTAAATGTTAGTAATGTTTTACACATACAGACAAAGATATTGCTGGCGCTGACCAGCAGACCCTCAGTGATGGATGAATGATTACTCTGACACAACGTTTGCTGTGAAAGAGAGGGCTAAGGGACTGCCTGGCTAAAGGAAACAGACAGCCTCGATTGCCTGCCTTGTTAGGCTTTTATTGTAGCAGTAGTTTGAGATAAAGTTTATCTTTTAGAATTAATCAGTAGGGTAAGTAATATTGGGAGGACACATGTGTTTATAGTGTCTTTTAAGCAAGGACACCCAAAAATTAAGCATAAGGGTTCCAGTAAAGACCTGGGGGTCTGCAGGTGCACAGACTTGTTTGAAAAGGTCAAGAAATAATTAGGGGCGCCACCTTCGGCACTCCCCTAAGTCGGAATTCTGATAAACAGGGTGGGTGGATTCCGCACACTTCCCTTTTCTCAGAATGCCCTCCTTACAAACTTTCTAACCAAGTCTCATGCTTCTCCACAAGATATGGCACATAATGACTGTCAAATTTTTTTTGGGGGGGGGTGGTGGTGGTGATGAGTTCTCTTCAGAATTACTGTCACTTTGAAGACAACATTCTTGTCTAATAACATGTCACTTCAAAACCCAATAATAAAAATGCTAAAACAAATTTTTATTGTTATGATTGCATAACAAAGACACCAAAGTTTCTAGTATAAGACTATAATTTTGAAAAAGTCAAATATTTGGATGAATAGCAATGCTTTGCTTTGTGTACATACACCAAGTGAATGGCATAATAATGTGAGAGGAATAAAAAGTAGACACCCTTTTTTACATATTTTTTCAGTCTGTTTTGCCACATGACCTATTTCTTCTTTTCATGACTAAGCATTTTTTTTGGTTCAGTTTTTATTTTCCTCTAAAGGTTCATTTTCTCCCCCTCTGTGACATAAATATATTTTAAGCTCAAGATAAAAGTGGGTGCAAACGGTTGAGAAATTGATGGATAAAATGCTACAAAAAAATAATACAACTTTCACTAGCTCAACAAAAGTATCTTGGCAAGGAAGATGATCTCACTCAACCACTTTGCAAGAAATGAATCATGCATGCCTTCACCACCAGCCATTAGATTTTATCATCCTTATTTTGAAACTATAAAAACCCTTTAATAACTTTGACTTTGTTTTAAAATGTGTTTATCTTAATATTATTGTTATTACTTATGTAACTGGCGTTTTCTTTGGTCAATTAATGCATTTTTCTAAAGGGACAATTGGGTATTTGAGGTTGGGTAAAAAGGATTAAGATTTCTCCCATTGAAATCAATAGAATTTTAAACTATTGCTTCTTTTTTTTTTTCAGAAGCAAAAGAAAACCCATAAATGAAGATAGTTGTTATTTTAAATTTACACTAGTTTGAATGACTGACATGGGTTATCCCAGAATCTCTTCAGTGCCTCCTTCACATCCTTGTTCCTTAGGCTGTAAATAAGGGGGTTCAGCATTGGTATCATGAGGGTGTAGAAGACTGAGGCCATTTTATCAGTATCTAATGAGTGGTTGGTCCTTGGTTGCAAATACATGAAGAGAAGGGTCCCATAGAAGACAGTGACAACCATCATGTGAGAAGCACAAGTGGAGAAGGCTTTTTGTCGCCCCTCTGAGGAACGTATCCTCAAGATGGCAAGGATGATGTTAAAGTAGGATATTAAAACAGCAATCATAGAGAAAATCAAATTAATTCCTGAAAAGGTAAACACAGCTGTTTCTGGAATATAGGTATCAGAACAAGACAATTCTAACAAAGGGATATTGTCACAGTAAAAATGGTTGATTACATTGGAAGAGCAGTAGGACAGAGAGAACACACAGGAAGAGACGGTCAGTGCTGTGGTCAGACTGAAGAAGTACGCAAGGGACACCAGCAAACGGCAGATCTGTGGAGACACGATCACCATGTAGAGCAGGGGACTACAAATAGCCACGTAGCGGTCATAGGCCATTGCGGCCAGCATTAAAATCTCAGTAGCAGTAAAACTTATGAATCCACCCATTTGCACTGCACATCCATAGTAGGATATACTTTTCTTTGAAACCAAGAAATTAACCAGCATTTTAGGGGCAATGACAGTAGAGTTGCCAAGATTGACGATAGCCAAGTGCCGGAGGAAAAAGTACATGGGGGTCTGAAGTTGAGAGTCAACACTGGTGAGAGTGATAACGCTCAGGTTCCCAGCCAAGGTCAGCCCATAGATGACCAGGAAAACAGAGAAGAGTGGAATCTGCAGCTCCGGATCTTGTGAGATGCCCATGAGAATGAATTCAGTCACCTGCGAGCGATTCCCGGGAGCCATTGATTTTGTTGCCTTCATCAATTAGTGAGGAAAATGAAAAGAGATTAATAGACAACACACTTTTCTCTTTTCAGTGTCATATTGTTAAATGTTTCATGTAAAATTAGTTTTTTTTTATTGTTCTTCATTGCTTTTGAATTATTTTTAAAACTTATTTTTATTAACTATATTGGAGTGACATTGGTTAATTGAATTATATGTTTTGAGTGTACAATTCTATGATATACCATGTGTATATTGATCAGTTTATTTTTGTTCAGATCTTAAAATTCAAAAATACAGTCTCCAGAGACCAGTTCCAGGTTCTTAGAACTGTTTGAATAAACTGCTAATTTATTTTTAGTCTCTCCTGAATATAGTTTGTATTGGATGGATACACACAATTTATTATATTATTATATGTATTAATATATGTATATATTAATTATATTAACATTTGCAATTGCATGAATATATATGTACATATATATATGCATGTATATATTTACTTGTACACACATGCCTCTGAGTGTGAGTGTGTTTATGTTTCCAATGATAAAACAGAGTTACCTATAAGAAGCAGATGAGCCAGAAGGACTTCCTGTTATTTTTCCTTAGTTGCCATAGGCCTTTTCTTCAGCCTATATCTTGCCATCATCATCCTTGGGAATTTCAATAGGAAATAGTATGCTGGGATATTCCTTATTAATTTCCACCACACTGTTCTGTTTCAGCTCCCCACAGACCACACCTCAAAACTGTTCCTTAGTATCACTCAGAAAATGTTTCCTCTTCACTTAATCATATTTTCTTTCTTTTACCAAATAAGCCAGTCCTGTCCTATCGATCTAACTTCTAATTGTTCAGATTTTTCTCTATTGTTTTGTTCTGGTAGCCTTTCCTTCTCTTTCCGGCTTATGCCTCCTTCCTTTAAATTGTTTAAAGCCTGTTTTGATTTTTTTAAAGTTATTACTTATAGTTTTGATTTGTTAAAGCTTGATCATTATGTTTTAATTGGATAGAAAGTGAATGCAGGACAATGCTAATGTTATTTATTGTGTGCCCACTCTGTGCCCAGAGCTGTGTGAGGCATTTTGAAATAGTTGGTCTCATTATTCTGCAGGGAAGTCCTGAAAAATAGATGTAATTATTTCAATGTCTGACAGAACAATGAGGTTTATGAGATTATTATGTGTTTCCTCTTCAACTGCAGTTTAACTGAAGGCAAAGCTAGGGTTGCTTTTTATTTCAGTTAGTATATGTCACTGAAATAAAGTTTCTCTAGAACAACCTCAGTTTTTCTTGTTTCTTCAGAACTTTGTCTCATTTAGCATTGTTCTCAAAAAGAACAATTTTAATTTATTACAAATAATTTTTTCTCATTTGTTTTTGAATATAAGTAGTTTATAGGCCTACCAAGATAATACATTCTCAGCAAATACAAATTTTACAATGTACCTATTTTTAATCATTTTATCTTATAATTTTAATAATACATGGTAGTGCAAATTAATTTTTAAACAGCTTCTGATATGATTTCAAGACTATGTTTCATTGAGATTACTCTATTCTATGTTTGAGATACATATTCTAACTGTAGAGTATGTCTTAAATTTATTTAGAGATAGGTTGTGTTAGGAGCAAACACTGCATCCTGATATGAGTTCTCAGTGTTCCATCAGCAACTAATTGTTGACATCAGGGAATCTTTTCATCCTAAGGTTTATCACCCCGAGCAATGCCAAAAGAAGGAAGGGGAGAACAAGTTGTTTTTCTTGATGGTAAGTAATTTTGTAGATCTTTCTTGAAGACATAGATCTTAAAGACACTTGAGAAGCTTTCTATTTGGTATAAAATACCCTCTAAAACAGTGGTTCTCAACCTTCCTAATGCCGCGACCCTTTAATACAGTTCCTCATGTTGTGATGACCCCCAATTTCATTGTTACAAATTAAACATAATTAAAGCATAGTGATTAATCACAAAAACAATATGTAATTATATATGTGTTTTCCTATGGTCTTAGGCAACCCCTGTGAAAGGGTCGTTCAACCCCCAAAGGGATCACAACCCACAGGTTGAGAACAGCTGCTCTAAAACATCCTTCAATTCTGCCAGTTCTATGGTAAAAACGAAACTAAACAAAACAAAACAACATTCCTTTTTGTATTAAGGTGAAATATACTCCCCATAATGACTATTCATTATTCTGTCTAAATGCTCTAGCAGTCCAATTTACCAGTGGGAATGCTGGACACCATTTTTTAAGTCATACCACCATCACTTCCACTTAGCAATCAGTGGGTGAAGCTGAGAAAAGAGAACAGAGCAGATAACATTTTGGTCCTGAGATCTGATTTGAATTACGCAATTTTTAAGATGCTTGGTCCACACATCCAGAATTAGTAATATGTATTTGCTTTAACCTACCTGTACACAAAGATCTGCTGAGACCTCCTCCTAAGGTTGATACAGGAAGCATGTCAAAGAGTTTTAGTCCCTGAACACCTTCATACTAAAATACATTTGTACGTAGTCCCAGTCCCTAAGCATGAGAACCAGAATTCCCAAAGTTCTAATTCCCCCCTGGAAAGACAAATTAAATGCTCAGTAATCTAGTCTCCATGCAAAAATTTCACCCAAAGAATGAAATTGCACCCCTGTATTTGGGAAGTGTTGCTGGCCCTTGTGATGCACAAGATTTCACTTTTCAACATATTTGTAAGAAACCCACACACATGTCTACATTCACACACACATAAATATGCAGAAAAATGACAGTAGAAATACCATATTTTTATCACTCCCATCATAAAATAGTTTTCTTATAAGATTCATAATTTTAAAGCAATACATAATTACATATAAGCTAAATTTCCATTGATTCAACCTCTCTCATTCCCATTCCCTCCACCCATCTAGAGAAAACAACTATTAACTATTTCAACTTTTTTTCTGTTTTCCAAATGCTTTTATTTAGTTTTATTGTGGTAAAGACACTTAACAGGAGATATAACTTCTTAACAAATGTTTAGGTATACAGCACAGTGATACTAACTACAGGCACAGTGTTGCATATTGTGTCTCTAGAATGTAACCATCTTTCATAGCTAAAATTTTATACTTATTGAATAACAATAACCATTTTCCCCTTAACCCAGTCCCTGACAACTACCATTCTGCTCTTTTCTTTTATGTGTTTAACTATTTTATATACCTCATATAAATGATATTATGCAGTATTTGTCTTTCTGTGACTAGCTTATTCCACTTAGTTACTTATTCTTTACCCATATTCTTTTTTAAAAAATATATATATATTTTATTGATTTTTTTACAGAGAGGAAGGGAGAGGGATAGAGAGTTAGAAACATCGATGAGAGAGAAACATCGATTCAGCTGCCTCCTGCACGCTCCCTACTGGGGATGTGCCCGCAACCAAGGTACATGCCCTTGACCAGAATCGAACCTAGGATGCTTGAGTCCACAGGCCGACGCTCTGTCCACTGAGGCAAACCAGTTAGGATCCATATTCTTTTTTAAAAAAAAAAATGAATTTACTCTAATGTTCTTGGACACATTTTTATACCTACATGTACACATTATGTATGTATATATAGTATATATACATTGTAAATATGTATATATAATGCATATATATTATCTATAATAATAAAAGCATAATATGCTAATTAGACTGGGCGTCATTCGGGCTGTGATTCCAGAGGAATCCAGTGGCCAGAGTGAAGCCTGGGTCCCAGGTACCAGAGGGAAGCAGGTGCTGGCAGCCGGGGGAAGGAAGGCCTGCTCTCATAAGAATTTTGTGCATGGGCCTCTAGTCTATAATAATAAAAGCATAATATGCTAATTATACTGGACAGCTGAACGAACTTCTGGAGTCCTTCCAGACGACCCTCCGGACGAAGCTGGACTTCGAGGGCTGAGCCCCTTGCACGAATTTCATCCATCAGGCCTCTAGCAATATATAATTGCTAGTTATGTGGTTTTAAAGTTCATATAATTGGATTATTACATTTATATAAGTGGATTTAAAATGTTTACATCATTCTGTGTTTGATATATATATATATATATATATATATATATATATATATATATATATATATTCCTTAACCATCATATTTTGAGATTTAGTAATCTTCATTGTTATGGATATGTTTTTATCGAATAGAAGGGCATTTCAATTGCTTCTAAATCTTCTCTGTAACAAACAATAATAAAGTTTACTCTCAGATAGTCTCAAACTTTTCAATTTTTGTCAATGTTATATCATTTTACATTCACATTTTCTAGATCATTATCAATGTTAATTGTATTCATTAGCCTAAAGCAGTGATGGTGAACCTATGACACGCGTGTCAGAGGTGACATGCGAACTCATTTTTTTCATTGATTTTTCTTTGTTAAATGGCATTTAAATATATAAAATAAATATCAAAAATATAAGTCTTTGTTTTACTATGGTTGCAAATATCAAAAAATTTCTATATGTGACACAGCACCAGTGTTAAGTTAAGGTTTTTCAAAATGCTGACACGCTGAGCTCAAAAGGTTCGCCATCACTGGCCTAAAGGTTGCTTTTTGAGAATTGTCCATGTGAATTCTTGGCCCATATTTCTATGCAATTTTAGCCTCTTATTTAATTTAACAGATGCATAATTGTATCTATTTTCTCTTGTCCATGGCTAGTTCTTTTGCTATGTTTGAGATTATTTTTTTCATTCAGACATTTAAAATTTTAAAGGATAAAATTTACCCATCATTGTGATTTTAGCTGTTTTTGAAGATGCCTTCAATGCTAAATCACACACACACACACACACACACACACACACACACACACACACACATGGGGAGGGAGAGAGAGAGAGAGAGAGAGAGAGAGAGAGAGAGAGAGAGAGAGATAGTCCTTGTTCTCATTTGCTTTGTTTGGATATGTAAAGATAATGAATATCAGTGATCATGGTTTAGTTTGACATTTTAAGGAAGGATTCATGGTGGGGTGAGCCTTTTAAAGAAGATAGAATAAATGCAAAGGCACTATGGTAGGAATATATGACAGTAAGAGATGTTCTGCATAATTGTTGAGATGTTATTTAAATATAATAAACCCAATTTATGAAATATTCTTAGGTTGGACTCTAATTCTAAGGACATTATCTTGTTAAATTAAAAAACAAGGACATTATGAGCATAGGCAGGTGCCCGTCAGTAGGTGAGTGAATAAAAAAAACTGTGGTACAATATACCATGGAATACTATGTAGCAGTAAAAAAGGAGGTGCTCTTACCCTTTATGACAGTATGGAGGGACCTGGAAAGTAACATGCTAGGCAAAAGAAGCCAGTAGAGAAAGACAAGTGTTGCATGATGTCACTCAGGTGTGGAATCTAATGAACAAAATAGATCCAAAGACATAGACACATGGAACAGGCGAGGGAAGGCATAGGTGGGTGGGTGGAAAGAGATTAACCAAAGAATTTATATGCGCAGACAATAGTTTGGTTAAGGCCTGGAGCAAGGGGAGGGATGGGCTTGTAGGGATCAGTGAGACAAAAAGGGGACAACTGTAATACTTTCAACAATAAAGATAAAATAAAAATAATAATATAGAATGAAATAAAATAAAACAAGGAAAAAAGATTTAATAAAATAATAATTAAAATTTAATGTAAATGTTTTTGAAAAGGAAAGAAGGGAGAACATTACAACTTTTTTTTTTATGTAGACACACATTTGCAGTGAAATGAGGTCTGCTGGAAGCTAGGCTAAACATGAGCATAGCAGAGACTCTCTTCTGTATGTTGGTTCCTGAGCCGGGACACTGACCAATGGTGGCCTGTGCAAGGACATTTCAAAGGGGAAGAGGTCAAAGACAAAGACAGCTAAATATGAGTCAGGAGCAGGCCTATAGGTAATCCTATAAAGATGGATTTGCCAGCCAGTGTACCTTTCTCTGAATTGTGCTTTTCTTTTGTCATTCTTGAATTTAAGTATGATCGTAATAAATGTTAATGCATAGACTTTGTTTTTTGTATGATATTGACGATGGGTTTGATATCCATGCTCTGGCTTAAAAAAATGGGGAGAAATGCACCTTCGCAACAGCATAGTAATAGCACTAGGAATTTGAACACATTTTCTGTGGTCTCAGGAACATAGGCTATGATTATCTGGCTACCATTGCATGAACCTAAGGATGGAGCAGAATGCTTTGAACTGGAGTCAGATACCAATGGCTTCATGGAAAGCAGTCTGGGCTAATCTGAGCTATGGCTTTGTTATTGATTAGGCAGTAAGTGAACAAGGTAGTCAGATAAAATTGTTATAATATTATTTATAGTTGCAACTATTAGATTCTATATATTACATGGAGATAAAAAGAAACAATATACAACATTCTAAAGTAATGATTACATACATATAAGTCTGTGTGTATGTGCATTTGTGTTGTATCAATCAGTACAAGGATCCACAGTTGATATACATATGTCAATAAGGATATATTAAGAATCAAGTTGATAATAACTTTTTTACATGTAAAGACATCAGAGATAGAGAGTTAACTATGATCTTTATTTTAAAATATCCAGAAAAACACAAATACATTAATAAACTAAAAAAATCTTAATTATATCTTTTTTTATATTGAGGCACAGAACATTACTCTCAACTTTTAATTGAGTTTTTACTGTAAAACACTTTTTTGATAAACCCCTTTTTCCCAAACACTCTTTTCATTGCCTCTTTCACATCTTTGTTCCTCAAACTGTAGATGATGGGATTCAGCATGGGAATCACGATGGTGTAACAAATTGACACTATCATGTCATGGTCCAAAGCGTAGCTGGAACTTGGTCTCACATACATGAAGAGGATGGTTCCATGATAAATTGACACTCCAGTTAGGTGAGAACCACAGGTAGAGAAGACTTTTCTCCTCCCTTCAGCAGAATGCATCCTCAGAATGGCCAACAGAATAAAACCATAGGAGACCAGGACAATCAGGATGGTGACTATCTCAATAGAGCCCACAAAGCAGAAGAGTAGAAGCTGGTTTGTGTGTGTGTCAGAACAAGAAATGGCAAGGAGAGGAGGGATGTCACAAAAGACATGTCTAATTTCATTGGATGCACAGAAGGACAGGCTAAAGGTGGCCACTGTGTGTATGGAAGCATGCAAAATGCCACCAACATAGGAAGCAATGATGAGTGACACATAGACTCTGGGTGACATGCTGACTGAATACAGGAGAGGGTCATAGATTGCTACATAGCGGTCATACGCCATTGCAGCCAAGAGGAAGCATTCTGTGGTCCCAAAAGTAACAGCGAGAAACATCTGTGTTGCACATCCAAGGAATGAAATGACTTTATTCTTTGACAGGAAATGTACTAACATATTTGGTGTAATTACTGAGGAAAAGCAGGCATCCACAGATGATAACACACTCAGAAAATAGTACATGGGGTTGTGGAGCCGGGAATCCCCAATGACCAATGCAAGCAGCCCTAAATTTCCCATCAGAGTAAACAGGTAAATTGCTAGAAACAGGAAGAATAAGATAATTTGCAGTTCAAGATTGTTTGTGAAACCCTTCAATGCAAACATTGTAACTTCAGTGACATTCTTCATGTTGAAACCTCATGGAAAAAAACTTAAAGATATTTGTAAAATTACAATTCATTTACTACAAAAAGAATAAAATGGATTCTAACTCAATAAATATCCTTGAATTTATTTTTTGGCAATATAAAATTTCCCAGTTGCAGGTCACAGACAGTGACAAGACAGTGGGTCAAGAGTCCATGCCACTCCCTATAAAATCAAATGAAAATGATGGGTGTCCACTCGGTGAATTCATATCATTTATAAAACCATCAGGACAACTCATTAATTTACAACTGCATTCTATTAGCTGTTTTCCTATTAAGTCACATTAAGACACCAAGTGATTGGTTTACAAAAACAATTTTCTTTTGACATAGACCCACATAAAATAATATATCAGTGTATGGAGCATTGGAATAAAATTTTAGCATTCTATACCTTTCAGTAATGGTATAAAGTGATTTGCTATAATCTACTCACCTGTAGAATGAGAGCATTAATATAAATTCTACAATATTAGAATGAATATTAAAAGACAAAATGTTAATAAAGTTGAATCTTGACAATTCCATTCAATAGAGAAAGTACTGAATCAGGTTGGTTCTAGAGTAGCCATAAACATTTTATGAGCTAATCTCTAAAACTTTTCTAACACTATTAGATCTTTTTGAGTCTATCTATAAGAACAAATTAAGATTTTTTTAAGGATGATGGGCCACAATTGAATTAAGTCAAATTAAAAAATAAATACAAACTTTGATGAAATCTATTTTTTTAAAATATGAACAAGATTCACAAGAAAAAGATCAGCTTCAATTCAATTCTTGGCATCAATTCAATGACATACCTGTTGAAGACAAATAACGTAAGATTTATATCTGAAAGTATGTGTTTATCACCCAGGTTCATGATTAAATGCCATGTGTAAAATTAGAATTTTCCTTCACGGTTTAGTCTTTTTTAAAATAATAATATCTTTGAATGACCAACTGGACATAATAGTATATAGCCATGCAGACTACTTAAATATATAAAGCAATAATATATAAAGCAATTTCCTTTAAATATGTCAATTTTTGGTTACAAATTTAAGATGACTATATAATTGAACTTTTTTATCAGATGTATTTATTTTTAAAACATTAGCAAATATTGGTTGAAAAAAAATATTGCAACTAATCATTTAAAAATATATGTGACCAGAGCCTTAAGCCAGATATTTCATTCTTTAGCTACATTTAAATTTTGTTTTGTGATTACTAATACATATTGAAACATTATTCTATCATAGTTATGATTTTTTTCCCTCTGCCACACAGAGCTCACCACGATTCCATTGGCTACATTACTGTGGGCTTAATTTACTCGGGTCAGATAGTGAAAGACTACAATGTTAAACAATTCAGCAAAATTTTACTTGAATCAGTTATTTCTACTAGATGCCAACATAAAATTTATACTGGTTAAAGCTGAGTCCATATTGAAATAACTCAGACATAACAAGAAAATGTCTTTGATTCTTGAAGAATTTAATAACACTCCATCACCTTTTAAAATGAATACAAAACCAGTTCTAAAAATACAGTTTTAATAGAAGGTACAAAATTTAAAAATATCTTCGCCTCAGCATTGAAACACTAAGTTGGCAAAGGAGGAGAAAAATAATAACAGCCATGTATTGAGCACATGCAGCAGAAATAGACTTTAAGCACATTGCTTTATTTTACCTTTCCAGCAACTCTCCACAGCTAATAAGAACCAGCGCCAAGATTCAATCCTAGGACTCCTTCAGAGTGCATGCACTTTTCACAATTTTACAGTTCCTTATAGTACCATGGCCTCATTCTGTAACTGACCTCCCCACTCACCACTCCCACTGAAATAAAACCTGGTTCTTGATATTTATTTAGATAAAGTTTGAGCATTACATTAGAGAAACATTATGAAATAGCATGAACTTTAAGTGGCTTCTATATCACAAAGCTAGCAAAATAAAGGATAATTGATTGTTTACTCATTAGAGCAAAATAGTAGATTTGGCCAAAAGTTTTCGTGCTTTCTACTGATGAATTTTCTGTATGTTCTTGTTTAATCTGATCTTTCTTCTTCAATGAGAAAAATAAAATCATACACTTGATTTGAAAAAAAATCTTACTTAATTCTACAAACCTAAAATCAATAGTTTATATTTTCTTTGTTATATTTATTTACCTATGTGATAGGCAGCAACTAAAGGGTTTAATACCGGGGACTTCATAATATTTGATCTTAACAATTTAGGTGCCACCTCATAAAATATTTTGTAAATATCTGACATTCTCTTCTTACCTGTGTAACAAGAAAAGCAGGTTTAAGTACACTACAGGTATGATTCATTTAGATTATTTATATCTGCTTACTCAACTGTTGATGAAAAATAGAGTTGCCCCAAGGGGAACATGCCCCAATTATCTTCTGGTTCAGAATCGCAACATGATGATTTGCTCAATAACAAAAAGTAAACGGTTGTAGAATAATTTACTACATGTTGATATTTATCAAATAATCAGTCCTGTGATTATAATGCTACTTTATAATTTACAAATGATGATTTGTATTGTCCTGATTATAGTGATGCTAAGTGTGTTTTGCATCTATACTTATTGTACTTGTTTTTATGTTTTAATTAAATTTATTGGGGTGACATTGGTTAATATGATTTTATAGGCTTCAAGTGTACAATTCTATGATGCATGATACATTGTGTGCTTACCATCTCTGTCTCCATATATTTGGCCCACTTTACCATATACTATGTCCCTCCCCTCCTTCCCTCCGGTAACTGGAAAATTAAGAGTTTGAGAGAAACTGAGAAAAATAATAAACTATAATATTCAAAATTTCCAACACAATCCAGTTCTAAAAATACAGTTTTAATAGAAGGTACAAAATTTAAAAATATCCTTGCCTCAACATTGAAACACTAAGTGGCAAAGGAGGAGAAAATAATAACAGCCATGTATTGAGCACATGCAGCAGAAATAGACTTTTATGCACATTGCTTTATTTTACCTTTCCAGCAACTCTCCACAGCTAATATTCATACCAACACAAAATGACATGTAGCAAAAACTTGTAAACTTTCCTAATAATAGGATAATCAATAAGAAGATAAGACATTTAAAGAACATTTAAATATTGAGGGGTATCAAGTTTACTAGAAAATGTACAACAAAATAAGGACTTGATTCATCCTTTAATTTTTAATGAAGAAAAAATATATACAGAAAAGTACTTGTATGAAGTATACAGCTTGATAAATTTCCACAATCTGACCATAATCCTATAAATAAAACTAAGACTAAGAAGTAAAATATTGACAGTAGCCAGATGCCTCCCTTATACTTTTTTCTTGTCATATCTCCCCTACAAAGGAAATCCCTATTATAAAGAAGAAATTAATTTATATAATATCTAGTTTTTGAAGTTAGTTTATAATGGTCTTAATTATCCATAAATGAGTGAGATCATGTGGTATTTTTCTTTCATTGACTGGCTTATTTCACTTAGCATAATGCTCTCCAGTTCCATCCATGCTGTTGCAAATGGTAAGAATTCCTTCTTTTTTACAGCAGCATAGTATTCCATCGTGTAGATGCACCACAGTTTTCTAATCCATTCATCTCCTGATGGGCATTTAGGCTGTTTCCAGATCTTAGCTATGATAAATTGTGCTGCTATGAACATAGGGGTGCATATATCCTTTCTGATTGGTGTTTCTGTTTTCTTGGGATATATTCCTAGAAGTGGGATCACTGGGTCAAATGGGAGTTCCATTTTTTTAAAAATATATTTTATTGATTTTTCAGAGAGAGGAAGAGAGAGGGATAGAGAGTTAGAAACATCAATGAGAGAGAAACATCGATCAGCTGCCTCTTGCACACCTCCTACTGGGGATGTGCCCGCAACCAAGGTACATACCCTTGGCCAGAATCGAACCTGGGACCTTTCAGTCCGCAGGACGACGCTCTATCCACTGAGCCAAACCGATCAGGGCATGGGAGTTACATTTTTAAGGAACTCCATACTGTTTTCCATAGTGGCTGCACCAGTCTGCAGTTTTAATATAAATTAATAAATTAATAAAACCCCACAACTTATAGCTACCAGTTATATGAATGTTGTAAAACACATAGAATTGTATAACTATAATCAAATTATATAACATTTTCATCATTCTAAAATGTCCCATTATACCACTATGTAGTCTTTCTGACAACCAAAGATGTGTTCTCCATTTTTAGAATTTTGCATTTTGCACAATGTGATATTAGTAGAATCACATTGTCTGTCACCTTTTGAATTTGCCTTCTTCCAATGGGCACAAGATATTTGAGATTCATCCATGTACTTGAATATGTCAATGGTATTATTCCTATTAAATTGCTGAGTGGTATTTCATTTTATGGATGCAACACAGTTAGTTATTCTATCTTTGATGGGAATTTGGATTTCTTTCAGTTTGGAAATACAGTGAATATAGGCACTATAAAAATTGGAACCCATATCTTTGCTTTCATCTATGTTTTCATTTGTCTTGGGTAAGTGGCAGAATCAGATCATGATGTCATATGGTAATTGTACTAGTATGTTTCACATCATAAGAAACTGTGAGATTGTTTGCTAAAGTGGCTGCACCATCTGCAATCCCACCTGAAATGGATGAGAGTTCTAGTTGCTCTGCAACCTCAATAAACCGCTTTATATTATCAGTTACTATTATACTTTTAATTTCACTCATTCTAAGATTCCTGGATTCTAGAACAGCGAAAAATAAATTTCTGATATTTTAAGTCATTAGTCTGTGGTGCTTTGCTATGGCAGCCCTGACAACTAATACAATCACTATCAGTATCCTGTCTAATAAAAGAGAAACATGGTAATTAGCCATATGTCCGCTACCCTTCCCATTGGCTAATCAGGGCGATATGCAAATTAACTGCCAGCCAAGTTGGCGGCCGGCAGCCAGGCAGCTTGAAACGAACATGAGGCTTGCTTGCTTCAGTGATGGAGGACACCAACGTTCCCCGCATGCCGCTACTGGCCTCTGAGCTTACAGTTTGAAACATTGTTACAAATATAGAAGCTAAACAAAACCCAGAAACCTGCTTTCAGCCAGCCAGGATCTCAGAGCTGGAGTTGAAACAGTGTTTTGATTATAGAACCCAAACAAACCAGATACCTGCTTTCAGCAGAGGAGGCCTAAGAGCTGGAGCCAAGCCTCAGAGCTAAAGCTGGCCCAGAATAAAAAAAAAAGAAAAAAAGGAGCTGTTGGGAGCTTCAGTCACCCGCCAGCCTGAAAACAGCCCTCAGCCCCTCACCCAGACTGGCCAGGCACCCCAGTGGGGACCCCCACCATGAAGGGTGTGTGACCAGCTGCAAACAGCCATCATCCCCTCATCCAGGCTGGCCAGGAACCCCAGTGGGGACCCCAACCCTGATCCAGGACACCCTTCAGGGCAAACCAGCTGGCACCCACCCGTGCACCAGGCCTCTATCCAATATAGTAAAAGGGTAATATGCCTCCCAGCACCGGGATCAGCAGAGCCACGAGGCCTCCCGGCACTGGGATCAGCGTGACAGGTGGCAGCGCCCAAACCCCATGATCGCCCTGCGGCTCTGTGTGTGACAGGATGCGGTGCCCCAACCCGCCCTCCCCCCACAGGCCCTGCTCTGTGTGTGACGGGGTAGAGCCATAACCTCCCTATCGGCCCTGCCCTGAGTGTGACAGTGTGTGATGCCCCAACTCCCTGATCCACCCAGCTCTGTGTGTGACGGGGGCAGTGCCCCAACTCTCCTATCAGCCTTACTCTGTGAGTGACAGGGTGGAGCTCCTCAACCCCCTGATTGGCCCTGCTCTGTGCATGACAGGGGGGAGCTCCCCAACCCCCTGATCAACCCTGCTCTGTGCGTGACAGGGTTTGGAGCCCCAACCCCCCTGATGGGCCCTGCTCTGTGAGTGACAGGGGGCAGTGCCCCAACCCCCTGATTCGCCCTGCTAGTGAATGACAGGGGGTGGCGCCGCAACCTCCCCATTGACCCTGCCTTGAGTGTGACAGGGGGCAGTGCCCCAACCCACCAATCGGCCCTACCCTGAGCGTGACTGAGGGTGGCATTGCAACCTCCCGATCCGCCCTGCTCTGTGCATGACAGGGGGCGGTGCCCCAACTCCCCAATCAGCCCTGCTCTGAGCCCGACCAGGGGCTGCACCTAGGGATTGGGCCTGCCCTCTGCCACCCAGGAGCAGGCCTAGCCAGCAGGTCGTTATCTCCCAAGTGGTCCCAGACTGTGAGAGGGCACAGGCTGGTGCTGAGGGACACCCCCTCCCCCCCCGAGTGCACAAATTTTTGTGCACCGGGCCTCTAGTATATTTATAAATGTGTGTGTGTGTTTACCTGAGAATTAATTAAAGAGGAAGTAAATGGATGACAGTTTTCCTGCATGTGTGGAAACAGTACAGGTGGAGGTGTGACTATGTTCTTTATATAAAAAGGTCTACACTAAAACAAAAATAAATTATTATTTTGATATTGAGACAATAAACATAATTTATTTCAGTTTAATGGCTGGTGTCAAAATGTACTGTATTCATACCCCATTTTTCCCAAACACCCTTTTCATTGCTTCTTTCACATCTTTGTTCCTCAAACTGTAGATGATGGGATTCAGCATGGGAATCACGATGGTGTAGAATGTTGATACTATCATGTCATGGTCCAAAGCGTAGCTGGAACTTGGTCTCACATACATGAAGAGGATGGTTCCATGATAAATTGACACTCCAGTTAGGTGAGAACCACAGGTAGAGAAGACTTTTCTCCTCCCTTCAGCAGAATGCATCCTCAGAATGGCCAACAGAATAAAACCATAGGAGACCAGGACAATCAGGATGGTGACTATCTCAATAGAGCCCACAAAGTAGAAGAGTAGAAGCTGGTTTGTGTGTGTGTCAGAACAAGAAATGGCAAGGAGAGGAGGGATGTCACAAAAGACATGTCTAATTTCATTGGATGCACAGAAGGACAGGCTAAAGGTGGCCACTGTGTGTATGGAAGCATGCAAAATGCCACCAACATAGGAAGCAATGATGAGTGACACATAGACTCTGGGTGACATGCTGACTGAATACAGGAGAGGGTCATAGATTGCTACATAGCGGTCATACGCCATTGCAGCCAAGAGGAAGCATTCTGTGGTTCCAAAAGTAACAAAGAGAAACATTTGTGCTACACAGCCAAGATAAGAAATGGCTTTATTTTCTTTCAGGAAATTGACCAACATCTTTGGAGTGACAACTGAAGAATAACAAGCATCCAAGAATGATAATACACTAATAAAATAATACATGGGGTTGTGGAGCCGAGAATCCCGAGTGACCAATAAAACCATTCCCAAATTTCCTATGAGAGTAAAAAGATAGATTTCTAGAAATAGTAAAAACAGGAAGACTTGTACCTCAAAATTATTTGTGAAGCCCATCAATATAAACATGGTGACTTCAGTCACATTTTTCATCTGAATGCTATATAAATCTAAATCTGATGTCAACTGTGCCATTTTCATTTTTATTTACAGTTTTTAAAGCAACATTTTTGGAAATAGAATCCACCCTATCATATACTCTTACTTATTTCTTAGAAGGGCATATTGAAATCCCTTGGAAGGAATAGGCAGTGATGAACATGCTGGAGCCAATGAACGCATTATCCTGTCAAATTAGAGAATTTTTATTAGGTGGTTGGCTAAATGTGTCATGTTAAAAAATACATCAATTTATCTGGTTTAATTTTCAATTTATGTTCTGTTCAATTTACTCCCATCTAGTTTCATATCTCATCATCTTAAATCTACAAAGATGAATAAGTATTGAAATTTTGGTCCAAAAATATTATAATAGAAAGTATACATCTGAATACTAATTCTAGATTTTCTACAGTGTTCATGAAATGCCCTTTCTTAATGTTTACAATTGTTAAAATGAAAGCAACCACACATATCACAGGATTGTGTAAAAGTAAGAATTGTATTTAAATGAGAAAAACAATGTAAAAGATATTTGTTTTTAAATTGTTCCCTGATGACTAGAAAGCGAGCTAACCTTTCAACTTACTGTATGGTGTTAACCTTTTCCAACCAAATCATGTATAGCTTCCTTTTGGCTAGTATCCCTTTTCATCAGCACTGCTAGAACACTGGTGAACAAAAACAGATATATTTCTGGAGGCCGATTCACCTTGTATGCAAATCATAATAAGACATTGGTTTTGTTTTGTGTTTGTTTGTTTTTTTAGTTTTCTTTTTTGGTATGTCTATCACCACGTTGTCCATTTAGTCCTACAGAATTTATTATACTGTTAATAATTTTCCAAATTTAATTTAATGCCAATATAAGATTGTTTTTCTATTTATCCTTACAAAATCCTTGGGCATATTTTTAAGACTTAAGTACATCAAAAATAAATCGTGGCCATTTCTTTAATATGTTATAGTTTCTTAAGGAGTCATTAAAATTATTATAAAATAAAAATTACAGAATAATATATTATATAATTTCTAGATGCTATTGCTAAAAGAGTAAAATTATGATTTAAGCCTCCAAGTGGTGTTTTATTTTTGGTATATTTCCCGATGACTCCAGACTGTTTCTTATTTAGTGAAATGTAAATAAAAGAAAAGTATATATTTTTTAAAAAGTTGAGGAGTCACCTGTATCTAGACTGTAATTCTTTTTTTAAAAAAATATATTTTTAGTGATTTCAGAGAGGGAGAGAGAGATAGAAACATCAATGATGAGAGAGAATCATTGATTGGCTGCTTTCTGATTGAGCCCGTAACCTGGGCATGTGCCACCGAACCGGCTAGGGCCAGGACTGCAATTCTTGTTTTTCCTTCAGTGTGTCACAGACTGAAGGAGTGAAAAATCTGCAGTGTACAAGGCCGGGGACATACCAAGGATTTATATTTGTGACATGAAACACACTATTTGTTTGTCATATTGAGACATTCCTACATCAAGAAGAAATGAGAAAAATCTACTAAAATTATTAAAATTATTCTTAGAAGAAGAAAACTACATGTCTTTATTTTCCCAGCAAGGTCTTCCCAGATCTATGTGGAAGACGTTTTAAATACAGACAATAAATAGCTTTTCAAATGTGGGGTTACCAACCCCCACAATAAAATGCTCATTTAAATTATTAGAGAATTATAGAGTAAAAAATATATAATTGCATTAAGTTTCAACTTCTGTATAAATACAAGCACCTCAGAATAGCCTTAAGAACACACACACAAATGTCTTATAATAATTTTCAGTTTAGTTTGAATAGTTAGGTTAATAAAATAACATAAAATAATCAATTGATATTATAAATATGCATTAATATATTTTGGGAGCATCACAACACATTTATTTCTGTTTTAAAATTTTTTCATTCTCTCTCTCTGTCCCTCCATACTCTCTCTCTCATCCATGGGTACATATATATTTAAAAAATACTTATGAAATGGATTCATGGACAAAAGAAGAATTAGGCAGATTAGAAGAAGCACAGTGGAAAAAAATATGTAAGCAACTTTAGAAAAATATACCAATATGTAGTGTACTAAAGGTATCCATTACAAACTGCACATTGACTGTTATATACAGGAGAAATTTCAGCAACATTATAGTTCTAACTTTTACTCAATTGATGTGTCTGACATAATTTAATAGTGGAAAATTAAAAACATTATATTTGTACTCTGTATTAATAATCTCAGATTTAGCACCTATGACTGTGTAATCTTGAAAACTTAACTTTATCTTTCCAAACCAAAGAATAGCTTAGATTAACCAAAATTTCAGGAATAGCTTATTGAACAACATGAACATGGTGTGATTTCAGAGTGTTTATACATGGGATGTATTAAAATGTTTATTAAAGCATTTCAATTATATGTGAAGTATACATCTATATGATATATGACTTCAAAATTTTATTTAGCTACAAAATATGATTAGGGGATTGTAATATCAGATTTTCTCAAAGCATTGAGTAATAAATGAGGACCGAACCAGAAGCTAAGTACTCTTCTTATTGTTATATGTTTGTTATATACACTTAAGATATATTTAAATGCCTTTCCCATGAGATTAAACCCAGGGAATCCCAATATTCTAAGGTATCAAGAACCTTAAAAAATAAACTTAAGAATACATTTCTGTCATTGTCTTTTGACTCTGGACATAACAGTAAAATAATAATAGCTTTGCTTAAATTCTTCTGATAATTTTGACCGTAATAACTTTCTAATAGCTCTTGATTTCTCTGATTTTACCTTAAGTAAAAAAAGGTGGTTTATGAAGGAAGGTATATTATTTTAATTCAAATTATGTCCCATTTGAGCAATTACTTACTTCACTGTAGGGAGCTGGAGGAATGATAGGTGAAATATATGGGGTTCATCTTCTTCATTGAAGATGCTCTTTAAACAGACATTTCCGTTGACTTACATTTAAGGACATTAGAACTGATTGTGTTACTTCTAACTAATTTCAATTTGAGAAATAGACGTTAGAAAGCAACTATTAGATTTCAATATTTAACAAAACGTGCTCATCTTGGAACTCTAAAGTCACATGAGTCCCTAAACCCTCACACAGTCAGAAAACAGAAAGCACCATACATTCCTGAGAACAGTTATGCAAACACTAAGCTTGAAAGGGAGGAAAGTCCTAAGGGCAGCTACCACGTATTGTTAAATGGCTACTCAGTGTTGCAAATTTTGTGTAAATTATCTTATGTAACTTACATAGCAAAACTGAGAACCACCGTGACCTGTAACTTGATCAAGGTCACTATAAGAGCAAGGATTAAAGTCCAGGGTGCTTTCTCTCCAAACTAAGCTCTTTTCACTTGCCCATATCACACACTCATTGTGATATGCTGTAAATTTGGAAATGCTATCCACTAGAAGCAACACAAAATACCATCTTCATGCATCTGAATTCTTTTGCAAAGCCACAAGTTTAAGTAGGCCATAATATAGTTGAAAAAAAATAAACAAATTGAAGTAGCTTCTAGATCAATTAGCTACCAAGTAAAATAAATTTAAAATTTGTTTATATCCTTTTATAAGAAAAAGAATTATGATTTCAGTATGACATATACTCAATGGATGACTAGTAGTTAGTTTTCTCTTCATTCAATAATTTTCCTAAATTTGAAATATAGTCTCTTATTTCTACTACTTTTATTCTGTTATCTTTCATCAAAGGAATTAAGTCAAATTTCTAATTTACTAATCTATCTACATGCCTAAATATGTTATCTTTCTTATTATCCCTGCTTTTACCCTTGAATTCTCTCATTCAATTCTTAATTCAACTCTAAGTTAACTAGAAATTTCTATCTCAGATTTAAATATTAAAGCACATAACCTAATTTGAGATTCAAGATTATAATATCTGATATATTTTAAATGATGAAATGCCTTTCCTCTTACCTGTGGAAATGAACTGCTCACTCAATTAAGGCATGCTATGAATGCTAAGCACTTGGATTCTTATACCAGGTTCCCAAGATCTTCTGGAAGTCCACGGGGATACTCCAAGAAGAAAACACTAATTCTCTTCTGGGACAGAAAAAGTAGCAAGGTTATTTTTATGTGTTTTTTCCATAATAAACAAGGGAGTGATTCTGGGGCAATTAACAATATGATAAAAATGATTACATGAATGCCCTTTGGTCTCTGGAATAAAATGACAATTTTAGTGGAAAAAAATTTGAGCAAGACTGAAAAAAAAATATAATGACACAAAACATAGACCTAGCTCATACTAAATAACTATGTGCATAGGTTGCTAACTTGGAATGAGAAATTCTCTAAAATCCACTTTCATCTTTCTGGGAAATTAACCTGTTTATGTGTCTCAAAATCCTCTAACCATGTACATGATGAAATAATCTGAAAGTATAAACTACATTAATAAAAGACAAAGATGCTAATTGACTGTACCTTTGCTATGCCCAAGCCACGCCCACCAGCCAATCAGAGCAACTATATGCAAATTAACCAAACCAAGATGACGGCTGGCAGCCACTGAGCTGGAGCAAGCAGGAGGCTTGGTTGACCTACCGATGAAGGAAGCCAAGCTTCCCACCTGCCCTGGCCGGCTGTGGCCTCTGCAAAAGGCAACAAGTTTCAATTATAGAAGCTAAATAAATCCCAGATACCTGCTTCCAGCCAGCCTCCACTGCGAGTTTGGGTGGCTGGGGGCTGTGGCCAGCCTGCAAACAGCCATAAGCCCCTCACCCAGGATGGCCACACCCTCATGGGGTGAGGGTCCCTGCTGGGGGGCTTGGCCAGCCTGTAAACAGCCATCAGCCCCTCACCCAGGCTGGCCAGGCACCAGAGTGGGGACTCTCACCGTTAAGGGGCTGTGGTCAGCCTGCAAACAGCCATCAGCCCCTTACCCAGGCTGGCCACACCCTCATGGGGTAAGGTCCCCGCTGGGAGGCTTGGCCAGCCTGCAAACAGCCATCAGCCACTCACCCAAGCTGGCCATGCACCCCAGCAGAACCTCCCTCCCTGAAGGGAGTGTGGCCAGACTAAAAACAACCCTCAGCCCCTTACCCAGGCTGTCCAGGCACTCCAGCGGGACCCAACCCTGACCCAGAACACCCTTCAGGGCAAACCAGCTGGCCCCCACCCATGCACCAGGCCTCTATCTACACTAATAAAAGAAACATGCAAATTGGTGTCACTCCGCTACCCTTACCATTGGCTAATCAGAGAGATATGCAAATTAACTGCCAGCCAAGATGGCGGCCGGCAGCCAGACAGCTTGAAGCGAACATGAGACTTGCTTGCTTCAGTGATGGAGGAAGACAACTTTCCCCACCTGCCGCTGCCGGCCACTGAGCTTGCAGTTTGAAACATTGTTACAAATATAGAAGCTAAACAAAACCCTAGAAACCTGCTTTCAGCCAGCAGGATCGCAACATTGTTTCAATTATAGAACAAATGCAGATCCCTGCTGGGATCTCAGAGCTGGAGTTGAAACAGTGTTTCGATTATAGAACCCAAACAAACCAGATACCTGCTTTCAGCAGCCTAGGCATCAGAGCTAGAGCCAAGCCTCAGAGCTAAAGCTGGCCCAGAATAAAAAAGAAAAAGAAAAAAAGGAGCGGTTGGGAGCTTCAGTCACCCGCCAGCCTGAAAACAGCCCTCAGCCCCTTACCCAGACTGGCCAGGCACCCCAGTGGGGACCCCCACCCTGAAGGGTGTGTGACCAGCTGCAAAAAGCCATCATCCCCTCACCTAGGCTGGCCAGGCACCCAAGGGGGACCCCCACCCTGATCCAGGAGACCCTTCAGGGCAAACCAGCCAGCCCCCACCTGTGCACCAGGCCTCTATCCTATATAGTAAAAGGGTAATATGCCTCCCAGCACCGGGATCAGCAGAGCCGTGAGGCTTCCCGGCACCGGGATCAGCATGATGGGGGCAGTGCCCAAACCCCCTGATCACCCTGCAGCTCTGTGTGTGACAGGGGGAGGGGCCACAACCTACCAATCCGCCCTGCTCTGTTCGTGACAGGGGAAGGCGCCCCAACCCCCTGATCAGCCCTGCTCTGTGCCTGATAGGGGGGAGCTCCCCAACCCACTGATCCCCCTGCGGCTCTGTGTGTGACAGGGTGCTGCGCCCTAACCCCCTGATGGGCCCTGCTCTGTGTGTGACAGGTTGAGCCGCCCCAACCCCGCCCCCCCGCACGGGCCCTGCTCTCTGTGTGATGGGGTAGAGCCATAACCTCCCCATCGACCCTTCCCTGAGTGTGACAGTGAAGGCGCCCCAACCCCCTGATCGGCCCTGCTCTGTGGGTGATAGAGGGTGGCGCCCCAAACCCCCCCCCCCCACGGGCCCTGCACTGTGTGTGACGGAGTAGAGCCATAACCTCCCCATCGGCCCTGCCCTGAGTGTGAGAGGGTGCAGTGCCCCAACCCCCTGATCCGCTCTGCTCTGTGTGTGACAGGAGGTGGTGCCCCAACTCCCCTATCGGCCCTACTCTGTGCGTGACGGGGGGAGCTCCTCAACCCCCATGATGGGCCCGGCTCTGTGAGTGACAGGGGGCAGTGCCCCAAACCCCTGATTCGCCCTGCTCTGTGTGTGACAGGGGGTGGCGCCACAACCTCCCCATCGACCCTGCCTTGAGTGTGACAGGGGGTGGTGCCCCAACCCCCCAATCGGCCCTACCCTGAGTGTGAATGAGGGCGGCATCATAACCTCCCGATCCGCCCTGCTCTGTGCATGACAGGGGGCCGCCCTGCTCTGTGCATGACAGGGGGTGGCGCCCCAACTCCCCAATCAGCTCTGCTCTGAGCCCGACCAGGGGCTGCACCTAGGGATTGGGCCTGCCCTCTGCCACCTGAGAGCAGGCCTAAACCAGCAGGTCATTATCTCCCAAGGGGTCCCAGACTGCGAGAGGACCTAGGCCGGGCTGAGGGGTCCCCCCTCCCCCCCGAGTGCACAAATTTTTGTGCACTGGGCCTCTAGTCCTATATAATAAAAGGGTAATATGTAAATTGACCCTAACAGCAGAGCAACTGGGAATCACTGGTCACTATGACACACACTGACCACCAGGGGGCAGACGCTCAATGCAGGAGATGCCCCCTGGTGGTCAGTGTGCTCCCACAGGGGGAACTCTGCTCAGCCACAAGCCAGGCTGATGGCTGCCAGTACAGCGCTGGTGGTGGAAGCCTCTCCCGCCTCCTCAGCAGCACTAAGGATGTCCAACTTCAGCTGGGCCTGCTCCCCACTGGCAAGTGGACATCCTCTGAGGGCTCCCGGGCTGCCATAGAGATGTCTGACTGTCAGCTTAGGCCCAATCCCCTGGGGAGTGAGCCTAAGCCAGCAGGTGGTCATTCCCCAGGGGTGTCAGACTGCAACAGGGCACAGGCCGGGCTAAGGGACCCTCCCAAGTGAACAAATTTTTGTGCACTGGGCCTCTAGTTAATAATAATTTAATATAATTATTATACTTATTTAAATGTTATTGTACTATACTGGTGAGTGGTATGAGAGATACAGTGAAACTCCTTATGTATTTAATAGAGGAGATAAGATATGAATTCATGAACAGGAATTATGGACAGCAGAGATGGAACTGTGTACAGATAATGGTAACATTCTATGTAATACAATATTAGAGATCTGGCAGAGATAAAGACCAAAATTTGAGTTGCCAAGGGTCTTGTCTTGGAGACCATATATAACTGTCCATAGGTTTGTGTATAGGTCCTTCACATCATTTTTTAAATTCCGAAGTATTTTATTTTTTTTGCTATAATTGCAAAAGGATTTTTTCTCTTTTTTTCCTGAAATTTCGTTGTTAGAATATAGGAACGAAATGGACTTTTGTACATTGATTTTGTATCCTGAAATTTTATACTGTATTTGTTTATTATTTCTAATAGTTTTTGGTGGAGTCTTTAGGGTTTTATATATAAAGAATCATGCCATGTGCAAAAGTTACAATTTTACTTCTTCATTCCGAATTTGAATGCCTTTTATTTCTTTCTCTTGTCTGGTTGCTGAGACTAGGACTCCCAGTAGTATGTTGAATAAGAGTGGGGAGTGCGCACATCCTCGCCTTGTTCCTGGTCTTAGAGGAAAAGCTCTCAGCTTTTCACCACTGAGTATAATATCAGCTGAGGGTTCATCATATATGGCCTTTATTATGTCGAGGTAACTTCTTTCTATACTCATTCCATTGAGTGTTTTAATCATAAATGGATGTTGTATCTTGTCAAATGCTTTTTCTTCATCTCTTCATATGATATGCGATTTTTACATTTTATTTTGTTAATGTGGTGTACTACATTGAAACGGATCAAAGTCCTGAGGCAATAAATTACATTGAAGACACCATACGTACTAAACTTGGTCTTTGAAGAGGTTTTTATGAATTTGACCCCAAAGGCAAAAAAAAGTAAGGCAAAAGTAAATGAAGGGGACCATATTACAGTAAAAAAAAAAAAAAAAAAAGTGTCTGCACAGCAAAAGAAAACACCAAATAAACAAGAAGGCAACCACAAGGGGTTAATACTCAAAATATATAAAGAACTTATATCTTCCAAAGCTCCCTCGCTGTTTAAACCTTATCTTCCTATTGCAATTGCCCTACTCAATTTTCAACTGATATTCTTCTCAGTATTGTCTTTCTTTTTTTTTTTAAAGGATGTATGTGCTGCATATGGCTGAGATCCTTAATGATCTATAATACTATATCAGTCTCTCGCAGTTCTTCTGTGAACTGTGATTAAGTTTGAATTAGTGTCAGAAAACTGAAGAAAAATTACGGTTTACACATGTCAAATTCTTCTGTTCCAGTCCTAGGTGCCCCCATGCATGTTTTTTTGTTTGTGTATATAGCTATTTATCAAAATATTTTTTATTTAATCCAAGTAAACTATAAGTAGTAGTCAGGATTCACAAAATTACATTACTTTTATAAAGTCCTAAATGGAATTTTGGGTTTCTTATTAATTGGAGCAATAATCTTCCAATAAGTTCAAATATATATTCATTTAAACCACAGCACTTTATAATTTGAATAGAGTAAAAGTAAATTTCACTGACTATAAGTCTCTTTGCTAGATTCTGCAAGAGGTATATTGCAGTTTGACATTATTACACTTTACCATATGTGCTGATTGCTGTAATATAAAATGGCTTATTTTGCCAAAATAAGGACATTGGTTCTCAGAGAAGTTAGTGCTAACCCAGCGTCTGAGCTATTATATGAGTACGTCTCATATCTTAAAGTTTCTTATCTAGTATCAAAATACCTGTCAACAGTATGGGTTTGTACCATACTGTTGTCTGTGTCTATGAATTTGCCCCTTCACCTTTTCCACCCAGGCCCCCAAACTCCCTCTGACAGTTGTCAGTCTATTTTCTGTATCTATGAGTCTGTTTCTATTTTGCTGTTTATTTTGTTCTTTAGATTCCACATGTAAGTAAAATCAAATGGCATTTGTCTTTCTCTGACTGCCTATTTTATCTAGCACAATACTCTCCAGGTCGATCTATGCTATTGCAAAAAGTAAGATTTCTTTATTTTTTACAGCTGGTAATATTTCACTGTGTAAATGTACAAAAGGGGGCTGGGAGGAGCTGGAAGAGGGTAAAGGAGGGATAAAGGTGATGGGAAGAGACTTGACTTTCGATAGTGAACACATAATACAATATAAGGTGTACAGATAATGTACTATGGAATTGTACATTTAAAATGTATGTAATTTTATTAGCCAATGTTACCCCAATAAATTCAATATAATTTTTTTTATTGCTTAAAGTATTACAAAGGGTATTACATATGTGTCCATTTTTCCCCCCGCCCTAGACAGTCCCCTAGCCTCCCCTATCCAATATAATTTTTTTAAAAATTCTGTTTTTTAAGACCTCATTTTAAACCTCAGACCAAATAACTTTTTTTTTCATTTTCTATAAATCAACATATAGCACATTTTTCCAGAACCACTTACTTTTTTGTTATTGAGTAAATCATCATTGTTGCTATTTTAATCCAGAAGGTAATTGGGGCATATTCCCCTTAGAGTTCCTCCTGTGGGTTTTATCAAAGTTGAATAAATTGACATAAGCAATCTAAATGAAAATATTCGCAATGTTACTAAGCAGGCATTTTCTGTTCTACAGGTAAGGTGCATTTTCAGATGATTTGCAGAATATTTTAATAGGTAAGATCTAAAATAGCAGGTCAAATGTATGTTATAAAATCTCCAGTACTAATCCCTTTAATTGTTTCCTATTGCTTAGGTGAACTCACCAGTTTGCAATTATTCAGCCTGTCTAAGAATTGAAAGACAATAATTCCTAGAACAAAACAAAAACATTATAAATATTGAACTTATGTTTCAAAGTGAAATGAGAATGCTCCAAATAGAGTATATGCTTTCTTTTCCCTGATGGAAGCATACAGACCAGCATACAGTAAACCAATCAGGAAATTTATTCATAGAGGATAAGAAAACATTTGACCTATTCAACTACCTGTGGGCTATTTTCATATTATGAGGAAAATAATAACTCTTTTAGGTTTATGTTGCTAACTATGGAATGTAGAAGCCACTTCAGATTATTGCTTATTTCAAAATGTTCCACTAGTCTTAATAGCTTTAAAAAAATCCAATACAAGGTCATGTTTTGTTTATTTCTGTGAGATGGTGAAGGGGGAAGTCAGTTGCAGAATGGAGTCATGGCACAATAAAATGCAGTGAAAAGTGCCTGCACCATGAGGGAGACCTGGGGTTGAATCTTGGCTCGGGCATTTATTCACTGTGAGAGTTGCTAACAGGTGAAATACAGCAATGCAGCAAAAGTTCATTTCTACAGCTCAGTAAGGGTTATAAAAGTGTTATTTCTCTCCTCCTTTGCAAATTCAGTGTTTGCTGCCCATGATTAAAGTTATATTTTTGGAAATGGGTTCAAATCTATACTAATAAAAGAGTAATATGCTAATTAGACTGGGAGACCTTCCAGGAGACCTTCCAGATGTTCTTCTGGGCAAAGCCGTGGTGGTGGGGCCGAGGTAGAGGCGGTTAGAGGCCAAGAGGGGAGGGCAATTGTGGGTGATCAGGCTGGTGGGGAATGGGGCCATTGGGGGTAAGCAGGCCAGCAGTGGGGGGAGGGCAGTTGGGGGCGAACAGGCCAGCAGGCAGAGTGGTTAGAGGCAATCAGGCCGGCAGGCAGGCAGGTGAGCAGTTAGGAGCCAGCAGTCCCGGATTACGAGAGGGATGTCCGACTACTGATTTAGGCCCAATCCCTGTAAACTGGCAGGACATTTTTCGAGGGGTCCCAAATTGGAGAGGGTGCAGGCCAGGCTGAGGAACACACCCTCCCCCGTGCACGAATTTCATGCACTGGGCCACTAGTTAATTATAAAAGTCGATTCTCTATTACTAAATTCTTTACAATACATAGACATTTTCTCTTTATAACTCTGAGTCTTTTCAATATATCCTGATAAATTTTAGTCATAATCATCTAAATGAAATGACAGTTAAACCAAAATGTTTAACATAGTAATTTTTCATTATCTTATTTACTCAAAACAAAATTAAGCCCGCTGCTATGTGGCCAATGGGATTGTATTGATCTGTGTGTTTGTTTGTTTTTAAATAACAGGTTATACAACTCACAAAGCTTCTTTATTTCCCATTCCAGACACATAAAAAGTGCACAGAGGAAAAACAAGAATCATAATATAATTCATTGGATTTAATCTGATAGGAAAATATTTAAGTGCATATTAATTATCAAAAAAATAAATATTTCACATGTTGCTAAAGAAAGATATCTAGTGTAAGGCACCCAACTATGTATTTTAATTATATAGTTATAACTTAGTGTTGCAGTCCAATATGTGCTAATTTTTAAAAAATAAACACATGTAATGACAAAAGTTCACTTATGTGGGCATCCTAAATTTATAACAAAATTTGACATATTTAAAATAAGTTGCTTTAAATATTTATTGTTTTTTTTTATTTAATTAATCTGCCTAGCTGTGCATTATTGTGTCTGCTTTGTCATTTAAGTCTACTGCTCTTTGAAAGAAGAGTAAATTTTGGAGGACAAACCTAACATCACATTTGACTTAATTATGGAGCTGAGTACACACTTTCACATTCCAAATATTATGTAATTTTCCTCATACCAGGTGTATCATTGAACTGATGGCAAGAACTGTATTGGGCTTGAGCTTTTTCTTGTGATTCCTAATTGCAATAAAACACAGATTGATTTCATCACATTTATCAAAGTTTATTCTGTTATTTCTATCATTTTTGTCTTGACCTCATCTACATAAATTCCTTCCTCTAAACCTCCCTTTCATTAATTGTCATGTCATCATTTCCCATGCCATTTAAAAAATTATATATATATATATATATATATATATATATATATATATATATATATATATATATTTGGGTTTTCTCCGATCAATTTGTTAAGATTGTTTTAATGAAATTATATATATATATATATTTAAAAGCATTTTATTATGCTAGAGCAGCTAAAAAATGCAGAGTTAATTAGAATAAGTGGTTCAAATGTCCTAATTTGTTTTGTTGTAATTTTTATTTCCAATACATAGGATTCAACCAAAATTCTGCCTTTCGGGACATGTTGTTTGAGTTGTTCTTCTTTTATCTGCCTTTAGTCTTCCCAATAATTCTATGAAAATGTTTGCTCCTGATAGTGACAATTCTTCTAGGTAATCCTGACTTTGTCCTTCCCATAAGATTGTTCATATGTACTTTATTCTCTATTTCAAATCCAAATGGTTCTCACACTGATGAAATCATGTTAAAGTACTGAAACTGGAGCTTGACTTGCATTATGAATTAAAATAATGTACAAATTATTATTTGCAGCAGATTATGTGCCCTAAGACCAACTCAAATTTTCTATGGGTGGATATATAAAAAATTAAATAAATGACTATGATAACTAACTTGAATAAAACCTATTTTTCCAACTAGTGTTATATTATTGGCTAATAATAAAACTTTGAGTGCAGGTTCAGGTATCACTTTGACTCCTAATTTAAATAACCATTCCACAATGCAAGAAATATTATTTCTATTACTTCTAACTGATACTTTACAGTTTATTTACTCTTAATTATGAAGTTTATGTATAGGTGCAATTATTATTTCTTCTATAGTCACCACATAATTTTGAGAGAGTAGAAAATTATATATTAAAAAGAACTTAGATTTCCAAAAATGATGCAAATGACCAGCTATTTGCCCAAAAGGACAATCTAATGCAGAACATTTAAATAGCAAATTTAATGGAAGATAAATTATCATAAAATTTTATATCAAATCCTAGTCCATGTTCTTTAAAAATATCTTGATTAGCTTTTTTTCAATAACCTAATGGAGTTGGAACACTTTTAGAGATTAACTCATAAAAATTTATAATTCATTAGGCTGTTAGTCCATCAAACTAACCTAATTTAACACATTCTATAAAGTTATTTTAAAGATATACTTTTATTAATATACTAGAGGCCCGGTGCACAAAAATTTGTGCATTCAGGGGGGAGGGGGGTCCCTCAACCTGGCCTGTGCCCTCTCACAGTCTGGGGACCCTCAGGAGATAACGACCTGCTGGCTTAGGCCTGCTCCCGGGTGGCAGAGGGCAGGCCCAATCCCTAGGTGCAGCCCCTGGTCGGACTCAGAGCAGGGCCGATTGGGGAGTTGGGGCACCGCCCTCTGTCATGCACAGAGCAAGGTGGATTGGGAGGTTGCAATGCCACCCTCAGTCATGCTCAAGGTAGGGCCGATTGGGGGGTTGGGGCACCACCCCCTGTCACACTCAAGGCAGGGTTGATGGGGAGGTTGCGGCACCACCCCCTGTCATGCACAGCGCAGGGCCAATCAGGGGGTTGGGGCGCTGCCCCCTGTCACTCAGAGAGCAGGGCCCATCAGGGGAGTTGGGGATCCGTATCCTGTCACGCACAGAGCAGGGTTGGTCAGGGGGTTGGGGAGCTCCCCCCTGTCACGCACAGAGCAGGGTTGACTCTCGTTCAAAGCACTCAGCTCCTTCCTTAGGGCTATACATTGGCAGCAATCTAGGTATAGCCTGTGGTTTGGAGTCCACAGACAATGTTTCCAAATTCTTGGTGTCATTACCATGTTGTCTGTGATGGTGCATTTCATCTAGAGCACAAATTTTAGTATTATTTATTTTATTATTTCAACTAGAGCACAAATACAAAATCCATTCTTTAATTTCTTACAATACACAGAAAGTAGGCATTGATGTTTATAAAGGTTAAACTCAAGAATGACAAAAAACAAGCACAATTTGTAGGGTAAGGTACAACTGGCTGGCAGATTGGACTCTTCCCACAACTGAGCTGCAGCTCATCTTTATGCTTTTCCCTTGAGGCCTGGTCCTGACTCAACTTTGGTTGTTTTACTTTGACATCTACCCCTCTGTGATGCCCTTGCAGATGCTACCACTCCTCAATTCCCAGGCTTAAAACCAAGGTACAGAAAAGCATACCTACTATGCTCATGTTTAGCTCTGCTTCCAACAAGCCTCATTGTCATTGTCAATACATGTGTCTTTCTTTTTTTTCCTTTTTCCTTTATTGATTAAGGTGTTACATCTGTGTCCTTATGTGTCTTTCAAAAATAATTTTAAGTGGCAATGGTCCTTCCTTCTTCCCTTCCTTTCTTCTTTCTATTCTATTTCTTATTATTAATTATTATTATTATTATTATTATTATTATTATATTTTTATTTTGTAAAAACCCTTTTCATTCCAACCAAAATAATCTCCTTAGAAGACAGAGTACTAAGAATACTTCTCTAAAGGATCTATTGAGACACTTTTCGAAAGAGAGCATACAGAAGACTCAGAGACATATGAAAACATGCTAAAAGTCATTAATCATCCAAGAGATGCAAATAAAAACAACAATGAGATACCATCTAACACCTGTCAGAATGGCTATCGTCAACAAATCAACAATTAACAAGTGCTGAGAGAATGTGGAGAAAAAGGAACCCTCCTGCACTGCTGGTGGGAATGCTGACTGGTACAGCCACTGTGGAAGACAGAATGGAGTTTCCTCAAAAAGTTAAAAATGGAACTTCCATTTGACCCAGTAATCCCACTTCTAGGAATATATCCCAAGAAATCAGAATCACCAATCAGAAAGGAAATATGCACCCCTCTGTTCATAGCAGCACAATTTACAATAGCTAAGATTTGGAATCAGCCTAAGTGCCCATCAGCAGATGAGTGAATTAAAAAACTGTGGTACACATATGTGATACCTTAATCAATAAAGAAAAAAATAGCCAAAACCGGTTTGGCTCAGTGGATAGAGCGTCAGCCTGCGGACTGAAAGGTCCCAGGTTCGATTCCGGTGAAGGGCATGTACCTTGGTTGTGGACACATCCCCAGTAGGAGATGTGCAGGAGGCAGCTGATCTATGTTTCTCTCTCATCGATGTTTCTAACTCTCTATCTCTCTCCTTTCCTCTCTGTAAAAAATCAATAAAATATATTTTAAAAAAATAAAGAAAAAAAATAAATTAAAAAACAACTGTGGTACAACTAATCAATGGAATACTATGCTGCTATACAAAAAAAAAGAAGGAATTTTTACCATTTGCAACAGCATGGATGGAACTGGAGAGCATTATGCTAAGCAAAATAAGCCAATCAGAGAAAGATAAATATCACATGATCTCACTCATATGTGAGATATAATGATCAACATAATTTGATGAATAAGAATAGATCCAGAGACAAATGGTAGGAGCGGGAGATGGGGGGGCAGTTAGAGAGCAACCAAAGGACTTGTATGCATGCATATTAGCATAACCAATGAACACAGACATTGGGGCGGTGGGGGCTTGCCCAGGTGGGAATGGCTGGTGAGGGGGGGTCAACTGGGGGAAAAGGAGACATATGTAAATCTTTAGACAATAAAAAAATACAATAAGTAAAGAAATAATTTTTAAAAAGAATACTTCTCCAAAGTGGGATTGTTAAGATTAAATAACACCTCAACAGTGCAAATGCAGAGCATCTCTTATTACAATATATTCCACCAAAAACTTTTTCTGCATTTCTTTTCTCCTGTTTTGATTTCTCTCTCCACTGTGATTCTCTCAATTCCTTCCTTTAAATATCTATTCTTAGTAATTTACTACATTATGATTTTTCCACAGTCCTTTCTTTCTTTAAAGTTTATTTTATTTATTAATTTCAGTTTACATTCTATATTATTCTGTTCAGTTTCGTAAATACAGCAACGTGTTTAGAAAATCATGTACTTTACAGAGTAGTCCCCAACTGCTTTAAGTACCCACCTAGACCCATACTTATTTCTCTTGATATTATTGATCATATTTCTTATGCTATAATCTACATCTCTGTGACTACTCTGTAACTAACAATTTGTACTACTTAATACTTTCACCTTTTTTGAAGAGCTCCCAAGCCCCTCCCCTTTGACAACTGTCAGTCTGTTGTCCTATAAGTCTGTTTCTAGCACAATTCTTTCTTGAATTTTAGCAGCTCTTTTTATGAAATATCATTTTTTACACATGTTCTTGCTTTTATTTTCTATGTCATGTTCAATACACCATAGACATTATTAATTAGTTTGTGTGTACCTGCGTTTCCTTATGGTGTATTTTCCCAATATATTTTTATTATCAATAAATATTTATAGCACATTTCTCATTTGTTTACATAGTATTTTTAAATAGGTGGGACTTCTTTGGAACCCTTTTCTCTCCCTCATACTTAAATGAAATAAATACATACACTTGGCAGGATGCTGTTGCTTTTTTTTTATTATTTTTATTTTTTTTTTAATTCTTTGGGGAAGGTTAGGGTTTCAATGTATCTTTCTGGATCTATACCTAGAGATTTTCAATCTCCGCTGTTAACATAACTTTTGTTGTCAATGTTGTTTTTGTTGTTGTTCTTTGTATGTTTCAAGAGCATTCTTTAATCACATGCATGAGTGTGCAGCACACACACTGAAATGGGTTCTAGCCAGCAGTCTTGTGCTTCCACAATATTCCAAGGAAAAGAAATATGACAACAGAAGGAAACAAGGGTTTACACAGAAGTTAAATAAGACCAAAAATATAAATATTAAGATAAATGTAATAAATATTGGGGTTTTTTATTTTAATTGGCTTAAAAAATGAATCACCAACATAAAACTATACTTATATATTGGGGTTTTAAAACATACAAAGAAGTAGATTTTTATGACAAAATTAGCACAAAGTTTGGGTGAGAAGAAGTTGGTCTTTACTTCTCTAAGTTTCTTATATTAAAAGTCATACTGTATATTATTTTTAGTTGACAATGATACATTAAACATGTATATTATCATTCCCATGGTCACCACTAAACAGAAAAAAAAACCAAACACGTTACCAATATCAGCATTAAAAAAGAAAAAGAAAAACACTTGGTCCCTACAAACATTATAATAAAAATAATAGAATATTATAAACACCTCTTTGACAATAATTTTGATAATGAAAAGAAATATGCAATTGCTTAAAGACGCTCACATCAGAAGACATGGGTGACATAAATAATCCTTAATCTATTAAATAAATTAACATATTCCTTAAAAGCCATGCAGGAAGTCTCTCACCACTGTATGCATAAAAGTTTGAGGACTGTTTTTCTAATGTGAAAATGTCACTTCAGTCTCAGAAGGTAATGTGCAGAGTGCTGGGTGAACCCTCTTTACCCATGCAGAATAAGAAAACATCTGGGAGATAACAGATCAAGGCAAAAAGAAAACTAGTTTCCATGGTGACCTCATGAAGAAGAGCCATGGACAAACCAGAATCAGCTAAATTCTGCAAGTTTATAACCAAGGATATGTTTTCCTTTGTGGAACCACTCTGTTCCTGAATCCCTTGGCAATACCAGGATAGCCTGTCCTCTTACTAATGCAGACTCTCTTCCTGGCATCATTCCATCATGGAATTGTCTTTTGTCTGTCAGGATTATTCTTCCTGTAAATAAGATTATGCCCGTGCGTTTGAGGAGATTGAACAAATATTGCCAAAATCACATTGTCTTCTATCAGCAGTTCTGAGAATGTTTCCCAGCAACATACACCTTTCAGAGGTTCCCGGTATTTGACTTCTGCCTTCCTTAATATAATAATTAATTCTGTTTTTCACCACTCTTACAACAGAGCGATGATGAAGAATGTGACCTCTAGACTGTCTGGGTTCCAAAGGAGCTTGTTCTTTAACTAATGGAGTGACCACAAACCAGTTATTTCATCCCTTGTGCTTCAGTTTCATCCTCTGTAAGATTTGGCTTTCAGATACATTTATTGCGGCATTGTTCCAAGTGCTGGGCATAAAACATTGAACAAAGTCGAAAAGGCCTGTGCTCATTGCGCTTATGGGATAGTTGGGGGTGGGAAGCAGAGCAGAAGCAAAAGGCACAAGCTACAGATGTAAAATGGTAAATGGAGATAACTATTATGGAAAACAAATGAAGCATGAAAGAGGGATAGGAGGAACCAGTACAATTTTAAATAAGATGATATAGAATGTTCTTATTCAGAAGAGATTGGCGATATAGTGCAGGGATCTATAAAAAGGGAGTTCCAGGATAAAGAAGAGAGAATGCTTGGTTCTATAGCCAGTGCTCATAATTATTCTAATACATTTCTTCTCTTTTTAATAAATAAAATGATTTCTGAAACTGTTATCAGTGTGCCAACTGGATCTCTTTTTCATAATAACGTTCTTTGTCATTGGGGTATGCATGGTAATTTGTATGCTGGGTGGAATTCAAAAGATCACATCTATAATTTCTCATTTTACTCATCAGTTCTCCTTAAAAACACATATATATTTGGACCATGGATTTAACACATATTCTATAGTTTACAATTACAATGTGGATTTGAAAAGACGCATTGCGGAAAATAGCCGATATTTGATTGAGTAAAGGATGGCTCCACAGAAATACAAAAAATGAAAGGACTTGATGGTTTTTGAAAAGACCAAAGAAATGCCCAATAGGAAAGAGAGAACAGAAAGCTTAGCACTTTAACATCACGGTCACTTTAATAGCCTGAAGCCCTCTGTCTTCTGCATGACTCTAATGAGAGCATTTTTCACTTCTTTATTCCTCAGACTATAAATGAGTGGATTCAGCATGGGGATCACAATAGCATAAAAAACAGAAGCTACTTGATCCTTTCCCAAGGCATAGGACTCACGAGGTTTTAAATAAGTAAAAATCATAGTGCCATAAAAGATGGTGACTCCCAGGAGATGGGAGGCACATGTAGAGAAGGCTTTTTGCTTTCCTGAAGTGGAGGTAATTTTCAGGACAGTGGACAGAATGGCCAGATAAGACACACATATTGTGATAACAGATACCATTAGGGTGGAGCCAGCAAAAATGAATATTATGACTTCAATGTCTTGAGTGTCAGTACAGGACAGGGCTAGAATTGGGGAAGTGTCACAGAAAAAGTGATGGATTACATTGGAGTCACAGAAACGCAGCCTGCTCATGCAAAGTGCATTGATAATGGAATTAATAAAGCCAAGAAAATAGGACCCAAAGGTCAGGGAGCAGCAGAGTCCTTTGGACATAAGGACTGGGTAGTGTAGAGGATTGCAGATGGCTACATAGCGATCATAGGCCATTGAGGAGAGAAGAAAACATTCAGTGGAACCCAAAAAGGTAAAAAAGTACATCTGGGTGAAGCAGCTTATGTATGAAATGTACTTGGTGGAAGTCAGCAAGTTCTCTAAGGTTTTAGGAGTGATGACATTGGAGTAAATGAGGTCAATAAATGACAGGTGGCTGAGGAAAAAATACATGGGGGTGTGAAGCTGGAGATCCACGCGGATTATCAGTATCATCCCTGCATTTCCCAGCACACTAGTCAGGTATATCAGGAGAAATAGTATAAACAGGACCAGCTGGGTCTCCTCAGAGTCTGTCAGTCCCATAAGGATGAAGTGAGACACACTTGTGCTATTCCTTCCATCCATTGTGTTCAACTGCTTCAAACTGTTGAGAAATTAAGTGTGATATTTGGGTAGGAATGAGTTCAAAAGGTTATTTATATTAGTTTAATATTTCTAACAATTGATGATAATGAATGGTTTATATAATATGATGGAAAAATTGAGTTCAATTGTTAAATATAGAAATAAGCATAAAATATCCCTTGGACTTAATATAATAATAAAAAAACAACATATTGCATAATAAGAATGAGCTTTACACTGTTTTAAATGCTTCCCTTGATTGATATATCTACTCCATGTGAAAATATTAAACAATAGGTGTGACTATTACCCATATTTTTTAAATAAAAAAAGGGCACAAACAGTTTAAGCCACTTGTTTAGAGATATTAAATGTTGGCTCTGTTATTGCACTAACATAGATAAACTCCAGAGAACATGCTTGTTATACTATATGACTATTTCTAATTTGAGCAAACCTGAGGGAAAATGCTAAATGTGTCATAAACAATGGTAGAAAAACAATTTCAATGCATCACTTACTGTCTTTTTTTTTGAGAATTATTTATTATTAACCACAAACAAATTTCAAATTTAGCAGACTACAATTATAGACCATATATTAGTATTAATTTTCAAAAGATATGTTTTACTAAGTTGACCATTCAAAATCAGATTTCCAAAAATTATATTTCTAAAACATACACCTTGCCTATAAACCATAAATCCATCAACTCTATACTTCTGGTTACAAAACCTGGCATTACCGTGGGTAGGTCTAAGTGTATATGTATGCATACTTTTCTGAAAGTGCTCCCATTTTATCTGTTCCTTACCAAAACTCTCTAATTTTTAGAGTAATACTTACCAAAGTTGGTGGAAAAAACATAAAAACCTTCCTCCAATATTATCTGTCTAGAAATTTGTCAACTTCAAGTTTTTTCACAAGTAAAATATGAAAACCATTTGAGTCAAAATTTTCTGTAATATATTCTTTTCTTTGAGATAACTTCTTTGTAAATTTTTGTGCATTTATTGTTTTATTCCAAGGTAAAAAAAAAAATCAGCTCTTGGGAATGGAAAATTTGCCGAGAAATTATGTCTAAAAGGAATATCAGGGAGCTGCTGTGAATATAAGTGGAACAGACTATGTCTTGTCTCTCTTCCAAGGCACCTCATATACTGGGGAGAGAGGGTAACCCAACATTGGGCCATCCCTGGAGATCAGGTTCCAAGCGAGCTTGCTTGGCATGCTTCCAAGGAAAAAACACGCTGGGACTAATTGCAGTTATGTTATGTTCTGAGGAAATAGTTGCCTTTTTCCCTTAATGGCCCACACTGAGAAGCTTGGTTTGGTCTTCTTTTGTTATCCCCTAAATTTTTAACTGGGTTGGTGGAGAAACCATTTCTAGAGACATAATTACTCTCTGATTGAAACCATGCACGATGGAATAATTCATTTTTCACCGGGAAATATTTTTATGTTTAAAAGTGTGATTCTATCATAGAAATAAATTCCTTTGGAAAAAAATTGGAATGCAACAGAAATCACAGAACGAATTGAGAACATCAATAATATTATGACACTTTGATGAATTTCTCTTATTTTATTACCTTCATTCATACTTATTTGTGCATTTATAGATTTGCATACTTATTACCCTAAATATTTAGCATCCAATCCTCATTTTATAAGCAAAATTTCATAACACACAGTGACCAATGTTACATTAGTCTTTGATAAATATTTTAAGGCAGCACAAGAAAACATGGTGTAGGTTTCCTATTCAGGTTTGACAATCACCTAATTCATCTATGTAGCAATACTTCTGCAATTTATTTTACTATTTTGGTGTATTCTGTATATAAACATGTCAAGTATTTTCTTAAATAGGAACAAAAAATTAAAATACTAAAAGAGGTACAATATTTTATTGAAAATTGTCCAGGATGAAGAAGCAAAAAAAATAATCTGAAAAGGGGTAGAGTGAGAATAAGATTAAAGCGTTCTTAGGAATCATCTAACTCATGATAATGAAATCAATTTATATGGATTTAAAAGTAACTCTTTAAACCGTAGCTGGTTTGGCTCAGTGGAATAGAGTGTTGACCTGGGGACTGAAGGGTTCCAGGTTCTATTCTGATCAAGGGCACATGCCAGGGTTGTGGGCTCTAACCCCAGTAGGGGCTATGCAGGAGGCTGCCCATCAATGATTCTCTCTCCTCATTGATGTTTTTTTTCTCTCTCCCACTTCCCTCCTCTCTGAAATCAATAAAAATGTATTCTAAAAGTTAAAGTAAAAGAAAAAGAAAAATCTATTTTAAAACAAGTAACACTTTTAGGAAAGTTCATTTATACTCCAGAATTTCATAGGATAATTTGTTGGCATGGATAAAGGAGCTACCTTTGCCTGTGTTATATTATTGATGAACTTTTGGAAGGGCAATCTTTGTATTCACGGTGCAGCCAAGAGAGACATACCTGAAAATTTAAAAACCAGCATGAAACTACTTGACAGAAGGTAACCTTAGGACTTAAGGCAAAGGAGAGTGATCACAAGGAGTGATTTTTAATGTTAATGCCACCTCAATAGGCATTGTAATTACAAATTAACAGGAGCATGCTTTTCTTGCTAAATGTTTTCCCAATACTATAGCCACTAAGTTACTTATGATTGCAGGGCTATTCTTGTATCATTTATTGTCAGGAAGAAGAGGAGACATTTTTTTTGGTTGATTTTTCTTTGTTAAATGGCATTTAAATATATAAAATAAATATCAAAAATATAAGTCTTTGTTTTACTATGGTTGCAAATACCAGAGTTAAGTTAGGGTTTTTCAAAATGCTGACATGCCGAGCTCAAAAGGTTCGCCATCACTGTGTTACACTAAGAATAGACTTAAGCGGGACAAGGCCAAAACACAGAGACAAACTAGAAGACTGCAGCAATAATCCTAAAACTAAGAGGATGGTTCCTTGTTAGGGGTGTGGAGTTGGTAGGGGAGATAGTGTTGTAGCTAGTCAGAGTCAGACCCTGTATTTAGAATCAATGTCATATGCTGATGGATTGAGTATAAGCTGTATGAGATAAAGAGAAAATTCTAGGAATAGCCTTGCCGGAAGCCGGTCCATCCTTGCTGCTTGACACAGTCGCTGCAGGATAGAAACATCTGCACAGCATATGTTTCAAGGGACCTGGCATATATAGCATACTGTTCTTAATATGTTTGCTCCCCTTAGCGCTGTGTGTTTTAACCAAGGTCACCTCTCCGAGAAAGGTTGTTTCCCCAGGTAGGGATTTTTCCCTGAAGTTAGGGACGGGATGAAACTCCTTAACTAAGTGCCAGGCGGGTAGTTAATCACTTTAACTACAAACAATCATGCTTAAGCTACATAATCTTTACTCCCTGGAATGGAGATAAGAAACGCCCTAACCTTTGTAATAGAAATTGACAGGATTAAAATCAACTGGTATAAATACGGATGTAACAAGGCAATAAACAGCAGAACCTCTCTGGAGATCCAGACCAGAACTTGGCTGGAGATCCTGGCTGGAGATCCTGGCTAGGCTGCAGATCAACTGAACACTGTCTCCATGTCCTTCCTTCTTCGCCGACTCCGTCTACGCCTTTGGGAACCCCTGGACCTGCTGGGGTTGGACCCTGGCATAGCCTTAAGTCTTTGCCTAAACAAGTAGAAAGGTGGCTTTCTTTTATGTGAGATAAATATATGGATTTTGCTAGAGCCTAACTGAAAAACTATGGTAATTATACATCTAAAGACCTTTGAATATTGTCTGGCACATGGTACGTGCTCAACAAAGTATATTATTACTTTATGTCTATCAATTATTTGGAAATAAACAACGATTCATACTTTTGGCACTCACTACTCTTGTTCTGTATCATATATTTTTTAAATAGTCTTCTGGTATGACATCATAAGCAGGATGATTATGTCTTAAATTACTTCAGACTGCATCTTACATAAAATATGATATGCACTAATCTAACAAGGAAATCACAGGGCAAATGTAAATAGTCTAAATATTCCATGTCGCCTGTATATTACTTTACATGTATGTAATAACATTATATAATATGTAGATAAAATAATCTTAATTTAAATTAATATTTACTCAACTTAAGTGTTATCTACAACTCATGTAATTTGTTGAGAATCTTTTTTTATTAATATACTTTTATTGATTTCAGACAAGAAGGGAGAGAGAGAGAGGGATAGAAACATTGATAATGAGAGTGAATCATTGATCTGTTGCTTCCTGCACACCCCATCCTAGGGATATAGCTTGCAACTCAACATGTGCCCTGATCAGGAATTGAACCTTGTCCTCCTAGTTCGTGAGTTGACACTCAACCACTGATCCGCACCAGCAGGGCTGTTGACCATTTTTGCCAACATATTTCAAGAAGATACATTTCCTTGTTATAGAAATAGACATAAATGAAAGGTGAAAAAATAGTTTATAAAAAATGCCTGGAAAATAAGAAGAGCCCATAAATATACGAAATGACAAAATACTTATACAAGATGAGAGATGATCCAGAAAAGCATATTATTAAATAATAAATGCCCATGAATTATTTATTTCTAATTGCAAACAGAAACAAATAGTACCATAGTCAGTGGAACTCAGCTGGTGGGAGCATTGCCAGTACATGGAAATGTTGTTTGGTTCCATTCTCCCTCAGGGCACATGCCTCGGTTGAGGGCTCAATCTTGGTCCAGGCTTGTACAAGAGTCAACTGAACAATGTTTCTCTCTCACATGGATGCTTCTCTCTCTCTTCCACTCTCTATAAAATTAATAAGTATCATCAAGTGAGGATTATTAACAAAAATAGAAATAGCTGAAAATTTGGAGTACAGTGTAGACCAAATGCATATTAAAGCAAAAATAAGTCATACTTTAAAATGGCATTGATGTATAAGGTAATTTAAAATAAATTAAATAAAGGAAAAAGATGCATAATTAGATTATTGAAAATATTAACTGAATCTTTTGAATTAGTAAAAATGTAAACTTTTAACTCCAAAAAGGAGGTTGCACTTTATTTCTTAGTTTTTATTTTATGTGTGTGTGCTTTTGTTTAAAGACTTTAATATTTTTAGAGCAGTTTTAGGTTCACAGCAAAAGGAAAAGAAAGGTAGAGAGATTTCCCATATACATACACCTCCACCCCCCAATCAACATGCATATTCTCCCTCTTCATCAAATCACACACCAGAATGGAGCATTTCTTACAATTGAGTAACCCACATTGACACATACCTATTAAAATCCATAGCTTACGTTGGGGTCTATTCTTGGTACTGTTGATTTGATGACTTTTAAACATTTTAAATGTGTTTAGAAAGAATAATCAAATATAATGTTATAAAGTAAACACTGAAAATTTCAAAAAAGTATACATTTTGCTTGAGCTATATATCAAGGTTATTTTTGCATTGAGCTACTGTGGGCAATGAGGTAATGTTCCTGTAGACAAAGAATAGACATGAATCTGCTAACCATCAACGTGTGTCTCCCATACTCAACGGTTCTTTCCTATGATGCAGCCCACTTTACATGCCTTCATCCATCTATGCCCACCTCTTCACAGTCCTGGGACTTAGGAGGGTATGAGAAACTGATGTGAATATGAACTGCAGCAATTGCTTTTGCTCTGAATAATAATATCCTTTGTCACTTAACTATAAATCTTGTGACTTCTGCCTTCATCCCTCAAACAGCAACAGGCTACCTTGCTGGTTGTTGGATTGTTTCCTAAGAGTACTTTTATTATAATTTTGTAATTAAATGCATTAGGGTGACAATGCTTAATTAGATTATAGTCTTCTGCAAGGCTCTAATGAGAGCATTTTTCACTTCTTTATTCCTCAGACTATAAATGAGTGGATTCAGCATGGGGATCACAATAGTATAAAATACGGAAGCCACTTGATCCTTCCCCAAAGAGTAGGATTTATGAGGCTTTAAATAAGTAAAAATTGTAGTTCCATAAAAGATGGTGACCCCTAGGAGATGGGAGGCACATGTAGAGAAGGCTTTTTGCTTTCCTGAAGTGGAAGTAATTTTCAACACAGTGGACAGAATGGCCAGATAAGACACACATATTGTGATAACAGATACCATTAGGGTGGAGCCAGCGAAAATGAATATCATGATTTCAATGTCTTGAATGTCAGTACAGGACAGGGCTAGAATTGGGGAAGTGTCACAGAAAAAGTGATGGATCACATTGGAGTCACAGAAATGCAGTCTATTCATGCAAAGCACATTGATAATGGAGTCCAAAAAACCTTTCAAATAGCACCCAAAAATGAGGGAGAAGCAGAGTCCTTTGGACATAAGGACTGGGTAGTGTAGAGGATTGCAGATGGCTACATAGCGATCATAGGCCATTGAGGAGAGAAGTAAACATTCAGAGGTCCCCAAGAAGATAAAAAAGAACATCTGGGTGAAGCAGCTTATGTATGAAATGTACTTGGTGGAAGTCAGCAAGTTCTCTAAGGTTTTAGGAGTGATGACATTGGAGTAAGTGAGGTCAAGAAATGACAGGTGGCTGAGGAAAAAATACATGGGGGTGTGAAGCTGGAGATCCACGCGGATTATCAGTATCATCCCTGCATTTCCCAGCACACTCGTCAGGTATATCAGGAGAAATAGTATAAACAGGACCAGCTGGGTCTCCTCAGAGTCTGTCAGTCCCATAAGGATGAAGTGAGACACACTTGTGCTATTCCTTCCATCCATTGTGTTCAACTGCTTCAAACTGTTGAGAAATTAAGGTGATAATTTTCAGGAATGAGTTTAAACAGGGTTATTGATAATAGTTCAATATTTATAAAAACTAATAATGAGTAGTTTACAGAATATGATGGAAAACGTTTAATTTGGTTCCCAAATAGGCATAAATTGACCTTTAGGCATGATATAACAAAAAATATATATTGCCTAATTTGAGTGAGTCTTATACTGTTCTAAATACTTCTCTATAGTAATTTATTTACTCCACATGAGAATATTATACCACAGGTGCTACTATTAATCACATGTTTAAATGAGTAAAAGGACACAGACAGTTTAAGTATCTTATCCATAGTAGAGCTATTAAGTGTTGGCTCTGTGATTTCACCAAGACAGATTGACTCCAGAGAACATGCCCATTATACTACATTCCTGTTAATAATAACAGGAGCAAACCTGAGGGAAAATGCTAGATGTGTCATAAACAATGATGAAAAACAGTTAAAATGCGTCACTGTCATTTTGTTTTAAAAATTATTTAATAGTAACCACAAATAAATTTCAAATTTATGGGATTAAAATTATAGACCACATATTACTTTCCAAAAGATATATTTTCCTAAATTTAATATATTAAAATCATATTTTTTTCAAATACTACATTTTTAAAACATGTACTTTGCTTGTCGACCATAATTTCATTAGCTCTATATTTCTGGTTTCACAAAACCTGGCATTACTTAGGGTAAGGTCTAAGTCCTATGTGTATGTATACTTTTCTAAAAATACCCCCATTTCATCTGATCCTCACCAAAATTCTCTAATATTCAGAGTAATACTTACCAAGAGTCAAACACACCACAAAAACCCTCCTCCAATATTATCTGTCTAGAAATTTGTCAACTTCAAGTTTTTTCACAAAGAAAATATGAAAACCATTTGAGTCAAAATTTTCTGTAATGTATTCTTTTATTTGAGATAAGTTCTTTGTAAATTTTTGTCCATTCATGTCGTTTTATTCTGAGATTAAAAAAAACAACACAGAAATTTTGTTAAGGTCCTGGTGGAATGGAAAATTTGCCAGGAAATTATGTCTAAAAGGAATATCAGGGAGCTGCTGTGAAATAAGTGGAGCAACCTATGTCTTGTCTCTCTTCCAGGGCACCTCTTATATTGAGGATAGAGGTAACGCAACATTGGGCCATCCCTGGAGATCAGGTTCCAAGCAAGATTGTTTGGCATGTTTCCAAGGAAAAAACACACTGGGACTAAAGATAGCTATATTATGTTCTGAGGAAATAGTTGCCTTTTTCCCTTGATGTCACACAATGAGGCACCTTGTCTGGTCTTCTTTAGTGATCCTCTATATTTTCAACTGAATTTGTGGAGAAACCATTTCTAGAGACATACTTAATTACTCTATGATTAAAACCATCAAAGATGGAATAATTCATTTTTCACAAGGAAAAATTTTATGTTTAAAAGTGTAATACTCTTCCAAAAAAACGTGTAATACTGTCATTGAAATAAAATATGTTCATTAGAAAAAAATTGGAATACAACAGAAATCAAAGAATAAATTGAGGACATCAATAATGTTACAACATTTTGATAAATTTCTACCATTTTCTTACCTTCATTAATACTTACTTGTGCATTTATAGATTTGCATACTTATCCTTATACTGTATATTTAGCATCCAATCCTCACTTAATGACCAAAATTTCATAACACACTATGACCAATGTTACATTAGTCTTTGATAAATATTTCAAGGCAGCACAAGGAAACATGGTGTAGCTTCCCATTCTGGTTTGACAATCACCTAATTCATCTATGTAGCAATATTTCTACAATTTGTTTTACTATTTTAGTGTATTCTGTATATAAATATGTCAAGTGCTTTCTTAAATATGAATGAAAAATTAAAATATGAAAAGAGGTATAATATTTTATTGAGAATTGTTTGTCCCAGATGGACAAGCAAAGAAATAATCTATAAAGGGATAGAATGAGAATAAGATTAAAGTATTCTTTTGAATCTTGTACTAACTCATGGCAATGAAATCAATTTCCATCTAGATTTAAAAACAACTCTTATAAGAAAGTCTGTTTATACTTCATAATTTCACAAGATAATTTGTTGTGGATAAAGAAGCTACATGCATGTGTTATATCATTGAACTTTTGGAAGGGCAATTCTTCTATTCATAAAAACTTAGTACTGCTAAGACAGGCTTAATTGGAAATTTAAAAACCAGAATGAAACTACTTGACAAAGGTAACCTTGGGAGTTAAGGCAAAAGAGAGACAAGGGGTTTTCTTCAATGTTAATGCCACCTCAATAAGCATGATGATTGCAAAATTATTAGGAGCAAGTTTTTTTTTAATATTTTCCAAATACCAGAACCCATTACAGTTACTTATGATTGCAAAGCTGTTCTTGTGTCACGTATTGTCATGGCAGAATTCAAAGTCTGATCAGAGATTTTTAATGTGTTCTGATTTAATGATATGTTTATTATTTAGCACATCACATTTTTAACCATACCTTTTATATTTTTTCTCTTTCTCTCCTGGATTATTCTATCGTTTGTTTTCATATTTTCTTTATTCTTTAACTCATAAAGGAATGGCTCTACTTGCTTATTTAGATTGATGCTCAATTATTTATTTATTTTAATTCATTAGTTGTTTTCTAAGTTTTATCACTTTATATCATTTTTAATTTAGTGGTTTTTTTCTTGAGCTCCAACTGCTTGTTTTATTGACTTTTAGTTACCTATTTAATAATAGAGGAATTTGTTATTTGCATTATTCTTCAGAGTACCACTTTTCACTTACATATAGTGATATTAATTATTCCTCTTGTGGTACATTGTATGGATAGGAAAGTTAATTTTTAAAATTTCCGTTTAATTAATTATAACCTGATATTCATTTTATGTATTTAATTTTCAAGCTAAAAGTTATTTTTATTTTTCACATGTTAATTTTAACTTGTGCTGCACTGCAATCAGAAAAAGGTGACTCCTTTAAGTTAAATTTTGTAAATTTATTGTCATCTACAGATTAATTTTCATCAACTGGTATAAAGGACTCATATTCTAGGAAAGAAAGATTCAAATGTTGAGATGAAAGTCTGGTCTTATCAATTGTAGTATTTATAGATTACAAATTCTAAACAGGGGAAAACAGAGATAATACAAAAATTAGTCATACATGCTAAAAGGTAAAAGTAATAAAAAAATAATAAAATGTAAATTATTGTAGGGGAAGGGGTTCTAGAATAGAAGCATAAGGAAAAAAATTATGATCAAGGTAGGATTCAAGAAAAAGTTGCATTTGGACTAATTCTCAATGAAGGAAAGAGCCATGTAGGTGCAGTACATGAGAGAATGTCCAGACAGGGGGAACATCAGTGCAAAGCCCTGTGCAGTGGATGGGCCATGAAGTTGGAGGAATAGCAAAGACTATGTAGTAAGGGTGTCTTTCTAGTGGGGGAAAGGGTAACAGAGGAAACAATGAGCATCTGTATGTCAATGGTGATAAGTGCTGCAGAGAAACACGAAATCAGAAGGTGCATGAAGACACTTCTTCCTTTTTTGTTGACACTATTGCAGATGCTGATTCTCCTCCCCAACCTTTGCTGACCTTCACCCAACCCTCTTCCCTCCTCCACTGGCCTTTACCACACTGTTGCCTGTGTTCATGGGCTATGCATATATGTTCTTTGGCTAAGCTCTTCACCTTCTTTTACTCACTACCCTCCACCCTCACCCCTGACATCTCGCAGTCTACTTCAGGTATTCATGCCTCTGGTCCTATTTTGTTTGTCAATTTATCTTGTTCATTTGATTCCACATACTAATGAGATCATATGGTTTTTGTCTTTCTCTGAGTGGCTTATTTCACTTAGCATAATAATCTTCAGGTTTATCCATGCTGCTGCAAAAGGTAAGAGTTCTTTCTCTTTTTACAGCGTCAGAGTATCCCATTGATCCCATTGTGTCAATGTACCACAGCTTTTTTAATCCACTCATTTACTGCTAAGCACTTGGGCTGTTTGGATATCTTGGAATGCTTTTCTTAAAAAAAATTTTTTTCTGGGAATTTTTCAGTAATAGAGTCACATTGAAAGAAATATAGAGAGTCATGAAAATATCTGGAGGAAGATAGAGATGCAGGCAAAAGGAATAGTTATTAAAGTACTGTCTGCCAAACTTCCTTATGTAAAGTTGTTATACTTTACTTTTTATTAATATACATATTTAGAGAGAGATAGGTAGGTACAGATATAAATATATCTATCTACCAGTATATCTCTCTATATAAATATATCTATCCCTCTATATGCAGAAGAAAATTGACTATGTAATATTTTATTTATACCTAATAGCATCTATCAATATGTTGTTTCTACCAATTATTACCATGGTGTTTTGTTAGTAAATATCTATTTCCCTTATTCTTTCAACATATTTTAATTGAAATGATTTCATAAGAAAGAGTTTTTAATTTTTTAAAAATATATTTTTATTGATGTCAGAGAAAGAAAGGGAGAAGGAAACAGATAGAAACATCAATGATGAGAGAGAATCATTGATTAACTGCCTCCTGCATGTCCCCACAGGGTTGATGCTCAATCACTGAGCAACACTTGCTGGGCATTTTTTAAAAATATGCTTTCATTGACTTTTTAGAGAGAGAGGAAGAGAGAGTAATAAAGAGATAGAAACATCAATGAGAGAAAAACATCAATGAGCCCCCAACCCTGGCATGTGCCCTGACCAGGAGTCGAATGAGGGACCTCTGAGTTCATGGGTTGACGCTTAACCACAGCACCTCATTGGCCAGGCTCATTTTTACCTTAGTTAGTTAGCTGGTTATACCAATGTGCACTCATTGATAATTATTTTGTTCTTTAGGGTTGTTACCCAATACTACCATCACTTATTTTGTTGCTCAAATTGTTCTAGCTTTGCTAATGGAACCATCATTGAATAGCTCCTGTGTACTTTGCTATTTGGATATGTCCTTGTCATTTAAGTTTGCTTGTTTTCACTTCTTAGATTCTAGTAGCAAAATACACTCCAGGCACTTATATTTCTCTGGACTCAGCTCTAAAAACAACCACTTCTCCAAGGAGTATGCCACCTGGAAACCAGGATCTGGACAACATATTCTATTTATATGTATGTACTTATAATTTTCCCTTAAGAATACACTTGAAACCCCTATAATTTTATTAACTGTCACCCCAATACATTTACATTAAAATGAATACATCACACATATATTTTCAATGCTTTTATATTTCCAAATCTTGGTAATTATAATTTTTCAAAATTAAGACGCTATGCTATAGCTAAACAGGTTTAGATTTGGGAATCATAATTCTGAGTTTGTGTCTAGAAATATTAACTAGCATTATGGCCAGGTGAAAATGTCTTAATCTCTTTGATTCTGTGTCCATGTCTACAAAGTGACAATAGTAATACCTGTTTCATGTGTTTGTGAAGATAAAATTAAATTATATGGATTTAAAACATCTTCCATGTTTTATTGGCAATAAAATAGGTAGCCAATCAATATTTGTTTGTGTTTTTAATATAAATAACTTTATCATACTCTATTATATGTATGCATCTACATTTATTAAACGACTTTCTCTGCCATTGGGCAATTACTCTAATCATAATTTTTTGTTTATTTTTAAAATGTAATAGGGAATATATATTGATTTGGTTCCTTTAGATAAATAACCAGAAATAGTATCTGGGGACAAAACTACAACTTTCCTCCACATATCAGTGTGAGGCATTCTAGAGCGGTCTGGCAAATGTTAATTTCTATGAACATTGCCCCTCAGCATCAGTTTTATCATAACCGATTCACATTGACCACTTACATCTTCTTAAACTCTAAGATTCCTTTGGGATCGAAGTTTTAATAAATTCATATACATATCATTCTCCAAAGAACTTGTTTATACACTATTTTAGAGCACATCTGGTATAAAATTAACAAGGAAAATATTTCATTTCCATAGCCCTTTTCACAGCATCCTTCACCTCCTTGTTTCTTAGGCTATAAATCAATGGGTTTAGCATAGGAATCACGAGGGTATAAAACACAGATACCACCTTTTCTTGGTCTAAGGAATATTGGGAGCTCGGTTGAATGTAACTAAAACTTATGGAGCCGTAGAATAAGGTGACAGCCGTGAGGTGTGAAGCACACGTGGAGAAGGCTCTGTGTCTACCTGCTGCTGAGCGGATCCTCAGGATGGCAGTGACAATGAAGAAGTAGGAAATCACCACAGTTAAGAAAGTGATCAGGGCAATAATGCCAGAGAAGATTAAAAGCAGCAATTCATTCATGGATGTGTCGGAACACGATAGCTTTAACAATGGGGGAAGGTCGCAGAAGAAGTGGCTGATGACATTGGGTCCACAGAAAGACAGTTTCATCAAGCCAATTGTGTGTGTCAATGAGTTGATTAAACCTCCTACACATGATCCAATGACCAGGGCAACACAAACCATTTTAGTCATAGCCGCCGTATAAAGTAAAGGGTTCGCAATGGCCATATAGCGGTCATACGCCATTGCTGCCAGCAAGAAGCCCTCAGTGGTAAGGAGTGACACAAATAAGAAGTATTGCACTATACATGCAGAAAATGAGATCTTCTGTTCAACAAAGAAGTTGAGCAGCATTTTGGGTGCAAAGACGGACGAGTAGCAGGCATCAACAAATGACAGGCAGCTAAGGAAATGATACATGGGTGTGTGGAGTTTGGGAGTTATGTGGATTAGGAAGAGCATTCCTAGATTCCCCACCAAAGAAACGGTGTAGATGAGCAGAAACAACACGAAGAGGAACACTTTCAGCTCAGCACGATCTGTCAGCCCCAAAAGGATAAACTCAGTAACCAACGTGAAATTAACACCAGCCATGTGTTTGTTTTTCCTGGAACCTGTTAATGATAAGAAGATTGGAGCAAATTGAGAATAATCGTTCTGCACACACCAGACGGATTACAGTCTTGAACTAGCTGTGTGACTTGTGTTATTGCTTTTCTGCTCTGTTTTTCAAGCTATTAAATTAGAACATTTTTCACTAGAAAGTCTCTAGTCTTTTCAATCACTGTTTATTTGTCTGTTCCATAAGGAAATTCCCTGTGGAAAAATGAAAACATTAGTGTTTTAGCTTCAGGATGCATTCAAAATACTGGTCTTAGCGTGAAGGAAAAAAAAAGTGAATTTCATTCTAAAATATGTAAAGAAATCCAATGTATAAAGCATAACAATAGTCAGAGTTGAAATTTTAATCTATGGCACTGTGCAACTCTTTTAAACTTCTCCTTTTGGATTTAACAGTAGCTAAAGTCAAATATATTGGTTGTAAGAATAAACCATACTGTGGCATTTAAAGAAAGATATTCCACTTATGCCTTTGTTTTATTGATACTCCATATTTTGTTGTAACTGGGATGTAATGAAAGACAAGGCCCTAACATCCACAGTCTCTGGAGTCATCCTTAGAAAATAGCCAGAGCCACTGGCTCTGGAGGAGACTGCCCACTGGGAATTGGGTCGGGGCCGGAGCCGGGGGTGGGGGGGTACTCTTAGCTGAAGTATGAAATATAGTGAACAACAGTTTAGTATTAGTGTTTGATATCCAATAGAAATATCTTACTCACGAAACAGAGTCTTTACCTATAAAATAAAACAAACCTATAAAAACAGACAGATACTGCTTCGCAATATTTTTTATGTTGCAACACATTTCTTAGAATATACAATGCATTTTCTAGTTAAACAATGTGAATTTGTTTATTATTATTACATTTCATCTGAAAACATTATATTTTTACATTTAAATTTACATAACAATATTTTAAACAGTTCACAATAGCATAAAAATATTTTAAACAGTTTACCTCAAAGGAATAAAGAATGATGGTTTTGGCTTCATTCTTTCATTTAGGAGACAGAGAAACTATTTTTTTTAGCACAGCAGGTAAAATTTAAAAAGAACAGCATTATAAGATTACCGCAATAATCTATATATACATAAGCCTAAGTGACTGATCAAGTGGACGCTATGATGTGCACTGACCACCAGGGGGCAGGCACTCAATGCAGGAGCTGCCCCCTGGTGGTCAGTGTGCTCCCACAGGGGGAGCGCCGCTCAGCTGACCAGGATGAGCAGAGCCATAATGAGCGGGAGCAGCTCCTCCCCGCTGCCTGCCACTTTACGCATTACTATATCTTTCAGGGGATGTTGGGTGCATGTTTCAGCCCGATCCCCACAGGCCATGCTGAGGGACTCCATCAGTGCATGAATCCATGCACCAGGCCTCTAGTAAGAAATAAAAAGGTAACTATGTTAGATCTAGTTACTGACCCGTGAGTAGTCCCCATGTAAATATGTAGTTATGGCTGACTAAAATTATTCCTTTAGGAAAGAATATATAAAAATGAATTAAAACATTGATTTCTTTATTGTTCTATTAGAAGTTGCATAACAAATATTTATGTTAATATAAAAAATGAAATGTCAGTGTAGGGTAAGAAGTAAGAAAAGTGACCAAATTACAAATTGCTCCCACCCTTGTAATTTGAAGTGTTTATCAGATTAAAATCTGAACACTTTTTTCTTCTTCTCTTTTTTTATTTTTTGGTATTTTTAACTGATTCACAGGATAGTATGTATAAAGGATATTCAAATAAGTGTATTTAACTTACCGATGGAAAAACAAATGTCCAACACCTTAGCTCATGTAGGAACCTCATGATCACTCATCCCCATGATCTATTTCTCTGTATTACTCCCCAAACAAAAATAAAACAAAAAGTTCAATTTATGTGACATTTACAGTCATTCATAAATTAGGTAAATGATAGAAGTTATAGGTAGCAGGATTCAAATTCCAACTTCTCCTTTATTATATGAGAACCAAAGACAAAGTCTTCAGGGTGTGAAAGTAAAACTGATAGGATCAAAACACCATTGTCTCAGAAAATAGGTTTGGATGAAATGTTCAGTTTTATATTTACCTTAGTTCAAATGGGAATAGGGTCCCTAGAGTTAATCTTCTAATTAAAAGGATATATTGAATATATTGTTTAAAGTTCCTCTGTGTTTCTTAAGGGATTTAGGAGACTCTCAAGAATTTAATTACTCCCTTCAGGCATTTAATTTTTTGAATGTGACCATTAGAAGAAGAATATGTGGGACAAGGATAGGGAAAAACAAACAAACAGAATATGTGGCCCAGCTGGTATGGCTCAGTGGTTGAGCATTGACCAATAAACTAAGAGGTCACAATTCAATTCCTGATCAAGGCACATGCCAGGGTTGAGGGCTCCATTCCAGTAGGGGCCATGCAGGAGGCAGCAGATCAATGATTCTCTATCATCATTTATGTTTGTATCTCTCTCCCTCTCTGAAATCAATAAAAATATATTTTTTAAAAAACAGAATATATGATCTCTGAAAAAAATAAAAAAGCAATAGAATTGATAGTGATGCCTGCTTAGTGCTTTCGCAAGGGAAGCTTTTCTGGGCCTAATTTTCAGAAACACACACATGAACACATACACATGCAAAATCAAAATCCACACATAACTAGGATTTTAGGTAGTAGAACAAGACCTGATAAAAAGTGATTCCATTCCCTTGAATTTTGAGAATGGAATCAAAGAAAATAAATACTGCTTCTTCACAGACCACCTTTAAATGAACCCAAGTGCCCATCTCTTGAATATTTATTAAGTCTAGCCCGTGTTCATTGATAGAAAATTTGGGATTTTTTTTTTGCCTTTACCTAAAAATGAATTATGAGGGATTCTAGTAATAATATTTCTCACTTTCTCTTATGTATGAATCTAAATAAGAAATTTCATTTATTCTTTATTCTAAAAACACTTAAATTTTTCCTTCTTCAATGCAAATTTCCAAAATGCCTAAATTAAAATCTAATGGGGCAGTTGATAGGAGTAGGGATTAAGTGATATTTTAATCATAAATTAGGCCAAAGGATGATCTATTATTTTAGAAGGTCTAGAACATTTCAAGTATCTGATATATTCTGTTTCTTTTAAGACATATAATTTATTTTCAGCCTACATATAAAGAACTATATAAGAATTATATGTAAAAAATATAAAGAGATTAAATTTGTCAGATAAATATTTATTTTCTCCTAAGAAATTGTAAATTAAGTAAACAAAATTAAATGAACAAACATCAAGAATGTCTGTAAAAACTCAATTGAAAGAGAAAACAACAAATAATACATTCAGAAAGTACCTATCAAGTCTTCAATCTTCTATAGGACATTTAATCCTTTGAAGTTACATGAAATAGCATGTTTAAAAGCACAAATTTACGAAAAGGGCTTCATGCCATTCATTAGATGCTCAAATATGTACTCAAACTAAGACCTAATAGCTTTATGAGCAATAAACCTGATATTAAGTAAAAATATTGATACTTAGAATTCTTATAGTGCTGCAATTACATTTTATATATAGAAAAATGTATTAGCATTATTTAAAATGAATTGGCATATACTTAATGAGAACTTGTCAAGAACAAGGTCTTTATGTGAAAAATATTCAGAATTTATATTAATTAATATACTACATTAAAGTGTTATGTTTTAGCAAATAATGAACTCATTTCAAATAAAAGTTGCGGGACACTTTTGGTACTACTAGAGGCCCAATGCACAAAGATTCATGCAAGAGTAGCCCTTCCTTCCCCTGGCTGCCTTCGCTCGGGCCCAGAGCTACCTTTCTGCCTTTGCTCTGGCCTGGAGCTGCCTTCCGCCTCTCATCTTGTCATGTCAATTTGCATATTCCCTCCTTATTGGCTGTGGGCACTGCCATCTTTATCGCAAAGTGACAGTTAATTTGCATATTACTCTTTTATTAGATAGTATAAGCTGTGGTCATTTTAAGTGCATAAAGACTTTTCAAAAACATACTCAAGGGCAATTACTACCACCATCAAAATATAGAACATTTCCATAACCCCAAAGTCTTTTGTTCTACTTATAAGAAAACCCTACCTCTAACCTCCAACCCTGAGGAAATCCTGACCAGCTCTATATCTCTTTCTATGAGATATGCTTTAGTAGAGTTTCATAAAATTGGGATAATACAGTATATGCTTTTTCTCTCTGGATTTTTTCAATCAGAATAATGTTTTGAGATATATCTACATTGTTATATAAAGCATTAGTTTGTTTTTTATTGCTAAGTAACATTTCTTTGTGTGGTTATAGCACACTGTATATTCTTTCACTTACTAATGAACTTCTGTCCCTGGAAAAACACCATTAAAATCTAATAGAACAAGCCACAGAATATGGAAAGACAGTCATAGTATGTGTATATGACAAGGCACTCCTATCCAGAATACATTAAAAATTACTGATAATCAATAAGATAAAGACAAATAAGAAAAAATAAATATGAAAAAATTAGAAAAGGGACTTTGTAATGAAAAATATTCAAAATAGCCAATAAGAATATGTAAAAATGTTCAATATCTTTACTCAGACATTTCTAAGAGGTGTATGTAAATGGTGCAGGCACTTGGAGAACTGTTTGGCAGTAACCTGAATATAAGCCTGATTTATCTCCCAGGACTTCCACTTAGGGATGAGTATGTGTGTCCGCAAACACACAGAAACAAAAATTCTCCTTTATTTGTTTTCTCAACTGAATGTGCTGGCTAGAACCTTCTGTATAATTTCAAATAGAAGTGGCTATTATGAATATCTTCATCTTGCTCCCAAAATCATTCGTGGGTGTGGTAATGCTGGATATCTTATCATTAACTACAACGTTGGCTGTAGGTATTTATACTCTACAAATATTTTGTAGAGTTTTATCATTATTAGGTATTAAAATTTATAAATATTTTTAGCATCTCGTGGTAGTATATTATTTTTTCCTTTGTGAGGTCTGTTAAAACTACCTTCTTTTCTTAGAGAAGTCCCTAGTTATATTTACAACTAGAGGCCCGATGCATGAAATTCATGCAAGAATAGGCCTTCCTTCTCCTGGTTGCCAGCACTGGCTTCCCTCTAGTACCCAAACCTGGGCTTCCCTCCAGTCGCTGGCAGGCACCCAGGACCCGGACTTCCCTCGCAGCCTTGGATTCATCTGGAAGGTCATCTGGAAGGATGTCTGGTGTAATTAGCATATTATACTTTTATTATTATAGACTACAGGCCCGGTGCACGAAATTTGTGCATGGAGGGCGGGGGGGGGAGGGGTGTCCATGAGCCCAGCCTGCACCCTCTCCAATCTGGGACCCCTCGGGGGATCCCTCTCACAATCCAGGACTGCTGGCTCCTAACCGCTTGCCTGCTTGCCTGTCTAATCACCCCTAACTGCCTCTGCCTACTGACCTAATTGCTCCTAACCACCTCTGCCTGCCGGCCTGATCACCCCCTAACTGATCCCCTGCCAGTCTGATCACCGCCTAATTTCACTCCTGAGGCCTGATTGCCCTCTAATCACTCCCCTGCCCATCTGATAGCCCCAACTGCCCTCCCCTGCTGGCTTGATGGCTCCCTACCTGCCCTCCCCTGCCAGCCTGATCGACCCTAACTGCTTGCTCCCCTACTGGCCTGATCGCCCCTAACTGCTTGCTCCCCTGCCAGCTGATCTCCCCTAACCGCCTATGCCACCATGGCTTTGTCCGGAAGGAAGTCGGATGTCTGAAAGCTGTCTGGTATCCGGTCCAATTTGCATATTACCCTTTTATTAGTATAGATTATTTTCCCTAGAATTTTGGTTTCTCTGCTATAAGATGCACTAGCCTGTAATTATCTCTCTTTGTATTGTCCTTCTTAGGTTTTGAGATCAGTGTTTCAGTGGTTCCATAAAATTAATTTTAGTTTTTATTTCTTTCCTTTTTGAAAGAATCTTAAAATTATATCCTTTATTGCCTGTATATTAGGAATACATCATGAGAGACACATAGATACCTGAAGTTTTCTTTCAGGATATGTTTTTTTTTTCTTACAAAGTTTTAATGTTGACAGTATTGCAGATGATTCACTCCCTGCCCACTCCTTGCCCAGCTCCACCCATCCCGCCTTCCCCTCCCATGGCCTTCATCACATCATTGTCCCTGTCTGTGGGTGATGCATACATGTTCTTTAGCTAATCCCTTCCACCCTCTTTATCCAGTCCCCCTACACCCCTCCCTCAAGTGCTAGCAGTCAGTTCCATGTATACATGCTTCTGGTTCTGTTTATTTTGTTAATTAGATTCCACATATTAGTGAGGTCATATGGTATTTGTCTTTCTCTGACTGGCTTATTTCATTTAACATAATCATCTTTAGGTCCATTCATATTGTTGCAAAAATAAGAGTTCCTTAGTTTTTACAGCCACGTATTATTCCATGTGTACATGTACCACAGCTTTTTTATCCACTCATCTATTGATGGGCACTTGGGCTGTTTCCAGATCTTAGCTATTGTCAATAGAACTGCTATGAAAATAGGAGTGCATATATTCTTTCTGATTGGTGTTTCGGGATTCTTAAGATATATTCCTACAAGTGGGATCATTGGGTCAGAAGGCAGTTTCATTTTTTATTTTGGGGGGAAACTCCATACTGTTCTGCACAGCAGCTACACCAGTTTGCATTCCCACCACCAGTGCACTAAGGTTGCAGGATATTTTTTATAATTATAAATTCAGTATCATAAACATGTCTAGAAATATTTAGATAATCTAATTGGTTTGGACTTGTTTTGATAAGTCTTGTTTCTCAAGGAACTTTTTTATTTCATTTAAGATCTCACCTTAGGAATTTTTTAATAGTTATAAAACCTCTAATGGTATTTTCATTTCTGTTTATGGTATTGGTAATTTGTTTTTACTCTCATTTTTTTCTTATTAGTTTTGCTACTGTTTTATCTCTTGGTATTATTTTAGAATAATTGCTTTATTATTCTTTTATTAAATAATTTTTTAATTTATATATTCTATTCTTATTTATAGTCTTTCTTCTTACTTTTTCAACTTGATTTATTTCAAACATATTTTAAAATTTACACTTTTATTTTTAAAACATAGGTTTTTCATGAATGCATTGCTTTACATATGAAGAGTGATTTTGTGCCCTTTTCTTATTAAAATTTTACTGTGATCAGAGAATATACTTTGTAGGATTTCAATTATTAAAGTTTGTTTTATGACTTAACATATAATCAATTTTTAAATGTTCCATGTGTATTTTAGAGAATGAGTGGCATAGCGTTCCATGTATTTCTACTCCCTCAATTAAATTGATTATGCTGTTATTTTTATTGGATTGACCTCTCAATTACTCAGAGAGCTATTTAACAACCTCCAGTTAGATCTGTAAAATTTATTAACTCACTTTCATCAGCTATCTTACAAGTATTTTGAAGCAAATTAATAAGTAAATTCACATTTAGAATCATTTTTATTTACCATTAAGAAGAATCCTTTTAAAAAATAATATTGTTCCTTAGTGTTTGCTTTTTCAAATATGAATATAGTGACACCAGCTGTCCCTAAGTAACTTTTTCCATTTTTTTCCTTCCAATTTGTCTGTGTCCCTGTATCTCTTGTACACATTATACTTTGGGTTCTTCTTTTTAAAAAATCTACTCCAGTGGCTCTCAATTCAGGCAACTTTGCCTCCTTCCTCTACCCCAGGGCATATCTGACAATTCTAGATACTTGTTTAGTTGTCCTAATTGGGGAGGAGGAATGTTACTGACATCTGCTGTTAATTTACAAGAACAGGATGCCACCACACAAAAATTCATTGAGTCCAAAATGGCAATATTCTTAAGGTTAATAACCCTGATTTAGTTTGTCAATCTTTGTTTTTATGTAGTAATTGGCATAGCTGATTTTTTACGGAGCATCTCACTATTAGATTATGTTTTTTCTTTAAACTTTTATTCCTTCCTTGTTGTATACTATTAATCAAAATTTCACTATTAAAATTATCTTATGTCTTTTATCTAGGTATTTTGAATAAATATTTTATTGCAGGCAAAAAATTTAATATATCGTTTTCTTATTAAGATCTTTTTAAAGGGGGTCCTAGATTGTGTGGGGGTAGGTATAAGTTATACTCAACTTCCTCCTCCCAAAACCAAACTGGAATTACAACGAAAATATAAAACAGTCAACTGAATAACCAACTGAAGACTAGCTGAATAGAATATATTTTTTAAATCAGTAATTTATCACACCTAACATTGAAAAAAATATTTCCACACTTTATTTTTTCTTATCATTTGTCATTTCATCCTACTAGTATATTTTGCTTCTCTGAGTTAAAACTACCTTAGTAAATCCCTTTCAGTGTAGCTTTAATCAGTAAATAGCCTTCTAATGTTTTTTAAAATATGTTTTTATTGATTTGAGAGAGAGACAGAGGAGAGAGAGAAAGGGGAAGAGAGATAGAAACATCTATGAGAGAGAAGTATCCATCAGCTGCCTCCTGCACGCCCTCTATTGAAGATCTTGGAATAGAGCTTATACTGGTGACTTGGTGCATGGGACAATGCTCAACCAACTGTGTCACACAGGCCAGGCAGTAAATATTCTTCTATAAAATTTATTTTTAATTATAGTTGACATACAATACTATATCAGTATTAAATTTACAACTTTGTGATTAGACATTTATGTGCCACAATAAGTCTGGTACCCATCTGTCAGCATGCATAGTTATTATGATATTACTGATTCTATTCTCTATGATGTACTTTACATCGCAGGCCCAGAAGATGGCTAATGCCCTGAAAGGAAGTGCAACTATATGTGGTGAACCTGCAAAGTATCTACCAAAAGCTCTACTGATTCCTCTGAGAGCTAACTGAGCTCTCCATGTATCATAGTCCTGCATTGTCAAGAGAGCTCTGAATCAGTGAGATAAAAGTCAGCTCACCTTTCCATATCTAAGGCCCCTGAGTTCTAAACCAGTCCATTTCCCTTATTCCCAATAGCTACTCCATTTTATCAACATATAAAATCTGTATCTTGTCTTTTTTCTTATTATTGTATAAACTAGGGGCCCGGTGCACGAAATTCGTGCACTGGGTGTGTGTGGCGGGGGAGTGTCCCTCAGCCCAGCCTGCCCCCTCTCACATACTGGGAGCCCTCAGGCGTTGACCCCCATCACCCTCCAATTGCAGGATCGGCCCCTTGCCCAGGCCTGACGCCTCTGACAGAGGTGTCAGGCCTGGGCAGGGGACCCTCATTTCCCCCCATCACTGGTTCTGCCCCCAGCCCAGGCTTGATGCCTCTGGCCGAGGCATCAGGCCTGGGCAGGGGACCCCCAGACCCCTCCGATTGCTGGCTCTGCCCCTTGCCCAGGCCTGATGCCTCAGCCAGAGGCGTAGACCCCCATCACCCTCTGATCACCTGATCGGCCCCTTGCCCAGGCCTGACGCCTCCGCCAGAGGTGTCAGGCTTGGACAGGGGACCCCCATCTCCCCCCGATCACTGGCTCTGGCCCCCGCCCAGGCCTGAGGCCTCTGGCCCAGGAATCATGCCTGGGCAGGGGACCCCCATCTCCCTCTGATCCCTTGCTCCACCCCCCGCCCAAGCCTGACGCCTCTGACCCAGGCTTCAGGCCTGGGCAAGGGGACCATCATATCCCCCCAATTCCGGGCTCAGCCCCCCGCCCACGCCTGATGCCTCGGCCAGAGGAGTTGACCCTCATCACCCTCCGATCACCAATCACCGGATCGGCCCCTTGACCAGGCCTGAGGCCTCCGGCAGAGGTGTCAGGCCTCTGCAGGGGACCCCCAGCTCCCCGCGGTTGCAGGCTCCGCCCCTGCCCAGGCCTAACGCCTCTGGCTGAGGCGTCCGGTTCGGGCAGCGGGGACCCTCAGCTGCAGCGGCCCCGCGATCGTGGGCTCCGCTTTAGGCCCAGGCAAGGGACCCCTAGCTCCCGGGACTGCCAGCTTCGACTGTGTCCACCTCCCATCGCTGGTTCCACCCCTACTTCCTGCTATCACTGGCCAGGGTGGCAAAGGCACCTGATTCTCCGATCATGGCTGGGGGGCAGGGCAAAAGCGGCCCCAGGGCCGCCTTTGCCCTGCCCCCCAGCTCTTAGCTCCCCCCTGGGTTTCTGATCGCTGTCAGTGGCAGGGGGCTTCTTCCTGCTTTCCCTTTCGCCTCCCTGCATTGTGCCTACATATGCAAATTAACCGCCATCTTGTTGGCAGTTAACTGCCAATCTTAGTTGGCAGTTAACTGCCAATCATAGTTGGCGGTTAATTTGCATATAGCCCTGATTAGCCAATGAAAAGGGTATCGTCGTACGCCAATTACCATTTTTCTCTTTTATTAGTGTAGATGATGTTTAATCACAAGCTACTCCATATCCATTTAGAAATTAAAATATTCTATCATTTTATAAGCACTTTATGTTTTTCTAATGCTTTATTTTGAAACATTTTACACTTACAGAAGAGGTTTAAGAATAATAAAAATTTGCAAGACTAGTTAACTATCATTCAAGTCTCATATTGCATGAGGGTATCTTGATTGTAGAGTAGCTTCTGATCATACATATGAGACACAATTTTAAATAAATTACCTACATTAATGTGATGTTAACAAAGCCATAGATAAGACTGATTGAAGTTTTAAATTCTTTTCCAATATACTAACCGTTTTGCTGCATCTTTCACATCTTTATTCCTTAGGCTATAAATCAGTGGGTTTAGCATGGGAATCACCAAAGTATAAAACACAGCACAGACCTTCTCCTGGTCCAAGGAATACTGAGAGCTTGGCTGGATGTAATTAAAAGTTGCAGACCCGTAAAATAAGGTCACAGCAGTCAAGTGGGAGACACAAGTGGAAAAGGCTTTGCGCCTCCCCTGAGCTGAGCGAATTCTCTGGATAGCAACAATGATACAGATATAAGAGACCATGATGATAATGAAAGTGAACACTCCTATGACTCCAGAGAATATCAAAAGCAGCATCTCATTGTTATGTACATCAGAGCAAGAGAGCTTCAGAAGGGGGGGAATGTCACAGAAATAATGATTCACAATGTTGGGACCACAGAAGTCTAGTTTGAGCAGACCTATGGTGTGTGTCAGTGAGTTAAGGACCCCACCTGAGTAAGATGCAAGGACCATCTGAATACAGACCTTTTGGGTCATAATGACTGTATACAACAAGGGGGTGGCTATTGCTACATAGCGGTCATATGCCATCATAGCCAGGAGGATTCCTTCTGTGCCTGCATACACAGCAAAGAAGAAACTCTGTAGAAGACAGCCATAAAAGGTGCTAGACTTGTGTTTTGATAGGAAATTTACCAGCATCTTAGGAGCAAAGACAGTCGAGTAGCAAATGTCACAAAAAGAGAGGTTGCTAAGAAAGAAATACATTGGAGTATGAAGTTGGGCATTTAACCAGATCAAGATGATCATCCCCCAATTACCTATCAGAGTAATAAAATAAATAAGGGTGAAAAGCAAGAAGAGAGGAATCTGCAAATGAGGGTTTTCAGTTAAACCTACCAGAAGGAATTCTTTCACACCTGTATGATTCCAACCTGCCATGCTTTAAGGTTTACATAGCTTTTTAGTTGTAGAACAAATGGTATCACTCAGAGGAAAATTAACTGATGGTTTCCTCCATGATCCAGTCTCCAGATAGCCAGGAGCAGAGGTTTATCCTGCAGTTAGATAAAGAAAATAAATTAACTTCAGCGTGGACCTAATGTGTACTAGATAATTCATCTATAGTGATTCACTCTACTAGCACTAGAGATTGTTTTAGTCCCTGCTTCTCAGTTTCCACAACATAAAATTGGGATAAAGAAACTCTTAGATCATGAAACTATTAATTGTTAAAACTGACATTCATTCCCAGATATGCCTTGTGTCAGACCTATCACTCATTCTATGGTATTTTCAAGCCTTCGACTTATACAACTTACAAACTGAACGGCTTTCTGTGACCTCAGTTTTTTCCTAGTCCTGTGCCTAAGAATTTCCTATTTTTTTCACACCCAGTTTACTCATGAAACTGACTTTCATAGTATTTGATCCCCTTCCTTTCAAAATCTCAAACTTCAAAACTCTTTGGCCTCACCTTCTTCTCCGATTCCCTCCTTGGAACATCAATGACTGTGCTCTAAAGAGTTGAGTCAGGAAAATATGGGAGAAGAATCGTTTCATTTGCTGTTTAGTAGTAAGGCCAATCAAAACATAGCACTGCAGTCTAACTTGGACATTCTTCCCTTTTATGTTTGTATGACTTCACTGTCAATGCTGTTTTATCAGCATTAAAACAACAAACCCAATGAAGAGAAGGAAAGTGTTACTACGAGGTACCAACATTATATCTATCATGACATGCCTATATCAGATATGTTTTGGTTTCAAAAATATAAGCTGCCACTTTGTTTCATTTGTTTTTTATATGACATAATGCTAATTCAACATTTATGATTAAATATTAATAAATAAATTCATTCATATATGCTTTCCTGCATTCAGTCAATATATATTCCTTAGTACTCTGTGACAAGAAATGTTATATTTGCTAGAAATGAAGGAGGGAATCAGAAAATGGTCATTCTTGCAGGGAGATTACATTTTATTAAGGAAAAAAATAAACACCTATTGACATACTACATACAAAGAGCATAAGTATTGTGAATAAAAGTAAAGAGGGGAGGTGAATAGTAAGAGATAGTATTTAGAGTCACACCTCTTTTTATATACTGTATTTCTATCCTATTGCTCCTACAACAACTCACCAAAATGAATGGCTTAAAATCATAACCATGTTTCTTATGCAGCACACTGTGTTAGGCATTAGAGGTTATAAGAAGGATACACGAGTCACGCTGTCATGGAACTTGAAGTCTACTGAGGTCAGGTATGGGTGAGCTTGGGATGTAATCTTAAGGGTATTTAAAAATCAAAACCAAAATATTCATTCTATGAGTACATAAGTTCATACCTCACAGACTGAGATTATACATTTTGTTCTATCTATATTTTAAATCAGTGGGTTTGGGAAGTACAATAAATCCAAACTAACACTATTCAAGAAAAGAGAGAATAACTTTTTTGAAAGTGGCAAGAAGATTTTTGAAATAATCTCAATAAAAAAAAAACACTTTGGAGAGGAAGAAACATTTGTGTGTTTCTTAGTGGCACCCTCTTTCTACTGTTAGGTTCCTTAGTGTAACGGGGACATCACGTCACTGGAGTAGGTTAGAACTAGGAAGGTTTCAGTTCCCATATAATTCTGCCCTTGACCTGCTGTATGTTTTGCCTATCTACATCAAATCATAAAAAGAAACTAAGACAAAAGAGTTTGCATAATTTTCCATTTATCATTTAGAGAAAAGAAGGGAAAAATGGAGTTTCTGCCAATTTAACCTCCACAGGTTTCACAGGCTAACCGTCAACTGTCATGATATTGATGGGCAAGATTCAACACCAGGACCCAGGAAAGAGGTGTGACTCTAAATAGTTGTCAGTAAGATTTCTAGTAACAGCTTCTTCTATGGAACAAATAATAAAAATTATAAATAGAGAAAAGTGTTACCAAGAATCAAGTATGACTGATTTTCTCTCATGCTCTTAGAATGACAACTGGAACACAGATGCCTTCTGTCACTAAATGCAGGGCTTTTGGTACGACTCAGTGTCATCCTCCTGGTAAAATAAGAGGTTGCTTTAGAATAATAATAAGCATGAGAATATGCTTAGGAAAACAAATACTGGAATAATAGTTTAGTAACCTAATAGTATGCCAAATACACTTTTTCCAACTTTCAGATAAATATTTTGATATATGAGAGAGAAAAATGGTATTTGATTAAAACATGAAATTCCTCCATAATAATTTATTTTTTATTTATGACTGACTCCAAAGGGACATTAGAAAATACATAATAACTAGTGATCAAGGATACAGTTATTGATAAGGATGCTGGTGAGACAAATAATAAAATTAAAAGCATTTACCATTAGCCCAGACAGCATGGCTCAATGATTGAGTATTGACCTATGAACCAGGAGGTCATGGTTCAATTCTAAGTCAGGGCACATGCCCTGGTTGTGGGCTTGATCCTCAGTAGGGGATGTGCAGGAGGCAGCTGTTCAATGATTTTTTTTCTCATCATTGATGTTTCTAACCTTCTCTCCTTATCCCTTTCTCTCTGAAATCAATAAAAAAGTATAATAAAAAGTAAACTCAGCCAAATACCTATCAAAAGAGTTAATGATTTTCAAAATAATGATCTTGCCATACTATAGGTCCATAGTTGTTAACCAGACTTGAACTCACTATATGCTCTCTTGGCACTTTGCCCACAAAATATGATTATGTTGACATAACATACATATAACTGAATTTATTATAATATATAAAACTTTACATATCCTTTATCATTCATAGTATTGCTCATGTTATTATAGGGTATTATATATAAGTAAATATGTAACTTATCCAGTGTTATATAAATAATGTTAGATATAAATGTAGAAGTTTATACATATACTTTAAAATAATGTATAATAAATGGTTTATGATTAAAATTATCTACAAGACAAAAAAAGCAAAACATCAAATAGCACACACACAGAAAACTTAATAATCACAGATAAAAAAATTTAAAAACTCACTATCAACAACTTTGACCTACTGAAAAAAGCAAAACTATGTAGCTTTGATAGTCTAATTTAAAAACAAAAGACACTGATTTGAAGACCATTTTATTCAGGCTCACTAGAACTACAGTGGGAAGAAGTAGCAGCTTGTTGCAGCAAAAACAGCCTTACGCTCAGGGAATCAATGTCTGTGTGCTTACCCAAGTTGGTTACAGATTGGATGTAGGCGCAGATTCAGGGAAAATATAAAATAATTCTTAGAATATCACTATTGGAATTATAAAATTAAGTTAGATCTAAAAAATTTCCAAAACCTATCATTACGAAAGGTTGGAAAGAAATGATTGTCCCTGTAATATAGTTAAAACATAAAAATTCTCAGATATCCCATTTTCTATAGAATATCTGAAAAAATTTATAAACACACAAGTAGCTGTAGATTGTAAATAAACCAAATATTAAATACCATAAAAATACACACACAAATGTTAAATACAGATGTTGTGTAAATACAAGAAAAGAACAGTTGAAAGATAAATACACCACAGATTAGGAAATTGTCTATTTGGAAAAGGTACTGCAATCATAACAGTTGGTAACAGATACCTTAGTGTCAAGACAACAGGAAATATCAAAAGCTTAAATAAACCCACATTACCCCTTCCAAACATACTCATGGGTCAGAAAGGTCAAGAGTAAGCAGTGTATCTAGAAAACCCATCTTTTCATGATCCTTAAAGCACTTATTGCTGAGACACCAGACTTTTTATGGTTGGTCCTTCGCTTGCAGAGACACAAACTGTGTCTCACGGTATCGATGGAATCTCAGGTGTCCACAGGTTGGATCATTAGCATCGTTTCTGGTCTCCTGGGACTGGAACTAATCAGAGTAACAGGTCTCCTCAATAGCTATGCATGACATCATACCCCAAAATTTTTAACAACCATTCACATTAAAGTTTTATGATTACACACAGAGAGAGAGGGAGAGAGAGGGAATTAATTGAATTGTATGCTCTTCTTTGGGAATATTTATATAAAATGTCTGCTTTCCTTCTCTCTAACAATTCAATAGGCATAATAGAGCTGTGGATAGTGTGGAGATTTTGCAAATATTTCACATAGGTTTATTAGCTTTTACTTAATTTTATATTTAGCTTTCTTCAGTCAAACAGATTATATACACATTATTTGTGTGTTTGGAAAGGGTAGTAGATGTTTTTTTGTGCAGTCTGTTGTTAATTAGTTAGCATGTCATTGGGGATACAAACTGTGTCTCATAGTGTAGATGGAATTTTAACATATAATTAGAGTAAGTTATAATATATGCAAATAAATAAAATAATGAAGTCATGTCAATCCAAATATTCTACAAAATTTAAAGGCTTATGACATCCTATTTGGAAGATACTGATAGAACTTTAACATGCTTTAGATACAAAATGGAAGATATTTCTATATCACAAGAGAACAAATTTATTAGAACTAATAGCAATGTATCAGTTATAAATTATGGGAAGTCTTCGCCATGCTACTTCACAGTGTTTACAGCCAAGAGGAAGTTGGATTCTCAATTAATACTCACTTTAATGGTTTCATTTGTCTTATAGTAGTAAGTAGAGACCAGAAATGCTGCTAAACACCCTAAAATGTGCAGGGTAGTCTTCTCCTCACCCCATCCCCACCCCCCAAAAGAAATATTAGCTCAAAGAGGCAATAGTGCTGCTTTTAGAAACTCAGAGCTTAATTGACTCATAGAAAAGCAGGGTTGGGGGCTGGGTAAAAAAGGTGAAGGCATTAAGTAAAACAACAAAGATAAAAACCTCATTGACACAGACAATACTATGGTGATTGCCAGAGGCAAAGGAGGGTGGGAGAGGTAGAAGAGATGGAAGAAAGATAAATGGTGAAGGAAGGAGACTTGACTTTAGGTGGTAAGCACACAATAAATATGCAGATGATGTATTATAGAATTATACACCTGAAACATTCATATAATTTCATTAACCAATGGAACCAATAAATTCATTAACATTTTATATTAAAAAACTCTTTTATGGCTTACAAATGCATTGTGGTTTATCTATTTTAAACTAACTTCTTTTGAAAAGTGAATTATAATTCTTAGATAAAATAGATCACTATTAAAGAAGCTATGTCCCTTAATACAATGGAAGAATGATTAGAAGTCAGCTCAGTAATGTGGTTTTTTAAAACATAGAGTACACTAAGATTAAAAGAACAATTCAAAATAACCCGAATGCCAGGTGCTACATAGGTATTGGAAAGTAAACCAAAGTATTTATTCCCTGATGGCAAGGAGCTTCTAACATGGGTGGGTTGACAGATATGTCAATGTATAACTTCAACACAACATAATAAAGAATATAATGACTCAGAGAAATACAAATACCATATGATCTCACTAATATGTGGAATCTCATTAACACAATAAAATTATGAACAAAATGGAACCAGAAGCATAAATACTAGTACATGGAACAGACTGGCTGTTGCCTGAGGGGAGGCAGGTGTAGGTAACTGGACAATGAAGGTGCAGGGATTAGCAAAAAAACATATATGCATACCCCATGGACAAGGACAATAGTGTCGTGAAGGCCAAGGGAAGGGGTGTGGGGGTGGGTGGAGGTGGGCAAAGGGGGGAAACGGGAACACCTGCAATAATGTCAATATCAAAAATTTTAATTAAAAATAAGAATATAATGAATCAGAGTACAAAGCTTTATAAGAACACTAGTTGAAGAGTAAATATTATTTAATTCAGGAATGTTTCACAAAGTAGAATATTTTAGAGAGAACATTTCCATAAGAGAGGATGAAAGCATTTTAAAGGAGTGAAAATGGGAAGTTATTTTTATTTCTGGAAATAAATTTAAAATAGTTGACACAATTGTTCATGGCATAGTCATCATGCTGATATTGGAAGAGCAGGCTGTGCTTTAAATATTTTTCAGTGATTGAAATTCTCAGTCATTTGAAAATCCCGTTTCTTGCTAATAGTTTTTGAAGGGCATTTTTTACGTCCTTGTTTCTGAAGCTATAGATTATCGGGTTAAACATGGGGAAAACAACAGTATAAAACACCGCAACTACCTTATCAGTGTTTAGGGAGTAGCTGGTGGTGGGACGTAGGTACATAAACAGGAGTGTTCCGTAGAATAAGGTGACTGCTACAAGATGGGAAGCACAGGTGGAGAATGTTTTGCTTCTACCACCTGAGGACTTGATGCTCAAAACAGTGCTGAGGATACAAAAGTAAGAGATAAATATGACCATGAAAGTGCTGGTCTGAATGAAACCACATAAGATGAAGAGCAGAAGCTCATTGATATGGGTGTCTGCACATGATAAAGCCAGGAGAGGTGGGATATCACAGAAAAAGTGGTTAACAATATTGGAGCCACAAAATGGCAGCATGAATGTGAGGCAGACATGTACCATCGAAGTCATACTTCCACTGAGGTAGGCCAGCACGATGAAACAGACACAGACTCTGCTAGACATGAGGGTAGGATAGAGCAGTGGGTTACAGATGGCTGCATAGCGGTCATACGCCATTGCTGCCAGGATGAGGCACTCAGCATCAGCGAAACAACCGAAGAAAAACATTTGCAGGGCACAGCCAGAGGGAGAGATGCTTCTCCTGGATGCTAAGAAATTCACCAGCATTTTAGGAGTGATTGCTGTAGAATAGCTGATATCTAAGAAAGACAAGTTGCTGAGAAAATAATACATGGGGGTTTGCAAGCTTGGGTTGATGTTAAATAGGATTATTAGGCCCATATTTCCCACCACAGTTAGTGTATATACTATGAGAAATACCAAGAATAGTGTGATTCTGAGAGGTAGATAATCTGTGAACCCAACAAGTAGGAACTCAGTTGGCATGGTATAATTACTCTCCAACATCCTTGTTTTCTTGTTCTTCCCATCCAAAATAGATGGTGTTGGAATACGTGAGTTGACTCCAGTGATCAATGAATCAAGAATATCTTTCTTCTCCCTTCTAAAGAATGATAATAAAATTATAGTCATGACATTCTGTCTAATATATTTGGTTTGTTTTTATTTTTGTCATTTTCTTTACTTTTTAATATATGTTTTATTGTTGATAGTATTACAGATATCTCTCATTTCCCCACCTGTCTTCCTCCACCCAGCCCTTACCCACCCCCTCAGGTCTTCACTACCTTATTGCCCATGTCCATGGCTATGCATATTGGTATATAAGTTCATTGGTTTATCTCTTCTCATCCCCTCAACTCCACATCAAGGTATGTCAGTCTGTTCCCCAAAAATGTAGACACACAATGTCTGTAGATTCTACTACATTTTGAAAATAAAATATATTTTAATAAACACTGCATTTTTAATAATTAAAGTGTGTATACATTTTTGAGACACCCTGTATATTGACAGAGTCCTGGTTTCACTTCTTACCCAAAATACTTTGGTGCCTATGGTGTTGAAATATTTTCTACTGCTATAAGAATATTATAAGATATTATTTTTTAAAAAATGTTAGTGCTGGAAAGAACCTCAGTAATTATCTAATCTATTCTTATTTTTCAGATTGGGTGACTAAGTCACATTCACAACATCATTCAACAAGTGACATGTTTACTAGTGACTTAAATCGGTGTGTACCTTATTTCCATAAATGGGTTATGGGATCAAAGTTCAACTTTCCTCCTTTGAGTGCCCATGAAATTAAAATTGTTTAGAGGGCTTGTTGATTAAGAAAATGAAATCCCTAATATTTCATTTCTCTTGAAGGATTCATGCCACACTACTTTGAGCCAAAATCTCCTAAAAGAATTTAAGCCCACTAATTTCCAAGGAAATCTCATCTGACAAAGTTGTTGTTGGTGCCCATGAGTGGATTTTTATTTGCTACTCTATTTGAAGTATGACTATAGAATGTGCTCTCTCTTCTTTTCCAATGGCATTGTGCTGTAGTGGTTAAACAAACATAGGCAAACGTGAGTTTAACTTCAGATGCCATATCTAATGTTCTACAAGTCCTTGAACTTCTTTATGCCTAAATTTCTTTGTTTTGTTTAACTGGTCTAATAATATACTATAATGCTGAAACCAACATTAAACTAGATAAAAAAAGCACTCTTTACAGGTCTCGTTATACTATAAATGTATTAAAATGTATCTATTATTACTATTAATGTCATTATAATTATTGATGTTAACATCTGATTTGAAAATCCTAAGTTCTCTGACAGTTATAAAAAATGTTGTGTATTGCCGAAACCGGTTTGGCTCAGTGGATAGAGCGTCGGCCTGCGGACTGAAAGGTCCCAGGTTCGATTCCGGTCAAGGGCATGTACCTTGGTTGCAGGCACATCCCCAGTGGGGGGTGTGCAGGAGGCAGCTGGTTGATGTTTCTCTCTCATCGATGTTTCTAACTCTCTCTCTCCTTTCCTCTCTGTAAAAACTCAATAAAATATATTTAAAAAAAAAATTTGTGTATTTATTTGTTATGATTTGAAATATACCTGACTTGTTTATGACTTAATAAAGTCATTTTGATCTACTTGTATGGCTTGTGACATTATTTTGATGTATAGTAAGTCCTCACTTAACATCATAAATAAGTTATTGAAATTTGGGGGAAATGAAGTAAAACAAAACCAGTTTTGCACTAGATTAATTGATATGAACAAGGTTAAGTTCCTACAGGATCACATCAACATTATTATGAAATGACATTGAACAAAACAGTGTTTTAGAGGACCTGCTGCATTTGTTTATGGTTTAAATGAAGTTGTTCTGATCTAAAGGTGATTTTTTTGTTTTGCTTTGAGGAGGCCATGTCAGCATGATATCATTAAAATTATTGTGCTACTGAGTGCTTATTGATATAAACAGATTGAGGAGCCACTATGACATAATGAACTTTTGAACTTCAGATACCAAGAGTTTATGAGGACTTACTAGTGTTTGGTCTTGGCAAGGCTACTCTTTGCTGACCTACATAGCTCTCCACCTTAGGACATTAGCTCCTATCATGTTAAAACTAGTCTTAGTGGGCAGTGGAAACATGAATCAGTCTCATGAAGGAGATCATCTTGCCTGCCAACATCAGCACCTCTGTTCTGATAGGATAGCAACATGCTCTAGCAACAAAGGACTTTCCATTAATGCTGACAGCTAGACATCAGCTCTTGTGTGGCTTAGCTGACTCCTCTGAGAGCCAACTTGTGGACAAGTACACTGCAACTAATGTTAGACTTTCTTTATTTACCCTTTGCCTGTAACAGTAGCATAGTGAATCTATCATTAGTTTGGAGTAGTTTATTTCTGTTGACTCATTAAGAGATATTATCCTGTATGCTATTGGCTTGTGAAATCTTTTTGTTACAAATTACAATTCCAGCAAGAACCTGTGTTAAAAAATTGGCAAAGACAATTTAAGTCTTTGAGCATAACTGTATCTCAGACAAAACATGGAACAAACATAACACAGGCATATTCTCTATGCCCATGGAAACTAAGGTTTATCCTGCTGAAGAAGTTTAGCTTAATTCATTTAGCTTACTCAGTTTCATTAGACCATTGAATTTCCCCAAGTTCCAAAATAGGCACAGTCAGTTTCCCCCTCATAACAATAAGGAACACAATGAATCAGACAGTGAATTTTGGAAACTGTCATGGTTAAGGTAAGGCTAGAATTATGGCCCACCCCATCTCCTCCCCACTCCCCCAGCCTACAGAGTCAGCGGAGACACATGATATCTAAGGCAATATTATCTGTGATACTCACACAAGATATTTTGTTGATGCTTTAGAGAATCAGTCACTTACCTCAGTATCATCTAGAATTTTGAAGTAAAGAACTTATTTTGGATAAGACACTGGCAACATTTTCTCTCCAGTTATGGAGCAATAGCTTAGTGAATCCATCTTGTAGTAGATCTTGTAAGGAATGAATATTTATCACATGGTTTGTGACAAGTGGGACATTGCCCCAAGATAATCCCCAACCCCAGAAGGACTTAGGATAAACAATTACTTTTGTTCCAGTGAAATGGCTTGAATGATTTATTTTAAATGAGAAAGATAATGAACTGACTATAATGTGGCCAGTTACAATATAACATATGTCTCCTTCACTGGGAGATCTTTGATTAAAAAACAATATCAACAACAAAAATCCTTAAATTATACCAACAAAGAAAAAGATTTATCCTGTATATTCTATGATGTCTATCAGATACTAAAAGACACCTTAGAGCATTTAGTTATGTAATGGAATTCTAAATTATAAGCTCAGTGCTATGAAGAAGAATCCCAGGGACCCTAATTTTTGTTGTTTCTCAATTATCTGAGTGACTGCAAAGAAATATGTCTTGAATTGTAAGATATAAGAATGAGAGTCGTGACAAAAATAAAACCACCTGGATTTGAATGTTAGTTTTGTCACTTCACAACTGTGAGGCATTGAGCTACTTATTTAACCTTACTTTTATTAATTGGTAAATTGTGCATAATAATTGCCCCCTTTATCATATTCTTGTGAGGAGTGAGATAACACATGTAAATACTTAGCAACTGATTTTATTCATTTAATGGCTACTAGCTTTCTTTTGCAATTATACAATTAGAGCAATGAAATATATATTTATTTCACTTAAACAAAATAACAAGTAGGATTTGCTCATGAACACAGTAAATAAATATTTAACAGTCAAAAATAAATCAATGCAACTCACTATAATATCATTCTAAAAAAGAACATAATCATATCATATGTTCATATCAAGAACATAATCAGAAACAATGATTTAATATAATTCAACATTTAGTCATAACAAAATACTTTAGCAAATTAAAAACAGAATATCACTTCTGAACTTGATAAAGGGAATATACAAAAACCTATAGCTAATATAATATTTAATGATAAAATGGATGAATGTTTTCCTTCAAAACAGTAAACAAGCTAAAGATATGTGTTCCCTCACCATTTCCATTCTACATGGTACTGATGGTTCTACCAGTGCAATAGGCAAAAAAGGAAAAACAAACTAAGGAAAAAGTGAATAAAGTTTGGAAAGGAGAAAAATAACACATTAATTTCAAAATTTAAATATAACAAATACCATTTGTAATAGCATCAAAACATGAAACACATAGTATTAAGTCTAATGAAATATGCATAAGAACTATATACAGCAAAATATTGTAAGCAACAAAATAATGATGAGAGAAATTTAAAAGCTATATAAATGAAGTAATATACTGTGCTCATGGTCTGGAAGACTCATTACTCTTAAGACATCTACTGTCTCCCAACTGATCTACAAATACAGAGCAATAATGATCAACCCCCAGCAGTCTTTTTGTAGAAATTTATAATCTGAAACTAAATAGTAAATGTAAAGAACAGAAAATAGCCAGAATCTTGGAAAACATATTGTAACAGACACTATCTGATTTCAAATGTATTATGAAGCTACAGTAATTAAGATAGTAATGAAGAATAGCATAAAAATTTTAGAAATTGATCCAAACCTATATGGTCAAGTAAATTTTACAAAAAATTAAATCTATTAAAAAGGGATAGTTTAGTTGTTGTTTTTTTTAAATGGTAGGGGATCAATTAGACATCAATTTGCAGAGGAAAAATGAAGAAAAAGAAAAAGAAAAGGGAAGAGAGAGCTATTCTCCTATTTACCAAAGATAAATAAAAATGTAAGTCCACACAAAGAGGGTCTTTGTGCATGATTACTTTAAATTAGAAACAGACCTAAGGGCCATCAACTGATGCTACATCTATAGAATGGACAACTACTTAATAATAAAAGGAAAAAACTGATAAAAGTAACCACCTAGTTGGATCTCAAAACAGTGCAAGGAGACAGAAGCCAGATTCACAAAGGCTTCTAGTGTATGATTCCACACATGATTATCCCATTCTGGACAGGGAAAAAAACATGGCATAAATCACACCAATGCCTTCACAGTGGTTGTGAGAGACCGGAAGAGGGGCTGGAGCTGTCTGTAAGGGGTACAATGGAAGTTATAAAACTGGATAAAATATTCCGTGTTGGTGTGCTGGTTATAAGACAGTAGGTGTTTGTCAAAACTTACCAAACTGTCCACCTAAAAACAGTGATAATTTTCTCTAAGACTCCTATGGTATAATAAACCTGACTAAAAAAGTAAGTTTCCAACTTATTATTTAATAATTTTTAGTTAAAAATTTGTATTTATTGTTCTTCCTGCTTCTTCCTTAAATAAACTTTTTTAAGATTTAAATTTATAATCTCTTGTTTAGTAAATTCAATCTCCTTCCTTAGACCTGTTTTTTTTATGGTTTAATAATATTAATCTCTCCTTCCCCTGCTATGATAACTCACTATGCTGATTTTCTTTCTGTCTCTCTTAATTCACATTTCTGGTAGCTCAATTACAAATTATTTTTAAGTATGTTCATATTTTATGTTTTAAGTTTCATACATTAATAAATAAATATTATGTATTTGATAGATATCAATAGAGCAGATTTTAAGGCTTGAGATTAGGAACTTTGCAAATCAAGTTTTTTAAATAATATTTAACACAATGTAACAGATTTTTCTTCACATGCAGAGATACTTTAACTGCTTTAAAGTTTGAAAGATTGGATTTGTCAGAAGATACACACAGAAAAGTATATGTACATGTACATATATACACATGTGAGTATGTGTGTAATCTAAGTGACTAAGATAAAATTTTAGATGAAACTGGACAGGGGACTTAAGTTGCTAGGTATTAATTCTTTCCTACAAAATTGTGTTCAGGTTGACTCTCCAACTTCCTAACAGTTTGTTCATTGAAAAAGCATTTAACAGCTTTATGTCTTACTTTCCTTATCTATAAAATCCTATCTAATAAAGAGTGAATATGCTAATTGACCCTCACACCATTGCAAAGATGGCGGTGCCCACAGCCAATAAGGAGGGAATATGCTAATTGTCACATCCTCAAAGATGGCAGCACCCAGTCCCCTCAGCCCCACTGGGGCGGCAGATGTGTGGCCGCTCCATGCACCTGCCTCTGGAGACCCCCAGTCCCCTGAGACCCCCAGTTTCCCAGGGCCGCCCGAGGCTCAGGTAACCAGGGCCGGCTGAGGCTTGCGCTGCCGGCAGTGACAGCAGCAGAGGTGTGACGGGGCGTCACCTTCCCCTGATCGCTGGGTCACCTCCCGCCCCTGAGGGCTCCTGAACTGTGAGAGGGGGCAGGCCCGGCTGAGAGACCCCTCTCCAGTACATGAATTTTCATGCACTGGGCCTCTAGTATGTAACATAATAATGCCAACCTCAAAGACTGGTGTAGAGGTGAACTGAGAATTCAAATGAAAAATTGTGATATAGTATTTCATGGCTGCATATGCATTCTCTATGCAAATAGATTCTCCATGCATCTGACGCTCCATGTGGTTTCCTTCACATTGTTTTACTTGTGAATTGAGGTATAGAAAATCTGCAATTTTACCCCCTTGCAGAATAAGAATTATAGACAATAATTACAGAAAAACAACACAAGTTTTAAATCATAAAAAAGAAATTAGGCTCTTTTATTCAATGTCCTATTTGCTCAGGGTATAGGTTCTTTTTCACTGTTGACAATATTACAGATGTCCCTCAATCTCCCCACCCCCCTGACCCTCACCCAGCCTTTCTCCTCCAAGCCTCTGCCCTATTCCAGGCCTTCACACACTATTGTCTGTGTTTATTGGTTATGCATATATGCACATTATTTCTCTGGTTAATCTCTTCCCATTTCCCCTCATCCCTGTCCTGAGATATGTCAATCTGTTTCATGCATCCATGCCAGGGGATCTGTTTTGTTTGTCACTTTAATATGTCCATTAGATTCCACATATAAGTGAGATTATATGATAGCTGTCATTCAGCATAATACTCTCCAGGTCCATCCATGCTGTCACAAAAGGTAATAGTTTTGCTTTAAACATTGTAGGATGAATATTAGTTTTATCTTCTCATTAATTTCACTCCAGTACAGGGTTGGATTAGAGATGAAGTTATCCAGACAAAGGGAGGGTCACAGACACAGACACACACAAACACACACTCACAAACATACCAAATACACTGGAAGGAAGAAGAATTTAGTAGTGGGCTATGTTCTTGTGGAAGCATCTGAAAATAAGAAAAGATGGGCAATGTAAATAGGCAATTTTTATGTTGGCAAAGTTTATAAAGTAATACAGAGATCAGGAGCCATTTCATGATGCAATGTTTGATTCCACATAACTGCATGTGATCATATTTTATTTTCCTTTGAGACTGGAAGTTTCTACCTCTGGAGATTTAACATCACAATTAAACACTACAACTTAGTCCCTGTGGTCACCCAATTCTCTTCCAGGAAAACAAAATAAAAGTGGAGCAACATGTATTTTCTCAGAAGCTGTCTCAAATTTTTACAAATAGGTCATTAAAATTTTCACTGTGTTTCATCTCATTTAAAAGTGAGGGTATATTGACAATATTACAGACGTCCTTCATTAAAAACATTTTTTTTTTTTAGCTACAACTGAGAAGTGCTGATAAAAAAGAGAAAGAAAACCATAGACTACACAGGTAAGACAATGGAAGACAGCTGTTATTCACTAAAATGGACAGGTAGCAAGCGCTACAACAACACATTATTTTGAAATGTACATTGTAAGTAGAACAATACAATAGTTTGATAGCACATCACAAAGTCAGTCTTCAGAATTGAAGGATGTCAAAGATTGGTTATTTGAAATAATGACTGTTTTGCTGCTTGGGTTATATGAGAGTTACTTTTTGGAGGCAATGAATGAATTTGGGATTTGAAGAATAAACAGAATGGTGTTGAGCCGGAAAATGTATTTGAGTTAAAACTACATACTTGTTTAGAAATTGGCAAACACTTCAGCAAGGATATCTGTATCCTTCACATTTTGGATATGGGATGGTAGAAAAAAAATAGAACACCATTTGTTGGTTGCATTTGCAGAAACTTAAGTGAAGTATGTGGACTTGAACAGTAATTTAAGTCCAGGTTCAATGCAGACAATTGCTTAATAAATTCAAATGCTTGTCCATTTTCCCACTAATTTTCCTTTAACTTCAATTACTCTATTTACTATGCTATGCTATCCTAGGTTTTTTTCCCATGTGTGAATGTCCTCATTAACATTCCTACTATGTTTGTAAACTTTTTAAAAATGAGACATACAAACTGGCCAGCAAGACTCAGTAGTTGAGGGTCAACCTATGAATCAGGAAATCACAGTTTGATTCCCAGTCAGGGCACATACCCAGGTTATAGGCTCAATCCCCAGCAGGGTGTGTGCAGGAAGCAACCGATCAATAATTCTCTCTCATCGTTGATGTTTCTATCTCTCTAGCCCTCTCCCTTCTTCTCTGAAACCAATAAAAATATATTATTTAAAAAAGAGACATTCAACCTAATATAAGCTTAAGCAAACTATATGTGTAACACATGACCAGAACTAATTATACTTTAGTGACGGAGTTCATCCTGCTGGGATTAGCAGACACGCTGGAGCTACAGATTATCCTCTTTTTCCTCTTTTTTGTCATTTACACACTGACAGTTTGCGGGAATGTTGGGATGATCCTCTTAATCAGGACTGATTCCAGACTCCACACACCCATGTATTTCTTCCTGGCTAACCTGTCCTTTGCGGACATTTGTTATTCGTCGACCATCACCCCAAAGATGCTGGTGGATTTATTGTCAGAGAAGAAAACCATCTCCTTTGCTGGCTGCTTTCTGCAGCTGTACTTCTTTATCGCCTTGGCCACAACTGAATGCATCCTCTTTGGCTTAATGGCCTATGACCGGTATGTGGCCATATGCAACCCTCTCCTGTACCCCTTGGTCATGACCAGGACAGTCTGCCTGAAAATGGCAGCAGGGGCTTTTGCAGCAGGACTCTTGAACTCCATGGTGAACACAAGTTATGTAAGCAGCCTGCCATTCTGCAGTTCCAATGTCATCCACCACTTCTTCTGTGATAGCCCTCCACTCTTTAAGCTCTCCTGTTCTGACACACGCCTGAATGAAAACATCATTTCTACTTTTGCTGGAGTTAATATGGTTGGGACTTTGCTGGTCATCTTCACCTCTTACTGCTATGTTCTCTTCTCCATATTTCATATGCATTCAGGGGAGGGCAGGCACAAAGCTTTCTCAACGTGTGCCTCTCACCTGACAGCCATAATTCTGTTCTATTCCACCGCCATCTATACTTATCTGAGACCAACATCCAGCTACTCCCTGGGTCAGGACAAAGTGGCTTCCGTGTTCTACACGGTGGTGATCCCCATGTTGAACCCTCTGGTCTACAGCCTCAGGAATAAGGAAGTGAAGAAGGCTTTATGGGATGTAATTACCAGGAAAAGGATCCCTGCATTTCTGTGATTGTTTGGTTAAGTTTCTGGACCTAGCAGAGTATTTAAGGACCTTGCAAAGCCTATTCAAGCCTACAGTCTTTCATAAGAATATTTCTAAGTAATCATGTTCTGTAATATTGAAACATATGTATTGTATAAGAAAAGATACCTTAAATTTCCCTAAGCATAATGTAAATTACCAAATTTAAGTAAGAACATGGGCCCTCATCTTAACCATTCTGTAATCTCCTTGGATGCTCAAAAGTAAGACCTTTTTGTAATAAAATCTTGCCTATTGAAAGAAAGGTATAGACTACTTAGTATCAAAAGTTATAATATCACATGAAACTAGGCATAGGATATATTTGTATTTATTCATAAACTATTTCCCTGTGCATTATTATTATTCATCATTTATGATTTGCAAATATTGTTATATATCACATATCAAAATGCTTTAAATTTAAAATCTTTCTATTTAATGTATTAAATTATCCCCTCATAAGATCCTTAAATAAAATTTCAGAAGTACTGTTTAAATTACCACTGTAAACTCACCAGATTTTATTTCTCTTATTCTACCATTTACATATCTATTCCTTAAAGTATAAATATGTTTGTGCAAAACATGCTATCAAGAGACGCTGTCTGATTAAAATGCACAAATTATAGGTTTTCTGTATCCTTCCCTTCTTAAAAATGCCCAACCCTTATCTTCCCTTCTCTCTCACGGTACTGACACAGACACACAAAGCCACATACTCACAGATTGAGCTACAGCAAAGCATATAATCAGTGGATGGTTCCAAAGAGAAGGCTCAATGTTCAATGGACGAATGTGATATATATTCTTCACAAAAGGCTTCTAGAGTTCCTGCTCACAGAAAATCCTATCAGCTTCCAATAAAATAAATTTAAATTTAATATTAAAGTCGAGCAGATTAAAAGACACAAAATAAATAAGTAATAGGGATAGTTTATATAATATACAGTGTGACGACTATAGTTAATATGACTATATTGCATATTTAAAGGTTGCAAAGATAGTAGATCTTAAAACTCCTCATCACAAGGAAAAAATTTTGTAAATACTGTATGTATAGTGATGAGTAATAAGCTAGACTTACTGTGGTGATCATTTCACAATATAAACAAATATTGATTTATTATATTTTACAACGGACACTAATATAATGCTATATGTAAATTATTTCTCAAGAATAAAAAGTTAAACATTATTAACATAAAGGTAGCGGGGCTTAGTACAACTCTGGAGGAAAGTGAGTGGGGATCAAGGCTTGCTAAAAAGAGACAGCCACACTGATGGTTTTTGAAGGAAAATTCCTCAAGACCCATCTCTTGCCCTTGTCTTTGAAGTGGCACCTGAGTGAGGAGGTGATAGCCGATGTGGCATAGCAGGCTTTATGACCTGTCACTAACAGGTCACCCTGCTCATACATACAATGCACTCAGTGGTCCACACAGGTGGCCTTGGCCAGATGGATGTTCATGAAGGAATCAGTGTTGTCTGTGCATCTAGGGGCCATGTTCTCACCCCACTTTGGTTACCTGGCCCTGGAGGTAGAGCGATCAGGCTGGTCTCAAAGGTGGTTCACTCTTTCACTGAGTAGTTCACCTATGCTATCCTATATCACCTTGCCTGCTTTTTGGCTGGATTCTTTCCACTTTTTTTTGTCCCAGGAATTTAATGAAATCACACATGGAACGAAGACATTTCACCAGTAAATACTAATATTATATTCCTTCCATTGAATGTTTTCATTTTCAATGAAACAACATTTGGACAATGCAACCCAGTTATTCTGAGACTTGGATTTTTAGATATGCCATATTTCAGGCATACCATGTTCTCTGTCTGCTCTCCAATACAGCCCTCTTACATGTAATTAATCTCATTTACAAAATGTGCAAACATTTCCTACTTTGGAGACTATTATAACTTAATGATGATGGCATTTTATTTTAATTACTCGAATATGTGCTTCTTATGTAAATATTGAGTATTTATTCCATTTATTTAATTATGTAAAGTTAAATTATTTCTTGTAATATTTTTAAAATTATATTTTCTTGCTTATTGTTCAATGCATTTATATGGAAAACATTCCAAATATTTTATTTAATTTAAAAAAGAAACTTACATTATAAAAATATTGAGACTTCTAGTTATTATATTGAAAGTAATTTTATCTTCTTTTTTTTCTTTAGAACCTGAGACTACTTATTAAACCCTTCCTTATGAATGTACATTATTTTGCCCCTTGCTATGGTATCTTTATTGCTTCCTGGTTTTTAAATTTTACAGTTTTCTATTTCATTTGAATGACTATTTCCTAAATATACAGATATCAATCAATGTTTTGTTTTACTCAATGTTTTCTGAATAATTTATGTATTAAAATGAATTAAAGAAGTGTGAAATACATGCCTTTAAGGTTTTTTTGGTCAATTTTTTCATTAGTGATTAAGTAAGACCAAATAACTTCAGAACCTGTCAATGCTACAAAGTTGGAAAAGTTAGTCAACAAGATGAAAGGACTCAAAGAAACAATATTCTACAATTGCATACATCCAAATAAATAAGCAATAAAACATGTCATGAATAGATGGATTCCTCCATTAAATATTTGCATATACTGGTACTGCCCAGGAAAGGGTTAACTCAATCAGCCTGGGCTGCCTAAACTGTGCATATTCCAAGGGTCTTCAGGACTGGACCTTGAATGGCTCCTGATGAACCTCAGAAACCTTGGGATATCCTACCTGATAAGAGCATTTTTGTATCCTGGGGCCCATAGGTAACAGTTTATGCTAATGATGTGATTCATGGTGAAAGCCTGTTTTATATTCCTGGGCTTTGGCCAGTGGTCGGCAAGCTGTGGCTCGACAAACTGCGGCTCGCAAGCCACATGCGGCTCTTTGGCCCCTTGAGTGTGGCTCTTCCACAAAATACTGACTTCTGCGCATGGGCCACGGAGTTTTAATCACACTGTACGTGCACGCCCGCACGTGGTATTTTGTGGAAGAGCCACACTCAAGGGGCTAAAGAGCCTCATGTGGCTCGCGAGCCACAGTCTGCCTATCACTGGACTAGACCATATCAGTTTAAACTCAGGGTGGCAGGGAGAGTTATGCGAGCCCTCCATGTCCATGTACTGACCCTCAATAAAACCCTGGACACCAAATCTTGATTAAGCATTTCTGGTTGGTGGTACTTCATCCAAGTTGTCAGACAGCACTGCTGGGAGCATTACGTTCTGTCTGTGTGATTGTACTGGGACTGGTTTCTACTGGACACTGCCCTACACATCTTTTTCCTTTGCTAATTTTAATCTATTTTCTAGCTGCAATAAACCATAACCACACATATAAAGGCCTTTCTGGCAGCAAGCAATCAATTTAATGTATCCTATTCAGGTTTGGGAAAATGCCATCAGCCTTTCCCAGATTCAGCCCTGCTGTCATGCTGGAATTGGCTTCCAGGTTTTTACTATCACACCAACCACACATCACCCCCAAACCCAGCCACAGGTCCCACAGAGCTGCACAACCTCAGCCTTGGCTGGGATCTGCACTCTGGACTGAGTCATGCCCGAAGTCTCCAGGTTGCTGGCCCCTCCCAGCCCATGATGTCAGATCCTGAGTGCTCAGGCTGCGGAAGCTGCACTGGGCACCAGGAAGCAGGCCCATGCCTAGGGGGTTGAGCCAGGACGGGCAATGCCAAAGGTGGTGCAAGGCTGAGGTAAGAAAATGAGCCAGGACAGGAGAGAGAGAGGCAAATGAGTGATAAAATCCCAGCTTAGGGAGGCAAGGTTTTAACCCAGTCCGGGTGCTCTCCCTTCCCATTGCAGGCCAGAGGTGGGCTGCACAGCAAGTTGGAAGGGGACTAGCAGTGAATCAATGCCTTCCAGGCTTCAATCCTCCTGGTCTTCTTGTCCCATCTGGGTTGCCATATGTTACAGGATAGGAGAGGGGCTCATCTCCCCTGGTTGCTTGTAGAAGTGGGTTCTTGGTACTGCTAAAATAAGCATTTCTGAAGGCCTCCACGGGAGGATGAAGTTCAGTGGAAAGCTTTTTTTCCGTGGAATTTTACTACTGGGTTTCCAAAGCATTTCCCTGAGTCCAGTCATAAAAGAAGCATAGCCGGGGCTTCAGTAGAGCTAAACTCAGAGTCAAGGTCCAGAGTTTCCTTTCCATGTTGGAGCTGGGTACAGTCCAGCACCAAGATAGCTTAATTTCTGTTTCCCCGCTTAGTCCATTAGTCCATTGCGTGGGGTCCAGAGGGCCACATGGCTGTGGAGGAAAAACAGGCAGGAGCAAAATGAGAGTCCCAGGAGCCAAGAGGAATCAAGAGCACATTTCTTCTTCTTTTTTAATTGATTTTAGAAAGGAAAGGAGAGGAAGAGAGATGGAAACATCAATGATGAGAGAGAATCATTGATTGGCTGCCTCCTGCACAGCCCACAATCTGGACTGGGAATCAAACTGTGACCTCTTGGTTCATAAGTCAACACTCAACTGTTGAGCCACACAAGCCGGCCAAGAGAGAGCACATTGCTTTGTTTAAGTGATTATGTATTCCCAATCTTCTCACGCTTGCAATGGCCATGCCCATTCTGGCCAATGATCTCTGTTCCCAGGTATAATTAACGGGCAAGTATCTTTCCTATGTCACTTTAATTTTATTGAGGATGTGTCTATCTTTTCTTTCCCCTTTCCCCAGCATTTTGCAGAGGATAGGCTGGTGATTCCCTGGGGAGTGAAAAGTTGCGGATTCCAGGTGAAGTTACCCAAATGACATGCTTATAATGTCTGTATTTTTTTTGTTGCTCCTATTCTATTATCAATGACTGGTTAATTACAATAGTATCAGTTTATGCTCTAAAAATTTTGTTAGCTCATTTAAAAAAAGAAAAAATATAAACAAGTAACTGAAAATGACAATTCTATTATTAACATGTCCTATTAATTCAATTAAGTAGGTTTGTATAATCCAGCATTTCATTCTACCTTTAATGTTGTAGTCTTTTTAAAATATTTAAATTACATAGTATACAACATTCTTGCCTAATATTTCCAAGATATGTGGAAATGATAATCAACAAAAGAATGAGTATCTTTGTCAGGTAAATCAAGATTAACTAAGATATTTGGCACCTTTACAATTCTAGTTTCTAACTCCATTTTACATAGAGTTTCTTTTGGTAATAATGGAGTAAGTGCAATGTGAAAATGTAGAAATTACCCTGCATGTCATAACTGTAAAGTCCCTTTGTTCGATACAAATCAAGAGACTACAATTGCCAGAACACTACAGTTGATCTCCTATGTACTTTCTGTGAAAGTCAATATCTGCATTACCTCATGAGATAATGAAAGGAAAAGTTTACACAGATGTCAATCAGGGAATAATTTTTAATAGCACGATGGTGAGATTCTCACATCTAGTTTTTTATTGAACTTATTGGGGCGACATTGGTTAATAAAATTAGATAGGTTTCAGGTGTACACTCTATAATATGTCATCTGTGCATTGTGGTATATGTTCACCACCCCAGGTCAAGTCTCCTTCCACCATCATTTATCCCCACTTTACCCTCTTCTATCTCCCACACCAACCCCATGCAGTATCCTATCTAATAATAGACAAACATGGTAATTAACTGTACCTCCGACATGCTTCCCATTGGCTAATCAGGGTGATATGCAAATTAACTGCCAACCAAGATGGCGGCTGGCAGCCAGGCAGCTGAAGCAAACAGGAGGCTTGCTTGCTCCAGTGATGGAGAAAGCCAAGGTTCCCCGCCTGCCATTGCTGGGCTCTGAGCTTGCACTCTAAGAAACAATGTTGCAAGTATAGAAGCTAAACAAGCTCCATGCTTTCAGCCATCCAGCCGAGCTGGAGTTGCAACAGAGTTTCAATTATAGAACCCAAACAAACCCAGATCCCTGCTTTCAGCAGCCAAGGTCTCAGAGCTGGAGCCGAGCCACAGAGCTAAAGCCGGCTCTCAGTTCCAGTGACAGCCATAGAAGGTAAATAAATCCCAGAATTAAAAAAAAAAGAAAAAAAGGAGAGGTTGGGAGCTTCAGTCACCCGTCAGCCTGAAAACAGCCCTCAGCCCCTTACCCAGACTGGCCAGGCACCCCAGTGGGGACCCCCACCCTGAAGGGGCTGTGACCAGCTGCACACAGCCATCATCCCCTCACCCAGGCTGGCCATACACCCAAGCGGGACCCCCACCCTGATCCAGGACACACTTCAGGGCAAACCAGCCAGCCCCCACCCATGCACCAGGCCTCTATTCTATATAGTAAAAGGGTAATATGCCTCCCAGCACCGGGATCAGCAGAGCTGCGAGGCCTCCCTGCACCGGGATCAGCGGAACTGCGAGGCCTCACTGCCCCTGTGTCAAGCGGAACTGCGAGGCCTCCCAGCACTGGGATCAGCAGAGCCACGAGGCCTCCTGGCCTCTGGAGCAGCTTGACAGGGGGCAGTGCCCAAACACCCTGATTGCCCTGCGGCTCTGTGTGTGACAGGGGGTGGGGCCACAACCTCCCTATCCTCCCTGCTCTGTCCGTGACAGGGGAAGGCGCCCCAACCCCTTGATCAGCCCTGCTCTGTGCCTGTTAGGGGGGTGCTCCCCAACCCCCTGATCAGCCCTGTTCTGCGTGTGACAGGGTGGAGCCGCAACCTCCCCATTGGCACTGCCCTGAGTGTGACAGGGGGGAGTGCCCCAAGCCCCTGATCGGCCTTGCTCTGTGGGTGACAGGGCATGGCGCCCCAACTCCCTGATCCGCCCTGCTCTGTGTGTGACAAGGGGGAGCGCCCCAAGCCTCTGTTTGGCCCTGATCTGTGCGTGACAGGGGGTGGCGCCCCAATCTCCCCATTGACCCTGCCTTGAGTGTGACAGGGGGCAGTGCCCCCCCCCCAATCAGCCCTACCCTGAGCATGACTGGGGGTGGCATCGCAACCTCCTGATCCGCCCTACTCTGTGCATGACAAGGGGTGGCGCCCCAACTCCCCAATCGGCCCTGTACTGAGCCCAACCAGGGGCTGCACCTAGGGATTGTTCCTGCCCTCTGCCACCCGGGAGCGGGCGTAAGCCAGCAGGTCGTTATCTCCTGAGGGGTCCCAGACTGTGAGAGGGCACAAGTGGGGCTGAGGGACAACACCCCCCCTCCCGCCAGTGCACAAATTTTTGTGCACCAGGCCTCTAGTATTTTATAATGTTACATACAGATCTTTCTTTAGAAGCACAAGAACCTGCTGTGATGTTTGGAAGATTGGATTTACTAGAACACACATATATGAATATGTGTGTGTGCATATAGTATATGTGTATAAATGAATTCTATATATACACATATTTATATGTATATCTATAATAATAAAAGCATAATATGGTAATTAGACTGGATGTCCTCCTGGACGACCCTTCCGGAAAAGCCGTGGCAGGTGGCGGCCAAGGCAGAGGCAGCTGCCGCAGTGGTGGCGGGCTTAGTCCCTTGCACAAATTTTGTGCATTGGGCCTCTAGTATATATATATTATAGATTTAAAATCTTCTAACTGAGATAAAATGAAATTAGACAGAAAAATTAGGTAGCTGGGCATTAATGCTTTTGTTGAAGACTGTGCTCAGATCAATTATTGCACTTCCTAAGAATTTGTCCATTGTAAAGTCATTTATTTATTTTTTATTTTTATTGTTGCAAGTATTACATATGTCTCCCCTTCTCCCCCATTGACCTCTTCTAGCCTGCACCCGCCCTCACAGCAGACCTTCACCCCTCTATTGTCTGTGTCCCTGGGTTATGCGTATATGCATATAAGTTCCTTGATTGATGGAAGTAATTTAATAGCTTGAAGTCATTTGCAAAATGTGTAAAATAATAATGCCTCCCTCAAAGACTGGCGTGAAAATTAATTAAGAATTTAAGTGGAAGCATGTAATATAGAACTCAAAGCATTCTAAATTCTGTCTGCCAATAAACTCTCAATGCATATGGACACACAATGTGCTTTATTCAACCTGGTTTTACTTGTGTATTTACACCTAGAAAATCTGTGTTATCATCCCCTTCTAGGATAAGAATCACAAACAATAATTACAATAAACCAACATAAAAAAGGAATCACATTCTCTTAGTCATTGTTCTATTTGATCAGGGCATATTTAAAATACACACCATACAATGTATTTAGTTAGTTCCTCCTTCATATTAATTTCACTCAAGGGTAGAGTTGGACTGAAGTTTCAACTGACTCAAAGGAAGGGACCATCTCTCCCACAAAAACACACTGGAGTAAAGGGAAGAATAATAATTTGGTAGTTGGCTATGACCCTTTTGAAATAGGCTAAAAATATATATAAAGAGAGAGGCAATGTAAATAGCCATATTTTTTTTTACTTTGAGAAAGGACTTTAAGGAACTACAGAGATCAAGAACCACTTATGATGCAATATTTAATTCTATATGACTGCATATGATTATATTTTCTTTTGAGACAAAGTTTCTGCCTTTAGAGGATTAACTCCACAGTTAAACCCCATAATATAGTCCCCATGGTCACCCAATTCTCTTCCAGGAAAACACAATAAAAGTGCAACAACATATATTCATTCAGAAGGACGCTAACATTTTTACCAAAAGGTAATTCAAATATTCACCACATTTCATTTCATTTACAATGTGATCTTTTTCTTTTTTACTTTTAAGCTCTAACTGAGAACCCCTAATAAAAAAAAAGAAAATAATAGTCTACAGGAGTAAGAAGCGGGGGTAGGAAGCTCATGAGGATTTGATGCTGCTATTCACTACGGGGGACAGGTACTGTGTATGCAACTACCTGATATTAATGATAGTGTACTTTGCATAGCAAACAATCATTTGATTCATTTTAAAAACACTACCAAATCAGTCTTTAATATACAATAGATGTCAAGATATTGGTTATTTGAAATGTCACCATTTTTTATGCTTGGGGTACACAAGAAATTTCTGGGAGGCAATGTGTGAATTTTGGAGTTGAGAAAAAAATGGATTTGTGTTAATTGCGCATACATACCTTTCAGAGACTGGGAGAGACTAAGGCAGGAACATTGGTATCTTTTGCACTTTGTATGTGGGCTGGAAGAGAACAACATCTGTTGCATTTGAAGAAACTTAGTGGAGGATGTGAATTGAGAGCAGTTATTTGAGATTTAATAAAGTCAATTGCTTCATATATTCAAATGTTTCTCCATTTCTACACTAATTTTTCTCATTCTTCAGTAACTCTGTTAACTATGCTATATTAGCCAAGGGTGGTTTTTCCCCCCCATACGTGAATAAGGTCATTAATATGTCCACTATTTCCTGTAACTTTTAGATAGGGAAATATCTACTCCTGATATAAGTTAAGCAAACTATATTTCTTACAAATGACCAAAACAAATTATACTTTGGTGACGGAGTTCATCCTGCTGGGATTAACAGAAACTCTGGAGCTGCAGATTATCCTCTTCGTGCTCTTTTTTGTCATTTACACACTGACAGTTTTCGGGAATGTTGGGATGATCCTCTTAATCAAGATTGATTCCAGACTCCACACACCCATGTATTTCTTCCTGGCTAACCTGTCCTTTGTGGATGTTTGTTGTACCTCTAACACCACCCCAAAGATGCTAGTGGATTTATTATCAGAGAAGAAAACCATCTCCTTTGCTGGCTGCTTTATGCAGATGTATTTCTTTATCGCCTTGGCCACAACTGAATGCATCCTCTTTGGCTTAATGGCCTATGACCGGTATGTGGCCATATGCAACCCTCTCCTGTACCCCTTGGTCATGACCAGGACAGTCTGCCTGAAAATGGCAGTAGGGGCTTTTGCAGCGGGACTCTTGAACTCCATGGTGAACACAAGTTATGTAAGCAGCCTGCCATTCTGCAGTTCCAATGTCATCCACCACTTCTTCTGTGACAGCCCTCCACTCTTTAAGCTCTCCTGTTCAGACACACGCCTGAATGAAAGCATCTTTTCCACTTTTGCTGGAGTGAATCTGGTGGGGGTTTTGCTGGTCATCCTCACCTCTTACTGCTACATTCTCTATTCCATCTTTCGTATGCATTCAGGGGAGGGCAGGCACAAAGCTTTCTCAACGTGTGCCTCTCACCTGACAGCTATATTTCTGTTCTATTCTACCTCCATATATACTTATCTGAGACCTACATCCAGCTACTCCCTGGGTCAGGACAAAGTGGTTTCTGTTTTCTACACTGCAGTGATCCCCATGTTGAACCCTCTGGTCTACAGTCTCAGGAATAAGGATGTAAAGAAGGCTTTGTATAATGTAATGACCAGAAAAAGGATCCCTGTATTTTTGTGATTTTTCAGTGAATTTATCAAATCTGGAAGAGTATTTAATAAACTTGCAAAGCCTGTTCAAGCCTACAGTTTTTCATTAGAATATTTTCCAAGTAATTATGTTCTGTATTATTCATGTAACTTGTATAAGATCATGAAACTTTCATTTAACCATTTTGTATCTTCACAGGCAACCTAAAAATAAGATTTATTTGTAACAAAATTTATTTAGGGAAAAAAAGGTATTGAGTATTTAGAAACAAAAGTCACAATATAACATAAAAGTAGAAAGAGACATTCCAAATATTTTTTCTTTAACTTAAAAAATTAAAGTGTTAAATATTGAGACTTTTAATTATTATATTGAGTATGATTCTATCATTCTTGTTTATTTAAATCTGAGAATATGTATCAAACCCTCTGTTATGAATGTAAATTTTGTTGCCTTTTGCTGTACTATCTCTATTGCTTTCTGGTTTTCTAATTTTCCAGCCTTTTGTTTCACTTAAATGTTGAATGTTACCACATTCCCTAAATATACAGATATCAATCAATGTTTTGCTTTACTCAATGTTTTTTGAGTGATTAATTTATTAAAATTAATGAAAGAAGTTTGAAATGTATGCCTTTGGGGTTTATTTTGGTCAATATTTTCATTAGTGATTAAGCAAGTCCAAATAGAGACTAATTTCAAAACCTGTGAATGTCACAAAGTTAAAAAAGTCAACCAACAAGTTGTATGAACTCAAAGAATCAATATTCAACAACTGCGTAGATGCAAATAAACAACCCAAAACCATGATATTATTAACAGATGGAGACCTGCACTAAATATGTGCATATACTGGGACTGTGCAGGAAAGGTTAACTCAGTGAGCCTGGGCTACCAAAACTGTGCCTATTCCAAGGTCTTCAGGACTGGACCTTCACTGTCTCCTGAGAGAACCTCTAAAATCTTGGAATATCCTACCTGCTAAGAGCATCTTGGTATCCTGGGGCCCACAGCTAACAGTTTATGCTAATGATGTGACTCATAGTGAATGCCTGTTTTTGTATTCCAGGGCTTTGGGTTGGGCTGTATTAGTTTGATCAGGGTGGAGCAGTTGAAGACTAAGTAACCAATAACTGTTATGTGAGTCCTCCAAGTCTATGTACTGATCATCAGGAAAGCCCTGAACACCAGATCTTGATTAAGCATTTCTGGTTGTTGATACCTCATCCTAAAAAATAAGGCTTATTTGTAATAAAACCTTCATCACCAACCAGGAATGCTCAGAGAATTCAGTTCTGTCTGTGATTCTACTGGGACATAAGTCATGGAGGCTTATGCCTGGCTTCTCTTGGACACTTCCCTACACATCTATTTCCTTTGCCAATTTTAATCTATTTTTTAACTGTAATAAAATATAACCATACATATAAAAGCTCTTCTGAATTTTGTGAGCCCTGGTCAATCATTGAAGCTGATGGTGGTCTTGGGAATCTCGAACACAAGCACAAAGTTAAAAATTTTTTCCCTACTATTTTTGCTTTAATTTTTTATTATTGTATTATGTAAAACATAAATTTCAGTTAATTCAAGAAATATAAAGTAAATATGTGAATCAGAAAACAAAGTAAGTGAGGACAAATAAACTCACCTCCTAAAATAAATTTTTAAAAAGTCATTATTGCTATAATTGAAAGTTCTCTGTGATCATTCAATTACCCTGCATCCTTGACAGTGATAACCACTCTTCTGTATTTTTCATTATTCCCTAGTTTAACTTTTAAAAATTAATTTATCTATATTCCTAAAACCGTATTTTTAAAACCTACTTTTTAATGTTAGGAATATATCATACACAGTTTACCTTCTGTATTGTTTGTGTTTTTCTTCAATATTGTGTTTCTAACATTCTACTGTATTCATATGTATTCCTGCACTCTTTAATTTCACAATTTTGTAGTATTCTCTTTCTTTAATGTGTCATAATTAAATTGTTATCTTCTATTATGACCAATAGTGATATGAATGTTACTTTCCATGTCACTCAATGCACAACTACAAGAATTCATCAGCTGTATCTTAGGATGTGGCATTACTTGTATATATATACATATGTTCAACTTTAAAATAAAACAAACTGTTTTCTCAATTTCTTGTTTATATTTATACTCTCAACAATAGCACAGAAGACCTCAGGTTCCATTTCCTTGAAACACTTGTTATAGGCAGAAATTTAACTTCTTTTTTCCAAAATAGTGTGGATGACAGATATTTAAATCTTTAGCACATCTGAGATTTTTATTTTTTGACAATGTAGTAGGTAGAGATCTTTTCTTTATTGAATGAAAACAGCTGATTTTCCACCACTGCTTATTTTTTTTTTAATATGTGTTCTCCATTCATTCTGAATGGCACTGTATAATATATGTTAAATTTTCATTAGTGTGTTGACAATCTCTACACTCTATTCATTACTCAAACTTACACTTTCTTCATTGGTAGCCTTTCCTTCATATAATGACATTAATAACTCCTACATTTTTTTCATGTTTTGTTCTGGGTTAACCCACATAATTCCCAATTACTATGTTGAGATGTGAAAGTTGGACAGTGAAGAAGGCTGATAAGAAAAAAAAATATTCATTTGAAATACGGCTTTGGAGGAGTGCTCTATGGGTACCTTGGGCCTCCAGGAAGATGAACAAGTGGATCCTAAATCAATTAAGCCTGAAACATTCTGGAGACAAAATGACAAACCTGAGGCTGTCCTACTGCAGGCACATTGGGAGAAGGCAGGGTTCTTGAGAAAAGAAAATAATACTGGAAACTATAGAAGGCAGTGGAAAAAGAGGAATACCAAATATGACAGGTATTGATTCCACAAAGAAAGCCATAGGCATGAATCTCCACTGAGCAGGGCTGTTGAGGTTAGGACTGCATGGAAACCACTCATTCATAGGGTTCCCAGAAGTTAGAGCAGACACAACAGCATGTAAGAACAATTCCACAAAAATGTTACCCTCAGTTTTTGAAAGGACAGAACAGGAGTGGTAGCTGTGTCCTTATCCCCTCTTCCAAGAAGAAGCCGCAGAATGTATCAGTTACTCAGCCTGCCCTTATCTCAGCCCATGGGAAAGCAGGGGAAAACTAGCCCAAGGCCAAGAGTCTGCTAGCCACCCCCCTGTCTTTGTGTAACCAGACACTAGCTGCACCCTGCCCTTGCGTCACTAGCCCCCGGCCCTCACTCAACCAACCGGAATCGGCCAAATCAGTGGTCAGAGTGTGCCCCCACCCCCTGACCCCAAGCCCTATAAATTCTTTGTTCCCTTGGAACTCGGGGCTCTCTCTTGCATCCAGTAATGGAGGCGGGGGGGGGGGGGACCAAGTTCCAGGCTTGAATAAAAGGACCCTCTGATTTTGCATCGGACTGACCGGCTCCCTGGTGTGGTTTTATTGGGGATCTTGAAATCTGGGAATAACATTTTCACCTTTAAAACATTAATAAAGCTGTGTATATAATTGTGTTGTATTTAGAGACCAGTTTTGTAGAACATATCTTTGAAATTTGGACTCATCTCATAAACATAGTGTAACTATTTGTGTTATTTATTAAAAATATTTTAATGATGTTTTATAATCTCCATAAGTTATGAGTTTTTATTGCTAGATCTATTTTCCTGAGGACCTTGTATATGATTGCTATTATCCTTTTAAACATTGAATTCTAAATATTTTCTGCAGTGATGAAAAAATGCAACTAATTTTCATCTTTTATTTGGCAATCCAGACAAGCTATTTTATTAATTCTCATAATTTTTATTTTACTCTTTTACATGAGTTCATTCCTTATAGTTTTAAATTTTTATTTTGTTTTTCTTTCCTCCTCTAGCTGCACCCTCCATTGATTTTCTACCAACAATTAGCAACATTAGACATCATTGTTTTACATAATCTTAAAGTAAATATCTCTAATCTTTCTTAGTCTTAAATACAAATTGAAATTCTTTGGTTTACCCTGTTTCATTATTGACATAAAGAAACATAGAAAAAAACATTTTCAATGATAAATTTTTAGAACAAAAATTCAAGCAACAAGGTCAGAAACTTTAAACATTAAATTGCAAAAAATGACCTAACATTAAAAGTGATTGTTCACTATCCTCAAATTTGTAATGCTAATATCATCACGTTTTGAGACAGACTCATCATTCAAAGTGAATTCCCAATGGGCCTCATTATAAAAAATCTTTGGAGAATGTTTTTAGCTTAAATTAAAAGAGAGTACAGAACAATTGTTAATGAAGGGAAAAGTACCATAAACAGTGATTATCTTAGAGAAAATTGATGAATACATGACAAAGATATGAATATTCTCCCTAACTTCTTTTACTTTAATGTAATTAATCCCTTTGAAAATTGAAAATTCCTTCCTTTTATGTTGGGAAAAATATATGGCTCAGCATCAGAATATTTCTTAATTATGCTATTTCCTATTGAATCTCAAGAGAACTCGTAGACATTACAGTTAATTCATCAACATATTATTCATATTACTCATTTTTCTGTGTAAAAAGGCAACCCACATGTGCATTTAGAAATTATGAAATAAAAAACCCACTTATCATATATTTTTATTTATTTCTTGCATGCATTTTTTTATTACCTTAAATAAACTTACACAAGTGAAATATTAACATCCTGAAGTCAATCCTTAGATAAATCCTATATAATAAAAGCCTAATATGCTAAGTGTCCAATCATCCAGTCGTCCATTCAACCAATCAAAGCACAATATGCTAATGATATACTAAGGCTGCTCAACCACTCACTATGATGTGCACTGACGACCAGGTGGCAGATAGTTGACCACTCACTATGACGGGCACTGACCACCAGGGGGCAGATAGTTGACCAGTCGTTATGATATGCACTGACCACCAGGGGGAAGATGCTCCAAATGGAAGGTTAGCTTGCTGCTGGGGTCTGGCTGTTCAGGACTGAGCAATATGGGCTGGACATGCCCTGGAGCCCTCCTGCATTCCCTCCCCAGCTGGCCAATCTCCCACATCCCTCCCCAGCCCCTATTGTGCACCAGTGGGGACCCTCAGCCTGGCCTGTGCCCTCTCGCAATCCAAGACCCCTCAAGGGATATTGGAGAGCTGGTTTTGGCCCAGTCCCGCAGGCCAGGCTGAGGGACCCCACTGGTGCATGAATTCGTGCACTGGGCCCCTAGTAATATACATAAAAATGTTCACAATGTTAAAAGTAATGAATAATAAAATCATATAATTTTGAAACTGGATTAAAAATTTTAATTTAAATTTTAAAACATAATTAAATATATTTGTTTATTCATTCACTAGGGGCCCGGTGCACGAAATTCGTGCACTGGGTGTGTGTGTGGGGGGGGAGTGTCCCTCAGCCCAGCCTGCCCCCTCTCACATACTGGGAGCCCTCAGGCGTTGACCCCCATCACCCTCCAATCGCAGGATCGGCCCCTTGCCCAGGCCTGACGCCTCCGCCAGAGGTGTCAGGCTTGGACAGGGGACCCCCATCTCCCCCGATCACTGGCTCTGGCCCCCGCCCAGGCCTGAGGCCTCTGGCCCAGGAATCATGCCTGGGCAGGGGACCCCCATCTCCCTCTGATCGCTTGCTCCACCCCCCGCCCAAGCCTGACGCCTCTGACCCAGGCTTCAGGCCTGGGCAAGGGGACCATCATATCCCTCCAATCCCCGGCTCCGCCCCCTACCCAGGCCTGATGCCTCGGCCAGAAGAGTTGACCCTCATCACCCTCCGATCACCAATCACCGGATCGGCCCCTTGACCAGGCCTGAGGCCTCCGGCAGAGGACCCCCAGCTCCCCGTGGTTGCAGGCTCCGCCCCAGGACTGCCAGCTTCGACCTTTGACCGTGCCCAGCTCCCATCGCTGGCTCCACCCCTACTTCCTGCTATCACTGGCCAGGGAGGCAAAGTCGCCTGATTGTCCTTGGCAGGGGGCTTCTTCCTGCTTTCCCTTTCGCCTCCCTGCGTTGTGCCTACATATGCAAATTAACCACCATCTTGTTGGCAGTTAACTGCTAATCTTAGTTGGCAGTTAACTGCTAATCTTAGTTGGCAGCTAACTGCCAATCTTAGTTGGCAGTTAATTTGCATATAGCCCTGATTAGCCAATGAAAAGGGTATCGTCGTACGCCAATTACCATTTTTCTCTTTTATTAGATAGGATTTACCCACAATATTAATCAAATGCCTAAAATATGGCAGTCATTGTTCTATTAACTTAGTCAATAATTCTAAAAGTTTGTACTCCAACATTTTCATTAGTTATTTAAAATGAAGAAAAATATAAACAAGTAACTGAAAATTTCTATTCCATTGTTAATATGTCCTGTTAATGTAGCTGAGCAGAGTTTTATAAGTAAGCACTATATTCTACCTTTCATATTATCGTCTCTATAGCAATATTTTTTCTGACATATCTCCTAGGGCAAGAGAATCAAAAGAAAAAAAATAAACAAATGGAACTTCAACAAATTAGAAAAGTTTTTGTACAGGAAAGGAAATCATCAACAAAATGAAAAGACAACCCACTGAATGAAGAACATATTCGCCAATATATATGATAAGGGGTTAATATACAAAATTTATAAAGAACTTATACAACTCAACAACAAAATTCAATCAATCCAATTAAAAAAATGGGTAAAGGCACTGAATAGTCACTTCTTCAAAGAGAACATACAAATGGCCAATAGAAATATGAAAATATGCTCAGTATCATTAAGCATCAAAATTGCAAATTAAAACCACAATGAGATATCACCTCACACCTGTCAAAATGGCTATCCTATATAATAAAAGCCTAATATGCTAAGTGTCTGGTCATCGGTCTTCTATCCAATCAATCAAAGCATAATATGCTAATGATATGTTTAGGCCATTCAACTGCTTGCTATTACATGCACTGACCACAAGGGAGCAGACACTTTAACCAGTAGGTTAGCTTGCTTCTGGGATCCAGCCAATCAGGACTGAGTGAGATGGGCCAGCCATACCCTGGAGCCCTCGTACAGCCCCTCCCTGGCTGGCCAACCTCCTGTGTCCCTCTTTGGCCCTGATCGTTCACCAGGGGGTCCCTTGGCCTGGTCTGTGCCCTCTCAAAATATGGGATCCCTTGGGGGATGTTCAAGAGCTGGTTTTGGCTTAGTCCCACTCAATGCAGGAGCTTCCCCCTGGTGGTCAGTGCACTCCCACAGGGGGAGCACCACTCAGCCAGATGCCAGGCTCCCAGACTATGAGAGGGCGTAGGCCGGGCTGAGGGACTGCCCCCCCGAGTGCACAAATTTTGTGCACCAGGCCTCTTGTAATAAATAAATAAACAAACAACAAGTGTTGGTGAAGATGTAGAGAAAAGGAAACCCTTGTGCAATGCTGGTGGGAATGCAGATTGGTGCAGCCCCTGTGAAAAACAGTCTGGAGTTACCTCAAAAAATTAAAAATGGAACTGCCTGATGACCCAGTGATTCCACCTCTCGAAATTTATCCAAAAACCCCAAACACTAATTTGAAAGAATATATACACCCCTATGTTCATTGTAGTCAAGATTTACAATAGCCAAGATTTAAAAGCAGCCAACTGTCCATCAGTAGATGAGTGGATAAAACAGTTACATTTACACATGGAATACTACACAGCCATAAAATGGGATAAAATTTTACCCTTTGTGATAGTGTGTATGGACCTGGATAACATTATGCTAAGTGAAATAAGCCAGTCAGAGAAAGATAAGTACATATGGTTCCACTCATGTGTGGAATTTAATGAACAAATTGAACTAACAAGAGAAATAGATACAGACTCATAGAGAGCTAGCAGAGAGCTCTAGTTGGGGGGGGGGGGGGGGCGGGGGATGGAGGAGGGACGGAATTGAGCAGAAAAGCAAAAAAGAACTCATGGACATGGACTACAGTGTGATGATTGGAGGGGAGGATAGAGGTGAAAGAAGCTATGGAGGATAGTGATGAAAAAATAAAGTAAAATAAAGAAAAAAAGAAAAATAAATAAAAGACTCATTGTAACTCCCCCCAAAATATTTAAATTAGAGTATACAACAATCTTACAAAATCAAAATATGTGGAAATCTGAACCAACAAAAAAATGTATCTTTGTCAGGTAAGTCAATAATTAACAGATATCTAGCTCATTTACAATTATGCTTTCTAACTCCATTTTACGTAGGTTTTTTTGTAATAATGGAGTATGTAAAAATATAGAACTTACCCTACATCTCATAAACTCTAAAGTCCCTTTAATTAATACTGAATTTATACTCAGTTAAAAGACTACAATTGTCAGACTAGAATTTATCTCTTATGCACCTTCTGTGATGTCAATATCTGCATTACCTCATAAGATAATCAGAAAAAAAAGACATATAGATGGAAAGATACATAGATGGATAGATAGAAAATTACACAGATGTCAATCATATTATAATTTTTAATGGCACAATGATGGGATTTTTACAAGTCAACTTTTTAGCAGTATCTTTCATGTTACAGATCTTTCTGTAGAAGCATAAGATTACACTTGCTCCAATGATTAGAAGATGTAATTTCCTAGAAGATACACACATACACACAAAAAAACCCACATATGTACACATTTATATACATATATTCATATATATGTGTGCATATGTTTTATATATATATGTGTATATATATATATATATATATATATATATATATATATATATTCTTCTCAGTAACTGAGATGAAACTAGACAGGAAAATTAAGTAGCTGGTTATTAATGCTTTCTGTTGAAAAACAACTCAATTCTCCTACTTTCTAAGATTTTATCTATTGCAAAGTAATTTAATAGCTCGAAGTCATGCTTTATTCATCTCTAAAAAGTTTTAAATAATAATGCCTCCCTCAGAAACTGGTGTAGAAAATTAACTGAGAATTTAAATGAAAAGATGTAATACAAAACTTGCTGCATTAGGAGTTCTCTCTGCACATAGACTCTCTCTGCATATAGGCACTCAATGTGCTTTATTCAACCTTGTTTCACTTGCATCTGGAGGTCTTGAAAATTGGTGCTATCGTCCCCTTCAAGGATAAGAATCACAGACAATAATTGCAAGAAGCGAACACAATTCCGAAATCATAAAAAAGCAATGTGAACTTCCTATCCATTGTCCTATTTATTCACAACATAATTTTTTAAAACACTGTACAATGGACTTAGTTTCTCCTCATTAATTTCACTGAAGAACAGACTTAGATTGAAAGTTAAACTTACTCAGACAAAGAAAGAGACCCACCCAACCCCCCAAACCCTACCTCCCTACACACACACATACTGGTAAAGGTAAGAATAATAATTTGTTTTTTTTTTTTTTTTTCTAGATTAAACTTGTTTTATTACTGAAATAAGTCATTTTAAATTACATTGTTATGTAAATTTGTTTAGTTTTTCTTAATCTGCAATATGAATTATCATATTTTAATCTTCAAAATATTGAACAGAGAGCCAATGCCAAGGCAAAATTACACCTAAAAACATTTACCTTTTTTATACCTCAGCTATAAAAATTGTCTCAAGTAAATAACTCCTCTAACATGTTAATATATAACTGTGAAAGCATGTGTAGTTCTTAAAGTTATACACAAGTTAAAGGGATTGCTATCAGCTAAAGAGGCTGCAGTTATGCATGTGTGGCAATGATTATTTCAACAACAACAAAACAGAACAATATTTGGCTAATGACTTATGCAACAAACAAAGCAATCTTGGAAGGCCATTTTTAGCATTGGAGAAAAAAACAAAGTATTGAATAACATAGCTAATGCTAAAATCATTAGAAACCATTATGCTTTAAAATATATGAACAGCGATTCTTAAAAATAATTCAGCAGGCTGAGTTTCCCACCTTGCTTAATGGAGCATGTGTTCCTACATGTTCCAATACCTTCATTCAGTGGAAAGGCTTTAAAATATTGATCCTCATAGTATCACAGTGGTAACACCAAGAATAATAATTTGGTTTTGGGTTATGTACCCATTTGAAATAAGCTGAGAGAGAAAGGGAATGAGAGAGAGATAATGTAAATAGGCAATTAATATTTTTATATTGGAAACAAAAAGTCTTTAAGGTAATACAGAGATGAGGAACCTCTTCATGATGCAATGTTTGATTCCACATAGCTTCATGTGAGCTAATTTTATTTTATGTTGAGACAGAGTTTCTGCCTTTAGAGGATTGGCTTCGCAATTAACTCCTACAATCTAGTCCCCATGGTCACCCAATTCTCGTCCAGAAAAACAAAATAAAAGTGCAGCAACGTGTACCTACTCAGAAGGAGTCTCAAATTTTTACAAATAGATATAATTGTCACTGCATTTCATTTCATTTAAAATTTGATTTTTTCTGTTTTAGCTCCAACTGAGAATTCCTAATATAAAAGAAAATAATAGTCTACATGAGTAAGACCAAGGAAGGAAGCTCCGGAGAATTTGATACTTTTATTCACTGAGGTGGACAGGTACTGGGTCTGCTACTACACATTAATTTGATAGTGCACTTTGTAATAAGAAAAAATATTTAGTTCACTTTTAAAACAGTACAAACTAATTCTTAAAGATAGATAGAAGTCAAAATATTGGTTATTTGAAATGTCACTATTTCTGTTGCTTGAGGTACACAAGGAATCTGGGAGGCAATGCATGAATTTTGGAGTTGAAGAACAAGCAGAATGGTCTTGAGAAAAGAACAATATGTTTGAGTTAAACTAACATACCTTTCAGAGACTGGGAGAAACTTAGCAGAAATACTTGTATCCTTTGTATTTTGGATGTAAGTTGAAGGAGAACAACATATGATGAACTTGAAGAAACTTAAGTGGAGGATGTGGATTTAGACCAGTTATTTGAATGCCCTCCAACCAGATTAAATACAAGAAATGCTTCTCCATTTCTCCACTATTTTTCCATTTGCTCAGTCACTTTTTTACCATGCCTTATTAACCCAGGTATTTTTTCCCATGTGTGAATGTTCTCATTAACATTTCTACTATTTTGGTAAAACTTTTTAAAAATAAAGCATGAAAATAAATACAAGCTTAAAAAAATAAAAAACATTTATATTTGTTATACATGACTAGAACTAATTATACTTTGGTGACGGAGTTCATCCTGCTGGGATTAGCAGACACCCTGGAGCTACAGATTATCCTCTTTTTCCTCTTTTTTGTCATTTACACACTGACAGTTTGCGGGAATGTTGGGATGATCCTCTTAATCAGGACTGATTCCAGACTCCACACACCCATGTATTTCTTCCTGGCTAACCTGTCCTTTGTGGACATTTGTTATTCGTCCACTGTCACCCCAAAGATGCTGGTGGATTTATTGTCAGAGAAGAAAACCATCTCCTTTGCTGGCTGCTTTCTGCAGCTGTACTTCTTTATCGCCTTGGCCACAACTGAATGCATCCTCTTTGGCTTAATGGCCTATGACCGGTATGTGGCCATATGCAACCCTCTCCTGTACCCCTTGGTCATGACCAGGACAGTCTGCCTGAAAATGGCAGTAGGGGCTTTTGCAGCAGGACTCTTGAACTCCATGGTGAACACAAGTTATGTAAGCAGCCTGCCATTCTGCAGTTCCAATGTCATCCACCACTTCTTCTGTGATAGCCCTCCACTCTTTAAGCTCTCCTGTTCTGACACACGCCTGAATGAAAACATCATTTCTACTTTTGCTGGAGTTAATATGGTTGGGACTTTGCTGGTCATCTTCACCTCTTACTGCTATGTTCTCTTCTCCATATTTCATATGCATTCAGGGGAGGGCAGGCACAAAGCTTTCTCAACATGTGCCTCTCACCTGACAGCCATAATTCTGTTCTATTCCACCGCCATCTATACTTATCTGAGACCAACATCCAGCTACTCCCTGGGTCAGGACAAAGTGGCTTCCGTGTTCTACACGGTGGTGATCCCCATGTTGAATCCTCTGATCTACAGCCTCAGGAATAAGGAAGTGAAGAAGGCTTTATGGAATTTAATTACCAGGAAAAAGATGCCTCTATTTTTGGGATTATTTGATTGTTTGTTCTGAACTAAATAGAATATTTAATGACCTTTCAAAGGATGGTTCAAGGCTACAGTTTCTAATTAGAATATTTTAAAGTAATTATGTCCTATAATTTTCAAGTATACATATCATACAAGGTAATTACCTTAAATTTATATAAGTATAAGATTAATTTAAAAACATATATATGGTTTTGTTTCCATTCTGCATCTTTACTGAGTCCTCAAAAATGAAGCCTATTATAATAAAATCTTGCCTAGGAAAATAAAGGTATAAAGTCTTAAGCAACAAAAGTCATAATATCACATGATACTAGCCATAGAAAATAATGTGTAAATATCCATATGTTTTTCCTGTGCATTATTATTCACCATTTATGATTTGTAATGATTGTTATATATTACATGTGTAGAAAATGCTTTAAATTTAACATATTTTGATTTAATATATCAAGTTATCCCAGGTAGGATGCTTAAATAAAATTTCAGAACTATAGTTTTAATTGAAAATGTAAATTCCAGCTTTTATTTCCATTATTTCTCCATATACATAGATCTTTCTTAAAGAATGTGTGAGTTTGTACAAATGTGTGTCTGATTAGAATGCATCAATGATCGCTCTCCTATTCTCTCCCTTTCTTATAAATTTCCAACCTTTCTCTTTCTCTTTCTCTCATGGGACTGACACAGACACATACACATAAAACTACATATACACAGATTCAGCTACAGCAAAGTGTTTATCAGTGCACGATTCCAAAGGAGAGGGATCAATGTTCCGTGGAGGAATGGGACACATATTCTTTACAATAGGCTCATTGATTATGCACTCATAGAAATCTCTTGGCAATTACCAACATAATCAATTAATATCAATATTAAAGCTAAGCAGGTTAAGAGGTACAAATTTAGAGTTATAAAATAAATAACTCACAAAATTTAATGTATAGCATGGTGACTATAGTGAATATGACTGTGTTGCATATTTGAAAGTTACTAAGAGAGTAGATATATGAAACTCATTGCAAGGAAAAAGAATGTTGTAATATGTATAGTGATGATGATAGCTAGACTTACTGTGGTGATCATTTCATAATATATACAAATATTGAATAATTATCTTTTACACCTGGGACTAAATAATGTTATATGTCAATTATACCTTCATTATAAAAAATTAAAAAGAAAAATTAAGCATTATTAAACTGATAAGAACAGATACTACACTTGATCTTAGCCAAAAGGCCAAGAAGTGATAAATTAAGCATTATTAATCGGAAGGTAAACAGTAGTTGGCCTAGTAGAATTCTGGAGGAAAGGGAGATCAGGCTTGCTAAAAGGAGACAACCACATTTACTGGTATAGTTTTTGAAGGAAAACCCCTTATAAAACTTCCCCTGCCCTTGCCTCTGAAGTGGCACCTGATTGAAGAGGTGATGGTCCAGTCATCTGAGATGCAACATAACAGGCTTTATGTTCTGTCACTAACAGGTCACCCTACTCATACATACAATGCCCTCAGTGGTCCATATAGGGGCCCTTGGCCAAATGGATGTTCACAAAGGCATTAATGTTGTCTGTGCACCCAGCAGCTATGCTCTCACGCCCTCCCCTCCCCCCACCCCTCACATCGGTTACTGGCCCTGGAGGCCTACAGCAGAATGATCAGGCTGGTCTCAGAGGTGGTTCACTGTTTCACTGAGTAGCTCACCTACTTTATTCTGCACCACATGCTGATCATTGACTGGATTCTTCCCACCTTCATTGTCCCGAGTATTTAATAAAATTACATATGGAACCAACTACTTCATCAATAATTACTAATATTATATTCCTTCCATTAAATGTTTCAATTTTCAATAAAACAGAAATAGCAACAATATTTGAAAGTTGAAATTCAGTTATTCTGAGACTTGAGTTTTCAGTCATATCATATTTCAGACATATCATTTTATCTTCCTACTCTCTAGTATAGCTCTCCTACATGTAATTAATCTTATTTACAAAATCTACAAATATTTCCTGCTTTGCGGACTATTATCACATAATAATGTTGGTACTTTTATTATAATTCATTGAATGTGTGCTTCTTATGCAAATTTTTATTATTTCATTTCTTTAATTATTTAAATTTAGATTATTTCTTGAGACATAGAAGCATGAAACAGACTGCTGAAACTCAGAGAGAAGGTTAGGGTGTGCGGGTGGGTGGGTTGGAAGAGGTCAACCAAAGAATTTGTGTGCATATATGCACACCCCTACACACAAACAATAGGGTAGTGAAGGCCCGGGACAGGGAGCAGGTAGAGGGGAAGAGCAGAGGCAGGCTAGATGGGGGCAATGCAGGGGAAAAAGGGGACATATGTAATATTTTCAATAATAAATAATAAATATTTTTAAAAAAATTGAATAGATTTTGAATTGTTTTATTCTACCTTTCATATGATAGTCTTTTAAAAATATTTAAATTACAGAGTATATAATAACCTTACCTAACATAATCAAGATATATGGAAATCTAAATCAACAATAGAATGAGTATGTTTTTCAGGTTAGTCAATGATGAACAAATATATTTAGTGCATTTACAATTATGCTTTCACTCCTTTTTTTAAATTTAAATTCTTTATTGTTTAAAGTATTACATGAGTCTCTTTTTCCCCCATTGACCTCTCCCCAGCTGCTCCCACCTCCCAGCACATGCCCTAAACCCCCACCCCCACCCCCCACCGTCTGTGTCCATTGGCTATGCTCATATGCATGCATACAAGTCCTTTGGTTGATCTCTCACCCCCTGCCTTCCCTCATAGGTTGGACAGTATGTTCAATGTTTCTATGGCTCTGGTTCTATTTTTGTTCATCAGTTTATGTTGTTCATTATATTCCACAAATGAGTGAGATCATGTGATATTTATCTTTCTCTGACTGGCTTATTTTGCTTAGCATGATGCTCTCCAGTTCCATCCATGCTGTTGCAAATGGTAAGAATTCCTTCTTTTTTACAGCAGCATAGTATTCCATTGTGCAGATGTACCACAGTTTTCTAACCCACTCATCTGCTGATGGGCACTCAGGCTGTTTCCAAATCTTAGCTATGGTGAATTGTGCTGCTATGAACATAGGAGTGCACATATCCTTTCTGATTGGTGTTTCTGGTTTCTTGGGATATATTCCTAGAAGTGGGATCACTGGGTCAAATGAAGTTACATTTTTAACTTTTTGAGGAAACTCCAAACTGTTTTCCACAGTGGCTGCACCAGTCTGCATTCCCACCAGCAGTGCAAGAGGGTTCCTTTTTCTCCACATCCTCTCCAGCACTTGTCGTTTGTTGATTTGTTGATGATAGCCATTCTAACAGGTGTGAGATGGTACCTCATTGTCGTTTTGATTTGCATGTCTCAGATGATTAGTGACTTTGAGCATGTTTTCATATGTCCCTTGGCATTCTGTATGTCCTCTTTTGAAAAGTGTCTAGTTAGGTTCTTTGCCCATTTTTTGATTGGATTGTTTACCTTCCTTTTATTAAGTTGTATGAGTTCCCTATAAGTTTTGGAGATTAGGCCCTTATCGGATATAACATTGGCAAATATGTTCTCCCATTCAGTTGGCTTTCTTATTGATCTGTTGATGGTTCTTTTTTCTGTGAAGAAGCTTTTTATTTTGATGTAGTCCCATTTGTTTATTTTTTCCTTTGTTTCCATTGCCCTAGGAGCTGTATCAGTAAAGATATTGCCAAAACAAATGTCTGCTATTTTGCTGCCTATGGCTTCTTCTAAAATATTTATGGTTTCCCATCTTACGTTTAAGTCCTTTATCCATTTTGAGTTTTATTTTTGGGTGTGGTGTAAGTTGGTGGTCTAGTTTCATTTTTTTGCATGTATCTGTCCAATTTTCCCAACACCATTTATTGAAGAGGCTGTTTTGACTCCATTGTGTGCTCTTGCCTCCTTTGTCAAATATTAATTGAGCATAATGGCTTAGGTTGATTTCTGGGTTCTCTGTTCTGTTCCATTTGTCTATATGTCTGTTCTTGTGCTTGTATCAGGCAGTTTTGAGAGCCATGGCTTAGTAATATAGCTTGATATCTGGTATTGTGACCCCTCCAACTTGGTTCTTTCTCAAGATTGCTGCAGCTATTCGGGGTCTTTTTTTATTCCAGATGAATTTTTAGAGAGTTTGTTCTTGGTCTTTGAAATATGCCTTTGATATTTTAATGGGGATTGCATTGAATCTATATAGATTGGTTTGGGTAGTATGGACATTTTAGTGATGTTGATTCTACCAATCCATGAACACAGTATATTCTTCCATTTGTTCATGTCTTCCTCTATCTCTTTTTTGAGCATCCTGTAATTTTCTGAGTACAGGTCCTTTACCTCCTTTGTTAGATTTATTCCTAGGTATATTAATTTTTTTGTTGCAGTGGTAAATTGGATTGTTTCTTAAGTTTCTCTTTCTGTGAGTTCATTATTGGTGTATTAAAAAATCCATAGATTTCTGGGTGTTAATTTTGTATCCTGCTGCATTGCCAAATTCATTTATTAAGTCTAGTTTTGATGGGCAATATCATGTCATCTGTGAATAATGACAATTTTACTTCTTCTTTTCCAGTTTGGATGCCTTTTATTTCTTCTTCTTGTCTGATTGCTATGGCCAGCACTTCCAGTAGTATGTCAAACAGGAGTGGTGAAAGTGGGCATCCCTGTCTTGTTTCCGTTCTTAGGGGAAATGTTTTTAGTTTTTGCCCATTGAATATGATGTTGGCTGTAGGTTTGTCATATAAAGCTTTTATTATGTTTAGGTATGATCTCTCTATCCCACTTTGCTGAGAGTTTTTATCAGGAAAGGGTGTTGAAATTTGTCAAATGCCTTTTCTGCATCAGTTCATATGATTAAGTGATTTTTGTCTCTCAGTTTGTTTATGTGATGTATCATGTTTTTTGATTTGAGGATATTGTACCAGCCTTGCATCCCTGGAATAAATCCCACTTGGTCATGGTGTATGCTCTTTCTAATGTAATGCTAGATCTGATTTGCTAGAATTTTGTTGAGGATTTTAGCATCTACGTTCATCAAGGATACTGGCCTGTAATTCTCTTTCTTTGTAGTTTCACTCCTTTTTTTCATAGAAGTTATTTTGTCAATGGTGGAGTAAGTGACATGTGATAATATAAAACTTACCCTACATGTCATAAATTGCAAATCCTTTTGATCAATACCAAATTTATACCCATTGAAGAGACTATAATCCTCAGAACACTAGAGTTTATCTCTTATGCACCTTCTGTGAAAGTCAATATCTATATCACCTCATAAAATAATCAGAAGAAAAACACAGTAAATAACTAAGTATATCCTAAGAATCCTGAAACACCAATCAGAAATAATTTATGCACTGATATGTTCATAGCAATGTTACTTACAATAGCTATGATCTGGAAACAGTCCAAGTACCCATCAATAGATGAGTGGATAAAAACCTGTGGTACATCTACACAATGGAATACTATGAAGCTGTAAAAAGAAGAAACTCTTACTCTTTGAGACAGTATGGAGGGACCTGGAGAATATTATGTTCAATGAAATAAGCCAGTCAGGGAAAGAAAAATATCACATTATCTCACTTCACTGTGGAATCTAATGAACAAAATAAATTGATGAACAAATGGGTCCAGAGACATGGAAGCATCCAACAGACTGATGAATCTCAGATGGGAGGGAGTGAGGGTGAGCAGGAAGAGATCAACCAAAGAATGTATATGCATATATGCATAACCCATAGACACAGACAATACTGCAGTGAAGTTCTGGAGTAGGGTAGGATCCTGGTGGAACAGAGTAATGGGGGGGGGGGAGATGGAAGACATCTGAAATACAACAATAAAGATAAATTGAAAACAGTTTGCACAGATGCCAATCCGAGGGTAGTTTTTAATGGCATGATAATGAGATCTTTACATTGTTATTTTTATTGAATTTATTGGGGTGACATTGCTTAATAAAATTATATAGACTTCAGATATATAATTCTACAATGCATCATCTACATATTATATTGTGCTCACCATCCAAGTAAAGTCTTCTTCCATCACCATTTATCCCCACTTTACCCTATTCTACCTCCCTACCTGCCTCATTCAGTATCTTTCATGATGTCATAGATCTTTCCTTAGAAGCACAAGAACTCTACATGCTCTGATATTAGGAAAATTAGATTTACTAGAAGTTACACACATGTATGTGTATATGTGTGCATATGTATATGTGTATATATGTATTATATATGTTATGTATATAAAATCTTCTAACGGAGATAAAATGAAACTAGACAGAAAAATTAGGTAGCTGGGTATTAATGCTTTTGTTGAAGACTGCGCTCAAGTCCATTTTTTCATGTCCGAACAGTTTGTCCATTGAAATGTCATTTAATAGCTTCAAGCCTGTTTTATTCATCTGCAAAGTGTTCAAAATAATCACACCTCTTTCAAAGACTTAAAAACTTAAGTGGGAAAGTGTAATACAGAACTCAACGCATGATGAGTTCTCTCTGCCAAAAGAATCCCCTTTCATATGGACACCCAATGTGCTTTATTCAACCTGGTTTTATTTGGATATTTAGATCTGGAAAAACTGTGCTACCATCCCCTTCTATGATGAGAATAATGGACAACAATTTCAATAAGCTAACACAATTTCAAAATAATAAAAAAGTAACTTGATTTCCTTTTTCATTGTCCTGTTTGATCAGGGTATAATTTTTTAAAACACTGTACAATGTATTTAGTTAGTTCCTCCTTGTCATTAATTTCACTCAAGAAAAGAATTGGATTGAAGTTTAAACTGACTCATCATCTCCACACACACACATTCAGGTAAGGGGAAGAATAATAATTTGGTAGTGGACTACAACCCATTTGAAATAGGCTAAAAAATACAAAGAGAGAGGCACCGTAAATACCCAATTTCTTTTTTACATTGGTGAAACTTTTTAAGGTTATATAGAGGTCAGGAACCACTTCATGATGCAATGTTTGATTCCACATAACTGTGTGTGATTATATTTTATTTTATTTTGAGCCTGGGAGTTTCTGCCATTAGAGGATTGACTACACAATTAAACCCTATAATATAGTCCCCATGGTCATCCAATTCTCTTCCAAGAAAACAAAATAAAAGTGCAGCAACATGTATTCACTCAGAAGGAGTCTCTCATTTTAACCAAAAGGTAATTCAAATATTCACTGCATTTCATTTACAGAGTGAAATCTTTCTCCTTTATTTTTAAGCTCCAACTGAGAACCCCTAATAAAAACAAAAAATAATAATCTGCATGAGTAATACACTGAGGAAGGAAGCTCATAAAGATTTCATGCTGTTATTCATTGCAGGGACAGGTACTGTGTGTGGAACTGCATTACGTTAATTTGATTGTGTACTTTATATCAAAAATAATTATTTAAGTTCATTTTTAAAACTTTACAAAACTATCCTATAATATACAATATATATCAACTTATTAGTTATTTGAAATGGGCACTGTTTTTGTTGCTTCAGGTACACAAATAATTTCTATGAGGCAATGCATGAATTTTGGAATTGTAGAATAAACAGAGTGGTCTTGAGAAATAAACAATGGATTTGTGTTAAATGCACACACCTTTCAGAGACTGGGAGAGACTAAAGCAGCAATATTTTTATCCTTGGCATTTTGAATGTGGGCTGGTAGAGAACAACATCTGTTGCATTTGAAGAGACTCAAGTGGAGTACGTGGATTGACACCAGCCATCTGAGGAACCTGCAACAGACTTAATAAGGTCAATTGCTTCATAATTTCAAATGCTTCTCAGTTTCTCCACTAGTTTTCCTTTTCATTCAGTCACTTTCCTTACTATACTTTATTAACCTAAAGGTTTTATTTTTCATGTAGGAATAAGCTCGTTAACATTTCTACTATTTTCTATAACCTTTGAGAGGGAAATATCTATATCTATATAAGCTTAAGCAAACTATATGTGTAACACATGACCAGAACTAATTATACTTTGGTGACGGAGTTCATCCTGCTGGGATTAGCAGACACGCTGGAGCTACAGATTATCCTCTTTGTGCTCTTTTTTGTCATTTACACACTGACAGTTTGCGGGAATGTTGGGATGATCCTCTTAATCAGGACTGATTCCAGACTCCACACACCCATGTATTTCTTCCTGGCTAACCTGTCCTTTGTGGACATTTGTTATTCATCTACCGTCACCCCAAAGATGCTGGTGGATTTATTGTCAGAGAAGAAAACCATCTCCTTTGCTGGCTGCTTTCTGCAGCTGTACTTCTTTATCGCCTTGGCCACAACTGAATGCATCCTCTTTGGCTTAATGGCCTATGACCGGTATGTGGCCATATGCAACCCTCTCCTGTACCCCTTGGTCATGACCAGGACAGTCTGTCTGAAAATGGCAGCAGGGGCTTTTGCAGCAGGACTCTTGAACTCCATGGTGAACACAAGTTATGTAAGCAGCCTGCCATTCTGCAGTTCCAATGTCATCCACCACTTCTTCTGTGACAGCCCTCCACTCTTTAAGCTCTCCTGTTCAGACACACGCCTGAATGAAAGCATCTTTTCCACTTTTGCTGGAGTGAATCTGGTGGGGGTTCTGCTGGTCATCCTCACCTCCTACTCCTACGTTCTCGTCTCCATCTTTCGTATGCATTCAGGGGAGGGCAGGCACAAAGCTTTCTCAACATGTGCCTCTCACCTGACAGCCATAATTCTGTTCTATTCCACCGCCATCTATACTTATCTGAGACCAACATCCAGCTACTCCCTGGGTCAGGACAAAGTGGCTTCCGTGTTCTACACGGTGGTGATCCCCATGTTGAACCCTCTGATCTACAGTCTCAGGAATAAGGAAGTGAAGAAGGCTTTATGGAATGTAATCACCAAGAAAAGGATCCCTGCATTTCTGTGATTGTTTGGTTAATTTTCTGGACCTAACAGAGTATTTAAGGAACTTGCAAAGCCTATTCAAGCCTACAGTTTTTCATAAGAATATTTCTATTTATGTCCTTTAATATTCAAGTATATTACCAAACTTATATACAACCATAAAACTTTTATGTAACCATTTTGTGTATTCATGGGTACTAAACAATAAGGCCTATTTGTAATAAAATCTTACCTAGGGAAACAAAGATATTGAATGTTTAGAGACAAAAGTCACAATATCACTTAAAACTAGCTATAGTAAACATTGAAAATTACACAGTCATCTTTTTCTCATGTATTCTTTTTTCACCATTTGTGATTTCTAAGAGAATATTATCTATTACCTGTCAATGTTTGTTAAATTGAGAATGTTATCCATTTTTGAATATTAAAGTATCTTGTGGAAAATATTTAAATTTTGAGATTATAGTTTTAATTACCACTATAAACTCTCCAGCTTTTATATGCCTCATTACCCCTATATGCACACATACATATTCCCTAAAAAAATAAGTGTGATTTTGTGCAAAAGTGTGATTTGAGAAAATTGCTGTCTGATTAGAATGTCCCAGTTACTTCTATTTCCTTCCCTTCTCCTCAAAAATTTCCAATTCTCTCGCTTCCTCTCTCCCAGACTGACACACACACAGTAATCCCCACACATACACATTTGGCTGCTGCAAAGAGTTTACTGCATGAAGACTTAAATGGCTGAATGTGCCACATATTATTTACCATAGCTCATGGATTTCTTGCATACAGAAATCCTCTATATATTTCTAGTAAAAATATATTAAAATTAATATATTAAAATTAAAATTAATCTTAATATTAAATCTAAGCATTCTTAATATGCAGGTAGACAGGCAGCTGGGTTAGTAGAACCTTGGAGGAAACTGAGTGAGGGCCAGTGCTTGCTAAGGAGACAGCCACATTTACAGTTATTGGAGAGAAATGTTTCACCACCTTTCCTTTACCCTTGCTGATAGATGTTGTGATGAACAAGTCATCTGGGATATGGCATAGCAGAGCTTATGGTTTGTCACACAGAGGTCATCCAGCTTGACCATTCATAATGCCCTCAATGGTCCACATAGGTGATCTTGGCCAAACAAATGTTCATGAAGCTATTGGTGTTGTCTGTGGACCTGTGGGCCATGCTCTCACCACACAGGTATATAGTAGGTGCCTGGCCCTGGAGCCCCTGCAGCAGAATAATCAGGCTGCCTCAGGGGTGATTCACTCTTTCCTGGGTACCTTGTCTACTTTCTTCTGTACCAGCTGGCTGCTCATCGGCTGGATTTTTTTCTGCTTTCCCTGCCTTGTATATTTAATGGAATCACATATGGGACCAGGATATTTCACAAATAAAAATGAATATAGTCCTTCTATTCAATGCTTTAATTTCCAGTAAAACAGAAATAGAAAAATGCTTGAAAGGTGAACCCAGTTACTCTGATATTTGGGATTTTAGACATGTCATATTTTAAGACATCTCTATTTTCTAGTTCAGTTTTTCTACATTTAATTAATCTCATTTAAAAGTTCTACAGATATTTTCAATGTTGGGTGCTATTATCTTTAATGATGTTTCTTACTTTTAATTCATTAAATCTAAGCTTCTTATATAAATTTCAATTATTTCTTAAATCCATTAATATTTACAAAATCACATTTATCATATGTTCTTGCTTATTGTTCAATACATTTATATGAAAATTTGTCCAACTATTTTTTACTCTCTTTAACTCAAAAGAAATCTAAATAATAAAAGCATTATAATCCCTAGCTGGTTTGGCTCAGTGGATAGAGCATTGACCGGCAGACCAAAGGCTCCCAGGTTGGATTCTGGTCAAGGACATGTACCTTGGTTGCAGGCTTCTCCCTGGCCAGGGCCCTGGTCAGGGCTCATGCAGGAGGTAACCAATAGATGTGTTTCTCTCACATCAATATTTTTCTCTGTCTTTCCCTCTCTCTTCCACTCCCACTAAAAACCAATGGGAAAATATCCATGTATGAGAATTAAAAAAATAAAGGCATTAAGAGACTTCTAATTTTGATTTTGTACTAGAGGCCTGGTGCAAGAAATTTTTGCATGGGGGGGAGGTGTTCCTCAACCCAGCCTGCATCCTCTCCAATCTGGGACCCCTTAGGGGATGTCCAACTACCGGCAGTCGGACATCCCTCTCACAATCCGGCACCTTTGGGTCCTAACCACTCACCTGCCTGCCTGCCTGATTGCCCCTAACCACTTCTGCCTGCCAGCCTGATTGCCCAGAACTGTCCTCCCCTGCCATGACCCACCTCCTCTGCCAGGACCCGCCTCCTCTGCGCAAGATAGCAGAGACACCGGGACCAGCTTCCTCTGCACCATTCAGAGCCACAGGACCCCCAGGCTGCACCACCAGGAGAAGCTGCCAGGCCCCACCTCTGCTGTGCAAGTGGCCATCTTGTGGCAGCCATCTTGTGACGATGTCGTGCAAGGGTGTCACGTGAGGGTGTCACGCCACCTAGGCTTTTATTATATAGGATGTGTGTGATTTTGTCATTCTCTTCTTTCTTCAGGACCTGACAATATTTATTAAACCCCCCCATGAATGTAAAGTTATTTTTGCCTTTTTGATATACCATCTCCATTGCTTCTGGTTTTTATATTCCCAGTCCTTTATTTTACTTAAATGTTTACTGTTACTACATTCCCCAAATATGCACATATCAATCAATGTTTTGCCTTATTCAAAAGTTTTGAGTAATTCATTTATTAAAACAAATGAAGTTTGAAATGTATGTCTTTAGGCTATATTTTAATCAACATTTTTATCAGTAATTAGATAAGGCCAAATAGAGAATAGCTCTCAAAACCTGTGACCAAGTTGGAAAGTAAGCAAGCAAGCTGAAAGGAGTAAAAGAATCAATATTCTAGAGTCACAAATTCCAAATTAACAACTAAATATAATCATTAGTAGGTGGAGCCCTGTATTTAGGCAGGAAAATATGAGTACAGGTTGATGTTATTATATAAAAACTAGAGGCCTGATGCACAAAATTAGTGCACTGGGGGGGGGGGGTGAGGGTGTGGGGGTGTGGTCCCTCAGCCCAGCCTGCCCCCTCTCCAATCCAGGACCCCTTGGGGATGTCCAACTGCCAGTTTAGGCCCAATCCCACAGGCCTAATCACTCTCACAATCCAGGACCACTGGATCCTAACTGTTCACTTGCCTGCCTGCCTGATCGCACCTAACCGCCTCTGCCTCAGCTCCACACCCAGGACCCAGGATTCCAACCTCTGGCCAGCCACAGGCACCCGGGAACTGGGCTTCCCTCCCTCTGGCTGGCTGCAGGCATCCGGACCCAGGCTGGCTTCACCCAGACCAGCCACAGCAGCAGGGGACCATGTGTGGGCGGCTTCACCCAGGCTGGCCACAGGTGCCCGGGACCATGTGCAGGTGGCTTTGCCTGGTGCTGCATCTGCAGGCACCCGGGACTGCGGGGCAGGCAGCTTTTCTCCCTCTCCCAGGTCACAGCCGCAGGCACCTGGGACCATAGGGTAGGTGGCTTCTCTTCCTCTCCCATGCCACAGCCACAGGCACTGGTGCCCAGGACCATGGGGCAGGCGGCTTTGCTAGTGCCCAGCTTTGTCAAGAAGTACATCCAGAAGGTTGTCCGGAAGACGTCTGGTCTAATTAGCATTATACCCTTTTATTAGTATAGACTAGAGGCCCAGTGCACAAAAATTTGTGCACTCAGCAGGGAGGGGGGGTCCCTCAGCCCGGCCTGTGCCTCCTCACAGTCTGGGACCCCTCAGGGGATGACCACCTGCTGGCTTAGGCCCACTCCCCAGGGGATTGGGCCTAAGATGGCAATCAGACATTCCTCTGGCAGCCCAGCAGCCCTTAGGGGATGTCCACTTGCCAGCGGGGAGCAGGCCTAAACTGCTGGGCAGCTGACATCCAAGGCTTGCCTGCACATTGGGCCGGCCCTGGGCAGCTGGGGGGCTGAGGGCGGGTCTGGCTGCACCCCCAGTGGGGCTGAAAGGACTGGGGGACTCTGGTGGAGCTGAGGGGACTGGGCACTGCCATCTTGTGGCAATGGGCACCACCATCTTTGTGATGGTGTGATGGTCAATTTGCATATTCCCTCATTATTAGATAGGATAGTTAACTTTGCCTACAAAAATATTGGGTCACTTTTCATAAATGTGACACAGCAACTCAGTCTAAAAGATAACGAGGAGTTTGGCAGTCAGACATGAGACCAACCTACAGAGTACAATGTTGTCAGTGCCTCCTGAAGGTTACAGCACCATATCTCATGCAGTTAGATATTTATTGAAAGTTTCAGTAAATAGAGAAAAGCTGGTGCATGTAGTGATTATGTTACATAGCTTACCAACTATTTACAGCAATAATAACAAGTCACTGTATCTTCTCTCTCCTAAATTTTAAAGCCCTCATAAGGTCCTTTTCCCATCCTCACTTTCTGATATAGAAACCTTGCAACTTATTATACTCTATCCTCTTGTCCAAATTCATTTTTCCTTATGTTAACATCTGTAACTACAGATAAATCCTATTCATGTCATGAACAGAGAGCCTTAACATGTAAACAACCTAGATGATGCATGGAATCTAGAATATTTCCATGTTACATTCTTTGAGGTTAAGAAATGGTTTTTAAGAATTTCAAATTTAGTATCCTTCGATTTCATATGTAGATAAAGGCCAACTTAAAGACTAATAATGTATTTTTAATTGAATTTATAGGAATGATATTGGTTAATAAATCTATGGGTTTCAAGTATGCAATTCTGTAATACACCATCTGTATATTGTATTGTGTGTTTATCACCCCAAGTCAAGTCTCCTTCCATCACTATTTATCCCCTCTTTACCTTCTGTTACCTCTCCCCATCTCCCCTTCCCTCTGACAATCACCAAACTGTTGTCTGTGTCCATGAATCTTCTTTATCTTCTTTGCTTAATACCTTCATTGGTCTTAATACAACCTTTCCCAATGGGGAATTGCCTCCACTTTCCAAATATGGAGAGGACGGGAGAAGATAAAGAGGAGTGGCCAGGGGGCTAATGCTGCTCAGACCATATTCCATAGAGAGCGTCCTCACTACAGCACTAATCCAACCAGAGGCAGCCTGGGTTGTTTTCTAAGTTACCACCTGATAAACAGATTACTGAGTTAACTATGCAACATGTCCTGGAGAGAAGATGCCATCACAAGGAATAAGAGGCTATTACTTCTTACCCAAGGTACACTGATAGATTTTAAAGTGAGGTATAAGCTTCAGGAAAAATAGGAATGGCTGAATTTGTTACTCGAATAATTTAAACCAAAAATTTATATTACATAGATCATATCTTTATAAAAGAAGCAACACATGGTGATGTCTCCATTATATAAACAACTAAGCAGTAATTATTTTATTCTGCTTATTTTATGGTAGTACATTATTTTTCATCTAAAAAATTAAGTCATCAAAGAAAATACTTTCTTCCAATCAGACTAATTTATGAGATAAATCTCCTGAAATTAAAATGTAGATGGTAGCTATAAGTAATCAACTCAGTCTTTCATTTTTATAATAGTAAAAGATATAAAATGAACATAAAATCACCTTGCTGTTGTGAAGTTTCATATTCTGTAAATTTATTAATATTATTCAGGACATTAAATTTAAAATAATATTTCCTATTGAATGTTCTATGAAGCCAATTGAATTCTAATTAAAACTATAGACTACAATAATGGTAGGATGGAATGTCAGGCCAGTGATGCCGCTGCTGTGGGCAGGAGGCTGCCGAGTAACCACGGTCCCCCGGACCAGCGCTGCGTCTCACAGATGCAGACACACACTGGCCAGGTGAGAGGGTGCTTATGGGAGGCAGAGCTGCTGTGGAAAGTGCGCAAGAAGAAAAAGTAAAACTGTTCAAATGAAACAGATCTAATATGCAGTTGTAACTTGAACAACACAGGTCTGAACTGTGTGGATCCACTTATATCCAAAATTTTTCAATAAACATATTGGTGGGGGAAAGGACATGGACCCTGGCATTGCACTGTTGAGTTTGAAGTCAGCTAGTTCACACCAGCTTCTTGATATTGGGCATTATTTAATTTCTCTCTACTTCTGCCTCTATGCCAAATGTGAATAATAACAGTACCTACTTCATTCAGAATGTAGTAAATGAGATAATGCATGTGAAGTCATTAACAAGGTGATTAGTACATAAAAAAATGTTCAAAAATTGTTGACAATAAAAAAAAAGTTCCAAATAATCAGGCCTCTCTATTCTCCATGGCTATGTTAGTTCTCACTGAAACAGAAAAATTTGTAAAGGAGGATCTGGCATTCCCATATTACAACTGCAAAATACAATTAATTACTAATGGAGAGACAAGATCAATTTCAAAAAATAAGGTTATCTCTGGGGATGCTCATATTAAATAGGATTTGAGTTAGACCTTTTAATGTTGCTTATATTTCTATAACAAAGCCTACTTCTCCGTTGTGTTCTAAGTACAGGAAACTGGCACAGAAGAGAGAAAACTAAACACAAAGCCCAGGAAATGACAGTGGTTCCCCCTTGGTTTTGCTGCGGGTGTGTTCCCACACAGCATCGCATGGGCACACACCGGCAGCATGCTACTTGTAAGCTTCGTATTCCTCCCAAAACACCCTCCCGTACATTTTCTCCTCTTCTAGATTAAGAAAAGGCTACTCCATGGCAGGATAAAGATGAGAAAAGTTTGAGAAGAGAGGAAAAAATATGTAAGTTAAAATAATAATGATAAATACAATAAGTATGTTAATAGGTATGTTAATAATGATAAAAACAATGCCTAATAGAAGCAAAACTGCCTATTTTAAAGCAGGCAGTTAACATGGATTATATTACTTAGCCCTGAAAACAATTCCCTGAGTCACACATTATTATTACTGTGTATATTTTCAAGCAAGAAAAATTAAGTTCTGATCATTTAAATAAGGACATATCAGAATAGAGTATATCTAATTTCCATTTTAAGTCAATTAATGTCAAGTTCTTTGGTCAGCAAGTACTTGAATCTAGTTAAATTTTTCCGACAGAAGTATTTATGAACCACTCCTCCATATAAGAATTCAGCTAGCTATTGGAATGCAAAACTAGATAATAATATGAGGGAAGTTTTTCTGGAAAGTGTTTTATTCTATTTTCTTAAATGTAAAAAATAACAAAATGCTTCTGTGATATTAAGATTTTACCCCGTCTCAGAGTAAATGTCACTTCCTTAAGAAATCATCTGGTATCCCCATAACACCTTATGCTCCTTCCTATGTAGCTGCTGCACATTCTATGGTAATAACTTTTCTAATCTGTCTGACTTCACCACTAGTCTGTAAGCTCTGTAAAGACAGAAACTGGGCTCATACTATTTACCATTAGCATCCTTAGTGTTTAACACATTCTGACACTTAGTATTTACCCATAATAAATTACAATATATGCTGCAAAATATATATTGATTGACTTCTAGATACATTTATCCAACCTATCTGAGTCACTGAAAATTCAATTCTCTTTTTGTTGCAGTTCTTTTTCATAGGTATAACTTCTTAGAGAAAACATATATAAGCAAGGTGATATAAAATTTTGAGTAGATCTAAAATGAGGAAATAACTACCAAAAGATGAAAAAAGATGGAAAAAAAAAAAGACAGACTAGAAAAGCAAAGAGATGGAAAGAGAAGACTTGGGGGAGTGTACTTATTCTCCGCTTGTAGAACATAGTATTTGAATCTGAAATGCCCCAGGTCCTTGATCCCTCCTCTTGAAATTTCTGAGCCATAGTAGAGAAGAGGTAGGAGAAAGGTTTTATCTTTAGGATATGAAGTGAAAAATTAATAATGTCAGGATAGAGAATTCACTGAACTAAGAAGGGAAGCATGTAGGATTAGTGAGAAGCAAGAAACAAAGAGTAGAAATTCAAGCTGTTTCGGTAGCTCAGGATTTGTGAGAGGGAAGGGGAACTGGGGGTCTTGAAAGTGGAAAGTATTCTGTAGGAAGAGAAGATGAAGTTGGAGTCTGGGAAATGGAAGAGAAACTTCAAAACTCATGACAATGTAGATCTTGGAGTATGTCTCTCTGTGAAAAAGGTCATGGTTTAACACCAATGAAGGCTGGGTAGAAATCATAAAAGTGATGTCTAGGATCCAACACAGTGGAGGAAAGACTGAACTTATTTGTTCTAAAATGCTTAATTATTTAAGGAGCTGATTAGGCTAAACCTACACTGCATTTAGCACTGTGTTTTCTAATGGTTATTTAAATAAAGATATTTTAAATATGCATTATACATAATATATATTCTATTTGTAATATATATTAACTATGTATTCAAGAGCTTATACATAATTAAAGATATAAAAAGGTGTACAGAAACAAATTTTATATCTTGTCTGGTGTCAGGGATGAGCCATATGATCAGATTTCCTTACACATTTTATTTTACCTTTTCCTTGTTTAATTATCCCATAAAGCCCTAAAGTTAGCTAATTACTTCTAAAGTATACCTAGAGTTCAGAATATAAGTAAAGCTGTTAAGATTGTTGGGGGTCATGGCAGGGCTGAGGACATATTAAAGCAAATTCTAATATCTTTATTTCACATTCTAAAATTCAAATGAACATAGGACTTGCTATGATATATTATTACTCATATAAGTTTCTGGGATATTTCAGTGGAATCTTTTGATGATGGAACAAGGCTATATTTCTTGCTTTTCTGATGAGTGTCTACGTCTCTTTACCAGATAGGATGTGGCCCAGGCTGGCCTGGACTGGGATTGCACTGGAGTCTTCTGATGACCTTGCCCCTCAGTCATCTGAGATGAAGTTCACAGAGGAAACATAAAACCAAACATGATGAGAAAAATCATCTAAACAGATTGTAAACCAGCAGGTGCTGGGCAGGCAAATATGCAAATACAAAGCAATCATAGAGCAGATTGGGCGGGAAGGAGAAACTTTTCTCACAAGTTACCTCGAGAAGCTCTTACTCCGAGACTAAGCTACCCGACATGTCTGTTTTGCCGTGTTCTTCATTTGTGCATATTGTTAATATGAACAGGAAAAATAAAGTTTAACATTGTTTCCTGCTTTGCCATATCAGAATTTTAAGATATTGGATTTCAAATATATTAACAAAAGTACAAAACCAACAAACAAAAACCTGGATTAGCTATGCCATGCCAGTGAATTGAAGGGACTTCTACACTGGGACTGTTTTGTTCATATATGGAATCTACAGGACAAAATCCCCCAGGGGAAAACCACACTTCAATGATGGGTTTTATCCTGCTCGGCTTTTCTGACGTCCCTGATCTGCAAGGATTTCTTTTTGGGGTGTTTTTGAGCATCTACGTGATTATTCTGATGGGAAATAGCCTCGTTGTTCTGATAATCAAGGCTGATCCTTCCCTTCAGAACCCCATGTATTTTTTCCTTGGGAACTTTTCTTCCTTGAAAATATGTTATGTGTCAGTCACTGTTCCCAGATTGTTAATAGATCTTTGTAGACAAAATAGAAGTATTTCCTTTCTGGCCTGTGCTACTCAAATGTATTTCTTTCTGGTCTTGGGAGGCACCGAGTGCTTTATTCTGACTGCAATGGCATATGACAGGTATGTTGCCATTTGCAAGCCATTACTCTACCCTCTCATCATGAACAATAGACTGTGTATCCATTTGGCAGCTGGTTGTTGGATGACAGGAATTCCAGTGCACATAGGGCTCACCTACCAGATTTTCTCTCTACCCTTCTGTGGATCTCATCAGTTGAATCACTTTTTCTGTGACATACCACCAATAGTTAGGCTTGCCTGTGGGGATACATCTATGATAGAGATGTTGATTTATGTTCTTGCTGTTCTACTTGTCACTGCTCCTTTCATGTTGATTCTTGGATCTTATGTGAAAGTTATCTCCACCATCCTGACACTGCCATCGGCAACTGGGCAAGCCAAGGCCTTCTCCACTTGCTCTTCCCACCTCATGGTTGTGGCTTTATTCTTTGGATCAGGCATGATTTCATATTTGAGGCCAAAGTCCAGTTATTCAGCAGGGATGGACAAATTTATTTCTCTTTTTTACACCATTGTGATACCAGTGTTGAACCCCATGATATATTGCCTGAGAAACAAAGATGTTAGGGTGGCATTAAGAAAATTCCTATCAGCATGGATTGTTCTATGACTTTAAAATGTAGCTTCCTAAAATGTGTTTCTTATTTATCACAGACTCAAGACATTAATTTTGGTTCTTCTCCAATATTACTAGGAATCTCAAGTATTCTGGATGAGTGATATCATATTTGTATCTCACATAAAATAAACTATGCTTTTATTTTTAAATAGCAAATTAACTCAAAACTCAGTTCAAGGTATTGAAATATTTGAAATAACACAGTGGAGTCATTAAAGGTTGTTGCTGTCATGGTTCTCTAAGATTCCAGAATATTGCCTACATTTTATTTTTCACCAAGAAAAAAAAAAGAATATTCATCTTTGTATCTCCAGAGCCCAACATGTTGTCTGAAAAATAATAGGTATTGAATTAACTTTGTAGCAAAGGTATAACTATTGATGTTTTATCAGCTCATGATCACTAATTGTATTAAATTAAGCAAGGTCATTGAAAGCAAGGAAGAATTATAATTCAACAACAGTAAGTTGATGCATTAAAGAAAGTTGACATTCCACCTGTTTTTATTGGTGATTCATCGGCTAATTCGGTAAGATAAATTCATATATGCAAAAAGGGGCACACTTAGTTCCAGAATTTAGTTTTCCTCTAGAATGCCAACTAACTGCCTTTACTTTTATTGTATTAATTAAAAGACTTGATTGCAGTTTTGTTTTACAAGTTTTAAATGCATAGAAAAAATAATACAAATTGTGGAGGTGAGGAAAATAAAGGTATTTCAGTAATTGAAGCAAGGATGTTTATATAAAAACTAGAGGCCCAGTGCACAAAATTCATCCTTGGTGGGTGGGTCTCCCAGCCTGGCCTGTGCCCTGTCACAGCGCAGGAGCCCCAGGATTGATTGCCCCAAAGAGGTAGGCCCTGCCCACCCATCTGGGGCTCCTCAATAAATTGTCCCAAAGAGGTAGGCTGGAGCCGGGGGTCTTGACTCCGTGCCGTGTGAAGCTGGGAGGCGGGACCCCCATGACCCCCAGGCAGGCCTCGCTGTGCGGAGGCAGGAGGAGGCCAGATTCCCCAGTCAGGCCTCACCATGCGAAGCCGTGGGACTACCAGGCAGACCTTGCCAGACCCCCAGGCAGGCCTCACATCATGAGGCCGGGGGACCTGCCTGAGAGCCTGGAGGAGGCAGGACTCCAAGGCAGGCTCCGTGCCACGCTCGCAGCATCAAGCCCAGCCCCGCCCACCTGTGTGTGCAGCCATCTTGTGATGGCAGGATGGCATCACGACGTGATGACCACTTAGGCTTTTAGTGATAAGGATACTAAAACTTTACCCCTGGGATGTGTGAGAATCACTTTTCTCACTTCAAGCTCTCTCACTGAGGCACAAATCAGCAATTTTCCTTTCTTTCTTTAAAGAAACTCTATAAGGCCGTAATGACAAAGGAATAGCTGTGTAAGAAAATAGGAAGATGTAAATTTGAATGCTAGAGCAGCAATATGAGATAAAATACATATTAGTCATCTCTGTACTCCCTATGTCTCTTTTCCTTCACATAATCCTGCAGGGAAGCGCAGTAGTGGGCGATCAGGCCAGCAGGGGAGGGCAGTTAGGGATCCAGGCCTGTAGGGGAGGGCACTTAAGGGTGACCAGGCTGGCTGGGGAGGGCAGTTAGGGGCAAACGGGCCAGCATGGGAGGGCAGTTGGGGCGATCTTGCCAGCAGGGGAGCAGTAATTCATTTATCAGGTTGCCAGTGGAGTGGTTATGGGATGATCAGGCAGGCAGGCAGGCAGGCGAGCAGTTGGGAGCCAGCAGTCCTGGATTGAGAGAGGGATTTCCAGCTGCCTGCTTAGGCCCAATCTCACTGGGATCAGTCCTAAACAGGCAGTTGGACTTACCTCAAGGGTCCCAGATTGGAGAGGGTGTAGGCTGGGCTGAGGGCCACCCTTTCCCATGCATGAATTTTGTGCACTGGACCTCTAGTATTTTATAATAATTTATACTATTTATTTTGAATTTTTTTATTTTTCATCTCAGATATATTATTAAAATAAGAACAACTAATCATATCAGGTTATATGAAGTAGACAACATTCCTGAAATAATATTATCTATGCAATTTATTTCTTAAGTTCATTATTAATTAACCACTTTTAGTTCAAAATATATTTATTGACTATTGCATAATGGTATTGGGTGAGTGAAAGATCTTGTAATATAATGCCTAGCGATAATGTTATTTACTTGATTTTGACAGATAAATGAAACAGGAATAAAATGTCAGAGTAAAGTGCATGCAGTTCGGAAGAGCTATAGCAGTATTAGAGTTAAGGAATGACACACACTGTACTTACAAAAAGTTATATGTAAGAGTTGTATTACCAAAAAGTAAAATTCAAACTTTTATGGTGAGCACTCCATTGGGAATTATACTAGGTGTAAATGTTTCTGCTGTAGGTTGTAATATGTGGAATAAAAAGTGAGGAAAAACCTGGGTTCTGTCCACAAACAAAAATAGAAATGCGTGCTTCTAGAACCTTTCAATTCCATTAAAATGCAAACCTACTGTATATTTTATTGTATTGCTATGTTAATTTTTTTAATTAAATCTTTATTGTTCAGATTATTACAGTTGTTCCTCTTTTTTCCCCCCATAGCTCACCTCCACTGGTTCCCACCCCACCCTCCGCCCTCACCACCCCCCCACTGTCCTCATCCATAGGTGCACCATTTTGGTCCAGTTTCTTCTTGCATCCCTCACACCCCTTTCCCCCCCAAGAATAGTCAGTCCACTCCCTTTCTATGTCCCTGATTCTATTAAAATCACCAGCTTATTCTGTTCATCAGATTATTTATTCACTTGATTTTTAGATTCACTTATTGATAGATGTGTATTTGTTGTTCATAATTCGTATCTTTACCTTTTTCTTCTTCTTCTTCTTCTTAAACGATACCTTTCAGCATTTCCTATAATACTGGTTTGGTGGTGATGAACTCCTTTAGCTTTTCCTTATCTGTGAAGCTCTTTATCTGACCTTCAATTCTGAATGATAGCTTTGCTGGATAAAGTAATCTTGGTTGTAGGTTCTTGGCATTCATCACTTTGAATATTTCTTGCCACTCCCCTCTGGCCTGCAAAGTTTCTGTTGAGAAATCAGCTGACAGTCGTATGGGTACTCCCTTGTAGGTAACTGACTGTCTTTCTCTTGCTGCTTTTAAGATTCTCTCTTTGTCTTTTGCTCTTGGCATTTTAATTATGATGTGTCTTGGTGTGGTCCTCTTTGGATTCCTTTTGTTTGGGGTTCTCTGCGCTTCCTGGACTGGTAAGTCTATTTCTTTCACCAGGTAGGGGAAGTTTTCTGTCATTATTTCTTCAAATAGGTTTTCAATATCTTGCTCTCTCTCTTCTTCTGGCACCCCTATAATTCAGATGTTAGTACGCTTGAAGCAGTCCCAGAGGCTCCTCACACTATATTCGTATTTTTGGATTCTTTTTTCTTGTTGATTTTCTGGTTGGGTGTTTTTGGCTTCTTCGTATTTCAAATCTTTGACTTGATTCTTGCGATCCTCTAGTCTGCTGTTGGAACTCTGCATAATATCCTTTATTTCAGTCAGTGTCTGCTTAATTTCTAGTTGGTCCTTTTTCATAACTACGAGGGTCTCACTAGATTTCTTGAGGGTCTCACTACATTTATTGGCGGTCTCACCAGACTTTTTGAGGGTCTTACTAAATTTATCAGCTGTTTCTAGAAAGTTCTTGAAAAACCTTAAAAGTGTGGTTTTGAACTCTATATCCAGTAGTTTGCTTTCCTCCATTTCTGTCATTTGTGTCCTCTTTCTTTGTCTCCACATTTTTTATGCTTCCCTGTGTTGACAGAGTGGCTTTCTGTGCTAGATGTCCTATAGGGCCCAGTGGCTCAATGTCCCCAATTACCTGAGGTGGACACTCTTGGTGCACCCCCTTGTGGGCTTTGTGCTTAGTCTTGTTGTAGTTAAGCCTTGATTGTTGTAGGTATCACTGTGAGGAATTGACCTCCAGGCCAATTGGCTGTGAGAATCAGCTGTGTCTGCAGTGGGAGAACTTCTGTGCTGGAGACACCCCTCCAGGGCAAGACTTGCTTCAGTGGGGCTTTGGTGCTCACTGAGTCTGCCCCCTGAGTGTGTCCTTTATGGATCCGAGGAGCTGCAATCTGGATGGTCCCACTCTGTCCAATGGGCACACTGGCTCCTATATCTCTAAGGAGGTGCTAATATAGCCTCTTCTAGAGGCTACCCAGCAGGAGCTCAGCTGTGAAGCAATGCAAGTTGACCTGGGGCCTTGGGCCAGCTGCCAGTTTGTTAGGTAATTTTCAGATTGCAAAGGGCCAGGCCTTTCATATGCAAAAGCTGGCACACAGCTTGGGTGGGGTGGGGATCCCAGGGGATCAACATGGCGGAGGAAGCAGCTATGGCTGCCCTCAGAGGCCCCGCTTCTCAGTGTCCCAGCAATTGCTGCAAGCACCTCCAAGAGAAAGCTGCCCTTGAGTTCCGACCGATGCCAGACAGTCCAGTTTCTCCCATATGAGTCTGGGTCCCCAGAGACTTACCCGGAACTGGAGCTCAGAGCTTGAGACTCCCTACTGACTGAAAAAGACAACTGTGTCCTCACCCACCAGCCCTCACCGCATGTGCCTCCGTACCTCTGTACTTTACTTCTGCACCGCAGCTCCTCTGAGTCTCGGTATGCTTTTCTCTTTCCTTCTAGTTGTAGAATTTCAACTCAGCTAGCCTTCCTGTGATTCTGGATGATGTCCGTTCCATCTTTTAGTTGTATTCTTAAAGTGGTTGTGCTAAGCAACAATCTACGGTGTTTACCTATGCCGCCATCTTGGTTTTCCTCTATTGCTATGTTTAGATTTAGCATATGTTCACCATTGGATTCAGATTTCTCTTTAATATTATGATATAAAGTGCTGGAATTTGAACAGGATATATATATATATATATATATATATATATATATATATATATATATATATATATTCCTCAATTTCTCTAGTCAATTTCACTATTTTTATGGATGGAACACCACAAAATACCAACCAGAAGCAAATTTCACTTCAATGATGGAGTTGGTCCTTTGGGGATTTTATTGTATTCCCAATCACGGAATGTTTCTTTTTAGGACATCTTTCTTGCTCGTGTGATATGACTCATAGGAAAAGGCATTATTATGCTCATAACTAAGCACCACCAGCCAGGACAATGCTTATTTTTGAGTGGCTTACAATTTTTTAATTACTCTTCACTTTATGGTGCTTCCCAGATATTGCATTTTTAAATTTTATTTATTTATTTTTAATTAAATTTTGGGGGGTAACATTGGTTAATGATTATGTAGGTGTCAAGTGTACAATTCTAAGATTCATCATCTGTATATTGCACTATATAACCACCACCCAAAGCCAAATCTCTGTCACCATATATTTTACTTTCCTTTATCCTTTACTAACCCCCACCCTCCTTCCTTCTGGTAGCACTATGCTGTTGCCTGTGTTTCTGAATCATTTCAATATATTCCCTTTGTTCATAACATGAATAAAATCATCCAGAATTTTGTCAGCACACACGAGAAGCTCTACTTTCCACAACAGTTAATCTAGGGACAGAGACTTTCACTCATGAAAAGGGATCTAACTGCCCAATGCATGGAAGAGAGGAAGTGTGCCATGTCCATGTGATAAAACATGTGCACATTTTTCTAAAATTGTGGATGCTCTAGATATGTACGAATTATAGGAATAAATAAAGGAATGCAATCCACACCAATTATGAAGGATCTGAAATACAATACATAGAAGGGTTTTTAACTTTATCTTCAAAGTAAAACTAGGTGATTAAATGGTATTCTTCACCCAGGGACTACCCTATACTGGGAGCTTTATGCCAAGAAGGGGTTGAGGAAGACAGGTCATCTACAGAGAAAGCAGTGTTGAGTGATAAACCCGGATGATTGCCAAACAGAAGCAGTCACCTAGAAATTAAATTGGTACACGGGAGAAAGATGTCCCCCAGGGTGAGCATGGCTACTTCCTACTTAAGAACAGCCAGCGTGAAGCTAGCAAGAATTGTAGAGTTACCGTGACTGACACCAAAGCACCAAGGAACTTAAAAAGTTTACAGGTTAGAAAGCATCTACACTCACAAAGTCAAGTTCATGCAGATCCATAAAGGTAAGCGGTAATTTTGTTTTAAGCTTACTTAATTTAAAGATAGTTATAAACTTGAGGATCAACAAACAAAGAATAAAACAGGGAAGCATGAAATTCTAGGATCTTTATCTGAAAATGAATAATTACTTAGGATAAATCATGCAGTTCTTAACTTTCTTAATTATAAAGTAAAATTAGAAATATGTGAAATAGAAATAGTAATATTATTTACAATAAAATTATTCACTTCATGTAATTTTGAAAACTAGTACTGCTGAAATAGGGAACTGTGAAAAAATATTTCTCTTATCAGTTTTAATTTATCAAAGTATTAAGGGAAAAACAGCTGATGAGGCTAGAAGGTGACAACAAGTGTAGTAGACTTGATGAGATGGGAAAACATAATATTTGTTTTGGAAAGGTGAAATCAAATATTAATAAAGTGTAATAGAAATTGTCAGACTATGTTGACTGTTTGATACTGGGGGAATTTAACATAAATTAAAGCAAGATTGTGTGTGTATATTTATGTTTGTATTTACTTTTATTCATATGTTCCAACTATCTACATGTCCAGAGCAAATAATTAGGATGAATCACAGTTATATTTTATTAGGCAAAATTATGAAGGGAAAAGAGAAAAAGAGAATTATATTTGGTTTCAATTGGGGGTGAATGAGCCATATTTCTTGACTGAGTTAAAGGTTTATTTATAGTTATCAGACAGTGCATACACTGTGTATGAGAAGTTAATAGGGAAGTTATTTAACAGGATGATAGAATTGTTTTTTATATTTAGCATAAATGATAGGTGTGGTACATAGAGTAGAACATTAATATTGAATATATTTATTCCCTAACTTAAAAGGTTTGTTTAGAGAAAGCTGATTCTCATTGATTATATAAGTGGGAAGACTTAAAGCTCATTTGAAATAAGAATAACGAAAAACTGTAAGAGAAAAGCTTTACATTGAAAAAAGATGGAATAGGTCAATCAATACAGAAAAAAAATGATGAACTCAGACAAAAACAATAGAAAAAGCTTGCCTCATAATTCCACCCTTAATAGGGGTGCAATGATTAGATATTATTATTGCACAGTTACCTCTAAATAACAATGCACACTTCTCTTTTCCTTTTCATATTGTTCCACTTAAGTATAAAATATATTAGGATTTTATTTCTTTGATTTATTTTAACTGCATATCAGTTCATTTCTGAAGTTTCTAATATTTCCTAGAAATAGAGCAAGGTAATGTTGGAAATAATCTTAGAGTTTATAGAAATACTTTCATGCATTTAACCCAGTTAAAAGAACATGGAGATGTGGTTCAAGAACATCAATGAATTAACCATCTTGAATTTACCATATTTGCAGATGGAGAACAGATTAAACACGGGAAACTCAAATTTCACTGCAATGATGGAATTTGTTCTTTTGGGGTTTTCTGACATTCCCAATATCCAATGGATTCTTTTTGGGATATTTTTAGTCATCTATCTGACTATCCTCATATGCAACAGCATCATAATACTGATAACAAAAACTGACCCTGCTCTCCAGACCCCCATGTATTTTTTCCTCAGCAATTTTTCCTTTCTAGAAATCTGTTACGTAACAGTCACTATCCCAAGAATGCTCATGGACCTTGTGACCCAGAAAGGAAACATTTCCTTGCTTGCTTGTGCTACACAGATGTGTTTTGTCCTGATGTTCGGAGGCTCAGAGTGTCTCCTCCTGACTGTGATGGCCTATGACCGCTACGTGGCCATTTGTAACCCTCTGCACTACCCTCTAGTCATGAACCACCAGGTCTGTGTCCAGCTGGTGACTGCCTCTTGGGTCAGTGGAGTTCCAGTCGTAATTGGCCAAACATGCCAGATTTTTTCTCTGCCCTTTTGTGGGTCTAACACAATTAATCATTTCTTCTGTGACATCCCACCACTACTCAAGCTAGCTTGTGGGGACACATTTGTGAATGAGATAGCAGTCTATGTAGTTGCAGTGATATTTATCATGGTTCCATTTCTGTTGATTGTTGTCTCCTATGGCAAAATTATTTCCAGCATTCTGAAATTGTCTTCAGCCAGAGGGAGGGCTAAAGCCTTCTCCACCTGTTCATCTCACCTGATTGTTGTAGTCTTATTCTACGGAACGGCTACTATAACTTATTTACAACCCAAACCAAATCAATCTGAAGGAATTGGGAAACTGATCTCCCTTTTCTACACCGTTTTGATCCCAACATTGAACCCCATTATATATACTCTGAGGAACAAAGACATCATGATGGCGCTGAAAAAATTAGCAACTAAGTTACTACGATGACTCAAAGACTTGAACTTGCTATCAGGTTTGTTTATATATTTATCACATAGATACAACAGGAAAAAAAATCTAGTTTCATTCCTATTTTATTGTTTTCAAAAATTTATGCATTTTTTTAAAAAAAATTTTATTGTTGAGAGTATTACAGATGTTCCCCTATTTCTCCTCTTTTGCCCTCACCCTGATTTTTCAGTAATGATCATTAATATCATCATAGCTACCTCACATTATGTTAAGGGGGTTTAGTTTCATAGAGTTAACTAAAGGGATTCTGTGTAATCAGAGCACAAATTATCTGAATTGTAATAATCTAATTTGAAGGTTCATCCAGTCACTATGAACTAGGGAGGAAAGAGATTGGCTGAGCAATACAATGATACTTAACTGAGTGTGTTACTAACCAGATATTACAGTCATGTTCCGTGATACATTTTCTTTAACCTTCCCATTTCTTCAGATATATTTATTGACCTCTACTGCATTGTGATTATCTTGGGCCAACGAGGGAAAACCAGCAGCAGCTGAGCTGGTGGAAGCAGGGCAATTCTAGCATTTTTTTTTTCTGTTTGTTGTTGGTTTTTGCATTTTTCCTGTTTCTATCTCCTGTCACTCTCCACGGTTCTTTAAGATTACAATCCTGAGGGTGTCACCTCTATTATTCCAGCATTAACTGTCTCTGATAACATCATCCTTCCCCTTACAACTTCGAGTTTTGCTTCAGTGATATCTACTTAATATTAGAAGTATCTGAAATTTTTACTTTAAACTATCCATATCAATGTGTATTGGGTTGAATATAGGACCATATATATCTAGAACTTGAAAATGTGGCCTTATTTGGAAAAAATAAAAGGCCATTGCAGTTGCATCAAATTAAGAAATAAGATCATCCTGACTTAAGGTGGACACTAAATCCCATGACCAGTGTCTTTATGAGACAGGAAGGCATAGAGGTTTAGAAAACAGATAGAGACACGGAGAAAACCATGTGAAGATTGAGGTAGAGATTGGAGGGATGCACCCAAGAACCATGCAGCCAAGAAGATCAGAAGTCAGCAAACGCTGGAAGAAACAAGAAAGTTTTTTCCTTAAAGCCTTCGGAGGGAGTGAGAACCTGCCAACACCGTGATTTGGGACTCTGAATTCTAGAACTGTGAGAGACCTAATTTTGTTGTGTTAAGCCACTCAATCTGTAGTAATTTGTTACAGTAGATCAAAGAAAGTAATACACCAGCTCAGTAGTCTTTTCATTAAAATGCTTTTATGTGAATTATCTGGCATGATTTCTGTATCATTTGTGGGCAATGATTTGGTGGTTTGTGTGTTTTTTAAATAAAATGAAAATAGTTATCTTTTTAAGTAAAACAATTCATAGAAGTAACCTCAAGTGGTAGAAATAATATTTGCCCAAGAATGAGTATTGCAAGGGTTTGTTCAAGAATGCTTATTAAAGGTTTTTTTTATTGTGCAACAGCAAACTGGAAGCAAAGGGAAGACCCTCTGAGCTAGAAACCACTAACACACTGGAAAACATCTGCAGCAGCAACACTGCAGAGCACCTCAAGATAATGGATCAGATCCACTTCTCTGAAGACATCCCAAGCTTTGCTGACATGTGAGAAAGAATGCACATGTGTGTAGGTCATAGCTCCATTTTTATAAAACAAAGAAGGATAGAACTCCACAACCTCATGTAGGATTTTGCATGAGCTTGTCAGTAGTGGGCGTGTATTCACATTGGCAATATCTGGCAGGTTGTGGACGAGAAGAGAATATTGCCTTCCTCACAGTGTAGAATTTCAAACAATTTCTGATTTACATATTATAGTTTTATTTAGATTTAGGACTTGTTACAAAGAAATTATAATACATAAAACAAAAAATAACTGTTTTTTTCTAATTAAGGTATAAGTGCTATATAATATTATAGTGGTTTCAGGTGTACAAGACAATGAGTTGATGTTCATCTACTAGTATATTGTGAAGTGATCACTGCAATAAATCTACTTAACATCCATTGCCATATATAGTTTTGAAACATTATTTTCTTATGATGAGGACTTTTAAGACCTACTCACCTAGCAACTTTCAAATATGCAACACAGTATTAACTATAGTCACCTAGGTCACATCTTCTGATCTATTGATCTTATGACTCCAAGTTTTTATCTTTGTCAGCCTTCATCCATTTTGCCCACCCAACAACCCTGCTTCTGGCAACCACCAAATACTCTGTTCTCTGTGTTTTAGAAAATAGTGGTTTGCCCCAGCTGGTTTGGCTCAGTGGATAGAGCATCAGCTTGTGGACTGAAGGATTCCACGTTTGATTCCAGTCAAGGGCACATGCCTGGGTTATGGGCTCCTGATGTTCCTATCTCTCTCTCCCTCTCCCTGCCTCTCTGAAACCAATATGAATATATTTAAAAAAGAAAAAGAAAATATTGGCTTCTTCATAGTGGCAGGATTTCAAATAATTTCTGATTTATTTATTATTATGTTTTTATTTATTCTTTGAATCCATTACAAAAATAATGTAATATGTAACTCAAAAGAAATAACTTTTTATTCAGTAAATAAAAACTACATAACAAATAAAAAAGCAGCTATAACTAAATATGAAAGAAAGAAGATGACTTATTTTATTTCACTCTGATTTTTGTATTGATATTTTTCATTTATTTTAGAACACTGTAGAACTCTGAGAATCAAGATTCATCATACTCACCATGTAAAGAAGATGGATGTGAGCTCAAAATTTGCACTCCAATCAAAGCTGAAAATTTGGATTTCTCACCTTCATTATGATACAGGAAATTGAAACAGAACTGATAATAAAACACTTTGGAGATCATAGAATCCTACATAAATACAGCATGTATGTGTTAGTAATTAATCATGTAATAACTGGAATTAATTTGGACCAAATCCCTTTTTAATAAGAAGAGATACTGGTTTATCTTTATTTATATCTGTTTCTATGACTTACTATTGAAAAAATATATATGCTACATTAGAGATTAATTCTATGATTTTTTTTCAGTAAAACATATTTTTAGAAGTAATTTTTTCTTAAGAATAGTTGGCGTACAATAGTATACAAACATGGGATTGCTCATTTCTTTTTCATCTTTTTTTTTACTCTTTGTACTTTTATTTGCTTTAAAATATACTCTTTGTTTTCTTTCTAACCTTTACTTTCCAAACCACCTTATTCTTTTTGAGAGAGATGGGTTTCTGTTAACCTTAAAAATAGAGAGCCAAAGTGAAAGGTAACAGCATTTATTTGAGATTAAAGAAAATAGCTACTTGGGTAGCACTGATTAAGACAGAAACCCAAATAGTGTTTGGGGTTGAGAGATAGAGGCAAGGGTTATTTAGGTAAAATGGAAGGGAAATAAATACACGAATAGAAGGAATATCTGTTGATGCCAATGAGCAAGGAAGAAATTTCTATAGGTGCAACCAAACTGCACCTACAGAAATTCAGAGTATGGACTTGTTACAAAAAATTATAGTATGTAAAACACACAAAGAAAAATTTTATTTTTCTAATTGAGGTATTATTGGTATATAACAAATTAAAGACAATCTTAGAATTAGCACTACCATGTGTGAGATAACTTCTGATTAGACCAAAGCTGAAATAGGAAGGTGGGACAGATAATGCTTTCAAATCAGAGGCTAATGCATGTTTAATACAAATTAAGGGAGCCATTTTCTCAAGGCCACCATGACATTCTTATTCCTCAGAATGTATATCATTAGCTATATTTGGTAGTGCTATTTCTAAGATTGTCTAATTTTCAATCTGTAGTAAGGATGTCTGCTTCCCTGTTAGCTCTGAAAATAATTGGAATACAGTGTTACTTTGGTCCAGTTTAAAGGCTATTTTTCCCAGTCAAACATTCCAAAGGTTTGAGGACTATAAGTCATGTTAGGCAATTGCTCTGGGACGGCAACACTGACTCTGTTTTGAAGTAGCTCTATCTAAATTAATTTTCACAGCTCTTTATATCTTAAAAAGAGAACTAAAAACTTTAAGACAATACTTTAGCACTTGACCTTTAGGGAGCAACTTTCTAATCATTATCCTACATAATAAAGAGGTAATATGCAAATTGACCATCTCTCCAACACACAAGATGGCCACCCCCATGTGGACACAAGATGGCCTGCAGGGGAGGGCAGTAGTGGGCAATCAGGCTAGCACGGGAGGAGAGCTTGGGGGGACAAGCCCTGCAGGGGAGGGCAGTTGGGGAGAATCAGGCCTTCAGGGTAGGGCAGTCAGGGGTGACCAGGCCTGCTGGGTAGGGCAGTTGGGGGCAATTGGCCTTTCAGGGGAGCAGTTAGGCATAGATCAGGCTGGCATGGTAGTGGTTAGGGTGTTATCACGATGACAGGCAAAAGTCTTAGGGGCTATTAGGCAGACAGGCAGGTGAGCGTTTGGGAGCCAGTAGTCCTGGATTGTGAAAGGGATGTCTGACTGCCCGATGGGATTGGGACAAAATGGGCAGTTGGACATCCTTCGAGGGGTCCCAGATTGGAGAGGGTGCAGGCTGGGCTGAGGGACACAGCCCCACCCCCATGTACAAATATCATGCACCTGGCTTCTAGTATTTTATTATAATTTATACTACTTAATTTTATTTTTTTTATTTTTCATCTCAGATATATTATTAAAATGAGAACAAGTAATCATATCAGTTTATATGGACTAGACAACATTCCTGAAATAATATTATCTATGCAATTTATTTCATAAGTTCATTATTAATTAACCACTTTTAATTCAAAATATATTTATTAATGATTGCATGATGGTATTGGGTAAATGAAAGATCGTCAAATATAATATCTAGTGATAATGTTTATTTATTTGATTTTGATAGATAAATTAAACAGAAATACAATGTCAGAGCAAAGTACATGCAGTTAGGAAGAGCTATAGCAGTATTAGAGTTAAGGAATGACACACACTGTACTTACAAAAAGTTATATGTAAGAGTTGTATTACCAAAAAGTAAAATTCAAACTTTTATGGTGAGCACTCCATTGGGAATTATAGTAGATATAAATGTTTCTATTGTAGATTGTAATATGTGGAATAAAAAGAGAGTAAAAACCTGGGCTCTGTCCACAAACAAAAATAGAAATGCGTGCTTCTAGAACCTTTCAATTCCATTAAAATGCAAACCTACTGTATATTTTATTGTATTGCTATGTTTAGATTTAGCATATGTTCACCATTGGATTCAGTTCTTCTCTTTAATATTATGATATAAAATGCTGGAATTTGAACAGGATATATATATATTCCTCAATTTCTCTAGTCAATAAAAAAAATCAAAAAGATAAATGATTAATTTCACTATTTTTACAGCTGGAACACCACAAAATACCAACCAGAAGCAAATTTCACTTCAATAATGGAATTTTTCTTTTGGGGATTTTATTGTATTCCCAATCACTGAATGTTTCTTTTTATGACATTTTTCTTGCTCATGTGATATGACTCATAGGAAAAGGCATTATTATGCTCATAACTAAGCACCACCAGCCAGGACAATGCTTATTTTTGAGTGGCTTACAATTTTTTAATTACTCTTCACTTTATGGTGCTTCCCAGATATTGCATTTTTAAATTTTATTTATTTATTTTTAATTAAATTTTGGGGGGTAACATTGGTTAATGATTATGTAGGTGTCAAGTGTACAATTCTAAGATTCATCATCTGTATATTGCACTATATACCCACCACCCAAAGCCAAATCTCTGTCACCATATATTTTACTTTCCTTTATCCTTTACTAACCCCCACCCTCCTTCCTTCTGGTAGCACTATGCTGTTGCCTGTGTTTCTGAATCATTTCAATATATTCCCTTTGTTCATAACATGAATAAAATCATCCAGAATTTTGTCAGCACACACGAGAAGCTCTACTTTCCACAACAGTTAATCTAGGGACAGAGACTTTCACTCATGAAAAGGGATCTAACTGCCCAATGCATGGAAGAGAGGAAGTGTGCCATGTCCATGTGATAAAACATGTGCACATTTTTCTAAAATTGTGGATGCTCTAGATATGTACGAATTATAGGAATAAATAAAGGAATGCAATCCACACCAATTATGAAGGATCTGAAATACAATACATAGAAGGGTTTTTAACTTTATCTTCAAAGTAAAACTAGGTGATTAAATGGTATTTCTTCACCCAGGGACTACCCTATACTGGGAGCTTTATGCCAAGAAGGGGTTGAGGAAGACAGGTCATCTACAGAGAAAGCAATGTCAAGTGATAAACCCGGATGATTGCCAAACAGAAGCAGTCACCTAGAAATTAAATTGGTACACGGGAGAAAGATGTCCCCCAGGGTGAGCATGGCTACTTCCTACTTAAGAACAGCCAGCGTGAAGCTAGCAAGAATTGTAGAGTTACCGTGACTGACACCAAGGCACCAAGGAACTTAAAAAGTTTACAGGTTAGAAAGCATCTACACTCACAAAGTCAAGTTCATTCAAATCCATAAAGGTAAGTGGTAAACGTGTTTCAAGCTTATTTAATTTAAAGATAGTTATAAACTTGAGGATCAACATACAAAGAATAAAACAGGTAAGCACTTAAATTCTAGGATCTTAATCTAAAAATGAATAATTACTTAGGATAAATCATGCAGTTCTTAACTTTCTTAATATAGTAAAATTAGAAATATGTTAAATAGAAATAATCTTATCAGTTTTGTTTATCAAAGTATTAAGGCAAAGACAGCTGATGGGGCTAGAAGGTGGCAATAGGTGTAGTAGATTTGATGAGATAGGAAAACATAATATTTGTTTTGGAAAGTTACAACTAAAATATTAATAAAGCGTAACAGAAATTGTCAGACTGTGTTGATTGTCTGATCCTGAAGGACTTTAACAAACTAAATCAAGATTGTGTGTATGCGTGTGTGTGTGTTTAGTTTCATTCATTATTCCAGCTATTTGCATGTCCAGAACATATAATTGAGTTTCATAAAAGTCATATTTTATTAGAAAAAATTATGAAGGGGAAAGAGAAAAAGGGAATTGCATTTGGTTACAATTGGGGGTGAATGAGCCATGTTTCTCGACTGAGTTAAAGGTTTATTTATTTATATTTATCATAAATTGCATACACTGTATATGAGATGTTAATAGGGAAAGTTATTTAACAGGATGATAGAACTGTTTTTTGTACTTAGCTTAAGTGATAGGTGTGGTACATAAAGTAGAACATTAATATTAAATATATTATTCCCAAACTTAAGGTTTGTTTAGAGAAAGTTGATTCTCATTGATTATATAATTGGGAAGACTTAAAGCTCACTTTGAATAAGAATAAAGAAAAACTGTAAGAGAAAAGCTTTACATTGAAAGAAAATGGACTAAGTCAATCAATAGAGACTAAAAATGATGAACTCAGACAAAAACAATGGATAAAGCCGACATCACTGCAGGGGTTGGGTGTCAATTGGGGAAAAAGGAGACATATGTAAAACTTTAGACAATAATATATATATATATATATATATATATATATATATATATATATATATATATATATATATATAATATATAATAGTAAAAGCCTGCACCATAATTACACTCTTAAAAGTGGTGCAATGATTAGATATTAATATTACACAATAAGCTCTAAATAATAATGCACACTTCTCATTTCCTTTTATATCTTTTCTCTTAGTAAAAATACATTAGGATTTTATTTCTTGGATTTATTTTAGCTGCATATCAGTTCATTTCTGAAGTTTCAAATACCATTTCCTAGAAATAGAGCAAGGAAATGATGGAAATAATCTTAGAGTTTATAGAAATACTTTCATGCATTTAACCCAGTTAAAAGAACAGGGAGATGTGGTTCAAGAACATCAATGAATTAACCATCTTGAATTTACCATATTTGCAGATGGAGAACAGATTAAAAACAGGAAACTCAAATTTCACTGCAATGATGGAATTTGTTCTTTTGGGGTTTTCTGACATTCCCAATATCCAATGGATTCTTTTTGGGATATTTTTAGTCATCTATCTGACTATCCTCATCAGCAATAGCATCATAATAATGGTAACAAAAATTGAGCCTGCTCTCCAGACCCCCATGTATTTTTTCCTCAGCAATTTTTCCTTTCTAGAAATCTGTTACGTAACAGTCACTATCCCAAGAATGCTCATGGACCTTGTGACCCAGAAAGGAAACATTTCTTTGCTTGCTTGTGCTACACAGATGTGTTTTGTTTATATTCTCGGAGGCTCAGAGTGTCTCCTCCTGACTGTGATGGCCTATGACCGCTACGTGGCCATTTGTAACCCTCTGCACTACCATCTAGTCATGAACCACAAGGTCTGTGTCCAGCTGGTAACTGCCTCCTGGGTCAGTGGAGTGCCAGTCATGGTTGGCCAAACATGCCAGGTTTTGTCTCTGCCCTTTTGTGGGTCTAACACAATTAATCATTTCTTCTGTGACATCCCACCACTACTCAGGATAGCTTGTGGGGACACATTTGTGAATGAGATAGCAGTCTATGTAGTTGCAGTGATATTTATCATGGTTCCATTTCTGTTGATTGTTGTCTCCTATGGCAAAATTATTTCCAGCATTCTGAAATTGTCTTCAGCCAGAGGGAGGGCTAAAGCCTTCTCCACCTGTTCATCTCACCTGATTGTTGTAGTCTTATTCTATGGAACGGGTACTATCGCTTATTTACAACCCAAACCAAATCAATCTGACGGAACTGGGAAACTGATCTCCCTTTTCTACACCGTTTTGATCCCAACATTGAACCCCATTATATATACTCTGAGGAACAAAGACATCACAATGGCACTGAAAAATCTAGCAACTAAGTTCTTATGATGACTCAAAGACTTGAACTTGCTAACAGGTTTGCTTATTCATTTATCACATAGATACAACAGGAAAAAATCTAGCTTCATTCCTATATTGTTGTTTTCAGATATTTCTGCACATTCTTAAAAATTTGTTTTTATTGTTGAGAGTATTACTGATGTTCCTCCAATTCTCCCCTTTGCTCCTCCACCCATTTTTAAGTAATGATCATTAATATCATCATAGCAACCTCACATTATGTTAAGGAGCCTTAGTTTCATATAGTTAAGTAAAGGGCTTCTGTATAATCAGAGCACAAATTATCTCAATTGTAACAATCTAATTTGAAGATTCATCCTGTCACTATGAACTAGTGAGGAAAGAGATGACTGAGCAATACAATGATACTTGTATATCAAGTGTTATATAACCAGATATTAGAGTCATGTTCCGTGATATATTTTCTTTAACCTCCCCATTTCTTCAGATATATGTACTGACCTCTACTGCATTGTGATTATATTTGGCCAACAAGGGAAAACCAGCAGCAGCTGAGATGGTAAAAGCAGGGGAATCCTAGTATGTGTGTGTTTCCTGTTTGTTTGTTTGTTTGTGTATTTTCCTCGTTTCTATCTCCTGTTACTGTCCATGGTGCTTTAAGATTACATTCCTGAGGGTGTCACCTCTATTATGCCAGCACTAACTGATTCTGATAATATCATCCCTCCCCTTACCACTTCGAGTTTTGCTTCAGTAATATCTACTTAGTATTAGAAGTATCTGAAATTTTTACTCTAAACTATCCATATCAATGTGTATTGGATTGAATATAGGACCATATTTACCTAGAACTTGAAAATGTGGCCATATTGGAAAAATAAAGGCCTTTGCAGTTGCATCAAATTAAGGAAATAAGATCATCCTGACTTAAGGTGGACACTAAATCCCATGACCAGTGTCCTTATGAGACAGAAAGGCAAAGGAAGTTTAGAAAACGATAGAGACACGGAGAACACTATTTGGAGATTGAGGCAGAGATTGGAGGGATGCACCTAAGACCCATACAGACAAGAAGATCAGGAGTCAGCAAACGCTGGAAGAAACAAGAAAGATTCCTCCTTAAAGCCTTCGGAGGGAGTGAGAACCTGCCAACACCGTGATTTGGGACTCTGAATTCTAGAACTGTGAGAGACCTAATTTTTGTTGTGTTAAGCCACTCAATCTGTAGTGATTTGTTACAGTAGATCAAAGAAAGTAATACACCACATAAATAGTTTTTTCATTAAAATGATTTTATGTGAATCATCTGGAATGATTTCTGTATCGTTTGGGGGCAATAATTTGGTGGGGGTTTTTTCCTTTTGAAAGTAAAATCAAAATAGTAATTCTTTTAATTAAAAAAAAATGCATAGAAGTAACCTCATGTGGTAGAAATAATATTTGCCCAAGAATGAGCATTACATGTGTTTGTTCAAGAATGCTTATTAAAGGTTTTTTGTTGTGCAAAAGCAAGCTGGAAGCAAAGGGAAGGTCCTCTCAGCTGGAACCCATTAACACACTGGAAAACATCTGCAGCAGCAACACTGCAGAGCATCTCAAGACAATGGATCTGAGGACATCCCAAGCTTTGCTGACATGTGAGAAAGAATGCACATGTGTGTAGGTCATAGCTCTATTTTTATAAAACAAAGAAGGATAGAACTCCACAACCTCATGTAGGATTTTGCATGAGCTTGTCAGTAGTAGGCGTGTATTCACATTGGCAATATCTGGCAGGATGAGGACGAGAAGAGAATATTGCCTTCCTCATAGTGTAGAATTTCAAACAATTTCTGATTTACATATTATAGTTTTATTTAGATTTAGGACTTGTTGCAAAGAAATTATAACACATAAAACAAAAAAAGACTTTTTCTAATTGAGCTATAATTGATATATATTATATTGCTTTCAGGTGTACAAGATAATGAATTGATGTTCATTTACTAGTATAGTGTGAAGTGATCACTGCAATAAATCTACTTAACATCCATTGCCATATGTAGTTTTGAAACATTATTTTCTTATGATGAGGAGTTTTAAGACCTACTCACCTAGCAACTTTCAAATATGCAATACAGTATTATTAACTATAGTCACCTAGGTCACATCCTCTGATCTATTGATCTTATAACTCCAAGTTTTTATCTTTGCCCGCCTTTGTCCATTTTGCCCACCCCACAACCTTGCCGCTGGCAACCACCAACTACTCTGTTCTCTGTTTTTTAGAAAATATTTGTTTGCCCTAGGTGGTTTGGCTCAGTGGATAGAGCATCGGCTTGTGGACTGAAGGATTCCACCTTCGATTCCAGGCAAGGGCACATGTCTGGGTTGTGGGTTCAATCCTCAGTAGGGGGTGTGCAGGAGGCATCTGATCAATGATTCTCATTATTGATGATTCTATCTCTCTCTCCCTCTTCCTGCCTCTCTGAAATCAATATGAATATATTTAAAAAAGAAAAAGAAAATATTGGCTTCTTCATAGTGGCAGGATTTCAAATAATTTCTGATTTATTTATTATTATGTTTTTATTTATTGTTTGAATCCATTACAAAAATAATGTAATATGTAACTCAAAAGAAATAACTTTTTATTCAGTAAATAAAAACTACATAACAAATAAAAAAGCAACTATAACTAAATATGAAAGAAAGAAGATGACTTATTTTATTTCACTCTGATTTTTGTATTGATATTTTTCATTTATTTTAGAACACTGTAGAACTCTGAGAATCAAGATTCATCATACTCACCATGTAAAGAAGATGGATGTAAGCTCAAAATTTGCACTCCAATCAAAGCTGAAAATTTGGATTTCTCACCTTCATTGTGATACAGGAAATTGAAACGGAACTGATAATAAAACACTTTGGAGATCATAGAATCCTACGTAAGTACAGCATGTTTGTGTTAATAATTAATCAGGTAAATAACTGAAACTAATTTGGACCAAATCCCTTTTTAATAAGAAAAGATACTGGTTTATCTTTATTTATATCTGTTTCTATGACTTACTATTGAAAAAATATATATGCTACATTAGAGATTAATTCTATGATTTTTTTTCACTAAAACATATTTTTAGAAGTAATTTTTTCATAAGAATAGTTGGCGTACAATAGTATACAAAACATGGGATTGCTCATTTCTTTGTCATCTCTTTTTTTACTCTTTGTACTTTTATTTGCTTTAAAATATACTCTTTGTTTTCTTTCCAAACCACATTATTCTTTTTGGGAAAGATGGGTTTCCGTTAACCTTAAAAATAAAGAGCCAAAGTGAGAGGTAACAGCATTTATTTGAGATTAAAGAAAATAACTACTTGGGTAGCACTGATTAAGACAGAAACGCAAATAGTGTTTGGCGTTGAGAGATAGAGGCAAGGGTTATTTAGGTAAAACGGAAGGGAAATAAATACACGAATAGAAGGAATATCTGTTGATGCCAATGAGCAAGGAAGAAATTTCTATAGGTGCAACCAAACTGCACCTACAGAAATTCAGAGTCTGGACTTGTTACAAAAAATTATAGTATATAAAACACACAAAGAAAAATTTTATTTTTCTAATTGAGGTATTATTGGTATATAACAAATTAAAGACAATCTTAGAATTAGCACTACCATGTGTGAGATAACTTCTGATTAGACCAAAGCTGAAATAGGAACCCGGGGGGACAGATAATGCTTTCAAATCAGAGGCTAATGCATGTTTAATACAAATTAAGGGAGCCATTTTCTCAAGGCCACCATGACATTCTTATTCCTCAGAATGTATGTCATTAACTATATTTGGTAGTGCTACTTCTAAGATTGTCTAATTTTCAATCTGTAGGAAGGATGTCTGCTTCCCTGTTAGCTATGAAAACAATTGGAATACAGTGTTGCTTTGGTCCAGTTAAAAGGCTATTTTTCTCAAACATTCCAAAGGTTTGAGGACTATAAGTCAATTTAGGCAATTGCTCTGGGACAGCAACACTGACTCTATTTTGAAGTAGCTCTATCTAAATTAATTTTCACAGCTCTTTATATCTTAAAAAGAGAAATAAAAACTTTAAGACCATACTTTAATATTTGACTTTTGGGGAGTAACTGTCTAATCATTATATTTTATAATAATTTATACTATTTAATTTGGGATTTTTTTATTTTTTATCTCAGATATATTATTAAAATGAGAACAACTAATCATATCAGTTTATATGGACTAGACAACATTCCTGAGATAATATTATATATGCAATGTATTTCATAAGTTCATTATTAATTAACCACTTTTAGTTCAAAATATATTTATTGACTATTGCTTGATGGTATTGGGTGAGTGAAAGATCTTGAAATATAATGCCTACCGATAATGTTATTTATTTGATTTTTACAGATAAATGAAACAGGAATAAAATGTCAGAGCAAAGTGCATGCAGTTCGGAAGAGCTATAGCAGTATTAGAGCTAAGGAATGACACACACTGTACTTACAAAAAGTTATATGTAAGAGTTGTATTACCAAAATATAAAATTCAAACTTTTATGGTGAGCACTCCATTGGGAATTATACAAGGTGTAAATGTTTCTGCTGTAGATTGTTATATGTGGAATAAAAAGTTCATAAAAAGACCGGGCCCTATCCACAAACAAAAATAGAAATGTGTGCTTCTAGAAGCCTTCAATTCCATTAAAATGCAAACCTACTGTATATTTTATTGTATTGCTATGTTTAGATTTAGCATATGTTCACCATTGGATTCAGTTTTTCTCTTTAATATGATGATATAAAACGCTAGAATTTATATATATATATATATATATATATATATATATATATATATATATTCCTCAATTTCTCTAGTCAATAAAAAAATCAAAAAGATAAATGATTAATTTCACTATTTTTACAGATGGAACACCACAAAATACCAACCAAAAGCAAATTTCACTTCAGTGATGGAGTTTGTTCTTTGGGGATTTTATTGTATTCCCAATCATGGAATGTTTCTTTTTATGACATTTTTCTTGCTTATGTGATACTACTCATGGGAAAAAGCACTATTATTCTCATAACCAGAGTTGACCAGTCTTTCCAAACTCCCCTGTATTTTTTCCTCGGTGATATTTTCTTCCTGGAAATCTATTATGTCTCTGTTACTCTTTCCAGAATATTCATAAATCTTTGGACTCAGAAAAGTATCCTTTTTTTCTTTGCCCATGTTACAAAAGCATGTTTTATCTTTATGCTTAGAAACACAGAATGCTTTCTCCTAATGGTCTGTGACCGCCATGTGGCCATTTGTCACATTCTGATCATGGTTATGAACCATGAGCCCTGTATCTGGCTGATGATGACTGGCTGTTGGATGAGTGGAATTCCAGTCACATTAGGGCAAACATACCATATTTTCTCCCTGCCATTTAGTGGCTCTAACCAAACTAATCACTTCTTCTGTGACATCCTTCCAATGCTCAAGCTGGCCCGTGGGGACACTTTTCTGAATGAGATGCTGGTCTTGACAGTTGCTATGCTGTTGAAGATGATCCCCTTTTTGTTGGCACTTGGTTCCTACAGTAAAATCATCTCTACCATCATGAAGTCACAAACGCTTTCTGCTCTTGCTCATTTCACAACATATGTGGCTCTATTCTGTGCATCTGGAATCATTACATATTTATAACCCAAATCCAAACACTATTCCAGAACAGAGAAATTTATCTCTCTTTGCTACATATTTTTAGCCTGATGTTTAACCCCATGACATACATTCTGAGGAATAAGGAAGTCATGATGGTGCTGAGAAAATGTCTCTCTTAATTTTTAGTATTAAACACATGTTAACCACTGATTTGAATGCATTGTCTGTCCCCCCCACTCTATCTTGGCTTTTGTCTAATCAGAAATTATCTTGTACTTTTCTGCCCTAATATGACTTGATTGTGCTTACTCATTCTTGAACTTGCCATTTGTGGCTGGACTTTTGGGTATTAGAGTTATATCCCAAGTGATTGATTTCTAATAAATAAACTAATATTTTAGAAAATTGTATATTTATTGGACTAGTCTCCATCAGCACAAATTCACTGCTTATTTGAGACTGTTTGCAGAAAATATATAGTATATTTTATCTAGTAATTCATGTCCCAATATGTTTCTCTAAAAACCGTAGCATACAGTTTAGTTCTTCTCTCCATTTATTGTTATCAATTACTTTTAAAAAGATGTCAGCTAGTAAAGAGTACAGTGTATGGAAAGCCTTTAGAGAATATTTGTTGAATGACTGTAGGACACTTGAATATGTAAAAGTTTTCAGTGTAGAAAAGATGGTATTTTAATAAACTACATGAAGTGAAATGAGCATAAAGAACATGACCTTTACTTCACATAATTTAGGGGAAAAATCCTGATAATTTGTAAACCTAAATATGAAATGCAACATGACTTTTTTTTCAAGGGTTATGGATGTGACTTTCATGGCCTTGGCTGTGAGGAAAATCATTTAAATAAGAGTAGTAGCCATAGTGAAAAACAGTGAACAGAATTGATGATGAAGTAACTCCTCATCCAAAGAAGCCATTCAGGGTGAACTTTTCAGTGCAGAGGGTCCACAACACCACATATGAAGAAGTACTCCAAGTTCAAAACACAGAAAACTCAGGAGGAACATTGAAAGGAAACATGTTTAGGGATTTTACAGAAGATAAAGGATAATCCAAATGACCAGGAAAATAAAAATAACTCATTAGTAAACAGTAAAAGGCAACTTAAAACCAAATGAGATCTATGACACACTCCTCAGAAAAAGAAAAATTTGTAAGTGAATAAACCAATACTAACCATATTGCAGGTATAACGGACATGGAGTAATGGGAGCTCTCATGGCTGCAGGCCTGTGGAGTGGGACAGCACTCTAGCAGGCAAGCTGCTTTCATCTGGAGAAACTATTTTCAATTTTATTTTACTTTACTCTATCTTTTAATGAAATATATTGGGGTGGTATTTGTTAATAAGATTATATAAGTTTCAAGTGCACAATCTTCTGTCACCATTTATTTGACCTCCTTTACCCTTTACTTCGAACTCCCCACCTCTTTCCCCCTGGTGACCACCATACTGTTGTCTGTGTCGATGAGGTTTTGTTTGTTTGTCTTGTGTGTTCATTTGCTGTTTTCAGTTTTACCTCGCATGTATGAGTGATATCATCTGGCTCATGACGTTTTCTGTCTGACTTATTTCACTAAGCATGGTATTCTAAAGACCAGGGGTCCTCAAACTTTTTAAACAGGGGGCCAGTTCACTGTCCCTCAGACCGTTGGGGGGCCGGACTATAGTTTAAAAAAAAAACTAGTCGGCTGCTAAGCAACAGGCACCGGCGGCAAAAACACCCTGCGAGCCGGATAAATGTTTTCGGCGGGCGCATGTGGCCCGCGGGCCGTAGTTTGAGGACCCCTGCTCAAGACCCATCCATGTTGTTGCCAATGCCACTATTTCATCTTTTGCTGGTGGCTGAGTAGCATCCCCCTGAGACTCTTACTCCCAGGCATGTACCAGCAGAAATACATACATATGTGTGCCAGGCACACATCTGAGAATGTTCATCTTTTCATCATTTATAATGTTAAATCCTTCTCAAATTAGTATGGAAAACTATTTTGACAGCTTCATACAGGGGAGAACCAGACAGTGATAATAGTTAATAAAACACAATTACATACAACATAGGTCAAGTATATTATTGAGAAAAACAAGCCATAATCTTACTGTATATATCCTTTTAGTTAAGGTTAAAAGACAATATTTAGAATTGCCCATTACATATATTTTCCTCACTTTGCTAAATGTTACGTAACACATATTTATAATGAACCATAATCCAATACTCTTTATTATTTTTATGCCATACTTCTATTTTTCCTGAAACTAATTCAGAAAAATGAGTTGCCTTTTACCTCAAAAAATAATTAGCAACAAAAATATATTCCAGAGTGGCAATAGTACTGATTTGTTTTGGATAAATGAATCAAGACTATGTAAGAACTTACTGAAAACCAAGCCACATATATTTTCCAACATTTAAAGAGATAACGTCCATATTTGCTTACAATTCATTGAGTCATAGCAAGCCAGTCTTCCTGTTGAAAGCACTAGAAAAGTTTGCATAAATTATAAAACTCATATTTTAGAGGCATCATAGAGCTCTAGAAAAAAATAAATACATGACAATATCAAAATTAAGGTCATTTAAGTCAGTAAGAGATAACCCATCTGATTATTTTTACTTAGTTGGTTTACAATCTTTTGCAAATACAAACTTGTTGCAATATTATATTACTGCATAACTTCATATGCATGCGTGTTTTAGTGATTAAATAAAAGAATAAACACAATTGGTCAATGGTGCCTGCTTCATTTTTTATATATAATGCATAGGAAATATCTCAGATTTTTTTTAAACTAAATCATTATTCAGATTAAAATATAAAATTTTACAAATAACGTTGAGTATCTGTCTATATGTTTAAGGGGTTATTTTTCTATCTTTTCTGTGAAATGTTTCTTCATTTGTTTAGTTCATTTTTCTATTTACAGTTTGGACTGTTCCTCAGTATTTAAGAATAAGCCAAGAGCACTTTATTTGAGATAACATTTGTAATTATTTTTCCATCTTATGAATTCTATTTGACTTTATTTTGGGGGGTTTGTTTCTTTTTATCATGCAGAATTACTTATTATTTACATAGGAAGGTTTTTTTCAACTTTTGTGTCCTTTATTCTAAATTTTGAGTTATAGTTAAATTTTCCTTACTCCAAAATTATAAACACCTTTTTTTTCTTAGAATAATTTTATCATTTCACTCTCTAAAACCTTTAAGCTTGTGTATTATTTGGAGTTTTTCTTGTTACAATATAAGGTATTAAGAAAACATAAGGTTTATTTTTTTCCCACTAAGGCTGCTAACTTGTCCCAGTAGTATTTTTTATGTCCATAATTTGCCAATTCGGTAAGCTCTCTTCATCAAGTAAATTCTCGCTTGTATTTGAGCCATTTTCTGGAATTCATACTCCGTGGCATCAGCAGATCTTTCTATCCATGCATGATATTACTCTGTGCTCATTATCAGGCTCAGAACTCCGTTTCAGCTGAGCTGCCTCTTGGATGTGCATCCGCAGTAGCCCAGCCCTGGCTGCTCGCACCCCTTTGCCGTGCTGTGTCCCATCTGGTTCCTCTGAGGCCTCTCACCACCATCCTGTTTTCCATGATGACAAATGGCTCCTGATAATTTGTCATAAACTTTCTTAGTCACTTTCCAGCATCACACGACTATAGGACAGTGATGGCGAACCTATGACACGCGTGTCAGAGGCGACACGTGAACTCATTTTTTTGGTTGATTTTTGTTAAATGGCATTTAAATATATAAAATAAATATCAAAAATATAAATCTTTGTTTTACTATGGTTGCAAATATCAAAACATTTCTATATGCGACACGGCACCAGAGTTAAGTTAGGGTTTTTCAAAATGCTGACACGCCGAGCTCAAAAGGTTCACCATCACTGCTATAGGAGCTCCTTATCGTATAAATGTTTTCTTTTCATCAGCATAAACCCTTAGAAGTCACTATGTACTAAATAATAGGAAGCAACAGCCTATTTTTGTTATAAGAAATTGATTCCAACCCACGATCTTAAAACAATATAAGTGTTGAAAAAAAATTGTCTTTCCCAGAATTGAAGCCTGTTTTCTTGGCATCTTTTCCATTATCTCACCGGGAGTTATGCCAGATTCTCATTTTATTAGAAGTAAAATTTGAAAGTATAATTGAAAACTTAAATGTGTTAGGTGGAAGAGATCCCAGGGGTAGAGATGACTACTTTTATTTAAACAGCACCTTTTATTTATAAAGAACAGAATATTTTAAAGGTGGCTGGAATATCTTTGATGAAAGAAGTATTTCACCTACATTAATTTAAATATTTAAAACTTGTATAGTGAGAAAAATCAGCAACATCCCAAATAAAAGAGGTAAATATGAACTACTTTATAAGATATTAAGCTTTAGTTCATATTTCTTAATTTAAAATTAATATTTAACACAGTAGAAAATGTGTCTGTTTTAAAGCAACTCTTACATATTCTAATTTTATTAAATTTTACAATGAAATAGTAATGATGTTAAATCACTTTGAAATACTGTAAACTGTAGTATTGAAGAATATTTTCTAGGTACAGGTAATATTATAAAATACTTCATTTTGAGCCAACATGTAACAAATAAGTATAATATTTATGTATTCAACTTGATATAGTAATAGGAGATTTAAAGTAAAACAATCCATGAATAAAGTACAACCATTAGGAAATCTTAAAAATATTTATCTTAAAGAAAAAATTAAATTAAGGACTTCTAATATAATAGAAATGTTTTTAAGTTTTATATGGTGTTTTATTAATTTCAAAGTTTAATTTCAAATTTTATATCAAATATATAAATATATGTGAAGCTTGCTTAGTTCTTTATAGCTAACAAATTATAATATTGTACACATTTTCTTAATTGTTTGGATTTATTCAAAGAATGGAGACTGGCATTTAAAATAAAATTATTAAACACTGAATTTTATTTTCTTTGATTAATAACTTAAATATTTACAAGAAATTAGAGAAATATAGATAATTTTGTTAAAGCACAAAAGTAGATCTCTGCTTTTTCAACCTGCTCCCCTCTTGAGAAAAACATAAACAAATCTTAAATATTTCATGTAATAGAATTATGATTTCATCACCAAAATTGGGTTTGTACAGTTAGAAGCTACATATATATTTTAGTACCAGAAATCACTTTATTCAAATAAGGATTAAATTATTTTATTAAATGCTGCCATTCATAAATGCAATACATAAAAATTGGAATTTTATTACATTGTATATTTATCCTTTTCTCCCTTTTAAGAATGATGATTTCACTTAAACAGTTTTTGATGCTTTACTTAGTTCGGGAATCAGGCACTTTCTAAGACCTATATTGTTCCCAGGTAGAAAATAGTCACAGTCCTTGCCTCCAGATGGTAAAAGAAAAGTCATCAAGGGAGTAGCCAAGTTGCAAGACTATGGGCTGGGTAGTGAGAGTAATCCTGGCATTAGGCCCACAGATTAGAGATAATAACATAAGCAAAAATATTGGCAGAGAATTAATGGAGAAGTTTCAACACCCTGATTGATTGCTTTAAGATCTTAGTTTTTCTCACTTTAAACATGTGATACAAAGAAAAAGTAAATTAGAGGGTATTTTTTTCATGCAGCTTAGAAAATTTAATAGTAAAATGTAATTCAAATGAGTATGAAATAACAATAATAATAGCTAGCGTTTAGCCATTCTTTCATAAATGCCAGGACTGCTTCAAATTACTTTGGATATCTAAATGCGTTAACTCATATAACAATCCTAAGTGTTTATATGTTAGTTAGCCAAGGGAAATTAAGCAACTTGCATAAGGCCGCACAGCTAACAGGTGGGAAGCTATAATTAAAATCCTGTCCATCTTGGTAGGAATATATTGTTTATCCATGACACTATAGTTTCCCTATGTTTGGTGAACATGGTTCACCAGGACAGAGAAATGAAAGGCAGGGCTGGGACCTATCTTGAGTCCAGAGAAGCTTGGGATGCAATATCTAAGGAGGAACACACTTTCAGGATTGTATCATGTGGAATCAGCCCGCCCTGAAAATGAGTGAGTGCCTCTTAAATTTTGTACCTGAGGGATGTCGCTCACTTCCTTTATCCCTGCCCTGATGAAAGAAAAGAATGGAAAAAGTAATCACCAAGTTACTCAATAATTCTATTAAGTATATTTTTTGCTAGGCAATATGTTATATAACACTGGGGACTAAACATTTAAGAACATAATATCATATTCATAATTATAGAATCATAATTAAAATTGATAGGCAATTTTACCAATATGATTTCATTTAATTATCACAAATAAAAAAGCGAACCTTATTAAACACTTGCTTTATTTAACACAGATTTAGGAATTAGGATTCAAACTGAAGTCCAATTAAACACACACACAAAAATTAAAATAAAATAAAATAAAATTAGGCCCTGACTTGCAATCATAAAACCTTTGTGCAAATGATCAAAGTAGCCATCATTAGTCAGTTTCAATTATCTTTATCCCTAAAAAAAGTGAGAAATGGTTACCTAAAGTGTTATGTTTTAAGGAACAACAAAAATTGTGGAGGGGCACACCGGGTAAATATCACAGGCAACGTATTTCTCCCCCTGCCCACACACATGCACATTCCAGGCCTCTGTTTCCCCAGAGTTTCCCCCTTTAGTGTTTCTATCTGTTTCTGTGTCCCAAGGCAAATTTTCTAGAATAGAACTCTCTTATTTTCCCCACTCGGTATGCTACTAAATTGCTGGGGTCCAGCCCCAGCGGGTCCAGGGGTTCCCCAAAGGTGTGGACGGAGTCGGCGAAGAAGGAAGGACACGGAGGCAGAGTTCAGTTGATCAGCAGCCTAGCCAGGATCTCTAGCCAGGATCTCCAGCCAAGTTCTGGTCTGGATCTCCAGAGAGGTTCTGCTTCGGATCTCCAGCGAGGTTCTGTAGCCATGTTCCCTCGCTAGGTTCTCCAGCCAGGTTCTGTCCAGGCTCTCCAGTCAGGTTCAGTGTCCAGGTTCCAGTCAGGTTCTCCTGCCAATCTCTGTAGTCAGGTTCAGTCCAGGATCCCTTGCCATGTTCTCCCGCTAGGCTCTGTCTCTAGGCTCCGAGGCCAGTCCCTCTCCAGGATCCTCAGGCATGCTCTCTCCAGCGAAGTTCTTCTGTCTCTAGTTCTGTGTTCTAAATTCTGTCTGTTGTTGTCTTGTTGCATCTGTATTTATACTAGTTGATTCTAATCCTGTCAATTTCTATTACAAAGGTTAGGGCGTTTCTTATCTCCATTCCAGGGAGAAAAGATTATGTAGTTTAAGCATGATTGTTTGTAGTTAAAGGGATTAATTACCCGCCTGGCACTTAGTTGAGGGGTTTTATTCCCTCCCTAACTTCAGGGGAAAATCCCTACCTGGGGATTCAACCTTTCTTGGAGAGGTGACCTTGGTTAAAACACAGCGCCAAGAAGGTGAGCAAGCATATTAAGAACCGTATGCCATATATGCCAGGTCCCTTGAAACAGCAAGGATGGACCGGCTCCCGGCAAATTCCCCCTTTTTTATTTTTTAAAAGCAAGCATTAAAAAGAAAAACCTGAAACGCTCTCTTGTATCCATTTTAAGAGTAGGATTGGCGCTTTCTGCTATTACCTGAGTCCTGATCTATCACCCCAGGGAGAGCTTGCCAATCCTGCACTTTCCCGGGGTGGAAAGGCTGCAGTGGGGTTAAGGATAAGGCTCCTTGGGCCTACCTTCTCCCATGCCTCTACATTTACCTTTCCGGCACCTTTCCTTCCTCAGAAAAGCATGGACGTATTTCTTGTATAAAATGTTCTGTCTGACTGGGAGTAACCTTAATTCCTCTGCTAACAAGCATATATGTTAAAAGATCAATACGGAGTCTTTTTTCTTTAGACTCAGTATGGCACATCTTCTTAATCTAAATTCTGTACTATCCACCTTCTTACCCTACTTATCCTCTATAGGGGGGTCTGTAGCTCCCTGGTGGAGTCCTATCCGTCCCGAGTGTGGGGGTTCTCAATGGGGTGGGGGCTTACCTAGGGGAATCCTTTTCCAGGGGTTCCCAAAGGTGTGGACGGAGTCGGCGAAGACTATCCACCCTCTTCCTACGGTGGAGTCTGATCCGTCCCGAGTGTGGAGGTTCTCAATGGGGGGGCTTACCTAAGGGAATCCTGTTCCAGGGGTTCCCAAAGGTGTGGACGGAGTCGGCGAAGACTATCCACCCTCTTCCTACGGTGGAGTCCGATCCGTCCCGAGTGCAGGGCGCTTACCTAGGGGTCCCTGTTTGGGCGCCAGATGCCGGGGTCCAACCCCAGCAGGCCCAGGGGTCCCCAAAGGTGTGGACGGAGTCAGCGAAGAAGGAATGACACGGAGGCAGCCTTCGGGTGATCATCATAGCCAGGTTCCTCTAGCCAGGTTCAGTAGCCAGGTTCTAGTCAGGCTCTCCTGCCAATCTCCGCAGTCAGGTTCAGTCCAGGACCCTCTGCCATGCTCTCTTGCCAGGCTCCGCCTCCAGGCTCCGAGGCCAGTCCCTGTCCAGGATCCTCCGGCATGCTCTCGCCAGCGAAGTTCTTCTGTCTCTAGGCTCCGTGTACGTTCTGTCTTCTTGATTCAGTTCTAAGTTCTGAGTCCCTGTTCGGGCGCCAGATGCTGGGGTCCAGCCCCAGCGGGTCCAGGGGTTCCCCAAAGGTGTGGACGGAGTCGGCGAAGAAGGAAGGACACGGAGGCAGAGTTCAGTTGATCAGCAGCCTAGCCAGGATCTCTAGCCAGGATCTCCAGCCAAGTTCTGGTCTGGATCTCCAGAGAGGTTCTGCTTCGGATCTCCAGCGAGGTTCTGTAGCCATGTTCCCTCGCTAGGTTCTCCAGCCAGGTTCTGTCCAGGCTCTCCAGTCAGGTTCAGTGTCCAGGTTCCAGTCAGGTTCTCCTGCCAATCTCTGTAGTCAGGTTCAGTCCAGGATCCCTTGCCATGTTCTCCCGCTAGGCTCTGTCTCTAGGCTCCGAGGCCAGTCCCTCTCCAGGATCCTCAGGCATGCTCTCTCCAGCGAAGTTCTTCTGTCTCTAGTTCTGTGTTCTAAATTCTGTCTGTTGTTGTCTTGTTGCATCTGTATTTATACTAGTTGATTCTAATCCTGTCAATTTCTATTACAAAGGTTAGGGCGTTTCTTATCTCCATTCCAGGGAGAAAAGATTATGTAGTTTAAGCATGATTGTTTGTAGTTAAAGGGATTAATTACCCGCCTGGCACTTAGTTGAGGGGTTTTATTCCCTCCCTAACTTCAGGGGAAAATCCCTACCTGGGGATTCAACCTTTCTTGGAGAGGTGACCTTGGTTAAAACACAGCGCCAAGAAGGTGAGCAAGCATATTAAGAACCGTATGCCATATATGCCAGGTCCCTTGAAACAGCAAGGATGGACCGGCTCCCGGCACTAAATACTAATTTGTTTTATACCACCATGTATAATAAAATATCCTCTCTTCTTTTGTAAACTACCTAATAATATGAACTGTACAATAAAGACATGTATGTTCAAGATAATCGAGTGATGGAAGAGAAATGAAAGGTAGCCACAGGCAGTTGAAAATGTATACAGAAGACAATTTTTGACATAGAGCTGGATTATCAAGAACTGTAATTCATTAAAAGTTAGATCATATGGCAAAGCTGTGGGTCTATCTTCAACAACTCCCAATTTTGCCAGTCTTTATGCTGGGCAGGACATAGTTTGGTTTATTTGGGGTTCTATTCAGAAAATACAAACAATGATCTTAAAGAAAATTTCAAGGAATTTTACAGTGAAAACCTATAGTATCTACACTGAGAGAGTGGGGAATATATCAATAGTAATATTCTTAAATTAGCAATAATTGCAGTGATCATGAAAACCAATCTCAACATCCACTAACAATTTAAAGAACAGGCACTGATCCACGAAGATAAAAATAAAAGCACACAGTAAATTTCCTCTTCCCACAGATGAAACACCAAGAAAAAACACCAGAAGAAAATATAACTAAATTGATGGAATTTGTTCTCTTGGACTTTGCTGATGTTCCTCATCTCCAGTGGTTTCTATTTGGATTATTCTTAATCATCTATATCATTATCTGGATGGGAAACAGCACCATATTTCTCATTACAAAACTGGACCCTGCTCTCCAGACCCCCATGTATTTTTTCCTTGGCAATTTTTCCTTTTTGGAAATCTGCTATGTATAAGTTACACTCCCTAGAATGCTCACGCATCTTTGGACCCAACGAAGAACAATATCTTTAGTTGCTTGTGCTACACAAATGTGCTGGGTTCTTATGCTGGGAGCCACCGAGTGTTTCCTTTTGGCCGTGATGGCCTACGACCGCTACGTGGCCATTTGTAACCCTCTGCACTACCCTCTAGTGATGAGCCACAAAGTCTGTGTCCAGCTGGTGGCGGGCTCCTGGGTCAGTGGAGTGCCAGTCCAAATAGGGCAGACCGTCCAGATTTTCTCTCTGCCTTTCTGTGATTCTAACCTCATCAACCACTTTTTCTGTGACATCCCACCAATACTCAAGTTGGCCTGCGGGAACACCTTTATAAATGAAATGATGGTCTACATAGTGGCAGTGTTGTTTGTCATGGTTCCATTTCTGTTCATACTATTCTCCTATGGCAAAATCATCTCTACAGTTTTTAAATTGCCATCGGCCACGAGTCGGGGCAAAGCCTTCTCCACGTGCTCATCTCACCTTATAGTGGTGACACTATTCTTCGGATCCGGTATCATCACATATTTAAGACCCATGACCCAAGACTCAGCAGGAACTGACAAAGTGCTGTCTCTTTTCTACACTATCGTGACTCCCTTATTTAACCCCATGATATACAGTCTAAGGAACAAGGATGTCATAATGGCACTGAGAAAACTGCTAGGTAAGTAATTCCCTACATTAAAAAAAAATTAGTCCATTTACAGGAATTGATATCTTAGAGATTTTTATTACAATTTAAACAGCTATTTTAAACTCAATTTATTTATTTCCAAATTGGAAGTTGCTTATAATGTTGAGATACTTTTCTGTCTTCAGTTCTGTAGTTATATATGTGTCTACAAATAGCAAATCACTGTTTTGGGAGTTGTGTAATTTTACTGTGAAACGTTCATTCTCAATAAGAACTTCTGACAAGGATCAATGTAACCGACTCTAGTGTAATATAGTATCTCTTGTATCATATATTGGAAACCGTATCACTCATTTTCAGAGTTGTCACAGCCATTTTTAAAACATGGTTGGTAATAGAACATTAAATAAAATTTTATATATAGTTAGGCCAAGCAATGACTCTACAGAGAAATTATTTGTTAGATATATAAGCACCTTTCTTTAGGAATGTAGTTTTATAATGATGTTTGTATAAAGATGCTAGTGAATGTTAGGCTATGTATATAACAAATATTGTCATATAATAAGATAAAACAACTATTGTTATTAAAATTTTTGCATATAAAAATAAAAGCTCAGAAGTAGTCATGGGAATGTTATTATTTTTAAATATACTTTCCTAGAGATTATAGTTGGAATAGGAAAACTAGGGAGAAGAAAATAAATGTTTATATAAGTATTTCCTATAAAAACACAGGTATCAAACACATACTTTATATGCCACATATACACACACATTAAAAATGATCAATAAAAATATAATCATTAATGTTAACTATGGAAATCTCAGAGTAAATCATTCCATCATTTTTCTTTTGTTTTACTGCAATTTTGCAGTGTATTACAATAAACCTGTGATATTTATGTAACCATACAAAGCAAACAATAAATTTATATTCATAGTGAATAAGGAAAATCCTAATGGTTAGTTGTGAGTGCTATTTCTCTATTTATATTATTTTCAAACTTCCATGCTTACCTAACGAATCCTTCATATAGGCAGGCAACAGATCTTGCGGTACCAGAACCTGAGACACAGAACCAAGAACTGAGACATTCAAAGTTACAAATACTGTGGTGAAGCTTAAGGGGGGTGGGCTGGAGGCATTCAATGGGGGGAAGGGGGGAACATATGTAATACTTTCAACAATAAAGAATTATCAGCAAAAAACATACACTTTTTAAAAAACTTTAACAACAAAAATGTGGTGAAGCTTGCAATGTTTTTAAAGCTTTTGTCCCATTTTAAAAAATATCAATTTTGTTCACATTTATATGGGCCTGACTCATTCCATGTAGGTGGGCAAGAGTAGTATTACTTTCTCCCTGGAAGAAAACAGTCAGATGATGAAACCCTGATAATAAATCTAAGAAAGAAAATTGACCCTGGCTAGGAGCAAAGCAAGTAATTAATGAGTCACAAAGAATTTCAGAGAATACAACTCTTAGTAACTATATAAATCTAAGAATAAAAGAATAGTATAATAACAACAAAAAATTCCAAGAAAATTTACAAGCAGAAATTGGGTAACCCTAAAGCTATGATAAGTGAAAAGAGGTGAGACAGAAATTGAGACATCCTTTCATTTGTCATTGTCCTTCCTGCCTAATACAGATTTTTTAAAAAATGTTTGAGAGAGAAGAAATAACTGGCAAAAGAGAAAAATATTAAAAATATTAATATCTTGAATGGATGTGAATGAATACATTTATTTTTATAGAGAAGGGCAAATAAGAGCTATGGTTCTTGGAGAAATGTTATTTTTTTGCTAAATAAAGTTTCATACAGTAAAATTCAGTGGAGAATTTCAAAAATGATTTTGTCACTAAATTAGACAACTAACAAACACATCTAAATACTCACTACATTCAGTGGTAATAATGTGGCAGAAATGCATATGTGTCACTAGTTTTTTAAACATAATGAATTTGTACAGCTATATTCTTTTTGACACTCAGTATTATTTAATATTAGTGTCAGGTGAATAGTATACTGGTTAGATATTTATATAATTTACAAAGTCCCCTAGTAAGTCTAGTGCCCTCCTGGCACCATATACAGTTGTTATAATACTAGAGGCCCAGTGCACGAAATTCATGCACTGGTGGGGTCCCTAGGCCTGGCTGGTGATCATGGCCAATCAGTTTCCCTGTTCACACAGCACAACTAGATACTTAGTCAGGAACAATACTTTTTCACTTTAAGAAAGCTCCCACTCCAAGAGAGCAAGAAAAAAATCAGAAGTTTCTGAGCAGGTGTAGCATCTTGAAAAATCAAAAACATGCATAGAGAGACTCTAATACTTCCCCTAAAAGGTCATGCAAGAACCAGGGTTGGCGGTCCTGAGCCCCAGAACTGAGGCTAGAGGCATGCAGGGAAGGTACTCAGAAGTCACACAAGCATTTTGGATAAACTCCTCACTGCTTTCCCCCACCTCCATCTGTGAACTAAGACTGTATGGTTTATATCAGTAATTCTCGAACTTTAATGAGCACGTAAACTGAGGATCTTGTTAAAATGGATTCTGATTCAGTAAGTCTAGGATGGGGCCTAAGATTCTGTGCATGTACAAAACTCATAGATGACGCTGGTGCTGCTGGGTCAGGGACCTCAGTTACAAGTAGTAGGATTTTTATGATATTTTTTTATCATTAAGTTGATTTATGAAGAGATCTGCTTTTACCTGTTATGATGGTAATTTTGGTGTTAATTTGACGGGACTAAGGAATGTCAAGATTATTTATGGGTGGGCCTGTGGAGATTTTTCTAAGACATTTCCATTTTGATTTATAGACTGAGTAAAGAAAACCACCCTCACCACTACAAGGTGGCCATCCAATTCCTTGGAGGCCTGAATAGAACAAAAAGGTGGAAAGGGGGCAAATTTAAATTTTCACTCTCTGCTTAAGTTGGGATATCCATCTGCTGCCCACAGACATCAGCTCTCCTGTTCTCAGGCTTTCAGCCTCAGACAGGGCCACACTGTCATCTCCCGATTCTCAGGCTGTGGGACCCGGAATGAATTACACCACCAGCTTTCCTGGTTCTCCAGCTTGCAGACAACAGCTCAGGAGACTTCTCAGCCTCCATAACCACATGAGCCATTGCTACAATAACTCCCATTTATATATATACTAGAGGCCCGGTGCACTAAAATTTGTGCACTGGCCGGGGGGAGTGTGTCCCTCAGCCCCACTTGTGCCCTCTCACAGTCTGGGACCCCTTGGGAGATAACGACCTGCTGGCTTAGGCCCGCTTCCGGGTGGCAGAGGGCAGGCCTAATCCCTAGGTGCCTGCTCCACAGCCCCTGGTCGGGCTCAGAGCAGGGCCGATTGGGGAGTTGGGGCGCCGCCCCCTGTCACACACAGAGCAGGGTGGATCAGGGGGTTTGGGCACTCCCCCTTGTCACACTAAGGGAAGGGCCGATGAGGAGGTTGCGGCTCCATCCCATCACACACAGAGCAGGGCCCATGGGGGGGTTAGGGCCCCACACCCTGTCACACACACAGCAGGGCCAATCAGGGGGTAAGGGAGCTCCCCCCTATCAGGCACAGAGCAGGGTCAATCAGGGGGTTGGGGCGCCTTCCCCTGTCACGAACAGAGCAAGGCCGATAGGGAGGTTGTGGCCCAGCCCCCTGTCACACACAGAGCCGCAGGGCGATCAGGGGGTTTGGGCACTGCCCTCGTCACACTGCTCCAGGGGCCAGGAGGCATCGCGGCTCCGCTGATCCCGGTGCCCGGCGGCATATTACCCTTTTACTATATAGGATAGAGGCCTGGTGCACGGGTGGGGGCCGGCTGGTTTGCCCTGAAGGGTGTCCCAGATCAGGGTGAGGGTCCTGCTTGGGTGCCTGGCCAGCCTGGATGAGGGGATGATGGCTGTTTGCATCTGGTCACAGCCCCTTCAGGGTTGGGGTCCCCACTGGGGTGCCTGGCCAGCCTGGATGAGGGGATGATGACTGTTTGCAGCTGGTCACACCCCCTTCAGGGTGGGGGTCCCCACTGGGGTGCCTGGCCAGTCTGGGTGAGAGGCTGAGGGCCATTTTCAGGCTGGCGGGTGACTGAAGCTCCCAACCTCTCCATTTTTCTTTTTTCTTTTTATTCTGGGATTTATTTACCTTCTATGGCTGTCACTGGAGCTGAGAGCTGGCTTTAGCCATGAGGCTCGGCTCCAGCTCTGAGACCTCGGCTGCTGAAAGCAGGTATCTGGTTTGTTTGGGTTCTATAATTGAAACACTGTTGCCATCACTGCCGCTCTAAGCTCTGAGGCCGAAGCTGGCTGAAAGCAGTTTTCTGGGGTTTGTTTAGGTTCTATAATTGTAACATTGTTTCTTAGAGTTGCAGCTCAGAGGCCGGCAGCAGCAGGCGGGTAACCTTGGCTTCCTCCATCACTGGACCAAACAAGCCTCCTGTTTGCTTCAGCTGCCTGGCTGCCGGCCTCCATCTTGGTTGGCAGTTAATTTGCATATCGCCCTGATTAGCCAATGGGAAGTGTGTTGGAGGTACAGTTAATTACCATGTTTGTCTATTATTAGATAGGACTAGAGGCCCGGTGCACAAAAATTTGTGCACTCGGGGCGGGGGTGTCCCTCAGCCCGGCCTGTGCCCTCTTGCAGTCTGAGACCCCTCGGGGGATGACCACCTGCTGGCTTAGGCCTTCTCCCTGGGGGATTGCACCTAAGCTGGCAATCAGACATCCCTCTGGCAGCCCAGCAGCCCACGGGGGATGTCTACTTGCCAGCGGGGAGCAGACCTAAGCTGCAGTTGAACATCCTTAGCACTGCTGAGGAGGCAGGAGAGGCTCCCACCACCACTGCTGTACTGGCAGCCATCAGCCTATCGTGCTGATTAGCCAATGGGAAGCATAGCAGAGGTATGGTCAATTACCATGTTTGTCTATTATTAGATTAGACTAAAGGTCCAGTGCAGGAAATTCATGCATGGGCGGGGGGGGGGGGGGGGCACTGTCCCTCAGCCCAGCCTGCACTCTCTCCAATCTGGGCCCCCTCAAGGAATGTCTGACTGCCTGTTTAGGCCCGATCCCACCAGGGAGTTGGACATCCCTCTCACAATCCAGGACTGCTGGCTCCCAACTGCTCACCTGCCTGCCTGCCTGCCTGATTGCCCTTAACCACTCCCCTGCCAGCCTGATCGATGCCTAACTGCTCCTCTGCCAGCCCAAATGCTCCTAAGTGCCCTCCCCTGAAAGCCTGGTCGCCCCCAACTGCCCTCCCCTGCAGGCCTGGTTCCCCCCAACTGTCCTCCCCTGCAGGCCTGGTCACCCCACTATCCTCCCTTGCAGGGCTGGTCCCCCCCAACTGCCCTCCCTTGTAGGCCTGGTCCCTCCCAACTGCCCTTCCCTGCTGGCCATCTTGTGGTGGCCATCTTTGACCACATGGGTGTGGCCATCTTGTGTGTTGGAGTGATGGTCAATTTGCATATTTCTCTTTTATTAGATAGGATACTAGGAGCCCAGTGCATGATTCAAAATTGCATGGCGCCACCCACCCTCGAGTCACTGGTCCAGCCCTGCCTTGCTCCCTGGTTTCTGCAGTAGCCGCGACCACTGCCAATCCAGCTCTGCCTCCCTCTCTGGCCCTTGAAGAAGCCATGACCACTGCTGATCAGGCTCTCCCCGCAGCGGAGGCATGTGGAGGCCTCTGCCATCCCACCCCTGATGCTGCATGCGCAACCTGCTCCTTCCGTTCAACCCGTTATGACATCCTGGTTAATTAGCATATTTCTCTACAGTGGGGCCTTGACTTAAGAGTTTAATTCGTTCCGTGACGGAGCTCGTAACTCAAATTACTCATATGTCAAATCAACAGTGAACGAGTGAGACACGTGATGCTGGGCCAATGTTGTGGCATTCACTGTGACGTTCGCTGAGCCAACTAGCGGTGGGGTGTATGAAGCTGGCTTGTAACTCGAATTTTAGCTCACAACTCAAAGCAAAAAATCAGCCGAGAGATGGCTCGTACCTTGAAAAACTTGTTAGTTGGGACACTCATAAGTCAAGGCCCCACTGTATTTTATATATACTAGAAGCCCGGTGCATGAAAATTCATGCACTGGAGGGGGGTCCCTCAGCATGACCTGCCCCCTCTCACAGTCTGGGAGCCCTCAGGGGCAGGAGGCGACCTGGCAATCAGGGGAAGGCGATGCTCCATCACACCTCTGCTGCTGCCACTGCCAGCAGCACAAGCCCTAGCCGGCCCCAGTTACCTGAGCCTTAGGCAACCCTGGGTGGCTGGGCAGCTGCCATCTGAGGCTTGCCTGTGCCTCAGGCCGGCTCTGGGTGGCTGAGGGAACTGGGGAACTCCAGAGGCAGGCACACAGGAGTGGCTGGGCCCACCTCGGGATGGGCCTGGCCTTCCTGCATGCCTGCAGCCCTGGTTGGAGCTAAGGGGACTGGGCACCACCATCTTGTGGCTGTGAGTGCCGCCGTCTTTGAGGGCATGGTGACCAATTAGCATATTCCCTCCTTATTGGCTGTGGGTGCCGCCATATTTGAGGATGGGGCCGCAATTAGCATATTCCCTCCTTATTCGCTGTGGGCGCCACCATGTTTTGCAATGGCATGAGGGTCAATTAGCATATTCTCTCTTTATTAGATAGGATATATATAGATTAGGAGCCCAGTGCACAAATCTGTGCACCTTGAAAGGAACTGTGGGCTGCAAGGCTGTGATAGGCACAGGAGCAGGTCTTGGCCCATCCTCCATGCCCCTGCCTGGCCCCTCCTGCTGTGGACCCCAGTCCCCTGTCTGCCAGCAGCCCTGCTCCCGCTTCCACCACTCCCACACGCTGATGGCATCATCCCCGCTGGAACCTGCTGACTGCGTGGAGTGATTGGAACCAGTGCCAGCAGTTGTGTATGAGTGGGGCCAGTGCCATCAGCAGGTGCAAGCAGCGGCTGCTGCCACAATTACCCCTCAGGAGCAGGGGGAGGTGGAGAAGCCCTCAGGGATATTCAGGGCTGGCAGCCACCGCTCACACCCACTGACGGTGCCGAGCTATTGGGACCAGTGCTGGCTGTGGGTGCAAGTGGGGCCAACACTGGAAGTGGGTGTGAGTGGCGGTTCTGGTGAGTGGCATTTGCAGATGCGAACATCAGGTGGGACCGCGGCACGTGGAAGCAAAGAATTTTCAGTAACCACCAGAGGCTCGACCAATGACAGCAACCAACGCCCCACCTTGGTCTGGTGCCCCCGCTCACCTGCTCCACCATCCCACAGCACCAATGCCTGCCATGTTCTATATACGCCCCCTGGTGGTCAGGGCACATCATAGCAACTGGTTGTTTGGTTGTTCAGTTGTTCTGCCATTCGGTCTATTTGCATGTTAGCCTTTTATTATATAGGACAGATTATTGACTATATTCCCTATGCTGTACTTTATAAATCAGCAAATTGTACTTTTTAATCCTGGGGTCCAGCCCCAGTGGGTCCAGGGGTTCCCCAAGGTGTGGACGGAGTTGGCGAAGAAGGAAAGACATGGAGGCAGTGTTTAGGTGATCATCATAGCCAGGTTCTTTCTTTTATTGTCATCTAACATCTATATTTACACTATTTGGTCCTCACCTGGGAAAACAACCTTTCTTCTCCTAGCCAGGTTCCTCCCCCTATTGTCCTCTGCATTTATCCTATTTGATCTTAACCCCATCCATTCCATTCCAAAGGCTAGGGCATTTCTCATCTCCATTTCAAGGTTGCTTGAAACATCCCTGCAGGGACTGCCTCAAGCAGCCAGGGTGGATCAGCTTCCAACATTTTACTTCTTTCATGTTTTCTATGCAGCTACTTTCAATGCTTTGTAAATTACAAATATCTTTATTAGCAAGATAATATTTTGTTTCTAATTATTTTGAATTGCACATTTACTTACAGAGCTAAGGTGCCCTTGTAAAATGCCTTTGAGTGAGAACATTTCAGATTGCCAGGGAAGCCCAAGTAGGACAATGAGTCCCCTCTGTTCTCTAGGAGGATATTATTTCTGGGACACTGGGTCACAATAGGGGGAAGTATAGAATAGAGAAAAAAGCGATAGGAGATGCTTGTTGTAGTTATAATATCTCCATATTAACCCATGACTTTTGAAATTTTACCTATGAACTAGGTACTAACTTGAGCATAAACATGGCAGGAGTGCAGTTGAATCAAACTAAAGCCCAAGCAAAGATGGTGTCAATCCCAGAAGTATCAAGACAGCATCTAGCTAGCACATTACTTTCCCATAAGACAACTGAAATGTACCTGAAATCAGAGTTTATCTGCATCTGAGTTCCTATTTTCAGATCTAAGTCTAATATGTAAACTAAAGAGAGCTAAAAAGAAAGGAGAAAGTAGAAAGCTTTAGTGATTCTAACAATGTTCTGTTTTTTGGTCTGAGTCCTGGTTACTGAGAATTTTTTTAACTAGTTGTATACTTACCACTTAAGCATTTTCTATATGTAATGGTGTACCATGACTCACCTAAAGAGGAGCTAAAGTGAAAAAGATTCACAATACTAATAGCAAGTACCTGTTTGAATGTCAAATAACTACAGCTGTCACTCACTGACAGAAGTCAGAATTGATGTTCAGCTTTGGAAAACTAGATGGCAGTTATCTGTTATGACTGTCCCTAAAATTCCATTTTTAGTTTTGTGCCCAATAGAAATGAGAAAGTATGTACACCCAAAGCTTGTACAAAAATGATCAATGTAGCATTATTTAGGATTTGACAAAAAAATATATAGCATGATTGTTCATTGGAATATGACACAGCAAAGAGAAAGAATAAGATAGCATCCCATGCAACAGCCTGGAAGAATCTCATAAACATAATATTGAATAAAAGAATACAGCCATGACAGGTTGAAAACAGAATGATTTTAATTCTGTGTACTTTATAAAAACACACAAAACTGTGTCATATTGGCATTGATTTGTGCTAGGGCCCACAGATCGTCTCTGAAAGGCTTGTGGTTTTCTGGGTTTTGCTCAGGGCTTGGATGTGGGAACATTTTAATTTTCAAAAATTTACTTAAAAAAAAAAATATATATATATATATATATATACCAAAAATATATACCAACCTTTAAAAGGTTTTCTAAAAACAAAGACTAGCTATATATATAAAAGCCCAGCGACCAGAACAGCAGAACGACCAGAATGACCAGAACGACTGGTGACTATGATGCGCACTGCGGCAGCCAACCAGCCTGATCTGGGCCCTGATCGCCCCCCAGCCCCTGGCCAGCTTGGCCCCCAAGTGGCCCCCAACAACCCTGATTGAGGGCAGGGCTGGCTGGCCAGCTGCCCACAGCCCCTCCCCTGCACCGGCCTGGCCCAATGGGCCCCCAGTGGGGCGGGCTGGCCGGACCCCACCCAGGCATAAATTCATGCACTGGGCCTCTAGTTTACTATAATATCATAGACAACTGCAGGATTTCATTATTAATTTCTAAATCTCTAATTGTTTCATATACACATGTTTTCAGAATATTCTTGTAAAATTAATAAAGCATGCAACGTCCATAGAATATTTCATTAAGTGATTAATTTTTATTACCAGAAGGTACTACCTTACTCATATATGAGATGTGTTATCAAACCCACAGTCCCTACTTTTCCTACTTCCTGCAACAGAAAGCCTTGTAAAACCTGGTTGTCCTCGGTAGCATTGTCATGCACTGAACTTATGTGATAATGGTCTATGTCTCAGGGGCAGGCAACCATTATCTGGAAGAAGAAGATTATAAGTAGACAGTCATCTATGCAATATTACCTTTCGGGGCACAGTGATATCAGGAAAACCATGTAGGTACAGGATATTTTTCTCACTTGTTTGTCTCTGAGGCCTTAAATTCTACCTTAAGTCTTCCCCCTCACCCACAGTTAAAGAAAGTCTTTCTATTAGAACACAAACCCATTGGGAAGGAATTGAAATTATCCAATTTTCAGGAATATATTGCTACTACCCAGGCTCCAAATTTAATGGGGACTGGGAGTTAGACTACATGTCCAGAGGGCTTCCATGTTTATAAAGGTAAAGCAGATCCTGCCTAAAGGAAGAGTAGCCTGAGGAAATTGCCATCCCTGGAGAGGGAGCACCTGAGAGCTAAGAAAGTATGGAAGGGAGTCAGAAGGGGACAAAGGATGACCCCGCCTCCTCCAAATATGCTCCAGAGAAGCAGAGACTGGCAGCTAAGCTCTTGGGTCCCACACATACAGCACTTCCTTGCGTTTACCTGGTGGAAATTATTTAGGTGGCTTTTTAAACCACCTAACATCCTTTTTGTAAAGGGCTGTATTTCTTTCTCAGTCACCCAGCCTGTAGGAAATAACAGATGATAAAACCTATAATTATATCCTGCACTCATTCCTGAGAGACGACGTGTTCAACACCCAGTGACGAGACACTGAGATGGTGATATAACCCAGGTCATCGAGGAGATAGTGCTGAGCCCTCCTGCACACAGACCAGATGGGACAGAGAAGCTGGTGTTCTGAGACAGGTGCTGCCATTTCTTGTTGTTTTTCTAATCTATATTTTATATTTATTTTGTTTTTTATCTTTATTGACTGAAATCATGGCATAAAACCTAAAGAGGGTGTAAAATATTACACAGACTTTTACTTTGATTACCTTTATTTTGATGGATTTATTAGTCTATTTTAAAGGCATATTCACAATTGGCAGGGAATACAATGAAATGCAAATATAGATTAAGGAGGTAGCAGGAGTTTTTTTAGTTTTAATTTCTTAGCTGTACTTCTTATATTTTAAAAAATATTTTTTTAAGGGAAGCATTTTTTTAAAAGATGTGTGCAGTTATCCACAACTTCTGACAAGTTGGTTCAGTTATCCACAATTTCTGACAAGATTGCTGCTGTTTTTCAGTATTATTATGTCCTTTAATAGAGAAACATAGTGAAGTGAGAGTACAAATAATGAATATATTGCTTTATTTTCCCCTTATCATTTACTTGTGGGGTAGGCAGAGATATGGTGGACTTCTGGATATAACATTGTCCCATGTCCTTTCAACCAGGAGCAGATATCGAAAGGAGTTTACACCAAGGGTTTGGAGAACTGAATGTGATCACTAGATCATTATTCAGATTTTCCTGTTCTGTTCTTCTACCTTCAACTCCACTTTCATTATAATTTCACAGAACAGGAGTGGTCATGTGTGACATTATATATAACATAATTGATTGGACAAAATATAACCATAGGATGTAGAATTCAATTAGCCTCCCCATGACCAATTCCTTTAAAGCAAAGAGAGGCTATTTCATAGATATTCAAGAAAATTAGGGATCAAAGAAAACAATAAGAAATATTTCAATTTTTAGAGAAATGGTGGCACAGTTCAGACATGATTTCTCTCTGAGGTTATTGGACTATGGACATATAAAGACTGTTATCCTGTGTCTGACACATCTGTTCTGTTAGTGAATAGATCATATGAACTTGAGTTGATTAGAGGAAAGTAACTCACATAGAAATACATCAGTCCTTTCTTATGTCTCTGTCACCATTGCTACCAGCATGTCTATGGTCAAGTCCCAAACATTCATTATAATCTCTGTTGAACAGAAGCTGTCGAGGAAGCAAGGTTAGGCCTGGCACATACCACTCTAAGGATCACTCATGGAGACCCTTCCAGCATCTTCTCTAGCAACCACCACCTTCCCTGCTCCACTGGGTCCTGGATCACAGACCATCTCCATCCCTGGTCATTGAGACATGGGACAATGCTATATCCAGAAGTCCACCATATCTCTGCCTTCCCGACAAGTAAATGATGGGGGGAAAATAAAGCAATATATTCATATTTGTACCTCTTGCTTAACTATGTTTCTCTATTAAAGGATATAATAATGCTGAAAAACAGCCACAATCTTGTCAGAAGTTGTGGATAACTGAACCAATTACTTTACAAACTATTGCTTCCACCATGAAAACATCAATTTATTAATCTATAACACAGGATTAACAAAAATTACCATAATACTAGTTAGGTTAGTATGGAAATAGCATGATTAAACATAAAAGCATGCCACAAACTCTCTTTGAAGTGCTACAGAAATATAAGAGATAGTATCATTAACATTTACTGATTTATGTTAGATTGCATATACTTCCAAAGAGTCAGATTTCCTCGTGAAGTCATAGCATTGTTTACTTCTTTTTCTAATTACTAAATAACAGAAAGAATCAGCCACTGAACCATTAAGATAGATGATGTTAACTCCACATCCATTTCGGTCCTCCACAGCCAGGGGTTTCCAGACCTGAGTGATGGCTGCTGAGAACTGCACTGTGTTTGCTGACTTCATACTCCTAGGACTTTCTGGCAGACAGGATGTGCAGCGGGGGCTCTTTGTGCTCTTCCTGCTGGTTTATGGCATCACTGTGATCGCCAATCTAGGGATGATCCTGCTGATCAACATGGACCCCAGACTCCACACGCCCATGTATTATTTCCTGAGCAACCTGTCTTTCTGTGATGTCTGCTACTCCTCCACTGTCGCTCCCAAAATGCTAGCTGATTTCTTATCTGAGCAAAAAAGGATTCCATACAATTTGTGCTTTCTTCAGATGTTTCTTTTTGGGTTCTTTGCAGCTGTGGAATGTGTCATGCTGTCTGTCATGGCCTATGACCGTTATGTAGCCATCTGTAATCCACTTCTTTATACAACTGCCATGTCCAGGAGAGTGTGCCTCCGGCTCGTGGCCATTGCCTACATTGCAGGTTTGATGGATATGACCATCTTCACCTCTTGCACTTTTCCATTATCATTGTGTAATTCCAATGTCATCAATCACTTCTTCTGTGACATCCCTCCCTTACTAGCCCTCTCTTCCTCGGATACAACCATCACTGAAATAGTGTTGACCATTTCCTGTAGCTGTGTTGTGGGGTCCAGCATCATCACTGTCCTCCTCTCCTACAGCTACATCATAACCACCATCCTTAGAATGAACTCAGCAGAGGGCAGACACAAAGCCTTCTCTACCTGTGCCTCCCACTTAACCGCTGTGGGGATATTTTTTGGTACACTCTTGTTCATGTATTTCAGACCCAACTCCAGTTACTCCTTGGACACGGACAAAGTGGCTTCTGTTTTCTACACAGTTGTCATCCCCATGTTAAACCCACTGATCTACAGCTTAAGGAATAAGGATGTGAAAGGTGCCCTGAGGAAAGCACTAGGCACTAAGTTATGTTCTGGGTGAAAGCATGTTAACTCAAAGTATTTTTTATTTAGAGATGTTGAGAGCTCAAGTTCAGGTACTTTGACAAGTGTCCTGTAGTCTCACCAGTACAATTCTGGATATTTCTTTATCTATCTTTGTGCTTAAATTAAGTATAGGAAACACTCACTCTTAATCTTAATCTTTTCAAACAAAGGAAGAGTAGCAATTGTTTCATTATATTGTTTTGCAAAGAGGGTCTTTTTATACCACTTTCTCTATTCATGGGTATGTACCAGAGAGATACAGGCATAGTCACATCTCCCCCCCATCTCAATTAATTTATCCTCCTTAAAGTTCCATTTTTAAAAAATGAGTTTAATAAACTTGCTTAACCAGAAGGGAGTTTTGGCGGCTTAATTTAGCTCATTTTTGGGTTCTTCCTATGTACTAGCATCATACTATAAGTTTTACATCATAACACCTATAAGTAATAAGTAGTAAATAATAAGAATAAATTTAAATCCTCCTGCCTAACTCTAAGTTCCATAAATACAAGGCCTTTTCATGTCTTGTTCACCATTATTTCTACTTTTCTATTTACAATGCTCACTTTCAGGATACCATTCAAAAACATTCATAGCAGCAATATTTACAATAGCCAAGACTTGGAAGCAGCCCCAGTGCCCATCAGTAGATGAGTGGATAAAAAAGTGGTGGTACATTTACACACTGTAATACTACTCAGCCACAAAAAAAGCAATCTTACCTTCTGCAACAGCATAGATGGACCTGAAGATTATTATGCTATGTGAAATAAAGCCAATCAAAGAAAGGCAAGTACCATATGGTTTCACTTATATGTGGAATCTAGTGAACAAAATAAACTAACGGACACAGACTCATGGATACAGAGAAGACTGACAGCTGTCAGAGGGGAGAAAGTTGGGGACTAGATCAGAAGGGTGAGGGATTAAGCAAAAGGAAAAAAAGAAAGACTCCTGGACACAGACAACAGTGCTGTGATTACCAGAGGGAAGGCGGGTGGAGGGCGGGAGGAGTAGGTAAAGGGGAGATAAATGGTGATGGAAAGAGACTTGACTTGGGATAGTAAGCACACAATACAAAATACAGATGATGTTTTATAGAATTGTATACCTGAAACCTGTATTTTATTAACCAATGTCAACCTAATAAATTCAATTAAAAATTATTGATTGAATGAATGTGTGTTCCCCTGCAAGACTAATATAAAAAGGAGCCTTCATCAGTGAAGAAGAAAAAAAACTTTCTTTGTTTTATTTTATTTTTGTATGTTCATCTTACACAAAATCCACCTGTACTTTTTTTTGTGGCCTAAGCTGTCAGAGACCTTGTCAGAGACCAGGATCATTTGATGTAGAGAACTTCTTGTATCTTTCATTTCTAAACTTTCTGTCACAGGGATCAGCAGGATCAGCAGTTCTAGATTAAATTTTTTAAATTTTTAATTGGTTTTAAAGACGGGGAGAGAGAAAGAGAGAGGAACATCGATGTAAGAGAGATACATCCATTGGTTGCCTCCCATAGGCACTCTGACCAAGGAGGAACCCACAACCTAGGTGTGTGGCTTGATGGGAAATTAAACCTGCAACCTTCTGGTTCACAGGACTATGTTCCAACCAACTGAGCCACACCAGTCAAGGAAGCAACTCTAGATTATATTGCACTTCATAGTCTTGACATCAGAGGGTGGCTTTTCCTTCTAGTCCTCACTTTGGAGAACAGATACATGTTCTTGAAACCTATACAGAAACTGCATGAATGAAATTGGGGATATGGGACCTTGACCATCTCTAATGGCTACTAGAAAAGAGAATTTTATCTCCCTTTACATGTTCATGGAATTATGCTAATTATTTTTTAAAAAAAGAAATGAAATGCCCAGTTATTCACAAAAATTTATGTTCAATGAAATAAAACAAAGAACAAATATTATTTACATTGCTATTATATTTGCAATGACTTAAATTGGTTTTCTGTATATCTGTGAAATAAATTGAAACTGTATTCTGAACACAATTTTAATAGTAGTCATTACTTAGTGGTTGGATGTTAAGAGATGCTAAAATCTATTTTAATAACTTAAGGTAATTATACATGAGGTTTATACTATTATTGATTAGCTGTTAATCCAGTTATGGCAAACATTATATAATTTCAGGTTTTTGGAGTACTCATTAATTATTATTATGCCTAAATAAAATGTACAGAGTATTCATTATTGACCTCAACCTGCTTTCCAAACTAAAGAGAATATTAATAAATTCATTTTCAAAAAGTTCTTTCTATACACCTTTTCTCTGTTCATGGGTATGCCCCAGTGAATATCATAAACTCTCCACCTATGTCAGTTCAAATTATTCTATTATGATTCAATTTTGGTAATGAGTTTAATACATTTGCTCAGGTAGAATACAGTATTAGTAGATAATATGAGGTATGTTTGTATCCTTCCTATGTACCTGGATTGGCTTATAAATATTCCATCATCACAGAAATATATAAGTAGTAAAAAATGAATAAGAAAATTTAAAAAGCTGCTCCTCCAACTCATAGTCCATAAATGCCAGTCCCTTTTCTGCCTGTTCACAATATTTCTACTTTGCTATTTATAATGTTCAGCTCGCGCATGACATTTTAAAACATGTATTGAATAAATGAATGACTCTCCCCTACAAAATTGAGCGTTGGGATATTCATCCCCAAAAAAGTCATTTTTATTTTAGAGTTTTTGTAATTTTTTTTTAAATCTCAATTTGTTTTATTTGATTCTAGTATGTCATCTGACAGAGATTCATCTGTATGCTTCATTTGGCCTCAGCTGAGTAAGTATCAGGGACAGGGATCATTTGATGTAGAGAACTTCTCAGATCCTCTATTTCTCCTCACTCTGCCCCAATTATATCAGCAGACATCCCCAGGATAAGCAGCTCTAGATTTACATTGCACTTCAGAGTCTTCCCATCAGCCTGTGGATTTCCCTTCTTTCCCTCATTCTGGTGAACAGATATGGTCCTATTGACAACTCTAAGAAGCTGTGTAAATGAAGGAGGGGAGTAAAGGAGCAGGGCATTCTCTAATGTCACTGGACAAAAGGTCTCACATTGGTATTCAATTTGCAACAATATATATTTGCTTTCTTATCACCAGAGATAGGGAATGCAGAGCTAGGAAGGTTGTATAAACAAAACTTGTTACTTCTTCAGTCTTCCTGTCTTAAACCCTTTTGTCTTGTCATTTCCTCAATTTTTCACATATTTGTTGTGTACTTGTATTAAAGGTACATAATCTGCGTCCTTTGTCCACCTCTTTGAGTCTCGCATTTGGTATGGGTCCCTTCTCCATGCAAAATTCAATTTGTCTTTCTCCTGTTAATTTGTGTGATGCCAATTTCCTATTAGGCCAGTCAAAAAAAAAACCATAAGAGGAGAAGGAAAAAGTTTGCCACCCTTACACAGTCAAAAAAAATCCTTGCAATGAGGGCAATTGATGTGTACTTGTGGGAAGGAATCAGACAATAACTAATGAAAATAGTAATACGTGAGACGACCATATTTCTAAGTGAGAAGTGAAGGAGGTGTTTCAGAAGTGGAGGAAACAGGATAAACAATGAAAAGCAGATCAAAATCTAAGTTCATCAGACATCTGCTTTCACCGGAAGAGAATGTAGACCCATGGTAGCATGAAGCACAGCATTCAAATAAAGTCTGGTAAATGTCTGACACTGACCAATTTACTCAAAGGAGTGAAGGATTAAAGTTGAACCTTTGCTAAAGTTGTTGCAGCATTCACAGGGGAAAACACAGAAGCGGAATCTAATTAATCATATTCTCACAACACAGAGGAGTGGAGGCCGAGGCTTTAGAGATTTGTCCCAACAGTCACTGAGGTAGAAATAAAATGCAATCTGCCTATTGTTGATGTACTGGAGATAAGGACAGAAAGACTTACTCATTTCAGGTAGGTTTCCAAATGGCTTAAATTAAAGAATGTAGGGCAAAGAAAAACCTTACTTTTGGAAAAATGAAGAATCCAGGTTTCAGAATTTGGTTAATGAATCATTTTATATCTGCTTACTCAGTTAAATAAATTCTTCCTTCTAATGGCCAAACAATGATATTTCTTTGTTAGACCTGTGTGAATTCCTCTGACCACATTTATCATTATTATAAGAAAGTTAAATATTTTATTTATATTTTAATAAAGGTTCATAAGTAAACCATTACCTTTTATCACTACACAAGAGATATTGCTGCATGCATAAATTTAAGATTTGCTCCGTGTTTTGCAAATAATAGAGATAACACATTAAAAGTATCCAGGCCATAGTTTTTGTCTAAACAAATAAAAATTAGACCACTGCCCAAATTCAAATTTTCATATATCAATAGACACACATAAATATAATAATTTTCATAGAAACAAGACAGAATCCTATGTATCTCAAGAACATTTATTTTCCCTGTACCTATTTTCATTTAAATGGAACAGGCAGCTTAAAATAAAAAGATATGTCAATTTCCACATTTTATTTTGTTTATACTTATTTTTATCACATCTCTTTGGTTTGAAAAGGAATATGTCCTTTTGGCAAAGATCAGTCATACAAATGGGTTCAGTATTCTATCACTTACCTTCCACAAACCAGGGAAGGTAAGTGATAGAATACTGCAAAACGTGTTTCAGTTTCAGTAAACACTATGATGTCACACACCAAAACAAAAGTATAAAAAGTTTCATTTAGGTGAGCAAAGGGGGCAGGAGGGATGGAGACATCTGCAATAGTGTCAACAATAAACATAAAATAATAAAAGAAAAAAAGATAATTTTTGTCATTTACTAACATATGCAGTACCATTGTCAGTGATAAAACTAGACTTTTTTTCGTTAGTGAAAATCTATCACATTGGACATCTATTAATGTTAAAGCGTTAGACCAGTGGTTGGCAAACTGCGGCTCGCAAGCCACATGCAGCTCTTTGGCCCCTTGAGTGTGGCTCTTCCTAAGCCTTAGGAGTACCCTAATTAAGTTAATAACAATGTACCTACCTATATAGTTTAAGTTTAAAAAATTTGGCTCTCAAAAGAAATTTCAATCGTTGTACTGTTGATATTTGGTTCTGTTGACTAATGAGTTTGTCGACGACTGCAGACCATCTCTGAAATGCTTATGTTCTTTTTTTAGTTCAGAGTTTAGTGCAGGGATGTGTTCATTCTGAAAATTCATTTGCCTTTTAAAAAAAATGGAACATGATTATATTTAATACGCAACTTCCATTCAACCAAAAGGTAAAACGCTACAGTAAAATAATAACAAACATAGGGCATGAGAAATGATTAACATCTTTAATCTTAACCAAACTCTTAGAAACCAGTAACAGAGAGACTATAATCCAAGAAAATTGGAAAGAAGAAAATGAAATAATACAAGTGATGATCACAGGATTCAGCATTTATGATGATTGTGCTAACCAGTGACAGAATAATTTATCTGCAATATCACACTGTCACCGAATAAAAACACTGACATCTAATGTTGTTCAGTTTTGAACAGTGGTGTGCAGTTTTAACTCTCAGAACTGAACACTGGGAGACAGATTGATGAGTGATATCTACAATTAGGGGGAAAGATAGTTTTTAATTAAAATATAAATTTTGAATATGCTTTGCCCTGGCAATGCTAGTTCATTGAAATTATTTCAGTAAATTAGTTGACCAAATTCAAAATGAGTTATATAAAAGCATGTTTAATGCAGAGAAAATATGTAGTTAGTATATGCACTCTAAAACACTACTTGCTTATCAATTTATTAACACAAAGGAAATGTATAATATCCAATAGTAGATAATAGTGTAGGGCATACAGAAAAAAAAATAAGTAGTATAAATATATATATGTATAAATTTAAGTGGTTTTATAAAAGCAAGGGTTATCTACTATCAGATTGTAGACAACTATAGGAATCCATTTTTTATCTTAAATCTTTAGCAGTTTACTTTACACAATATGGCTTCAAGATATGCTTTTGAAATTAGTAATGCATACTCAGTTCACAGAATGTTCAATTAAATTATTTTTTTTTATGTTGTTAAAACACTACATTGCTTATAGTACAGAGGTATTTTGTGCAACCTACAGTGCTTTCTTTTCCTGTTTCATGGAACAGGGAGCCTTAACTAAACCTGGTTTCCTTGGTAGCATTGTCATGCACTTATATGATAACTAGAGGCCCATCCTGCTATCGAAATCTCGCAAGGAGGGAACCCCCCTACACCCCCCCCCCCACACACACACACCCCACACACACCCCCACACCCCACCCGCAGGCCTCTGCGGAAGTCAGGCCAGACCAGCACCGCCGTTGGCCAGGACCCGAGCATGACTTCCGCCCCAGGTTCCCCCTGTCTCCCTGCCTGTGTTTGCTCCAGGCCACTGGAGTTGCCTTGCCAGCTCAGGCAGACGTCCCCCTCCCCTTCCCCCCGCCCTGTCTTTGTCTCCATCTCTGCTCCGGGCCTCACCTGCACACACAACCACCTCCTGTCCAGTCGTGACCTATTATGGCATCCCGGCCTAATTTGCATATTACCTCTTTATATATATATAGATTAGATAGATAGATAGATAGATAGATAGATAGATAGATAGATAGATAGATAGATATAGATGGCCATCTCTCAGGATCAGACAACCATTTTCTGGAAGAAAGACTTTATATAGACAATTGTTCATTTAGTATTAGGCTTCAGGACAACAGCGATATCAGGAAAGCCATGTAGAGACAGATATATTTTATTTATTTAATTTAAATACATGCACATATATATAATCACAATAAAATGTCAGCATAGATTGGGAGGTAGTAGCTCATTTTTAATTATTTTAAAATTTTAACCTCTATTTTTGTACATTTAAAAAATATATTTGTTTTTACATGGAAAACATTAGTTGATGACATGTCTAGAGAATTTTACCAAGGGTTTGGAATCCTGCACATTGATCACTAGACCCATATTCATATGTTCTTTTTCTCACATTTATCTACCCTCAACTCCACTTTATATTCCCACAGAATTAAGGAGGTCACACATGATATTATATACAATGTGACAGATTGGGTAAAATATGGCAGTGGAACATAGAATTGATTGGCCCCTCCAAAAACACCAACACCACCTAAGGGAGGACGAATTTGGGGATCTTCACATAAAATAAGAGTCAATGAAAACAAAAAACACAAAATTAGAATTTCTAGGGAATTGGTGTGAGGGTATAGAGTAGATATGAATCTTTCTAGAATAATGTGATTGTGCATCGGTGAATATTTTTAAATGTCTTAGAACTCTGATCTGTTGGTGAATAATAGATTATGTGGACTCCAGTAAATTAGAGTTGAAGGGTTCACATGGTAGTCTATACTCTCTTTCTTTCTTCTAGGTCACCTGTGCAATAGTATCCCAAAAGGTTTCCATCACTTCCCCTGAGCAACAGCTGCTGTCAGAAGAGGCATGGTTAGCGCTGGCATATTCCTGACTGTGAACCCTAACATATCGTTCTCCGGATCCTCCAAAACGACTCCAGCAAGCACCACCCTCACTGCTCCACTGGGTCCTGGATCACAGACCATTTCTATCCCTTGTTTGTTAAGGCTGGATAGGACCTGAGGGGCTGATGGGGTATTGGGGAATGTTATATGTAGGAACCCGTAATCACTCTGCCTGTTTCACAAATGGATTGATGAAGAAATAACAAAGAAATGCATTCATTACCTGAACCTCTCACTAACTACACTTCTCCATTAAGAATAGAATAGTTCTACAACACTAAAAAGAAAAACAGTCTTTTCAGAAAATATGAGTTATCTGGACCAAATAATTTTAAGAGCTATTGCCTATACAGAACATTGAGGACATCAATTTATTAATATAAGATAGAAGTAGTAAAAATTATCATAAGTACTGCATGGGTTGGTGTGAAAATAGCATGATTGATTTTGAATGAAACTACACTTCAAACTCTATCAAGTGCAATACAAATGTAGGCAATATTATTAGCATAACCACTTCCACAATTTGTAATAAATTGGGTATGTTTCAAGGAGAGTCATTTTACCTATAGCATACTTAGCAATGTTTATCTCTTCTTCTAGTTACTGAAAAATAGTACTATGATGTCAACCCCACTTCCACTTCCTTCTTTAACACAAAGGGGTTTCCAGACCTGAGTGATGGCTGCTGAGAACTGCACTGTGTTTGCTGACTTCATACTCCTAGGACTTTCTGGCAGACAGGATGTGCAGCGGGGGCTCTTTGTGCTCTTCCTGCTGGTTTATGGCATCACTGTGATCGCCAATCTAGGGATGATCCTACTGATCAACATGGACCCCAGACTCCACACGCCCATGTATTATTTCCTGAGCAACCTGTCTTTCTGTGATGTCTGCTACTCCTCCACTGTCGCTCCCAAGATGCTGGTTGATTTCTTATCTGAGCAAAAAAGGATTCCATACAATTTATGCTTTCTTCAGATGTTTCTTTTTGGGTTCTTTGCAGCTGTGGAATGTGTCATGCTGTCTGTCATGGCCTATGACCGTTATGTAGCCATCTGTAACCCACTTCTTTATACAACTGCCATGTCCAGGAGGGTGTGCCTCCGGCTCGTGGCCACTGCCTACATTGCAGGTTTGATGGATGTAACAATCTTCACCTCTTGCACATTTCCATTATCATTGTGTAATTCCAATGTCATCAATCACTTCTTCTGCGACATCGCACCTTTATTAGCTCTCTCCTCCTCAAATACAACCATCATTGAAATAGCCACGACCATTTCCTGTAGCTGTGTTGTAGGGTCCAGCATCATCACTGTCCTCCTCTCCTATAGCTACATCATAGCCACCATCCTTAGATTGAACTCAGCAGAGGGCAGACACAAAGCCTTCTCTACCTGTGCCTCCCACTTAACTGCTGTGGGGATATTTTTTGGTACACTCTTGTTCATGTATTTCAGACCCAACTCCAGTTACTCCTTGGACACAGACAAAGTGGCTTCTGTTTTTTACACAGTTGTCATCCCCATGTTAAACCCACTGATCTACAGTTTAAGGAATAAGGATGTGAAAGGTGCCCTGAGGAAAGCACTAGGCACTAAGTTATGTTCTGGGTGAAAGCATGTTCACCCAAAAAGTTTTATTTAGAGATGTTGAGAACTCAAGTTCAGGTACTTTGACAAGTGTCCTGTAGTCTCGCCAGTACAATTCTGCCTATTTCGTTACCTATCTCTGTGTCTAAATTGCATATAAGATACAGTGATTACCAATCTTAATCTCTTCAAATTTAGGAAGAGTAGTAATAGGTTTACTCTACTGTTTTGCAAAGAGGGTCTTTTTATACCACTCTCTCTATTCATGAGTATCTTCCAAAGAAATATGGGCATAGTCTCATCTCCCTCCATGCCAATTAAATTTATCCTCCATAAAGCTCCATTTTTCAACACAATGAGTTTAATAAATTTTCTCAGTCACAAGGGAGTTTTAGTGGTTTAAATTAGATGTTGTTTTTTTGTTTTTTGTTTTTTTGTCTTCTTCCTATGTACTGGCATCAGACTGTAAATTTTACATCATAACACTTAGAAGTAATAAGTAGTAAATAAATAATAATATAAAATTAAATTTTCTTGCCCTAACTCAAAGGTTTATAAGTGCAAAGCCTTCGCCTGACGTGTTCACCATTATTTCTACTTTGCTATTTACTATGTCCATTTTCAGGATGCCATTCAAAAACTTTCATTGCAGCAATGTTTACAAATAGCCGAGATTTGGAAGCAGGCCAAGTTCCCATTAGTAGGTGAGTAGATAAAACAGCTGTGGTACATTTACACAGTGTAATACTACTCAGCCACATACACACACAACAGAAGATAATACTACCTTTTGCAACAACAATAGGACAGGAGATTATTATGCTAAGTGAAACAAGCCTATCAGAGAAAGGCAAGTACCACATGATTTCACTTACCAGTACATATGGAATCTAGTGAACAAAATAAACCAACTAAATGGAAACAGATTCATGGACACAGAACAAACAGCTGTCAGAGGGGACAGAGTTGGGGGCTGGATGCAGAGGATGAGCGATTAAGCAAATAAAAAAAGGAAAGGCTCATGGACCAGACAACAGTATGGTGATTACCAGAGGATCAGGGTGGAGAGGGTAGGAGAGGATAAAGGGAGGATAAATGAGATGGAAGGAGACTTGACCTGGGATGGTAAACGCACAATACAATATACTAGTATAGCAGATGTATTGTAGAACTGTATACCTGAGACCTGTATTTTATTAACCAACGTCAACCCACTAAATTCAATTAAAAATTATTGAAGGAATGCATGTATGTCCCCTGCAAGGCTGATATAAAAAGGAGCCTTTGGCACTAGCTGCTTTGGCTCAGTGGATAGAGTGTCAGCCCTTGGACCTTGTTGCAGGCTCCATCCCTCGCCATGGTCTCTGGGGTGAGTGTGGGAGGCAACCAAGTGATGTGTCTCTCTCACATAGTTGTTTCTCTCTGTCTCTCCCCCTCCCTTCCACTCTCTCTAAAAATCAATGGGAAAATATCCTCAGTGAGGATTAACAAAAAAATAAAAAGGAGTTTTATCAATGAAGAAGAAAAAGAACTTTCTTTATTTTATTCTAATATGTTCATATTCACAAAATTCACCTTTGGCCTAAGCTGAGTATCAGATAAGAAATTATTTTATGTAAAGAACTTTTTGGACCTGTTAATTCTGATCATTCTGTCCCAAGGATCATCAGGATCAGCAGTTCTAGATTTTAAATTATTTTAATTGATTTGAGAGAGAGAGAGAGAGAGAGAGAGAGAGAGAGAGAGAGAGACCCATGTGAAAGAGATACATCAACTGGTTGCCTTCCATATGTGTTCTGACTAGGCATGGAATCCTCAACCTAGGTGTGTGCCCTGACCAAGACTTGAACCTGTGACCATCATCTGGCACATGGGAGGACACTCCAACCAACTGAGCCACCTGGACAGGGCAGCAGTTCTAGATTTATATTGCACTTGTTATTCTTCACGTCATACTGTGTTTTTCCCTTCTTGCCCTCACTCTGGAGAATAGATACATGCTCTTGACAATTATACAGAAACTGCATGAATGAAGTGGGTGGTAAAGGATCTTGACCTACTCTAATGGCTACTAGAAAAAAAGAACTTTATCTCACTTTACATTTTCATAGAATATACTAATTAATTAAAAACATAAAATGCCCAGAGTGATTAACAAAATTTGTTTAGAAAACTGAAATGCCCTAGGTTATTAACAATAATTTATGTTCAATGAAATAAAACAAAGAACAAAATAATATTTACATTAGTATTTCATTTGCAATGAGTTAAAATGATTCTCTGTGTATCTGTGAAATAAACTGAAACTGTATTCTAAACACGATTTCAATAGTGGTCATTACTTTATGGTTGGATGTTAAGCAATGCTAAAATCTATTTTAATAACTTAAAATAAGTTATTGTACATGATGTTTGTACTATTATCCATTATCTACTAATCTAGTTATGAAAAACATTATACAATTTCAGGTTTTCAGAGTATTCATTCATTTATTGTAGAAATATGGAGGTTCTCTCTGCTTTCTGGAGGACAGAGTTATAGGTTATACAAGGTTTTTCATTTAGGTTTTTCATATATATCCCTTTAATGTATAAAGTGCACTTAATGTTATGTGCTTAAAACAGCATAAGAATGAAATAACACATTAAAACATGCAATTTTCAGCTGGTTATTTTACTTATTGAACACAGTTTTAAGACAAAATAAAAATATTTTACTATGTTTTAAATATATTTTCCTGGGTTTTGACTTTCTTATCTCCGAAGTATATTTAGATGAATCAATGTATTATTCTATATTCAAAATAGTATAAAAAAGATACCAGCATTAGAGAGAGAAAGGAAGAGTGGTAACAGTTCACTAGTACCATAATGTAGCAAATTCACAATTCACAATGACAGATTAAAACACACGTGTGTGATTGGCACCAGCGAGAGCTTTATATATATAGACTAGTGGCCCAGTGCATGAAATTCATACACATTAAAAGGGAATTAATTAGAGGAAATATTTCAATATTGCTATTTGCCCTTTCTCTATAATAGAAGTGTCAGAGATGAAAGAAAATTAGTAAAATGTATATGAAAATCTCCCTCCTGTCAGAGTCTGGGGTGCCACAGGACCCAGAGTCAAGTTCCTGGCAACCCCCATGCCTCGAAATCGCTTGAGACCCATACCCAGCCAGCCCACCCCCATCAAGGCTCGTTGGGTGGGTTACGCAGCCTCAGGTCTCCCGTCACGCCCCGCCAGACTTGGCAGGGGATGTGAGGCTGGGATGCGAGGGCGGGGCTTGACAGAGATGCAAGCCTCGCATCCCCCATCAAGCTCCAACTCCTACTGTTCAGTTGTTACGTGTGATGGCGTGATGACCATTTGCATATTAGCTTTTTATTATTATGATAAACTTGCTTAATTATACCTGCTTTCTGATTTAGCTAAACGTTTTCCACCCCCGTGAAGCACCCCAACTTCTCTTTCAGGTAATTGTCAGCAATACAGCAGTAAATTTCAACATGAAGCAGATTATTATAGGTCACACAGGGAGAACAAAGGTTAAAATATTTAACTGCAGTAGTGATTGACTATATTCTGTGCAGGGAGAAAACCTACAGTCATTTTCAAGGTCCACCATTTCTTACTTCTCTTCAGTCAGGTTAGTTTCTAAGCTTTCTAAATGTCCATTTTCTGGCTAATGAAAAGAAAATAGGATTCCACCAAGTCTCCTATCTACCTGCTCCAGGACTTCTGTGAGGGTCAAATGAGATGAGGCACAGGAAGACATTTGGTTAAAGTGTGAAATGTTTGCACCTGCCTATAAAGCAAGTCCTGTTCCTGGGCTGAAGAAACTGCAAGGAGGCTAGTCGCTAGGGAGTGGAAGCTGGGTGTTGCTATGTGACGTCATTACCCAGCGCCCACAGTCACCATTTCTGGGCTGGGCTGGGCTGTGGGCCACATTTTGCTCCATGGGATCTGCGATTTAGTAGGCTGTCACTCCAGGGTGGTGATGGGGCCTGTGTCCCACTTGGGGGAAGCCAAGTGTTGCTTTGTGGGCGCCAGGTCTGTGGTGCCGTTTCTCTGTAAATGACCAGTACATGTCACGGCAGCTCCTGCACTGAGTGTCCACCCCATGGTGGTCAGTGCACATCATAGTGACGGGTAGGACGGTCGGGCACAGCATATTAGCCTTTTATATATAGAGATGCTATTATGAACATGGGGTACCAATATCTTCTCAAGTTAGTGTTATTTTTTCCTAGTCATGTACCCACTCTTTTAAAAGAAACATTGCTATTTATTTGAAAGTATAAGAAAACCAGGGATAGAGATTGAAAAACTTTTAACTAAATCTTTCTGTTCTCATGATGTATGCAATTTTCTGTCAGTTTTTATATTTTCCTGGGTTTTGACTTTCTTATCTCCGAAGTATATTTAGATGAATTAATGTATTATTCTATATTCAAAACAGTATAAAAAAGACACCAGCATTAGAGAGAGAAAGGAAGAGTGGCAACTGTTCACTAGTACCATAATGTAGCATTTTCTTATGTTTATCTGATGGTAAATTGCTAGCAATTAGTTAGGAGGTTTGAGATTTGCCTTAGCTATAACTCCCACAGGAGTACATTTGGTGCTTTGGTATTGGGATCATCACACACACAAGGGCAATACATTATGAAAAGACATTAAAACTGGTCACTAAGAGCAATTTTCCAAAAATTGAAAATATATTAATTTCACTGAATTTTGCCTGAGATTATTCTACATGGGAGGATACCCAACCAACTGAACCACATCAACCAGGGCACAGGAATACTTATTGATTGGACTCATTTTGCTATGTCAAATAAATATAATATTGGGTAGGCAGTAGATAGGGACAAAACTAAACAATTCCTAAAAGGTCTGTATTTCTTTCCCAGTCAACTTTTGTGTCTGAAATATTGGACAATAAAACACATTATTATATCTGTCACTTATTCTTTTTTTAATATACTTTACTGATTTTAGAGAGGAAGGGAGATGGAGAGAGAGATAGAAACATCAATGATGAGAGAGAATCATTGATTGGCTGCCTCCTGCACCCCCCATACTGGGGATCGAGCCCACAACCCAGGCATGTGCCCTTGGCCAGAATTGAACCTGACGCTCTATCCATTGAGCCAAACCAGCTAGGGCTCTGTCACTTATTCTTGAAAGTCCAAGTGGTCAGCACCCTGGAGCAGACAGAGATGTTGCAATAATCAAGCTCAGTCAGGAGACAGCGCTGGGCCCTCCTGCACACAGAGCTGGATGCAACTAATTTGGTACTGAGGCAGAGACTAATGTTTTTATCATTTCTAGTTTAGATTTGTTTATTTCTTTTCCTTTATCTACTGGAAAACATGTTATAAAATCAAATGCATGTATGAAATAATATACAAACTTTTAATTTCTTGCATCTATATATTTTAAATGCATATATACATAGATAAAGGGGAATATAGGAGACAGCAAGCATGGATTGTGGAGGAAGCCAAATATTTTTTGCTTGTTTGTTTTAAATCTTTTACATATACTTTTACATAATCTTTAAAATCTTCATTTTTTTGTTTAAATTCTTTATTGTATAAAGTATTACATAAGTTTCCTTTTTCCCCATTGACCTCTCCCCAGCATTATGCTAAGCGAAATAAGCCTGTGGGAGAAATATAAAAAATCTTCATTTTTAAGTGATCTAATTGTTTACAAAGATGTGCTCCTAGAAGCAATATATAAATGAGATTATACCAAGAGTTTGGACACCTGCACATTGATTACTAGACCATAATTCAGATTTTCCTTAGCTTTTTTTCATCTACCTTCAACTCACTTTTATATACACTCACAGAACAGAAGAGGACATGTTTTATATTATGTGAAAGATAATAGGTTTGGGTAAAATAAAACAGTGGGACGTAAAAGTTAATTGGGTTGGGAAGAAGCAACATTTTTAAAGCAACAGGAAGCAAATTTCAGAGATATTCAAGGAAAATATGGATCCAAAATAAATATATAAAGCACATTTTAAACCTAGCAAATTGAGATGGGACATAGTTAAGAAATATATAAGTACTAAATAAATGTATAAGAAAAAATTTAAAAACTGCTCCAACTCAAACCCATAAATGCAAGTCCCTTTTCTGCCTGATTCACAATATTTCTACTTGGCTATTTATAATGTTCAGCTTCCGCATGACATTTTAAAACATATGTTGAATAATAAATGACTGTTCCCTACAAAAGTGATGCATTTGAGCCTTGGTACATTCATCCTCCAAAAAATTCCTTTTTATTTTATATTTTATTTTATTTTAGAGCTTTGGTAAATTTTTTTAAAAACCTCATATGTTTTATTTGATTCTAGTACGTCATCTTACAGAGATTCATCTGTATGCTTCATTTGGCCTCAGCTAAGTATTAGGAGCAGGGATCATTTGAAGTAGAGAACTTCTCAGATCCTCTATTTCTCCTCACTCTGCCCCAATTATATCAGCAGGCATCCCCAGGATCAGCAGCTCTAGATTTACATTGCACTTCAGAGTCTTCCCATCAGCCTGTGGATTTCCCTTCTTTCCTTATTCTGATGAACAGCTATGGTCTTATTGACAACTCTAAGAAGCTGGGTAAATGAAGGTTGGGAGTAAAGGAGTAGGGCATTCTCTAATGTCACTGGAAGAAAGGACTCCATCTCCCTTGAGATGTTCACAGCATTGTATTAGTTAAAATTACAGAAAAAAAACTAAAATGCCCAATTTATAAAGTTTCAGTTGTAAAGGAAATTTATTAATAAAAGTATGTATCCTATATAATAAAGTGGTAATATGCAAATTGACCCTCACACCCTCACATCAAAAGATGGCCGCTCCCATGTCATCACAAGATGGCCACCCCCACATTGTCACAAGATGGCCAGCAGGGGAGGGCAGTTGGGGGGCAACTGTGACTGCAGGGGAGGGCAGTTGGGGCGATCAGGCTGGCAGGGAAGCAGTTAGGTGTCAATCAGGCTGGCAGGGGAGCGATTAAGGGACAATCAGGCTGGCAGGCAGAAATGATTAGGGGCAATCAGGCAGGCAGGCAAGTGGTTAGGAGCCAGTGGTTCTGGATTGCGAGAGGGATGTCCGACTGCAGGTTTACATCCCTTGCAGTTGGACATCCCCCGAGGGGTCCCAGATTGGAGAGGGTGCGGGCTGGGCCGAGGGATACCCCCTCTCCAGTGCCCGAATTTTGTGCACCAGGCCTCTAGTTTAAAATAAAAAAGAACAATGTAGTATTCATATTGGTATTCAATTTTCAACAATTTCTATTTGCTTTCTTATCACCAGAGATGGGAATTTCAAGCACAGAAAGTTGTGTAAATAAAACTTGTTACTTCTTCACTATCCCAACCCTAAACCCCTTTGTCTTGTCAGTTCCTCAATTTTTCACACATTTGTTGTGTACTTGTCTAAAAGGTCTATAAACTGCATCTTTGGTCACCTCTTTGAATCTCACATTTGGTATGGGTCCCCTCTCCATGCAAAATTCTATTTGTCTTTCTCCTGTTAATTTGTGTGATGCCAATTTCCTATTAGGCCAGTCAAAGAAAACAGAAGAGAAGAAGGAAAAAGTTTGCTACCCTTACACAGTCAAAAAAAATTCTTGCAATGAGGGCAGTTGATGTGTACTTGTGGGAAGGAATCCAACAATAACTAATAAAGATAGAAATATGTGAGATGACCATATTTCTAAGTGAGAAGTGAAGGAGGTGTTTCAGAAGTGGAAGAAACAGGATAAACAATGAAAAGCAGATCAAAATCTAATTTCATTAGACATCTGCTTTCACAGGGGGAAAATGTAGACCCATGGTGGCCATGAAAGCACAGCATTCAAATAAAGTCTGGTAAAAGTCTGATACTGACCAATTTAGTCAAGGGAGTGAAGGATTAAAGTTGAGCCTTTGCTAAAGTTGTTGCAGCATTCACAGGGGAAAACACAGAAGCGGAATCTAATTAATCATATTCTCACAACACAGAGGAGTGGAGGCCGAGGCTTTAGAGATTTGTCCCAACAGTCACTGAGGTAGAAATAAAATGCAATCTGCCTACTATTGAAGTACCAGAGATAAGGACAGAAAGACTTGCTCATTTCAGGTAGGTTTCTAAATGGCTTACTTTAAAGAATGTAGGGCAAAGAAAAACCTTACTTTTGGAAAAATGAAGAATAAAGATTTGGGAATTTGGTTAATGATTCATTTCATATCTGCTTACTCAGTTAAATAAATTTTTCACTTTAATGGCCAAACAGTGATATTTCTTTGTTAGATCTGTGTGAATTTGTCTGACCTCATTTGTCATTAGTATAAGAAAGTTAAATATCTGATTTATATTTTAATAAATGTTGATAAGTAAACCATTACTTTTTCTCACTCTACAAGAGATAGCACTGTACATGTAAATTTAAGGTTTTCTCTTGTGTTTTGCAAATAATAATAGATATAATACATTTTAAAATATCAATATGTTAATCCATATCATAGTTTTTAAGTCAAGAAAATATAAAAATTAGACAACTGTCCACATTCAAATTTTCATATATCAGCAAATACACCATAAGCATAGTGATTTTCATAGAAAAAAAGACAGAATCATATACATCTCAAGAACATTTGTTTTTCCTTTACTTATTTTCATTTAAATTGGAAAGGTAGCTTAAAATAAAAAGATAGGTAAACTTCCGCATTTTATTTTGTTTTCACTTCTTTTTATCACATCTCTTTGGCTTGAAAATGGTTTTGTCCTTTTGTCAAAGGTCAGTCATACAAATGGGTCCTAAGTGCTTCCACAAACCAGGGAATATGAGTGATAACATAATCCTGCTAAATATGTTTCAGGTTTCATTAAACACTAAAATGCCACACACGAAAACAGTAGCATAAAAAGTTTCAATTAGGTGTGCAAAGGGAGGGGGAAGGAAGGGAGATATCTGAAATATTGTCAACAATAAATATAAAGTAATAAAATAAAAAATAATTTTTATCATTTACTAATATATGCAGTACCATTGTCAGTGATAAAATCAGTCTTTTTCTTTAGTGAAAACACAAATCTACCTATCATATTGGACACATATTAAAGCTTTAGACTGTCTCTGAAATGCTAATGTTCTTTTATTAGTTCAGAGTTTAGTGTAGGGCTGTTTTCATTCTGAAAATTTATTTGCTTTTTTTAAAAAAAAACATGATTATATTTAATATACAACTTTGATACAACCAAAAAGTAAAACACCACAATAAAATAATAACAAAGAACGCATGGTATTTCATCTGCAATGACTAACAAATGGTTAACATCTTTAGTCATAAACAAGCTCTTAGAAACCAGTAACAGAGAGACTATAATCCAAGGAAACTGGGGGAAAAAATGAAATAATACAAATGATGATCAAGGATTCAGCATTTATGATGATTGTGCTAAACAATGACAGAATAATTTATCTGAAATATCACACCGTCACAGAGTAAAAACACTGACATCTAATGTTTTTCAGTTTTGAATAGTGTTGTACAGTTGTTGTTGTGTGTTTTTTTAAAAAAATATATTTTATTGATTTTTTACAGAAAGGAAGGGAGAGGGATAGAGAGTTAGAAACATCGATCAGCTGCCTCCTGCACACTCCCACTGGGCATGTGCCCGCAACCAAGGTACATGCCCTTGACCAGAATCGAACCTGGGATCCTTGAGTCCGCAGGTCGACGCTCTGAGCCAAACAGGTTAGGGCTGTGTTGTGCAGTTTTAACTCTCATAACTGAACACTGGGAGACAGATTGATGAGGAATATCTACAATTAGGGGGAAAGCTAGTTTTTAATCAAAATATAAATTTTGAATATCCTTTGCCCTAACAATTCTAATTCATTGAAATTATTTTAATAAACTTAGATGAGGAAATTCAAAAATGAGTTACATCAAAACATGCTTAATGCAGAGAAAATATGTAGCCAGTGTACGCACCCTAAAATACTAATTGCCTATCAATTTATTAACACAAAGGAAATGCATAAAATCCAATAGTAGATATAGTGTAGGGAGTACAGTAAAAAAATAAGTAAATGACTTCAAAAAGTATAAATAAACATAAATCTATATATACATTTAAAAGTTTTTATAAAAGCGAGGATTATCTACTACCAGATTGTAGACAACTGCAGAAATTTATTTTTAATTTTAAATCTTTGGCAGTTTATTTTAGACAATAGAATTTCAAGATATGCTTTTGAAATGAGTAAAGAATCCTAGATTCACAGACTGTTTAATTAAATCATTATTTTTATGTTGTTAAAAAACTTAATTGCTTATAGTACAGAGGTATTTTTGGCAACCTACAATGCCTTCTTTTCCTGTTTCATGCAACAGGGAGCCTTAATTAAACCTGGTTTCCTTGGTAGCATTGTCATGCCCTTATATGATAATGGCCATCTCTCAGGATCAGACAATAATTTTCTGGAAGAAAGACTTTCCATAGACAATTGTTCACTTAGTATTAGGCTTAAGGACACCAGTGATATCAGGAAAGTCATGTAGATACAGATATATTTTATTTATTTAATATAAACACATGTACAGAGATATAATCACAATGAAATGTCAGGATGGATTTGGGAGATGGTAGCTCATTTTTAATTATTTAAAAATTCTAACTTCTGATTTTGTACATTTTCTGAAATAGATTCATTTTTACATGGAAAATATTTCTTGTTGTCATGCCTAGAGAACTTGAGACCAAGGGTTTGGAATCTTGCATATTGATCAATAGATTCTTATTCAGAATTTTTTCTTCTCACATTCATCTACCCTCAACTCCACTTTATATTACCACAAAATGTAGGCGGTCACACACGATATTATTCTTGCACACTAGAGGCCCGGTGCACAAATTTGTGCACAGGTGGGGTCCCTTGTCCTGGCCAGCAATTGGGGCCGATCAGGGCCATCTCACCCACTTCCAATCAGGCCAGCTGGTCAGGGAGGGACTACAGGAGGGCTTCAGGGTGTGTCTGGCCTCTCACCCAGTCCGGATTGGCCAGACCCCAGCAGCAAGCTAACCTACCAGTCGGAGCGTCTGCCCACTGGTGGTCACTGCGCATCATATCGACCGGTCAAGTGGTCAACCAAAGGGTCAACTAATCGGTCAGACACTTAGCATATTAAGCTTTTACTATACAGGATAATTGATTGGGTAAAATATGGCAGTGGGATGGAGAATTCCATTGGCCTCCCAAAAACCACCAATACCCCCAAAGGGAGGCCAAATTTGGAGATCTTCCCATGAAATAAGAGTCAATGAAAACAAAATTATAATTTTTAGGGAAGTGGTGTGAGGATATACTTTAGATATGAATCTTTCTAAAATAATGGAATTGTGCACCAGTGAGTATTTTTAAATGTCTTAGAGATCGGATCTGTTGGTGAATAATAGATTATGTGGACTCCAGTAAATTAGAGTTGAAGGATTCACATGGTAGTCCATCCTCTCTTTCTTTCTTCTAGGTCACCTGTGCAATAGTATCCCAAAAGGTTTCCATCACTTCCCCTGAGCAACAGCTGCTGTCAGAAGAGGCATGTTTAGCGGTGGCATATTCCTGACTGTGAACCCTAACATATCATTCTCCGGATCCTCCAAAACTACTGCAGCAAGCACCACCCTCACTGCTCCACTGGGTCCTGGATCACAGACCATTTCTATCCCTTGTTTGTTAAGGCTGGATAGGACCTGAGGGGCTGATGGGGTATTGGGGAATGTTATATGTAGGAACCCGTAATCACTCTCTCTGCTTCACAATTGGATTAATGAAGAAATAACAAAGTAATGCATTCATTACATGAACCTCTCACTAACTACACTTCTCTATTATAGGAAAGAATAGTTCTATAACACTAAAATCTTGTCAGAATATGTGGGTTATCTGGACCAAATAATTTTAAGAGCTATTACCTATACAGAACATTGAGGACATCAAGTTCTTAATATAAGATAGAAGTAGTAAAAATTATCATAAGTACTGCATGGGTTGGTGTGAAAATAGCATGATTGATTTTTAATGAAACTACACTGCAAACTCTATCAAGTGCAATACAAATGTGGGTAATATTATTAGCATAACCACTTCCACAATTTGTAATAAATTGGGTATGTTTCAAGGAGAGTCATTTTAACTAAAATGTATTTAGCAATGTTTATCTCTTCTAGTTACTGAAAAATAGTTATATGATATGAACCCCACTTCCTCTTCCTTCTTTAACACAAAGGGGTTTCCAGACCTGAGTGATGGCTGCTGAGAACTGCACTGTGTTTGCTGACTTCATACTCCTAGGACTTTCTGGCAGACAGGATGTGCAGCGGGGGCTCTTTGTGCTCTTCCTGCTGGTTTATGGCATCACCGTGATCGCCAATCTAGGGATGATCCTGCTGATCAACATGGACCCCAGACTCCACACGCCCATGTATTATTTCCTGAGCAACCTGTCTTTCTGTGATGTCTGCTACTCCTCCACTGTCGCTCCCAAGATGCTGGTTGATTTTTTATCTGAGCTAAAGAGGATTCCATATAATGTATGTGTTGTTCAGATGTTTATTTTCGGGTTCTTTGCAGCTGCGGAATGTGTCATGCTGTCTGTCATGGCATATGACCGTTACGTAGCCATTTGTAATCCACTTCTTTATACAACTACCATGTCCAGGAGTGTCTGCATCCAGCTCGTGGCCATTGCCTACATTGCAGGTTTGGTGGATATGACCATCTTCTCCTATTGCACAACTCTATTGTCATTCTGCAATTCCAATGTCATCAATCACTTCTTCTGTGACTTCCCACCCTTACTAGCCCTCTCCTCCTCAGATACAAGCATCATTGAAATAGCATTGACCCTTTCCTGTAGCTGTGTTGTGGGGTCCAGCATCATCACTGTCCTCCTCTCCTACAGCTACATCATAGCTACTATCCTTAGAATGAACTCAGCAGAGGGCAGACGTAAAGCCTTCTCTACCTGTGCTTCCCACCTAACCGCTGTGGGGGTATTTTTTGGTACGCTCTTTTTAGTGTATTTCCAACCCAGCTTGAGTAACACCATGGACATGAACAAAGTGGCTTCTGTTTTCTACACAGTTGTCATCCCCATGTTAAACCCACTGATCTATAGTTTAAGGAATAAGGATGTGAAAGGTGCCCTGAGGAAAGCAGTTGGCAGGAAGTTATATCTTCGGTGAAAGCGTATTCACTCAAAAAGTTTTTGTTTAGAGATATTGAGAGCTCACATTCTGTTACTTTGACAAGTGTTCTGTGGAGCCTCCCAGTACACTTCTGCGTATTTCTTTACCTATATTTTTACCTAAATTGAATGTAGGATACAGTGATTATTAATCTTTTTCTCTTCAAACTAAGGCAGAGTATTAATATGTTTGCTTTACTGTTTTACAAAGAGGGTCTTTTTATACACTTTCTCTATTCATGGGTATGTCCCAGAGAGATATGGGCATAGTAGCATCTGCCTCCATGTCAATTACATTTATTTTACCTAAAGCTCCATTTTTTCAAAACAATGGGTTTAATAAAATTGCTCAATGAGAAAAGAGTTTTAGTGGTTTAAATTAGGTGTTACTGTTTTGTGAGGCTGTTTTTTGTTGTTGGTTATTTTTTGTCTTCTTCCTATGTGCTGGCATCTAACTATACATTTTCATCATAACACTTAGAAGTAATAAGTAGTAAATAAATTAATAAAACGAAATTTAAATTCTCCTGCCTTAAGTCAATGTTTTATAAATGCAAGACCCTTGACTGTCTTATTCAGCATTATTTATACTTTGCTATTTACAATGCTCATTTTCAGGATGCCATTCAAAATCATTCATTGCAGCAATCTTTACAATATTTACAAGATTTGGAATCGGCCCAAGTGCCTATGAGTAGATGACTGGATAAAAACAGCTGTGGGGCTTTTACACAAGAGAATACTACTCAGCCACACAAAAAGAAGGCAATCTTACCTTTTGCAACAGAATAGTTGGACCTGGAGATTATTATGCTGAAGTGAAATTAGCCAGTCAGGGAAGGGCAAGCACCATATGATTTCACTAATATGTGGAATCTAGTGAACAAAATAAATTAACAAAGTGGAGACATACTTATGGACACAGAGAACAGACTGACAGCTGTCAGAGGGGAGGGAGTTAGGGGCTGGATGAGAAAGGTGAGAAACTAAGCAAAGAAACAAAAGAAAGACTCCTGGACACAGACAACAATATGGTGATTACCAGAGGGAAGGTACGGAGGGAGTAGGAGAAGGTAAAGGGGGATAAATGGGATGGAAGGAGACTTGACTTGGGGTGGTCAACACACAATACAATATACAGGTGATGTATTGTAGAATTGTGTACCTGGAACCTGTATTTTATTATCAACGTCAACCCAATAAATTCAATAAAAATTACTGAATGAATTGATGTGTGTCTCCTGCAAGACTGATAGAAAAAGGAGCCTTTGACCCTGGCTGGTTTGGCTCAGTGGATAGAGCATAGGCCCTCAGACTGAAGAGTCCTGGGTTTGATTCTAGTCAAAGGCACGTACCTAAGTTGCAGGCTCAATCCCTGGCCCTTGTCACTGGGGTGTGTGTGCAGGAGGCAACCAACTGATATGTCTCTCTCACATCAATGTTTCTCTCTCTGTGTCTCTCCCCCTCCCTTCCACTCTCTCTAAAAATCAGTGGAAAAATATCCTCAGGTGAGAGTGAACAAAAAAATAAGAGAAGCCTTTTTCAATGAAAAAAAACAAAACAAAACAGAAACAGAAACTTTCCTTGTTAATTTTATCCCAGTATGTTCATCTTCATAAAATCCAACTATATTTCTTCTTTTGGCCTAAGCTGAGTAAGTATCAGATACAGGGCTCATTTGATGTAGAGGACTTTTTGTATCCATTAATTCTGATCATTCTGGCCACTCTGCGCAGTGAGGCCTGGGGGTCCTGCAGCTTGGTGCAGCGCGGAGGAGGCTGGTCCTGGCGGAGAAGGTGGGTTGCAGCAGGGAAGGGCAGTTGGGGGCGATCAGGCTGGCAGGCAGAAGCAATTAGGGGCAACCAGGCAGGCAGGCAGGCGAGCAGTTAGGAGCCAGCGGTCCCGGATTGTGGGAGGGATGTCCGACTGCCGGTTTAGGCCTGATCACTGTGTAGGACATCCCCCGGGGGTCCCAGATTGGAGAGGGTGCAGGCCAAGCTGAATTTTGTGCAGCCATACATGAATTTTGTGCACCAGGCCACTAGTTTATTTTAAAACTAGAAATTTGTACTTTTGACCTGGATCACTCATTTTTCCCACTCCCATTCCCATCTGAGGTAATGTTCAATCCTCCAATCTTTTTTCTATATCTAGAGTTCATATTTTTGGTTCATTTATTTTGTTTTTCAGTTCCAAATATATATAATATTATATGGTAGTAGTCTTTCTCTAACTTATTTCAATTAACATAATGCCCTTAAGGTCCAACTATGTTGTAGCAGAAAGCTCAATTTCGTTCTTTTTTATTATTATTGTTGAGAATATTACAGATGTCCCCCATTTTCCCTCTTTGCCCCCCTCCACCTGGCTCCCGCCCCACCCCTGGCCTTCACCATATTATCTGTGTCCATGGGCTTTTCAAATATGCATATAAGTTCTTTGGTTAATCTCCCAGCCTAACCCCCCTTTCCTCCTGATATCTGTCCATCTGTTCCATGCTTTGTTAACAAAACTAAGTAATTAAGTATTGAGTAATTTGTAAAGGAATCATTTGATATCTGCTTACTCAGATAAATAACCTATTTAATCTAATGGACAATAATATTTCCTGTTAGACCTGTGTGAATTTGTCAGAACTCCTTTGTCATTAGTATAAGGAAATTAAATATTTCACTTATTTACATTGTAATCAAATTTCATAAGTAAATGTTTTTATCTCTGTGCAAGAAATATCATTGTATACATTAATTTAATATTTGCTCCTGTTTTTTCAAATAATAAGAGATACACTATAAATACCATTATGTATAAATCCAAGTCCATATGGATCACATACTGAAATATACATCTAGAAAAATATGTGAACACCATCCACAATCAAATTTTCATCTATCAACAGATACACACATACATAATGTTTCCAGAAAAAAGACAGAATTGTAGTCTGGCTGGTGTTGCTCAGTGGTTGAACATCAAACTATAAACCAGGAGGTCACTGTTTGATTCCTAGTCAGGGCACATACCTACGTTGCAGGCTCAAACCCCAGTAGGAGGCATGCAGAAAACAGCTGATTAATGATTTTCTCTCATCATTGATGTTTTTATCTCTTTCTCCCTCTCTCTTCCTCTTTGAAATCAATAAAAATGTATATTTTCAAAAAGACAGAAATACATGTTTCTCAGGAACATTTATTTTACCTTTTATTTTAATTTAAAAAACTTAAATTACAATAATGTGACAATTTGCACAAAGTCTGTTGTTTTCACTTTCTTTTTTTATCATGTCTTGTTTGCTTTCAAGAAATGTGTCCTATGCAGAGTTCACCCACACATATGGATTATAAGTGCTGTGGCAAGCCAAAGAGGAAGAGTGATAGAATAGTTCTATAAGGAGTATTTCATGTGGCAGAAAACACTAAACATGATGTACACCCAAACTGTAGCATTATAATTTTCATTTATTAGTTTCTATGAAAAATTATTGTCAGTGATGAAATCAATTCTGTTTTCTTAGGGAAAACATACAAAACTACCCATCCTATTGGACATCTATTTGTGTTAGGCTCACAGGCTGTCTCTGAAATGTTGTTAAATGTTTTCTAAGGTTTTTGTGGCAGGGATGTTTTCATTTCTGTTTTCACTTACTTTACTTAATAGATAAATATATGTATACTAGAGGGTCGGTGCACAAATTTGTGCATGGGTGGGGTCTCTCGGCCTGGCTGAGGATTGGAGACTGATCAGGGCCTGCTGGCCTGGGGGAAGGGTCTACAGGAGGTTGGCTGTGGAAGTGCACTGACCACAAGGGGCAGCTCCTGCATTGAGCATCTGCCCCCTGGTGGTCAATGCACGTCATAGCTACCAGCCAGTTGTCCAGCCATCTAGTCATAATGTTCGCTAAGGCCTTTTTATATATAGATGACATCAAATGTTTATCTAATATATACATGTAGATATATAAATAAAAAACTTTAAAAGATTTCAGGATAACAAATCCCATTTACTATCAGATTATTGACAACTGCAGGATTTCATTATTAATTTTTAAATCAAGATAATACACTTTCAAGACATAGGCTAATTGTGAATTAATAAAGCATACAACTTTCATAGAACATTTTATTAAGTGATTAGCCTATATTTACTATGATACTGACTTGCTTATAGGACAGAGTCATATTTAGCAACCAGCAGCCCCTACTTTTCCTGTTTGCTGCATCAGGAAGCCTCATTAAACCTCATTATCTTTGGTAGTATTGTCATGTACTGAACTTATATGATGATAGTCATTGCCTCAAGAACAGACAACCATTTTCTGGAAGAAGGAGATGATAAGTAGACAGTTATCTATGCACTATTATGTTTGGAGGCAACAGTGATATAAAGAAAGCCATGCAACAAAGAAATATTTTTCACAATTGTTTGTGTCTGATATCTTAAATTATTTTGTAAATCTTCACCCACACCCCATAGTTAAAGAAAGCTGTTCTATTAGAACATAAATCCTTTGAGAAAAAATTTACATTACCCAATTTTCAGCAATATATTGCTACCCAGGTTATGCATTTAATGGGGACTGGGAGTTAGACTACCTGTCTGGAGGGGCTTCCATGTTTCCAGAGGTAAAGTTTGGATCCTGCCTCAGGGGAGTGCAGCCTGAGGAAAAGGACATCCCTGGGGAGGGAGTGCCTGCGGGGAAAATAAGTATGGAAGGGAATCAGAAGAAGGTGACCAAGAATGACCCCGCCTCCGCCAAATACATACCAGGGAGGCAGAGAATGGTGGTAAAGCTCTCAAGTACTATACATATAGCATTTTCTTACGTTTATCTGCTGGTATGTTGCTAGCAATTACTTAGGTGGTTTGAGATTTGCCGTAGCATCTCCCACAGGAGTACATCTGGTGTTTTAGTATTGGGATCATCACACACGCAAGAGCAATACACTGTGAAAAGACATTAAAACTAGTCAATAAGAGCAGTTTTACAAAATTAAAAATATATTGATTTCACTGAATTTTGCCTGAGATTATTCAACCGTTAGAAGCTAGGAATAACTAACTACATAGCAACACACAAGAAAAACAAGAAGAAACATAAAATTTCCTGAACTATTGGAGCGCACAAATTCTATACGCCTTACACATCTTATCTTTCTTATTGTTTAAACGAATTTTGCCTTTATAGATCTCTGGCAATTAAATTAACTCTAGTAATATTCAAGATGTATAGCTAATGTAATGAGTATTATACATTTTATAAATGATTCAAACTCAAAATAAAGTATTACTCAATAAAGGGACAATGCAAAAATAATCCCCCACAGCTGGCAGGTCGTACAACATAAAGAAATATGTCATAGTTTTCACATCAGCCTGTGGATTTCCCCTCTTTCCCTCATTCTGATGAACAGATATGGTCCTATTGACAACTCTACAGAAGCTGCATAAATAAAGGTTGGGAGTAAAAGGAACAGGACATTCTCTAATGTCACTGGAGGAAAGGACGCCAGTCTCCCTTGAAGTGTCCATAGCATTATATTAGTTAAAATTATAGAAAAAACTAAAGTACCCAATTTATAAAGTTTAAGTTGTAAGGGAAATTTATTACTAAAAGTATATATTTAAAACTTAAAAAAGCAAAGTAGTATTCACATTAGTATTCAATTTGCAACAATTTCTATTTGCTTTCTTATCACCAGAGATAGGGAATTTAGAGCTGGGAAGGTTATATAAACAAAACTTGTAACTTCTTCACTATCCCAACCCTAAAGTCTCCTTTGTCTTGTCTTGAATTTTTCACACATTTATTGTTTTTCTGTCTACATGGTATATAAACTGCGTCCTTTGTTCACCTCTTTGAGTCTCACATTTGATATGGGTCTCCTCTCCATGCAAAATTCTATTTGTCTTTCTCCTGTTAATTTGTGTGATGCCAATTTCCTATTAGGCCAGTCAAAGAAAACAGAACAGAAGAAGGAAAAAGTTTCCTACCCTTACACAGTCAAAAAAAAAAAATCCTTGCAATGAAGGCAGTTGATGTGTACTTGTGGGAAGGAATCTGACAATACTAATGAAAATAGCAATATGTGAGATGACCATATTTCTAAGTGAGAAGTGAAGGAGGTGTTTCAGAAGTGGAGGAAACAGGATAAACAATGAAAAGCAGATCAAAATCTAAGTTCATCAGACATCTGCTTTCACCAGAGGAGAATATAGACCCATGGTAGCATGAAGCACAGCATTCAAATAAAGTCTGTTAAATGTCTGACACTGACCAATTTACTCAAAGGAGTGAAGGATTAAAACTTTGAGCATTTGCTAAAGTTGTTGCAGCATTCACAGGGGAAAACACAGAAGCGGAATCTAATTAATCATATTCTCACAACACAGAGGAGTGGAGGCCGAGGCTTTAGAGATTTGTCCCAACAGTCATGAGGTAGAAATAAAATGCAATCTGCCTATTGTTGAAGTATCAGAGATAAGGACAGAAAGACTTGCTCATTTCAGGTAGGTTTCTGTACCTTATTATTTAAATGGGAAAGGCAGCTTAAAATAAAAACATATGTCAATTTCCACACTTTGTTTTAACTTCTTTTTTATCACATTTCTTTGTCTTGAAAAGGGATTTGTCCTTTTGGCCTCAGTCATGCAACCAATGAAGGTGAGTGATAAACTAGATCTGCAAAACGTGTTTCAGGTTTCAGTAAACACTAAGATGCCATACACCAAAACGGTAGCATAAAAAGTTTCATTTAGGTGGGCAAAGGGGTGGAAGATGGAGACATCTGTAACAGTGTCAACAATAAACATAAACTAAAATATAATTATAAAATAAAAATAATTATTTTCATTTACTAACATACAGAAGCATTGTCAGTGATAAAATCAAGTTTTTTTCTTTAGTGACAATATATAAAATTTCTATCATATTGGATATCATTAGTGTTAAAGCTCAAAGACTACCGCTGAAAATTTTAGTTCAGTATTTAGTGCAAGGATGTTTCCATCCTGAAATTCACTTGCTTATAAAAAAATTTTAAATAAGTATAAAATTTCAAATGATGTATATATCCACATATTCAATGTCTCAAAAATGTATACACACACTGTGAATCTTTGTTGATTCCAATGGGTTAAATCTGAAAAGAAAAAAAGAAACATCAATCCAGCTATCAGCTGTTAAAGTATCTACACATTTTGGGGGGTACCCTGTATATATAACTTTATAAGGTTTTATAAAAATAAGGATTATGGACTAGCAGATGATAAAAAATGGCAGGATTTCAGTATGAATTTAAAAACTTTAGTAGCTTATTTGTAGTTTTGAGATAGGTTTGTGAAATTGGTAAGGCATACTACATTCAGAGAATATTTTAATTAAATAATTATTTTTTATTTTCCTAAAAAACTACTTTACTTATAGTATAGATATATTTATAACAACATGCAGTGCCTTCCTTTCCTGTTTCATGTCACAGGGAGCCTTGACTAAACCTGTTTTCCTTGGTAGCACTGTCATGCACTTATATGACAATGGCCATCTCTCAGGATCAGATAACCATTTTCTGGAAGAAAGACTTTATAACTAGACAATTGTTCACTTAGTATTATGTTGAGGGGCACCAGTGATACCAGCAAAGCCATGTCCATACAGATTTTTTTTCATTTATTTAATTTAAATACATGTACTTAGCTATAAATACAATAAAATGTAAACATGGGTTGGGGAGGTGGTAGATCATTTTTATTATTTTTGTTGTAACCTTTCCTTTTGTATATTTTATAAAATATATTCATTTTTAGATGGGAAACATTTTTAATATATTTTTTATTGATTTCAGTGCAGCGGTTCTCAACCTGTGGGTCGCAACCCCTTTAGTGGTTGAACGACCCTTTCACAGGGGTCGCCTAAGACCATCCTGCATATCAGATATTTACATTACGATTCATAACAGTAGCAACATTACAGTTATGAAGTAGCAACGAAAATAATTTTACGGTTGGGTCACAACATGAGGAACTGTATTTAAAGGGCCAGAAGGTTGAGCACCACTGTTTCAGAGAGAGGGAGAGATAGAAACATCAATGACGAGAGACATTCATTGATTGTCTGCCTCCTGCATGTCCCCACCAGGGATGGAACCCGCAACCCAGGCATGTGTCCCGACCGGGTATCAATCCCTGACTTCCTGGTACATGGGTCAATGCTCAACCCCTGATCCAGTTCGGCTGGGCATAAAATACTTTTTGCTCATCTGTCTAGAGAAGTTTAGGCTAAGGTTTTGGAAGGCTGAACATTAGTCACTGGATTATTATGTATATATTCTTTTTTTGTCTTTCATCTATTCTCAACTCTACTTTCTTTATATTCCCACAGAAATGAGAAGGTCACTGATGATATTATATACAGCAATTGATTGGGTAAAATATAACAGTGGGATGTAGGATTCCATTGGCCTCCCAAAGACCACCAACACCACTGAAGGAGAACTTGGAGATGTTCATGTTAAATAGGGATCAATGAAAACAATAAAGCAATATTACAATTTCGAGGGATGTGGGATGGGGTTATAGTTTAGACATGAATCTTTCAGGGGTAATGGGACTGTGCACCAGTGAGTATTTTTAAGTATGTCTTACAGATCTGACCTGTTGGTGAATAGATCATATGGATTCTAGCAGATTAGAGTTGAAGGGCTTACACAGTAGTTGGTACTCTCTTTGTTTCCTTTCAGTCATATATGTGAATAGTATCGCAAAAACTTTCCATCATTTCCCCTGAGCAACAGCTGCTGTCAGAAGAGACCTGGTTAGCGCTAGCATCAGGGACCCTCCAAAACTACTCCAGCAAGCATCACCCTCACTGCTCCACTGGGTCCTGGATCAGAGACCATTGCTATCCCTTGTTTGTTAAGGCTGCTTAGAAACTGAGGAGTTGATGGGGTATTAGGTGAACATTATATCTAGGAACCTATAATCACTCTGCCTATTTCACAATTGGATTAATGAAGAAATAAAAAAGAAATATATTCATTACCTGAACCTCTCATTAACTACACTTCTCTATTACAGGATAGAATAGTTCTACAACACTAAAAAGAAAAACATTATTGTCAGAATATGTGGGTTATCTGGACCAAATGAATTTTAGAACTATGAGGACATCATGAAGATCTATGAGGACATCATTTAGAACTATGAGGACATCATAGAACAGAACATTGAGGACATCAATTTCTTAACATAAGATAGAAGTAGTAAAAATTATCATAAGTTCTGCATAGGTTGGTGTGAAAATAATATGATTGATTTTGAATGAAAGTGCACTGCAAACTCTAAACAAGTGGTTCTCAACTTTCTGGCCCTTTAAATACAGTTCCTCATGTTGTGGCCCAACCATAAAATTATTTTCGTTGCTACTTCATAACTGTAATGTTGCTACTGTTATGAATCATAATGTAAATATCTGATATGCAGGATGGTCTTAGGCAACCCCTGTGAAAGGGTCATTCGACCACCAAAGGGGTCGCGACCCGCAGGTTGAGATCCACTGCTGTAGACAGTGCTATATAAATGTAGGCAGTATTATTGGCATAATCACTTTATCAATTTATACTTACTTGGATATATACCAAGAGAGTCATTTTACCCAAAGCATACTTAGCAAAATGCTTATCTCTTTTTCTAATTACAGAAAAATAGTAATATGATATGAACCCCACTTCCTCTTCCTTCTTTAATATCAGGGGTTTCCAGACCTGAGTGATGGCTGCTGAGAACTGCACTGTGTTTGCTGACTTCATACTCCTAGGACTTTCTGGCAGACAGGATGTGCAGCGGGGGCTCTTTGTGCTCTTCCTGCTGGTTTATGGCATCACCGTGATCGCCAATCTAGGGATGATCCTGCTGATCAACATGGACCCCAGACTCCACACGCCCATGTATTATTTCCTGAGCAACCTGTCTTTCTGTGATGTCTGCTACTCCTCCACTATCTCTCCCAAGATGTTAGTTGATTTTTTATCTGAGCAAAAAAATATTCCATATAATTTATGTGCCATTCAGATGTACTTTTTTGGTGCTTTTGCAGATGTGGAATGTCTCATGTTGGCTGTCATGGCATATGACCGTTATGTGGCCATCTGTAATCCACTTCTTTATACAACTGCCATGTCCAGAAGCATCTGCACCCAGCTCGTGGCTATTGCCTACATCACGGGCTTGGTGGATTCGGCCATCCACACCTGTTTCACATTCCGATTATTATTCTGCAATTCCAACATCATCAATCACTTTTTCTGTGATATCCCACCCTTACTAGCTCTGTCCTCCTCAGATACAACCATCAATGAGATAGTGATGTTCACTTTCATTGGCTGTGTTGTGGGGTCCAGCATCATCACTGTCCTCCTCTCCTACAGCTACATCATAACCACCATCCTTAGAATGAATTCAGCAGAGGGCAGACACAAAGCCTTCTCTACCTGTGCCTCCCACCTAACTGCTGTGGCGATATTTTTTGGTACGCTCTTGTTCATGTATTTCCGACCCAGCACGAGTTACTCCATGGACACGGACAAAATGGCTTCTGTTTTCTACACAGTTGTCATCCCCATGTTAAACCCACTGATCTACAGCTTAAGGAATAAGGATGTGAAAGCTGCCTTGAAAAAAGCAGTTGGCACTAAGTTATGTTCTGGGTGAAAGTATGTTTACTCAAAAGGGATTTATTGAAGGAATCTGAGTACTAAGCTTTAAGTACTGTGGCATAGGTTCCTGTAGTCTCCAATACAAACTTCTGGGTGTTTCCCATTTCTTACCTTTGTGCCTGAAATGCAAGTAAGGTGCACTAATTATTGGTTTTAGCTTTTTCTCCCAACTCAGGGCAAGTAATTATAGGTTCACTTCACTCTTTTGCAAAGAGAGTCTTTTCATACTTACATTCTCTGTTCATGAGTATGTCCAAGAGAGACATCATGCAAATAGCAACTACTTCTCTTGTCAATTCAACATATCCTCCTTAAGATTATTTATATATATGGGGTTAATAAACTTGATCAGTCAAAAGGGAGGTTAAATGGGTTAAATTAGGTTTAGCACATAGGAAGGTTTGTCTCCTCCCCATATACTAGGTACATCACCCTATAAATATTCTATCCTAACACTTAAAGGGATAAAAATAGTAAGTAAATAAATAGAAATAAATCAGAAATCTCCTATATTCAAAGTTCCATGAAGGCACAACCCTTGCCTACTTTGTCGACCATCATTTCTCCTTTGCTATTAGTAATGCCCAGTTCCAGGACAGCTTTCAAAATGCTTGGTTAATATTATTGTGTAGGCTGAAATATGATGCAAAAAAGAATTCTCTTGTTCAATGTTATTCTATGATCTTCATCTTAGATGAAATCTATCTGAACTTCTTGTCTTTTGGTGTTGGCTGTGATAAGAATCAAGGGAAAATTATTTGATGTAAAAATATTCTTGGATCTTCTATTTCTCATCATTCTGGCCCAGTTATATCAATAGACAAACCCCATATCAGCAGCTCTAGATTTTTATCACACCTCACAGTCTTCACGTCAGCCTGTGGATTTCCCTTCTTGCCTCACTCTAGAGAACAGACATGATGCTATTGACAACTGGACAGAAACTGCATAAATGGAAGTTGGAGGATAAAGGACTGAGCCTTTCCAAAGGCCAATGGAAAAGAGGACTTCATTTCCCTTGTGTTCATAGCATTACACTAGTTAAAATAAATATAGAAAGCTAAAATACCCAACTGATAGAGTTTAAATTAAAAGATAGATTTATTAACTTAATAATGGTTCAGTGAAATAAAAACAAATAACAAGATAGTATTTGGATTGATATTCCATTTGTACCTATTTATATTTACTCTCTTTGTATCTGTGAAATAAACAGTAACTATATTTTAAACAAAGTATTGATGAGTAGATGAATATTAGGTAATCCTACAATCTATCCTAAAAACTAAGTTCATTGCATATATTGTTTGCACTGTGATCAATTAAGAATGTATCCAGTTATGAAAAACAACACAATTTCAGATTCTCAAGAGTATTCATTTTAATTTAGGTGGTGTCAAAAAAATAAACATGAAATAATGGGTTACACAGGTGTTTTATTTAAATCCTCTCCCATAATTTTATATATTCCTGTATTGTGTATCATGAGCTATTATGTACTTCAAACATCGTGAGAATAGAACAACACATTAAAAATATGCAGTTTTCAGCAAGTTACTAGTCTTGCATTACTGTTTGAACAGAAATTTAAGATAAAAATATTTCAAATATGTCTTTTAAATATTTTCTGAAGATTCTAATAGCCTTTACAGGTTGTTAGGATACCAGGTTTTTTGGGGGGTTTGTTTTTTAAATTATATTAACTAGAGGCTCTGTGCACAAAATTTGTGTGGTGGGGGGGGTGTCCCTCAGCCCAGCATTCATCCTCTCCAATCTGAGACCCCTTGGGGGATGTCCGACTGCCAGACAGGGATCGGGCCTAATCTGGCAGTCGGACATCCTTCTCACAACCTGGGACTGCTGGCTCCCACCCACTTGCCTGCCTGCCTGCCTGATTGCCCCTAACCACTTCTGCCTGCCAGCCTGATTGCCCCTAACCACTCCCTGGCCAGCCTAACTGCTCCCCTGCCAGCCCAAACACCCCCAACTGCCCTCGCCTGCTGGCCCAATCACCCCCAACTGCCCTCGCCTGCTGGCCCAGTCACCCCCAACTGCCCTCCCCTGCTGGCCCAGTCACCCCTAACTGCCCACCCCTGCAACCTGGTCCCCCTTAACTGCCCTCTCCTACTGGCCTGGTCCCCCCTAACTGCCCTCCCCTGCAGGCCTGGTCCCCCCCAACTGTCCTCCTCTGATGGCCTGGTCACCCCTAACTGCCCTCACTTGCTGGCCTGGTTGCCCCTAACTGCCCTCACCTGCTGGCCTGGTTGCCCCTAAATGCCCTCCCCTGCTGGCCTGATCACCCACAACTTCCCGCCCCTGCCAGTCATCTTGTGCCCACATGGGGGTGGCCATCTTGTGCCCACATGGGGCAGCCATCTTATGTGAGAGTGTGATGGTCAATTGGCATATTATCTCTTTATTATATAGAATTGCAAGAAAATGATAATGATGGGAGAAGGTATAAGATAACAACTAGACTTTGAAGTAAAACTGACATGAGTTCATATCTGAGTTCAAGTATTATATCATTTACTTGTCAGCTCTATGACCTTAGCCAATTAACTTCCTATCTGTCACTCAACTCCTGGCACTGAAAGAAAGAATGCTATATTGTCCATGGCATCATGCTCTATTCTTTGGTTGAGGCTTCATTACCCACAGATTTGGGGACATCCATATTAAACTAACTTCTAATAGTTCAGAACCAAATGTAAAATCTAGACATTGTTGAAAACTTGTCAGGCCCTTTTTCATCCTTTCTTAAAGAGAAAGAAATTTTGAGCTAATCACCTTCCTACAGGCATTTTTTACATCTTTGTTCCTTAAACTATAGATTAAGGGGTTCAACATGGGTATAATCAATGTATAGAACACAGAGGTCACTTTGTCAATATCCAGTGAATGATCAGTGCTGGGACGCAAATAAATGAAAATGAGGGTCCCATGGTAAATAGTGACCACAGTCAGGTGGGAAGCACAAGTGGAGAACCCTTTTCTTCTTCCCTCGGCAGAACCTGTTTTAAGAATAGCTGCTATGATGCAGACATATGAGAGAAGAACTGTGAGAAGACAGATAGCTTCCACCAAACTAGCAAAGACTACCAGGACAATGTCATGCTTGTAAGTGTCAGTGCAGGACAAAGAAAAGAGCGGGGAGATATCACAAAAAAAGTGGTTAATTTCTTTGGAGCAGAAAGACAGATGGAAAGTATTAGTGGTGTGAATAACTGAGCTGATGGTGCCCCCCAAAAATGCTCCAATAGCAAGCTGACAGCAAATCCTCTTAGACATAATAACAGTATACAGCAGTGGGTTGCAGATTGCTATATACCGGTCATAAGCCATGGCAGCCAAGAGGAAAGATTCTGTGTCAACCAAAGAGCAGAAAAAATATAACTGTGCAACACAGCCATGGTAAGAAATGGTCTTCTTGTTGGAAACCAAGTCCACAAGTAATTTGGGGGCAATGACAGAAGAGTAGCATGCATCTATGAAAGACAGCATGCAGAGGAAAAAGTACATAGGGGTGTGCAAGTGGGAACTGGTTGTGATTAACAAAACCATCCCAAGGTTCCCTATCAGGGTAACAGAGTAGATGGAAAAAAACACAGCGAAAAGAACATTCTGAAGTTCCGGATGGTCACTAAATCCCAAGAGAAAGAACTCAGACATCACAGTGCCATTCTCCAACTCCATTCTCTGCAGTGCTCCTGAACTCCTGAACTTGAGGCAGAGTAATGATGGCAATAGTAATAATAAGTTCAACACTGATGAAAAATAGAAAAGAAAATTATCAAAATAAATAGAAGAGTAATTTTAAATCTACTTTAGCATCATGATAACTCCTAGGCATTTCTACAGTTAATGTAGTATAATGCATAGATTTTCTTTTTTATTAAATTGATACATTTCACTTCTCTTTTTGCCATTAAGTTTATTGGTGTGACATCAGTTAATAAAATTAAAGCTATTTTCCACATTAAATGGCACCACCATCAAACCAGTTGTTGAACTCTAAATCTGGGCTTCCCTCTTTTATTTTCTTCAACTCCCTCATCTTCCACCAATGTCAAGTAATAGAAGTTAACCACTTTATTACATAGCAAACTCTGAATAAATAGCCTCTGTTTTTATTTGTGTTGTTTTTATTTCCACAACAGATAAAGCATTATTGTTTAAGGTGAAGCCTTTTATAGGTAAAGATATTTCTCACCTTGAGACCTGCATTCTCTTCTAAAGAACAAAGGAACTCCTTAGAGTTGTTTGAAATCCACTGTTAACAGAAAGAAGTTCTGAATTAGTTATAAAAGTGGCTGATTCCTAGCTCTGTCACCTAATGTTGTGAAACCTTAGACAGGCCAATTAATCACTGAGTTTCAGTTTCATGATCTATAATAGGAGAACAACAGTCCCTTTCTTATCAATTATTTGTTAAATTCTCTTCTCCAGCCTCCATATCCTCAGCATCTTGTGATTTCTCTGTTCTAAGTTGGCAACCTAGCAATTCTGTCAATTCATACATTTTATTTTATCTGGAATCTGAGCTATGGAATATAGCTAGAGAAACCCCCATGCTTACAAATCCATTAAATTCAATCCAGGCAATATGATAATGATATCCAGGAATGTTTCTATGTTGTCTATAGTGAAAAATGGTGAAAGATGTTGAAAAGTCTTTTCTATCTACCTCTCTGAGTTATCTCTGCCTTTCTTTGTCTTTGCTCTAGTTTACAAATCTTTAAGTTGTAGATAATTGATAGCAATTCGAGTGATAGTTGACTATAGACATGCACAGTTTGTCCAGTGTAGACAATTGATTTCCCTCCCCCACTGTGAGAAAAGCCAATCTTGTATTTATTTGTAGAATACCTGATCTATAATTCTTTGAGTTATCTTTTAAACCAATGAATTAAGTAAAATCTTTGACACATGTTCATTTTATAATTATATAAAATTCACCACTTTAAGTCACATGTATGTGTGTGTATATATATATGATTTATATTATGTATATTTATATATAATTGTTCTTTAACATTTCATATTTATACACATTTGTTTCCCTCATTTAATAACTATTGCAAACCTTCATATTTTTTTTAAGTCTCATTCTATGACCTTTTTCTCACTACCAGAAAATAATTTCTATTTTGTGGAGAAAATATAGAATACCAAATAAGTTATCCTCAACTTTCTCATATTATCATTGTATAGCACTTGAATTCATCAGTAATTTGCTCTCTCCCTCCTTTCCTTTTCTGGGAAAATTGTGTCCCTCCTCTCTGAGTTAATATCTTCAACTTTGCACCACTGAATTCTGACTACTTATGTCAATTAAGATATTAATTATTGCTATTAATCTTTACTATTATTAATAATATTTCTCTCATAAACTGTCAGCACATAGCAACACTGAAGTCAATTTCATCCTCAAAAATATTGCCCTGTATCTACTTTTACTTATTTTCCTTCATTCATTTCAATGTTTCCTTCCAGGCATCTGCACTGGTTTCCACTTTCTCACTTCAGCTTACTAAGTGAGGTAGGATTTTGGTCTGAACAATAGCAAATTCTTTTTGGTCCACATCCCAAACTACATCCTACATGTTAAATCTAATATTTTAAAATGTATAATAAAATTTATTTCTCTACTCCCTGTGATAGCTTTGATGTCTCCTTTCTTCTTTAAATCCCCTCCAATAATCCTGAGCATTGTTTTAGGAATATCACATATTAAACATGCTTTTTTTTAGTTGTTACTCTATTGTTTTTGTTGAAAATACCTTGATGATTTAAAAGCTGTGTTATCCCAGGAATTTTTCCTCAAAACATCAATTTCCTATGTGTAAAGTAAGTGACTATAAGAAGATAAGCACCTAAAACCTCATCAAGCTCTTATATCCTAGGGTTAAGGTAAAAACACTTACCAGGTCATTATCTTTTTCACTCACCTTCTTACTACACTGTTGTCAGTATCAGTTCAATTTTTACTGGAAAAATTAATTGTGTGACTTAAAGATTAAAAACTGACCATTGCCAAATTTGTTATAATCCATTTGGGTAGGCCTGTGCTGCTAGAAGAAGAAAGTTGTGCCTCCCTTAGGAAGGCTGTGGTTCCCTTAGATAATGCAAGACCTTTTATATTTTGCTTTGAGGCTTTGAAATTAACTTTCTGAGCTCACATCAAATCCCAGGAACACACACTCTGATATCCAAATCCCAGTGGAAAAATTTATGTGAGCAATTAGACAGTTCTACTGAGGAGCTGATTAAACAAAAATGAAATGATGTAATGTGTTTTTCTACACCTTGAGAGTGTCTCCAAAAATATTGGCTCTCAAAATAGTAAATTGTTATACATAGAATTGGATTATGATATTTGCATCTAATTTGATTTAACCAGCTCAAAGCAATTTATGAAACAACAGAATATGCTATATGATAAGATGATGGAAAAATTCAATAGCTAGCCATGAACACTTCACCAAATCCCATTTTGCTGGGAAAGAAGCAAAAATGTATCTATCAGGTTGTTGAGAATTAGAGATCTTGAAAGTCAACGTGTAGATGAAAAACCAATTACAAACAAAGTTAATAACTCTGGTATGTGTTATATGTGCATCATGTTGAAACAGAATTCTGCCTCCCCAAGGCCAGAATAGACCCTAGAGTCTGCATTCAATAAGTACATTTACTGTGTGAATATGTTGGGTCAGGCAGTGTTCTACAGAGAAAAGGATAATTTCAATGGAACATTAAGGATTTTGACAAGTACGCAATGAGGAGAAAAATTTAAGCTTCTATCTTTCCAGAGGATTAATCTCAGAAGAAAGAAACTCTTCTTTCCCAAAAACTCCAGGAAAATCCCACACTTAAATCACTAGTACCCTAGTGTCCACTCAGAAAGCAATCACTGGGTCTTCAATGGCTAGCCACGAACATTTCACCAAATCCCACGGGTGCAAACACAAAGACTCACCAAGAACAGGAGAGGCTGGGTGCCCACCAGAAAATTGAACAGCAATTAGTAAGGGGATGATAAACACTATATCAATTCCTATAGTTTGCAAGTAAGGGAGTAGCCAGATTATATATGTAAAGTAAAATCACTAAAAGAAATAGGAAACTTTTATGTGCTTGCTATTCAAATGTGTCTGAGGAGCACTCAGATTTCCTTGGCTATTCCCAGACAACTGGGAGTGTTACCTATAAAAATACTTTGGGAAGAAAATAGAAATCTGACATTCCAAGGTTTTGTGAAGCTGAATATAATGTGACTTCTTTTTTGCTAATAAAACAAAACAACCAGCTTTTAGATACCAAAAGTATGCCTACATCTTCATAAGATATGGAGACCAATAATTATCCATGCTAAAGTAAGAGTAACTTTGTGCCCCTAAAGCCCTAAAATCAAAGATCTCTGAAAAAGGACATAATAGGTTCTGGAAAGCAACTGGCTAAAATTTGAGGGCCTGGTTAGCTATAAAGAGTTCTTAAATACAGACAAGTTCAATACTGAAGGTTCCTCTGAGAGACTAGAACTCAAGCATATTCACACATTCTAGGTTAGTGACGCCAGATCAGGATTTGCTCTCTAGGTGAGATTTGACGATGTCTAGAGACATTTTTGCTTGATAAGAATAAATGAGACGAAGGGACAGGGGTGGGCAAACTTTTTGACTCGAGGGCCACAATGGGTTCTTAAACTGGACCGGAGGGCCAGAACAAAAGCGTGGATGGAGTGTTTGTGTGAACTAATATAAATTCAAAGTAAACATCATTACATAAAAGGGTACGGTCTTTTTTTTTTTTTTTAGTTTTATTCATTTCAAACAGGCTGGATCCGGCCCGCGGGCCGTAGTTTGCCCACGGCTGGCTAGCATCTAATAGGGAGGGGCCAAGGATGCTGTTAGTACCCCTTAATGCACAGGAAAAAATCCTATAGAACAGAATTGTCTGGTCCTGAATGTCACAAGTAATAAGGTTGAAAACCCCTGTTCTAATTAGAAGACCAGAGGTAAACTATTTTCTCCTTTCATCTTAAAATGCAAATTCTCATAGGTGATGTGGGAAATCTCACTCCATTGAAAGTATTTGAGTGCTGGCTGGTGTTTCTTAGTGGTTAGAGTGTTGGCCTGCCAACTGAAGGGTCATGGGTTTGATTCCAGACAAGGGCATTATCTGGGTTGCAGGTTCCCTGCCCTACTTGGGGCATGTGTGGGAGACAGCCAATTGATGTGGCTCTCTCACATTGATGTTTCTCTCTCTCCTCTCTCTCCCTCCCCTCCTCGCTTTCACTCTCTCTAAAAAAAAATCCATGGAAAACATCCTTTAGTGAGGATTAACAAAAAATAAAAAGTATTCAAAAACCAATGCAGAACCATGCCATTTTTATCATAAGTGGAACATATCTTCATTTTTTTAGTCCTTACTTATTTAAAAAACACTGAGTAGCTGTCTTTGCCAGTAATACTGGAATATTTTAAATGACCCTTGCTCTCAAATGTTCTTATTAAGGAGTATTCATAAGTGTGTATTTAATGCTCCAGGTCCTTGCAGTATGTTATATTTAAGTTCAACAATAAGACTTTGAGGCTGGCAGGTTATCCCCAGTTTATATTTGAGAGACCCAAGATTAAGTAAATTTGAGCATATTCCTCAAAATAACTCATCAAGATCTGAATTGGCCCCCAGGTGTTTAATCTCAGGTCAAGTGCTCTTCTTTACTATATTGCATTGAATAAGGGACCTTAATAAATATATGGACAATAACAAATACCAAAGGATATGTTAAAAAGTAATGAAACAAATGAAGCATTAACATTGCAGAAACATAGGAAAGGTATCTTATGATTTAGCCTTAAACAGATGGGTGTGTTACGCTTTAAAATGTACCCTCATATATTTCAGGTGCTAATCCCTGGAACCTGAAAGTGTCACTCATTTGAAAAAAAGGTTGTTTAGAGATGTGATTAGGTTAATGGCACTGAGATGAGGAAGTTATTCTGCATTATCCAGGTGCTCTCTAGATGCCATCACAGATGTCCTTAGAAGAGAGAGGCAAAATGTTGTTTCATACACACACACACACACACACACACACACACACACACACACAACCCACACACATGAGAAGATCTACTAAAACTGGGACATAGAATGGTTTGAAGATGTTAGCTTTAAAGATTAAAATGATGTGGTCACGGGGACTCTTTCCCCCCTTCCTACGTGGAGTCTGAGTTGTGAGAATCTTTCCCTTTCTCCACGTGGGAGTCTGTACTTGTTCTTCATTAAATTTCCACCTTTGCTATACCCGCCCCATAAAAAAGAAAAGATATGGCCACAAGTCAAGGATGTCTGCAGCCACCAGAAGCTGAAATAGATAAAGGATTGTCCCCTAGCCCCAGAGAGTGGTGTAGTATTCCTGACACCTTGATTTTGGCCCAATGCTATTGATTTCAAATTTATGAACTCAAGAACTATAAGAGAACTAAGATCTATTATTTAATCCACCAAATTTGCAGTAATTTTATTCATAAGCCATAGGAAACTAATAAATAGGTTTAGAATATAATAAATTTAGAAAATATAGTGAATGCTTAACATAATTTCAGCCAGAGTCAATTTTAAAAATTAACAAAGACATAGAAACTTTAAAAAGGTGTGGAATCAAATGCATGATCTACTTGCTTAATCCAATATTAAAGTAAAAGAGAGAACAAAAGGTAAAAGTAAAAACTAGCAATAACAACTGATAATGTATTAATCAGTTATACCATCTATTATGCTAAGAACTAAGATACAGCATTTAATTTTTATGAAAATGTTATTATATTAGAGTGTTATTATCTCTATTTTGCAAAAAAAAAAGGTTTTAAAAGTTCTAAAATTATACTCTTTCAATAGAAAGGATACTAAAAAAGAAAATAATTATAAATGACTGAAAAGTAGTACACCAAATACCCATAAACACATAGGAAATTCACTTCAAATTTTCCTGAGAAAACACATAATATGAGACAAATGTATACTCATGCCATGTTAAAGTGTGAATTCAGTTTAAAAAAATAGTTGTATTCATTAAGGATAATAAAGACATGTGTCTATGTGCACTTTGCTAGAAATATACTGATATTACCTCAAAACAAAAAATTCATGCTAACAATACCACACCCAAAACCCATTCAAAGCAATTAGATATTGGAGAACAGCAGCAAAGGAAGCAGATGCAGCTGAACTAGCCAATAAAAATAATAAGATATAGCTTTAAACTAAAGCAACAAATGAACAAACAAGAAAAACTAACAAAAACTTGTAGACATCCAGACGGCATGCTGGTTACCAAAGGGAGAGGTGTGGGGTGTATGACAGGGTAAAGGGGGTCAAATATATGGTGATGGAACAAGATTTGACTTTGGGTGGTGGGCAAAAGGATAATGTGTCAGAATTGTACACTTGAAACCTATATGATTTTTTAAAAATATTTTTTATTTCAAAGAGGAGGGGAGAGGGAGCGAGAGAGGGAGAGAGATAGAAACAATGTTGAGAGAGAATCATTGATTGGCTGCCTCCTGCACGCCCCCTACTGGAGATCTATCCAGCAACCCAGGCATGTGCCCTTGACTGGAATCAAACCCTGGACTCTTCAGTCCATAGGCCAATGCTCTATCCACTGAGCCAAACCAACTAGGGTGAAACCTATATAATTTCATTGACCAACTAGAGACCCAATGCATAAAATTCGTACAAGGGGCTCAGCCCTTGCAGCCCCAGCTGCCTTGGCGGCCCTCACAGCCCCTCGAAGCCCCTCACAGCCCCTTGCAGCCCCTCGCAGCCCCTCACAGCCCCTCACAGCCCCTCGCAGCCCCTCGCAGCCCCTCGCAGCCCCTCGCAGCCCCTCACAGCCCCAGCTTTGTCCCAAAGGTCATCCAGACGGTTGTTCTGCCGTTTGGTCTAAATAGCATATTAGCTCCTTATTATATAGGATGTCACACCAACAAATTTCAATAAATTAATTGATCAAAAAATAATTGCAGGCAAAAAAATATTATTAAAATATGGCTTTAATAAGACAGAAGCATGGAAAACAAGAAAGCATGCATAGATCTCTAGTATGTAAAATCCCCCCTTTTGCTTTTCTGTAATGTTCATCCCACTAAGCTCTCTTTAAAAATCTCTGATGAAACCCTTAATTAGCTAAAAAAAGAGCTCCTCAAAACTTTCTTGAAAGCTTCTTTCACATCCTTGTTCCTCAAGCTGTAGATCAGGGGGTTCAGCATGGGAATCACGACAGTGTAAAACACTGAAGCCACTTTGTCAGTATCCACACTGCTGCCAGAACTGGGCCGGCAATAAGAGAAAAGGATTGCTCCTTGTAAAACAACGATGGCTGTGAGGTGGGAGGCACAGGTGGAAAAGGCTTTGCGTCTTCCTTCTGCAGAGTGCATCCTCAGGATGGTGATGAGAATAAACAAGTAGGAGGTGAGGATGATGACAATTGTGATGATCTCATTGAAAGTGGCTACAATGTAAAGCAGCAGTTCATTCATAGAGACATCAGAGCACGCAAGAGATAAAAGAGGAGGCAGATCACAAAAGAAATGGTTAATCACATTTGATCTAAAGGATGGGATCTCAAGAGCTAAACACAAGTGAATCAGAGAACACACAGTCCCACCGAGGTAGCAGCAAGACACCAGCTCCACACAGAGAGTCCGGGACATGGTGACCATGTACAGCAGTGGGTTGCAGATGGCCACAAAGCGGTCATAGGCCATCACGGCCAGCAGGAAGACCTCAGTGATTCCATAAACACAAAATAAAAAAAACTGTACTATGCATCCCAGGAAGGAGATGGTTTTATCCTTGTTTAGAATGTTGAACAGCATCTTTGGCACGATGATTGTGGAGTAGCAAAAGTCCACAAAGGACAAGTGGCTCAGGAAAAAGTACATGGGAGTGTGAAGGCGAGAGCTGACCTGAATCAGTGCGATCATGCCCAGGTTGCCCAGAACCGTGACTCCATAGATCAGAAGGAACAGCAGGGAGAGAAAGACTCTCAGCTCAGGGACATCAGATAATCCAAGAAGAATGAACTCTGTCACAGAGGTGCAGTTCCCCTCCCCCATTTCCACACCTGTCAGGTTTAGAAAACCAAATGATAGGTTTTGTGTGTCTTCTGAAATGGAAATTATAAAGCAAACACAGATTTATATTTAATTAAGAAAAATGTCACATTGATGTCAAACAGTATATTTGACATGCAATTGTCAAATAATTATAAACGTTCAGTGTTTCAGATCTCACTGACAAAATTTAAAGTATTAGCAGAAACCTTTATGAGTCCCAACTGTTATCTACCATAAGAAATTGAGTTAATGAGTTAACTTAGGTGTTTGATAGTCTATATACAGATCCAGGGATATACTTTGAAGCCACATGAGATCAACTCCCATTCCCTGAAAATAAAAAATGTTGTAAATTCTGTTCAAGTTAGATTACAGCTATTGTGATTTTATATAATATACACTAATATTTTTAGGTCAATTTATCAGTAGCATAAGGTTTCAGCTGGTGAAGTTCTCTACCATTTTCTTGTTGGGAAATGTGACAAATCTCTTTGAGATTAGTGGCTCATGAGTACTCTTGAAATTGGAAATTATGCAGAATGAAAAAAAGGCATTTAAAATATATACTGAAAGCCATCATCATTTTTACTTGTCAATTTAACAAAGTGGCTTAATTACATATAATGGTAGTGGTCAATATCAATAATGACTCAGAAAAGTATAACTATCATAGAAATTTTTCTGGAAATAATTAGGCAACATATATCCTTAACCCTGACAATAATAAAAGCTACATGATATATTTATGAGAGATTTTATTTTTAGTATGGGATTATAAGAAATATTTAATTACATTTACAATTATTAAAAACGATATCCATAGCTACATTGCAGCATTGTTTATTATATTCACTATGGTAAAAATTATTGTCAATAGATCAATTGTTAATCTACAATATATTGTATCTCAGGCAAATAGTTATCAAGTTATTTGAAATGACCTTGTGAAGATGGTTATTTAAAAATAACAGCCTAATTCATGTAGTGTATATATATAGATTTAAATAAAATATATATGTTGAAGTATGAATACCTATGGTAGAATTATCATGTTATCACTTTTATTTGGCCACAACCTTAAAAGATAAATATTTTACCCACATACAGACAGAGGTAAGTGAAAACTCTCCTAAGTTCTCTCTAATTTTGGGGAAAATCATTACATTGTATATTCTATAAGTTCAATTTACCAGTCAGACTTGTCCTTAAAGAAAAGTCATATGGAAGGTGAGAAATTTTATTCTCTGCCCTCCTTCCTAGAGGAGTATACACTTGACATCATACACATATATGTAAAAAAACTCAAGTAAAGAGATTCTGGATTGAAAACATAACCTGTTTCGTACTTTCTCCATATCTTGATCTAATTTTAAAGAAGTGAAAGCAAATCACCTTGCTGAAGTCAGGGTTTTCTCATTACGTGACACCCCCCCCCCCAAAAAAAAACACCCTAAAAAAAAAACCAACCTGAATTATTAGCCCACTTCAGAGTTAAAACAGGAAAATTAACTTGTAAACACTTCTTCCTAATGTTCTAGGCTGATAATAAGAAACTAGTTCATGGTAAACACAAAACAAATATAAAAGAATTCACCTCATTTACTGAGCAGAGATAGTCTACACGTTCTGATTCACTATAACCAACACAGGAACACATAAGTTCAACTCTTATATTTAGGGTGACAATTAGGGAGCTCCTTTATAAAATCTTGATTCCATGAGAGAAATTGGTATGGAGAAAGGTAGAAAGAGATTGAGAGAGGGAGATGGAAAGGAAGAGAGAGAGAGAGAGAGACTACCATTTGTTTCCTCTGTATTCTTTCATACACATCAATGTTTGGTGTTCCAGAGGAAATTGTTCTAATTTCACCATCAACTGTCTTTCAGTACTAAAAGACAAAAGCATTTGAATAGTAAGTGCACAGGAATATAGTCTGTGAAATCATTCTCTAAGTAGAAGCCAGATGAGTTAAATATATTCTTAAATAATTGTTTGCTGAGGAAATATATCAATTTCTATTTTCAATTAACCAGAGCCAAGGTCTAGCTGACAAACCTGAGTGACAGACAGTTCCTCCGTATTGCTGGAGATGTTAGGAAAAGTGTAGTACATACACAGTTAGAGACTTATATGCAATTTTAACACAGTTACAGATTTCTATTGTAATTTTAATCCCTGCGGAATGGATCCCTCTAGTTCCAAATCTATCATTAATCTTTCATGGTATAAAAATAAATTAAAATTCAATTGATACTTCATGTGGTACAAAACACATAATTAATCTCTAAGGAATATCGTCAGGAACTTTTGTAAATGCCCTAATTTGTGAAACAATTGTTAGAAAGCAAACAAGTCTCCTTCCAGATGTCATGGTGCTGTATGATATTCCATCCTAGTGTCATATGTGTGGGTAAGAGATCACATGCCATCATGAAATCACAGGAATGTTTCTCATTAATTTTAATCCCTCTTTCATATAATATTACAAACTCCCCTAAATTCCAGCAAGGTACAGTGACTAAAGCCACACAGATTCCCTTCAAATGCTAGGAAGGAGATAACCTACTGATCAGAAAACTATTAATAGTTCATACTTCTTGGGCTCTTGTTCTATGTTAGAACCTATTCTAAGTATTATACAAGATTGACTCATTTCATGATCGTGATAACCAATCAAGAGAACAATCCTGTTTCTAGGTCTCTCTTACAAAGGAGATGATGGGGGCACAAGCACTGAGTAGTAACTTGTAAAACTCTAAATACATCGCAGGAAAAGGCCCCATGCAACTCTGGTATTTCCCCCTGTGACAGCAAGGAGCAAAGAACAGACTCAGAGGCAGTGCTGAGGCTGCATTTCCTTAATGCATGTCCAACGCATGAACTGGGACCCCTTCAGTGATCTGTTCTGGGTGTGCGCTTCTTCTCACTGTCTGCTGTCAACGTAGGCCACAGTGACCTGCTGCTCTGTGTGTATCACTGAGTGTCACTGAGTATACACATAAACCTTACAAGGAGTGTGTGGTAAAAAATAATTTTAAGTAAATCAATATTTATATTTTAAAATATCATATAATATCTTCCTAAACTTGACATGTCTTGACAACATCTTAGGCTGAGGAAACATTCTTGGTCTCCATTCCCACATCATCTTCCTCAAATTAAAAAGAAGCCTCTCACCAGCCCATTTCGTGGATAACCCAATGAGCTTAAAAGAATAATTGGAATGTTATTGTTTTCAATGATGTCTTTAAAGTTTCTAGGTTTTTGTTTTGGGGGGGGCGGGGGCAAAGGGGATGGCAATTGAAGGACCTTAAACTCATTCTTCTTTGATGAAATGTCTATGCAAATATTTTTCCTGTTTGACTTCTATGCTCTAGTTGTAAGTGTTCTTTATATATTATGGATATAAACCTCCCATCAGATATATAACTTGTGCCTTTGGCTCTTAAATTTATGTCTATGGTCCATTTTGAATTAATATTTGCATATGGTGTGAAGTATAGATTTCAGTTTATTTTTTGCATGTGAATAGTCAATTATTCCTCACCATTTATTGAAATAAATAGCATTAGTAGCTTTGTCAAAATCAACAAATCATTAATCTGTTTTTTTTTAATTATCAATGGCATTACAGTAATACATCATCTACCTTACACCAAGGAAAACACAATGTTTTGTAATTTTGGTATTAAGTACTGTTCTTTTGTTAAACAGCCTGCACTGCACAAGATAGTACATCACAACAGAGATTATCCAGTACAAAATGCCAATGGTGCTGAGGTTGAACAGACCTGTAGACCTGCTCATTATACACTTGTGTAGAACAAAGGGTTACAAGTGGCCACAAAGCAGGCATAGGCCATCACAGCAAATAGAATATATTCAGTCACTACAAAGGTGCAAAAGAAAAAGAATTGCACCATAAATCCTGAAAATTAAATGGTTCTGTCTTTTACAAGTAGATTCACCAGGGTCTTCGGAGCAATGACAGAATAGCAGAAATTCAAAAACGAGAGGTGGCTGGAATAAAGTATATAAGAGTATGTAGTTTGGGGTTAATTTTGATTATCATAATCATTCCAACATTTCCTACTACACTGAAGCTGTAGATAGCCAGAAATACCAGGAACAGGGGAACTTCATTTCTGGGTAATCTGAGAAGCCAAATAGGGTGAACATGGCCCCAGGAGCTATGTTGCTCCCTACCAGAAACATGTTTCTTAATGGTAGGATCTGAAAATTCATCTTGGAAATAATATATTATGGTGAATGACTGACACATGAAGCATGCTTCATTCTCTCCGGTGTAGAGTATAAGATGAAACAAAATACTCTGTGTTAAATCCTGATCAGTGTTAAGTATCCAAGACAGGAACATCTAAACTTCTATACAATAATTACTAGTTAATATTACCTTTTCAAAAATTATAAAACGTAATTATGTTCTTATTCTGAAATGTAATTTTAAAGACTTGCACGTGTAATAGTTATAAATTTGAGTGGTTTAGGTGGTACATATAATCAAATCCTTATGTAAGACATTCTAATCTCACTGAATTTATGAATTCTGCAAGGAAAAGTCTATGAAAATAAAATAATGTTTTATTTGTTCTATAATTACTAATGAAATAACTTCTATAATTAGAGCTAATTTCTGTATAAAAAATATGTGCATATGTTGTGACACAAAGAAAGAATAGTCTGTATACCTACTTATATCATATTTTAAATACCAGGTCATCATTCCTCTTTTTGACTAAATAGAGCCAATATCAAAGTAAATAATAATTTATTTTTGGTACAAAGTATCTACTGAACTGCCTTTCTCTACAGGTGAGCACACAGAAACCTAAAGAAGTCATGACTTGTCTAATGACATATAAATATCAGATAATCAACTTACAACAATAACCCAGAATTCTGAATTCCTAGCATGTACCCATCTCTCTAAGCTAGACTCTGACCCACACTGAATTGTCACATCAGCATTTTTATTTTGAAATGATTATCTTCTCACACTTCCTTATTTATTGTTTTGACCATTTTAAAGACAAACTTCATGCAATGAAACTACAGAAAATGATCCAGTTAATGCATTGAAGATGTTTATGATCAGGGAGTTCTTAAGAGAGAGAGAATGGTGTGATTTCTCAAACTGGTGTCCAGGTAGGATCCAAGTTAAAATTTAATCCCAGAGAGACAGTGAAATTTTGCAATAAGTGTGTTCAAAATATTGTATGGGCATGACCATACTAAATATATACTCCTTGTTTATCTAGAGTTCAAATTAACTCTAGTAATCTGCATTTTTTGTTTGCTAAATCTGGCAACCAATATCTAGCACTCAGAATGTTATGGTCACCAACACATCCCAGTTCACCTAGAACTGTCCTCATTTTAGTACTATAGGTCACACAAACCAGGAATTCTGTCCATCATATTCCCTTATAATGCATTCTTCTTTCTCAGACTAACATTTCTGCTAAGGTCATCTCTGGTTCTGCAACCTCAAACCAGGTGGTTCTAGGAGTTCCAACACCAAAGGGACCCATATAACACTGAGAAATCTTGATAGCCCAATTTGTTCAAATATCTAAGGATTTATGAATCAATTAGAAGGTCGGTCATCTTTTCCAGTCAATTCTTACTATTATAAAATTCTTTCTTAATGTCATTTTTCAAAATTTCTCAGCCTCATCTTCATTGATATTTTGTGCTGAATTACTCCTTGTTATGGGGAACTACCCTGTGCAAATTATCATGTATAGCAGCATCTTTGACCTCTAGTCACTAGATGACAGTGGTATCCTCACCTCTGGTCCTTCCACTATGACCACCAAAAATATCCCCAAACACTGTCAACTGACTCTTGGGGCAGTGATTGGAGTGTGCATAATAGCCATTAGTTGAGAACTGCTGCCTTATTTTCTTACTTCTGGTAGATTTTCATGTTTCTTCTGACTTAAAACTGATGTGCAAATTAAATATCATGGTTGCTTATCTCTCAAATGATGTTATTATATGGATTTCAAAATCTGTATTATCGCCCAGCCTGTGCAGCTCAGTGGTTGAGTTGACCTATGCTCCAGGAGGTCACAGTTCAATTCCTAGTCAGGGCACATGACCAGGTTGCAGCTCAATCCCCAGCATAGGATGTGCAGGAGGTCGCCGATCAATGATTCTCATCATTGATGTTTCTATCTCTGTCTATCCTTCTCCCTTCCTCTCTCTCTAAAATCAATAAAAACATTTAAAAATATCTGTACTATCTTTGAATCTGGGAAATGTGGTATCTAAAAATTCTTCCTTATAATTTCTTTGTATTTTTTCTTTTTGCTTTTGGGAGCCAAAATAATATTCCATGCTCTAAAATCATATTTAGAGCTGGTCCTGTTTATTCGATTTCTCCAGAGGCTCATTTTCTTCCTTTCAATTCAATTTTATTTAAATACTTGCCTATTCTCTTTTGCACAACTCTTCCAAAAATTCAAAGAAGCAGAGAGACGTATACCTAAAAAGTCTCAGGTCCTTCTTTCTCCCACTCCCAGGAAACAGTTGTTGGGACATGACTATGCAGGTCCTTAGCTAAGCCAAACCCTTTGGGCAAAGCACTGTAGAAAGTGTACACTTTCTGTTCCAGACACAATGTATTCAGTGGCTAAAAATTCTGTCAAAATGATTTTCCCATGAAAAATGGCTAAACCTACAACATTTTCTAGATACCTTTCATGAAAAGGAATATCCATATTTTCTCAGACCTGCAAACAAACCTGCTAATAGAAAAGACAGCCCCCTTGGGCCTCTGGAGAAGGGTTTGGGGGAGATCTAAGACTCTGATAACTATGTCCACTCTCTATGTAACCAGGTTCTTAGAAAAAATAGCTTCCTTATTCTATGGAGGCTTCAAAGTGAACAATTAAAATTATTATTTCTAACATAATTCTGATCTTTTGAAAAAAGGTCATTTCATCACAAGCAAATATAAACAAAAAACAAAAACAAAGGCTGAAATCCACCTACTAGTAACAGTAAGAATTTAATCCACAAATTGTAAAATGAGCATGATGATAAGTAAAAGATAATGTGAATAAAAAGGCCATTGTCCAAAATGCAGCCATTCATAACAATGGTTATGAAATGTATATATACATTGTATATACATATATGTGCACACATGCACGCTGAGACAGAGAGAGCAACAGAGACAGAAACAGAGAATTAATTACATGCCATAAACTGTTCTAAGTGCTTTACACATGACGTGTCACTTAATTTCCACAACATTTTTGATAAATAATTATTAATGTCTCCAGTTTTTAGAGATGAGTCTCTGAAGTTCCAAAAAAATTTAGACACTGCAATGACAACAACGGAAACATAATAAAATAAGAAATGGACAGCAAACAGAACATATACACACATGAGAATCTCATTTTGTGCATAACTGGAAAAGTAGTTCTTTATTGTAAAATAAGTGGAATTCAATTTTGAAATGAATCATAGTTTTCATAATAGATCTGAAACTGTGTATCTCAAGTGTGCTTCATTCATCTTCGGAAGGTTTTATGGCAAACTAAATGTGTATGTGTCTGAATAGTCCAATAGCAAAACCATTTAAAACATTTAGATTAAATGAAAGCAAACAAGGGGGCTGCAAATTTTTAAATGTGTTCAACCAAACCTGGGTCAATTTTGGAGGCACAAAGAAAACTGAATGAAAAGACTCAAGCATAAAGACCTGCCCCCTGACTGTTCCCTTCACTCTATAACACAGCAGCCAACCAAGTGACCCTACACCACCCTCCATTATGGGATCCTGGGTCCTACTAAGAACATATTCTCCAGGAAAATATTTTGGAGCTCACCACTTTTCTGAGAGCTTCTTTCACATCCTTGTTCCTCACACTATAGATCAGAGGGTTCAGCATGGGAATCACTACTGTGTAGAACACTGGGCCACTTTGTCAGTATCCTCACTGTTGCCAGAATTTGGTTGGCAATAAGTGAAAAGAATTGTTCCCTGAAAGACACTGATGGCTGTGAGGTGGGAGGCACAGGTGGAAAAGGCTTTGTGTCTTCCCTCTGCAGAGTGCGTCCTCGGGATGGTGATGAGAATAAACAAGTAGGAGGTGAGGATGATCATGATAGTGATGATCTCAATGAAATTGGCCACAATGAACACCATGAGCTTATTAACAGAGACATCATAGCAGGCAAGGTTAAAGATTGGGGGTAAATCACAAAAGAAGTAGTTAATCACATTTGATCTAAAGGATGGGATCTCAAGAGCTAAACAAAAGTGAATCAGAGAACACACAGTCCCACTGAGGTAGCAGCAAGACACCAGCTCCACACAGAGAGTCCGGGACATGGTGACCATGTACAGCAGTGGGTTACAGATGGCCACAAAGCGGTCATAGGCCATCACAGCCAGCAGGAAGACCTCAGTGATTGCATAAACACCAAACAAATAAAACTGCACCATGCATCCCAGGAAGGAGATGGCTTTATCCTTGGTTAGCATGTTGAACAGCATCTTTGGCACGATGATGGTGGAGTAGCAAAAGTCCAGAAAGGACAGGTGGCTCAGGAAAAAGTACATGGGAGTGTGAAGGCGAGAGCTGACCTGAATCAGTGCGATCATGCCCAGGTTGCCCAGAACCGTGACTCCATAGACCAGAAGGAACAGCAGGGAGAGAAAGACTCTCAGCTCAGGGACATCAGATAATCCAAGAAGAATGAACTCTGTCACAGAGGTGCAGTTCCCCTCCCACATTTCCACACCTGTCAGGTTTAGAAAACCAAATGATGCGTTTTGTGTGTCTTCTGAAATGGAAATAATATAGAAAACACATATTTATGTTTAATTAAGAAAAATATCACATTAATGTCAAACCCAGTGAAGAAAAATATCGCATTGATGTATAGTACCATTGTCAAATAATTCTAAATGTTCACTGTGCAGTGTGTCAGCAGAATTTCCTGATCAAATCTAAAGTATCAGTAAAAACCTGAATGATTTCCAACAATTATCTACCACAAGAAATTGAGGTGATGAATTTATTTATGTGTTTGATGGACTTTGACATAGATATATTCAGTATATATTTTAAAATATATATACTGAAATCCATCATCATTTTCACTTGTCAATTTAACTAAGTGATTTAATTATATATAATGGCAGTCATCAATATCAATAATGACTCAGAAAGATATAACTCTTATGTAAATTTTTCTGGAAAGCAACTTGGCAATGTATATCCTTAATCCTGACAATAATAAAAGCAACCTGACATATTTATGCGAGATTTCATTCTTAGTAAGCTGTTATAAGAAATGTTTAATTACATTTACAAATTATGAAAAACTATATTCAGAGCTACATTGTGGCATTGTTTATTATATCCACAATGTGGGAAAAATAATTGTCAAAATAGAGCAATTTTTAAAATACATTCTATCATATCTAAAGTAGAAAGTTATGTTGCAGCATTTAAAATGACATTGTGGCTGATTTCTGGGCTCTCTATTCTATTCCATTGATCTATATGTCTGTTCTTGTGCCAGTACCAGGCAGTTTTGAGAACAGTGGCTTTGTAATATAGCTTGATATCTGGTATTGAGATCCCACCTACTTTGTTCTTTCTCAGGATCGCTGCAGCTATTCGGGGTCGTTTTTTATTCCAGATGAATTTTTGGAGAGTACATTCTAGGTCTGTGAAATATGCCATTGGTATTTTAATGGGAAGTGCATTGAATTTATAGATTGCTTTGGGCAGTATGGACATTTTAATGATGTTAATTCTACCAATCCAAGAACATGGTATGTTCTTCCATCTCTTTATGTCTTCCTCTATCTCTTTTTTCAACGTCCTGTAGTTTTCTGAGAAGAGGTCTTTAGTTAAGTTTATTCCTAGGTAGCTTAATTTTTTTTGGTGCGATGGTAAACGGGATTGTTTTTATAATCTCTCTTTCTGAAAGTTCACTATTGGTGTATAGAAATGCCATAGATTTCTTGGCATTAATTTTGTATCCTGCTACATTGCCGAATTCTTTTATTAAGTCTAATAGTTTATTGATGGAGTCTTTAGGGTTTTTTAAGTATAATATCATGTCATCTGCAAATAAGGACAGTTTTACTTCTTCTTTTCCAATTTGGATGCCTTTTATTTCTTCTTCTTGTCTAATTGCAATGGCTAATACTTCCAGGACTATGTCGAACAGGAGTGGTGAGAGTGGGCATCCCTGTCTTGTTCCTGTTCTTAGGGCAAATGGTGTTAGTTTTTGTCCATTGAGTATGATGTTGGCTGTGGGTTTGTCATATATGGCTTTTATTATGTTGAGGTATGATCTTTCAATTCCCACCTTGCTGAGAGTTTTTATCAAAAATGGGTGTTGAATTTTGTCAAACACTTTTTCTGCATCAATTGATATGACTATGTATATTTTTTTTCTTTCAATTTGTTTATGTGATGTATCACGTTTATTGATTTGCGGATATTGTACCATCCTTGCATCCCTGGGATAAATCCTACTTGGTTGTGGTGTATGATCTTTCTGATGTACTGCTGGATCCAATTTGCTAAGATTTTGTTGAGGATTTTGGCATCTATGTTCATGAGGGATATTGGCCTGTAATTCTCTTTCATTGTGTTGTCTTTACCTGGTTTCAATTAATATTTGACAAAGGAGGCAAGAACATACAATGGAGTCAAGATAGTCTCTTCAATAAATGGTGTTGGAAAATTGGACAGATATATGCAAGAAAATGAAACTAGACCACCAACTTACACCATACACAAAAATAAACTCAAAATGGATAAAGGACTTAAATGTACGACAGGAAACCATAAAAATTCTAGAAGAATCCAAAGGCAACAAAATCTCAGACATATGCCGAAGCAATTTCTTCACCAATACAGCTCCTAGGGCATTGGAAACAAAAGGGAAAATAAACAAATGGAACTACATCAAAATAAAAAGCTTCTGCACAGCAAAAGAAACCATCAACAAAACAATAAGAAAACCCACTGTGGGGGGAAAACATATTTGCCAATGTCATATCTGATAAGGGCCTAATCTCCAAAATTTACAGGGAACTCATACAACTTAACAAAAGGAAGATAAACAATCCAATCAAAAAATGGGCAAAGGATCTAAATAGACACCTTTCAAAAGAGGACATTCAGAAAGCCAAGAGACATATGAAAACATGCTCCAAGTCACTAATCATCCGAGAGATGCAAATCAAAACAACAATGAGGTACCATCTCACACCTGTCAGACTGGCTATCATCAACAAATCAACAAACGACAAGTGCTGGAGAGGATGTGGAGAAAAAGGAACACTTGTGCACTGCTGGTGGGAATGCAGACTGGTTCAGCCACTATGGAAGACAGTATGGAGTTTCCTCAAAAAACTACAAATGGAACTCCCATTTGACCCTGTGATCCCACTTCTAGGAATATATCCCAAGAAACCAGAAACACCAATCAGAAAGGATATATGCACTCCTATGTTCATAGCAGCACAATTCACCATAGCTAAGATCTGGAAACAGCCTAAGTGCCCATCAGCAGATGAATGGATTAGAAAACTGTGGTACATCTACACGATGGAATACTATGCTGCTATAAAAAAGAAGGAACTCTTACCATTTGCAACAGCATGGATGGAACTGGAGAGCATTATGCTAAGTGAAATAAGCCAGTCAATGAAGGAAAAATACTACATGATCTCACTCATTCATGGATAATAGAGACCATTATAAACTTTTGAACAATAATAGATACAGAGGCAGAGCTGCCTCAAACAGATTGTCATACTGCAGCGGGAAGGCCGGGGAGGGTGGGAGGGCAGGAGGGGGGTGGGTAAGAGATCAACCAAAGGACTTGTATGCATGCATATAAGCATAACCAATGGACATAAGACACTGAGGGGTAGGGGAGGCCAGGGGATTGTCAAGGGCGGGGGAAAAAAAAGGAGACATATGTGATACTTTTTGTAATACCTTAAGCAATAAAAGAAAAAAAATTCACAAAATTCAAAAAAAATAAATAAAATGACATTGTGGAGATGGTTCTTCTTTTAAAAAATAAACTACTACACTTGATATATATATATATATATATATATATATATATATATATATATATATATATATATATATATATATTTAAATAAAATGTGTATGTTGAGATGTGAATACATATGATAGAAACATCATATGATATCACATTACCCACATTAAGAGAGAGAAAAGGGAAAACTTTCCCAAGTTCTCTAGTAGTTGGTTGGGGAAAGTAGTTATTTTGTATGTTCTATGTGTCCAATTTACCATTCAGACCTTTCCTTAAAGAAAAGTCATATGGAAGGTGAGAAATTTTATTCTCTGCCCTCCTTCATGAGTTCATACACATATATGTAATGACGACTGAGTAAAGACAATATGGACTGAAAACATAACCTCGTATTTTCTCCATCACTTGCGCTAATTTTAAAGAAATGTAAACAAATCACCTTGCTGAAGTCATTGTTTTCTTATTACTTCACCTCCCAAAAACCTGAATTATTAACCCACTTCAGAGTTAAAATGGGAAAATCAGCTTGCAAACACTTCTTCCTAATGTACTAGGATGATAATAAGAAACTAGTTTATAATAAACACACAAAAAAAATCTAAAAGTATTCATTTCATTCACTGAGCATAGATAGTCTACACGTCCTTTTTCCCCAACTCAGGGAACACAAAAATTCAACCCTCAGATTTTGGGTGACAGTTAGGGAGCTCTTAATTCCATGACAGAAATTGGTGTGGAAAAGACAAAATGAGACTGAGAGAAAGAGGGGGCAGAGAATACCATTTGTTTCCTCTGTATTCTTTCACATACATCATCAATGTTTGGTGTTCCAGAGATAATTGTTCTAATTTCACTATCTATCAATGGTCTCTCAATACTAAAAGAAAAACAGACATTTGAATCAGTGAGTGCACAGGAATATGATCTGTGAAATCATTCTCTAAGTAGAAGCCAGATGAGTTAAACTAAATTACATAATTGCTTGCTGGGGAAATATATTCATTTTCACTTTCAAGTAACCAGAGCCTCCCTAGCTCCAGCTAACAAACCTGAATGACAGGCAGTTCTTCCGTGTTGCTGGAGATGTTAGGATAAATGTAGAACACAGTTAGAGACTTATATGTAATTTTAACACAGTTAGAGACTTCAACTGTAATTTTAACCCCTGGGGAATGGGTCCCTTTAGTTCCAATTCTATCATTAGTCATTTATGCTATAAAAATAAATGAAAATTCAACTAGTTCTTCATGTGGTATCAGACAAATAATTAATCTCTATGGAGTATCATCAGGAACTTTTGTAAATGCCCTAATTTGTGAAACAATAGTTAGAAAGCAAACAAGTCTCCTTCCAGATTTCGTGGTGCTGTATGACATTCCATCCTAGTGTCATATGTGTGGGTCACAGATCACATTGCCATCATGAAATCGCAGGAATATTTCTCATTAATTCCTTCTTTCTTGTAATATTACAGAATCACCAAAATTCCAGCAAGGTACAGTGACTAAAGCCACACAGATTCCCTTTAAATGCCAGGACGGAGATAACCCACTGTTCAGAAAACTAGTACTATTGCTAGTTCACACTTCTTGGGCTCTTGTTATATATTATAACATATTGCACATAAGTTCCCCAGTTAATCACTCCCCACTGACTCCCTATCCCCTCCTTCCCTATGAAATACATGAGGCTGACTCATGCTTCTATGTCTCTGGATTTATTTTGTCCATCAGTTAATTTTGTTCATTCCATTCCACATATGAGTGAGATCATGTGGTACATATCTCTCTCTGACTGGCTTATTTCACTTAGCATAATACTGTCCAGGTCTCTCCATGCTGTTGCAAATGGGAAAAGTTCTTTCTTTTTTACAGATGCATAGTATTCCATTGTGTAAATGTACCAAAGCTTTTTTTACCACTCATCTGGTGATGGGCATTTGGCTAGATCCCCAGTGTGGGGCATGCAATGTGGGGCATGCAGGAGGGCGGACTAGATCTCTCTCATCATTGATGTTTCTCTCTCTCCCTTTCCCTTCCTCTCTGAAATCAATAAAAATATATTTAAAAATAATAATGTCAGCATAATGTTGAGAGGTTATCACTGTTGTTCAATGATTAAGACTGAGGAATGAAAAAGTTTAAATTACTAGACAAATTTTAAAATTCAGAATCAAGTCACAAACCTTGGTTTTTGTAAACCCAAGCTTAGTGTTTTCTAACATTATTATAGATATAAGGAGAGAAGCTTCATTAAATATGTAAATATAGTGTATAAATTTACATAAACATAATGAAAGGACAAATGAATTATCAATAGTGCATATAAATCAGGATTAGATGAAGAAATATAATTTAGATCCATAAAGGAAGGAAAAACAAAGGTCATTTATTTTATCAACAGCAAAAATAAAAAAAGAATATAAACAAAGGAATGCACCTATAAGTCACAGTGTTTGATCCACAAATTGTAAAATAAGCATGATGATAAGGAAAAAAATAAAGTGATTAAAAAGGCCACGGTCAGAAATGCTGACCCACATGACCATGGTTATTAAATGCATGTATACATTTTATATACATATATATACACACATGCACACTGAGACAGATAGTGTTATATTATAAATCAGCACACTAAACAGAAGACGCCTTAATCAATAAGCCATATTAATATTGAGCCTTTATTACGCTAGCAGTCTCAGAGGAGTTGTCTCTCAAAGTCTGAACAAATTAACCTGGAGGAAATTTTCCCTTTATGTCTTTCTAGCTTCTTTGTCGCCCAAATATGGAATGGGCTTCTGGACCTTTCACTGGCTTTTCAAAAAAAACCAAAAACCTATCTGCTGGGATGGTGCTGTGTGACAATATCTCATGGCCTGCCCTGGCACCAGTATTGACAACACCATCTAGGGGTTGTATGGTTTATGGCTTTTCCAAAATGTGAGCACTGCTTAAGTAAACAGGTCCTGCAGGACCAGATAAGCTCTTTTTTCCTATTATGTGAGCAAGCGTGTTTATAGAACAAGGAGCCATTTTAGTAGAAAATTTCAAACAGCAGTTTTTACAACATAAAGGTTACTGGAACAAGATGGCCTAAGTTTCAATAGAGGAACAGAGACAGAAACAGGGAACTAATTAAGGGCCATAAATTGTTCTAAGTGCTTTACACTTGACATGTAACTTAATTTCCCCAAAATTTCTGAAAAATAATTATTATTAGTGTCTCTATTTTTTAAATATTAATCTCTGAATTTCCAAAGACATTAGAAACTGCAATGACAACAACAAAAATATAATAAAGGAAGCAAGCAGTGAACAACAAACAGGATATACAAACATATGGAAATCTCACTCTGTGCATAAACTGGCAAAGGTGATTCTTCATTGTAAAATAAGGGGAATTCCATTTTGAAATGAATCATACTTTCCATAATAGGTTAGCAACTCTGTTGTGTCTCAAGAGTGTTCCATTAATTTTATGAAGGTTTTACAGCAAACAAAATGTGTGGGTCTTAACAGTTCAACACGCAAAACCATTTAAAATATTTTATTATTTAAAGCTTTATTGTTGAAAGTATTACATACGTACCCATTTTCCCCCTTGATCTCTTCTAGCCCCCAGTTCCAGCCCCCACCCAGGTCTTCACCACCTTATTGTCTATTTCCCTGGGTTATTTATATATGCATACAATCTCTTGGTTTATCTCTTCCCATCCACCCTCCCCCACCTTCCCTCTGAGATTCCACAGTCTGTTTCAGCACAATACTCTCCAGGTCCTTCCAGGCTGGCTCAAAGGGTTAGAGATCCATCTTTTTTAGATTGAATAAAAGCAAAGACCAAAGCTGAAAATTTTGAAATGTGTTCAAACAGACTCGGGTCAATCGCGGAGACAAAGAAAATTGTATGTAAAAACTTCACTCATAAAAACCTGCCTCCTGGCTGTTCCATCCACTCTGTAACACAGCAGCCAACCAGTTCACACCTACAAGAGCCTCCATTTTGGGACCCTGGTCCTTCTAGGAATATATTCTCCAGGAAAATATTTTGGAGCTCACCACTTTTCTGAGAGCTTCTTTCACATCCTTGTTCCTCAAGCTGTAGATCAGGGGGTTCAGCATGGGAATCACGACAGTGTAAAACACTGAAGCCACTTTGTCAGTACCCACACTGCTGCCAGAACTGGGCCGGCAATAAGAGAAAAGGATTGCTCCCTGTAAGACAATGATGGCTGTGAGGTGGGAGGCACAGGTGGAAAAGGCTTTGCGTCTTCCTTCTGCAGAGTGCATCCTCAGGATGGTGATGAGAATAAACAAGTAGGAGGTGAAGATGATCACAATGGTGATGATCTCATTGAAAGTGGCTACAATGTATATGAGCAGTTCATTCATAGAGACATCAGAGCATGCCAGAGATAAAAGAGGAGGCAGATCGCAAAAGAAATGGTTAATCACATTTGATCTAAAGGATGGGATCTCAAGAGCTAAACACAAGTGAATCAGAGCACACACAGTTCCAATGAGGTAGCAGGAAGATACCAGTTCCACACGGAGAGTCCGCGACATGGTGACCATGTACAGCAGTGGGTTACAGATGGCCACAAAGCGGTCATAGGCCATCACAGCCAGCAGGAAGACGTCAGTGATTGCATAAACACAAAATAAATAAAACTGCACCAGGCATCCCAGGAAGGAGATGGCTTTATCCTTGGTTAGCATGTTGAACAGCATCTTTGGCACGATGATGGTGGAGTAGCAAAAGTCCAGAAAGGACAGGTGGCTCAGGAAAAAGTACATGGGAGTGTGAAGGCGAGAGCTGACCTGAATCAGTGCGATCATGCCCAGGTTGGCCAAAACCGTGACTCCATAGATCAGAAGGAACAGCAGGGAGAGAAACACTCTCAGCTCAGGGACATCAGATAATCCAAGAAAAATGAACTCTGTCACAGAGGTGCAGTTCTCCTCCCACATTTCCACATCTGTCAGGTTTAGAAAACCAAATGATACGTTTTGTGTGTCTTCTGAAATGGACATAATAAAGAAAACACATATTTCTATGTAATTAAGAAAAATATAAAACTGATTTCAAACACAATGTATTTGAAATATAATTGTCACATAATTCAAAATATTCATTGCTCAGGAGATCCCACTCATCAGATCTAAAGCATCAGCAGACACCTGAGTGATTCCCAAGTGTTATCTACCACAAGAAATTGCGTTGATGAATTAACTTAGGTGTTTTGATGGTCTTTGAAATAGATCCAACGATATACTTTGAAAACACATTAGACCAACTCCTGTTCCCTGAAAAAATGTAATAAATTCTGTTCAAGTAAGATTACAGCTACTGTGATCCTAAGTAATATGCACTAACATTTTTTCGGTCAGTCTTTCAGTACCATAGGTTTTAGCAGGCGAGGTCCTGTATAGTTCCCTTGTTGGGAAATTAGACAAATCTCTGAGATTAGTGGCTCATGTATACTCCAAATTTTTAATTATGCAAAATTAAAAAAATAGATTTAAAATATGTACTGAAATCCATCATCATTTCACTTGTCAGTTTAACAAAGTGACTTAATTAATTACAATGGTAGTGATCAATATCAATAATGACTCAGAAAGGTATAACTTCTTGTATATATTTTCCTGGAAAGCAATTAGGCAACATATATTCTTATCCCTGACAATAATAAAAGCTACATGATATATTTATGAGAGATTTTATTTTTACTATGATATTGTAAGAAATCTTTAATTACATTTACAAGTTGTGGAAAACTGCATTGTGGCATAATATTCACAATGTGGAAAAAATGTCAAAATAGAGCAATTTTTAAAGTACATTATATTGTATCTAAAATAGAAAGTTATGATGTAGCATTTAAAATGATATTGTGAAGATGGTTATTCTTTTAAAAAATAAACTAGTACACTTGGTGTATATATATAGATTTAAATAAAATGTATGTATAGAGATGTGAATACATATGATAGAAACATCATATGATATCACATTACCCACATTAAGAAAGAGAAAAGGGAAAACTTTCCCAAGTTCTCTAGTAGTTGGTTGGGGAAAATAGTTATTTTGTATGTTCTATGAGTCCAATTTACCATTCAGACCTGTCCTTAAAGAAAAGTCATATGGAAGGTGAGAAATTTTATTCTCTGCCCTCCTTCAGAGAGGAGTATACCCATGAGTTCATACACATATATGTAATGACAACTGAGTAAAGACAATATGGACTGAAAACATAACCTCATATTTTCTCTCATCACTTGCGCTAATTTTAAAGAAATGTAAACAAATCACCTTGCTGAAGTCATTGTTTTCTATTACTTCACCTCCCAAAAACCTGAATTATTAGCCCATTTCAGAATTAAAATGGGAAAATCAGCTTGCAAACACTTCTTCCTAATGTACTAGGATGATAATAAGAAACTAGTTTATGCTAAACACAAAACAAATCTAAAGGAATTCATTTCATTTACTGAGCATAGATAGTCTACACTTCCTTTTTCCCCAACTCAGGGAACACAAAAATTCAACCCTCAGATTTTGGGTGACACTTAGGGAGCTCTTAATTCCATGACAGAAATTGGTGTGGGGAAAGGCAAAGTGACAGAGTAAGAGAGAGAGAGGGAGAGAATACCATTTGTTTCCTCTGTATTCTTTCACATACATCATCAATGTGGTGTTCCAGAGGAAATTGTTCTAATTTAACTATCAATGGCCTCTCAATACTAAAAGATAAATAGACATTTGAATCAGTGAGTGCACAGGAATATGGTCTGTGAAATCATTCTCTAAGTAGAAGCCAGACGAGTTAAACTAAATTACATAATTGTTTGCTGGGGAAATATATTCATTTTCACTTTCAAGTAACCAGAGCCTCCCCAGCTCCAGCTAACAAACCTGAATGTCAGGCAGTTCTTCCGTGTTTCTGGAGATGTTAGGATAAATGTAGTACACAGTTAGAGACTTATATGTAATTTTAACACAGTTAGAGACTTCAACTGTAATTTTAACCCCTAGGGAATGGGTCTCTTTAGTTCCAATTCTATCATTAGTCATTTATGCTATAAAAATAAATGAAAATTCAATTAGCACTTCATGTGGTATCAGACATATAATTAATCTCTACGGAATATCATCAGGAACTTTTGTAAATGCCCTAATTTGTGAAATAAGTGTTAGAAAGCAAACAAGTCTCCTTCCAGATTTCATGGTGCTGTATGATATTCCATCCTAGTGTCATATGTGTGGGTCACAGATCACATGCCATCATGAAATCGCAGGCATGTTTCTTATTAATTCCCTCTTTCTTATAATATTACAGAATCACCAAAATTCCAGCAAGGTACAGTGACTAAAGCCACACAGATTACCTTGAAATGCTAGGGTAGAGGTAATGTACTGTTCAGAAAACTATTAATAGTTCACACTTCTTGGGCTCTTGTTATATGTTATAACCTATTGCATATAAGTTCCCCAGTTAATCACTTTCCACCAACAGCCTACCCCCGCCTTCCCTATGGAATACGTCAGTCTGACCCATGCTTCTATGTCTCTGGATCTATTTTGTTCATCAGTTCATTTTGTTCAATAGATTCCACAATGAGTGAGATCATCTCACATCTTTCCCTGACTGGCTTATTTCACATAGCATAATACTCTTTAGTTCCCTCCATGCTGTTGTAAATGGTAAGAATTCTTTCTTTTTTACAGCTGCATAGTATTTCATTATGTAAATGTACCAAAGATTTTTTTGTCTATTTTCTTTTTTTTAATCTTTATTGTTCAGATAATTACAGATGTTCCTCTTCCCCCCCCCCATAGCTCCCCTCCAACCAATTCCCACCCCACTCAAGGCCTTCAAACACCCCCCCCACACACACACACACACACACACTGACCTCGTTCATAGGTATAAGCTCTTTGTCCAATCTTTGCCTGCACCCCCCACAACCACTTCCCCCCACCCCGTAAGAATTATCAGTCTGCTCCCTTTCCATGCCCCTGATTCTGCTCCTTTTCCATGCCTCTGATTCTATTACATTTAGCAGTCTGTTCTGTTCATCAGGTTTTATATTCATTTGATTTTTTAGGTTCACTTGTTGATAGATATGTATTTGTTGTCACTTTGTTGTTTATAATTTTTTATCTTTACCTTTTTCTTCTTCTTCCTCTTCTTAGAGAATACCCTTCAGCATTTCATATAATACTGGTTTGGTGGTGATGAACTCCTTTAGCTTTTTCTTGTCTGTAAAGCTCTTTATCTGACCTTCAATTCTAAATGATAGCTTTGGTGGATAGAGTAATCTTGGTTGTAGGTTCTTGCTATTCATCACTTTGTATATTTCTTGCCACTCCCTTCTGGCCTGCAAAGTTTCTGTTGAGATATCAGCTGACATTCGTATGTGTACTCCCTTGTAGGTAACTAACTGTTTTTCTTTTGCTGCTTTTAAGATTCTCTTTGTCTTTTGCTCCTGGCATTTTAATTATGATGTGTCTTGGTGTGGTCCTCTTTGGATTCCTCTTGTTTGGGGTTCTCTGCACTTCCTGGACTTGTAAGTCTATTTCTTTCACCAGGAAGGGGAAGTTTTCTGTCATTATTTCTTCAAATAGGTTTTCAATATCTTGCTCTCTCTCTTCTTCTGACACCCCCATAATTCGGATGTTGGTACACTTGCAGTTGTCCCAGAGGCTCCTTACACTATCTCCGTATTTTTGGATTCTTTTTTCTTTTTGCTTTTCTAGTTGGGTGTTTTTTGCTTCTTCATATTTCAAGTCTTTGCCTTGATTCTTGGGATCCTCTAGTCTTCTGTTGGATCTCTGTATATTATTCTTTATTTCACTCAGTGTATGCTTAATTTCTGATTGGTCCTTTTTCATATCATTGAGGGTCTCACTAAATTTCTCAGAGGTTTCTAGAAGATTCTTGAGTAACCTTATAACCATAGTTTTGAACTCTATATCCAGTATTTTGCTTTCATTCATTTCTTTCATTTGTGACTTGCTTCTTTGTCTCTTCATTTTGGCTACTTCCCTGTGTTTGTTTCTATGTACTGGGTGTCTGTTTAGTCTCCTTGAGTTGACAGAGTGGCCTTGTGTGGTAGGTGTTCTATAGGGCCCAGTGGCTCAGCCTCCCCAGTCACCTGAGATGGACACTCTTGGTGCACCCCTTTGTGGGCTGTGTGCACAGTCTTGTTGTAGTTAAGCCTTGATTGCTGTTGTTTCACTGGGAGGAATTGACCTCCAGGCCAATTGGCTGTGGTGACCATCTGTGTCTACACTGGATGATCTGTTGCACAGGAGACACCTATGGGGCAGGACTTGCTTCAGTGGGGCTTTGGTGCTCACTGAGTCTGCCCCTTGAGTGTGTCGCTTATGGATTTGTAGAGTTTTAATCTGGTATGGTCTGACATTGACCACTGGGTACACTGGCTCTTGGATCTCCAAGGAGGTGCAAGGTCAGCCACTGTCTGGGGCCACCCAGCAGGAGCTACAGAGAGATCTTCAGATTCCTCCTTTTGTATGGGGTTTGGAAGTGCCCAGACGAGGCCCAGCTGTGAATCAAGGCAGGCTGCTGCTGCTGGCCTTGGGCCTTCTTTTGGATGCTCTGGGGCTCTCTGACCCAGCTGCAGTTTGCCAGATTTTAGGCAGAGAGAGGACAGGCCATTCATATGCAAAAGCTGATGCGCACAGCTTGGGTGGGGTTGTACATTGGGTGGGGTGGGGTCTCTGGGAATCACCAGGGCAGAGCAAACAGCAATGGCTGCCAGTCAGCCCTGCACTGGAGAAGTCCCCAGGTCTCCGCGTCCTGCCCGCCCCCCGTCCCCCACCCCCGTGCAGGAACAATGATCACTGTGAGCACCTCTGGGAGAAAGCTGCCCTCGCATTCCTGTCCTGATGCCAGACAGTCTAGTTTCTCCCCGTGTGTATCTGGGTCCCCCAGAGTCTCGCCTGGAACTGGAGTTCAGAGTAAGTGGGAGCTTGTATCTCCCTCCTGATTAAAAGATCAGCATATCCACTTGCCAGCACTTTCCGCACCTCTTACCAGTCTCAATGCGCCTTCTTCACCTCTCTAGTTGTGGAACTTCCACTCCACCAGCTTTCCCGTGGTTCTGGGTGGTAGTTGTTCTGCCTTTTAGTTGTTATTTTGATGTAGTTGTGACAGGCAGCAAGTATAGGTGTTTACCTATGCCACTATCTTGGTTCTCTCTACCACAGCTTTTTTTTAACCACTCATCTACTGGTGGGCATTTGGCTAGATCCTCAGAGTGGGGCATGCAGTGTGGGGCATGCAGGAGGGCGGTCTAGATCTCTCTCATCATTGATGTTTCTCTCTCTCTCCTTTTCCCTTCCTCTGTGATATCAACAAAAACATATTTAAAAATAATAATATCAACATGATGTTGAGAGATTATCACTATTGTTCAATGATTAAAACTGAGGAATGAAAAAGTTTAAATTATTAGTCAAATTTTAAAATTCTGTGTCAAGTCACAAACCTTGATTTTTGTAAACTTAAGCTTAGTGCTTTCTAACATTATTATAGATACTAGAGGCCCAGTGCACAAAACTTGTGCATGGGTAGGATCCCTAGGCCTGGCTTGCGATCAGGGACAATCAGGTTCCCTGCCTCCTGCCTCCTCCTTCCCTCAGTCCCTCAGCACCCCGCCGCTACTGGTCACCCACCATGTTCTGTACTGCCCCCTGGTAGTCAGCGCACATCATAGTGAGCAGTCGAACTCCTGGTCTCCCAGTAGAACTTCGAGGGGACAATTTGCATATTAGCCTTTTATTACATAGATAAGGAGAGATACTTCATTAAATAAGTAAATATAGTGTAGAAATTGACATAAACATAATGAAAGGATGAATAAGTTATCAACGGTGCATATAAATCAGGATTGAATGAAGAAATATAGTTTAGACCAGGGGTGGGCAAACTTTTTGACTCGAGGGCCACAATGGGTTCTTAAACTGGACCGGAGGGCCAGAACAAAAGCATGGATGGAGTGTTTGTGTGAACTAATATAAATTCAAAGTAAACATCATTACATAAAAGGGTACGGTCATTTTTTTTTTAGTTTTATTCATTTCAAACGGGCTGGGTCTGGCCCGCGGGCCGTAGTTTGCCCACGGCTGGTTTAGACCCATAAAAAAAGATAAACAAAGGTCATTTATTTCATCAACAGCATAAATAAAGAACATAAACAAAGGCTGATATCCACCTATAAGTCAGAGTAAGTGTTTGATACACAAATGGTAAAACAAGCATGATGGTAAGTAAAAAATAAAGTGATTAAAAAGGCCTCGGTCAGAAATGCTACCCCTCATGACCATGGTTATTAAATGCATGTATACATTTTATATACATATATACACACGACTTGCACACTGAGACAGAGCAATAGAGACAGAGCAATAGAGACAGAAACGGGGAACTAATTAAGTGCCATAAATTTTCTAAGTGCTTTACCCATGACTTCTAACTTAATTTCCCCAACATTTCTGAGAAATAATTATTAGTAGTGTTTCTATTTTTAAAATATTAGTCTCTGAAGTTCCAAACACATTAGACACTGCAATGACAACAAAAATATAGTAAAGGAAGAAAGCAGTGAACAGCAAACAGAATATGCACACCTATGCGAATCTCACTTTGTGCATAAACTGGCAAAGGTGATTCTTCATTGTAAAATAAGAGGAATACCATTTTGAAATGAATCATACTTTCTATAATAGGTCATCAACTCTGTTTCTCAAGAGTTTTCCATTAATCTTATGAAGGTTTTACAGCAAACAAAATGTGTGTGTCTTAACAGTCCAATGCCCAAAACATTTTATTTTTTTAAACCTTTATTGTTGAAAGTATTACATATGTCCCCATTTTCCCCCTTGATCTCTTCTAGCCAGTTCCGCCCGCCCACCCCCACCCCAGGTCTTCACCACCCTATTTTGTGTTTCCCTGGGTTATTTATATATGCATACAATTTCTTTGGCTGATCTCTTCCTGTCCACCCTCCCCCACCTTCCCTCTGAGATTCCACAGTCTGTTCCAGCACAATACTCTCCAGGTCCCTCCAGGCTGGCTCAAAGGGTAAGAGATCCATCTTTTTTTAGATTGAATAAAAGCAAAGAGCAAAGCTGCACATTTTGAAATGTGTTCAAAAAGCCCCGGGTCAATTGCAGAGACAAAGAAAATGGAATGTGAAAGATTCACTCATAAAGACCTACCCCCTGGCTGTTCTCTCTACTCTATAACACAGCAGCCAACCAAGTGACCCTACACCACCCTCCATTATGGGATCCTGGGTTGTACTAAGAAAATATTCTCCAGGAAAATATTTTGGAGCTCACCACTTTCCTGAGAGCTTCTTTCACATCCTTGTTCCGCACACTATAGATCAGGGGGTTCAGCATGGGAATCACTACTGTGTAGAACACTGTGGTCACCTTGTCAGTATCCACACTGCTGCCAGAACTAGGCCAGCAATAAGTGAAAAGGATTGTTCCCTGAAAGACACTGATGGCTGTGAGGTGGGAGGCACAGGTGGAAAAAGCTTTGTGTCTTCCCTGTGCAGAGTGCATCCTCAGGATGGTGATGAGAATAAACAAGTAGGAGGTGAGGATGATCATGATGGTGACGATCTCAATGAAAGTGACCACAATGAACACCGTGAGTTCATTTATAGAGACATCATAGCAGGCAAGGTTAATGATTGGGGGTAGATCACAAAAGAAGTGGTCAATCTCATTTGATTTAAAGGATGGGATCTCAAGAGCTAAACACAAGTGAATCAGAGAACACACAGTCCCAATGAGGTAACAGCAAGACACCAGCCCCACACAGAGATTCTGGGACATGGTGACCATGTACAGCAGTGGGTTACAGATGGCCACAAAGCGGTCATAGGCCATCACGGCCAGCAGGAAGAACTCAGTGATTCCATAGGCACAAAACAAATAAAACTGCACCATGCATCCCAGGAAGGAGATGGTTTTATCCTTGGTTAACATGTTGAACAGCATCTTTGGCACGATGATTGTGGAGTAGCAAAAGTCCACAAAGGACAAGTGGCTGAGGAAAAAGTACATGGGAGTGTGAAGGCGAGAGCTGACCTGAATCAGTGCAATCATGCCCAGGTTGGCCAGAACCGTGACTCCATAGATCAGAAGGAACAGCAGGGAGAGAAAGACTCTCAGCTCAGGGACATCAGATAATCCAAGAAGAATGAACTCTGTCACAGAGGTGCAGTTCTCCTCCCCCATTTCCACCATCTGTCAGGTTTAGAAAACCAAATGATAAGTTTTTAATTGTTTTTGTTTGTTTTTAAATTATCTTTATTGTTGAAAATATTAATGATGTCTTCTTTTTTTTCTTCTATTAACTCCCTCCACCCTTCTCCAGCCCCTTCCCCAATCCTTCACCTCACTGATATATTAGCTTAAGAAAAATATCACATTGATGTCAAACGCAGTGAATAAAAGTATCACATTGATATCAGACATAGCATTACTTGAAATATAATTGGCAGATAATTCTATATTTTCAGTGTGACAGGAGATCTGCCTGATCAAATCTAAAGTATCGGTAAAAACCTGTATGATTCCCAACAGTTATCTACCACAAGAAATTGAGGTGATGAATTTACTTATGTGTTTGTTAGACTTAGACATAGATTCAATGATACACTCTGAAGCCATGTGAGACCAACTCCTGTTCCCTGAATAATATAATAAGTTCCATTTAAGTAAGATTGCAGCTATTGTGACCCTACATAATATATACACTAATTTTTAAGGTGAGCCTATCAGTAGCATAAGGTTTCAGAAGGTGAGGTTCTGTGTGGATTCCTTGTTGGAAAAATGTGACAAATCTCTTTGAGATTAGTGACGCATAAGCACTCTTGAAATTTGAAATTAAGGAGAATGAAAAAAAAAGAGATTTAAAATATATACTGAAATTCATCATGATTTTTACTTGTCAGTTTAACAAAGTGACTCAATTGAATACAACTGTAATGATTAATACCAATAATGACTCAGAAAGATATAACACTTGTATAAATTTTTCTGGAAAGCAATTAGGTAGCATATAACCCTGACATGATATATTTATGAGAGACTCCATTCTTAGTAAGCTGTTATAAGAAATGTTTAATCACATGTAAAAATTGTGAAAAACTATATCCAAAGTTTTATTGAGGCATTGTTTATTATTTTGAGAATGGGAAAAAATATTGTCAAAATAGTGCAATTGTTAAACTATGCTATATCATATCTAAGGCAGAAAGTTGTGTTATTTAAAATGATCTTGTGGAGATGGTTATTTTTTTAAATCTAGTATACTTGATGTGTATATGTAAATTTAAATGTAATGTATACTTTGAGATATGAATACATATGGTAGATATAACATGTTATCACTTTAATTTGGCTACAACCATAAAAGATAAATCCTTTACCCACATTATCTCCTAAATTATCTCTAGAAGTTGGTTGGGGGAAGTAATTACAATGTATGTTCTATGGGTCCGATTTACATTCAGATCGGTCCTTTAGCAATAAGTCATATGAAAGATGAGAAATTTTATTCTCTGTCCTCTTTCTTAGAGGAGTATACCCATGACTTCATACACATAAATATAATGAAAAAGAGATTCTGGACTGAGAACATATCCTGGTATTTTCTCCATATCTTGAACTAATTTTAAAGAAGTGCAAACAAAAAATCTTGCTGAAGTCATGGTTTTCTCATTACTTGACCCACCCATTCCCCAAAAAATGAATCTGAATTATTAGCCCACTTCAGAGTTAAAAATGGGAAAATCAACTTGGAAATTCTTCTTCCTAATGTTGTAGGCTGATAATAAGAAACTAGTTCATGGTAAAGTAAAAAACAAACAAACAAACAAAATAAAAGAATTCACCTCATTTACTGAGCAGAGATAGTCTACATGTCCTGATTCCCCATGACCAACACAGGGACACATAAATTCAACCCTCATATTTAGGGTGAAAATTAGGGATCTCTCAATTCCATGAGAGAAACTAGGGTGAAGAAAGTAAAAAAGAGAATGAGAGAGGGAGAGGGACAGAGAGAGAGAGAGAGAATACCATTTGTGTTCTCTGTATTCTTTCACATACATCAACGTTTGGTGTTCCAAAGGAAATTGTTCTAATTTCACCATCAATGATCTCTCAATACTAAAAGAGAAAAGCATTTGAATCAGTAAATGCCGGGGTTCTTGTCCCAGCATCAAGAATGGTTCAGGAATCTGGAGAAGGGGCCGTGCGTGGATGTTAAATAGGAATCCAGAGACTAATAAAGAGTCCGGAGATGAGATATAATTTTGAAAGGCATTTTGGGAGTCAGAGGAGCTTAGCTAAAGGAGCTAAGTTCTAAGATGTTAACTCTAAAGTCTTAGGTTCTCTCTGTCCCTAGAACCCCATGCTTTTTATTAACACAATTTGTCCTGAGGCGAGGCAGAGATATACACTTCAAAGGGTAATACAGAAACATTGTCAGAACAGAGGAATTAGCCTATGGCTGTTCAGGTATTTGGCCAGTAGGAGGCAATAACATGTAGATTAAGATGCCTTTTAGCTGTCTGGCAGCAAGCAATCAGTTTCCTATTCAGGTTTGGGGAAATGCCTTCAAGCCATTCCCAGATGCAGCCCTGCTGTCATGCTGGAATTAGTCTCTGTCAAGTAAGTGCACAGGTATATGTCTATGAAATCATTTTCTAAGTAGAAGACAGATGAGTTAAACTTACCTTACATAATTGTTTGCTGGAGAAATCTATTCATTTCCATTTTCAAGTAACCAGAGCCTAGATCTGGCTAAAAAACCTGAGTGACACAGTATCTCTGTGGTGCTGGAGATGTTAGAGTAAATGTTGAACACAGCAATTTATACTGCTACCCCTAGGGAATGGGCCCCTTAAGTTCCCAATCAATTACTAACCTTTAATGCTGTAAAAATAAATTAAAATTCAACTAATATTTCATGTGGTATAAGACACATAATTAATCTCTATGGGATATTATACAGAACATTCTAAATGTCCTACTTTATGAAACAGTTGTTTAAAATCAAACGTGTCTCCTTCCAGATTTCCTAGTGTTGTATGACATTCCATCCCAATGTCATATGTGTGGGTCACAGATCACATTGCCATAATGAAATCACAGGAATGTTTCTCATTAATTCCCACTTTTATACTATTACAAAATCCCCCAATTTCCAACAAAGTACAGTAACTGAAGCCACACCAGAATCCCTTTAAAATGCTAGGAAGAAGATAACCTACGGGTCAGAAGACCAAGTTTGCACTTCTTGAGCACTTGTGATATGTTAGAACCAATTCTAAATATTATATAACATTGACTCATTTCATGATCATGATAACCAATCAAGAGAACAATCCTGTTTCTAGGTCTCTCTTTTTATTAAATATTTTTTTAAATATATTTTATTGATTTTTCACAGAGAGGAAGGGAGAGAGATAGAGAGTGAGAAACATCAATGAGAGAGAAACATCGATCAGCTGCCTCCTGCACATCTCCCACCAGGGATGTGCCCGCAACCCAGGTATATGCCCTTGACCGGAATCGAACCTGGGACCTTTCAGTCCGCAGGCCGACGCTCTATCCACTGAGCCAAACCGGTTTTGGCTAGGTCTCTCTTACAAAGGAGATGATGGAGGCACAAGCACTGACTTGTAAGCTGGATAATCTCTAAATACATTGCAGGAAAAGGCCCCATGCAACTTTGGGCTGAGGCCGGCATTTCCTTAATGCATGTCCAATGCTGGAGCCATGAGCTGGGACCCCTTCAGTGATCTATTCTGGGTGTGCGCTTCTTCTCCCTGTCCACTGTCAATGTAGGCCACTACTGGTCTCTGTGTATACTGAGTGTACACATAAACTTCTCAAGGAATGTATATAGTCAAAAGGTAATTTCAAGTAAACCAATTTTATATTCTAAAATACCATACAATATCTTCCTAAACTTGACATGTCAGAGACAACTTCCTAGGCTGAGGGAACATTCTGGTTCTCCGTTCCCACATAATCTTTCACAATTAAAAAAAATAAAATAAACACCTCTTACCAGTCCATATTTTATGTATTACCCCCATGGGCATATATGTGTGGGTCAATATAGAAATAACTGGGGATGTTGTTAGTTTGAAGGATGTCTTCAAATTTTCTGGGTTTTCTGCAATCAAGGAACCTGAAACCCATTCTTATTTGGTGAAATGTCTATGCAAATATTTTGCCTGTTTGACTTTCTATGCTCTAGTTGTAAGTGTTCTTTATATATTATGGATATAAACCTCCCACCAGATATAAATAACTTGTGCCTTTGGCACTCAAATTTATGTCTATGATGCATTTTTAGTGTTTGTAAATGGCATGAAGTATAGATTTCAGTTCATCTTTTTACATAGGAATAGTCAGTTATTCTTCATCGTTTATTGAAAAAAATAGCCTTGGTAGCTTTGTCAAAAATAAATTAAACATTAATCTGATTAGTTTTTAATTTTCTATGGTTTTACATTGCTATATACATGTACCTTACACCAAGAAAAACACCATTTTTTGTAATTTTTGTGTTAAGTACTATTCTTTTGTTAAACAGCCGGCAATGCACAGGATAGTTTCTCACAACCGAAACTATCCAGTACAAAAGATCAATGGCGCTGAGGTTGAACAGACCTGCTCATTATACATTTGACCTTGAACACCATGGACTTCAACAGTGCAGGTTCACTTACGCACAGATTTTTTCCCCAATAAAACATGGAGGTCTCTGGACGCAGGCAGACAACCATATGCATTGATCTGTGCCATTTTATGCAGAGAATATGAGCCTCTCCAGATTGTGGTATCCACAGGGGACCTGGAACCAGCAGATACTGAGGATAGTTAAGTGTTGGGGGAGTCAAAAGTGATATGCAAATTTTTCACTGCATGGGTGTAGGCACCCTTAATTGCACATTGTTCAACTGTATAATGGTTTTCTATTCAATTTTCTTTTACTTTCCTTTCTTCTGTGTGTGTGTATATGTGTGTTTGATTTCTTTCTGCTTTGTGTTATCTGAGCTTCTTGAATCTGGGTTTGGTGTCTTTAGTTAATTTCAGAAAAATTTTAGCTATTATCTCTACAGATATTTCCTCTGCTGGGACCTTCTCTTTTACCTCTGAGTTTTAAATTATAGTTATTTTTATTATTTGATATATCTTTATTGTTGAAAGTAATACATGTCCCTCCCCCCCCAAGTGAGCATTAATAGACAAGTGAGTAAAAACAAGAATATATATATATATATATATATACATATATATATATATATATATATATATATATATATATATACTAGTAAAAGGCTAATATGCTAAGTGTCCATCTGACCAGTCGCTATGACATGCACTGACCACCAGGGGGAAGACGTTCAATACAGGAGCTGCTGTGTCATTCACTGGCCATTTACAGAAAAATGGTTCTGCAGACCTGGCGCCCACAAAGCAACACTCAGCTTCCCCCAAGTGGGATACAGGCCCACCACCACCCCAGAGCAACAGCCCACCAAATCACAGCTGATGCTGCCAAGACCCCATGGCACAAAATTTGGCTCACAGCCCAGCCCAGCCTGGAAATGGTCCCTCTGGCACCAGGTAATAACATCACGTAGTAATGCCCAGCTTTCTCTCCCTAGCGACTAGCCTCTTTGGAGTTTCTTCAGTCCAGGAACATGACTTGCTTTAGAGCCAGATGCAAACATTTCACTCTTTAACCAAAGCATTTTCCCATTCCTCATCTCATTTGATCCTCACAGAAGTCCTGGAACAGGTAAATAGGAGACTTGGTGGAATCCTATTTTCTTTTCATTAGCTGGAAAATGGAGATTTAGAAAGCTTAGAAACTTGACCCAACTGAAAGGAAGTAAGAAATAGTGGACCTTGAAAGTGACTTCAGGTTTTCTCACTGCACAGAATATAGTCAAACACTGCTGCAGTTAAATATTTTACCCTTTGTTCTCCCTGCGTGATCTACAATAATAATCTGTTTCATATTGATATTTACTGCTATGTTGCTGAAAATTACCTGAAAGAGAAGTTGAGTTGCTTCACTGGGCTGGAAAAGTTTAGCTAAATTAGAAAGCAGGTCTAATTAATCAAGTTTATTCTATATCTATAAAAGGCTAAATTGACTCACGCATTCGCACTACATATAAAACTCTCATTGGCGCCAATTGCATGTATGTGTTTCCATCTGTCATTGTGGATTGTGAATTTGGTTGACATTTCTATTCTAGAGAAAGTACCAGTAGCGATATTAAAATATTTCTTCTAATTAATTTCCTTTCAATGTGCATGGATTTGTGCACCAGACCTCTAGTTTATATAATAAAATATTACTTGGGCATAAAAAAGAATGAAATATTTCTATTTGCTACAACATAAATGGATATAGATGGTATTATGCTTAGTGAAATGAGTCAGTCAGAGAAAGACAAACACCATATGATTTCACTTAGTGCAATGTAAAAATTGACATAAACATAATGAAGGCACAAATAAATTATCAATGGTATTTATAAATCAGGATTAAATGAAGAAATGTGGTTTAGACACATATAGGAAGGTTAAGCAAAGGTCATTTCATCACAAGTAAAAATACAACAAAGAACATAAACAGAGGCTACAACTTCACCTATAAATGACAGTAAACATTTGATCCACAAAATGTAAAATAAGCACGATGATAAGAAGTAGAAGATACCCCTGGCCAGTCTTGCTCAGTGGATAGAACACTGACCTGCGAACTGAAGGGTTCCAGGTTTGATTCTGGTCAAGGGCACATGCCCAGGTTGCTGGTTCAATCTCTAGTAGGGGATGTGCATGAGAGAGCCAATCAATGATTTTTTTTGCATCATTGATGTTTCTATCTCTCTCTCCCTCTCCCTTTCTCTCTGAAATCAATAAAATATATTTTTTAAAAAGTAAAAGATAAACTAATGAAAAAGGTCACAGACAAAAATGCTGCCCCTCATAAAGATGGTTATTAAATGCATGTATATATTTTCTACACATATACACATGCAAACAGAGACAGATAGAGCAACAGAGACAAAAACAGAGGATTAATTAAGTGCCATGAATAATCCTAAATTTTTTACACATGACCTATCTCCTAATTCCCCTAAGATTTCTCTGACATAATTATTACTAGTGTATCCATTTTTTAAATATTAGTCCCTGAAGTTCCAAAAACATTAGAAATTGCAATGACAACAACAAAAATATAATAAAGGAAGCAAACAGTGAACAACAAACAGAATATATACACATATGGAAATCTCACTCTATGCATAAACTGGCAAAGGTGTATTCTTCATTGTAAAATTAGAATAATTCAATTTTGAAATGATAGTACTTTTGATAACAGATCAGAAAATGTGATTCACAAGAGTTCATCCTTATGACGGGTTTTACAGCAAACTATATTTGGGCATCTTAACAGTTCAATACCCTTACCCATTTAAAACATTTTAGGTTGAATAAAAGCAAACATATAGGCTGCAAATTTTGAAATATGCTCAACCCTGCACTGGTCAAGTGCAGAGACACAAATGTAAATGAATGAAAATGACTCACTCATAAAGACCTGCCCCTGGCTGTTCTCTCCATTCTGTAACACAGCAGCCCAGCAAATTCACCCCAAAATAGCCTCCATTACGGAATCCTGGGTCCTACTAAGAAAATATTCTCCAGGAAAATATTTTGGAACTCACAGCTTTTCTGAGAGCTTCTTTAACATCCTTGTTTCTTAGACTATAGATCAGGGGGTTCAGCATGGGAATCACTACTGTATAGAACACTGTGGCCACCTCATCAGTATCTGCACTGTTGCCCAAACTGGGGCGGAAATAAGTGAATAGGATTGTTCCATGGAAAACAACGATGGCTGTGAGGTGGGAGGCACAGGTGGAAAAGGCTTTGCGTCTTCCCTGTGCAGAGTGCATCCTCAGGATGGTGATGAGAATAAACAAGTAGGAGGTGAGGATGATCAAGATGGTGGTGACCTCATTGAATGAGGCCACAATGTATAGCAACAATTCATTCATAGAGATATCAGAGCAAGCAAGAGATAAGAGAGGGGGCAGATCACAAAAGAAATGGTTAATCACATTTGATCTATAGGATGTGATCTCAAGAGCTAAACACAAGTGAATCAGAGAACACACAGTCCCACCGAGGTAGCAGCAAGACACCAGCTCCACACAGAGAGTCCGGGACATGGTGACCATGTACAGCAGTGGGTTACAGATGGCCACAAAGCGGTCATAGGCCATCACGGCCAGCAGGAAGACTTCACTGATTGCATAGGCACAAAATAAGTAAAACTGCACCATGCATCCCAGGAAGGAGATGGCTTTGTCTTCGTTTACAATATTAGCTAGCATCTTTGGCACGATGATTGTAGAATAGCAATAATCTATAAAGGACAAGTGGCTGAGGAAAAAGTACATGGGAGTGTGAAGGCGAGAGCTGACCTGAATCAGTGCGATCATGCCCACATTTCCCAAAACTGTGACTCCATATATGAGAAGGAACACTATGAAAAGAAAGACTCTCAGCTCAGGAACATCTGTTAATCCAAGAAGAATGAACTCTGTCAAAACAGTGCAATTCTCCTCCCCCATTTCCCATATGTCAGGATGGAAAAACCAAATGATAAATTTTGTATTGCTTCTAGAAAGAGAAGAAAGGAGACAAAAAACAGGTATATAATTTTAGAAAAATATAACAGTGATGTCTATGGAGCAGTGTATTTCTGAGATATAACAGAAGCAATATTGTTTTATAATAAATAATATTAATTGTCTAGTTGGTCCCGCTGATCAAATCGACTTAAACATCATCAGAACCGTTCAATGATTCCAGACTTTCTTGATCACAACAGAGTAAGATGACGAATGAAAGTTCAGTAGTTCCATGGGTTTCAAAACAGATTCAATGGTACACTTCAAAGGCACACAGAAATTATCTCCTGTTCTCTGACAAAATATAAATTCTGTCCACCAAGGTAACACTTACTGTGGTTGCATAAAATATAAACTATCCTTTATTTGAATCTATCATGAACATAAATTTTAATAAAAGTTTTTCACAATTCTATTTTTGAGGTGACTATTTTTTGAGATTTCTGACCCATAAAAACCCTTTAAACTTGGAATTATGAAAAAATAAAATTAAAATATACACTGAAAATTATCTTTTTTGTATCAATTTAGCAAAGTGGTTTTATCAATTATAATAGCAATGACCTATGCTATTAAAGACTCAGGAAGATGAAACTTATCTATAAATTTTTCAGGAATACAATTAGGCTGCATATATTAGAAGACTTAACCCTGATAACAATAAAAACTATCTTATACTTTAATGGGAGATTTTAATAAGATATATTAATTACATTGACAAAATTGTGAAATCCTACATCCAAAGCTACATTTCAGCATTGTTTATAATATTAACAATCAGAAAATAATTTAATTGTCAAAAGAGCAATTGTTAAACTATGGAGCATCATATTTAGGGTAGAAGGCTATTGTGCTATTTGAAATTATGTTTTGGAGAGGATTAATTTTTAAAGGATACATAATAAATGGAAATGAAGATGTACCTGCGGAGGTATGAATACATATGATAGAGATTTTAAATGTTATTGCTGTAATTAGGCAATATTCAAAAGGTTAATTAATCCTTTACCCACATTTTAAAAGGTTAAGTGAAGGATTTTCCCAGGTTCTCTGAAGTACTTGGTTGGGAAGTGGTTACGTTTGTATATTCTGTATAAATTAGATCTACCTTTCACACCTATCCTTAAAGAAAAGGCATAAGAAATTAAATAATTTTATTCTTATACCCATGATGTAATACACATATATGTCCTGAAAATTGAGCGAAGATATTCTGGACGGAAAACATAACCCAGTATTTCATCCATATCTTCAGTTAATTTAAAATGAAAGCATATCACCTTCTGAAAGTCATGGTTTTCTCATTACTTGACCAAAAAAAAAAAACAACCAACAAAATCCTGAATTCTTTGCCCACTTAAGAGTTAAACCAAGAAAATCAACTTGGAAAAATGTCTTCCTATGTTCTAGGCTGATAATAAGAAACTGCTTTATGGTAAACTGAAAACAAATCTTAAAGACCCCATTTAATGAATAGCCATAGTCCTCATGTCCTGACTATCTCTCCATGACCTACTCTCAGGCACATCAATTCAACCTTCAGAATACAGGGTGACAAAAGTATGGTGGTTACCAGAGGGAAGGGGACTTGGGGTAGTAAAGGGTGAAGAGGGTCAAATATATGGTGACGGAAGATCTGACTTCTGGTAGTGGGCACATGATGCAATATACAAATGGTGTATCATAGAAATGTACACTTGAAAGCTATGTAATGTTATTAAGATGTCACCCCAATAAAGGTAATTAAATATAATTATAAAAGTTACTCTATTAACATAAAAAAAGAATTAGGGAGTTCCTCCATGGTCACAAATTTTAGATCCCATGACAAAAATTGGTGTGAAACAAAGTGGAAAAAGAGGGGGGAGGAAGGGAGAGAGAGAGACTACCATTTGTTTCCTCTGTATTCTTTCAAACACATCAACATGTGGTGTTCCAGAGGAAATGGTTCTAATTTCACCATCAACTGTCTCTCAATACTAAAAGACAAAAGCATTTGAACAGTAAGCGCACAGGAATATGGTCTGTGAAATCATTCTCTAATTAGCAGACAAATGAGTTAGCTGTATTTTTAAAATCATGTTTTCTGGGAAAACATGTCCATTTTAATTTTCAAGTAACCAGAGCCTAGTTGTAGCTAACAAACCTGAGTGACAGACATTTCCTCCCTGGTGCTGGAGATGTTAGGACAAGCGTGGTACCCAGTTAGAGGCTTATATGTAATTTGAGCTCCTGGGGAAGGGTCCCTCAAGTTGCAAATCAATTATTAATTTATATGGTATAACAAATATGTAAAAATTAAACTAATACAGTGTATGGTGTAACGTATAATAATTAATCTCTATGGAATGCCGTTAAGAAATACGTTTTTTAAATTATCCCCATTTGGGAAAAACCTATTTACAACCAAAGTGCCTCCTTCTAGATATTATGGTGCATTACAGTCTTACATCCATCCTGGTGTCATATAGGCGGATCACAGCCTATTATTACCATAACAGCACCAATATTTCTTATAAATTCTCCCTTTCTTATGACATTATAAAATCTCCTAAATTTCTATAGGGTACAGTGACTAAAGCCACACCAGAATTCCTTAAATACCATAAAAGTAATGATCCTATTGGTCAGAAAACTATATAACAGTTCACATTTATTAAGCACTTGTTATGTGTTAGGACCTTTTCTAAATATTATACAATATTCATTCATTTCCTCATGATGATAATCAATAAAGGGATGTATAAGAGGTTTAAGAATATTACCTTGCTTTTTGAAATTGAGAGCAAAAGCAAAGAAAATATATTCATATTCTGTTTATGCTTCCTTTCTATCAACTACTGATCAGCGTAAATACATTATCAATTCATCTGGCCACTTAACTAAGGGTATATCTCAGTTTTCTTCATAGGCACTATTATTTTTTTAATACTCAAGTGCCTGACAAACTTTGATTAAGGAAGCATCCATTTCAAAGAAGAATGAACACGTCATCCACACAACTAGGTAAAGAGCCAGGCCACCTTGCCCCACGAGGCCCCTTTGTTTTAGAGATCTTGATTGGTTTCAATAACTGACTATGAGGGCTACCTTTTCTTTCTCTTCCTGTGTTTTAAATACCTACTCTGTTTTAAATTCAATATTAGAAGTAAGCCCACACACTTTACAAAGTGTTCTCTCCAATATTTCCAGTACCCAACTAGCACCATACAGTTATTGCCATATTATTGACTATATTCCCTATGTTGTACTTTACATTCCTGGGACTATTTTTTAACTACCAATATGTACATTTTTAAATCCTCACTCGAGAATATGTTTTTATTCATTTTAGAGACAGAGGAAGGAAAGAGAGAGAGAGAGAGAGAGAGACAGACAGACAGAGAGAGAGAGAGACATTGATCAGTTGCCTCCCATAGACGCCCTGACTGGGGATAACAACTGAGGCCTGTTGGTTGTATGGGATGATGCTCCACCCAACTGAGCCACCCAGCCAGGGCTGTGGATTATTTTTGATAATCATAACTGGAAGGGATGCTGCCGGCATCTGGTTTGTAGAGCCCATGTGTGCTGCTTAACATCCTACAGAGCAACTGATATCACTCCATAAGCAAATTATTGTAGTTGAAAATCATTTCTCCATATGTAATTGTTCTTGCATTTTGTATTTACTGGTACTGTTTTACTTTGTTTCCTTCTATGATGTGTGTGTGTGTGTGTGTGTGTGTGTGTGTTCATTCTGTTTTTGGTGTTATCTGAGATTCTTGAACCTGTGGTTTGGTGTCTTTTATTAATTTTAGAAAATTCTTAGCCGTTATCTCTACACATACTTCCTCTGCCCTGACATCATTCTATTTTAGTTCTGAGTTTTCAAATAGAGTTATTTAGACTGTTTGATGGTCATACAGCTTAAATACTTTCCCTTGTTTCTGCACTTCTTTTCTCTACATGTAATTTTGAGTATTTTCTATTGATCTATCTATATGTTCACTAATACTTTCCTTGAGTATGTTAAGGCTACTGCTGTGCCCATATTTATCTCTGGTGGGGATTTTTTCATTATTATTTCTAGCAAATTTAGTTCCATGACTTAGTTGAAATTCCTTACTTATTCATACATGTTGATAACTTTCCCACTAGTACCCATAGAATTATATTAGATAGCATGTCTGATATCTCTAACATATAAATCATTTTCCAAATTTGAGTCTGCTAATGTCTTTGTTTCCCTGTAACCAGACATTTTCTCCTGCTCGTTTGTGCTATGTCTATGTTTTTTTAAATGCATACCATGTGAAGGTCAATAAAGACAAAGTAAATAGCATTTTGCCTGAAAATGATTTCTATCTTTTGCTTAGCAATAAGTATAGTGCTTTAACCTAGGCTTCAGTTTTGTTATTAATATGATTACCTCTGTGTTCCATAAACTTCTAATTCATCTATTGCTATTTTATTTGATAGTGGGAGTTGGTTTGACAGAGATTCTCAAAATGTAATCCATCCTAAGCTTTAGGTCTTCTCTTTGTATATGGACCTCTTTCTAGATTCTTTCCCTTCTCCTAGCAATGAATTCTGTTACTGGGAACTCTATTCTCTTGTTATTTGAGCTCAACTATCTGATGGGCTTTCCAGAAAGTTTTTAAGCTTACAGAATAGCTAACTTTTTGTATTATAACATAGGAAGAAATTTCTTTCTAGTTTACTATCTTCTATGCTTCAGCCAAAAGTTTGATTACATTGGTTTAAACAAGATTCAACTAAGTGTAAGTGCAATATGTTTTTTAGTTGTCATTTAGAATAATACTAAAGACATTTTAAAACTTCTCTGAATCCGAGAAAGTAAATTTTTCTAGTGACTGCTTATTAATTTCATTTGAAAATAAATATATTACCAGGAATATAATTATATGTATTAAATTATTAAAATTAACATTTATAAAAAGGGCTCATGAAAATATGTAGCAGATTGTGCCTTTCAAGTAGTCTACCACCAATATATCCTCAGATATAGCAATATGATAATAGGAGTGCACAATAAATACTAGTTCAGACTCTGTTACAATTCAAACAAATTGAAAAGGACAGCTTTTAGTTACAATTATTCCTACTGTTTCCACAGCCAGATCCTCCTACCACTGTCCATACCTATGAAAAAATATGAAATGTACCTCAACATAATAGAAGTCATATATGACAAGCCTATAGCTAACATCATTCTCAGTGATGAAAACTGAAAGCATTTTCTATAAGATCAGGAAAAAGACCTGGATCCACTCTAGCCAATTCTATTCAACATAAGACTGGGAGTTCTAGCCAGGGCAAAGACAATAAATATAAAGAAAAATAAATACACGTCATTCTAATACAACTCTGTAGAATAGTTAAAATTAAATATGACTCAAGGACAAAGAAATAATGTGAAATCTGGTGATCCATGTATTTTAAATTAATCATGATGGAAATAAAAGCTATGGTATACACTGATAATAATAGGTTTTTCTTTTTCAAGTTAAATTTGTGATGAATTTTTTATAAGTCAACTAAAAATTTAACAGATGTATAGATTTTAAAAATTAATTCATTTAAGTGACACATGAGTAAAAAATTTAAATAACACTAACATAAATCATGTTCTGCATAGCAGCTGTAAGAGGTGCCAAAGAAGATTCAAAATCTCAAATGACAATGGAATAAGATGAAATGTTACATCTATATTTATTGAAAAGTGTAGTGCCTCTGTGGTTGAAATCTCAATTACCCATCTTTATTTTGTCACTCACTAATTCTAATACATTGGTCAGAGCACTTAAACTCTATGTTTTCATTTCTTCAGAATAAAAGTTGACTTATACTTCTAACTTTACAAAAATATAATCATCCTACACCAAGATAGAGAAAAATACATGAAAACATTTTAAACATGAATTTTTCATAGATTCCAATCAAGAGCAATATAACATTTTTTTAATATATATATATATATATATATATATATATATATATATATGTATATATGTATATATATATTTTTTTAAAAAAAATATATATTTTATTGATTTTTTTACAGAGAGGAAGGGAGAGAGATAGAGAGTTAGAAACATCGATGAGAGAGAAACATCGATCAGCTGCCTCCTGCACATCTCCCACTGGGGATATGCCCGCAACCCAGGTACACACCCTTGACCGGAATCGAACCTGGGACCCCTCAGTCCGCAGGCCGACGCTCTATCCACTGAGCCAAACCGATTTCGGCTTAAAATTTATTTTTATTGATTTCATAGAGGAAGGGAGAGGGAGAGAGAGATAGAAATATCAATGATGAGAGAGAATCATTGATTGGCTGCCTCCTGCACACCCCCCGCTGGGGATCAAGCCCACAACCTGGGCACATGCCCTGACCGGGAATCGAACCAGTGACCTCTTGGTTCCTAGGTCGACGCTCCACCACTGAGCTACACCTGGCTGGGCAGTAATATAACATTTTTGCTATATTTTTCACTGTTGTTCTAGATAACTTAAAATTAAGTTAATGACAATATACAAAAGAAGGTAGCTTATTTGTAAATATATAAAACATTTTGGTTACCACTATATATGTAAATATTTAGAAAATTTTGATATTATTTTAATTTATCATTGTCAATTTAAAATTATATAACCATACCAAATTATTTTATGACCCTTATAAGACTGTTGTCTGGTTTTCATTTTACCCTCACAAAAACAACCAGAATTTTTCCTCCCAATAAGTTTCTGTACAATTTTGGAATTTTATTCAAATACAAACAGTGCAGAACCAAAAAAAAGGAAATATAAGGAATTCAAGTAAAATTGATGATGGGATTAAAAAAGATGTACAAAGTTACAGAATTTTAAAAATTAGATACCTGTGTGTATGAGGGCATCTTTTAATTAATATGACTACTATTAGAGAAAAATGAATCCTCCCTAATATACACAATAATATAGATTTGCTATTTCCTTATTTAGATTGTCATTGAAATTGACATTTAACTTAAAACAACATTCCAACCCAAGGAAAGCAATTAGCTCTCAATGCTTACAACAAATATACTCAGTTATTTAGTGAAGACTGCATAGAGAGTCGTGATGAAAAGAACTGAGATGTGCTCTTAGTCAAGCTGCCATATACATTAATTATACATGTATGCTGATTGTCAGGTAATCAAAAGTAAGTAAAAAGATAAGTGAACCAAAACGCCTCACTCATAAAGATCTACTCCCTTGCTGTTCTCAGTACTCCAGCACAGCAGCCCACCGATTCATCCCTCCACCAGCCTCCACTATGGGACCCTGAGTCCTGCTAAGAATATATTCTCAGAGAAAATATTTTGGAGCCCACCACTTTTCTGAGAGCTTCTTTAACATCTTTGTTCCTCACACTATAGATCAGGGGGTTCAGCATGGGAATCACTACTGTGTAGAACACTGTAGCCACCTTGTCAGTATCTGTACTGTTGCCAGTACTGGGCCGGCAATAAGTGAAAAGGATTGTTCCATGGAAAACAACGATGGCTGTGAGGTGGGAGGCACAGGTGGAAAAGGCTTTGCGTCTTCCCTCTGCAGAGTGCATCCTCAGGATGGTGATGAGAATAAACAAGTAGGAAGTGAGGATGAGCACAATTGTGATGATCTCATTGAAAGTGGCTACAATGTAAAGCAGCAGTTCATTCATAGAGACATCAGAGCATGCCAGAGATAAGAGCGGGGGCAGATCACAAAAGAAGTGGTTAATCACATTTGATCTATAGGATGTGATCTCAAGAGCTAAACACAAGTGAATCAGAGAACACACAGTCCCACCGAGGTAGCAGCAAGACACCAGCTCCACACAGAGAGTCCGAGACATGGTGACCATGTACAGCAGTGGGTTGCAGATGGCCACAAAGCGGTCATAGGCCATCACGGCCAGCAGGAAGACCTCAGTTACCACACACGTGCAAAACAAGTAGAATTGCACAGCACATCCCAGGAAGGAGATGGTTTTGTCTTCGTTTACAATATTAGCTAGCATCTTTGGCACAATGATTGTGGAGTAGCAATAATCAACAAAGGACAAGTGGCTGAGGAAAAAGTACATGGGAGTGTGAAGGCGAGAGCTGAGCTGAATCAGTGCGATCATTCCCACATTTCCCAAAACTGTGACTCCATAGACCAGAAGGAACAGCATGAAAAGAAAGACTCTCAGCTCAGGAACATCAGATAATCCAAGAAGAATGAACTCTGTTGCGATGGTACAGTTTTCCTTGCCCATGTCCCCACTTCATGGGAGTTGGAGAAAAATATTAACAGTTATTCTCCATTATATGATCCCAAATTCAGTTTTTACTGTCTCCTAAAAAAGACATGAAAATAAGTAGGATAGTTAATTTTTTCTGCAAATGGGACATTGCTCTCGTGAAGTTTAGAAAATGCCCAAACATTATTGCATACAAATGCATAGAGCTCACAGTTTCATTCACAGATCACACAAAAGCATTCATATCCATAGACTCAGTGTGAGTCCTAACACTAGTCCTACACAATTTTGGGCCTGGAAGGGAATCATTGTAAGACATCCAATATTACTTAATTAGCCATCTTGTTTTATAAAATTTTAATCCCTTTTTCCTGCTGACTTTTTAGTCAATATTGGGAAAATTGGGATCCCAAGGAAATAATTTTTTTTAATTATTATACTGTTTACCACTGAAATGCTGAGAAGTATGCTTAATTGATTGCTAAACCACAAGTTTTTTTACCAATATTTTCTAGAAGGCAAAAGTAGTTTGTATGCATTTTTCTATGAAATTAGCATAGTGATATTGTTAATTAGCTATTTAATGTCAGCCATTATTTAGTAAATTGGTACTCTTGGATTCAAACTTCCTGCAACTATGACTCTGAAGCCTTATAATGACCTATTTGACAAATGAATTTACTGCTTTAAATTTATTTTAAGCACTAATCAAAGAGGTGAATATGAAATTATTAACAAGAATATTTGCTGCCACACTGCAGCATTATTGATGATAGTAAAACTTAGAAATAAAGTGTCAAGCAGGATGGAATTTATCAGGGTTATGGTACCTATATATTATGGAAAAGTACACAGTTATTAAACTTATTTTTTAATAACTTTAATGACTTGTAAAATGACTATGCTAAAATGTCATTATAAAATCGTAAGCCATGTTGCACAGATATTATATATGTATACATAATTTGAATTGTATATTTAAGCCTCACAACACACATAAAATGTAAATATTTTATTCCAATTGTTTTTTAAAACACACAATATAGAAACTTGCCTGAATTCTTACAAAACATATTATGGTATTGGCTCAGGAAGAAGCATGTGATTTTTAAAATATATATATTTTGATTATTTCAGAGAGAAAATGAGAGGGAGAGAGAGATAGAAACATCAATGATGAGAGAGAATAATTGACCAGCTGCCTCCTGCAATCCCCACAGTGGTTTCGTGGATGGAGTTAGTGAGAGAGTAGGAGAATGAAAAGAGAGAAATCAAGCATTCTCCCCAATTTGTTTACACTCTCCCCTTTTACACTAAAAGCTGTTACAAGATCTTTGGTTCTGCAAATCAGATTGTTCCCATTTCTCATCATAGGGATGCAGCTAAATACCCTATGATATACACAATGGCCTCCCCTTTTCCCCCCAACACACATACCGACAACACATGCAAACATCAAAATATGATGTGGCCCAAAATATCAATAGTTTCAAAGTTGAGAAACCTGCTATGGAGAGACAATTCAAAGTGCTTTGCACATGGCCAAGGTAATTCCCCCCCTTTGAGCTTCAGAGGGGGTGCAGGTGCCTGTCCCCTCTATAAGCAGTTCTCAGGCCCCTTGCTGCTACTCAGCCTCAGAGTGACCATCAGGAGGGTCTCCATGCAATTTCTACCAGGTTTCCTGGATGGAGTTAGTGAGAGAGTAGGAGAATGAAAAGAGAGAAATCAAGCATTCTCCCCAATTTGTTTACACTCTCCCCGTTAACACTAAAAGCTGTTACAAGATCTTTGGTTCTGCAAATCAGATTGTTCCCATTTCTCATCAAGATTGTTTCTCAATACACAGAGAAAGTATTTTCACAAAGGAGTGCTCAAAATATGACATTTCTTGAGACACTAATTAAGAGAGGGGCAAATACAGGTTTTAAAAAATATGACTAATACTACTGCCCTCCTTTGCAATTCTTTCTTCTCTTACACAGGGCTATAATAAATTACCTCAAGGAGAAAATAAAAAGAACAAGCTTCCAGATCCCAGAAAAATAACATGTATGTGCACTCCCAAAAAACAGAGTGTATAGTCCAACCAACCAACCTGCGGGACAGACATTGCTTCCCCTGTTTCTGAAGATGTTATGATGGGAAATATTATAGCTTTATGGTGGGTGTGTGTGAGTGTGTGTGTGTGTGTGTGTGTGTGTGTGTGTGTGAGTGTGTGTGTGTGTGTGAGTGTGTGTGTGTGTGTGTGTGTGTCCCTGGGGCCCATGGTCCTTAAGCTTCCCTAAATAATTGTTGATCTCTGTGGAACACCAACAAGATATCAAGAAAACACCACCATCTTGGGACTCAAATCAGTAATGACTTCTATGAGATATTAACAGGGGGAAATTATCCCAAGTTGGTATATATGACTATAGTCCAGTATGATGCCTTGAGAGCTCAGGGTGAATTTCAAGGCATTGTATGCTTCATCCAAGCATCGATCTGTGAACCAGAGATCACACTGATGTTATGAAATCTGTAAATAGGGCTTATAAACTTTGCCTGTCTTATATTCAAAAGCTCCTTCCTTAAGAGCATAGGGTGTGAAAGCACACCAGAGTTCTTCCAAATACCAGAAAGGGGTAGGAACAACCAACCTTCTTGTTGACCAATTTCTATATGCTAGGTACTGTTCTGAATACAAATATTAAGACATTTTCATCTTCAAAACACTAAATCAAAAAGGCATATCCATCCATATGTTCATTGCAGCATTATTTGCAATAGACAAGATATGGAAGCCACTTATGTGTCCATCAATAAATGGATATATAAATAAGTGGTGCATATATACAATGAAATATGACTCCACCTTAAAAAAAATCTTGCCATCTGCAACAACATAGTTGGACCTAGAGGGTATTTTGCTGAGCAAAATAAGTCAGACAGAGAAAGACAAATACCATATGACTTCACTTATATGTGGAATCTAAAGAGCAAAATAAATGAATAAACAAAATAAAAACAGACTCACAGATACAGAGAATATTTTGATGGTTGACAGATGAAAGAGGGATTGGGAGGTTGGGTGAAAAGGATGAAGGGACTGAGAAGTACAGATTGGTAGATACAGAATAGTCATGGGGATGTAAAGTACAGCATAGTACTTTATAATATTTTAATAACATTGTAATAACCATGTATAATGTCAGATTGGCACTAGATTTATCAGGGTCTTCGTTTAGTATGTTATATAAATGCTTAATCACCGGGTTGAACACCTGAAACTAATATAACAGTACATATCGACTATGATTGAAAAATTAAAAAATTATTAAAAAGACATTTTCTTTTTATAAAAATAAGTGAGACTAGTACAGTTACACACCTTTACAAATGAGGTGACTGAGGCGCAGACAGGTGTAACTTGCCCGAAGTCACACGTGGAATGACTGATAGGATGAGGCCATACTCTGCTTTTGGGTTTGTGGGGCCCATATGACTGTGCTAGGAAGAGCAGGGCTACTGAATGGCGCCCAGATGCCATCCTCCTTACTCAGTGCCAGAGGCCGCGAAATGAGATGCCTCTGGTGGGGTGGGTGGACTACACTCTGGTTTTTTGGAAATGGACATGCATGATACTTCCTGGGATCTGGAAGCTTGTTTCTATTTTCCCCTGGGTGTAATTTATTACAGCCATGTGTAAGAGAAGGAAGAATTGTAAAGGAGGGCAGTAATATTAGAAATTATTTTTTAAATCCGTATTTAGCCCTCTCTTAATTAGAGAGTGTCTTAAGAAATGTCATGTTTTGATATCATTTAGGGATACATTAATTAATTTAAATTAAAAATCCAAACACATATTTCTCATAAAAACAAATATTTCCTAAACATTCTTTAATTTTTGATTAATTATATTATATCCAAAGTTGCAATGCAATTATGTTTCAATTAGTGGTATAACTATCATTGTGTCATTGCCAAGTTAACTTAATCCAGAAAGAAAAACTCTTGGTATTCCCAAAGCATTATGATCAAAAGAAATAAAAAACATTTATGTAATTAATACAATTATAATGTCCAATGGAAGGGAATAGAGCTGAATATGAGTATAGAAGAAGGAAAGACACAAATCTGACTATTTCAGATGTTCTTATTCATGTGTTTTAAATAAATTATGCTATGCAATGGAAATTACACTTTTCACCATTATTTAAATTTATGGTAAAATATTTAAATGTAAAATTAAACTACTGCTATATGCCTTTTCAGAACTAACTGAAAGGCATATAAACACAAAAATGTAAAGAGGACTAATATAAACCATATTCTGTAAAGAAGCAATACAATCTACTATAAAGAATCTGAAATGTTGTAACTTGAAAATGAATAAATACAAGATCATATGCCAGTGTTTAGTGAAAAATATGCTTGCTGATATGTCTGGGGTCTTAAATGATGGCTTTAATTCTGTGAATGATTGCTTTTGCAACCTTGGCCAGGTCACTGAAATAATATGGGCCTTGGTTTCCTCAGAGTAAAAGCCAAGTGGGTTGTATTACTTCGATCACAACATGTGACCCTCCTTAGCCCATGCAGGATGGAAATAATTAACATAATGTATAAAAAGAGATTACCCTTTATTGATTTTATTTGAGGTCAATATAAATAATTTCCTGATTTGAAAGACAATTAAAAATGGTATAAATTCTAGATGTGTGGAGAAAGATAACTTTGTGAACACCCAGAGCAGCCTCGAACAGACTGTCAAACTACAGCCGGAAGGCTGGGGAAGGTTGGGGAGAAGGGGTAAGAGATCAACTGAAGGACTTGTATGCATTCACATAAGCATAACCAATGGACACAAGACACTGGGGGGTAGGGGAGGCTGGGGGAATGTCAAGGGGGGCGGAAAAAGAGACATATGTAATACTCTTTGTAATACTTTAAGCAATAAAACAAAATTTAAAAAAAAGAAACAGAGATCATTAGGAGAGAAAAGCATTCCCTAATTAGGCATCGGATATTTACAACAATGTTTCTTACATATTTTATCATTCTGTACACAATGGTTATTTAGTTATTTATAAAATAATGCATAGCAATGAAACATTTTAATAATGATGATCATAAGTTCAAAATAATGCAAATATTCCAAATAACTTTATTGAGCCCATATAAAATTGTTCTCGGGGTTATTTTTCTTCTTTGCCAAAACAATTGGAAATTTATTTCTTCCATTACATTAATGATAGTAGAGAGAATGCAGGAGGGTGTACAAGTTATTCAAGCAAAAGTGATGATGTTAACAACATCAGGTATTTTTAATTGGCCAGTTTGAACAGGTCTCAATGCTAACAACACTCTGGTTTTCATTTTATTTCGAATAAGATTATGTAGACAATTAGTTTTCAACAATTAAGGCACTTCCAAGCACATTTTTTTTAAGATGGGAGTTCAGTTTGAGGATTCAGAGATTATGTTAATGTTCAGACAAAAATAATAAGGATAAAGTTTTTTATCTTCTCATAGGCAGAAAAATAGCATGCAATACAGGTAGGGCAGGCTCTAACCATGCTTACCTCTTGCTTCTAAGATTTTCTAAGATCCAATCTACCATTTTTGAGTGGTTGGTGAAGCCTATCATAGCTTATTATACTGCCACCTGGAGCTCCTTTGAAAACACATTCAGGATATAGACCATGTAGTTTCAATTTCCCAGTCATGCCAAGTTACCTGTATGTACAATACAGCTCACACACACACACACACACACACACACACACACACACACACATTATGCAGTATTCTCTCAATTAAAAATTTGTTGGGTCATTGACTCAGTATTACATTCTGAACTCTTTATTTTGTTAGGCTTTTGTTTACTGAATAAAATTCCTACCTTATTGAAATGTGTCTCCCAAAACTGACTATTCTGCTATCCAAGGCCAAGTGCAAACAATGCCTATTTTATGAAGGCATCTCTCCAAAGTCCCTAAATAGATTTGAACTTTTCTTTCTCTCAAACCCTTTATGATACTTATTTTCTATCTTATACAATGGCCACTTTCTTCATTGCCGTACTGTCAACACTAGATGTTGCATTCCTTGAAAATGAAGACTATGATATCTTAACTGCTATTTGTATCTTTATAAGAGAAATCCATGTGTTTATTGAAGGCCTAGTCTACTCCAGGCATGTTATATGAAAGAGGGATGAAATTAATGTTTATTGAGATTCTATAAGGTATTCCACATGCTACCTATACTAACTTTTAATCTTTACAATCAGATTAGGAGCCAACCTATGTTATCTCAAATTTGTAAATGAAATATTAAAGTGAAAGAAACTGATGATTTTTATTCAGTAAGAGACAGACTTAATTTTGGTCTCTTTGAATCAAAATCCATGTCCTTTCTACTGTACAACATTAGCTCTTCAATAATTTAAAAAATATCTCTTTAAAATAAACCTTTAAGGACATACTTTATTTGCATGTAGGTACAAACTCTACTGAAACAATATGCTCAACAAGAAAAGACTTTAGTGTCCATTAGCTTGCTGACTGTATCCTTGACATCTTTATTTCTCAGGCTGTAGATCAGGGGGTTCAACATGGGGATGACCACTGTGTAAAACACAGATGCCACTTTGACTGTGTGCCTGGAGTTTTGGGAGTTGGGCACACAGTAGAGGAAGAGGATGGTGCCATGGAAGATGGTGATGGCCGTCAGGTGTGAGGCACAGGTGGAGAAGGCTTTGCGGCGACCGCTGGCTGAATGCATCTTGAGGATGGTGACAAGAATAAATACGTAGGACATGAGAATAATGAGTAGTGTGCTGACCTCATTAAAGGTGGCAAAAATAAAAAGCAGCAACTGGTTGACATAAGTATCAGAGCAAGAGAGGGAGAGCAGTGAGGAGAACTCACAGAAGAAGTGGTTGATTGTGTTGAACCCCTCAAATGATAGCTTGAGAGCAGAACATGTGAGTATCAAGGAGCACGCCACTCCCCATGCATAGGATCCGAACACGAGCATGGCACAGAGCTTCTGGGACATGGCAACTGTGTAGAGCAGAGGGTTGCAGATGGCCACAAAGCGGTCATAAGCCATCACAGCCAATAAAAAGGATTCCGTTACCACAAAGGTACAAAAGAAAAAGAATTGTACAACACATCCCAGAAACGAAATGGTTCTGTCTTCTACAACTAGGTTCACCAGGGTCTTGGGGGCAACGATGGAGGAATAGCAGAAATCCACAAACGAGAGGTGGCTGAGGAAAAAGTACATGGGGGTGTGCAGCTTGGGGTTAATTTTGATGATGACAATAATCCCAATATTTCCTACAACAGTGACGCTGTAAATGGCCAGAAAAATCAAGAAGAGGGGGGCCTGCAGTTCTGGGTAATCTGAGAAGCCCAAGAGAGTGAACATGGTCGCACTTTTATTCCTCTCTGACAGTATCATGGTTTCTGTTTCTCAGAATCTGAATGAGTCCTGAAAAGAAAAATATTAAACCAAGTGAGGGTATAAAAAGCTGAGTTAATATTCCTTATCAAACTGGTAAATGCAGCAAAAATGTCTTTCAGAATTTCTCTATGGGTTTATTATGCAAGTTACGCTGAATGTATAATATTTTCAAGCATGATAACATTTGTAAATGTTTCTTTATGTAAAAAATACAATTATTGAATTAATTTTCTAAGTTCTCAATTGTACTATTTAATATTTAAAAATAGTACTAGCTCAAGGGAATTATGGTATTTTTAATCAAATCCACCCATAACACTTTCAGCTCTCCTTTTTTAATGTCATAAAAGATAAGCCTAACATCACTGATTTTGTCAATTATGCAATCAGCAATAAAAATATTTGCCTCGTACATTCACACTGTGACATTAAGAATTAATACTCCTGCCCTGACTGGTTTGGCTCAGTGGATAGAGCGTCGGCCTGCGGACTGAAGGGTCCCAGGTTAGATTCCGTCAAGGGCATGTACCTTGGTTGCAGGCACATCCCCAGTGGGGAGTGTGCAGGAGGCAGCTGATCGATGTTTCTCTCTCATCGATGTTTCTGACTCTCTGTCCCTCTCCCTTCCCCTCTGTGAAAAATCAATAAAAAAATTTAATACTCCTAACACTTTAAATTTGTGCCTTTATTGTTAATTTCATATAGCACTTTAATCTTTTCCTTTGTTACAATATATTTTTATTGATTTCAGAGAGAATGGGAAAGGAAGAGAGAGATAGAAACATCAATGATGGAGAATCATTGATCAGCTGCCTTCTGCATACCCCACACTGGGGATGGAGCCCACAACCTGGGCTTGAGCCCTGACCAGGAATCAAACTGTGACTTCCTGGTTCATAGGTTGATGCTCAACCACTGAGCAATGCCAGCCAGGGTAATCTCTTCCTTTTCTGATCCAGTAAGCCTGATATAAAAATAAATCTTTACTTTTTTCAGATAGCATTGCCCTCAATGCAGAGAGTCCTAGTTGTCAATACTTCCTCACTGCTTGAGAAATAATAAAATTAGGACAAATGATAGATAATCTAGTCTGCTTTCTTATTCTCGAAGTGATGAAACAGAAGCTGGAGAAACCATGACTTTCCCAATGACATGCAAATAAGGAGCAATTTAAATGGCTATGACTAAACACTCATTTCCAAACTCCCAGCAGTATGTTCATATTTTATGCTGCACTCTGATCCATGTTCAAGGTCTAGATGCTAAGTTATTCCCTCTATTATTAATAGTCATGCAGATGTTATGTGTATGAGCAGTAGCCCAGTGACAGGGTACATCTGAAAGCAGCAGCAATATGAACTGAAAAGGGATTTAGGATTTTATTTTCTCCCAGGAATAACTAACTATGAAGACTCTGACTGAAAGACTTCCCTTTCCTAGGTTCTCTCTCTCTCTCTCTCTCTCTCTCTCTCTCTCTCTCTCTCTCTTTCTCTTCCCCCCTCTTCCTTCAACACCTATATAATGTTCATTCTGTCACTATATCACCTATAAAGGAGAATTAAAAACTGCACTAGAAAGTCATTTTATGAGACAAAATAGTAATACAGAATTACACAAGGCAAGGCAAAAGTAGGTTTGTATGGAAATTAATACAATACTTAATAAGTAATAATACAAGAATAAACTCTGTGTTTCTCACACTCACAACTATACAGGGCAAAAGCCTACTTTTCTGACCCTATATTTCTCTAATTGCTGCCTAACACCTCTAAGATCCTCCCATACCAGGAAACTATTATTTCTAGGAAGGTTATCTCTGGTCCCACAACCCATGAAATAGCTTCAGATGGCCCATCAGTGAAGGTGTCAGATCTTATGTGAAACTGAGACACTCCAGGGTCCTATCTGCTCATATTCTCATAAATTTGAGTATTAAAAACAACCTCAAAAGACAATCCATCACAAAGTCACTCTATCACACTTTTTCTTAATACAATTCTTAATTTATCTGTCCTTTAAAAATTAATGCTATATTTAATGTACTGTCCCAAAAGCTATTATTAAACTACTAGTAAATTTTTCTATATATTTGAATCCAGGAAATATAATACCTGAAATATTCTTTCTTATAATTTTCCTCCATTTTGTTGTAATTTTTGCTCTCAAGGCCCAATGTGTCCTGCTTTACAATCTTAAAGTTGGTATCTTTTAATTTTTTTCACTAGTCTATTTATTCTTTGCTTACTTCATTTTATTTAAATACTTGTGTGTCTACCTTGACTGCTGCTCTGAGAAATTATAGAAGCAAGACAATTCACATTTCCAAAATTCTCCAAGCTCTTCTTACCCCCACCCTAGGTACCTGCTGTTACTGGGGAGCTCAGCTGAGCCAGGCCTTCTGATTGCAAAGCTCTGTAGGACAATGGCACATCCTCTTCCTGGCATGTTCAGATATGTAACTTTTACAGTGACTAAATATTTCTCAAGCACTGCATAGATCTAAAGGGTAAATTTCCCCTCTCACATTGTTTTCCAGATACCATACATTGAAATTAATATCAGTCTTTTGAATCTTAAAACAAACCTGCTGATGGCAAAGGTAGGACCTCTCCTGATTGGAAGGGATTCATATATTCTTATATCTATAATCACAACCTTTGGGATATGGACCCTAGAGACTCTCCATTGCCTCATGCTCTTGAGGTCATGAAATAAACACTTAAAATTAATTACCTTTCTCTGATGTTATTCTTGTGTACTGGAAATCTGGAGCAGCACGAGGGGCATTTCATATGAAAATTCATCTTTTAAAGTCACTTCTCCCAGCTCCCTGCTCACTCCTATACCTTCCTACAGTTACCAAAATTACGTAATTATAAAAGTTGTCATTATCGAATATTAACTACGTGACCACTATATGCCTGGAATAACCCTCTTCCTCCATACCACCCACTCTATGTTGGAGACAACTAGGACTCCCTGCATTGAGGGCAATGCTATCTGAAAAAAGTAAAGATTTATTTTTATATCAGGCTTACTGGATCAGAAAAGGAAGAGATTTAATGTCTATAATTCTATAAATGCGAGATCCATCAGTTAGGTCACTATGATTCATTGAGAGTTAAAGCAGAGACATTTACGAAGTTCAATATTCAATCAGAAAAATGATCTAGTCCCCTTCAGATCTCTCCTATTCTATTATCCTTTCCCTCCTCCATCTTATCCAGCTAGTCAGACCTTCTTGCTACTTTTCAAAAACAAAACAAAACCAAAAAAAGCACACTCATTCCTTATGGCCTTTTTACTATTATCATCCCCGATAATTTCTATAGTGCTTCTTTTACACTGGAATGTTTTCCCTGAAGTGTTTGCTCAAATGCATGTTTGTTTTTTTGTTTGTTTGTTAATTTACCTTTATTGTTGAAAGTATTACAGATGTCCTCCTTTTTCCCAATGACCCCCTCCACCCAGCACCAGCTCATCCCAGGCCTTCACCACACTATTGCCTGTGTCCATGGGCTATGCATATATGCATATAAACTCACCAGTTAATTGGTTAATCTCTCTCCACCCACCCACCCCATCTTCTTTCTGAGAATCACCAGTATTTTCCATGCTTCTATGCCTCTGGGTCTATTTTGTTCACCAGTTTATTTTTTTCGTTAGATTCCATATTTGAGTGAGATCATGTAGTACTTATCTTTCTCTGACTGGCTTATTTCGCTTAGCATAATACCAGTTCTCTCCATGCTGTCTCAAATGCATTTTTAGTGAAACCTTCAATTACCATGCTATTATACTCTGGATTACCCTACATCCCAATTTAGTGTTTAAAGTACTTATCATGGTTCAAATATACATTTAATGCTTAGTTATTGAATTTATTATATATTGTTTGTTCCCTCCTGCTAGAAAAAGCTTCAGAAAAACAGTGATTTTTTTATTGCTTTATTTACTAATGCAGTTCAAGCTCCTAGATCAGTGACTATCATAAAGTACCATGAATCTTTATTGAATGAAAAATACGACCTTCCATGGAACTGGGGATAGAGATAAACATACTAGAACTATGAGTAATTTGAATGCAGAGAAGAGATAGTTCAGAAAGAATGACAAGAATGTTTTTAGAACGGATTATTAAAACTGGACAGTCAAAATAAAATAAAACTAATGTTCACTCTGTTGAATTTTCTATCTCTTGTCAGGTTTATTACAATAGAAATCTTAAATTTTCAAAATCAGATACAGTATAGTGAAATTGTCTACCAATGAGAAAAGAGCATCTCAAATATTCTCCTTTAGATAATCTTAAAACCAAAGTTTTATCGTGTCCATTCACTCAGCAAACATTTTTGCATACCCATTAAATGCAAGCCTATGCTATTGATATAAGAATAATACAGATATGAATTACATTAAAACTTTCATCTCAAAGGATATATAATCTCTCTGTAGTAACAAGCAATACCATTGAACATAGACTGATTAAAGGATGTATATTCACTGATCAGAATTAACAAAGTGACTATTTTGCGAACTCTTCTTTCTGGTGCAGGAACCAGGAAAAGGAGGTTTGAGCACATAATGAGAATATGTAACTACACATTCAATCATTCTTTTATTCATTCAAGAAACAAATATTTATTATAGACTTATCCTGAGACAGGTACTATCTTAGGTATCAGGGGAAAAAGAGAGAAAGAATGTCCCTTTATCAACAAATTTATTTTTAATGGAGAATACAAAAACAAATAAATATGTAATCATTTTCTGGTAATAATTAATGCTGAAATATATATAATTGAAGGAATCATTTTTATATTTTCTTGGTGGTGCATTTATTTTTTTAATATTTATTGTTAAAAGTATTACAAATTTTCCCCTTTTTTCCCCATTGACCCCATCTAGCCCGCCCCAGCCACCCACCCCAGGCCTTCACCACAGTATTGTCTCTGTCCATGGGCTATGCATATATGCATACAATTTCTTTGGTTGATCTCTTAGAGAGGTTAGGCAAGACCACAATGAGGTGCTATTTGAGCATAGACCATTGTGAAGTTACTCAAATAACTGGGGGAAGAGTGTTGAGTCTGGAGCAAAGAGTACAGCAAATACAACTCATTGTCAAATAGTCAGCTTTTTTATGCATCTCAATAATTATGCAGTTTGTGTTGCTGTTCTATACTTCCTAAATTCCTTTATCAAAAATATAACATGGAGCCCGAACTGGTTTGGCTCAGTGGATAGAGCGTCGGCCTGCGGACGGAAAGGTCCCAGGTTCGATTCCGATCAAGGGCATGTACCTTGGTTGCGGGCACATCCCTAGTTGGGGGTGTGCAGAAGGCAGCTGATCGATGTTTCTAACTCTCTATCCCTCTCCCTTCCTCTCTGTAAAAAATCAATAAAATATATATTTAAAAAAATTATATATATATAGATAGATAGAGAGAGAGAGAGAGAGAGAGAGAGAGAACATGGATATTGCAGGATGGCATTGTCTATGGCAGAAAAAAAAGAAAGAAGCCTATCTGGGGTGTATCAATGGGTGTCCTTTAAGATGTGTTTATGCAATTAAGTTGGTATTCCTTAGAATACTAACAAAATCTAGGGTAATACTAGTAGAGTGTTATTGCAGTATTCTTTCATTTAAAAAATTACTATGAAATAATTTCAGGTTTTCAGAAGTTATCTGGAATGATAGAACCAAAAGCTTTATCAGTGTAATTTTAAACCTTTTATGTGATATAGGTGGTGCTTTTTGTCAATTTAGTATTTTTCTATTGTTTTTGTCAAGAAATTTTGTATACTTATGTAATCTAAATTTTATCTGTACTTAGAGCTCTCTTATGGCATGTGAAATAAAAACAATATCTAATTTTATCTTTTTTTCACATGGCCATCTATTTGTTTCAATATGACACTGTTTTAATAATAATGTCTATAATTCATTTTAAATTCTTTAGGGATATCCTTCCTGCTACAATTTGCTCTGATTTTTAAGGTATTTGTTACTGGATATCTGTTCTTGCTTAGCTATTCATAAAAATATTAGGATAGAAATTTTGAAATATAATTCCTTAATATTTCCTGATAAAATGTATATTACATTCACTCTGATATACATGAACTAGACTAGATAATGCTTAAGACATTCACAGAACTGCTAATACTGGGAATGCAGCCTTTTGAGAAATAATATCCGAGCACAAGCTAAAAGTATTAAAGTGACTCCAGGAATTGTCACTTCCAAATGACAAAATTAATTTTCATGACCTCTCACACTAATAGCCACAGAGATATTATAATGAAAATGGCACTAGATTTGGAGTGAACAGTGAGTTCCTGTCTTAAATCAATCATTTTAGCCATTTCTATACTAGTTTCTTGATCTTCTGTGTCATCATCCACACGACAGGTGTAAGCATCCTTGCCCAATGTACTTCTCAACACAAGCTGACTGTCCATTCATAGAATTCATAGGAAGGAAGGTGTCAGAAACGGCTTATAACCCCTTTTATCAAAAAGCATATCCATCTGTTTCTCCCAACAAAGACACGGTGCTTTAGTGACACACACAACACAAATACATTTAAAGGCAAGTTACCCATGGTCACTTGCAGTAAGTAACAGAGCAGACAGGCCTTCGCTAAGGTGAGTAAAGATGATCCTCTCAGCTTTGTAGTATTTTTATGTGTGGGGGTTTTTTATAGAATTTGAAGACAGAAATGTTTTTCAGATCAAAATCCTATGGAATCGTCCCAAAATTAACTTTTCTGGCATCATCAAGGGATTTGAGCTAACCAATACACAATATATTAACATCACAGCCACCTATAAAAACCTCATGCAAATATATGCTATTTTAGACGTGTTATAGGCTCTGCTCCTATTGTTCATTGGGATTGAAAGCACCTTTTGAGGTTGGTTCAGTGGGATGGAACTTTTGTGTTTATGAATTTCCAGAAGGCATCCTTCACGTCTTTATTCCTCAGGCTGTAGATCAGAGGGTTCAGCATGGGGTTGACCACTGTGTAAAAGACAGAGGCCACTTTGACCGTTTGCCGAGAGTTTTTGGAGTTGGGCACACAGTAGAGGGAAAGGATGGTCCCATGGAAGATGGTGATGGCCGTCAGGTGGGAGGCACAGGTGGAGAACGCTTTGCGACGCCCGCTGGCAGAACGGATATTCAGTACAGTCACAAAAATAAAAGCATATGAAGCAAGGATAATCAGTAGTGTGCTCACCTCATTGAAGGTAGCAAAACCAAAGAGCAGCAGGTGGGGAATGTGTGTATCAGAGCTCGAGACGGCAATGAGAGCAGTATATTCACAGAAAATTGCATTATATCCAAAAAAATTAAGTTGGAGAGCATAGCAAAGGAGTACCAAGGGGCAAACATGCCCCAGAGATATGACCCAGCCACCAGCAAGGCACAGAGCCTTAGTGACATGGCCACTGAATAGAGTAGAGGATTGCAGATGGCCACAAAGCGGTCATAGGCCATCGCCGCCAACAAAAAGGACTCAGTCACCACAGCAGTGCAGGATAGGAAGTACTGCAACATGCAGCTAGCATAGAAGATACTTTTATCAGCCATGACCAAGTTCTCAAGCAGCTTGGGAGTAACGATGGAAGAGTAACAAAAATCAACAAAAGAAAGGTGACTCAGGAAAAAGTACATGGGGGTGTGAAACTTGGGTTAATCTTGATGATTATTATCATTCCGAGGTTGCCTACCACGGTGATGATGTACATGATCAGAAACACGAGGAAGAGGGGGATCTGAAGCTCTGGGTAATCTGTGAAACCCAAGAGGACAAAGATTGTCTCCACACTCCTATTTCTTGCAGCCATCACTACGGTACATTTGAAGGGCGGGCTGGGGGAAGAGAGTTGTTTCTGTCAAAGAAATGTATGGCAGTAAGCAACAAACAGATCATAAATTTCTACGGTAGACCAAAGAAAATGATAAAAAAGAGTTTTGGGACCTAGTTTATTCCATACAGAACATGTCTCGTGCAGATTTTTGCTGCAGGCATAACAAACCAAGCTGAGTCTCTTAAACACCTTTGCATTTCCATTGCAATTTGAGTTTTCATAAGAAATGCTTATCGAATCACAGTGTGTACATCCACACTGACTAGTAGCATAATATGCACACAGCTGATAAAAATGTTTGCACATAGGTGAATGCATAGTGAGTCTGTGGGTGGGAAAAAGTGAAATGTTTGCCTCAAAAAAGAACATATAATGCTACTGTATTCTGCCTGTACACATAAATCAACTAAAATCTTCAAGAGAATATGTTTCTATTCTAAGGATAAAGTAAATATTAGAGAAATCTAGGGGAAATGTATCAATCCCAACTTAGCACCTTTTGTTTAGAAAAGGCGACTTCTTTCATTGAATACCTTAGCTACTGAGGGGTTGAGGAGAACGATGGCTCCTTTTGATCTCTGAGTATAGTATACACTTTATTAGGGTTTATAGCCTAAGAGTTAGCTTCTATTACAGCCCAGACATTGTATAGATACATCTCTTAAGGGTCTCAAGATTTACCATGTAGAGTGCTCTCAGAACTAATTAATCCTCTTTCTTGTGAAAGTTTATATACCAATAGAAAGTGCATATAAGGAGGATATAAGTATATATCTATTTCCAGGTAGAAAATTTACTCTGTTCTTTGTGAAAAGGTTGTCAATGGACTTGAAGCCAAATATTTCCACAAAGAAGTAAACACTTCTTTCTTTAATGTAATTAAACTCAGAATTGGATAGCATTTACAGTGAATTACTATCAAAAGAAAACCCTATCATCACATTCGAAAAATATGTTCACTGTTTCATAGAAACCTGAATAAACTTACCTGCTACAGAGGAACAGGCCACCACCCTCCTGTTCTCATAAGCGGAGTGTAACGGAGTCATCAAAGCCCTTACATCTAACTTGTAGCCCCAGGGACTCAAACCCTGGAGAATCCCTAGCAACTTCTTTCTCACAAGCATCAACACAGGTAATCAAGGCAAATGCCAAGTCCCTTGTGTCATTTTTAATGACTAGAATTTCTTGGAAATTACACAGAAAAAATTGCTGCTTGAAATGGACTATCAGCCTTTATTTGCACGCAACCAAGCACCCTCTAGAATTAATAGAGCAAAGTATAGCCATAGTTCTCAAATTCTGCCTCCTCTACACCAAAATTCAGTAGGCCTCTTTTGATTTGGTGGACAGCATACACCCATTTTAGGCAAGTTACTCCAACCCATTTACAAAGTTACTCAAAATATCGTCCATTGTTTGTGAATCCCTAAGCAAGTCCAGTCTGCCATGCCAGCTTCTGTATTATTTTGAACAAATGACCTGATTATATGATTGTCCTTGAAGTGTATTCACAAATAAGGATTGTGCACAACTTCGGAAAGCCCCGATAGTGAATTGCCAATTAGACCATTAGAATTTTAAAACAAAGCAGCAACTTTCACAGCAGATAACTAGTCACCTTTTGAGAAACAGCTTTCTGACTTTTTAATAAACCCTAATAGGGACTAAATGCATGACCACAGGCTATCACATTACTCTGCGATCTACACTTCTTCAGCTGGGTGTTGTCTATCCCACCAACCCATAACATTAGGCATACACAGCAGTCGATAGCATTCCTGTTCCTGAAGACACAAGTAATTTACATGAGTAAGTGGTTCAGGTGCCCATGATCCATGCTATTATTGCTTTGTCCTTCAAAGACTGAACTTATAATGTATCCTCGTGAGGAATTTTTTATGACAACCTGAATATGGAAGAAAGAATTGGGGCCTCATTTTTAGATGATTCTACAAAAATGGACAGCTGTGACACTCTAGTCCTGTCCTAGGGTGTCGCTGAAAGACAGTGGTGAAAAACAACTCACCTAGTATTCAGAAATTCAAACAGTGTGCCTGGAATATTGGACTAGCCTTTCACAAATCAGTTATGGGACAAGCTCTGTTGGCAATACTTTAGAGCAGTGGTTCTCCAATTTTGCTGCACATTAGAATCACCTGGGAATCTTTTTAAAATCCTGATTTCTGGGCCTCATCCTCCGGAAATTCTGTTTCTTTGTTACTAATGTTGTGGCCCCACCCCATAACAAAGAAACAGAATTTCCGGAGGATGAGGCCCAGAAATCAGGATTTTAAAAAAGATTCCCAGGTGATTCTAATGTGCAGCCAAGGTTGAGAACCACTGCTTTACAGGAATGGAATAAAGGCCTCCAGAACGTGTTATGTGCTCTAAATCTGCAACCAGGATACAACTGCTATTTCTCCAGTAATTTATGGGGCCCGGAATTTATGGGTGAGGGGTGGAAATGGGAGTGGCTCTTCTACCTGTTAATCCATTATGACCCACCAGCTAGATCCCTGCTTCCCATAAGGGGAACCATGAGCTGTAGTAGTTTAGAGGAGTGATACTTCCACTAGGGAGCACAGGAATTGATCCAGGAAACTGGAATTGTGACTTGTTTTAGCAAGAAAATGTGTTGGGAGTGAGGTTAAATAGATTCTGGAGCTGAGGCACCAAGATGCCTTATAGCTTCTACTTCCGGTCTCTCCAAACACTGTTCAGAGGTTGCTACATAAGGCAGCCAGCGTAATCTACTAACGCAGCGGTTCTCAACCTGTGGGTTGCACACCCTTTGGGGGTCGAACGACCCTTTCATAGGGGTCACCTAAGACCATCGGAAAACACATATATAATTACATATTGTTTTTGTGATTAATCACTATGCTTTAATTATGTTCAATTTGTAACAATGAAAATACATCCTGCATATCAGATATTTACATTACGATTCATAACAGTAGCAAAATTGCAGTTATGAAATAGCAACGAAAATAATTATGGTTAGGGGTCACCACAACATGAGGAATTGTATTAAAGGGTCGCGGCATTAGGAAGGTTGAGAGCCACTGTACTAGCAGATAAGAGACTTCATGGGAGAATACTGAGGCACCCCAGCCAACAGCCAGCACCATGTCACCTAACAAAACAGTGGCATCATTATGGAAATTTAGACCCAGAAGAGCTCCCAAATGATTGCAGCCATGTAAAGAGGCCAGGTGTAGCTCTCGGCCAGAAGGATGGAGCACAGCTTCTGGGACATGACAACTGTGAAAGGCAGAGACTTACAAAAGCCAGGAAGTGGTTATAAACCAGCACTGCTAAGAATGACTTTTTTCTTTTTCTTTCTTCTTTTTTTTTTTAATTGCATGTGGTTTAGGAGGTAAGAGCAAACAGAAGAATGCATCTTTTGTGCACTCTATATCCCCTTTAACGAGTCTGGATATTATGATAAAGTTATGTGGGAACCCTGGTTTAAAACTGAAGAAAATTACAAATAAAATATGCGTTTTCTTTATGTTTTACAATTGCCAACTTGCTCACACATATAAGATGAGGTTTTGTGGTATGTCTTTTTTTTTTATTTTGTTTTATTGCTTAAAGTATTACAAAGAGTAGTACATATGTCTCCTTTTTTCCCCCCTTGACCTTCCCCCGGCCTCCCCTACTTGCGGTATATTTTTATAGTATAAAGTGAAGTCAGAAAGTTTTATTCAAGATCAACACACTGGGTTAAGGCCAGCAGATGAGTAATAAGCATAGAGGACATTTCAATCAAAACAGTTGTAATAATGCTGTACCTGTCTGGCAGATATGCCATGCAGGTAAAATGTGTAATTACTTAAAAGTTAACCTTTAAAAACAAATCAAAATTATGCAAACTATTTCTGAAACATATTGTGATATCCTCTGTGTTAACAAAGAGAATTACAAAATCCAGTTTAACACATCAGATTGTGAGATTGATATCTACAGATTTCTCATTTTTGGTAATCCTTCTAGAAATTTCTATAAAATCAACATTTTTAGTTGATATTCAGAGTCATCATGTTTAACACCACTTCCTACACTACAATAAAAGTACATGAGGCCCTGTGGAGAGACTCAAGAAGTTGACCAGATCTGAGAGATTGTGTCTCTAGGCTCTCATTGCTAATCTTCTATATTCACACTCCTAGCTATAACATTTCAGAATTTGTGTATAATCCCAACATTCCCATTGCTTAAATGGAATTAAAGAATGATTTAAAACATAATTCGCCATGCCAACTTAGAGTCAAGAAATTTGGATTTCATGGTCTCATATTTACTGTTAAGTAAATTTCCTAGAGTTGCTACAGTAAATTGCCCCAACGTTGGTTGTGTAAAACAATGGAAATTTTCTCATTCTTCTGGAGACCAGAAGCCTGAAATCAAGGTGCCGGCAGGGTATGCACCCTTTGAAGATGCTAGGAGAGAATCCTTTGCATCATCCGGATTCTGGTGGTTCCTGGGGTGCCTTGGCTGGTAGCAGCAAAATGCCAATCCCTGCCTCCATCTTTGCTAAGCCTTCTTCCCTGTGTGTGTCCTTGGGTTCTTTTCTCAATAAGAACATGCTCATTTGGATTTGAGTCTATTCCAGTATAATCTCATCTCAATCTTTACCTTAATTACATCTTCAAAAAGCCTATTCTCAAATAGTGTCACATTCTGAGCTTCTGGATGGACATGGATATTTTATAGGACATTATTCAACCTACAGCACTAAGTCACTTCACTTATAATTCACACTGAAATGAATAGAAATCAAATTATCACATAAGTAGTTATTGCAATAGATTTAAAATTTTGGTGACTTGCCTAAATAATTTAAATCATCATCTCTACTAGAAGCACTGAACAATTCTCAATATAGTAAATCAAATTCCTCTTGGAAATATAAATCTTCAACAAAATTGTATTGAGCGATGAATTAATTTCCTGACACTCCCCTTCACAACTTTGTTTCTGAGGCTGTATATCAGAGGGTTCAGCATGGGAATTACCACTGTATAAAATACAGAACCTACTTTGATTATGAGCCTTGAGTTTTGGGAGTTGGGGACACAATAAAGGAACAGGAGAGTCCCATGGAAAATGGTGATGGTGGTCAGGTGGGAGGCACAAGTGGAGAAAGCTTTTTGGCGCCCACTAGCTAAAGGCATTTTTATGACAGTGACAACGATGAAAACGTAAGTAGTGAGAATGATTACCAGGCTGCTCACCTCATTGAATATGGCCATGGCAAAGCAAAGCACTTGGCTGATGTAGGGATCAGAGCAGGAGACAGAAACAATGGCAGAGTGCTCACAGAAAAAATTATTTATGATGTTAGACCCACAGAAGGATAATGCCTGGAGAAAATATGTAAGTGGCAGGGAAAATACTATTCCCAGGGTGTAGGGTCCAGCTACTAGTGATGCACAGAACTTTGGGGACATGACTACCATGTAGAGCAGAGGGCTACACACGGCCACAAATCGGTCATAGGCCATCACTGCCAACATGAATGTTTCTGCCACCGCAAATAAACAAGCCAAGAAGAATTGCATGATGCATCCTGGGAAAGAGATGGTTCTGTCTTCTACAACCAAGTTCTCTAGCAGCTTGGGTGTAATTGTAGTGGAATAACAGAAATCTACAAAGGACAAGTGGCTGAGAAAAAAGTACATGGGGGTGTGGAGCTGGGGACTGGTCCTGATGATCATGATCATGCCCAGGTTTCCCAGCACAGTGACCATGTAGACGATCAGGAATACCAGGAACAGGGGCGCCTGGAGATCTGGGAAATCTGAGAAGCCCAAGAGAGTGAATGTGGCTCCGGCACTCTGATTTCCTTCAGTTAACAACATGGTTGTTACTGGAGAACATCTGAAATAATGATAAAAATAACAACAATGATAATAATGACAGCACATTTATATAACAGTTACCATGTGGCAGGGAAAAACATTAAGCTCTATTAACTTCTTTTTTGTCCTTATTGTGAAAGTATTACAGATGTTCCTCTATTCCCCCATTATTATGCTAAGCAAAATAAGCCAGCCAGAGAAAGATCAATATCACGTGATCTCACTTCTATGTGGAATCTAAAGAACAAAAGAAGCTATATTAACTTTCATCTCCAAACAGCATTGGAGGCGATAATATTTCTATTTGCATGTGCAGCCTATGAAGAGATGGCTCTGTCTCCCACAGACCATGAGTTGAACCATAATGTTCAACCTGAGGATCACAAGAAAGGTAGCATCTGTGAGTCACCACAAGAATTTCCAAGCTTTGAAAAAATAATGGATATTGAAGGAATATAATCCTGTAGATCTTCACGCTCTTGACTAATGAATCCTGAAGCTATAATAATTGGCTTAGTGTTCTACAAACCATGTGGCAACCTGATAAAATAATGAAGTTACAGCTTTGACATGTTGTTCCCTCACACACCTGTTTTCTTTCCTACATAAGTGTTTTTCTCACTGTCATTGATGCCGTCCACATACTGATCTAGATTCCTTGTTAACTTTTAAATGGCTATTATTTTTATTTTAAAATTTTATTAGGCATATCAGAGCATTAAATGCTCATAGGATCTCTGAATTGGAAAGCAACGTAAAATGTATTTTGCTCAAGCCTTTCATATTCTCTAGAGCAGTGGTTGGCAAACTCATTAGTCAACAGAGCCAAATATCAACAGTACAACGATTGAAATTTCTTTTGAGAGCCAAATTTTTTAAACTTAAACTATATAGGTAGGTACATTGTTATTAACTTAATTAGGGTACTCCTAAGGCTTAGGAAGAGCCACACTCAAGGGCCAAAGAGCCGCATGTGACTCGCGAGCCGCAGTTTGCCGACCACGGCTCTAGAGGAAGCTAGAGAATGTGGGAATAGTTACCAATGGTTACATAATCACCCTCAAAATTTCCTGCCACTATAAGTATTGTAGATGGGTTTTCATTAAAGTTACATATGTTATTATCTTGTTTGGAGTCATGCAATCTTTTTATATTTGTATATGTGATTTTGAGAAAGCAAAAGCAACTTGTACTCACAGCAGTTCATACCTGCAGAAATATCCTTAATCATTTAACGATTTTTTTCTTTTTCTTTTGCAGTTTATTTTGGGTTCCCTTCCTTTGCAACTAAAGATTCATGATAAATCACACGTCATCTCATTAAATCCTGCAACGTTTTTGTTTGTTTTCTTTTTAAATATATTTTTATTGTTGATAGTATTACTGATATCTCCCATTCACCTCCCCCTCCCTTTACCATTAAGCAATAGTATGAACATGTCTGAAATGTTCAGGTTAATATAAGACAATTATTATGAATCTCATAAACAAAGATGCCGTTTTAGTTTTGCCTGACCAGATCAAGGTAGAAAGAAACGATTATACCCTTCATAGCTAAATGCCCCTTGTGCCATTCCAAACATGTATTTCCTACATGAGGAAAAGGGAATCAGCAGGCACGAGGGATTAGTGACAGATCAGCATGATTTAAAAAGCATGGTTTTGAAAACGTGTATTTAAATGCAGTTTTAGGCTTTCTCATTTACTGTGTGATCCTTGGTGAATTACTGGAATTGTCTAAGCCTCCACTTCTTTATCAATAATATTGACATGGTAATAAATATTTCATAGTGTGTAAAAATTAAATTAGGAAATGATATTAATATACTGAGCACAAAATCTGGTAATCATGGAATCCAGGAGATGCAGATTTCGCTATCCTCACTTCTTTTTATCCTTAGTACTATGACTAATTGGTATTATTTTTAAACCCTGATATTATTTTTTTATCTAAGAAACAGATCAAGGGTGAAAGTGGGCAGCAATGAACATCTAGGTACAATTTGGAATGTCAGAGTCTAGCTCCGCTCTTCCCTGGGTCTCCCCTGGCCCTATTTGTCTTAATTCACCAATGACGCTGCTTCCACAAGCTGTCTCTGTTTCCCCCTTTGCTTTCTCGTTATTATCTGGCTCTTTCTTGTCCTCTGTTTACAACCGCAGGTTGGTGCCTTTGGGCAGCTTAGCGAACTGCAATCGTTCTCCGGTGAACTCTGGTAGCCCGGTGCCAGCCCCTTCCCTGCTGCCGGACTGCACTGTGAGAGCGCCAATTTCTTCTTCCCTTGATTGCAGTGATTATCATAACAGGCTTTGCTCTGAAAACTTCGATTTCTTCCTAGTAGCTAATTTATCAAAGCTAAATTCCTCTGCTCAGTTTTACCTAAAGCCTATCCCCCAGTAGTCAACCTTCTTTATTCATGCCAAATAAATGAGAGAGAGCACAGGATAGAGCACGGAGCCTGAAACCAACTCACCTGCAGATTCTGGTTTTTGCTATTAATAGTCTCCAAGGAAGTTCCCACTCAGAATGCAAAATTATTTTAAATCTAAAGAAGTTGGTAAATATGGAAGAAGTTTACAATAAATTTTAATTGTTGCAATGGTGACATTTTTCATTCTTAATGTCCAGAAAAACAGAGAGAGAGAGAGAGAGAGAGAGAGAGAGAGAGAGAGAGAGAGAGAGATTGAAATTGATTTGGAAACTGCATCTGACTCCCAGAACTTATATATGGCTTATGTATAGTTCCATGACCTTGGGGATTTTGACCCTAGAGAATCTTTAATGAATTATTTCTTTTTATATCACAAACTCACAAATTAGATTGAATGCTCTCCTATATGCATTTTTTATAAGAATGCAATTTCTTCTAAATCACTGGAGATGATGCTTCATTAAGCCTACCTTATAAATTTCTTTAAAAAATGTAATTATATAAAATATACAAATGGATGTAGAAAATATGGTGACTAAAGTAAACTGCAAATGGAAAAATAAAAATGCTAAAATGCAACTATTCAGAGATCATTTCTGTTAACATTTGCTGTGTGGTTTTTCTATCTTTTCTATGCACAATGTGTTTGTGTGTGTGTGTGTGTATGAGCACGCACGTGCACGCGTGCATTGACATGCATAAATAATATAACTTTTATTATGCCTTTTTCATTTCACATAAAATAATCATTATTGTTCTTGGAAACATTGATTTATTTTTTAAATTAATGTGTTATCTTCCATATATGAGCAATCTACCCTTTCAAGCTTATATTAACCTAATTGAATAATATAATCTCTTTGTGCCTATACCATCTTAAAAATGAAAAATGTATTTTAGAAGCATGTTTAGCTCTCTAAAGCCACTGGGTACCAACCAATTCATTTGTCTCACTATGCCCAAATACCATCCTATTAGATTCATGTAAGTTTTCCCTGGGCCCTTAACAACCAACTCACCATTGCCACACTCTCTTCAGAAACCCAACACAACAGAAGCTATTTTCTTACTTCATTTTTATTGTTGACACTATTACAGATATCCACATCCCCCCTTTGCCCACCTCCACCCAACCCCCACTCCTCCTTCTATCTGACCATCACCACATTACTGCCTGTGTTTATGGGTTATGCATATATGTTCTTTGTCTAATTTTGTCACCTTCTTTCATCAAGCCCCCTCCCCCACCTGATTCCTCTCTCCTCTGAGATCAACAGAGGCTATTGATCATGGGGAATGGAATTATTTATTGTAATGGCATGGCCTTGCTCCAGAATCCTAGTGGGTCTACATTGTTACTCCCCCCATAGGATTGGCTTGAGTCCACACTGCATCTGTTCCTCATCACTGACACCTCTACACCCTGGACCAGCTCTGGACCCAATTTCTGCACCAGAGTGACTCAAAGCTAGCAACTTTCTATGTTACCTGATATATGAGCTTTCTATGCTACCTGACAAATTACCATCTACTCAGTGGCTTAAACTAATACACATATTTTATATCACACTTTCTGTAGGGCAGCAGTCTGGGCACCACTTGGCTGGGCTTTCTGGACTCCATAGAGAGTCATTAGGGTACAAATTAGGTGTCAGCCAGAGCTGTAGTCTCATAAGAAAATTAGCTAGAGAAAGCAGAACACTATTTTATTTAATTCCGTTTACCAGTCAGCAGAGGAGGGTGTACACAGCCTATAGGGGGCAAGAGTGTACTTCTAGTGCTCAGCTTGGGTGATAAGGGAGACTGTGCTACTGGATCCTATAGAACTACTACATCTGGCTACTCTACCAAGCCTGGGAGACATAGAAGCTCTACCTAGTACATACAAACAAACACAGGGAGGCTGCCGAAGTGAGGAGACAAAGAACATGTCTCAAATGAAAGAAGAGAACAAAACTCCAGAAAAAATAACTAAACAAAATTGAGACATGCAATCTTCTGATTGCAGAATGCAAAACACTGGTTATAAGGATGCTCAATGAACTTAGTGAGAACCTCAACAGTATTAAAAAAAAAAAAAAAGAACCAGCCGAACCGGTTTGGCTCAGTGGATAGAGCGTAGGCCTGCGGACTCAAGGGTCCCAGGTTCGATTCCGGTCAAGGGCATGTACGTTGGTTGCGGGCACATCCCCAGTAGGGGGTGTGCAGGAGGCAGCTAATCGATCTCTCTCATCGATGTTTCTGACTTTCTGTCCCTCTCCCTTCTTCTCTGTAAAAAATCAATAAAATATATATATAAAAAAATAAATAAAAAATAAAAAAAGAACCAGCCAGAAATGAAGGATACACTAACTGAAATAAATGACAATTTACAGGGAATCAACAGTAGACTAGATGTAGTCAAACCAAATCAGTGATTTTGAATATAAGGAAGCAAAAAACACCCAATCAGATCAGGAAAAAGAAAAACAATAATCCAAAAAAAAATGAGGCTAGGGTTAAAAGCATCTGGGATAATATCAAGTGGACCAACATTAGCATCATGAGAATGCCAGAAGGAGAATAGAGGGAGCAAGAAATTTAAAACATATTTGAAAAAAATAAAGACAGAAACTTCCCTAACCTGGTGAAAAAAATAGACATACAAGTCCAGGAAGCACAGAGCCTCACTCAAGATGAACCCAAAGAGGCCCACACCAAGTCAAGACCCATCATAATTAAAATGCAAAGGTTAAAGACAGAGAATCTTAAAAGCAGCAAGAGAAAAGCAGTTAGTAATCTACAAAGGAGCTTCCATAAGACTGTCAGCTGATTCATCAACAGAAACTTTGCAGGCCAGAAGGGATTGGCAAGGAATATCACAAGTGATGAAAAGCAAATACCTATAACCAAGATGACTCTACCCAAAGGGTGTTCATTAAGAGGAAGAAGAAGAATATACATCAAAAATATGAACAATAAAATGACAACAAATACATATATATCAATAATTGGATCTAAAAAAATAAACAAACAAGCAGAACAGAAACAGACTCATAGATACAGAGAACATTTTGATGGTGGCCAGATGAGTGGGAGGTTGAGGCGATGAATGAAAAGGTGAAGGGATGAAGAAGTACAAATTAGTTGTTACAGAATAGTCATGGGGATGTAAAGTACACCATAGGGAATATAGTCAATAATATTCTAATAACTATGTATTGTGTCAGATGAGTACAAGATTTATCAGGATGATCACTTAGTAAGTTATATAATGTTTAATCAGTGGATTGTATTCTAAAAACTAATTTAATAATGTATACCAATTGTATTTTAAAAACAAAAATGATTTTAAAACAAATAAAATATCGACACATTAATCTAATCAAATAATAGGAAATTCTATTATATGACATTTAAATTTGTTTTCTCAGAAAAAATATTGGTTTGATATTAGAAAATTCAAAAAAATGTAAGTTGTTACATTAAAATGTTTGAGTTAAAATGAAGAAAAAGTAGCTTAGTTTAACACTCATCAAAAAATAAAAATAAAAACAAATAAAAAACATAACTTTGCTAATCTGGGGAAAGGTGTTCTATAAAGACATAGCAAACAACATTTTAAATATAAAATATTCAATGCTTTTCTTGTTACATCAGGAAGTCAAGGATGTACAGTTTTACTATTTGTCCAACATTACACTGAAGTTCCTAGCACTAAAGTCAACCAAAGCAAAAAGAAAACGTGAAAGAAATAATATTGAAAAAAACAATATATTTATTCAGAGATTATATAATATGCATGTTGAACATCCAAAATAATCTATACATAAATTATAAAACTACTACATTGTAGGCTATGATGCTCACATCACCTCGAAAATCCCACACTTCACATGGCTTAAATTGAACTGAAAATTGACCTGGACAATCACTTGGTCATGTATACTATCACAGAAAACTTTACACTCCAATTTTTTAATCAAAAACTTAGTTTAAGTATTCAGAGCTTTCATTCCTAATATAATTTGTAATTTTAAAGTTGTTTTACTAAATATTAGGGTGAACAGATATTGGACTATCAATTGCAAGCTTACCATAGATCCATGTACTGATTTACTAATGAATAACTCTTACCAATACTCTCAAAGTGAAATAATTAATATTCTAGCTTTACATTTATCACAAGACAATGTAGTGTTGAATAACTTCTTGACTGTCTCCTTCACATCTTTGTTCCTGAGGCTGTAGATCAGTGGATTCAGCATGGGAATGACCACTATGTAAAAGACAGAGGCCACCTTGACCGTGAGCCATGAGTTCCTGGAGTTAGGCACACAGTAGAGAAAAAGAATGGTCCCATGGAAGATGGTGATGGCAGTCAGGTGGGAGGCACATGTGGAGAAGGCTTTGTGGCGCCCCCCAGTTGAAGGCATCTTCATGACTGTGATAAAAATGAAAACATATGAAGTAAGAATGATCATCAGGGTGCTTATTTCATTGAATGTGGCAGAGACTGAAATGATCTTCTGGCTAATGTGGGGATCAGAACAAGACACAGAGACAATGGCAGCATGCTCACAGACAAAGTTATTTATGAAATTATTTCCTCTGAAAGATAATTCCAATAGAAAGTAGGTAAGGGTCAGGGAACAGGCTATACCCCAAGAATATGATGCACCCACTAAGAGGGAGCAAAGCTTCTGAGGCATGACTACCGTGTAGAGCAGAGGGTTACACACGGCCACAAATCGGTCATAGGCCATCACGGCCAACAGGAATGTTTCTGTCACCACAAATACGCAGGCAAAGGAGAACTGCATGATGCATCCTGTGAAGGAGATGGTTCTGTCTTCCACAACCAAGTTTTCTAATAGTTTGGGTGTAACCACTGTGGAGTAACAGAAATCAACAAAAGACAAATGGCTGAGAAAGTAGTACATAGGGGTGTGGAGTTTGGGATTGATCTTGATAACCATGATCATGCCCAGGTTCCCCAGCACAGTCACTGTGTAGATGGCTAAGAATAACAAGAACAGGGGCACTTGGAGTTCTGGATATTCTGAGAAACCCAAAAGGATGAAAGTCACGTCAGCACTCTGGTTTTCTTGGTTCCTGTGGACAGAACAGGAAAGTTGACTCAGAGAAATGAGAAGCAAAATTTGGATAAGGCAGGTTAAAATGAGGAAATGTGGAGAGACATAGTGAATATACAAAATGTTTTGGAAAATACTTGCTATATTATTTCAGAAGCTAGATTTGACTAATATCACAATTCTAGAGTGAATATGACATTTGTGCAGGTGAAATAATAAAAGAAGTTAGTGAGAGACGAAGAACAAAAATAGAGTTCTCTGTTATATTTTAAATGCTCAGACTCGGTATCCTCAGAGACAATTAACATCATGAGAAGGACCAGTCTAGCTTTTTAACTGAATATGAGTTCAGTTAAAATGCTTGTCTTGGAGGAAATACATACCATAAGTTTCTATAATTTCTTCCCTGCCTAACCAATTTAACAAGGAAAAGTTAGAACTCAAAAGGAAATTAATGATCTAACAAAATTCTCATTACAATTTTTCTTTTTTCTCTTTCTATTGTTGCTAGAGCTCTTTCTAAATTTCCCTTTGGGATAAAAACTTATACTAATAATACTAAAGAAGTTAGATTTGCCTATTAAATCAGGACCACTCTGTAAACTCACAATGCACTGAGACATATCTTGAGTCCTACAAAACAAGTTCTCACAGTAAAATCCCATGGGACCTAATCTTCCTGAAGTATCATAAAATAAGGACATTTAGGGGGGAAAGGGATTCAATGGATTTTTTTAAAAATGTCTTATGCACTTCCAAAATGCTTCAATTGCCTTTTTCTGTCATTATAAGCAATTTTTCTCAACACCATTTCCTGACTGCTGACTAAAACCTAACATGGCACTAGGTATAAAGGGAAAGTAATTCCATGTAGAATTCTGCAAAATTCTACGTCTTGTTATGAGGTGAAATTAAACACTCCATAGTTTTCACTCAGTTTTCATGCCTTTCTCCTCCATGATCACAGGCAGCACTGAAAGGTTTCCTACATATATAACCATATCATTCACATCTCCTTGCACCTTGTCTTCTTCAATTGTTTCTTTAAATTCCTTTTATTTAATACTTGTGGTTTGATCTTTCATCACATTTATTATGATTTCCTGAATGTACTTTTCAACTTCACATAAAATCATTGAATGCGAATTCATAACTGAGCACAGTTTTGCTCACTTTTTCCAAAATCTATATTTATTCTCTATGGCTGTTGTAACAATGTCTGAGCATCCCAGGGTTGACAAGGAAATAGCCATCATCAAAGATGAACATACCAAAGTGTTCTTCTATAGATGATTGGATAAAGACATGCTACATATATACAATGGAATACTACTCAGCCATAAGAAAAGATGAAATACTGCCATTTGCAACACTATGGATGGATCCTGACAATATCATGCTAAGTGAAATAAGTCAGGAAAAGTTAAGAACCATATGATTTCACTCATATGTGGGATAGAAAACTGAAAACAACAAGTGAACAAACAAGAAAAATAAAAACTCATAGACACAGAAGGGATCGAGGGGTAATAAAGGATAAAGGGAATCAAATAAATGGTAATAGAATATTTGACTTTGGGTGGTGGGCACACAGTGAAATATACATATGATGTTTCATAGAATTGCTTACTTGAAACCTATACAATTTTATTAACCAATGTCACCCCAATAAATTTAAAGAAAGATAAATATAATTTCTGATATATATTCATCTCATTCCTACGCACATATATTTTCCACATGTGTAGCTTTTCACTCTTCCTCCTGCCTTCTGTATTTATACCATCAGACTTGGGGCCAAAGTTCACAGTCCCTCATTTAGGCCCATGAAGTGTCAACATGCTTGTTGACTGAGAGCTCCAGGTGCTGTGCACACTCTTTGCCTTCTTTCCAGGGACATCTAACTTGGAGTGGCTTTCTCATTTTATAGCTACTCTGTGCTCAACACTGTTATAGGCATTTTAGAAAGCATGAAATTATAAAATATGGATCTCCCCCTCAAATCTGTCCCTTCTGAGAATTATCTTGAGGAACTATATATATAACTACAAATGATATAGTACAACATATAATTCTTGTTTGTCATTAAAATTAAAGCTTGTGCATATAAACAGAAGGGTAAGAATACTGTGATCAACAAAAACTGAAACTTTCCTAGTGATGTAGGTCAGTGAATATTCAAATACTTCCAGTTGGCTAAGTAGATATCCTGGCAGTTATATTGACACACATGTTTGCCTCCTGCAAAGATTACTGTAGTACATTAGCTTCTTTCTAAAGTGAAATAAAATAAGATTGAATAAACTCACCTGAGCGCAGAAGAATTTGACTTATTCATTTGCTAAAGCTTCTTTGCTAAAACTAATGAATTCCAGGAAAGTTCCTGCTGAGAATTCAACTTTTAAAAATATATATATGGTAACAAACCTGTGAAAATATTAACAGGGGTCTACAGTGTGTTGTAATATGTAAGGGAAATGATATTTCCTCTAATCTATTATAAATAAACGTGGAGATGACAGAGAAAAGGGGAAACCAAAAAGCTGAATCCTAGCACCAAGCAGTGTTACACTTATACTCCACCCAGACCCCAGGGATGTTAGCCCTGGAGAATATCATTGAAGTATTGCCTTGGAGACCGCAGAACGAGCAGATAGATGAAGTAATGTCTCATGTGATATTTTGATTGCATATAATTTCTTCTAAAGATTGGGCAATAATTTCATCATCAACTTTAACCTATCAGTCTTTTGAAAATGTTAAACCAGATGTAAAACATTTTATCTTTAAATACCTATAAAATACAGAAATGTACAAAAGAAAAGTCAACTATTGGTCAAAAATTTAGAGAGAACTATTCTCAATCGTGAATGTATTTCTGGTTTTACCTCTCTATGTAAATATATATTTATTACTGTGTACCTTGATGTAAAACTTATACAATACATATCATATTATTGTTATACTGCCTACTATCCTTTCCTTAACATTATATTTTGAGCTTCATTTTTCATAAAACAATTTTCTTAAAATAGTACAGCTCTTCTAAATATGAGCACAATGCTACTCACTGCTTACATTTATTATTGACATTGAAAAATAACACTTATTGGATAAATGACTTAAATATAAGACGGGAAACCATAAAAATCTTACAAGAAGCCATAGGCAGCAAAATAGTAGACATTTGTTGTAGCAATATCTTTATCAATACAGCCCCTAGGGCAATGGAAACTAAGGAGAAAATAAACAAATGGGACTACATCAAGATAAAAAGCTTCTGCTCAGCAAAAGAAACCATCAACAAAACAACAAGAAAGCCCACTTCATGGGAGAACATATTTGCCAATGTTATCTCCTATAAGGGTTTAACCTCCAAAATGTATAGGGAACTCATACAACTTAACAAAAGGAAGATCAACAATCCAATCAAAAAATGGGCAAAGGATCTAAATAGACACTTTTTGAAAGAGGACATACAGAAGACCTTCTGCCATGATACACATGAAAACATACTCAAAGTCACTAATCATCCAAGAAATGCAAATCAAAACAACCATGAGGTACCATCTCACACCTGTCAGTATAGCTATCATCAACAAATCAACAAACGACAAGTGCTAGAGAGGATGCAGAGAAAAAGGAACCCTCTTGTACTGTTGGTGAGAAAGCAGATTGGTGCAGCCACTGTAGAAAACAGTATGGTGTTTCCTCAAAAAATTAAAAATGGAACTTCCATTTGACTCAGTAATCCCACTTATAGGAATGTATCCCAAGAAAACAGAAACACCAATAAGAAAGGATATATGCACCCCTATGTTCATAGCAGCACAATTCACCACAGCTAAGATTTGTAAACAGCCTAAATGCCCATCAGCAGATGACTGGATTAGAAAACTGGTACATCTACACAATGGAATACTACACTGCTGTAAAAAAGAAGGAACTCTTGCCTTTTGCAACAGCTTGGTTGGAACTGGAGAACATTATGCTAAGTGCAATAAGCTAGTTGGAGAAAGATAAATATCATGATATGACTCATTTGTGGAATATAATGAGCAACATAAACTGATGACCAAAAACAGAACCAGAGTCATAGAAACATCGAACAGACTGTCCAACCTATGAGGGAAAGTGGGGGTTGAGGGGGTAAGAGATGAATCAAAGGACTTGTATGCATACATATGAGCATAATCAATGGACACAGATAGTAGGAGGGTGAGGGCATGTGCTAGAGGGTGGGAACGGCCAGGGAGAGGTCAATTGGGGGGGAAAAAGAGACATATGTAATACTTTCAACAATAAAGAATTTTAAAAAAAGAAAAATAATATTTTCATTTGCTATTTTATTTATTTAAAAGTAATATTCATAAATATTATTGGATAAAAAAAGACACCTCCATGTATTACCCATGTAAACACTCCTCGATTGCATAATTACAGAGAAACACCTGGAGGTCCTGATGCTTCTAATTGTCACTGTCCCATGGTAGCTGACAGTCATATGCAAAAACAAGAAGCAGTCATCACTTTGGATGATACCAACCATGGGGCCCTAAAGCAGCGGTTCTCAACCTGTGGGTCACGACCCCTTTGGCGGCCGAAAGACCCTTTCACAGGGGTCGCCTAAGACCATTCTGCAGATCCAGAGATCAGCTACTAACCTGGAAACAAGGGATCTCAAGCAGCGTGACTACGTGAACTTAGACGAGCACTGCTTCTTCTCACGGAAAGCAGAGAGAGAACTACATAACCAAACACCCGGAGAAAAGAGATCATGGTGAAACAAAGAACCAACCCACATATGAAAGAAAAACAGGCATCATCAGAAAAGGAAGTAAACGAAATCGAGGCAATGGAGGCAAGCAACCTGTCAGAGAAAGAATTCAGAGAAATGGCCATAAAGTGGATGAAAAGAATGGAAGACAAATTCAACAATATGTGTAGGAACCAAGAGGAAATGAAGAAAAACCAAGAAGAAATGAAAAATGACATCACTGCTATAAAGAACTCAATAGAAAGCATCAACAGTAGACTAGAAGAAGCAGAGGACCGCATCAGCGAGCTAGAAGACAAAGTGGGAAAAAATACCCAAACAGAACAGCTTCTAGAAAAAAAATTAAAAAGCAGGAGGAGAGCCTAAGAGAACTCTGGGACAACGCTAAACAAAACAACATCTGAATAATAGGGATGCTAGAAGGAGAGGAAACTGAGCAAGGAATAGAAAACCTGTTTAAAAAAATAGTAACAGAAAATTTCCCTGATATAGGGAAGAAAAAACTCACACAAATCCAAGAAGCTCACAGAGTCCCAAACAAAATGAACCCAAAAAGACCGACACCAAGGCACATAATAATTAAATTGGCAAACACCAACAACAAAGCAAGAATCTTAAAAGCAGCCAGAGAGAGACATAAAGTTACCTACAAAGGATCCCCCATCAGACTAGCGACCGATTTCTCAACAGAAACACATCAGGAAAGAAGGGAATGGAATGAAATATACAAAGTCATACAAAGGAAGGGTCTGAATCCAAGAATACTGTACCCAGCGAGGCTATCAATCAAAATTGAGGGTCAAATCAGGAGCTTCACAGACAAAAACGGTCTACGGGAGTTTATTACAACCAAGCCAGCAATGCAAGAAATGCTAAAGGGTCTGCTGTAAATAGAAAAAATAGGAAACAAAGAAGGAACACAGAGGTGAAGAACAAAAATGGTGACTAACAAGTTTCTATCAATAATAACTTTAAATGTAAGTGGATTAAATTCCCCAGTCAAAAGGCATAGGGTAAATGAGTGGATAAGAAAACATGACCCATATATCTGCTGTCTACAGGAAACCCACCTCAGAAAAAAAGACACACACAGACTGATGGTGAAGGGATGGAAAAAGGTTTTTCAGGCCAATGGAAGTGAAAAAAAAACCCGGGGTAGCAATACTTATATCTGACAAATTAGATCTCAAAGTGAAGGACATAAAAAGAGATAAAGAAGGCCACTTCATAATACTAAAAGGAGCAGTCCAACAAGAAGAAATAACTCTGGTAAATATATATGCACCCAATATAGGAGCACCCAAATACGTAAGAAATCTTCTGGAGGAGATCAAGGGAGAGATTGACAGCAATACAATCATAGTAGGGGACCTTAAAACCCTATTAAAACCACTGGACAAATCCTCTAAACAGAAACTCAGCAAAGAAACATCAATCCTAAATGACTCACTAGATCAGATGGAATTAATTGACATCTTCAGAACATTTCACCCCAAAGGCACAGAATATACATTCTCCTCAAGTGCACATTAGTCATCTTCAAAGATAGACCATATATTGGGTCACAGACAAAGTCTCTTCAAATTCAAGAAAATTGAAATCATATCAAGCATCTTCTCAGACCACAAAGGCATAAAACTGGAAATCAACTACAACAAAAACAATCCAGAAAAATCAAACACATGGAGACTAAATAGCATGCTATTAAACAATGACTGGGTTACCAGTGAGATCAAAGAAGAAATAAAAAACATCATGGCAACAAATGACAATGAAAACACAACAATCCAAAACCTATGGGACACAGCAAAAGCAGTCTTGAGAGGGAAGTTCATAGCTCTACAAGCCTACTGCAAGAAACAGAAACAATGAGAATAAAAGACCTAACTCTACAACTCGAAGAGTTAGAAAGAGAGCAACAAAAAAGCCCACTGTAAGCAGAAGGAAGGAAATAACAAAGATCAGAGCGGAGATAAACGACATAGAGACCAAAAAAACAATACAAAAGATCAACAAAACCAAGAGCTGGTTCTTTGAAAAGATAAACAAGATTGATACACCTCTAGCCAGGCTCACCAAGAAACAAAGAGAGAGGACCCAAATGGACAAAATCAGAAATTAAAGAGGAGAAATAACAACAGACCCCATAGAAATACAAAGGATTGTTAGAAAATACTATGAACAACTCTACTCCAACACACTAGACAACCTGGAGGAAATGGACATATTCCTAGAAAAATACAAACTTCCAAAACTTAACCAGGAAGAATCTAAAAATCTCAATAGGCCAATAACTATGGAGGAAATCGAAGCAGTAATCAAAAAGCTTCCAGCAAACAAAAGCCCGGGGCCAGATGGCTTCACAGGGGAGTTTTACCAAACATTCAAGGAAGAACTAAAACCTATCCTCCTCAGACTATGTCAAAAGATCCAAGAGGAAGGAACACTTCCAAGCTTATTCTATGAAGCCAACATCACCCTCATCCCAAAACCAGATAAAGACAATACAATGAAAGAGAATTATAGGCCAATATCCCTCATGAACATAGATGCCAAAATCCTCAACAAAATCCTAGCAAATCGGCTCCAGCAGTACATCAAAAAGATCATACACCATGACCAAGTAGGATATATCCCAGGGATGCAAGGATGGTACAATATCCACAAATCAATAAATGTGATACATCACATAAACAAATTGAGAGAAAAAAACGCATAGTCATATCAATTGATGCGGAAAAAGCATTTGACAAAATCCAACACCCTTTCTTGATAAAAACTCTCAGCAAGATAGGAATTGAGGGATCATACCTCAACATAATAAAAGCCATATATGGCAAACCCACAGCCAACATCATAATCAATGGGCAAAAACTAAAACCATTCCCCCTAAAAACAGGAACAAGACAGGGGTGCCCCCTCTTACCACTCCAGTTCAACATAGTACTGGAAGTACCAGCCGTTGCGATCAGACAAGAAGAAGAAATAAAAGGCATCCAGATTGGAAAAGAAGAAGTAAAACTGTCCTTATTTGCAGATGACATGATACTGTACATACAGAACCTTAAAGACTCCATCAAAAAATTATTAGACTTAATAAATGAATTCTGCAATGTAGCAGGATACAAAATTAATGCTAAGAAATCCATGGCATTTCTTTACACCAATAGTGACCTTACAGAAAGTGAAACTACAGAAGCAATCCCATTTACCATTGCACCAAAAAAATTAAAATACCTAGGAATAAACTTAACTAAGGAGGTAAAAGACTTATATGCCAAAAACTACAGGACACTGAAAAAAGAGATAGAGGAAGACATAAACAGATGGAAGAACATGCCGTGTTCATGGATTGGTAGAATCAACATCATCAAAATGTCTATACTACCCAAAGCAATCTATAGATTCAATGCAATCCCCATTAAATTACCAACAGCATATTTCACAAATCTAGAACGAACATTCCAAAAATTCATCTGTAATAAAAAAAACACCCCGAATAGCTGCAGCAATCCTGAGAAAGAAGAAAGTAGGTGGGATCTCAATACCAGATATCAAACTGTATTACAAAGCCACTGTTCTTAAAACAGCTTGGTACTGGCACAAGAACAGACATAAAGATCAATGGAATAGAATAGAGACCCAAGAAATCGACCCAAACCACTATGCCCAATTAATATTCGACAAAGGAGGCAAGAGCATACCATGGAGTCAAGACAGTCTCTTCAATAAATGGTGTTGGGAAAATTGGACAGATGCATGCAAAAAGATGGAACTAGACCACCAACTCACACTATACACAAAAATAAACTCAAAATGGATAAAAGACTTAAACGTAAGACGGGAAACCATAAAAATACTAGAGGAATCCACAGGCAGCGAAATCACAAACAAATGCCGAAGGAATTTCTTCTCTGATAATGCTCCTAGGGCAATGGAAACTAAAGAGAAAATAAACAAATGGGACTACATCAAAATAAAAAGCTTTTGCACAGCAAAGGAAACCATCAACAAAACAACAAGAAGACCCACTACATGGGAGAACATATTTGCCAATGATGCCACCGATAAGGGTTTAATTTCCAACATTTACAGGGATCTCATGAAACTTAACAAAAGGAAGATAAACAATCCAATAAAAAAATGGGCAACGGACCTAGATAGACACTTTTCGAAAGAGGACATACAGAAGGCCGCAAGGCATATGAAAACATGCTCAAAGTCACTAATTATACGAGAGATGCAAATCAAAATGACAATGCGTTATCATCTCACACCGGTCAGAATGGCTATCATCAACAAATCAACAAACAACAAGTGTTGAAAAGGATGTGGAGAAAAAGGAACCCTTCTGCACTGCTGGTGGGAATGCAGACTGGTGCAGCCACTGTGGAGAACAGTATGGAGCTACCTCAAAAAACTAAAAATGGAACTCCCATTTGACCCAGTGATCCCACTACTAGGAATATATCCCAAGAAACCAGAAACGCCAATCAGAAAGGATATATGCACCCCTATGTTCATAGCAGCACAATTCACCATAGCTAAGATTTGGAAACAGTCTAAGTGCCCATCAGCAGATGTGTGGATTAGAAAACTGTGGTACATATACACAATGGAATACTATGCTGCGGTAAAAAAGAAGGAACTCTTACCTTTTGCAACAGCATGGATGGAACTGAAGAGCATTATGCTCAGTGAAATAAGCCAGTCAGAGAAAGATAAATACCACATGATCTCACTTATTTGTGGATTATAGAGAACAACATAGACTGATGAAAAGGGACAGATCCAAAGCCTGAGAAACAGCAATCAGGCTATCAATCCCCAGAAGGAAAGTAGGGGAGGGCGGGGTTTAGGGGAAGAGATCAACCGAAGGACTTGTATACATGTATATAAGCCAAACCAATGGACATGGACAACAGGGGGATGGGAGCATGAGTGTGCGGGGCGGGGTGGAGGGGGAGGTTGGGGGTTAATGGGGGGGATGAGGACACATTTGTAATACCTTAACTAATAATAATAATAAAAAAGACCATTCTGCATATCAGATATTTACATTACGATTCATAACAGTAGCAACATTACAGTTATGAAATAGCAATGAAAATAATTTTATGGTTGGGTCACAACATGAGGAACTGTATTTAAAGGACCAGAAGGTTGAGAACCACTGCCCAAAAGTAAAGGCATTAGAGTCCCGTCGGCAGTCACAGAGCTGTCTCTTGCTTCAACAGTGTTTGGACAGAACAGACCAAGGACTCCCTCCCCTTCTTCCAGCCTCCAGCCACTCTCCAGCGTCTTATCTAGTCACCACCTTCAGAATCACCTCTGAGACCAGCAAACACACCATTTTTTTTCTACCTTAACTCCTTATTGCCGAACAACCATGAGCTCCCAAATTGGTCAGAATTACTCCACCCAGGTGGAGGCTGCCATCAATCACCTGGCCAACCTGCATCTGCGGGCCTCCCACACCTACCTCTCTCGGGGCTTCTATTTCAACCATGATGATGTGGTTCTTCAGAGTGTGGGTCACTTCTTGTGGGAGTTGGCGGAGAAGAAGTACGAGGGCGCTGAGCATCTCTTAAAGTTGCAAAACAGGCATGGTGGCCATATTCTCTTCCAGGACGTGCTGAGGCCTTCCCAGGATGAGTGGGCAAAACTCAGGACGCCATGGAAGCCGCCCTGGCCTTGGCAAGGAACCTGAGCCAGGCCCTTTTGGAGCTGCAGGCCCTGGGTTCTACCCGCACAGACCCTCAGCTCTGTGACTTCCTGGAGAACCACTTCCTGGGTGAGGAGGTGAAACTCATCAAAAAGATGGGTGACACCTGACTAACCTCTGCAGGCTGCCGGCCCCCAGGCTGGGCTGGGCGAGTATCTCTTCGAAAGGCTCACCCTCAAGCATGACTAGGAGCCTGTGGAGCCCAGAGGCCTTTGAGGGCCCCTCTGCATCCCCTGGTGTCTGGCTTTTTCCTGAGCCTCTCCCTGAAACTACTAGCCATTCTTTTAACCACCCTGGAGCCCTCTCCCATGCATTAAACCAAATGAGACAATAAAGGTTTTGCAGAAAAAAAAAAAAAAAAAAAGCAAAAAGAAAGAAAGGAAGGAAGGGAGGGAAGGAAAAGAGAAAGAAAGGGCATTCATTAGCATCTGCGCAGGGAGAGCTTTGGCCACCGCCTTTCTGGTATGAATAAAACTCATATTGGTACCTTCATTTATTATTCTTTTAATTTTGCTATTATAAACATATGGAAATATGAACTGAGTGCATTTTATTTCAGAAATGTCTAATTGTATCAAAAGTCTTTTTTAAAATCATTCTATCAATTTGAAATTTTAAGAGCAATGAAAATGTAAATGGTTAAAGAAATAAAAAAGTTAATATTTTTTAAAAAAGAAAAATAACATATATATTGTTTAAGAATCTGCCATATCTTAACATATAAATATCTCAATCTCCTTACTTGATTTAATAGAAAGGTGTCAGCAAGCTTCTACTGTAAAGATTCATCTAGTAAATATTTTAGGCTTTGAAAGCAATATAGTCTCAATCTTAACTCTTTAATTCTATGTCTTAGCATGGCTGCAGCCCTAGGCAATACATCAATAGGCATGGCTCTGTTTATTTATAAATAACTAAACATTTTATTTATAAAAAGACGGTAGACAAGATTTGATTTTTAACTCATAGTGTGTCAACTCATGCAAAGCAAATTAATTACTTGATTGTACAACATCCAAAATTATTTCCAGTTCAGTAGGCAGATGTCCTTTGAGTAGTAATACAGGAACCTGGCTTATAATGTGATCATTATAATGTAATTATAAAATTGTGGGAGAAACAATAATTTGCTTTAAAGTATATTTCACTTTTCTGCATTGTCACCATGCATAAGTTGTTTTATTTGTTTTGTTTAGTTTTTTACTTAAACTTTTGTTGAGCATATTAAGAGTACTTCTCTTGAGATCATTGAATAATGTCAAAGATTTTTCCTGATTGGCAAAATCATAATACGACTTTGAATTTGGGGCGAGACTATACTAAGATAGATTACAGGAACAAGAAAGAAAAACAAAAGACTTTTTTATTGTTGAGAGTATTAGAGATGTCCCCCTTTTTTTCCTCCCCCTTAACCCTCACCATCTGATTCCCTCTCTGCCCCAGGCCTTCACTACCCTATTGTCTGTGTTCATGGGCAATGCATATATACATATAAATTATTTTATTAATCTCTTCTGCCCCCCCATTCCCTCTGAGATTCATCAGTCTGTTCCATGTTTCCATGCCTCTATTTCTATTCTATTAATCAGTGTATTGTGTTCATTAGATTCCACATGTAAGTTAGATCATGTCTGTCTTTCTAGTCCACTGCTGGTGGGAATACAGACTGGTGCAGCCATTATGGAAAACAACGTGGAGTTTCTTCACTATTAAAAATGGAACTGCCATTTGACCCAGTGATCCCACTTCTAGGAAAAGACTTTTAAAGCAGAGAAGATAGTATGGACCAAAGTAGGAATTTGGATGTTCATATTTCTATCGATTAGAAATAGGTTTTATGCAGGTAGCAGTACAAGATAAGGTTGGAGGATTGGAGCAGCCAAAATTTGTAAGGGATGCAGTAGGGATTTGTGTCAGTTGTTGAACCCTGTAATGTGGTTTTGTACCAAAAGAACAAGTGTTGAATAATGAAGAGGTTGTGGTTGTAAAAAGGTATAGGTATTGGGAATGAAATTTGGTTCTAATATTATAATCACAGGATTTAATTTTGCTGGACTAATTATTTATGCAGACAGAAAGAGGTAACTCCCATTCTCATTTTAGTTTGGAAAGGAACTTTTTATTCTTGACAGCCTTTCATTGCAGATAAACCAATGGTTCCACTAACTAATGATAATTGTACAGGTACCTTGCAATGTTAAGTAATCAACATTAGTATTATATATGAGAATATAGCATCCAGCATCTAATAACCTAATCAGCGGCCTGAAGATATCTCTAATACAGAAGAAAAACAAAAGAGAACTCTCAGTAATGTCTTCAAACATTTCAAAGCTAAAATGTGAAAGGCTGGCCTTGTTTTCTGTGTCAAGAGAAAGAATTCATCCCATTACTTTAAAAAACACAGAAAATAACAACAACAAAAAAGGAACTTTCCACAGTACCCAAAAATTCCTATAGCCCCTGGGTTGCACAGTTTCACTGATAGGACGTGAGAAAGGGCCATACAGACATAAACTTCAATGTAAGTAAAAGGAAGGAGAGGGCTCTTGAGAAAGAATACAGAAACAATGAAACTTCACAATATCTCTCTGCATTTCCCATGTCCTGTAACTAATCCTCATGCTTGCATAGAGCTCTCAATAAGATCACTTCATTTTTGGTCTTCTCAAAATACCCTGTTGTTTTTAAATTATCTTCACGCTTCTCAAAACCCAGAATGTGGCTACTGAAAATAATCTTCTTAACCCTCTGGAGGCCGCAGTTTACACTCTCCTGGCCCAAGGATAAGGCCCCAACTGGGTCCATGCAGTGATGCAAAAGGCGGTGGGGGAGCTGGAAGGCTCCCTGCCCTAGCCCTACACCCATGAGATCCGAGGCACGTGCTTCGTGCTGAACCTCAGCCTGGCCCGCAACCCACCGCACTCTGCACCAGTATTGTGGCTAAGGCTCCAGAGGCCACTTTTACCAAGGCCGGAATCTGGGTTATCTTTTGGGGGATTTCTTACATCCATGACCGTGGACGTGCAATTCTTAAAGAATGGGCAGACCCTGGGCGAATCGGAAAACTCTGAAGCAGCTGTCTCAAACTGACCCATACTCTGCTTATTGCCGATGTGTATTACGTTGTCGGTGGCCTGGCCCCCGGGGAAGAAGCAGTCATCACCAGGAACAGAAGTGGCCCAGCATTCATTTGGCCTCTAGATCCTTTCAATGGAGCGTGGTTCCAGGTTGAGATAAATCATGGTCAGTGGAAGCCAGCACCTGAGAAGGATGACGGAAGAACACCTGCCATCAAAGCCCTTACTCGCACCGGCCAGGCAAACCTCTTCCAGGTTTTGCCAGTGTTTCCGACTGAGCGCTGACAACCCAGACAAGTGCATGAGGAGGATCAGAAACCTGGGTTAAAAGGAAGCAAGCAGAAGAGTGAACTCACCTGCTAGGACAGGTGATTTTTTAAAAATGAAATTCTTGAAGAGCTGCACTTTAAAAAACAAAACAACGTGAAAGGACGGTATTATTTTATGAACAATGCAGGCTCCTTCCTCATTAAACTTCTCAACTGTGTGAGGTGGGGGTGGAGCAGGGAGATCCCTTTGGAGCTGCATTTGGTAAAGTGGGTAGCAGGCTCCTTGCATTCCCTTCCCTTCATGGTTTGCCTTGCCCTCCCCAAGCTTCCTTTATCTTGCCTGGAACCACTACTTCAAAGATAATTGGTCTCAGAGGTCAAACCCTATCCCAGCCTCTCGCCATTACATAGCTATGTCGTCATACCTAACTTACAAAGAAATAAGCTCTTTGTTCAATATGAAGTGTATGTAGAAGTCTGAGAGAGAAGATTCTTCTCAACAAAATGGAGAGCTCTCATTTGAATAGAGCCTGTTTGATGTTTGTTAGTCTAAGCTTTGACCATGTATTTCCATGTGGTGGAATTCTCATTTTGTATAATGTTTCTAACCTGATGTGCTCCCTTTTTCTAAATAGCTACTTTCTTACTGCCTTTTGAAAGCAATATACAGCCAAATAATGTCTGATGGCCACATCATCCTATCTAATAATAGACAAACATGGTAATTGACCATACCTTCACTATGCCTCCCATTGGCTAATCAGCATGATATGCAAACTGACCGCCAACAAAGATGGCGGCTAATTTGCATACTGCAGGCAGGGCAGGACAGCGCCATCCTGCCTGCCCTGCCGCCATCTGGGCCTGCTATCTGCGACCCGGGGTGGCGGGCATCCGTGTGTGACCCGCCCAGGGCATTCCGTGTGCGACCCAACCCAGAGCAGCGCCCCAACCCCCAGATCAGCCCTGCCGTGTGTGCGACCCGGGGAGGCGGGGCAGGAACCGAGGGATCGGGCCTGCCATCTGCCACCCAGGGAGCGTGCCTAAGCTAGCAGGTGGTTATCTCCCGAGGGTTCCCAGACTGTGAGAGGGCACAAGTGGGGCTGAAGGACCCCCCGCCATGCCCCCTTTCCTGCCAGTGCACAAGTTTTTGTGCACCGGGCCTCTAGTTAGTTAATAAAATGATGGCAAATAAAAATTTCCAATATAAAAAACAAAATAGAATGTATTCACATCTGACAGGTTGGTTGAACTGCCCATCCTATAAAAGTAATTATTATGGTAATTAAATAGGCATACTCTAACCTTGCTAGCCAATAAGGATTTGGTTTAATTCAAGCTTTATTAATTCTTGTGTATAAATGAGGAGACCATTCTTGCAAACATATAGAAGTATACAAATATAGCATACTATGAAAAGTAAGAAATGTAATATGAAATAGCCTCTCAAATCCAAATGATAATAGGTGATTGATGGATAAATAGATGATGATGATGATAGATAGATAGATAGATAGATAGATAGATAGATAGGGCCAGAAAAAGAGATAGAAACAGAGATAGAGATGGCAATACCTTTGAGAATGGAAAGTATGAAGTGTGTACTCATGACTAGTGCTCCACCTACTATATCTAGGATAACTCTCAAATAATGAGATTAGACACTTTCCTTTATCTTTCCATGATCTAAGCTGGGTCTCCTGTAAGGTACATATTTCAAAAAGGATTGAAGAGTAAAGAAAAATGTAGTATGGATTTCTTAATTTCCATTCTAATATTTCAAGCAAGAGACAATTTTTTGCTTGTTTTCATTCATTTTAGTTTGACGTAATGAGAAAAAATGTTGGTGTTAATTTCCCCCAGTATTGCAGTTTAGGCTCTCATATATTTGTGGTCTTATTCTCAACAGAATTACATAATAATTAGATTGTTCTTCAAATAGTCTACTACAAAATCCCTCTGCAAAAATCGTAGCAGAAAGTCTGAATTTGTCTTTCCTTTGCAACCAATACAAATACAACATCCACTAGATGGCAGGGTGACACCATAATTTAAATCAAGACTCAAATCTCATCCTATTGATTGCTTTAAAGAGAGCAACAGAGAAACCAATGGAAAGCAAAATGTTCATAGTTTGAATATATTCATTCCACACCCCTTTCTTTCAAGGATAAGGGAACAAATGTCCAAAGATGGTGAATTACTTGACCACATTCAAGCATAGACACCTTTAATGTTTACCTTTATTTTTCCATTTATTAATTTTGAGCTACAGATATTGTTGTGTAGCAGTGTTAGCTTGGTCACTTACACAGTCACATAGTTTGGAGAATAAAGCATATTAACAGCTTACTTCAATTCACTTATAATAAGTAAATGCACAAATAAAAAGTGGATTCAAAATATATACAGATATCGGTATAAAAATAAAAATCTTTTCAAAAATACAATTCTAAAAGCAACAAGCAAACTAAAATTGAAAATTCATTTACCTATTTATATGACACACACATGTGTCATTTCTATATGCATGCATTTATAGTTAGAAGGTGTCATGTATAGGACATTAAATATTACAGAATTGAAACAGAACATTTAATTCCATTAATAGATTTAATGGCAAAGTTAAATCCAACATTGTCCTATATATTTGAGAAACTCAGAAACAAAGAGATCCAGTAAAGTTAAAATTAAAAACTAAGTTAGTAATTTCTAAATTAATTTCATTGTTGTCATAGAAAATATTCTGAATGACTTGAGCCTTTTTAAATTCATTGTGGCTTGCTTTAAAATCCAGCAAATGATCAATTAGGGTAAATTTTCTATTGTATTGAAAACCATGTGAATGCTGGTTTTCTTGGAAGTCATATTCTATAAGCATTAACTAGGTCAAATATGTTCATTATATCATTTAGAACTTCTATACCCTTAGACATGTCTTGCTTTACTCACCAACTGAACAAGGATGGTAAAGTGTCCCATGATGATGAAGGACTTGTCTATTCTAATAGCTCTGGAATTTTTTTTACCTATTTTGAAGATCTATCATTGAGTGCACAAACATTTGAATTGTAATCTTTTTTTATTAGGGAAACTTCTATATAGTATGAAATAATCTTCTCTATCTTTAGTAGTTATATTTACTTAAAACCTTATTTTATTGTAACTGCATGAGCTTTCTTTAGAGATAGTTTGCTTTGGATATAAGGGGTAGACAAAAGTAGGTTTACAGTTGTTTGTATGAAAAATAATACAATAATTAATAAATATTAAGATAAGAATAAACTCTGTGCTTTATGTATTCACAACTATAAACCTACTTTTGCCCCACTCTGTATTTTTATAATAATTAAAATAGATGAAAACATGCATAACTTACTGAGAAATTTACCCTGGCCTATACCTCACAGAAACATTTATTTATATTCACCAAACTCTATGGCAAAATTATGATAATATACAAGAATGTTTGTTTTTTTTTAAAAAGACACCTTAGAAAGCTATCAACACTTTTATGTATAAAACTTGGGGTGTGTCCATACAGTGAATACTATAAAACAAAGAGAAAAAAGAAATTTGCAAACAACTAGATGAATAAATGTTATAAACATACTGTTGATCAAAAGAAGCCAGATACAAAAAAGCATATCCTGTATACTTTTATTTACATGAAGTTAAAAACAGGTAAAATATTGATGTTAAAAATTTGAATATTAATTTTATTTGCATGAGAGGAGGCTGATAAAATGACCAGATATGCTTCTGAATTATGTTCATGTCCTGTTTCTTGATCTCTGTGCTTGTTAGAGATGTGTGCTCATTTTGTTAAAACTCGTGATGCTGTCCATGCCCTTTTCTATATGCACGTTAACATATATAATTGGATAAAGATATTATACAAGTCAAATTTTAAAAAAGGATGCCGAAATGATATGTGAAAAAAGGAGAATGCAGAGCATAAAGCTTTAACTTTATTAAAAGAAACAAACACTATGTTACAATAACCTAGAATCCACAATGAAATTAGAGCAGTTATTAATATGTATATACCCAATAACAAAGCAAGAATAGCCACTAAGCAGAAACTATAGGAAATGGGAAGAGACATACACAGAGATTCTCAATCAAGGCAAAAGAAAAAATTCAAATACTTAGTAACTAGGGATACATTCCCAAGAAATGTAACCACATATATCTCAAAGAATTTTTTTCAATTTCATATGAGCAGTTATAAAAATTGACTATATTTTAACCAATGAGTAAAGCATTAATAATGCCAGCAAAATGATGAACATGTAAATAGCATTTTTGAACATTAATCATTCATCATATAAATTAAAATAAGAAATATAAGAAAAAATTTTCTTAGTGAAGCATCTTCAAGGATTTCATCAGTCAAAGAAGTTTCCTAAGAAGAAAAATTCCTCATATTTGAGGAAAGATATTTGACAACCCTTAGAGACCCTTCTGGGGAGAAAATCATTTGCGCAATCCTTTGATGGAATTTAATGCAATTAAGAGCATCTTTGGGGAGTTGAATTCACTCACCCAAACATATGTTTTACTTAAAAAATGTTTTCTGGAGACAGAAGATGGCGGCGATATAGGCAGACACGTCCCAGGTCGTGTCCTGGAGCAAATGGAGTGAGCAGCTGAAACTAATAACACCCACCCCGAATTGGAGAAATTGCTCAGCTGGTGAGACGGTTTGCAGCCGGGAGAGCAGAACTCTCCTGGAAAGGTAAAAAACCAGGGATTTGGGCAGGAAAGTTTGCCAGACCTCTGAACCCAGAGAGTCAGAGAGAGACCGCGTGGCAGACAGCCACATCCCTTGGGACAGGCACAGCCCCTGACGGGGGAAAGGAGAACCGAGGGATTCCTGGCGCCGCCAGGGGAATTGTGAGAGCTGGGTTCTGTGATCACGGAGGACTGAGCCTAAAGGGGACAGCCTGAAGAGCTGACCAGACCATGCAGTCCCGGTAAGAGAAGAAGCTTACAGAAACCAAGCCTTCCCTGTTTCCGCGGCTGGCGTTTGTTTGTTTGTTTTCACTGAATCCTGTTCATGGGACATTTAGGATACAGACACTCACCTGTGCTGAAGAGAGGGAGAGTGTGCGGAGGAGTGGAATCTGGGGAGAGACTGGGGAAAGAGGGGGAGCCGGGAGAGGTGGTAGTGAATTGAGTGCTGAGACACCCCAGAGCCCAGGACTGGGGCAGCCACCCGCTCCTGAGAGGGAGTCTCCTCCCCCCAGCCCCCAGGCAAGGAGCACAGCCACACCCAGATTCCACCCTGTACGAGATCAAGGATTAAGATAACCTGATCAGTCCCTGGGAGTTAACAGGGTCTGGCCTATAGGGGGATTTTCAATCCCAGCAACAACATAGCGCTGGTAACTAACTATTACGCAGTCAGCTCTGGGCAGTGAACTTCCACTGGACAGAGAGGCCCTATAGCCTCAGAGGCCAACCCCAGAACACTGCCACCCAGAGGCTGACCCACAAACTGACTCTTTGCTAAACACAAAATAAGGCAGTCTGGGAAATAAATGCGGCATGCTTTAAAATAAGGACTGTGGTTTACAACACAGAGGAACAGTATATCGCAGGGAAACTCAACACTCTCCTGAATACCTGGAAGGTCTAAGGCGAGCCACACTGAAGAATAGAAGAAACGAAGGACCTTCACTACTGCAATTTTTTTTCTTTTTTCACTTTTTAACTAAGAAACCAATTTTTTTTTCATTCTTTTTTTTTCTGTTCTTTTTTTTTTCTTTTTTTTTTCTTTCTTTTCTTCTTTTTCCATCACCTGATTTTACCCTTTTAATTACTACCTTCTTATTTTTAACCAGTATTATTACTGCTACCATTTTACCATTTTTTAAAGTGCCATTTTATTTTTTCTTTATTTTATTTTGGGATTAGTGTTCACCATTCTATTTTCATCGTTATATTATTGGTTGTTTCTAGTTTGCATTCATATCCAGGGAGCTGTTGCTGGAATTTGTTGGGATTAATGGCTGTTCTATAGGAGTATTCTCCTCATATAAAAAGTCTCTTCCCTCTTCCACTTCATTCTCTCTTTTCGATCTTTTTTTTTTTTTTCTTTTCTCGCTTTTATTTTCCCCCTTCCTTTTTCCCAATTTCATTTTTGCACTCCCTTTTTTTGGTCCCTACTTTTCTTTTCCTTTTTCTCTTTTATCTTTTTCTCTTCCTTCTTCCTTATCCCCTAATTCTCTTAATTCAGGTGGTCACCTTTAATTGGGGTTATTAATATCGTGAATATATTTGTGTATAGTGCCTGGTACGTGGTGCCTTGTTGTGTTGTATTTTGTGCCTTTAAATCAACGCAGCAGATCCAAGCAACAGCAACCTCCTGAGCACCTCATCCTCTGCTGAGGAACAGCAGCTGTACGTGAAACCTCGCCCCACCAGCCGGAAGAGCCACCACAGCTGTGAACAGCACCCACCAGAGGAGCTGCTGCCAACTGAAGAGCAGCTGCTACCACAACCGCCCGAAGAGCAACCACAGACCAAGGAGTCACTGCCACCAAGGGAGCAACCACTGAACAACTCAACGTCTAGATATGTCAGTGAGATCAAACATGGGTAGACAAAGAAACCCCCAAAGGAAAGAGAAGGAGGACTCTCCAGAAAAGCAGCTAAGTAATACAGAGGCATGCAACATGACAGATAAAGAATTCAGAATAAGGATCCTAGAGTGCATAAACCGGATGGAGGAAAAAATCGACAACCTCTGCAAGAAGCAAGAAGAAACAGATGAAAAAATCGATAACATATGGAAGAAGCTAGAAGAAACAGATGAAAAAATCAATAACATATGGAAGAAGCTAGAAGAAACAGATGAAAAAATCAACAACCTAAGTAAGACCCAAGAAGAAATGAAGAGTGATATAGCTGCAATGAAAAACTCCATTGAAAGTATCAACAGTAGACTAGGAGAAGCGGAGGACCGAATAAGTGAATTAGAAGACAAGGAAGCAAAACACACCCAAAATGTACTGCAATTGGAGAAAAAAATTAAAAGACAGGAGGAGAGCCTAAGGGAGCTTTGGGACAACATGAAACGAAATAACATACGAATAATAGGAGTACCAGAACAACAGAAAGATGAACAAGGATTAGAAAACCTACTCGAAGAAATAATATCAGAAAACTTTCCTGAGGTGGGGAAGAAAAAAGTCACACAAGCCCAGAGAGTCCCAAACAAGGTGAACCCGAAAAGACCCACACCAAGACACATCATAATCACCATGGCAAATGTTCAGGACAAAGAGAGAATCTTACAGGCTGCAAGAGAGAGACGGAAAGTTACATACAAGGGATCTCCCATTAGATTGTCAAATGACTTCTCAACAGAAACACATCAGGCCAGAAAAGAATGGACTGAAATTTACAAAGTGATGCAAAGCAAAGGACTGAATCCAAGAATACTCTATCCAGCAAGGCTATCATTCAAACTTGAAGGGGAAATAAGAAGCTTCACAGACAAAAAAAGACTAAGGGAGTTTGTCACCACCAAGCCAGCAATGCAAGGAATGCTAAAGGGACTGGTATAAAAAGAAGAAATAAAAAGCTCAGAAAGAAAACAGCCACACACACACACAAAAAGAAATGGCTACAAACAAGTACCTTTCAATAATAACTTTAAACGTAAACGGACTAAATGCTCCAACCAAAAGACATCGAGTGGCTGAATGGATAAAAAAACATGACCCATACATCTGCTGTCTACAAGAAACCCACCTCATTAGAAGGGACTCACACAGACTGAAAGTGAAAGGATGGAAAAATATCTTTCAGGCAAATGGAAAGGAAAAGAAAGCTGGGGTAGCAATACTTATATCGGACAAAATAGACCTCAAAGTGAAGGCCTTAACAAGAGATAAGGAAGGCCACTTCATAATACTAAAGGGATCAATACAACAAGAAGATATAACCCTGGTAAACATATATGCACCCAATGTAGGAGCACCCAAATTCATAAAAAAACTCCTGGAAAATATCAAAGGTGAGATCGACAACAATACAATCATAGTAGGGGACTTTAATACACCATTGACAGCACTGGATAAGTCCTACAGACAAACAATCAGCAAAGATACAGCAATCCTAAATGACTCACTAGATCAGATGGACTTAATAGACATCTTCAGAACACTTCACCCCAAAGCCAGAGAATATACGTTCTTCTCAGGTGCTCATGGGACATATTCAAAAATAGACCACATATTGGGTCACAAGCAAAGTATCCCCAAATTCAAGAAGATTGAAATCATAAAAAGCGTCTTCGCAGACCACGATGGCATAATATTAGAAATGAACTACAATAAAAACAACCCAAAATACTCAAACATTTGGAAGCTGAATAGCATGTTATTAAATATTGATTGGGTTACCAATGAGATCAAAGAAGAAATTAAAAACATCCTGGAAACTAATGACAATGAAAACACAACAATCCAAAACCTATGGGACACATTGAAAGCAGTCCTGAGAGGGAAGTTTATAGCTCTACAGGCCTATCTCAAAAAACAAGAAAAAATGGTAGTAAATCATCTAACTCTACAACTCAAAGAATTAGAAAGAGAGCAACAAGAAAACCCCAGAGTGAGCAGAAGGAAGGAGATAATAAAGATTAGAGCAGAAATAAATGACATAGAGACCAAAAAAACAATACAGAAAATCAATGAAACCAAGAGCTGGTTCTTTGAAAGGATAAACAAGATTGATAAACCTCTAGCCAGACTCACCAAGAAGCAGAGAGAGAGGACCCAAATAAATAAAATCAGAAACGATAGAGGCGAAATAACAACAGACCCCACAGAAATACAAATGATTGTTAAAAAATACTATGGACAGCTTTACTCCAACAAACTAGACAACCTGGAGGAAATGGACAAATTCCTAGAAAAATACAGCATTCCAAAACTCAATCAGGAAGAATCTAAAAATCTCAACAGGCCAATAACTATGGAAGAAATTGAAGCAGTCATCAAAAAGCTTCCATCAAACAAAAGCCCAGGACCAGACGGCTTCACAGGGGAGTTTTACCAAACATTCAAGGAAGAACTAAAACCTATCCTCCTCAGACTACAACAAAAAATTCAAGAGGAAGGAACACTTCCAAGCTCATTCTATGAAGCCAGCATCACCCTAATACCAAAACCAGGTAAAGACAACACAATGAAAGAGAATTACAGGCCAATATCCCTCATGAACATAGATGCCAAAATCCTCAACAAAATTTTAGCAAATCGGATCCAGCAGTACATCAGAAAGATCATACACCATGACCAAGTAGGATTTATCCCAGGGATGCAAGGATGGTACAATATCCGCAAATCAATAAACGTGATACATCACATAAACAAATTGAAAGAAAAAAACCACATGGTCATATCAATTGATGCAGAAAAAGCATTTGACAAAATTCAACACCCATTTTTGATAAAAACTCTCAGCAAGGTGGGAGTAGAAGGATCATACCTCAACATAATAAAAGCCATATATGACAGGCCCACAGCCAACATCATACTCAACGGACAAAAACTAACACCATTTCCCCTAAGAACAGGAACAAGACAGGGATGCCCCCTCTCACCACTCCTGTTCAACATAGTACTGGAAGTGTTAGCCATTGCAATTCGGCAAGAAGAAGAAATAAAAGGCATCCAAATTGGAAAAGAGGAAGTAAAACTGTCCTTATTTGCAGACGACATGATATTATACATACAAAACCCTAGAGACGCCATCAAAAAGCTACTAGACTTAATACATGAATTTGGCAATGTAGCAGGATACAAAATTAACCCCAAGAAATCTGAGGCATTTCTATACACCAATAGTGAACTTTCAGAAAGAGAGATTATAAAAACAATCCCGTTTACCATTGCACCAAAAAAACTAAGCTACCTAGGAATAAACTTAACTAAAGAGGTAAAAGACCTCTACTCAGAAAACTACAGGACGTTGAAAAAAGACATAGAGGAAGACATAAACAGATGGAAGAACATACCGTGTTCATGGATTGGTAGAATCAACATCATCAAAATGTCCATACTACCCAAAGCAATCTATAAATTCAACGCACTTCCCATTAAAGTACCAACAGCATACTTCAGAGATCTAGAACGAACTTTCCAAAAATTCATCTGGAATAAAAAAAGACCCCGAATAGCTGCAGCAATCCTGAAAAAGAACAAAGTAGGTGGGATCTCAATACCAGATATCAAGTTGTATTACAAAGCCACTGTTCTCAAAACTGCATGGTACTGGCACAAGAATAGGCATACAGATCAATGGAATAGAATAGAGAGCCCAGAAATCGGCCCAAACCAATATGCTCAATTAATATTTGACAAAGGAGGCAAGAACATACAATGGAGCCAAGATAGTCTCTTCAATAAATGGTGTTGGGAAAATTGGACAGATATATGCAAGAAAATGAAACTAGACCACCAACTTAGACCATACACAAAAATAAACTCAAAATGGATAAACGACTTAAATGTATGACAGGAAACCATAAAAATTCTAGAAGAATCCAAAGGCAACAAAATCTCAGACATATGCCGAAGCAATTTCTTCACTGATACAGCTCCTAGGGCACTTGAAACTAAAGAAAAAATGAACAAATGGGACTACATCAAAATAAAAAGCTTCTGCACAGCAAAAGAAACCATCAACAAAACAACGAGAAAACCCACTGTGTGGGAAAACATATTTGCCAATGTCATATCTGATAAGGGCCTAATCTCCAAAATTTACAGGGAATTCATACAACTTAACAAAAGGAAGATAAACAATCCAATCAAAAAATGGGCAAAGGACCTAAATAGACACCTTTCAAAAGAGGACATTCAGAAAGCCAAGAGACATATGAAAACATGCTCCAAGTCACTAATCATCTGAGAGATGCAAATCAAAACAACAATGAGGTACCATCTCACACCTGTCAGACTGGCTATCATCAACAAATCAACAAACGACAAGTGCTGGAGAGGATGTGGAGAAAAAGGAACACTTGTGCACTGCTGGTGGGAATGCAGACTTGTGCAGCCACTATGGAAGACAGTATGGAGTTTCCTTAAAAAACTGAAAATGGAACTCCCATTTGACCCTGTGATCCCACTTCTAGGAATATATCCCAAGAAATCAGAAAGGATATATGCACCCCTATGTTCATAGCAGCACAATTCACCATAGCTAAGATCTGGAAACAGCCTAAGTGCCCATCAGTAGATGAATGGATTAGAAAACTGTGGTACATCTACACGATGGAATACTATGCTGCTGTAAAAAGGAAGGAACTCTTACCATTTGCAACGTCATGGATGGAACTGGAGAGCATTATGCTAAGTGAAATAAGCCAGTCAATGAAGGAAAAATACTACATGATCTCACTCATTCATGGATAATAGAGACCATTATAAACTTTTGAACAATAATAGATACAGAGGCAGAGCTGCCTCAAACAGATTGTCAAACTGCAGCGGGAAGGCCGGGGAGGGTTGGGGGGCAGGAGGTAGGGGGGTTAGAGATCTACTAAAGGACTTGTATGCATGCATATAAGCATAACCAATGGACATAAGACACTGGGGGATAGGGGAGGCTAGGGGACTGTCTAGCGCGGGGGGAAAATGGACACATATGTAATACCCTTTGTAATACTTTAAGCAATAAAAAAAAATGTTTTCCTTTATTAATGTTTTATTCTTAAAATCTTTATTGTTGAAAGTATTACATATATCCCCTTTTTCCCCATTGACCCTTTGTAGTGCCCCTGCCCCGCTTGTTTAAAGTTTTTAATCATTCTTTCTTATATTTATCTAATCGAAAAATCTCTTCCAACTCTACTTTCTATGTTTTCTTCTATACCTGTTACTATCAAGAGTAATATCCTTGGTCTAGTTTTTATGAGGACTTCCTCCTTGCTGGCAAGCTTGAAATAAAACTTTGATAGTTTCATCAATTTATTTGAAGTGTTCATATTTTTTTTACCTGACTAATTTCCTCTCTAGGTTGTTTGATGATTAGACAAATTTTAATTCTCAGAGTTTCAGTTTACTCGATTGGTAAATAAAGCAGATAGTTAAATCATTATTTCAAAACTACAGTTCTTAGAGCTTTTTAAGAAAAAAATGTTCACAAATACCAAATATTGATTGAAATCATATTTTATTACAATGTTAACTTAAACATGTATGGATATAAGTTAGAAAAACCTTATGCTTATATTTCTAACATGATTAAAATGTTTGTATAATATGAAATATTATGTTAAAATTCTCAGTTCAAATGTTTCGCAAAATTAATTTACACATTAAAATAATAACAACAATAATAAAATTATTTTCAGCAGTTTCTATTTGAAGAGCAATACTCTTTTTCATTTATCCTCACAAATACCTCATGAGGTAGTTACTATTAGCTTTTTTTATAGAAGAAGAAAGCAAAATTGCCTTACTAGGGCCCCTCTACTAGGATGATATTATTCATCTACATTTTAGTGTTCAACTGTACCAACTTCATATTTTTTTATTTTGAGCATGATGAGAGAGCACTTGGCTATAATTGTCATCTCAGTTATTAGTGTAACTTTATAATTACTCAATAACTAATAATAAAATGTATTTTATTGGATGATAAATTTAAAGGTTTAACCAAAATAAAGTATTAAAAATAAAACATTTGTTAATAATTTTTTCATTGCTTCAAAGTAACTTTAATAAATTAATGCAAATTGACATGTATCATGGTGTAGACTGCATTATAATTTCACTCTAATTTCAGTTATCAACTGCTCAAATAACAATTTTCTTGAATTTTTAATACATCTACAAACACGTTACTTTTAAGGACAAGTCTCCAATAATATTTCTCTATTTGAACTTCTCTACAATTTTTCATTATACACATGACATTATTTTATCATTTTATTTATATACTAGAGGCCTGGTGCATGAATTTGTGTACAGGTGGGATCCCTCTGGGTGGCCTGCAGGGATCGAGCTGAAACCGACAGTCCAACGCTGCCTGCAGCTCCTACCTGCCATTCCTGCTCATCCCAGCCTGCCTCAGGCTCACGCTCAATCAGCCCTGATGGGAAGAGGCTTGCGCTGCTGCAGCAGCAGCACTTGCCAGTCATGAGCCCTGTGTCTGGTGCCTTCCCAAGGGGAGTGGCCTGTGGGATCAGGCTGAAACCGGGTCTCCGACATCCCCCGAGGAGTCCTGGATTGTGAGAAGGTGCAGGCCAGGCTGAGGGACCCCACCGGTGCATGATCGGGCCTAGGAGGGACCACAGGAGGGCTCCAGGGCATGTCCGGCCCATCTTGCTCAGTCCCAATTTGCCGGAACCCAGCAGCAAGCTAACCTACTGGTCGGAGCATCTGTCCCCTGGTGGTCAGTGCACATCATAGCGACTGGTCAACCAGTTGGCTATCTGCCCCCTGGTGGTCAGTGAATATCATAGTGAGCAGTTGAGCAACCTTAGCATACTATTAGCATATTACACTTTGATTGGTTGTTCGGTTGTTCTGCTGTTTGGTCTTTTTGCATATTACCCTTTAATTATATAGGATTCATTTATATATTCAGTCTATATCCATTTTTTCTCCCTAACTTGTGCAATATAATGTCTTACTCCATTCCACCATGTTATTTTAATGATGTCTAATGAGTCCTCTTTTATTAAATAATCAACAAAATTGTTATTTAATCAATTATTTGAAAAATTTAATTATATAGAACTCTATAGCTATCTAAATGCATAGAAGTTCCCTAGAAACTGGAAATTTGTCATTCTCATTTTGATTGTAATAGAAAAAAAATTTTTAAGCATACTCTAGATCAGGTAATTTCAATACCAGCATTTACATTTGTTTTTACAATCCACTGGCTCCAAATACCTTTTCACTAGGGTATCCATTCTTCTCAGACATTTCAAAGTAGCCAGACATTTTACTCTTCTGGCATAATCCCATTTGTGTCTAATAATAACTAGACCCCTGTTATACACTCAAAAGTGGCTTAGTTTGGACAATAAATTATATGGCCACTTTATTTACAACCAATGCCACCATTTCATTGCTACATTAAGAAGAGTTTTATAGCAAAATTTTCTGTGATTATTAAAATTTTGTGATTTTAAAATGCTTTTATTAAAATCATTTTAGAAAAACTCTTCCAATTTTTATATAACCATTATTTTTACATAAATAACATTTTTATTATTTAGTGCCCACATAGCTAATTTTTTATTTTTAAATTGTTACAATGAATGTGGAAATCATAAGCTAAGTAGTAAAAATAATTCTAAATTTCTGATGCTTCTTTTTGATGAGAACGCAGGAGGGTAACAAAGTCATATGGACCCTCTGGATCTAGGATGATCAATATGAGAGTTCATCTGGAGACTCATTCATGGAACCAGAGTACAGGGAGATTCAAAAAGTGATCACCAGTTAGCAACTTACAGATATCGCAAGAGAAAAAAATATCAAAGAAAAGCATAACATAACTTAAATAAGGAAATGATGACTCAAATTATTGGCAGACGTAAATAAGAAATACAGATCAATAAATAAAGAAGAAAGCATGTTATAGTAAATTACAATATTAATGAAATGACAACAGTGTCATGGTTATTTTTCTTACAGCATATTCATGGTTTAATCATCTTAAGTGAAACAAATTTCACTTGAACAGGGTATGTAATGAGGAGGGAAAGTACCTTTCAGATGACCTGCCTTCCAATCAAAAATGATTTCTGGCACCACACTTTCCTCAAAGCATTCTTCATCTCCATGTTTCTGAGTGTATAGATTAGAGGGTTGAACATGGGAGCAATGATGGTGTAGAAAGGAGCAAACACTTCATCTTCTGGAAAAGTTGTGGCTGGTCTAATGTAAATGAAGAGGGCAGGCACAAGGAACAGGACCACCACTGTGATGTGAGAACCGCAAGTGGAAAGAGCTTTGGCACGGCTCTGTGCAGGGGAAGCCCTGATGGTGTACAATATCATAAAGTAAGACACCATCAAAATCACAAAAGTCACCAAAGCGATCAGACCTGAATTAACAATTACCAAGAGACCAATTCCATAGGTGTCAGTGCAAGCCAGTTTCAGCAAAGGATACACGTCGCAGAAATAGTGATCTATCTCACTGGGGCCACAGAACGGTAGAAAGACGGTGAGAAGAAACTGACTGGCAGAGTGGACAAATGCCACAGTGCAACAAGCTACGATGATCCTGTTACACTTTTGCCTGCTCATGATGATGACGTAGCACAGGGGATTGCAGATGGCCACATAGCGGTCATAGGCCATCCCTGTGAGGATAAAGATCTCAATGCCTCCAAGGAAGTGGAGGATAAAAAGCTGTGTCATGCAGTTATTAAAGGAAATGGTCTTCCTTTCTGCCAGTAAATCAGTCATTAGCTTGGGCACCACTGTTGATGTATAGCAAAGGTCAAAGAGAGAGAGGCAATTAAGGAAGAAATACATGGGTTGGTCAACTAGCGGACTGCATATGATAGAAATCATTATGAGCAAATTTCCCATCCAAATAACAATATAACAAAGTAAAAACAATACAAAGTAGAGGATTTCAATGTTCTTGTTTTGAGATAGTCCCAGGAGAATAAACACAGTGACATTATTTCTATTTTCCATGGCCCAGTGCAGAGAAAATGCATTAATAGTTCCCTGAAAAGAATGCATAAGTCATAAGTCAATGTTGGAAATGTTCATGGATAAGATTGATGATAACACTAATATCATGAAACTACTGGTATGTTTAAGGAATGGAAATGTTCCCAGTGTTTCAGAAAATAAATATCTGATATTTAATAATTTTAAAATTAGTCTCATGGTGATCTCCGTAAGTCAGTCTTTCAGGACATTATGTTCAGTCTTGATATTAATAAAAATGAATGCATTCAGTCCTGGCCGCTGTAGATCAGTTGTTTGGGCATCATCTGTGTACTGGTTTGGTTCTCTGTCTGGGCAAATGCCCAGGTTGCAGGCTTGATCCCCAGTGGGGAGCATGCAGGAGGCAGCTGATAGATGTCTCATTCTCACATCAATGTTTCTCTACCTTCTTCTCTCTAAAAATCAATTAAAATATTTTAAAAATAAGAATGCATTCAATCAATTTAAAAATGTTTTAAAATTATTATTAGGTGCCCAATATTTTCCAATTCTAAAGTAATATATCTAAGTCCTTGGAAAGACATTACTCTGGATCTTTTCAAACTCATATTTGTTAAAGATGCAAGTATTAGTCACACAGAGTTTTTGTTTAATGTATAGAAGCAAAGATTCACATAGGGATACATCTACATTTACATAGTGGAAGACAAAAACTCTACAAGGGGCCCATGGAATTGGTTCGAATCATTTTTTGATTGCTTGTTTACTTTTATCTTAGTCTCATGAAGGTAAAATGCTGATATTGTATAATAGAAGCGTAGCTTTTTCCATAGGGACGTCAATAATAATCATATATTTAAAAGAACCACAGAATAAAGGAATAGTTAAAATTTCTAAAGAGAAGCATACAGCAGTCGTCCCTTCATGGTTTTGCTCTTGACTCGGTGTATCAAATTTTACAAGTCAATTTCTTCTCAGTGGTTTAAATAAAAGTATGAGTTTTTGTTCTATATTTGTTCAATCAATACCTTTTGCCAAAACTCATAAAGAATCTTGACACTGCATAATTCATAAAAAAAAAAGTTTGTGGGAAAGTTTTATATGAAGACAAACAGATGGGATATAGGTTCTATTACTAATTATAGCAGTGTGTGAATTTGGGTCCCAGTCACTTTATTTCTTTGAATTTAACTTAGCTCATTTGTGAAATGAGGACTTGAACTTTGTCACAAAAATGAAACTCAAATAAATCAAAAAATGACCATTGATTTATTAACCATAACAGTATTCATTGCTGATTTTATCTCAATGTTAGTGTTACTAAGTCAATAATCTGGTGACCACATGGTCCAATTCTCTTTAGTATAAATTCTGACCTCAAAATTGTATCATTAATACTCACCACCTTTTCTTAAAATGTGTGCTATACCTTCTGCCCTAATCTTGTCAATTTGTTTCAAATTCTCTCCTTCTTATTATTTTATAGATTTAAGTTATTCTGTCACCTTTCAATTAAAAATACCTTTGTAATGGGTCTTTAAAACCAATTTATTTCTATGGTGCAATTTTAAGATTTAGAATTAGCTTATAGTGACGCCATTGAAAAATAAGTGTTCATGCCTCCAATTATAGTATGTAAATACTTCCTTACTTACAAACAAATAAACACTATTTAAAAATAATGTTTTAAAAGCTGTTCTAATTTTTACTCTTAAAGTAATTGCTTGTTCATATGAATGGGCATAAATAAGACCATTATTTAAATCCTGTGCATGGAAATAACCACCTGAATTGTTCTCCCCTCCCATTCCCCAGAAACTACTGCCTGTATTTCTGTCTTCTCAACTATGGACTATAAGATCTCTAGTTTCTATTCTTGAGGTAGTCATCCAGTTTAGGTGGGAGCTCCTATCTTTATATCATTCAACAGTTTGTTATCTAAAATGGAGAGAAATAACTTTTTCCCTTAAATAAATCAGATAGTTATGAGTTTCAAATTCAAAACTGAGTTGGTCCGACGGTTGTGGGTTATTGTTAAGCTGATTAACAAAACTGGATGAAGAATTTTGAAAAAAATAAATAAATAAAACATTGGGTAAGCAACTATGGTATTAAATTTAGTTTGAAGCACATGCAAGAGTAATAATACCTTAGAGAGGTAAAAATTTAAGTAAATATTAATTGTATCTATTGAACACCTAAGTGCTACTTAGCAAACCAGAATTTACACCCAGAGTTTTCTGAGTCTAGATCCTGAGTTCTTATATAAAAACGTAGTAAAAGCAACAGAGTAAATTTATGTTAACAATACCACTTTTTCACCTAATTATTTCCTTTTTTCTAATTATTTTATGTAAAGCCAGATAACGTCTAAAGTTATTGTCCTTGAATCATTTCAGGCATTCTAATTTTGATATGAAGATGACAAAATGAGATAATAAATTAATCCAGGAGGACCTTGAAACCTTTTTTTGAGGAAGATGATTACAGCTAAGCCAGATAAAACACCGATTCAGGTATTACATGAATATGGCATGAAGACCAAGAACTTCCCGGTGTATAAATGTGAAAGATCCAATATGCAAATCCACGTGCCCAGTTTCACCTTCAGAGTAACCGTTGGTGACATAACCTGCACAGGTGAAGGTACAAGTAAGAAGCTGGCAAAATATAGGGCTGCAGGGGCTGCCCTAAACATTTTGAAAGCCAATGCAAGTATTCCCTTTGCCGTGTCTGACCCCATAATGACTGACCCTTCCAAACAATCAATGAATCAGCTTAATCCTATTGGTTGGTTATAGGAATTGGCTATTCATCATGGCTAGTCATCATTACTAAATATACCCTTTCCTAGGAGGGAGGACTTGCTCATAAGAAAGAATGTATGACAGTTTGCAAGCAAGAGTCATTTATGGAAACTGGGTAGGGGACATCAAAAAAAAACAAGCCAAGAAAAATGCTGCTGAAACTTTTCTTAACAAATTTCTGTAATATTTATCCAGAAAATTACATTTCTTTAGCAAATGCAGCAAGACATTCTTTAGGATGTACTTGGCATTCTTTGAAGAATTCTCAGGGTGAAAAGATCGACCTACTAAAAAGAAGCCTCCTCAGTAGTCCAAATATTGATTACAACCAATTGCTTAGTGAAATCACCAAGGAACAAGATTTCAATATAACGTATTTGGATACAGAAGAACTGAGAGCCAACGGACAGTATCAGTGTCTCACTGAACTCTCCCCCAGTCCCATCGTAGTCTGCCATGGCTCTGGGATCTCCTGTGGCTATGCACAGTGATGCCGCCCACAATGCTTTGCAGTATTTAAAGATAATAGCAGAAAGAAAGTAAACTTGGAGCAACTTGTTGAAAGTAAACTTGTCAACTTCAGCAGCACATACAAAGTTCCTCTGTCACCCCTTCTCAAGCAAAGTGTTGACTGTAATGTTTGAGTTTGTGTGTCATTTCTAAATCTCATAGATTCCATCAGCACTCTAGAGTCAATTATTGCCTAGTTGTTATTAAACTCTTTTTAATGGCTTCAACTTTGTATTGGTATATTATATTTATAAACTTTGTACCATAGGCAGGATGTAGCACCCATTAGACAATGCCATGTACATAGAAGGAAGAAACTGCATGCTTTTTGATGATGATGATGATGAAATGATGAAATAAAACTGCTAATAGCAGTCTTTCTTCCTGGTGCTTAGCCTCGTCTTTGTGCAAGACTTTGCAAAGAGAATTCTAAGGAAGCCTCTTGGAATGACAGGGTTGAGGATGCACTAAGAGGCTTTGACTAAATGACTTAAATATCAGGGAACATGATTGGTCTGCTGTGTACTAATATTTGAATCCATGTAATAAAGAGATGTTGTTATAATGGGTTCTACTTATTAAAGTGTTATTGACTTGAAAAAAAATGAGCAAGCTAGTCTTGATGATTTATACGATATGTTTCAGTTAAGATTTCACATAACCCTTGGACTCCAAAATTGTTCAAAATAAAGATTTGAAAAACCTTGAGCATGAGGAAATGAAGTGAAATTGCTTGGGTTTATATTCTAGCTTTGTTATGAATAATCATATGGCCTCAGTATATTTTCAACTACACTATCAATAGGTCTAATAATTCTTATATTAGCTTACAATTTGAGCATTCCTGTGTGCCTAACACTCTTCTAAACATGTTATAGGCATAAACATTTTTAATCCTCATAATAGCACTAAGAAGTAAATATTAATTGTAAACCCATTTCACAGAAGAGGAAAGTGAGTTATAGAGATGTTAATTAGGCCAACACCATTGACCTAAGACATAATGGTATCAAGATCTAAAACCACATAAATCTCACTTAGCAATACACTTAGCAAAATGTTATGTACTTTGCGCAGTTCCTGATGCATAGCCTATACTGAATGAATAGGTGATACTATTGGTATTTAAAACAGAGGGTCTCACTGACCCCAATATGTCAATTTTTAATCTGTGCTAAAGTAAACTATATACATCCTTAATTTGCAGGATCCTAAATTCCTGAAATTCAGAGAGGCTCTCTTACATTCTGCTTTGAAATAGTTAGAAGCACTTTCACAAATTTAATTTTGAATTCTAGTCACCTCTTCCTTATCTGTGTGATTTTTGGCAAGCACTATTTTTCCTCAGACCATCATATCGCTGTTGGGAGTACATTTATCTCCCAACACTGTTGTGAGAATTAGCTAGATAAAGTGTATGTCACCCAGTTCATGGGAGGGGCTCAATAAACATTTCAATTATTTTGCCTTTGTTCTATCACTTGTCAACTACAGGTTATCATTCACTTAACCGATAATCAGTAGGATACCATTCATTTAGTCAATAACCAGTAAATGTGTGTTGAATTATTAAAATAAATAACTTCAATGACATAAAAGAGTATATAAGTAAAATATTCAATAATTGAAATTATCATCACCATTATTACAGACCACAAGAGCAGGTAAATAGAGATAAGGTAAATAGAGATTCAAGTTTTGAAATGCTTCTATTTGATTTTATAGTGGCCTTGCCTGGAGTCTTTGGTTAAATTAATTCTTGGGCCAACTTTTTTGGGGAAGAGAAGGGAATAGTGATCATGGTAGTGGTTATGGCAGGAAGCTTATTTGTCCTTTCATTTGGGTTTTCTCACTTTCTTGGTAACCTGTGAACCACTTTTATTCCTAATCAATGCTTTGTCATTTTTTACCAAAAGTTTTGATAATGATTTCTTCTTATTTGAAATTGGCTATCCAGCTAAGCAACAATTACCTGTCACTGTCTCCCTGTCCCTTTACAACATCCTGTCACACCCTCTATAGGGAACTTCTTGAATTTATTGCTTTCATAATCTCAAAACATATTAGTCTATAAAATTCAGAAAAGATCCCTATATTTACTTTTAACTGCAACCAAACTTCTATCTACACAATAAAGACAAAATATATTCCACTGGTATCACACATTCAGGCAGGATCATGGAAAGGAAGGAGAAATAATTCACCACCAGTGCTCTTCTATTTCAGCTGTCATTTTATCTCTATTCCTTCCTCTCAGCATTGTCTCTCTTTCCTCATTAAAATTCTGGTCATTCAACTGCTGCTCAGAATCTATCATTTCAGCTTCTTGAATTCACAGTTCCCTCAGCATAGTTCATTAGCCATTCATAGAAAAAAAACTATATTATTTCGGAGACAATTGACACCGGTTACTCAACCAATATTCACATGAACAATGAGAGGTCAGGTGTTCAGAGAAACAATTTGAAGGCAAGGAATACTTTTCATATCCAAAGAAGTCAAATCACAATCTATATTTCTAGCACTATATTATGCTTAGAGATGTCCAGGATCACATGATCAAATACTTAATAGAAAATACATTCTAAAACTGAATTTCTTTGAGCATTGACTATTCCTTACAAGTTGTTTTTTATTTACCTAAGCTCACCAGGTGGATTTCCATTAGATCCAAGTTATCAGACCTGCTTCTAGAAAAGAATCTGGATTATAAATAGTATGCAAGTGCAATTTTCTCTGTAGAATTACATTATCTCTCCCCCCCCCCTTTTCTTTCTCCCTGTCTCTCTCTAAACGTGTGTGTGTGTGTGTGTGTGTGTGTGTGTGTGTGTGTGTGTGTGTGTTTAGGCTTTACTAAGGAAGACACTATTAAATGTTTCTGTATAATTTCTTGAATGCTCAAGTATTTACTAGAAAATATTTTATAACTGGACTACCAGGTTTAAGGAATGTGAAAGCATATTAAGGTAAATGGTGTATGAGGAGGGTCATGTAATTAACACAGAATGGGAATGCCATGATCCATATGATCCATCCTAAGTTTATCTAGTCTACTTCTGTCTAACATCAGAACACACACACACACACACACACACAGTGATTTGCATTTCAGATGAATAATTGAAGATAAGTTATTTTAAAAAAAAAAAAAGAAGTAAGCTAACATGGAAATGAAAGAATAATGAAGGCTGGAAAACAGGATTAGAAGAAGCTACATGGAAAAAAATCAGAAGGGTTTATGTAGTTCAAAAGTACTTTCAGTCTAATTAAAACTGGGAAAATGAAGCAAAAGTTTTAAATTTTCTGGGATAGCTTCTGGTATGTGTCCAAGGCTTTTTTTGTTGTTATCATATTGTGTCTCACAAAAATAGTATGAAGTTATGTATTCTTATTGGAAATATGGGGAAGAAAAATCTAAGATCAGAAAAATAAACAAATGTCTTGAGGTTGCTCTGCTTGGAAGTACCAGAGGGAAGATTTAAACAAGTTCAGGTGTCTCCAAAATGTCTTATTTTAAACATATTTGTAAATGACCTAAAACGGGAAATATTAAAAAGTTGATGTAGTGATCATAAACTGCACTTATTTTAGCTTCAAGGTAGGTGGTAAAATATAATGATTAAAAGCATGACACCTGGAGGTGGACTGCCTGAAGCCAAATAATAGCTCCAACACTTTCTTAACAGTTTTATTGAGATATTTTTGACATACAAAAATTGCATATATTTATGGTGACAGAAGAAGGTTTGACTTTGGGTGGTGGGCACACAGTGCAATATACAGATGTATCATAGAACTGTACTTGAAACCTATATAATTTTGTTAACCAATGTCACTGCAATAAATTTAATTTTAATTGCATATATTTAATGTGTACAGCTCAATGTTTTGACATATGTATAATGTGAAATAATCACAATTAAACTACTTAAATATCTATTGTCTCTACATAGTTGTATGTGTGTTGAAAAGAGTTAAGTTCTATCCTCTTTGCAATTTCAAATATACAATGTGGTATTGCTAACTATAGTCACCGTGCTATATAGTAGAACTTAGAAGTTATGCTTTCCATATAACTGAAAGCCTGTACCCTTTTACCAACATCTCTCCATTTCCCACAACCCCTAGGCCCTAGTAACCACCGTTTATCTCTCTGCTTCTATATCATTTTCACATACCAGTGAGGTCATTCTGAAGTTCCCATTCTGTGTCTTGCTTGTTTCACTTAACCTAATGGCCCCGAGCTCCAACAAGATGTTGTAAATAACAGAATTTTCCTCTTTTTTGAGTCTGTGTATGTATCACATTTTCTATGTCCATTCATTAGTCAAGGACAATGAGATTGCAGCCATACCTTGCCTGCTGTGAATAATACTGCAATAAACTTAGGAGTGCAGATAGCCCTTCAAGATCATAATTTCATATCCTTGGGATACATACCCAACAGTAGGACTAATGGATCATATAGTAGTTCCATTTTTCATTTTATGAGGAAACGCCATACTCTTTTTCCATAATGATTGTATTAATTTACATTTCTTCCAGAAGTGTACAAGGGTTCCCTTCACTCCACATCCTCACCAACACTTATTATCTTTTTTAAAATTCTTTATTGTTTAAAGTATTACATATAGTATTACATATGTCTCCTTTCCCCCCCCATTGACCTCTCCCCAGCCACCCCCACCCCCCCAGCACATGCCCTCACCCCTCTAGTGTCTGTGTCCATTAGTTATGCTTATATGCATTCATACAAATCCTTTGGTTGATCTCTTCCACCCCTGCCACCCTCCCCTGCCTTCCCTGTAAAGTTTGATGGTCTATCTTGAGTCTTTTTAATAATAGCCACCAGTACTCTGGCAGGTGTGAGGTGCTATTTTTCATCTAGCTTTATTGAGATATAATCCTATCTAATAAAAGACAAACATGGTAATTAACCATACCTCCAACATGCTTCCCATTGGCTAATCAGGGTGATATGCAAATTAACTGCCAGCAAAGATGGCGGTTAATTTGCATATGTAGGCACAATGCTGGGAGGCGAAAGGGGAAGAAGCCACCTGCCACTCGGTGATTGGAAACCCAAGTAGCAACTAAGAGCCCGGTAGCAGGGCAAAAGTGGTCCTGGGGCTCAAACGGAAGGAGGCAATGGTGGGGCCCCGTCCCCTGTGCGGCCAGGCCATCCTTGCTGGGCTCAGGTGGAAAGCAGCAAAGGCGGGGTCCCCGCCCCTTGTGCAGCCTGCTCTGCGTGCGGCCAGGCCATTGGTGAGGAGCTCAGGTGGAACAAGGGGATGGCAGGGGGCTCTCCCCATGTGCAGCCTGCTCCATATGCAGCCCTTTCTGAGCGCAGCCCCAGCCATCCGCGCGGGGCTCAGAGGGAACATGGCGATGGCGGTGGCCCTGCCCCCTGTGCGCCCAGGCCATGGGCATTGGGCTCAGGAGGCTCCACCAGCGAAGCGGGACTGGGGATTGGGAATGGGCACAAGGCAGACCTCCTGGTCCTTCCCCTCAGCTGGCAGGCTCCTATCAATCTTCAGCAGGCCAGCAGAGGGTGGGGGCAGTTAGGGGCAAGCAGGCCGGCAGGGGGGGGTAGTTGGGGTGAGCACACTGGTACAGGGGGCAGTTGGGGCTGATCAGGCTTGAGGGGGGCGGGCATTTGGGGGCAAGCAGGCTGGTAGGCAGAGTGGTTAGGGGCAATCAGGCAGGCAGGCAGGTGAGTGGTTAGGAGCCAGTAGTCCCAGATTGTGAGAGGGATGTCCAACAGCCAGGGGTCCCAGATTAGAGAGGGTGCAGGCTAGGCTGAGGGACACTCCCCCCAGCCCCAGAGTGCACAAATTTTTGTGCACTGGGCCACTAGTTAATATATAAGTTGAGGGTATACAACCTGTTGATCTGATATATTTATATATCACAAAATGATTGCCACCATAACATTAGCTACCACCTCTATCATGTCACATAATTATCATTTTCTTCTTGTGGTGAAACATTTAAGATCTACTCTCTTAGCAGCTTTCAAGTATATAACAGTATTAATGGTATTTCAAATATATTAATACACTATAGTCACCATGCTGTATATTAGATCTCCAGAGCTTATTTGTCTTATAACTGGAAGTTTGTACCCTTTGAACACAATCTCCCCTCTTTTCCCCAGCCCCCAGCCAATGGTAACTACCATTCTTCTCTGTTTTTATGAGTTTGGCTATTTTATATTTCACATATAAGTGATATTATTCAGTGTTTGTTTTTCTCTGACTTATTTCACTTATCATAACCCCTGCAAGGTCTATTCATGATGTCACAAGAGGCAGGATTCCCTTTTTTTTCATGGCTGAATAGCATTCCATTGTTATATATACTTTTTTTTCCTTATCTTTTGACAGAGACTTAGGTTGTTGCCATACCTTGGCTATTTTGAGTGATGTTGCAGTGAACATGGAACCTCAAGACTCTCTTTGAGATCTTGTTTTTAGTTCCTTTGGATAAATACCCAGAGGTGGAATTGCTGAATCATATGGTAGTTCTATTTCTAATTTTTTTAGGGACCTCCACGTTGTTTTCCAGAGTGGCTGCACCAATTTACATCCTCATCAACAATGCACAGGGGTTCCCTTTTCTCCACAGCTTCACCAACACTTATCTTTTCTCTTTTTAATGGTAGTCATTTAACAGGTGTGAGATGCCATCTCATTACAGTTTTGATTTGTATTTCCCTAATGAATAATTATTCTGAGCACCTTTCCATGTACCTGTTGGCCATTTGAATGTCTTTGGAAAAATGTTATTTGTTTTTTGGTTATATTTTGGATAAAACCCCTTATCAGATAAATGGTTTCCAAATATCTCCTCCCATTTGATAGGTTGACTTTTCATCTTGTTGGTTGTTTCTTTTGCTATGCTTTCAATTAGAGTTATAGGCCTAACTGCAAGAATTGATTGGGTTTTAAAATTAATAAATAAAAATAGCTTTAACCTTTTTCAACAAATCAAAAATGAGTCTGGAAACTAAAGCTCACTGTTAGTTCTCTGGTGTGGTTCTGCTTGTGGAGGGAGACTAGGGGAAAGGCGTTCCCCAAGGTCATTAGTATTTTGCTTCACTTTCTTTATATAGACTTTATAAAAGTAGAGAAAAGACCATTTGTTGCCAAAGATACTGTGAAATGGCAGATTTTAGTCGGTGAGAGACAAAACCTGAGTAACAAAGGCTTGATTTCTATCAGCCTTTGACTTTTGGGGTCAGGAATTCTCTGGTAGTAATTATTCACAAAGCAATTCCTAAGGCTTCATTCTTGCTTTATTTTGGACAGCTGCACCAAAATTACCTCAGAAGAGATAGGAAAATAAAGCAAGACTCGACTTCTGGACAATATTGGTGAGATTTTCTTTCTTCTAAAACTAATCTAAAAAGTTTGTGGTGCCCTAACCGGTTTGGCTCAGTGGATAGAGCGTCGGCCTGTGGACTGAAGGGTCCCAGGTTCGATTCCGGTCAAGGGCATGTACCTTGGTTGCAAGCACAACCCCAGGAGTGGGTGTGCAGGAGGCAACATATCGATGTCTCTATATTTCTAACTTTCTATCCCTCTCCCTTCCTCTCTGTAAAAAATTAATAAAATACATTTTTTTTAAAAAAGTTTGTGAAAAGAGGGAATTCAATCAAATTGCTATATTTTGAAAACCTGTAATATAATTGCAAGAACCTTATCCTCGGAAATAAGAGGATAATAAAGTTATTGAGATAATGATAAGATAATAAAGTGAATCTAGACATGTCTATGAGATAGGACAGCATGGCTGTGAATAAACAAAGGCCAATAATTTCAAAGGAACATGAGGCATCATGTTTGAAATGCTCAGAAAGTGAAGGGAAGAATTCTTCTAGATGAGTCTTGATTTGAAGAGAAGGAAGACTTCTTCTAAGACCTTATGGTATGGACAGTGGGGGCACAGTTCCCAAGCTGTGTTTACACACCCAATTTCTTCTAGATGAGAACCAAGCAGCATAATTCACAGTTGTCAAAAACTGCTAACTGAGCTCTCTTAAATCAAAAGATTTTCTCAGTAGAAAATATTCTTCTTTTTTAAAATTCAGAAAGAAAATCCAAAGAAGGATGAGCATATAAAAGCAGGGGGAAGTGTTTGAGTCTGAATTTGAATTTCTATTACTATTACTATTATTATTATTATTATTATTATTATTATTATTACTATCACTATCACTATCACTATTACTATTACTATTACTATTACTATTACTATTACTATTACTATTACTATTACTATTACTATTACTATTACAAGAGAAGGCACATCTGTAATGAATGCTCTACCTACTCTTATATACAGACCTGAGGAAAGCCAGCCTGTACTTTCCCCAAAGTGGACATGCAAGTACAATATTGCTGCAAAGGGGCAGCTGAGGGCACTGAACTTGACAGATCTTGGGATGACATGCCTCAGATGGACAACATTTCTAATGACTACCTAAGACACTCTGTAATCCATCCTAACCGATAACTAAAGGAGTCGCTTCTGTGGCTTTGTTTGATGAATATCTTGCAAGCCACATGAGTCCAAACTGGTGTACATACCCCATTCCACACTTATATTCTAGTGACCTCACTAGAGTACCTGAAATTCCACCACTGAAGATTTATCTATTTAAAGTAAATATTCTCTTCATCCTAAACCCCTTGAAAATATCTTTGAGCAAAGATCTCTTCCAGAAATGATTAATTCATGCTTATCATTATAATGCAGAATTAATACTTATGCACAAGTATAAAATTATAGTGGGAGACCTAATATAAACTAGCATAAAATTGAAAGTTTAGAAGGATGCATGAAGAGATTCAGACAACAGTGTGGTGGTAACCAGAGGGAAGGGTGGGGGTGTTGGTAAAGGGTAAAGGGAGTCAAATACATGGTGACGGAAAAACGTTGACTTTGGGTGGTGGGCACACAACGCAATGTACAGATCATGTATATAGAAATGTACTTGAAATCTATTATTAACCAATGTTACCCCAATAAATTTAATTTTTTTAAAGGTGACCTTTTTAAAAAAAAAAAAAGGTGCATGAAAGAATGCTGAGGTTAAGGGCAACGTCCTTCCTTTATTTCTTTGTCTTTTTGTGTGTGTTATTGTTGTTTTTTTCCAGTTAACAGATAAATGTTTAAAATACCAAGTCTCAGTAATTCCTGTGGAATCCTCAAACACTGGGTTTGAAGACAGAAATTACCTGAGACTTCACTTCCCTTCCTTTCAAGTCAAACAGGTCCTGATCTGTCTCCAGAGGGTTTTTCTGTGGCTTTATCTCCTCTTCTCTCTGCCTCCTTATCAGGGTGTTAGGGCTATTTCAGGCTGACAGAATACATTTAACTTTATGGTAGGAATGTAGATGACAGTGAATGGAAAACCTTTCCATTTCACGGATGGGATAACAGAAGCCCCATGAAGCTAAGGGATTTCTCTGGAATTCCAGCACCATTATCTCAGAATCAGGTTTGTATCATGTTGGCCCTCCTTCTATGGCACCGCACCACTCTTCACTATAAGAACTTGATGGCAAAGAGGCGACAGTAAATTCATATACACAAAGATCAATGTTTCATAAGAAGAACAGCCTGTAGAAGTCACCCTTTCTCCATTCCTTGAAACCCTCATGGCTGTATTCAGGGGTGGAAATGTGGGCATATGTTTTTGTTTCTGTGTCAACTTTTCCAGATATATAATTATTACCATACCTCCAAACACAAAAGTTGTTTAAAAATTAAGCTGACTGCCTTCTACAGCATAAGAAGTACATTTTTAGAAACAGATCAAAATAACCTTAATAAAGGGTGAGGGAGGAAAGACTCTTGACCAGATGTGTGACTTAGAGGCTTTGCACTATCTCCCTAGAGTTTGTTTTCTCATCTGAAGTGAAGGAATGGACTATCACGCTCAGGTAGGATGCTCACACTCCAGTTTCTTCCTGTAGGCCTGACAGGCAGCAGTAATAGCCATTTTTCTGTTTTCAATGACTGTGATTATTTGTTTGTTTGAGTTGGAAATATTAACTCAGTTGGTCTCTGTTATGTTTTTCTTTCAGATAACCGAATTGTCTCTTGGGATCTTGGTCTGCTAGACTAAATCAATGGGAAAAAGAAACAATGTAACTGAATTTGTTTTCTGGGGCCTTTCTCAAAACCTAAAGGTTGAAGAAGTTTGTTTCGTGGTGTTTTCTTTCTTCTATGCAGTCATTCTCCTGGGAAACCTCCTCATCATGCTGACAGTTCACAAGGGCAACCTTTTCAAGTTTCCTATGTATTTCTTTCTCTGCTGCCTGTCTTTTGTGGACATTTGTTACTCTTCAGTCACCGCTCCTAAGATGATTGTGGACCTGTTAGCCAAGCGCAAAACTATCTCCTACGAAGGGTGCATGCTGCAAGTCTTCGGGGTACATTTCTTTGGTTGCACGGAGATCTTCCTCCTCACGGTAATGGCCTATGATCGCTATGTGGCTATCTGTAAACCCCTACACTACATGACTATCATGGGCCCGGACAGATGCAATAAAATGCTGCTGGGGACCTGGGTAGGTGGGTTCCTACACTCCATTATCCAAGTGGCCCTGATAGTCCAACTACCCTTTTGTGGACCCAATGAGATCGATCACTACTTTTGTGATGTCCACCCGATGCTGAAACTTGCCTGCACAGATACATATGTCGTTGGTGTTGTTGTGACAGCCAACAGTGGTACCATTGCTCTGGGGAGCTTTGTTATCTTGCTAATCTCTTATACTGTCATCCTGGTGTCCCTGAGAAAACAGTCAACAGATGGCAGGCGCAAAGCACTCTCCACCTGTGGCTCCCACATTGCCGTGGTCATCATCTTTTTTGGTCCCTGTACTTTCATGTATATGCGCCCTGATACTACCTTTTCAGAAGATAAGATGGTGGCTGTATTTTACACCATTATCACCCCTATGTTAAATCCACTGATTTATACGATGAGAAATGCAGAAGTAAAGAATGCAATGAAGAAACTATGGGGCAGAAAGGTTTTCCGGGAAGCTAATGATAAATAGTTGGAAGTAACAACTTAAGCTGGATAATCTTAAACTTCATCATCTGTACAATGAAGACAATAATAATCTTATGGGGTTTGGAGGAGAAAAAAGGAGAGAATAACACATTCTACAAAAGTAAGGTATTGTGTATCATCATTATTATTATATTTGTCCTAATATTTCATAATCAGACAATTTTCTAAAATATTTAGACCAGGGAAATCTTATTTAAACTCAGAAGCTCACCATGATTATACTTAGCACCATTATTTTCTCCCCATTTTTACCTTTGTGACACTTTCTTTAAAGAATGAGAGTTTATTGTGAAATTCTTAAGGGTGTTTTCTAGTGTTTAGAACTGTGATTGGTGCATACAAAGCACTCACTGTGTATATGTTGTATGAATGAAATGATATGTGAAAAATGATAGAGATCTAAACTAAAGCATATTTATGTAAGTCCTCCCAAATAGAGTGAAAATTAAACCTAATAATGTTAGAGTGGAAGGGGATTTGTCTGCAGAATGTAAAAGAGATAAAACAAGGGGTTAAAAATAAAATACTTGGGCCCTGGTCAGGTAGCTCAGTTGGTTAGAGGGTGGTCCCATATGCCAAAGTTTGCAGTTCACTCCTGGTCAGGGTACATATAGGACGCAGCCAATGAATGCATTAATAAGTGGAGCAACAAATCAGTGTTTCTCCCCTCCCCCCACCCCACCTTATGTCTCACTCCCTCCCTCCCCCTTCCTCTCTGTCTCTAAAAAAAAATCAATTTCAGCCTCTGGTCTTGGGGAAAAGCTTTTCCTTTCTCTAGGACTCATTTTCTTTACTCAAACAATACAAAAATTGAAAAAAAATACCTCTAAGATCCCCCTTTTAATGATAACATCCCATTAGTATGTTTCTTCTCACTCTAATCTTCACCTATATTCTGTCGCCTACTGTCCCTATTAATGTAAAGTGACTAACAGAAAATAAATAAACTGAATAAAAATTATCCATTTGTAAGACTAGGTGACTATCACTCAACTGACAGGATAAACACAATTTGTTGAAATTCAAATTTGGGAACTGTATTTTCTCCAATGTTTAGACCAAATGGCTCTACTAAAACCTGATTTCCAGCTATGGATTCCAGAAAGACTCATTCTGGACAGACAAACATGTCTTTCTTATGTGAACTGATACTTGCCCTAGTGCTACATTTCTCCTTCACACAATCCGAGCTTTATTATTCTATAGCAAATGAACATGACATTAATTACCTCTGCAATTGTTTCATTGTATTTTCCACAAATCTGATTATTTAAGTTACTGACTATACCTGGGTATATGTTTATGCTTGTGGAGTGTGTGTGTCTGTATGTCTATCTGTGTGCATGTGTGAACTTCATATAAAAGACTGTGAATAGTGCTTTAAAAAATTATCTCTGATGTCGATGCATTCATAAAATTAAAGATAAAAAATTATATATCAAAAGGCATTCAATCCCAATCAGAGGAGCCCAGAGTCTCCTGTTGGTTCCTTGGAACGAGATGACCAAGAATGGTGAGAACTCAGACTCTGCACAGTTTCAGTGGGGTTGAGTCTGGTCAACAACACCATTTTATTTCATAGAAATATAATCACAACATCGACTGCCGGCTTTGCAGTTTTAAAACCTTGTTGTTACAAGATCGAAGTTGGGACTTTGATTAGAGCCTTCATTGATGAAAATAAATGACAACCTTTCTCATTTTCTAGATGAATAAATTAGCTTACGCATAGTAGAAAAATTAAAGCTGTGTCTCCCTGTATTTTCTAACCAGTGATTGTAGGAAAAAATATTTTAAACATATTTCCATGCACTGCTCAATTTAATATGTAAAGAGAACTTTGATGTGCATGTCTTCATATTGCATCCCTTTGCTCATTTAAACATATCCAGGAGGTTAAAACATTTATCACATGTCAGAGTCACCAAAATGTCACCATTTGTATAATACCTAAGAGGGAAAGCCTCATTTTGACAATGTTCTGTTGTGTCCAGCTCCTGCATGGGGACCAACTGTTTTTCGGATTTTTGTTTGTTTGTTTGTTTTGTGTAATGGTACCTCATCACTTTAATCAAATCTTCAAAATAGTCTTTATTCTACATTTTTAGTATAAAATATCTGCAAGTCGAGTACACAGCATAGAGAGATACAACACTGAACTTCCATAACAGTCAACAATATAGAACATGTACAGAACACAGAATCTCAATTTCAGCAGAGACTAAGATAACACTTCTATTTTCCAGGTGAGAATAAGAACCACATGGAGTACATTGGAACCTACCCTGAGGTACGCAATTAAGCCTAGTCAAGCCCAACCTAGATCAGCTAAACCCCAGCTTCCCCAATGACACATGAGCAAGAATTAAATGCTTGTTGTATAAGCCAGAAGTTTTGAAATGGCTTGCTACATGGCATTATTGAGCTGGCTGATCCAAGAATATGATCGAACTGTAGAAGTGGAAATTGGCACAAGTGGAATGAGGCATATTCTTAAGTTAGTAAAACCTCCAGTATATTTAGTGTTGGGTATTTTGAAAGGAGCAATAGAAAAAGCCAACGCAGAGGGAATGGACATGGAAGAGGGCACTTAACCTTGGTTATGTACCTAAAGCACAAATTCCAAATACCTTCCTACACAGCCAATCTCCCTCCCACTATTTTGCCCATGGAAAACACATGGGAAAAGAAGACACAATATCAACCACCCTTGGGTAGATTCCTGTTCACCCCTCCTTTGTTGATAAATTATAAGAAGAGAGTTAACAAAAGATTAATATGAGCCATGTTCAAAAAGCCTGTCTTCTTTGGAGAGAAACCAAATAGCAAATTTGTCACAATAAGCCAATTTAATTCATTATGTGGACATTTAATTCATTATGTGGATGAAAAGGGGTCACATACTTACCTGACTAGTTCAGAAAAGGACTGTGTGGCAGCCTTGCAAACTCTAGAGACCTAAAGTAACCACAAAGGATGGTCTGAAATTAAAATTTATTAACCAAAAGCAGTTGATGGCAGGTGGCCATGTCCTAGACAACTAAACCTTTCTGTTGTCTTTTGTATCTATGATACCATATCATTGGAATGTCAGAGTAACTTGTAACTTCCCTTTTCCCGGACCCCTCAAGGCACAACCAATGCACCAGGACACCAGGATGGAGACGACAAATTTCTTCATTGTTATTGTTATCATGTTAATTGTTGACTATTAACTATCCTGTACCTACCTATGTAAAAGAAGCATGTGTCTATCATTTTACTTTTTATCCAGTCCTAGAGGTCTCCCTGCTTTGCTTTCTCCTGCCTCCCTAATCTATCACTAGTGGATTTCATGTAACCCACTTACGTCTCCTCCTTTGATTATAATGTATAAAAATAGGTTAAAAAAAAACAAAACAAAAAAAAACCATTCTCCTGAGCATTATCTCCATATGTTGAGATTCTGCTTCTCAGCAATTATTGACAGTTTGGCTCAAATAAACTCAGAAAAATTCTTTACAGGTTTGAAAGTTTCTTATGTTAACAACTAGAGGCCCAGTGCATGAAATTCATGCATGGATAGGGGCCCCAGGCCTGGCCAGTACTCAGGGCCAATCAGGTTCCCTGGCTCCCCGCCTCCTCCTTCCCTCTCTCCCTCAGTGCCCTGCCGCCATTGCTGGTCACACACCATGTTCCATGCCACCCCCTGGTGGTCAGCACAAGTCATAGCAAGTGATTAAACTCCTGGTCTCCCGGTCGAACTCCGGAGGGGACACTTTGCATATTAGCTTTTTATATATATAGATAATTTATTATTTTTTTATCCTCACCTGAGGATATGTTTCTATTGATTTTTAGAGAATGTGGAAGAGAAAGGGAAAGACAGAGAGAAACATCAAAGTGAGAGGAACACTTTGATTGGTTGCCTCCTGCATGAGCCCTGACCTGGACTCCGGCCAGGGAGGAGCCTGCAACCTAGGTACATGCCCTGGGTCAGAATTGAACCCAGACCCTGCCATCAGCAGGCCAAGGCATTATCCACTGAGCCAAACTGGCTAGGGCAGGATATGACATTTCTTAGCCGTCCAGCAGCGGACCTTCGTTTTTTTCACCAGGAGTGTGGTGAAAAACCCTAGATCACCTTTTTGGATTCTTATTACCCAAGTTACTAAGAATATTACCAGTGGCATACAGGGAGTTTAGCCAATGAGTGGTCAGAGAAGGTGTTTCCTCTGTAGTTCACACCAATCGTTGGCTTGCCCCCCACCCCCATCTCCTCCCTATCACTGGCCCTGCCCTCACCCAGGCCTGAAGCCTCAGCCAAAGGTGTCAGGCCTGTGTAGGGGACCTCCATCTCCCTCCCATGGCCAGCTCCACCCTTGCCCAGGCCTGATGCATTGGCCAGAGGTGTCAGGCCTGGGCAGGGGACTCCCAGACCCCTCTGATTGCCGGCTCTGCCCCCCGCACAGGCCTGATGCCTCTGGCCCAGGCTTCAGGCCTGGGAAGGGCACCCCTATATCCCCCTGATCATGAGCTACACCCTCGCCCAGGCCTGACACCTCGGCCAGAGGCGTCAACCCCCATCACCCTTTGATCACCTGATCAGCCCCTTGCCCCAGCCTGACGCCTCCGCCAGAGATGTCAGGCCTGGGCAGGGGACCCCAATCTCCCAAAGATTACAGGCTCTCCCCCTGTCCAGGCCTGGTGTCTCTGGCCCAGGCTTCAGGCCTGGGCAGGGGACCCCCATCTCCCATGATCACCGGCTCCACCCTCCACCCAGGCCTGATGCCTCTGCCCCAGGCGTCAGGCCTGGGCAGGGGACCCCAGACCCTCCGATTGGCTCCAACCCCCACCCAAACCTGACACCTCAGCCAGAGGCGTTGACACCCAACACCCTCCGATTGACAGATCCGCCCCTTGCCCAGGCCTGTCGTCTCCGCCAGAGGTGTCAGGCCTGGGCAGGGGACCCTGATCACTGGCTTCTGGGGCTTTTGTGGCCAGCCTGCAGCACACTGGGCGGCAGGCAGGCGGCTTCTGGGGTCGCACACAGAGGCCTGGATGGCGGCTCTCTCACCGGCGGCTGCGCTGTCCCGCCCTGCCTGCGGTATGCAAATTGTCCGCCATCTATGTTTGCAGTTAATTTGCATATTGTGCTGGTTAGCCCATGGGAGGTGTAGCGATGGTACAGTCAATTACCATGTTTGTCTGTTATCACGTAGGATTATCATAGAATGTGACCTACATACACATCAATAATGGGCTTATCAGAATAAGACACCTGCCCATACAGCTATTGACATTTCTGCTCATCTTCACCTTTCTGAACTGGATAATTTCACCAGGAGGTATTTGCCACAAGGTCAACATCAAAATTAAACCCTGACTTGATCTGCTTTTGTCTTTATCTCCTTGTCAATATATCTCATTATTTTTCTTCCTCCTCTTTGGCTCTAAGCTCCCTAATTTTTCAGGCAGTACACATGGCAGGGTTTACACATGGCAGGGTTCTTTTGGAAGAGAGAAACTATTGTTAAAATCTTCATCATACTATGGCTAACATCTGCAAATGCCATCCTCACCTGAAAACTTGGATTCCTGTTGTACAGTGCCGGGGTCCAACCCCAGCGGGTCCAGGGGTCCCCAAAGGTGTGGAGAGAGTTGGCGAAGAAGGAATGACACGGAGACAGCATTCAGTTGACCAGCAACCTAGCCAGGATCTCCAGCCAAGTTCTGGTCTGGATCTCCAGCGAAGTTCTGGTTAGGATCTCCAGCCAGGTTCTATGTCCATGTTCTCTTGCTAGGTTCTCCAGCCAGGTTCTCCAGGTTCTCCAGCCAGGTTCTATAGCCATGTTCCCTCGCTAGGTTCTCCAGCCAGGTTCTGTCCAGGTTCTCCAGCCAGGTTCAGTCACCAGGTTCTAGTCAGGTTCTCTTGCCAATTTTTGTAGTCAGGTTCAGTCCAGGATCTTTTGCCATGTTCTCTCGCTAGGTTCTGTCTCTAGGTTCTGAGGCCAGTTTCTGTCCAGGATCTTTTGCCATGTTCTGTCTCTAGGTTCTGTGTAGGTTCTGGTCTAGGTTCTGTGCCTCTTGGTTTTGTCTTCTAAGATCTGTCTTGTTACATCTCTATTTATACCAGTTGATTCCAATCCTATCAATCTCTATTCCAAAGGTTAGGGCGTTTCTTATCTCCATTCCAGGGAGTAAAGGTTATGTAGCTTAAGCATGATTGTTCATAGTTAAAGTGATTAATTACCCGCCTGGCACTTAGTTAAGAGGTTTTATTCCCTCCCTAACTTCAGGGGAAAATCCCTACCTGGGGAAACAACCTTTCTCAGACAGGTGACCTTGGTTAAAACACATAGTGCCAAGAAGGTGAGCAAACATATTAAGAACAGTATGCCATATATGCCAGGTCCCTTGAAACAGCAAGGATGGACCGGCTCCCAGCAGTACAGAGGAAAATAATACAGGCAGTACTACAATACAATTTCTTAGTGGGGACTGTGGTGAAGAGGATGAGCATGAGAATATATAAGGTCGGTGTCTTTCATATTTGAAATCTTGGTGCCCCCACCCTCTAGGCCCAGTTCCTCAGGTGTACATTGCGCTAATGGACAACCCTAGATAAAGTCAGAAGTTCATTCCAATTCACAAAGCTGGAGGATTCTTGCATAAATTAAGAAACCACATCAATGTACCAAAAATGATCTTGGCCTACTCCTGTTTTCAGGTGGCTATACCTGCTTCTTAGTTCAATCTTCTTTATTGCTTCCTAGTATCAGAGCCTGCCTGAGTGGAAAGGAGACAGATTTGCATTGTTGTAGAAAACTTCAGCATATGCCATTTGCATAAGGAGCAACAAGGATCAACGAAATGCACCCAGGAATATTCGCCCCTTTAGCATTGTGCCTTCATTAGCTCAAGGCCTTACAAAGGATGTGACATTTTCCATGTTGCTCATTTATAAAGAGCATCAATTTGTACACTCGTGGAGCATTTTAAAATGAAGTCATAAATACAGTCATAGAATTACATTGTGGGATTGAAAAAGATGTTCATGATCCCATTGAAATACCCAATTACAGGAACACACCGCGATAGGGTACAAAGAGCTAATTACAATCACTGCTGTAAGTATAGTGCAAACAGTATAATTACATTGCATTGCACCCTTTTAGAAGAGTGATTTCTTAATGTAAGGAGTTAAATATTCAGCAACATGTGAAAGTATTTTTATTGCAATGGAAACTCGAAAAAAGAAAGTGTTTAGGACGGCCATCATTCTGTGAGAGGTGTCGCAGTCAAGATATCTGTTTCTGGAAGCAGGACACAACTACCAAACCATGCAGTCTTTACAATTTTCCCTGATAAAAGAGTTGTCATGCTCACTATGTCTGAGACTATGATGGGCAGAATATTCCAAATGCCCGACATAAATTCCAGAATGTCAGAACTTCAGGGGACCTGGAGATTGCCTGATCCACTCCGTTGAACTCAGGCTTATAAAGGGAAAGGAAGAGAAGGAGAGTGGCTGAGGGACTTGTCTCTTCAAGCCTGCGACCTTTGAAGGCAGCATGCTGCCTCTGGGTACCTGCTGCATTTGCTGACATTAACAATTCTGTACATACAAGAGGCCTGCAATGGGCTCACACACCACAGGCTTCATTTACCTCCCAATAGTTTGTCTCGGCACCACACTTTCCTCATGGCATTCTTCATGTCCGTGTTTCTCAGTGTGTAGATGAGAGGGTTAAACATGGGGGCGATCATGGTGTAAAACAAGGCAAAGACCTTGTCGTTATTGACAGAATCAGCTGTGGGGACATAGGTGAAGATGAGGGGCAAGAAGAACATGAACACGACAGTGATGTGCGAGCCGCAGGTGGAGAGGGCTTTGCGGCAGCCCTCGGAGGAGCGTGTCCTCAGTGTGGACAGGATGATGATATAAGAAATTACCAAGGCAACAAAGGTCAGAATGGACAGCACCCCGGTGGTGGTAATGATCGCAATAATCATCAGGCTCGTGTCGGTGCAGGCCAGCTTCAGCAGGGGGAATACATCACAGAAATAGTGGTCTATCTGATTGGGGCCACAGAAGGGAAGTTGGACAATAATCAATACCTGCAGGATGGAATGGATAAATGCCCCGATGACAGAGGCCATCACAAGGACATAGCACGCCTTTCTGCTCATGATGACCATGTAGTAAAGGGGTCTGCAGATGGCTACATAGCGGTCATATGCCATGGCCACCAAGATGAAGATCTCAGTGCCACCAAAAAAGTGTGCATAAAACATCTGGGCCATGCAGCTGTTGTAGGAGATGGTCTTCCGCTGGGCCAGTAAGTCTGTGATCAGTTTGGGGGCCACCGTGGAGGTGAAGCAGACATCCATGAAGGACAGGTAGCTCAGGAAAAAGTACATGGGCTTTTCACTGAGGCAGCTGCCCCTGATGGTGACAAGAATGAGCAGGTTTCCTGAGAGAACAGTAATATAGCACAGTGAGAAGAGCACAGAGCAGGCAACCTTTGCCTCCTCACCACTAAAAAGTCCCAGGAGGATAAACTCTGTGATGTTGTCCTGTCCCATGGCTTCTGTGGGTTTGACCAGATAGAGGGAGGAAGTTAATATACCTGAAACACTCAACTTTCTGAAATTATTGACTTAAAAGTCACTGATCTAGTCAATAAATATGCATTGATCATTTATCATGATGCAATCACTATAATTGGTGCTAAGGGTAAGCAGTGTCCAAAATAGGATCTCTATCTACAAGTACAGTGCAGTTCATTTGGACAAACAGAGGGTAACAATAAAAGAACAAATAATCAATTAATTGCAATCATGATAAATCCCAAGTCCCACATGTACCATGAACAACACAATGAATACTTAAAAGATGAAAAGTCCTTTTTCTGAAAAATTCTTGAGAGGCAATTTTAGTATTATAACTTAAGAGTGACTTTTAAATCTGTTCTTCAAGGGCCTGTGACCTCACTATAATCTCAGTCCTTTCCAATGACTAAACCTGTGCTAAATCCTGAAAGTTCAGTATTGTCCTTAGACTTCAGTGAGCTCATAATTTTAAATATTGGACATCTGGGTGACAATTTCAGAAAGTGCTCCTAGAACCTTTATACATTTTTCGAGGTAAAGGCCTTAAGCAAAGAAAAAGAAAAACCTCATAGACACAGACAACAGTGTGGTGATTACCAGAGGGAACGTGGGGTGGAAGGAGGTACAAGAGTGTGAAGGGAGGATAAATGGGGATAGAAGGAGATTTGGCTTTGGTGGTGAACACACAATACAATATACAGATGACACATATGTAGAATTGTACATCTGAAGCCTATATAACTTTATTAACCAATATCGACCCAAAAAATTCAAGAAAAAGTATTTTAAAAAGAACCTTTTCATGAACATATTTTTTAAGTGGAGGGAGAAAAAGAGCAACAAGCAGGTCTTTGGGGGGAAGTGTTGCTGCATTGTAGGGACTTTTAATGCATTTACCGCTTCCTGAAATTGACCTTATTTCCCAGTTCACTTTCCAGTCTAACCCAGGAGTTCTCACCTTTTTGTCCTTCAGTCACCCTTTCCGGTGCTTGCTTTTAGGACACACTCTTGAAGGAGCTAACTGCATCCAGAAATCCTTTTTCACTCCATCTGTTTCACCACCTTGCAGCTCCTTGAATTGAACCACTTTTTTTCCTCCCCAGGCTTACTGCACACTCATTGGCCCAAGTCTTTGGAATATTTTAGTTACAAGGAAGTGCTTCTTTGGTGCAAAATATTATACACCATCTCTGACTTCCTCTCTGCAACCTGATCTATAATATATCACAAAATTGCTAAACTCAAAGCTCAGTTTTACAAAAAATAAATTCTACACATTGATTAGCCTGTTTATGAAGGATTATAAAGGTAATTGAACAATGTCTTTTACTTCATCTGAATTCCTATGAAATTGTTTTAGAAAAATGAACATTTGGCATACAAAGATAATTTTAATAGGATTTTAGGGAGTTCATGGATTTTTTTTTATTTGAATTCCATCCATCAACCCCAAGTAATACCCTTGATCTAACTTCATGCAAAATCTCTGGAACTATCACAAAACTCCAATTGCAATTGTCCTGAGCTGTAATACAATTTGTTTAAAATAAACAATTAAAAGTTCTTTTTAACTGTGAGTTACCTATTCTAACCTAAAAAATAGAATCCCTTACTTGAATATAGAATTATATTTAAATATATAAAAGGATTGCAATCATAAAAAGATATACCAGGTTTATGGTTAAGGAATAGCAATAAAAAAAATGTCAAATCTTTCCAAATTAAACAATGCAGTCAATAATTAAAACAAAAATTCTCACAAAGTTTTTAATAAAATTTGAAAAGTTGGTTCCAAAGTTCAGAAACACTTCATATTCAGAATAGCTAAGCTAACTTTTTAAAAGAAGACAGAAGAAGGTAGACATTCCTTCTAAGAACAGAAATATGTTATCAAGCTATGGCAACGAAAGCGCTGTTGATAGAGACACAACAGTGGACTTAAAGGCAGTCAATAAATAAACACATAAATATACTGAAATTCATTCCATGTTCAAGGTGGGATTTCAAACTGATGTGAAATAATGGACTTATTGGTAACTGATGTTAGGACTTTGAATCTCCTTCTAGAGCAGCCACAGGCAAAATACGGCCCGCGGCCTGATCCGGCCCATTTGAAATGAATAAAACTATTGAAAAAAAAGACCGTACCCTTTTATGTAATGATGTTGATTTTGAATTTATATTAGTTCACACAAACACTCCATCCATGCTTTTGTTCCGACCCTGGGGTCCAGTTTAAGAACCCATTGTGGCCCTCGAGTCAAAAAGTTTGCCCACCCCTGTAGAGGAACAAATATATTACTCAAAGGCACAAAAAATTATGTTCTACATGGCTGAATATGCAAATGTATCAAGTAAAATAAGAAAAATATTTAAGAAAAATTTAGAATGGGTTTATATCTTAAGTAGGAACATTTCTTTAAGCAAAGCACAAAAGGCAAATTTGGAAAATATATATAATATGTCTAAAATTTCTGTGACAAATTCCATCTGAATCAAAATTTTTAAGACTGGCAAAATGGGGATATTTATGAATCCTGTAAATCAATAATATATAATCAAGTAACCTATTTTTCTAAAACAGCAAAAACTTTTACTAAGCAATATACTGAAAGGAAATTCCAACTGGCCAAAACATATATAAAAATATTCAGGGAAATGCAAACTAAACAGTAATGAAATACTATTCACACTTATCAACTTCATAAAAGTACAATTTTAAGTCTGTTCATATAAAACTTTATGAGCAACTGAGCAAAACTATCCAGAAAGCATTCAGAAGTGTGTTTGTTGAAGACTCATTTAAATTTGGAAGATAGAAGTGATCTAAATACCTGACAGTAGAACAGAAATAAGATGTGATATGTTCTTATTATGGAAATGTAGACAGAAATTTAAATTTTGGCTCCATATGACACATCTACCATGATACAAATCACTAAGATGTATTTTGAGTATGAAGACAGATTTAGTCACAGGAAAGAACTGAAAATTATAGTGCCCTCATCAACCTTGAAGAACAGATGACCTCAGTGCTATTTTATAGATACATGAATATCTATTTCCTCTCCAGGAAATAGGAATATTAGTATTCATGGATTCTTCCACCTGCAAATAACTAATGTTTCCAAATCAAGTGATATACTAAATGATTTATCAATTAATGTATCAAAGTCATCAATTATTTTCCATGTTTTACAATATTTATTCTTTTTATTATTGCTGCCGTCAATTATTTGATCATTTTTTCAAACTTTTATAGTTTTGTATCATTGCTTTTCTATCTGAAGTAGAGTACAAAACACCACTATTTCTCATAGCCTCCTGTCCTAGCATCTAACAATCTCAAGTTTCAAGCCAGATTTCAAGAGAGCATTCCCCTTGTTCATTTCCTGTTAAAACAGACCTCTTAAAATCATTTTGTAAACTATTAAAATGCCAATTTTTACATGAATTAGAAGCCCATAAAAGATATAAAAGAAATAGTTACCAGGGAGATATATTTTTAGAACACATATTTATGGAAAATATGATTTCCTAAAAAAAGAAACAGATAAGGATAGATTATTCCATAGCTACTCAAAGAACTAAGTTTACTTAGATTTGGGCATTCAAAAGCAAAAAAGGAAGGAAAGAAAAGATATAAAAGGAAAAGAAAAAATAGGAACTCACATATTGAATATCAGTTCATTCCAATCAATACCTGAAGGGAAATTCTTGTCTTCTTGAACTCATGCCAAAAGACAAAAAAAAAATCTATTCTAAATCAAATAGATCTCTTAGGGGAGAAAGGCAATGAAAAAAAGTCTCATGCTTTGTATCCAGCTTTCAAATTATATTTAAAATAAATATATTTTGAAAATTAACTTTCTGTATACACATAAAAGGAATGAGCATTATATCACAAACTGCAGGGGAAACACCCAAAGCTCTCATCTTTTTTCCCTCCAACACAGTAATGAGCAGCAAGGCCCAGCTCCATCAGTGCACGGGGCTTGGAGGCACCTGGGGAAGCTGCAGTCAGGAGTATTTAAGGGCATGAGAGGACCTGGGTGCCATCTCACAGGCAATCCCCATGGTGATTCTTGGACAAGACCAATGAAAAAAAACTGGTGATTTTAATTTGCTCTTGCTTCGACTTTTCAAGTGTGCTGTCAGAGAAATCCTTTTAAATTGCTTCAAATATGTGATGTTAAGTATTAAATGTAAGTTTTATGGTCAGTGACCAAATGAACTTAAAAGTAGCTTTATTACTTTCTATGCAGGGATAAACCCTAATACACTGATTATATTTCTTAAGAGCCTCCTTTTGCTTCCATGTCCAAGGCTAATATTTATTAACTAGAGGCCCGTTGCAAGAACATTCGCACAATAGGTCTTCCTTCCCTTGGCTGCTGGCACCGGTTTTCCTCGGGCTCCTAGGACCCAGGCCTTTGGTCCAGCTGCAGCAGAGAAGCCAAGCCTCTTCAGTCTTCAGTTGTCTTCAGTCTTCGCTCCGTGCCTGCATATGCAAATTAACCCACGGGCAGCGTCTGGCGGCGACATCTGACGCTGCTCAGCCTGCCTTCCCGGGTCCCTGATTAGGGCCCACACCCTTCGGGCGGTGTCTGGCGTTGACCACCCCGCTTCCCAAGGTCTCTGGTGACCCAGGCCCCAGCCCCTCCTTGAGCAGGGGCCAGCGAGGGCAGGATGCTTGGCTTCCCCCGTCACCAGGGCAACCCAAGCCTCCAGCTCCATGGCCCCTACCATCTTTGTTGGGTTAATTTGCATACTCGCCCTGATTGGCTGGTGGGCATAACGGAGGTACTTTCAATTTGCATGTTTCCCTTTTATTAGTGTAGAAGAGGCCCAGCGCACAAAATTCATGTGCAGCTATGGTCCCTAGGCCTGGCCTGTGATCAGGGCCATCTCCCCTAGCTGCCCACAGCTGGCCATGCCCCTTCCCCGCCGTTCCCCATTCGTCATTGGGTGATCAGTGCCTGATTGATGAGGGGAGGGACCAAGAGGTGGTCAGTGCACCTCATAGTGACTGGTCCAGTGGTTGTTCTGGTCATTCTGCTGTTAGGGTCAGTTTGCCTATTATCCTTTTACTAGAGGCCCGGTGCACAAAAATTTGTGCACTCGGGGGGGTAGGGGGGTCCCTCCGCCCAGTCTGTGCCCTCTTGCAGTGTGGGATCCCTTGGTAAATAACAACCTGCTGGCTTAGTCCTGCTCCCGGGTGGCAGAGAGCAGGCCCAATCCCTAGGTGCAGCCCCTGGTCGGGCTCAGAGCAGGGCCGATTGGGGAGTTAGGGCGCCGCCCCATCATGCACAGAGCAGGGAGATTGGGAGGTTGTGATTCCACCCTCAGTCATGCTCAGGGTAGGGCCGATTGGGGGGTTGGGGCACCGTCCCCTGTCACACTCAAGGCAGGGTCGATCGGGAGGTTGCGGCGTCACCCCGTCATGAACAGAGCAGGGCCAATCAGGGGATTGGGGCACTGCCCCCTGTCACTCACAGAGCAGGGCCCATCAGGGGGATTGGCGCTCTGTACCCTGTCACGCACAGAGCAGGGCCAATCAGGGGGTTTGGGCGCTGCCCCCTGTCATGCTGATCCCGGTGCCAGGAGGGATATTACCCTTTTACTATATAGGGTAGAGGCCTGGTGCATGGGTGGGGCCAGCTGGTTTGCCCTGAAGGGTGTCCTGGATCAGGGTGGGAGTCCCCACTGGGGTGCCTGGCCAGCCTGGGTGAGGGCATGATGGCAGTTTGCAGCTGGTCACACACCATTCAGGGTGGGGGCCCCCACTGGGGTGCCTGGCAAGCCTGGGTGAGGGGATGATGGCTGTTTGCAGCTGGTCACACACCATTCAATGTGGGGCTCCCCACTGGGGTGCCTGGCCAGTCTGGGTGAGGGGCTGAGGGCTGTTTTCAGGTTGGGAGTGACTGAAGCTCCCAACCGCTCCTTTTTTCCTTTTTTTTTTTTTTATTCTGGGCCAGCTTTAGCTTGAGGCTTGGCTCCAGCTCTTAGGCCTCGGCTGAAAGTAGGTTTCTGGCCTTTGCATACAATGTTGGGAATCTGCTGGCTGAAGTCCCACGGTATCTGTTACAATGTTTGAAACGGCAGGCTCAGAGGCCTGCAGCCGCAGGCGGGGAATGTTGGTTTCCTCCGTCACTGAAGCAAGCAAGCCCCATGTTAGTTTCAAGCTGCCTGGCTGCTGGCTGCCATCTTGGCTGACAGTTAATTTGCATATCTCGCTGATTAGCCAATGAAAAGGGTAGCGGTCGTACGCCAATTACCATGTTTCTCTTTTATTAGTGTAGATTATATAGGATTAGAGGCCCGGTGCCCAAAAATTTGGGCACTGGAGGGGAGGGGGGTCCCTCAGCCCAGCTTGCCCCCTATCACATACTGGGAGCACTCAGGGGATGTCCTACTCCCTGCTCCCTGCTCCCCTTGGGGAGCAGGCCTGAGCCACAGTCTGGCCTCCCTTTGTGGGAGGCAACCAGGCTGATCAGGGGAAGGCACCAGCCCCATCACCCCGCTGCTGCAGCCACTTCCAGTCACCGCAGCCACCAAGGTGTTTTCATCAACACGGACTCTAGTCCCTTTACCATGAAAAAATAACAACTCTCTTTAGGCATTTTCAAGATGTGTCTTTCATAGGATATGACATTTCTTTCTTTCTTTCTTTTTTTATCCTCACCTGAGGATATGTTTCCATTGAATTTTAGAGAATGTGGAAGAGAAAGGAAAAGACAGAGAGAAACATCAAAGTGAGAGGAACACTTTGATTGGTTGCCTCCTGCATGAGCCCTGACTTGGGCCCAGGCCAGGGAGGAGCCTGCAACCTAGGTACATGCCCTTAGTCAGAACTGCACCCAGACCCAGCAGTGGGCAGGCTGAGGCATTATCCACTGAGCAAAACCAGCTAGGACAGGATATGACATTTCTTAACCCTCCAGCAGCAGACCTCACTTTTTGGCTTCAGGAGTGTGGTAAAAAACCCTAGATCACCTATTTGGATTCTTATTAACCAAGTTACTAAGAATATCACCAGTGGCATACAGGGAGCTTAGCCAATGAGTGGTCAGAGAAGGTGTTTCCTCTGTAGTTCACGACAAATGCCAGCTTGGCACCCCCGGCCCAGGCCTGACACCTCTGGCCCAGGCTTCAGGCCTGGGAAGGGGACCCCGATATCCCTCCATTCACTGGCTCTGCCCTCACCCAGGCCTGACGCCTTGGCCAGAGGCATCAACCCCCATCTTCCTCCAATCATCTGATGGGCCCCTTGCCCAGGCCTGACGCCTCCACCAGAGGTGTCAGGCCTGGACAGGGGACACCCATCTCCCTCCCATGGCCGGCCCCACCCTCACCCAGGCATGATGCGTCAGCCAGAGGCATCAGGCCTATACAGGGGACTGCCAGACCCTTCCGATTCCCGGCTCCGCCCCCAGCCCAGGCCTGACGCCTCTGGCCCAGGCTTCAGGCCTGGAAGAGGACCCCAATCTCCCTTCAATTGCCAGATAGGCCCCTTGCCCAGGCCTGACACCTTGACCAGAGACATCGACCCCCATGACCCTCCAATTGTCGGGTCAGCCTCCCCCAGAGGTGTCAGGCCTGGGCAGGGAACCCGCATCTCCCCAATTATCACCGGCTTCTGGCTGGCTCCTGGGGCTTCTAGGGCCTCCCTGCGGACTTACGAGCGGCAGGCAGGCAGCTTCTGGGGTTGCACACGGGGGCCAGAATGGCGGCTCTTGCACTGGTGGCTGCGCTGTCCCGCGCTGCATGCAGTAAGCAAATTAGCCGCCATCTTTCTTGGCGGTTAATTTGCATATCATGCTGGTTAGCCAATGAGAGGCATAGCGAAGGTACAGTCAATTACCATGTTTGTCTATTATCACGTAGGATCACCATAGAATGTGGCCTACATACACTTCAATAATGGGCTTATTAAAATAAGCATCTGAGTAAGACACCTGCCCATACAGCTATAGACATTTCTGTTCATCTTCACCTTTCTGAATTGGATGATTCCACTGGGAGGTATTTGCCACAAGGTCAACATCAAAATTAAACCCTGACTTGATCTACTTTTGTCTTTATCTCCTTGTCAATATACCTCATTATTTTTCTTTCTCCTCTTTAGCTCTAAGCTCCCTAATTTTTCAGGCAGGGTTTACACATGGCAGGGTTCTTTTGGAAGAGAAAAACTATTGTTAAAATCTTCATCAACCTATTGCTAACCTCTGCAAACGCCACCCTCACCTGAAAACTTGGATTCCTGTTGCACAGAGGACAATAATACATTCAGTACATACAATACAATTTCTTAGTGGGGACTGTGGTGAAGAGGATGAGCATGAGAATATATAAGGTCGGTGTCTCTCATATTTGAAATCTTGGTGCCCCCACCCTCTAGGCCCAGTTCCTCAGGTGTACATTGCGCTAATGGACAACCCTAGATAAAGTCAGAAGTTCATTCCAATTCACAAAGCTGGAGGATTCTTGCATAAATTAAGGAACCACATCAATGTACCAAAAATGATCTTGGCCTATTCCTGTTTTCAGGTGACTAGACCTGCTTCTTAGTTCAATCTTCTTTATTGCTTCCTAGTATCAGAGCTTGCCTGAGTGGAAAGGAGACAGATTTGCATTGTTGTAGAAAACTTGAGCATATGCCATTTGCATACGGAGCACCAAGGATTAACAAAATGCACCCAGGAATATTCACCCCTTTAGCATTGTGCCTTCATTAGCTCAAGGCCTTACACAGGAAGTAACGTTTTCCATATTGCTCATTTATAAAGAGCATCAATTTGTACACTCGTGGAGCATTTTAAAATGAAGTCATAAATACAGTCATAGAATTACATTGTGGAATTGAAAAAAGGTGTTCATCATCCCACTTGAAATTCCCAATTACAGGAATACCGCTGATAGGGTACAAAGAGCTAATTACAATTACTGCTGTAAGTATAGTGTAAACAGTATAATTACATTGCATTGCATTCTTTTAGAAGAGTGATTTGTTAATGTAAGGAGTTAAATATTTAGCAACATGTGAAAGTATTTTTATTGCAATGGAAACTTGGAAAAAGAAAGTGTTTAGGACCTCCATCTATCTGTGAGAGGTGTCGCAGTCAAGATATCTGTTTCTGGAAGCAGGGTACAACTACTGAACCATGCAATCTTTACAATTTTCCCTGATATAAGTGCTGTCATGCTCACTATGTCTGAGACTATGATGGGCAGAATATTCCAAATGCCCGACATAAATTCCAATGTCAGAGCTTCAGGGGACCTGGAGATTGCCTGATTCACTCCATTTGACTCAGGCTTATAAAGGGAAAGGAAGAGAAGGAGAGTGGCTGAGGGACTTGTCTCTTCAAGCATGCGACCTTTGAAGGCAGCATGCTGCCTCTGGGTACCTGCTGCATTTGCTGACATTAACAATTCTGTACATACAAGAGGCCTGCAATGGGCTCACACACCACAGGCTTCATTTACCTTCCAATAATTTGTCTCGGCACCACACTTTCCTCATGGCATTCTTCATGTCTGTGTTTCTCAGCGTGTAGATGAGAGGGTTAAACATGGGGGCGATCATGGTGTAAAACAAGGCAAAGACCTTGTCGTTATTGACAGAATCGGCTGTGGGGACATAGGTGAAGATGAGGGGCAAGAAGAACATGAACACGACAGTGATGTGCGAGCCGCAGGTGGAGAGGGCTTTGCGGCAGCCCTCGGAGGAGCGTGTCCTCAGTGTGGACAGGATGATGATGTAAGAAATTACCAAGGCAACAAAGGTCAGAATGGACAGCACCCCGGTGGTGGTAATGATCGAAATAATCAACAGGCTTGTGTCGGTGCAGGCCAGCTTCAGCAGGGGGAATACATCACAGAAATAGTGGTCTATCTGATTGGGGCCACAGAAGGGAAGTTGGACAATAATCAATACATGCAGGATGGAATGGATAAAACCCCCAATGACAGAGGCCATCACAAGGACATAGCACGCCTTTCTGCTCATGATGACCATGTAGTAAAGGGGTTTGCAGATGGCTACATAGCGGTCATATGCCATGGCCACCAAGATGAAGATCTCAGTGCCACCAAAAAAGTGTGCATAAAACATCTGGGCCATGCAGCTGTTGTAGGAGATGGTCTTCCGCTGGGCCAGTGAGTCTGTGATCAGTTTGGGGGCCACCGTGGAGGTGAAGCAGACATCCATGAAGGACAGGTAGCTCAGGAAAAAGTACATGGGCTTTTCACTGAGGCAGCTGCCCCTGATGGTGACAAGAATGAGCAGGTTTCCTGAGAGAACAGCAATATAGCACAGTGAGAAGAGCACAGAGCAGGCAACCTTTGCCTCCTCACCACTAAAAAGTCCCAGGAGGATAAATTCTGTGATGTTGTCCTGTCCCATGGCTTCTGTGGGTTTGACCAGATAGAGGGAGGAAGTTAATATACCTGAAACACTCAACTTTCTGAAATTATTGACTTAAAAGTCACTGATCTAGTCAATAAATACGCATTGATCATTTATTATGATGCAATCACTATAATTGGTGCTAAGGGTAAGCAGTGTACAAAATAGGATCTCTATCTACAAGTACAGTGCAGTTCATTTGGACAAACAGAGGGTAAAAATAAAAGAACAAATAATCAATTAATTGCAATCATGATAAATCCAAGTCCCACATGTACCATGAAAACACAATGAATACTTAAAAGATGAAAAGTCCTTTTTCTGAAAAATTCCTGAGAGGCAATTTTAGTATTATAACTTAAGAGTGATTTTTAAATCTGTTCTTCAAGGGCTGTGACCTCACTATAATCTCAGTCCTTTCCAATGACTAAACCTGTGCTAAATCCTGAAATTTCAGTATTGTCCTTAGACTTCAGTGAGCTCATAATTTTAAATATTGGACATCTGGGTGACAATTTCAGAAAGTGCTCATAGAACCTTTATACATTTTTCGAGGTAAAGGCCTTAAGCAAAGAAAAAGAAAAACCTCATAGATACAGACAACAGTGTGGTGATTACCAGAGGGAACGTGGGTGTAAGGAGGTACAAGAGGGTGAAGGGACGATAAATGGAGATAGAAGGAGATTTGGCTTTGGGTGGTGAACACACAATACAATATACAGATGACACATATGTAGAATTGTACATCTGAAACCTATATAACTTTATTAACCAATATCGACCCAAAAAATTCAAGAAAAAGTTTTTTTAAAAAGAACCTTTTCATGCCCTAACCGGTTTGGCTCAGTGGATAGAGCGTCGTCTTGGGGAATGTAGGAGTCCCAGGTTTGATTCTGGTCAAGGGCATGTACCTTGTTTGTAGGCACATCCCCAGTAGGGGGTGTGCAGGAAGCAGCTGATCAATGTTTCTCTCTCATCGATGTTTCTAACTCTCTATCCCTCTTCCTTCCTCTCTGTAAAAAATCAATAAAGTATATATATTTTTTTTAAAAAAAAGAGTCTTTTCATGAACATATTTTTTAAGTGGAGGGAGAAAAAGAGCAACAAGCAGGTCTTTGGGGGGAAGTGTTGCTGCATTGTAGGGACTTTTAATGCATTTACCGCTTCCTGAAATTGACCTTATTTCCCAGTTCACTTTCCAGTCTAACCCAGGAGTTCTCACCGTTTTTGTCCTTCAGTCAACCTTTCCGGTGCTTGCTTTTAGGACACACTCTTGAAGGAGCTAACTGCATCCAGAAATCCTTTTTCACTCCATCTGTTTCACCACCTTGCAGCTCCTTGAACTGAACCACTTTTTTTCCTTCCCAGGCTTACTGCACACTCATTGGCCCAAGTCTTTGGAATATTTTAGTTACAAGGAAGTGCTTCTTTGGTGCAAAATATTATACACCATCTCTGACTTCCTCTCTGCAACCTGATCTATAATATATCACAAAATTGCTAAACTCAAAGCTCAGTTTTACAAAAAATAAATTCTACACATTGATTAGCCTGTTTATGAAGGATTATAAAGGTAATTGAACAATGTCTTTTACTTCATCTGAATTCCTATGAAATTGTTTTAGAAAAATGAACATTTGGCATACAAAGATAATTTTAATAGGATTTTAGGGAGTTCATGGATTTTTTTTATTTGAATTCCATCCATCAACCCCAAGTAATACCCTTGATCTAACTTCATGCAAAATCTCTGGAACTATCACAAAACTCCAATTGCAATTGTCCTGAGCTGTAATACAATTTGTTTAAAATAAACAATTACCCCGAATAGCTGCAGCAATCCTGAAAAAGAACAAAGTAGGTGGGATCTCAATACCAGATATCAAGTTGTATTACAAAGCCACTGTTCTCAAAACTGCCTGGTACTGGCACAAGAATAGGCATATAGATCAATGGAATAGAATAGAGAGCCCAGAAATCGGCCCGAACCAATATGCTCAATTAATATTTGACAAAGGAGGCAAGAACATACAATGGAGCCAAGATAGTCTCTTCAATAAATGGTGTTGGGAAAATTGGACAGATATATGCAAGAAAATGAAACTCGACCACCAACTTACACCATACACAAAAATAAACTCAAAATGGATAAAGGACTTAAATGTACGACAGGAAACCATAAAAATTCTAGAAGAATCCAAAGGCAAGAAAATCTCAGACATATGCCGAAGCAATTTCTTCACTGATACAGCTCCTAGGGCACTTGAAACTAAAGAAAAAATGAACAAATGGGACTACATCAAAATAAAAAGCTTCTGCACAGCAAAAGAAACCATCAACAAAACAACGAGAAAACCCACTGTGTGGGAAAACATATTTGCCAATGACATATCTGATAAGGGCCTAATCTCCAAAATTTATAGGGAACTCATACAACTTAACAAAAGGAAGATAAACAATCCAATCAAAAAATGGGCAAAGGACCTAAATAGACACCTTTCAAAAGAGGACATTCAGAAAGCCAAGAGACATATGAAAACATGCTCCAAGTCACTAATCATCCGAGAGATGCAAATCAAAACAGCAATGAGGTACCATCTCAGACCTGTCAGACTGGCTATCATCAACAAATCAACAAACGACAAGTGCTGGAGAGGATGTGGGGAAAAAGGAACACTTGTGCACTGCTGGTGGGAATGCAGACTGGTGCAGCCACTATGGAAGACAGTATGGAGTTTCCTTAAAAAACTGAAAATGGAACTCCCATTTGACCCTGTGATCCCACTTCTAGGAATATATCCCAAGAAACCAGAAACACCAATCAGAAAGGATATATGCACCCCTATGTTCATAGCAGCACAATTCACCATAGCTAAGATCTGGAAACAGCCTAAGTGCCCATCAGTAGATGAATGGATTAGAAAACTGTGGTACATCTACACGATGGAATACTATGCTGCTCTAAAAAGGAAGGAACTCTTACCATTTGCAACGTCATGGATGGAACTGGAGAGCATTATGCTAAGTGAAATAAGCCAGTCAATAAAGGAAAAATACCACATGATCTCACTCATTCATGGACAATAGAGACCATTATAAACTTTTGAACAATAATAGATACAGAGTCAGAGCTTCCTCAAACAGATTGTAAAACTGCAGCGGGAAGGCCGGGGAGGGTTGGGGGGCAGGAGGTAGGGGGGTAAGAGATCAACTAAAGGACTTGTATGCATGCATATAAGCATAACCAATGGACATAAGACACTGGGTGATAGGGGAGGCTAGGGGACTGTCTAGGGCGGGGGGATAAAATGGATACATATGTAATACCCTTTGTAATACTTTAAGCAATAAATAATAAAAAAATAAAAAAATAAAAAAATAATAATAATAAAATAAACAATTAAAAGTTCTTTTTAACTGTGAGTTACCTATTTTAGCCTAAAAAATAGAATCCCTTACTTGAATACAGAATTATATTTAAATATATAAAAGGATTGCAATCATAAAAAGATATACCAGGTTTATGGTTAAGGAATAGCAATAAAAAAGATGTCAATTATTTCCAAATTAAACAATACAGTCAATAATTAAAACAAAATTCTTGTAAAATTTGAAAAGTTGGTTCCAAAGTTCAGAAACACTTCATATCCAGAATAGCTAAGCTAACTTTTTAAAGGAAGACAGAAGAAGGTAGACATTCCTTCTCAGAACAGAAATATGTTATCAAGCTATGGCAAAGAAAGAGTTGTTGATAGAGACACAACAGTGGACTTAAAGGCAGTCAATAAATAAACACATAAATATACTGGAATTCATTCCATGTTTAAGTTGGGATTTCAAACTGATATGAAATAATGGACTTATTAGTAACTGATGTTAGGACTCTGAATCTCCTTTTGGGGAACAAATATATTCCTCAAAGGCACAAAAAATTATGTTCTACATGGCTGAATATGCAAATGTATCAAGTAAAATAAGAAAAATATTTAAGAAAAATTTATAATGGGTTTATATCTTAAGTAGGAACATTTATTTAAGCAAAGCACAAATAAGTCTGTTCATATAAAACTTTATGAGCAACTGAGCAAAACTATCCAGAAGCATTCAGAAGTGTGTTTGTTGAAGACTCATTTAAATTTGGGAGATAGAAGTGATCTAAATACCTGACAGTAGAACAGAAATAAGATGTGATATGTTCTTATTATGGAAAAGTAGACAGAAATTTAAATTTTGGCTCCATATGACGCATCTACCATGATACAAATCACTAAGATGTATTTTGAGTATGAAGAGAAATTTAGTCACATGAAAGAACTGAAAATTATAGTGCCCTCATCACCCTTGAAGAACAGATGACCTCAGTGCTATTTTATAGGAATATTAGTATTCATGGATTCTTCCACCTGCAAATAACTAATGTTTTTAAATCAAGTGATATACTAAATTGTTTATCAATTAATGTATCAAAGTCATCAATTAATTTTCCATGTTTTACAATATTTATTCTTTTTATTATTGCTGTCTTCGTCAATTATTTGATCATTTTTACAAACTTTTATAGTTTTGTATCATTGCTTTCCTATCTGAAGTAGAGTACAAGACACCACTATTTCTCATAGCCGCCTGTCCTAGCATCTAACAATCTAACAATCTCAAGTTTCAAGCCAGATTTCAAGAGAGCATTCCCTTGTTCATTTCCTGTTAAAACAGACCTCTTAAAATCATTTTGTAAACTATTAAAATGCCAATTTTGACATAAAAGTTATAAAAGAAATAGTTACCAAGGAGATACATTTTTAGAACACATATTTATGGAAAATATGATTTCCTAAAAAAAGAAGCAGATAAGGATAGATTATTCCATAGCTACTCAAAGAACTAAGTTTACTTAGATTTGGGCATTCAAAAGCAAAAAAGGAAGGAAAGAAAAGATATAAAAGGAAAAGAAAAAATAGGAACTCACATATTGAATATCAGTTCATTCCAATCAATACCTGAAGGGAAATTCTTGTCTTCTTGAACTCATGCCAAAAGACAAAAAAAAATCTATTCTAAATCAAATGGATCTCTTAGGGGAGAAAGGCAATGAAAAAAAGACTCATGCTTTGTATCCAGCTTTCAAATTATATTTAAAATAAATATATTTTGAAAATTAACTTTCTGTATACACATAAAAGGAATGAGCATTATATCACAAACTGCAGGGGAAACACCCAAAGCTCTCATCTTTTTTCCCTCCAACACAGTAATGAGCAGCAAGGCCCAGCTCCATCAGTGCACGGGGCTTGGAGGCACCTGGGGAAGCTGCAGTCAGGAGTATTTAAGGGCATGAGAGGACCTGGGTGCCATCTCACAGGCAATCCCCATGGTGATTCTTGGACAAGACCAATGAAAAAAAACTGGTGATTTTAATTTGCTCTTGCTTCGACTTTTCAAGTGTGCTGTCAAAGAAATCCTTTTAAATTGCTTCAAATATGTGATGTTAAGTATTAAATGTAAGTTTTATGGTCAGTAACCAAATGGACTTAAAAGTAGCTTTATTACTTTCTATGCAGGGATAAACCCTAATACACTGATTATATTTCTTAAGAGCCTCCTTTTGCTTCCATGTCCAAGGCTAATATTTATTAACTAGAGGCCCGTTGCAAGAACATTCGCACAATAGGTCTTCCTTCCCTTGGCTGCTGGCACCGGTTTTCCTCGGGCTCCTAGGACCCAGGCCTTTGGTCCAGCTGCAGCAGAGAAGCCAAGCCTCTTCAGTCTTCAGTTGTCTTCAGTCTTCGCTCCGTGCCTGCATATGCAAATTAACCCACAGGCAGCGTCTGGCGGCGACATCTGACGCTGCTCAGCCTGCCTTCCCGGGTCCCTGATTAGGGCCCACACCCTTCGGGTGGTGTCTGGCACTGACCACCCCGCCTCCCAAGGTCTCTGGTGACCCAGGCCTCAGCCCCTCCTTGAGCAGCGGCCAGCTCGCACAGGAAGCTTGGCTTCCTCCATCACCAGGGCAACCCAAGCCTCCAGCTCCATGGCCCCTGCCATCTTTGTTGGGTTAATTTGCATTCTCACCCTGATAGACTGATGGGCATAACGGAGGTACTGTCAATTTGCATGTTTCCCTTTTATTAGTGTAGAAGAGGCCCAGCGCACAAAATTCATGTGTAGCTATGGACCCTAGGCCTGGCCTGTGAACAGGGCCATCTTCCCCAGCTCCCCACAGCTGGCCATGCCCCCCACCACCCAGCCCCTGGTTCCCCATTCGCCATTGGGTGATCAGTGCCTGATTGATGAGGGGAGGGACCAAGAGGTGGTCAATGCACCACATAGTGACTGGTCCAGTGGTTGTTCTGGTCATTCTGCTGTTACAGTCAATTTGCATATAATCCTTTTATTATATAGGATTAGAGGCCTGGTGCCCAAATTTTTGGGCACTGGAGGGGAGGGGGGTCCCTCAGCCCAGCTTGCCCCCTATCACATACTGGGAGCACTCAGGGGATGTCCTACTCCCTGCTCCCTGCTCCCCTTTTAGAGAGGGTCTAAGCCACAGTCTGGCCTCCCTTTGTGGGAGGCAACCAGGCTGATCAGGGGAAGGCACCAGCCCCATCACCCCACTGCTGCAGCCACTGCCAGTCACCGCAGCCTCTAAGGTGTTTTCATCAACACGGACTCCAGTCCCTTCACCATGAAAAAATGACAACTTTCTTTAGGCATTTTCAAGATTTTTCTTTCATAGGATATGACATTTCTTTCTTTCTTTCTTCTTTTACCCTCACCTCAGGATATATTTCCATTGAATTTTAGAAAATGTGGAAGAGAAAGGAAAAGACAGAGAGAAACATCAAAGTGAGAGGAACACTTTGATTGGTTGCCTCCTGCATGAGCCCTGACCTGGGCCCAGGCCAGGGAGGAGCCTGCAACCTAGGTACATGCCCTTAGTCAGAATTGAACCCAGACCCAGCAGAGGGCAGGCCGAGGCAATATCCACTGAGCAAAACCAGCTAGGACAGGATATGACATTTCTTAACCCTAGAGCAGCAGACCTTCCTTTTTTTCTTCAGGAGTGTGGTAAAAAACCCTAGATCACCTATTTGGATCCTTATTACACAAGTTACTAAGAATATTACCAGTGGCATACAGGGAGCTTAGCCAATGAGTGGTCAGAGAAGGTGTTTCCTCTGTAGTTCATGCCAATCGCCAGCTTGGCACCCCTGGCCCAGGCCTGAAGCCTCTGGCCCAGGCGTCAGGCCTGGGAAGGGGACCCCCATATCCCTCCGTTCACTGGCTCTGCCCTGGCCAGATGCGTCGACCCCCATCATCCTCCAATCATCTGATCGGGCTCCTTGCCCAGGCCAGACGCCTCCACCAGAGGTGTCGGGCCTGGGCAGGGGACACCCATCTCCCTCCCATGGCCGGCTCCACCCTTGCCCAGGCATAATGCATCAGCCAGAGGCATCAGGGCTGTGCAAGGGACTCCCAGACCCCTCCGATTGCCGGCTCCGCCCCCCGCCCAGGCCTGACGCCTCTGGCCCAGGCATCAGTTCTGGAAGAGGACCCCAATCTCCCTCCGATTGCCAGATATGCCCCTTGCCAAGGCCTGAAACCTTGACCAGAGACATTGACCACCATGACCCTCCAATTGTCGGACCGGCCTCCGCCAGAGATGTCAGGCCTGGGCAGGGGACCCGCATCCCCCCCCATCACCGACTTCTGGCCAGCTTCTGGGGCTTCTATGGCCAGCCTGCGGCCCGACAAGCAGCAGGCAGGCGGCTTCTAGGGTCACACACGGAGGCCGGGATGGCAGTTCTTGCACTGGCGGCTGCACTGTCCCGCCCTGCATGCAGTATGCAAATTAGCAACCATCTTGGTTGGCAGTTAATTTGCATATCATCCTGGTTAGACGACAGGAGGTGCAGTGAAGGTACAGTCAATTATCATGTTTGTCTATTATCATGTAGGATTACCATAGAATGTGGCCTACATACACTGCAATAATGGGCTTATTAAAATAAACATCTGAGTGAGACACCTGCCCATACAGCTATAGACAATTCTGTTCATCTTCACCTTTCTGAATTGGATAATTCTACAAGGTCAACATCAAAATTAAACCCTGACTTGATCTACTTTTGTCTTTATCTCCTGGTCAATATACCTCATTATTTTCCTTTCTCCTCTTTAGCTCTAAGCTCCCTAATTTTTCAGGCAGGGTTTACACATGGCAGGGTTCTTTTGGAAGAGAGAAACTATTGTGATAATCTTCATCAACCTATTGCTAACCTCTGCAAATGCCACCCTCACCTGAAAACTTGGATTCCTGTCGCACAGAGGACAATTATACATGCAGTACATACAATACAATTTCTTAGTGGGGACTGTGGTGAAGAGGATGAGCATGAGAATATATAAGGTCGGTGTCTCTCATATTTGAAATCTTGGTGCCCCCACCTCTAGGCCCAGTTCCTCAGGTGTACATTGCGCTAATGGACAGCCCTAGATAAAGTCAGAAGTTCATTCCAATTCACAAAGCTGGAGGATTCTTGCATAAATTAAGGAACCACATCAATGTACCAAAAATGATCTTGGCCTACTCCTGTTTTCAGTTGGCTATACCTGCTTCTTAGTTCAATCTTCTTTATTGCTTCCTAGTATCAGAGCCTGCCTGAGTGGAAAGGAGACAGATTTGCATTGTTGTAGAAAACTTCAGCATATGCCATTTGCATAAGGAGCACCAAGGATTAACAAAATGCACCCATGAATATTCACCCCTTTAGCATTGTGCCTTCATTAGCTCAAGGCCTTACACAGGATTTAACATTTTCCATTTTGCTCATTTATAAAGAGCATCAATTTGTACACTCGTGGAGCATTTTAAAATGAAGTCATAAATACAGTCATAGAATTACATTGTGGGATTGAAAAAAGATGTTCATCATCTCACTTGAAATTCCCAATTACAGGAATACCGCTGATAGGGAACTAAGAGTTAATTACAATTACTGCTGTAAGTATAGTGCAAAGAGTATAATTACATTGCATTGCACCATTTTAGAAGTATGATTTGTTAATGTAAGGAGTTAAATATTCAGCAACATGTGAAAGTATTTTTATTGCAATGGAAACTTGAAAAAAGAAACTGTTTCGGACCTCCATCATTCTGTGAGAGGTGTCGCAGTCAAGATATCTGTTTCTGGAAGCAGGGCACAACTAACAAACCATACAGTCTTTACAATTTTCCCTGATAAAAGTGCTGTCATGCTCACTATGTCTGAGACTATGATGGGCAGAATATTCCAAATGCCCGACATAAATTCCAATGTCAGAGCTTCAGGGGACCTGGAGATTGCCTGATCCACTCCGTTGAACTCAGGCTTATAAAGGGAAAGGAAGAGAAGGAGAGTGGCTGAGGGACTTGTCTCTTCAAGCATGCGACCTTTGAAGGCAGCATGCCGCCTCTCGGTACCTGCTGCATTTGCTGACATTAACAATTCTGTACATACAAGAGGCCTGCAATGGGCTCACACACCACAGGCTTCATTTACCTTCCAATAATTTGTCTCGGCACCACACTTTCCTCATGGCATTCTTCATGTCCGTGTTTCTCAGCGTGTAGATGAGAGGGTTAAACATGGGGGCGATCATGGTGTAAAACAAGGCAAAGACCTTGTCGTTATTGACAGAATCAGCTGTGGGGACATACGTGAAGATGACGGGCAAGAAGAACATGAACACGACAGTGATGTGCGAGCCGCAGGTGGAGAGGGCTTTGCGGCAGCCCTCGGAGGAGCGTGTCCTCAGTGTGGACAGGATGATGATGTAAGAAATTACCAAGGAAACAAAGGTCAGAATGGACAACACTCCGGTGGTGGAAATGATTGCAATAATCATCAGGCTCGTGTCGGTGCAGGCCAGCTTCAGCAGGGGGAATACATCACAGAAATAGTGGTCTATCTGATTGGGGCCACAGAAGGGAAGTTGGACAATAATCAATACATGCAGGATGGAATGGATAAAACCCCCAATGACAGAGGCCATCACAAGGACATAGCATGCCTTTCTGCTCATGATGACCATGTAGTAAAGAGGTCTGCAGATGGCTACATAGCGGTCATATGCCATGGTCACCAAGATGAAGATCTCAGTGCCACCAAAAAAGTGTGCATAAAACATCTGGGCCATGCAGCTGTTGTAGGAGATGGTCTTCCGCTGGGCTAGTAAGTCTGTGATCAGTTTGGGGGCCACCGTGGAGGTGAAGCAGACATCCATGAAGGACAGGTAGCTCAGGAAAAAGTACATGGGCTTTTCACTGAGGCAGCTGCCCCTGATGGTGACAAGAATGAGCAGGTTTCCTGAGAGAACAGTAATATAGCACAGTGAGAAGAGCACAAAGCAGGCAACCTTTGCATCCTCACCACTAAAAAGTCCCAGGAGGATAAACTCTGTGATGTTGTCCTGTCCCATGGCTTCTGTGGGTTTGACCAGATAGAGGGAGGAAGTTAATATACCTGAAACACTCAACTTTCTGAAATTATTGACTTAAAAGTCACTGATCTAGTCAATAAATATGCATTGATCATTTATCATGATGCAATCACTATAATTGGTGCTAAGGGTAAGCAGTGTCCAAAATAGGATCTCTATCTACAAGTACAGTGCAGTTCATTTGGACAAACAGAGGGTAACAATAAAAGAACAAATAATCAATTAATTTCAATCATGATAAATCCCAAGTCCCTCATGTACCATGAACAACACAATGAATACTTAAAAGATGAAAAGTCCTTTTTCTGAAAAATTCTTGAGAGGCAATTTTAGTATTATAACTTAAGAGTGATTTTTAAATCTGTTCTTCAAGGGCTGTGACCTCACTATAATCTCAGTCCTTTCCAATGACTAAACCTGTGCTAAATCCTGAAAGTTCAGTATTGTCCTTAGACTTCAGTGAGCTCATAATTTTAAATATTGGACATCTGGGTGACAATTTCAGAAAGTGCTCATAGAACCTTTATACATTTTTCGAGGTAAAGGCCTTAAGCAAAGAAAAAGAAAAACCTCATAGACACAGACAACAGTGTGGTGATTACCAGAGTGAACGAGGGGTGGAAGGAAGTAGAAGAGGGTGAAGGGAGGATAAATGTGTATAGAAGGAGATTTGGCTTTGTGTGGTGAACACACAATACAATATACAGATGACACATATGTAGAAATGTACATCGAAACCTATACAACTTTATTAACCAATGTCAACCCAAAAAATTCAAAAAAAGTTTTTTTAAAAAGAACCTTTTCATGAACATATTTTTTAAGTGGAGGGAGAAAAAGAGCAACAGCAGGTCTTTGGGGGGGAGTGTTGCTGCATTGTAGGGACTTTTAATGCATTTACTGCTTCCTGAAATTGACCTTATTTCCCAGTTCACTTTCCAGTCTAACCCAGGAGTTCTCACCGTTTTTGTCCTTCAGTCAACCTTTCCGGTACTTGCTTTTAGGACACACTCTTGAAGGAGCTAACTGCATCCAGAAATCCTTTTTCACTCCATCTGTTTCACCACTTTGCAGCTCCTTGAACTGAACCACTTTTTTTCCTTCCCAGGCTTACTGCACACTCATTGGCCCAAGTCCTTGGAATATTTTGGTTACAAGGAAGTGCTTCTTTGGTGCAGAATATTATACACCATCTCTTACTCCCTCTCTGCAACCTGATCTGAAATATATCACAAAATTGCTAAACCCAAAGCTCAGTTTTACAAAAAATAAATCCTACACATTGATTAGCCTGTTTATGAAGGGTAATAATGTTAATTGAACAATGTCTTTTACTTCATCTGAATTCCTATGAAATTGTTTTAGAAAAATGAACATTTGGCATACAAAGATCATTTTAATACGATTTTAGGGAGTTCATGGACTTTTATTTGAACTCCATCCATCAACCCCAAGTAATACCCTGCGATCTAACTTCTTGCAAAATCTCTGGAACTATCACAAAACTCCAAATGCAATTGTCCTGAGCTGTAATACAATTTGTTTAAAATAAACATTTAAAAGTTCTTTTTAACTGTGAGTTACCTATTTTAGCCTAAAAAATAGAATCCCTTACTTGAATACAGAATTATATTTATATATACAAAAGGATTGCAATCATAAAAAGATAGACCAGGTTTATGGTTAAGGAATAGCCATAAAAAAGATGTCAATTCTTTCCAAATTAAACAATACAGTCAATAATTAAAACAAAAATTCTGACAAAGCTTTTTGTAAAATTTGAAAAGTTGGTTCCAAAGTTCAGAAACACTTCACATCCAGAATAGCTAAACTAACTTTTTAAAGGAAGAGAGAAGATGGTAGACATTCCTTCTCAGAACAGAAATATGTTATCAAGCTATGGCAAAGAAAGAGTTGTTGATAAAGACACAACAGTGGACTTAAAGGCAGTCAATAAATAAACACATAAATATACTGGAATTCATTCCATGTTTAAGTTGGGATTTCAAACTGATATGAAATAAAAAACTTATTAGTAACTGATTTAGGACTCTGAATCTCCTTTTGGGGAACAAATATATTCCTCAAGGGCACAAAAAATTATGTTCTACATGGCTGAATATGCAAATGTACCAAGTAAAATAAGAAAAATATTTAAGAAAAATTTAGAATGGGTTTATATCTTAAGTAGGAACATTTCTTTAAGCAAAGCACAAAAGGCAAATTTGTAAAATATATATAATATGTCTAACATTTCTGTGACAAATCCATTTGAATCAAAATTTTTAAGAGTGGCAAAATGGGGATATTTATGAATCTTGTAAATCAATAATACATAATTAAGTAACCTATTTTTCTAAAACAGCAAAACCTTTTACTAAGCAATATACAGAAAGGAAATTCCAGCTGGCCAAAACATATATAAGTATATTCAGGGAAATGCAAACTAAACAGTAATGAAATACTATTCACACTTATCAACTTCATAAAAGTACAATTTTAAGTCTGTTCATATAAAACTTTATGAGCAACTGAGCAAAACTATCCAGAAAGCATTCAGAAGTGTGTTTGTTGAAGACTCATTTAAATTTGGAAGATAGACGTGATCTAAATACCTGACAGTAGAACAGAAATAAGATGTGATATGTTCTTATTATGGAAATGTAGACAGAAATTTAAATTTTGGCTCCATATGACACATCTACCATGATACAAATCACTAAGATGTATTTTGAGTATGAAGACAGATTTAGTCACAGGAAAGAACTGAAAATTATAGTGCCCTCATCACCCTTGAAGAACAGATGACCTCAGTGCTATTTTATAGATACATGTATATCTATTTCCTCTCCAGGAAATAGGAATATTAGTATTCATGGATTCTTCCACCTGCAAATAACTAATGTTTCCAAATCAAGTGATATACTAAATGATTTATCAATTAATGTATCAAAGTCATCAATTAATTTTCCATGTTTTACAATATTTATTCTTTTTATTATTGCTGTCGTCAATTATTTGATCATTTTTTCAAACTTTTATAGTTTTGTATCATTGCTTTTCTATCTGAAGTAGAGTACAAAACACCACTATTTCTCATAGCCTCCTGTCCTAGCATCTAACAATCTCAAGTTTCAAGCCAGATTTCAAGAGAGCATTCCCCTTGTTCATTTCCTGTTAAAACAGACCTCTTAAAATCATTTTGTAAACTATTAAAATGCCAATTTTTACATGAATTAGAAGCCCATAAAAGTTATAAAAGAAATAGATACCAGGGAGATATATTTTTAGAACACATATTTATGGAAAATATCATTTCCTAAAAAAAGAAGCAGATAAGGATAGATTATTCCATAGCTACTCAAAGAACTAAGTTTACTTAGATTTGGGCATTCAAAAGCAAAAAAGGAAGGAAAGAAAAGACATAAAAGGAATAGAAAAAATAGGAACTCACATATTGAATATCAGTTCATTCCAATCAATACCTGAAGGGAAATTCTTGTCTTCTTGAACTCATGCCAAAAGACAAAAAAAAATCTATTCTAAATCAAATAGATCTCTTAGGGGAGAAAGGCAATGAAAAAAGTCTCATGCTTTGTATCCAGCTTTCAAATTATATTTAAAATAAATATATTTTGAAAATTAACTTTCTGTATACACATAAAAGGAATGAGCATTACATCACAAACTGCAGGGGAAACGCCAAAAGCTCTCATCTTTTTTCCCTCCAACATAGTAATGAGCAGCAAGGCCCAGCTCCATCAGTGCATGGGGCTTGGAGGCACCTGGGGAAGCTGCAGTCAGGAGTATTTAAGGGCATGAGAGGACCTGGGTGCCATCTCACAGGCAATCCCCATGGTGATTCTTGGATAAGACCAATGAAAAAAACTGGTGATTTTAATTTGCTCTTGCTTCGACTTTTCAAGTGTGCTGTCAAAGAAATCCCTTTAAATTGCTTCAAATATGTGATGTTAAGTATTAAATGTAAGTTTTATGGTCAGTAACCAAATGGACTTAAAAGTAGCTTTATTACTTTCTATGCAGGGATAAACCCTAATACACTGATTATATTTCTTAAGAGCCTCCTTTTGCTTCCATGTCCAAGGCTAATATTTATTAACTAGAGGCCCGTTGCAAGAACATTCGCACAATAGGTCTTCCTTCCCTTGGCTGCTGGCACCGGTTTTCCTCGGGCTCCTAGGACCCAGGCCTTTGGTCCAGCTGCAGCAGAGAAGCCAAGCCTCTTCAGTCTTCAGTTGTCTTCAGTCTTCGCTCTGTGCCTGCATATGCAAATTAACCCACGGGCAGCGTCTGGCGGCGACATCTGACGCTGCTCAGCCTGCCTTCCCGGGTCCCTGATTAGGGCCCACACCCTTCGGGTGGTGTCTGGCGCTGACCACCCCGCTTCCCAAGGTCTCTGGTGACCCAGGCCCCAGTCCCTCCTTGAGCAGGGGCCAGCTCGGGCAGGATGCTTGGCTTCCCCCGTCACCAGGGCAACCCAAGCCTCCAGCTCCATGGCCCCTGCCATCATTGTTGGGTTAATTTGCATACTCGCCCTGATGGACTGGTGGGCATAACGGAGGTACTTTCAATTTGCATGTTTCCCTTTTATTAGTGTAGAAGAGGCCCAGCGCACAAAATTCATGTGCAGCTATGGTCCCTAGGCCTGGCCTGTGATCAGGGCCATCTCCCTTAGCTGCCCACAGCTTGCCATGCCCCTTCCCCCCGGTTCCCCATTCGCCATTGGGTGATCAGTGCCTGATTGATGAGGGGAGGGACCAAGAGGTGGTCAGTGCACCTCATAGTGACTGGTCCAGTGGTTGTTCTGGTCATTCTGCTGTTAGGGTCAGTTTGCCTATTATCCTTTTACTAGAGGCCCGGTGCACAAAAATTTGTGCACTCGGGGGGATATGGGGGTCCCTCCGCCCAGTCTGTGCCCTCTTGCAGTGTGGGATCCCTTGGGAGATAACAACCTGCTGGCTTAGTCCTGCTCCCGGGTGGCAGAGAGCAGGCCCAATCCCTAGGTGCAGCCCCTGGTCGGGCTCAGAGCAGGGCCGATTGGGGAGTTAGGGCGCCGCCCCATCATGCACAGAGCAGGGAGATTGGGAGGTTGTGATTCCACCCTCAGTCATGCTCAGGGTAGGGCCGATTGGGGGGTTGGGGCACCGTCCCCTGTCACACTCAAGGCAGGGTCGATCGGGAGGTTGCGGCGTCACCCCGTCATGAACAGAGCAGGGCCAATCAGGGGATTGGGGCACTGCCCCCTGTCACTCACAGAGCAGGGCCCATCAGGGGGATTGGCGCTCTGTACCCTGTCACGCACAGAGCAGGGCCGATCAGGGGGTTTGGGCGCTGCCCCCTGTCATGCTGATCCCAGTGCCGGGAGGGATATTACCCTTTTACTATATAGGGTAGAGGCCCGGTGCATGGGTGGGGCCGGCTGGTTTGCCCTGAAGGGTGTCCTGGATCAGAGTGGGAGTCCCCACTGGGGTGCCTGGCCAGCCTGGGTGAGGGCATGATGGCAGTTTGCAGCTGGTCACACACCATTCAGGGTGGGGGTCCCCACTGGGGTGCCTGGCCAGTCTGGGTGAGGGGCTGAGGGCTGTTTTCAGGTTGGGAGTGACTGAAGCTCCCAACCGCTCCTTTTTTCCTTTTTTTTTTTTTTTTATTCTGGGCCAGCTTTAGCTTGAGGCTTGGCTCCAGCTCTTAGGCCTCGGCTGAAAGTAGGTTTCTGGCCTTTGCATACAATGTTGGGAATCTGCTGGCTGAAGTCCCACGGTATCTGTTACAATGTTTGAAACGGCAGGCTCAGAGGCCTGCAGCCGCAGGCGGGGAACGTTGGTTTCCTCCGTCACTGAAGCAAGCAAGCCCCATGTTAGTTTCAAGCTGCCTGGCTGCTGGCTGCCATCTTGGCTGACAGTTAATTTGCATATCTCGCTGATTAGCCAATGAAAAGGGTAGCGGTCGTACGCCAATTACCATGTTTCTCTTTTATTAGTGTAGATTATATAGGATTAGAGGCCCGGTGCCCAAAAATTTGGGCACTGGAGGGGAGGGGGGTCCCTCAGCCCAGCTTGCCCCCTATCACATACTGGGAGCACTCAGGGGATGTCCTACTCCCTGCTCCCTGCTCCCCTTGGGGAGCAGGCCTGAGCCACAGTCTGGCCTCCCTTTGTGGGAGGCAACCAGGCTGATCAGGGGAAGGCACCAGCCCCATCACCCCACTGCTACAGCCACTGCCAGTCACCGCAGCCACCAAGGTGTTTTCATCAACACGGACTCTAGTCCCTTCACCATGAAAAAATAACAACTCTCTTTAGGCATTTTCAAGATGTGTCTTTCATAGGATATGACATTTCTTTCTTTCTTTCTTTTTTTATCCTCACCTGAGGATATGTTTCCATTGAATTTTAGAGAATGTCGAAGAGAAAGGAAAAGACAGAGAGAAACATCAAAGTGAGAGGAACACTTTGATTGGTTGCCTCCTGCATGAGCCCTGACCTGGGCCCAGGCCAGGGAGGAGCCTGCAACCTAGGTACATGCCCTTAGTCAGAACTGCGCCCAGACCCAGCAGTGGGCAGGCTGAGGCATTATCCACTGAGCAAAACCAGCTAGGATAGGATATGACATTTCTTAACCCTAGAGCAGCAGACCTCACTTTTTTGCTTCAGGAGTGTGGTAAAAAACCCCAGATCACCTATTTGGATTCTTATTAACCAAGTTACTAAGAATATCACCAGTGGCATACAGGGAGCTTAGCCAATGAGTGGTCAGAGAAGGTGTTTCCTCTGTAGTTCACGACAATTGCCAGCTTGGCACCCCCGGCCCAGGCCTGACACCTCTGGCCCAGGCTTCAGGCCTGGGAAGGGGACCCCGATATCCCTCCATTCACTGGCTCTGCCCTCGCCCAGGCCTGACGCCTTGGCCAGAGGCATCAACCCCCATCATCCTCCAATCATCTGATGGGCCCCTTGCCCAGGCCTGACGCCTCCACCAGAGGTGTCAGGCCTGGGCAGGGGACACCCATCTCCCTCCCATGGCCGGCTCCACCCTCGCCCAGGCATGATGCGTCATCCAGAGGCATCAGGCCTATACAGGGGACTCCCAGACCCCTCCGATTGCCGGCTCCGCCCCCCGCCCAGGCCTGACGCCTCTGGCCCAGGCATCAGGCCTGGAAGAGGACCCCAATCTCCCTCCGATTGCCAGATAGGCCCCTTGCCCAGGCCTGACACCTTGACCAGAGACATCGACCCCCATGACCCTCCAATAGTCGGGTAGGCCTCCCCCAGAGGTGTCAGGCCTGGGCAGGGAACCCGCATCTCCCGCATTATCACTGGCTTCTGGCTGGCTTCTGGGGCTTCTAGGGCCTCCCTGCGGACTTACGAGCGGCAGGCAGGCGGCTTCTGGGGTTGCACACGGGGGCCAGAATGGCGGCTCTTGCACTGGTGGCTGCGCTGTCCCACCCTGCATGCAGTATGCAAATGAGCCGCCATCTTTCTTGGCGGTTAATTTGCATATCGTGCTGGTTAGCCAATGAGAGGCATAGCGAAGGTACAGTCAATTACCATGTTTGTCTATTATCACGTAGGAACACCATAGAATGTGGCCTACATACACTTCAATAATGGGCTTATTAAAATAAGCATCTGAGTAAGACACCTGCCCATACAGCTATAGACATTTCTGTTCATCTTCACCTTTCTGAATTGGATGATTCCACTGGGAGCTATTTGCCACAAGGTCAACATCAAAATTAAACCCTGACTTGATCTACTTTTGTCTTTATCTCCTTGTCAATATACCTCATTATTTTTCTTTCTCCTCTTTAGCTCTAAGCTCCCTAATTTTTCAGGCAGGGTTTACACATGGCAGGGTTCTTTTGGAAGAGAAAAACTATTGTTAAAATCTTCATCAACCTATTGCTAACCTCTGCAAACGCCACCCTCACCTGAAAACTTGGATTCCTGCTGCACAGAGGACAATTATACATGAAGTATAAACAATACAATTTCTTAGTGGGGACTATGGTGAAGAGGATGAGCATGAGAATATATAAGGTCGGTGTCTCTCATATTTGAAATCTTGGTGCCCCTACCTCTAGGACCAGTTCCTCAGGTGTACATTGCGCTAATGGACAGCCCTAGATAAAGTCAGAAGTTCATTCCAATTCACAAAGCTGGAGGATTCTTGCATAAATTAAGGAACCACATCAATGTACCAAAAATGATCTTGGCCTATTCCTGTTTTCAGATGGCTATACCTGCTTCTTAGTTCAATCTTCTTTATTGCTTCCTAGTATCAGAGCCTGCCTGAGTGGAAAGGAGACAGATTTGCATTGTTGTAGAAAACTTCAGCATATGCCATTTGCATAAGGAGCACCAAGGATTAACAAAATGCACCCAGGAATATTCGCCCCTTTAGCATTGTGCCTTCATTAGCTCAAGGCCTTACAAAGGATGTGACATTTTCCATGTTGCTCATTTATAAAGAGCATCAATTTGTACACTCATGGAGCATTTTAAAATGAAGTCATAAATACAGTCATAGAATTACATTGTGGGATTGAAAAAGATGTTCATGATCCCATTGAAATACCCAATTACAGGAACACACCGCGATAGGGTACAAAGAGCTAATTACAATCACTGCTGTAAGTATAGTGTAAACAATATAATTACATTGCATTGCATCCTTTTAGAAGAGTGATTTGTTAATGTAAGGAGTTAAATATTCAGCAACATGTGAAAGTATTTTTATTGCAATGGAAACTTGAAAAAAGAAAGTGTTTCGGACCTCCATCTATCTGTGAGAGGTGTCGCAGTCAAGATATCTGTTTCTGGAAGCAGGGTACAACTACTGAACCATGCAGTCTTTACAATTTTCCCTGATAAAAGTGCTGTCATGCTCACTATGTCTGAGACTATGATGGGCAGAATATTCCAAATGCCCGACATAAATTCCAGAATGTCAGAACTTCAGGGGACCTGGAGATTGCCTGATCCACTCCGTTGAACTCAGGCTTATAAAGGGAAAGGAAGAGAAGGAGAGTGGCTGAGGGACTTGTCTCTTCAAGCCTGTAACCTTTGAAGGCAGCATGCCGCCTCTTGGTACCTGCTGCATTTGCTGACATTAACAATTCTGTACATACAAGAGGCCTGCAATGGGCTCACACACCACAGGCTTCATTTACCTTCCAATAATTTGTCTCGGCACCACACTTTCCTCATGGCATTCTTCATGTCCGTGTTTCTCAGCGTGTAGATGAGAGGGTTAAACATGGGGGCGATCATGGTGTAAAACAAGGCAAAGACCTTGTCGTTATTGACAGAATCAGCTGTGGGGACATAGGTGAAGATGAGGGGCAAGAAGAACATGAACACGACAGTGATGTGCGAGCCGCAGGTGGAGAGGGCTTTGCGGCAGCCCTCGGAGGAGCGTGTCCTCAGTGTGGACAGGATGATGATGTAAGATATTACCAAGGCAACAAAGGTCAGAATGGACAGCACCCCGGTGGTGGTAATGATCAAAATAATCAACAGGCTTGTGTCGGTGCAGGCCAGCTTCAGCAGGGGGAATACATCACAGAAATAGTGGTCTATCTGATTGGGGCCACAGAAGGGAAGTTGGACAATAATCAATACATGCAGGATGGAATGGATAAAACCCCCAATGACAGAGGCCAACACAAGGACATAGCATGCCTTTCTGCTCATGATGACCATGTAGTAAAGGGGTTTGCAGATGGCTACATAGCGGTCATATGCCATGGCCACCAAGATGAAGATCTCAGTGCCACCAAAAAAGTGTGCATAAAACATCTGGGCCATGCAGCTGTTGTAGGAGATGGTCTTCCGCTGGGCCAGTGAGTCTGTGATCAGTTTGGGGGCCACCGTGGAGGTGAAGCAGACATCCATGAAGGACAGGTAGCTCAGGAAAAAGTACATGGGCTTTTCACTGAGGCAGCTGCCCCTGATGGTGACAAGAATGAGCAGGTTTCCTGAGAGAACAGCAATATAGCACAGTGAGAAGAGCACAGAGCAGGCAACCTTTGCCTCCTCACCACTAAAAAGTCCCAGGAGGATAAACTCTGTGATGTTGTCCTGTCCCATGGCTTCTGTGGGTTTGACCAGATAGAGGGAGGAAGTTAATATACCTGAAACACTCAACTTTCTGAAATTATTGACTTAAAAGTCACTGATCTAGTCAATAAATACGCATTGATCATTTATTATGATGCAATCACTATAATTGGTGCTAAGGGTAAGCAGTGTACAAAATAGGATCTCTATCTACAAGTACAGTGCAGTTCATTTGGACAAACAGAGGGTAAAAATAAAAGAACAAATAATCAATTAATTGCAATCATGATAAATCCAAGTCCCTCATGTACCATGAAAACACAATGAATACTTAAAAGATGAAAAGTCCTTTTTCTGAAAAATTCTTGAGAGGCAATTTTAGTATTATAACTTAAGAGTGATTTTTAAATCTGTTCTTCAAGGGCTGTGACCTCACTATAATCTCAGTCCTTTCCAATGACTAAACCTGTGCTAAATCCTGAAAGTTCAGTATTGTCCTTAGACTTCAGTGAGCTCATAATTTTAAATATTGGACATCTGGGTGACAATTTCAGAAAGTGCTCCTAGAACCTTTATACATTTTTCGAGGTAAAGGCCTTAAGCAAAGAAAAAGAAAAACCTCATAGACACAGACAACAGTGTGGTGATTACCAGAGGGAACGTGGGGTGGAAGGGGGTACAAGAGGGTGAAGGGACGATAAATGGAGATAGAAGGAGATTTGGCTTTGGGTGGTGAACACACAATACAATATACAGATGACACATATGTAGAATTGTACATCTGAAACCTATATAACTTTATTAACCAATATCAACCCAAAAAATTCAAGAAAAAGTTTTTTTGAAAAGAACCTTTTCATGCCCTAACCGGTTTGGCTCAGTGGATAGAGCGTCGGCTTGCAGAATGAAGGGGTCCCAGGTTCGATTCTGGTCAAGGGCATGTACCTTGTTTGTAGGCACATCCCCAGTAGGGGGTGTGCAGGAAGCAGCTGATCGATGTTTCTCTCTCATCGATGTTTCTAACTCTCTATCCCTCTTCCTTCCTCTCTGTAAAAAATCAATAAAGTATATATATATATATATTTTTTTTTTTTAAAAAAGAGCCTTTTCATGAACATATTTTTTAAGTGAAGGGAGAAAAAGAGCAACAAGCAGGACTTTGGGGGGAAGTGTTGCTGCATTGTAGGGACTTTTAATGCATTTACCGCTTCCTGAAATTGACCTTATTTCCCAGTTCACTTTCCAGTCTAACCCAGGAGTTCTCACCTTTTTGTCCTTCAGTCACCCTTTCCGGTGCTTGCTTTTAGGACACACTCTTGAAGGAGCTAACTGCATCCAGAAATCCTTTTTCACTCCATCTGTTTCACCACCTTGCAGCTCCTTGAATTGAACCACATTTTTCCTTCCCAGGCTTACTGCACACTCATTGGCCCAAGTCTTTGGAATATTTTAGTTACAAGGAAGTGCTTCTTTGGTGCAAAATATTATACACCATCTCTGACTTCCTCTCTGCAACCTGATCTATAATATATCACAAAATTGCTAAACTCAAAGCTCAGTTTTACAAAAAATAAATTCTACACATTGATTAGCCTGTTTATGAAGGATTATAAAGGTAATTGAACAATGTCTTTTACTTCATCTGAATTCCTATGAAATTGTTTTAGAAAAATGAACATTTGGCATACAAAGATAATTTTAATAGGATTTTAGGGAGTTCATGGATTTTTTTTATTTGAATTCCATTCATCAACCCCAAGTAATACCCTTGATCTAACTTCATGCAAAATCTCTGGAACTTTCACAAAACTCCAATTACAATTGTCCTGAGCTGTAGTACAATTTGTTTAAAATAAACAATTAAAAGTTCTTTTTAACTGTGAGTTACCTATTCTAGCCTAAAAGGTAGAATCCCTTACTTGAATACAGAATTATATTTAGATATTTATTTTTTAATACATTTTATTGATTTTTTACAGAGAGGAAGGGAGAGAGATAGAGAGTTAGAAACATCGATGAGAGAGAAACATCGATCAGCTGCCTCCTGCACACTCCCTACTGGGGATGTGCCCGCAACCAAGGTACATGCCCTTGACCGGAATTGAACTGGGGACCTTTCAGTCCGCAGGCCGACGCTCTATCCACTGAGCCAAACCGGTTTCGGCCAGAATTATATTTAAACATATAAAAGGATTGCAATCATAAAAAGATATACCAGGTTTATGGTTAAGGAATAGCAATATAAAAAGATGTCAATTCTTTCCAAATTAAACAATACAGTCAATAATTAAAACAAAATTCTTGTAAAATTTGAAAAGTTGGTTCCAAAGTTCAGAAACACTTCACATCCAGAATAGCTAAGCTAACTTTTTAAACGGAGACAGAAGAAGGTAGACATTCCTTCTCAGAACAGAAATATGTTATCAAGCTATGGCAAAGAAAGAGTTGTTGATAAAGACACAACAGTGGACTTAAAGGCAGTCAATAAATAAACACATAACTATACTGGAATTCATTCCATGTTTAAGTTGTGATTTCAAACTGATGTGAAATAATGGACTTATTAGTTACTGATGTTAGGACTTTGAATCTCCTTTTGGGGAACAAATATATTCCTCAAAGGCACAAAAAAATTATGTTCTACATGGCTGAAGATGCAAATGTACCAGTAAAATAAGAAAAATATTTAAGAAAAATTTAGAATGGGTTTATATCTTAAGTAGGAACATTTCTTTAAGCAAAGCACAAAAGGCAAATTTGTAAAATATATATAATATGTCTAAAATTTCTGTGACAAATTCCATCTGAATCAAAATTTTTAAAACTGGCAAAATCGGGGTATATATGAATCCTGTAAATCAATAATATATAACTAAGTAATCCATTTTTCTAAAACAGCAAAACCTTTTAGTAAGCAATATACAGAAAGGAAATTCCAGCTGGCCAAAACATATGTAAAAATATTCAGGATAATGCAAACTAAACAGTAATGAAATACTATTCTCACTTATCAACTTCATAAAAGTACAATTTTAAGTCTGTTCATATAAAACTTTATGAGCAACTGAGCAAAACTATCCAGAAGCATTCAGAAGTGTGTTTGTTGAAGACTCATTTAAATTTTGAAGATAGAAGTGATCTAAGTACCTGACAGTAGAACAGAAATAAGATGTGATATGTTCTTATTATTGAAATGTAGACAGAAATTTAAATTTTGGCTCCATATGACACATCTACCATGATACAAATCACTAAGATCTATTTTGAGTGTGAAAACAGATTTAGTCACATGAAAGCACTGAATATTATAGTGCCCTCATCACCCTTAAAGAACAGATGACCTCAGTACTATTTTCTAGATACATGGATATCTATTTCCTCTCCAGGAAATAAAATATTAGTATTCATGGATTCTTCCAGCTGCAAATAACTAATGTTTTTAAATCAAGTGATATACTAAATTATTTATCAATTAATGTATCAAAGTCATCAATTTTCCATGTTTTACAATATTTATTCTTTTTGTTATTGCTGTCTTCATCAATTATTTGATCATTTTTTCAAACTTTTATAGTTTTGTATCATTGCTTTCCTATCTGAAGTAGAGTACAAAACACCACTATTTCTCATAGCCTCCTGTCCTAGCATCTAACAATCTCAAGTTTCAAGCCAGATTTCAAGAGAGCATTCCCCTTGTTCATTTCCTGTTAAAACAGACCTCTTAAAATCATTTTGTAAACTATTAAAATGCCAATTTTTACATGAATTAGAAGCCCATAAAAGTTATAAAAGAAATAGTTACCAGGGAGATATATTTTTAGAACACATATTTATGGAAAATATCATTTCCTAAAAAAAGAAGCAGATAAGGATAGATTATTCCATAGCTACTCAAAGAACTAAGTTTACTTAGACTTGGACATTCAAAAGCAAAAAAGGAAGGAAAAAAAAGATATAAAAGGAAAAGAAAAAATAGGAACTCACATATTGAATATCAGTTCATTCCAATCAATATCTGAAGGGAAATCCTTGTCTTCTTGAACTCATGCCAAAAGACAAAAAAAAAAATCTATTCTAAATCAAATAGATCTCTTAGGGGAGAAAGGCAATGAAAAAAAGTCTCATGCTTTGTATCCAGCTTTCAAATTATATTTAAAATAAATATATTTTGAAAATTAACTTTCTGTATACACATAAAAGGAATGAGCATTACATCACAAACTGCAGGGAAAACGCCAAAAGCTCTCATCTTTTTTCCCTCCAACACAGTAATAAGCAGCAAGGCCCAGCTCCCTCAGTGCATAGGGCTTGGAAGCACCTGGGGAAGCTGCAATCAGGAGTATTTAAGGGCATGAGAGGACCTGGGTGCCATCTCACAGGCAATCCCCATGGTGATTCTTGGATAAGACCAATGAAAATAAATTGGTGATTTTAATTTGCTCTTGCTTCGACTTTTCAAGTGTGCTGTCAAAGAAATCCTTTTAAATTGCTTCAAATATGTGATGTTAAGTATTACATATAAATTTTATGGTCAGTGACCAAGTGGACTTAAAAGTAGCTTTATTACTTTCTATGAAGGGATAAACCCTAATACACTGATTATATTTCTTAAGAGCCTCCTTTTGCTTCCATGTCCAAGGCTAATATTAATTAACTAGAGGCCCGTTGCAGGAAGATTTGCACAATAGGGTTTCCTTCCCTTGGCTGCCAGCACCGGTTTTTCTCTGGCTCCTAGGACCCAGGCCTTTGGTCCAGCTGCAGCAGAGAAACCAGTCCTCTTCAGTCTTCAGTTGTCTTCAGTCTTCGCTCCGTGCCTGCATATGCAAATTAACCCACAACACATCTGGTGGTGGCGTCTGATTCTGCCCGCCCCGCCTCCCCGGGTCCCCAGTTGGGGCCCAGACCCAGTGGGTGGCATTTGGTGCTGCCCACCCGCCTCCCCAGGTCCCCAGTGATGCTGGCCCCAGCCCCTCCTTGAGCAGCAGCCAGTGCAGGCAGGAAGCTTTGCTTCCTCTGTCGCCTGGGGCAACCCAAGTCTCCAGCTCTGTGGCTGCTGCCATCTTTGTTGTGTTAATTTGCATACTCACCCTGATTGGCTGGTGGGCATAGCAGAGGTATGGTCAATTTTCATTTTTCCCTTTTATTAGTGTAGAAGAGGCCCGGCACACAAAATTCATGTGCAGGTACGGTCCCTAGGTCTGGCATGCAATCAGTGCCAGTGGCCCTGCAGCCGGCCCTGCCCCCCACCTCCACCCACCCCCCGGTTCCTCATTCGCCATTGGGTGATCAGTGCCTGATAGACGGGGGAAGGGACCAAGAGGTGGTCAGTGTTCCTTATAGTGACTGGTCCGGTGGTTGTTCTGGTCATTCTGCCATTAGGGTCAATTTGCATATTACCCTTTTATTATATAGGATAGAGGTCTGGTGCATGGGTGGGGGCTGGCTGGCCTGTCCTCAAAGAGGCCCCGTATCGGGGCAGGGGGTCCCCAATGGGGGACATGGTCAGCCTGGGCAAAGGGCCACAGGTGATTTGCATGCCAGCCATGCCCCTGGCTTTGTCAGGAAGGACATCTGGAAGACATCCAGTCTATCTGGTCTAATAAGCATGTTACCATTTTATTAGTATAGATGTTGACGGTGCTCAGCTTTTTCTTAACATGCTTAAGGTCAGACTTAAATGTCCCTATTTCCACAAAGCCTTTCCTCATTATGTTGTCTTTCCTATAACTGCATTTCATACCCCAAGTTATCCCATCACACTCCCAGTACCTAAATGACCTCACTTTCCATTTTCACAGGTTTACATTCTCACACAGAGAAATTATCATCTTTTTTTTCATGCTAAAGAAGTTCTAAAGTTCCTAGTATGACAAAATTTAACACAGATTTAGTAATCTTAATATAATTTAGTAATTTATAAATAGAAGTGGAAGTTCCAAATTTAAAACAAATACTCATGTTGACTTTTCTATGTAGATAAAAATGCAAATAAGAAAACATTGAAATCAGAAAGATTCTTAGTGATCATGTAATTAGAGACAATGATATTGACAGATGGTGACAAAAGGTGGTATCCATCTCTATTGCATTAATATATTTTTCATCCAAATATCTCAGTCTCTCTGAAGTTACTGTCTTTTCTGGATTATATTAAAACTCGCTAAAAATAATTCATACCTGTGATGTAACTATTCTGCTTTAGCCTAAAAATCTTCCTCTGATTATAACATTTTTTGTCTTTAATTGGTTATTACTTTAAAATTCTCTACCATCAACTACTGTCTCCTTTACTTCTAACCCACATAAATATATCTACCTTAATTTGGGCCACTATGTGACAATCATAATAACTCAATGTTATGAACAAGTTACCATAATTGGTATGATTAAGAGAAAACTTAGTACTTCCCCAAAATTCAAAGGGATCATTTTTGGAGGAGAAAAAAAAAAGTAGTTTTTAGAAAAAGAATAATGAGTGCAACCTCAATAGCTAAAAGCTTTCAAAAAAAAAAAACTCCTTCAAAATGTGAACTTTCTCACCACGTTCTGTCACTGTACCAAAAGGATCTAGGTAAACATGAGAAAAATTTGAAATATTATCCCAAGAACTAAAGGGAGATTAACTAGATTATCTATATATTGTCCCTTAAAACATGAAGATCCTACTATTATTTTAATAGAATGCTTTCTTCTGAGTCAGGAAGAACAAGCAAGTTGAAGGTCTATGCTCAGACATTTAGAACACAGTGTCTAATAAATGAGACACTAGGAAGAAGAGCCTGCTGAACGATGGACATAAGTACATAATGTGTAAGTATAAACAGAACACTACAAGCCAACATGAAGCAGGGCAGGGAAAACACCAGGTCAAAATCACAGTGACAGTAGGCAGGCAAGAAAAGCAGGGAACAGTGATGGCTGTTTGTTCCTGGGCTGTATCTTCTTCTACTTAAAATTGACTGGAGTCCTAGCTGGATAGCTCAGTTGGGTAGAGGTCATCCCCATACTGTAAGGTTGTGGGTTTGATACTCAGTCAGGGTACATAAAAGAATCAACCAATGGCCCAGCCAGCATGGCTCAGTGGTTGAGCCTCACAGTTCAATTCTTGTTCAGGGCACATGCCTAGGTTGCGGGCTTGACCCCCAGTGTGGGGCATGCAGGAGGCAGCCGATCAATGGTTCTCTCATCATTGATGTTTCTATCTTTTTCTCCCTCTCCCTTCCTCTCAAATCAATAAAAATATTTATTTTTAAAATAAATCAGCCAATGAATGCATAAATAAATGGAACAACAAATCAATTTCTCTCTCTCTCTTTTACTCTCTCTCTAAATCAATAAATAAAAATAAAAAATATATAAATAAATATAACTGACTTGACACCACCCAGTATATGTGTGCACATTGCCTTTCTTCCTGAAGAAATTAATTCTAATGCCCCAAATTAGCATGATATTAACTCCACAATAAGAAGATAATATTCTCTGTGGGCTTCTTCTAGATAGGTCCAAACTATGAAGAAAAATTTGCAAGTTCCAGTCATCATTTGTCATCTGAGACGAGCTTCCTGCTCCAGAACTTCCTCATGGCATTTTTCACCTCTGCATTCCTCAGTGTGTATATCAAAGGGTTGAGCAAAGGTGTTCCAAGTGTATAAAACACAGCTATCATCTTATCCAGGGGGTAAGTGGTCGCAGGGCGGGTGTATGTAAAAATGCAGGGACCAAAGAACAAGATGACCACGATGATGTGGGAGACGCAGGTGGAGAGGGCTTTTCTCCGCCCTTCAGCACTGTGGTTTCTCAGAGAACGCAAGATGACCACATAGGAGAACATCAGCATGACAAAACTCACTGTACAAATGGTCCCACTGTTGGACACCAAGAGAAGATTGATCACATAGGTGTCCGCACAAGCAAGTTGCAACAAGGGCTGCAATTCACAAAAATAGTGATCAATTACATTGGGGCCACAGAAAGGTAAACTCAAGGCCAGAAAAACCTGAACTAAAGAATGCACACAGGACCCCACCCAGGCCACAGCCACCAACACGCCACAGACCCGCTGATTCATGATGGTCATGTAGTTAAGGGGCTTACAGATAGCCACATAGCGGTCAAGGGCCATGAGGATCAGGATGAAGATCTCCAGGCAGCCAAAGAAATGGAATGAAAAGACTTGGACTATGCACTCATTGAAAGAGATAGTAGTATTCTTCAAAAGGGCGTCCACAATCATTCTAGGGGATACGGAGGTAGAGAAGCAGGTATCAGATAAGGACAAATGGAAAAGGAAGAAGTACATTGGACTCTCAAGTGTCCGGCTGGTCTTGATAGTAGTAATAATCAGAAAGTTCGCCAGCAACATCGCCAAATAAAAAAGCAAGAAAGTGCCAAACACTATTTTCTTCTTAATAGGATCCTGGGTCAATCCAAGCAGAATGAACTCAGTCACATTATTATTCAGCTGCATGATTTCATGAAAGAGGACAAGGGTGAGTGTAAAATATTTTATCTGCAAAAATAATAATGATAAAGGAATTAATTCATGACATAAAGTGTGATTTGATGAAATATCTTAAGAAAAATAAATATTCCTCATCATGGACATTGTAGCTGTGGTTTCTTATTATGTCATCTCAATTTTTTGAGCCTGAGTTTGTAATGACTACTTTATAGGGTCCTATGAGCCCCAAATAAGCTTGTGAATTTTGTACCTTCCTATAGTACCCTTTAAGTACAACTCTCCTGTGGCAGCCTTTGGTGATCATTTTGTGAAAAATGAAATTCTCTCTCCAGTTCTCTAAAGGCTCGCTTTGCAGCTTTTCTTAAATTATTACATACTGTGCTGAAATTCAGTTAGCTTCCTTTTTGGAATAAGAAACTTTGGAAACTACATATTCTCGGGATTATATTCTCCATCATGCCAAACCCAATGCCTTGTGCCATGTAGGTGCTTAGAGTGTCTTTACATTGAACTTTCTCTATTACCTCTTAAAATATCATATCTGATTGTTTTAGTACTATTCTAATTACAAAACACATTCACATCATTAATTTAATGTGGCCTCCTCCTACCTATTATGTATAGTAGACAGATAAACATGCTCCCAACTTACAAATAATTTTTTAAAAAAACCTGAGATCAACTTTAAATAAGTTAGTAAGTCAGCTCCACACCCTGGAGTAGAATAGCCCACACAGCCAAGTAAGACTTGGGGATCTGGACACCCAGAGAAAGGATTACCTTAAGCATCTGACGTGTTTTACATGAATCCTTGGCCTTGAAAGAATGCAGGGAGAGCTTTGACACTGTTCCTATCTTCCCGACACTGATGTTCGGTTTAGTGCTTGTCTTTGTGGATGACCACATTCACTATTTCCAGAGGTGCGTTAACACCTTTCATCTTGGGTTCTGAAAGGAACTTGTAACAAAAATGGGTAACAATGATCTGGAGGCAAAACCACACTAGCAAAATAGAACATCTTCTAATAACTTACCTGAACTTTCCAAGCAAGTTTAGCCAACTTTAGAATAGCTAAGTATGTTGAAACCATGATAAACAGACCACGTGTTGGGTTGGAGATAATGGGGAAGAGCTTAAAGGAAATAAGCTGGGGAAAGATGGACAACAGATGAGGATGGAACACAGAGACTTTCATCCTAAAAGTCTGTTTTATTGCAGAGGCCACAGTGAGGATCAGTATTTTCCTTAAGGACTTTTTCTTAAACTACTCAACCCACCCTGACTCAGTTCTACTGCACTTCTATCTTAGGGAGAACCCCTATGCTCATTTTATTTCTATGAAAAATTTACCATTCTCTGTGGGAAAATTAATAGATTGTACCAAAATTCTTTATCCCTCAAAATCCCAGGTTAAAGAATGATAAAGTCTCCCTCCCATGCATATGACACATTACTTTTCACCTTCATTATGGTTTTTAACCTTCACATTGTCCTGGTTTCTCTAAACTTTCCATGAGAAGCAGTTGTTCAGCTTTTCATACTAAATCGCAAATGCACATCAACTGCAAATATGTTCCTATGATACAGTATTAGCAGCATGCAAAGCAGAATAATTCCAGACTGATTTACAATCTTCCCTTTAAAGCTGTCACTTGGAGATGGAAGAGGTAGCATTCTCTAGCAGCTAGGTCAGGCCCCTACCTCTATGAACAGTTTCTCTAACTTCTAACTAGACATATTCTCCTTTAACTTGTAATACCCATAATGAGGATGTATCTTGCTCAGCTACTGAACATGAAAAGCATTGTAAACTTTTCTGCACTCTGCCATCTCAAGAAACTTTAATAAACCTTAGGCACGGAATTCATTTTTCTCTCTCCACACAAGGATGGCTTTTCTCAGACCTAGTGCTCATAAAACATTTATTGAATTCAAAAGGTTGTGTTATATCAAAAACTTATTTTCATTCTACTTATTTACTACATTAACAATAAACTTTTTAAAACATGTTTTTCTTTTCCTGTCTCAGAGGAAGTACGAGCAGTATAAGACATATAGAAATATATTTTCAAATCATGTTGGATTGTTCTGTAATAATACTCCCCTGACTATAGAGATGTCAGTCATCTGACACTTACCTGTTAGAGTACTCTAAATCAGTGTCAAGTATGTCCATCCCTCTTGGAAAGCAGGAAGAAGAAACAACAGTGTCGTAGGTGAAAGAGGAAGTGGAACGTCAAGAAACTACTCTGCTCCCATTGAGTGCCCTTAGCTGTCCCTCCATGCATTAGGAGACAAAAACTCTTCTTGTTTCTTGTCATTTATTTTCACATATAATCCAGGGAAGGCAGTGTGGTGCCTGAAGCCAGAGGTTCCATTCTTACCCAATTTATCTGTATCATATTTGAAGAAAAAATTTAGAACACTAAAATAGACTGGTGTCCTGTGAGAGGAAGACAGTTTCTTTAAAGCAGAAACTTTCCCTTGTGCATTAAATATTATTAAAATATGTGATCTAGAAAGTTAGGTTTGAGGTATATGATTACGCCTCTATTAATAAAATGTATATTTATAATAATGTTTCCATCTATATCTACATGCCTATGTTAATTAAAGGTGACTTTCAGAGGTTCAGAGAGCCATGAAAATAAAGGATCTTAGAGTAGTACATGATATCATAAAGTTCTTCGTTCCCCAAAGTTTAGCGAGTTCAAAAAACTAGCCAAGTAAAATACGATCTTCTGTTTGGAAAATGATCATGAGATGTATCATCTTTACTCTCTTATTGCTGTGCTACCCCTCTATATAAATAGATGAACTTCCAGAATCTTGAGCCCCAAGTGGATCTGGTATCTTCCAATGGCAGACCTTGTCTGCAGGTACTTTTGCCTACAAGAAATTACTTAGAAGTGAAGAACTAAAAAAAGACAGCCTAATTAAATGTAAATTTACCTTAACCCTATATTGTAATTTAATCATCCAATATGAGCATGTGGGGGGAGGGGAGATAAATAGGTGAGCACAGAGGATTCTTAGGGCAGTGAAACTACTCTGTATGACTCTATAATGATGGATGTGTGTCATTATATACTAGTATTTGTCCAAACCCATAGAATGTATATCACCAAGAGAGACCTCTAAGGTAAACTATGGACTTGGATGATTATGAGGTGCCAATGTGGGTTCACTGAGGGTAACTAATGGACCACTCTGATAGGGGACATTGATGATGGGGGGAGGCTATTCAGATGGGGGGCCACAGGGTAAATGGAAAATCTCTGTACCTCCTGCTCAATTTTGCTGCTCAACCTAAAAATGCTCTAAAACATAGTCTTCCATTTAAAAAATACAATGTGATTTATTAGTTGATGTATAGACTTTTACACACATATGCCAAATATTTCTCTAAGGTGTAGTTTTTGGGGGTCATAAGCTATATTGAGGTGACGACAATAATGTATTCTTTAGGTCAGCCTTAGTTACAGCTGCCTTGGACTCCAGCCCTGCCTTTGGCTCATGAAGCAGGGAAGGGAAAAGTGTATTCCCTGATGTACATGGCAAACTGTGGTCAGCATCACCTTCCAACATGGTCTCTTGGTCTCTGAGGCTGATGCAATGCTTTAATTATGTAGAATGCTTGATGCCAAAACCACTTCCACACTAACAAGCACTTTTGTCTAACCACTCCCCAGTGATAACTTCTAGCAACCAATGGTTCTTGGCAAGAAGCTTTAGCAATAAATCTTACCATTTAGCTACTGAAAATGGCTCCTACCAGCAGACACAATTCCCCAACATAGTGAGAGAATTCTCTGAAGACATTACATCAGCCACCTTGAATGGCATCTTCATCTCCAGTACCTTTTCCATCACGAACTGTGGCTGAGGCCTCTTTCCTTTTCTCTCCATCCATGGGTGCATGCCAACCCTCTGCCCTCACAAAGAACATCTTCCTAAGATCACACTCCTCACCCTTCCACATTCTGAGTATAAGCACAGCACCAACTTCACATTCAAAATCTGTGGGTCCTTTTGAAGTTTCCATGGCACATCCAGGTACCTTTGTCAATGTATGGACAGTTGTTTCTCAAATTTGAGTATCTTGCAGAGGCTTTTAATAAAAATGTTGTGAAGGTCAGCTTTGACCTTGGTGTTCAGCCAAAATTATTTATCAGCCTAAACTTCAGCATTTAAAAGGCTGAAGAGCCCAATGCCTACATTAGTGTCATTTCTGACATCTCTGCCTGTCAGGGATATGATGGCATATGTTACGGTCATATCCAATCTGCAACTCCACAGTCCATGTATCCTGTTCTACCAATAAAGTGCATAAAGGATGATTAGGATGGTTAGTGATAAAGGACCACATGTGCTAGAGGACTCTTTCCACCTTTCTTTTTACCTTTAAAATCCCAATAACTTCTTCTCTTTCCTCATTCTCAACCAACCTCTTTCTACTTCACAAAGACACCTTGAAGCAATCAGAAAAGAATTTCTACAAACTTGCATCACATCCTCTGTCCACCCTCCAGCATTTGTGGCCACATATTCAGACTCCCTGCCTGTTGTGGTAGAATCTTGATCCCTATAAGCTAGCTGTTCTGCGACCTAAACGCAACACTCCTCTTGGAAAAGTTGCTATGGAGAGAATTCTCCCTTCTCTGCAGAGGAGAGATTATTTGACTTGAGCACCACCCCATTGGAATATCAACTACTTTTGCCATTAATTTTTCCCCTTCATAGTAAAATATGTTGGAAGAATTTGATATTTTTTCTTATTTATTATACTAGAGGCCCAATGCATGAATTCGTGCGCCAGTGGGGTTCCTCAGCCTGGCCTGCGGGATCGGGCCAAAACCAGCTCTCCAACATCCCCTGAGGGGTCCCAGATTGCAAGAGGGTGCAGGCCAGGCTGAGGGACCCCACCGGTGCACAATAGGGGCCAGGGAGGGACGCAGAAGGTTGGCCAGCTGGGGAGGGACCGTGAGAGGGCTCCAGGGTGTGTCCAGCCTGTCTTGATCAGCTGGACCCCAGCAGCAAACTAACCTACTGGTCGGACCATCTACCTCCTGGTGTTCAGTGCACATCACAGCAACTAGTCGACTGTCTGCCCCCTGGTGATCAGTGCACGTAATAGCAAGTGGTTGAGCGGCCTTAGCATATCATTAGCATATTACACTTTGACTGGTTGAACCGATGACCAGGTGATGGGACACTTAGTATATTAGACTTTTATTACATAGGATTATTTTTCAATTATTGTTTATATTCAACGTTATTTTGTGTTAGTTTCAGGTGCACAGGACAGCGGATAGACATTCATATAGGTTACAAAGTGTTCCCTCCTATAATTCAAGTACCCACCTACCATCACAGGTAGTTACTACACTATTGATCCTCTGGCCATTCAAGATTCCTGTCCTCCAAGTCCATTCTAAACCAATACCAGGCAGGTTTCTCCACCACTCCACCCTAACAAACTTCCTGTGAATATTGCAAATGACCTCTACATTACTGAATCCAATGGCCAGTTCTCAGCCATCATCTTACTAGATCAGCATTAGATTTACATAACATTCTTACTTTCTGGACATTCTTTATTCACTCAGCTTCCAACTTACCTTAGTCTCTTGGTTTTCCTCCTGTTTCACAGGTCACTCCTTATTCTCCTTTCTTGGTTCAGGTTCTTCTCTCTGACTTGTTAAGATCGTTCTACACCAGTCTCAATCCTAGGTTCTCTTCTTTTCCTCTGTCCATGCATATTGCCTCAGTAAATGCATCCAGTCCCATGACCTTAAATGGCAGAGAACTGCTGAAGACCCACAAATGTATTTCTGCATCCCAGATCATGCTCCCTAACTACAGACTCATATAACTAACTGCCTGTCCAAATATCCACTTTGTTGTCTAATCCACATCTCAAATTCAGAATATATAAAAAACTGAACACCTGCTTACAACCCCTCAACCTTCACATCACCATGACCACCATGCTCCTTTCCCAGTTCATGGCAATTCCATCCTGTCCATTTCTGAGGCCAAAAGTCCTTTTAAGTCACTCTTTACTTCTTTCTTCACACAATCTGACACTAAATTCTGCTGGTTCTACCTTGAAAATACATCCAGAAGCCAGCATTCCTTGCTATTTTTACCAACACCAAATAGTTTTTACCTAGAGCATTGAAATTAACCTATAACATTCAGCAAAATGTTCCTCTGTGAAAATGCAATGTAAATATTTGTCAGAGAAACATGTATAGAGTCTCTAAGTGGGATATTTTATGCTAAATTCTCACTATACCATTCTTTTTCCCAAAAGCTCTGCATGTCTCCCACCTCCCTCTCAACTCTGAATCTGTTGAAGGTTTATTAATGCTAAAGTGGGACACTGCTGGGTAACTGCAGTTCTAAGAACTGCTTTGCCTGTCGGATTTTTGAGCTATTACACTTGCTTCCAGGAATTCCAATTCCTGCAGAATATTATAAGCAATACTTAAACTATTTAAAATGGCAAAAGCTGAGTTATTGCCAAAAATGAGAAGTAGCAGAAATTAGAATCCTATATAATAAAAGGCTAATATGTAAATCAACTGAACGGCGGAACAACTGGAACAACCGAACAACCGGTCACTATGACGTGCGCTGACTACCAGGGCGCATGCATGAAACGTGGCGGGCATTGGCCATGGCGAGATGGTGGAGCAAGTGAGCAGGGGCTCTAGACAAAGGCGGGGTGCCGGTCATTGTCATCAGGGTGAACCTCTGGTGGTTACTGAAAATTATTTGCTCCCACGTGCCATGGTCCCCCCTCCCCCGGCGCTTGCACCTGCTGCCACACCAGCCCCACTCACACCCGCTGCCAGCACCAGAGCCACCGCTCACACCCATAGCCAGTGCTGGAGCCACCGCTCACACCCACTGCTGGCACCCAGCGCCAGTCCTGATAGTTTGGCGCCATCAGCGGGTGCAAGCTGCGGCTGCCGGCCCCGATCTCCCCTGAGGGCTCCTCCACTTCCCCCTGCTCCTGAGGGATGATCGGGGCAGCAGTCACCACTTGCACCCACTGATGGCACCAGTCCCACTAGCATCTGCTGCTGGCACCAGCCCAAATCATTCTGTGCCATCAGCGGGTGCAAGCGGGGCTGGCACCATCGGCATGTGGGAGCAGCGGCAGTGGGCAGAGAGGGGATTGGGAGCACAGAGGATGGGCTGAGACCCACCCCTGTGCCCACCGCAGCCTTGCAGCCCACAGTTCCTTTCAAGGTGCACAAATTCATGCACTGGGCCCCTAGTAAGAATATAAGATTCCTAACTTCTTTTCATCATCTAACAGTGATGTCCTACCTAGGAGGCTTTGAAATTTTCTCTGTTCACAAGGTAAGGTTAAAATGTAAAAACCTTTGTCCATCAATGTGTCTTTTTTTATTTCTACTTTTATTTTTTATTTATCTTTATTGCTGAAAATATTACAGATGTCCTCCTTTTTCCCCTATTTGACCCCCCTCCACCCCTTTGAAATGTGTCTTTTATGTGAGTAGAAACAAATGTTTCTCAAATCAGATTATAAAATCCTTTTCTAAATAAAAAAAATTATCTTGAAGTCCAGTGTCAACACAAATTATTTATGAATCAACATCTCTTTTATAACAGGCTCTCAAAGCTAAAATTTTGACTAAACACAATAGCTGTGAAGTTACAAAGTGTGTCCAAATCATGTGTGCCTCTCTCCAAACCAAAGGAAATGATAAACATAAGTATCCTACAAAGGATATAAACCAGGTCAGAGTGTAAAGTGGGAGAGTAGTTTTGAGAATAGCTTAGGGGAAATCACCCCAAAGTGTGTGTGTGTGTGTGTGTGTGTGTGTGTGTGTGTGTGTGTGTGTGATGGAGGGAGATTTCAGAGTGCTAGTCTGAGAATATAGCATGTTCCTCCATATTGCTCAGCCCAATGACTGAAACTCTAGGCAGGAATAGACTGGCTGACTTACAGGTGGATTCCGGTGAGGGTGGCTAGTGGATATCAGCCTACATCAGCAGTGTTTCTACATTAATAGCATTCCTAGGGCAGAGATACATGATCCTTTCCCTGTGGAATGCTATAGAGGAGCCATAGGAGGTCTTCTAGGAACCAGCCCAATAGGGCCACTTGAAATTCCATGTACAGTATTTTGAAGATAACCACTGGCTTTCTAAGAACTAAGCAAGAAGTCAACAGAAATCATAACAGACATTTTCCTCCTATGTCAATGGTACTAGGATTAAAAGACCTACAAAAAGTCCCCAAAAGGAAGGGGAATTAAAAGCTTTCAACATTTGCCAGGCAGCCCAGTAACAGTAAGGCACTTGTTAAGATACCTGGTCAAGTAAGACCTTAATGTCCCCTGACTGCTTCTCCCACCTTCTCTAATTGACCCCATATCTAAAATCTAAGGGAATCTGGGCTCTATATTACCTAATAATGAGAAGAAAATTTCTGAAGCTTTCTGAGTTTTCACTTAGGCACAGATAAATATTTCCTTACACCATAATAAATTTGAAGGAATAATGAGAGATAAAAATTAAAGTTTTATTTTGAGTATGTCTTGGTTACTTAAGAACCAATTGCACTTAAATATGATATTCATACAAACAGATTCAAATGCTTTCAAAACAGAACTGTAAGACATAAAATTAGAAAAATTGTTCACTCGGAAGGAGTATGAAATTAAATTGCCACTTGTGAATATGGTATTGAGAGCTCTGACAAATGTCCCATCTGGGACTGAAATTTTTATTCTGCCACCACTTGTCTAAACCAGAACTATTGGGAAACTTTGGTTAACATAACATTGTGTCCTCAATTGATGGAAATGCTTTACAGACTTGTGAGTTCATTGTGTTCCTTTCTCATTAGCCCATATGACTAAAAATAATACTTTCTGGTGCCAATTTGATGGTAATTATAAACTTGAGTGCTGAAATGGCATGGCAGTACTTGATTAGGAGGTGGAGGTGGACGTGGAGGGGGTGGTGGTTGTGTGTGTGAATTATACATATACATTATGTTCTCTTCAAAAATGAAAAAACATTTTATTTTTTAATTTCAATTAATATTATGTCTTTTTAAATATATATTTATTGATTTCAGAGAGGAAGGAAGAGGGAGAGAGAGATAGAAACATCAATGATGAGAGAAAATCATTGATGATAGAGAATCATTGATCGGCTGCCTCCTGCACACCCCCTACTAGGATTGAGCCTGCAACCTGGGCATGTGCTCTTGACCGGTATTGAACCCGGGACCCTTCAGTTGGCAGGCTGATGCTCTATCCACTGAGCCAAACTGACTAGGGTGAAAATACACATTTGAAAACATTCTTATATAAAAGACCAGAGTTAAGAAATAGTAGACCTGACTTTTGATCCCAGATTCTTCCAAAAAATCTGATTTTTCAGTTCTGAGATAGAAGAAGAAAAAGGCTTCATTCCTGTCTTTCCTGGTACCCAAATAAACTTAATAGCCCAGGAAAATCAATGATAGAAAAATATCTTGAGATTTCATTTTTCCTTCAAATGTTCACATACTCAAAAAATGATGCTCAAGGAGGAAGATAAAGCTCCTTCTCTCCCATATGAACAAAATCTCCACTTTCCTTTCTTCTTTTCTCTCTCTTCATCATGCATTGCTCTCTGTCCTCCCTTCCCCGCTGTACCCTTCCTCTGCATATTCCTGCTGCCAAACTCTCTTACTGTCTCTTTCTCTCCTTTGTGAAGAGCGGTGTGAAGACCCCAAAGAGCAACTGACTGGCTGGTATTGCCTATCTCATCCAAATATAACATTCCTCCCTTGCTCACCACTCACAAAATTAATTTTGAGAGATTTTCCAGGGACATTCTAGGTTCTCACTGATGTTTCTAGCTTTCATTGGAGTTAGAGGGTTCACCAATGTAGATACCCCCAGGGAAGTAGGCTCAGGCACAGATTTCCAGAGCAGCATTTTCTCAGACATGTTCTCTAATCTTCAGGTTGTCAAGACAGAAATCTTGGCTCTGCAAGTGTCCAGACATTCAGTAGGACAAGAATGAAACCTATAAAAAAATGGTGCATACACACACAGACTTACTCTGTCATTAGTCAGTACTTTTCTTTCTGAAGAAAAATTTGTATACGAAGCCAAATTACCTACTGAGTATGGTCAGATGTTGATAGAATTCAAGTACGGATCAGCATAGATTGTTCAAAATAATTATGGACTTTAAGTAGTAATCATATTCTAATGCAATCTTCTCAGATTTCTTAATTGTTTATTTCCCAACAAGAAAATTTTGCCTCGCCCTAACCAGTTTGGCCCAGTGGATAGAGCATTGGCCTGTGGACTGAAGGGCATGTACTTTGGTTGTGGGCACATCCCCAGTGGGGAGTGTGCAGGAAGCAGCTGATTGATGTTTCTCTCTCATCGATGTTTCTCTCTCATCGATGTTTCTAACTCTCTGTCCCTCTCCCTTCCTTTCTGTAAAAAATCAATAAAATATATATATTTTTTAAAAAAATATTTTGCCTTTCCTATCCATGAAACAAAACTAAGCTGTTAAGGCAGTATACATTAGAATCCCCATATATCATTTATCAACTGGAGTCATCCTTTGCTACACCATAATTTTTTCATGGCGTTTTTCACTTCTGCACTCCTCAATGTATAGATCAGAGGGTTGAGCAAGGGTGTCCCAATTGTATAAAACACAGCCACCATCTTGTCTATTGGAAATGTGGTCAGTGGGCGTGTGTATATGAATATACATGGGCCAAAAAATATGACAACCACAATAAAGTGGGAGGTGCATGTGGAAAGGGCTTTTTGCCTACCTTCTGCGCTGTGGTTTCTCAGAGAGTACAAGATGACACCATAGGAGATAAGCAGGATTATAAAACTCACCATGCAAATGGCCCCACTGTTAGAAACAACTAGCAAATTTATCACATAAGTGTCCATGCAGGCAAGTTTCAACAAGGGCTGCAAGTCACAGAAATAGTGGTCAATCACATTAGGGCCACAGAAAGGCAATTGCAAAGCTAGTACTATCTGTGCTGAAGAGTGGATACAAGATCCCACCCAAGCCAGAATCACCAGCACACCACAGACTCGCTGGCTCATGGTGGTTGTGTACCGCAGAGGCTTACAAATGGCGACATAGCGATCAAAGGCCATGAGGAGGAGCACAAAGATCTCCATGCAGCCAAAGAAATGGGCTGCAAAGACCTGAGTCATGCACTCATTGTAGGAGATGGTCTTCTTCTGAGAAAGGGCGTTCACAATCAATCTGGGGGCTGTGGTTGTGGAGAAGCAGGCATCAGCAAAGGACAGATAGAACAGGAAGAAGTACATGGGACTGTCAAGGGTCCTGCTTGTTTTAATAGTCACTACAATGAGAAAGTTCCCCATCAGTGTCGCAAGGTAAAGAATCAGGAAGACCCCAAATATTGCTTTCTGCTTTCCTGCATCCTGTGTCAACCCAAACAAAATGAACTCAATCACACTATTATTCATCACCATACTAGTAGCTGAAGAAGGTAAGGTGCAGTTGACGCAGGTTTAATCTGCAGAGAGAAGAAAAGACATTGTCATGTTGAGAAGATTAGTGAGCTGAACTCAATTCCTTGTTTCTGCTCCATCCTGTTACCTCCAACTGCCTTTAATCCCCCATGAATCTTTGTAAATCTGTGATGTCCAGGCCTCTCCCAGATCTACCTGTTGTTCAGAAACTTATCACATTGGACCAAAGTGTCTGCATTTGGGGAATAAAACAAATAAATGTCCTTTAAAGAGTTTGATTCCTACCAAGACTGAGAACTGCACAATTTGTACTTTCCTTGGGCAAGTGACTTACCCTCTTTGAAATTCAGCCTTCCTGTGAAAAAGGAGAGGGCAAATATTTGCCCTGCCTTATTCCAAGTTTTCCTAAAATTTGGAATATGCATATGTAACCCATACATACGCATACACGTACACATGCTTATTTCATGAGCTTTGAAATCTGATCAACACTATTCCAATATAATTATTGTTCAGTTCTCTCATTTTTGTGTCCATTATCCCAGAACTCTTCGGGACACTGGTGAAATGTTTTATTTTAACAGTCTTTTACCGATGCCTCTTGTGTAGAAGATGCCAGCTTTACCAATTGTCTTGATATAACAAATGTCTGGACAATTCTTTGAAGTGGCATAACTTGGGAAACTTTTTTTCCTGATTTTTCTTTTCTTCTGTTAATCCTCACCCCAGGATATTTTTCCATTGATTTTTAGAGAGAGTGGAAGGGAGGAGGAGAGATACAGAGAGAAAAATATCAATGTGAGAGTGACACACATCCTGACTAGGGCCAGGGATCGAGCCTGTAACCTAGGTAGCAACCTAAGCACGTGCCCTTGACCAGAATAGAACCCGGGACCCTTTAGTCCACAGGCCAGAGCTCTATCCACTGAGCCAAACCAGCTAGGGCGGGGAACTACTCTTTATTTACTTTACTCTTGAACTTATCCCATTAGAATATTGAGCCTCTCTGCTGATGAATTTGACCTGACATAAAATTTCTAATATGCCTATAATCTAAGTAGTGTTTTTACTTGTATATATTACTCTTTACTGTGAATTCCCTTTGATAAAGAGTCCAGCCCTAGCTGATTTGGCTCAGTGGGTAGAGCTTCAGTCTGCAGACCAAAAGGTTCTGGTTCAATTCCCATCAAGAGCACATACCTCAGTTGCAGGCTCCTCTCTGGCCTGGGCCCTAGTCAGAAGGCATGTAGGAGGCAACCAATCAATGTGTTTCTCTCACACCAATACTTCTCTCTGTCTTCCCCTCTCTCTTCTACTCTCTCTAAAAATGAATGGAAAAATATCCGTGGGCAAGGACTAGAATAAGAAAGAAGATGATTCCATAATCCCAATAAACAATTTTATGATGGTTTTATATCAAGCCCTTATTCATCACATATATAGTTTATATGATTAAAAACATCATATAATATTTTGTGTTTTCATGTTGGCTTAGAATTGTTTTAATATTTCTTACCATGCTATTATATTTTCCACAGTTAATTGTCAATTTAATTATGTTAAAATATATACATTTGTCCATTTAGATACTTATTTTGCTTCCAGTTGTCACTCATAAATAACAATTTTATAAACAACTTTAGAATAATTTCCCAAGTATGATATTGCTGCCCCAAATGCTAGAGATTATCATTGCTATTGATAAGAATTAAATTTTTCAGTATCTTATACCCTTTTATTAACTATATTTTTACTATAGAATAAACCATGATGATGATAAAATATTTAAAGAAGAATATAAAAAGAAAATATTAAAATCTCTCCCAAAATTATTTGAAACTATAATCTTGGTCTCCAAAAATAACTCCTTTTGGTTTTTTGTATCTCTTTCAGAAATTTTCTATAAAGTTATTTGCATGTGTTTATTTATATGTCCTTTTTTTATGGAAGTATGGCCAATATTTGATTTTGATTATTTTATAGAAAAGCTAGTGGTGCACAAGCAAAAAAGAAAAACAACAACAACAGAACAAAAAAAACAAAAGCAGGTTATCTCATATCTTGACATTATCTTATTATCTGACTGACTTGGTTAATAGGCATTTTTATTATATTTATATAAATTTTTATTAGCAGACATATTTAATATTTTAATCTTTTTTCCTTTGAAGAATGTTTTACCTTTTGTCAGCTCACTTTTTGTGATCTTGATTACCTGGTAAAGATATTAATCTAGAAAAATCACTTATTTCTTGGCCTGCGGGCATCCCAAAAATGATGGCACAGTGGCTCTGACTTGTCACCTCTTTTCTTAAAGAAGTATCAGAGTGCTCGCTCCCAATTAGTTTCAGAGGGGCACAGCAAGATTATACATCCCCCTCAATAGGGTCCTCTGCTGTCATCATCAGTGCTGTTAAGACTTCATATTTTAGAGCAGTTTTAGGTTCACAGCAAAATTGTGAGACAGCTACAGAGATTACCCATATGGTCCCTGCCTCCACACACACATGCCTCCAAGCTCACACCACTATCAACATCCCCACCAGAGTGCTGCATCTGCTATAATTGATGGATCTACAATGACACATCACAATCACCCAAAATCCATAGTTTATCTTGGGACTCACCAGGGTGGTGTACATTCTGATCTGGACAAATGTGTAATGATATGGGTCCATCATTATAAAAACCTACAGGGTATTTTTCACTGTCCTAAAAACAGAGTCATTTTTATATTCACAGAACATAGAACATAATTCCTTTCACACAATACCTAATACTGGTACTTGATAAATTCTAAATAAAATGTATCACACAAATTAAAAGAAGGAAATAACACTGAGTGAGCTTTCTATGTGAGTTTTCAATGTTAGATTTATTAGCTCATCCATACCAGACAGTCAGACCGATATTTCATAAACATCAGTATTACAAATGGCCAATCCTAGAATTCTTTAAGCAAATCCTCACATGGGTCCTCTCTCTTTCTAAACAGAGAGAAAAGACACAGTTTCAGATATGCCCTCTTCTCCTTACTCTTTTTGTCCTGTCCTCCTTCTTACCTCCAAGTCACCTCTTGAAAATAAAAGGCTTTAAAAATATAATGCATCATGAATGTAATAAAATGGTTACTATGATTTTCAAATGCAGTGGCTGAAATACTGACCATGGCTTTCAGAGCCCTCTAACTCTTGCCATCTCTTGCTTCCCACTTTTTCCCCCAGTATTTCTCCTTATGCATGTTTCAGCCAAGCCTGACACTACCCAGATCATCTGTTCTCTGAATTTTCTATTTCCCACAGTGGCTAGCAGACCTTACTCAGATATAACCTCCCTTTCCATAGCTACCTTTATACAGAGTGCCTAGCTAAAATGCCATCTTCTCAGCAAAACATTTCCTGGTTTTACCAGTTGAATCACTTTCTTGCTAATGGCCACCCAATGTTAGTGTGTGTGTGTGTGTGTGTGTGTGTGTGTGTGTGTTGAATCATGTGATCCTAATTGTAGCCCTTCTCTCACTTTTGCTTTAATGTCTTTTGTTCATTTGATTTTACAATATCCCATAAGGCAAGTTCATGTTGTCCTATTTTGTGAACTTTGGGCTAAGCTGGGAGGCAGAAGTTAGCAGACAGCAGTCAGAAAGGAGCCAGGTTCAGAACTCAAGCTTTTGTGTTCCATGGCAATTCCTTGACAACCTGCAAACTTCAGGAAGGGGCAAAGAAATCAGCATTTTCTATGTAAATGTGAAAACTGATAGTGAGGAGGGGATAGAGAGCTAAGAGAATGATGGCAGGAATCAAAGCCAAAAGGGGGAAATGTGCATGTGGGGAAACGAAGGAGGAAGGGGGAATTAAGGGCTGAGACAGAAGAAAGAAAACCCACAGTGCAAAGCGAGCATAAACCCATGTTAAAGATAAAGAGTAATTTGCCCTAGGATTTCACTAGACAATTTTGCTTTGCTCTCTCCCACTCCTCATATTACCCCTTTCTCCAACCCCAGAAAGAGGATGTGATTTTGGGCTGTAAGTGGGGTGACAGTGGGTCCAACATTATTATCATTAATATTAGAACAATTGACATCATAGTATTATAGAATCAGAGTAACGATCAGTATCAATGCATACTGATTGCCTATTATCAGTATGCACCTCTATGATTTTCCTGTCCCTACGCTTTGCAAGTCAGAAATCTGCAGGTATAAGATACTACACCTCTACTCCCTTCGATGTACCCCGTTTGCAGTAAGAATCGGGCCTAAGACAGTGCTGCCTCAAGCAGAAGCCAGTGAAAGTTGGGGAGCCCTGGTGTGTCCGAATCTCCTCATCACCCTCAGGAACATATTCCTGGAACTCCCCGTTTTCCAAGAGACAGAACTGCATGATGGCAACTGCCCTAAAACCCAGTCCTGAGTGGGAGGCAAGAAAAGGGAAATGGTGCAGTGCGGCTTGAAGACTCACCTTTAAAAAAAGAGGTGATATCCAACAGAGAGCTCATAGTTTTCACTCTTCCAGTTCTGATCTATTTTACATGCGTTTGCAACATGCAAATTGTACTTCAAATGGATCTGCCTGGCTTTCTGTTGCAGGATCTATGGGGAGGGGACATAGTCCATGGATGGTCAGCTCTTCCTAGAAAATGTGAACTAGACTCTCCAAAAGGGCCTGGAACACCCGCAGAGAGTTTCTTACTTCTACTCTTAGAACTTCCGAGAATAAAAAGGAAATATTCCCACTACTCTGTGGTAGAAACTTCTCTAAAGCCAGGTCTAGGACTCCAAAACATTCCCCTGCAGAGCACATGAATTAAAGAATTCTTCTTCCTTCATGAGATATTTATAGGTATTTCATCAAAGTTCACAAAACAAGCCTCTGGAGAGATGAGGACTCCACCCTTCCCACCCAAACTTGACGGATGGCTCAGTGAGTTAATCAGCTCAATTAATCCTGGATCACAGCAAACCATGGGGCCAGTTCACCCCAAACAAGGCTGTCAGTGGACAGATCCTGTCCTCAGAGCTCCCCTCCCCTCCTACTCTGCCCTAAGGGACTCTTCCCATTTCAGTTATCAAATGCTCCACCCATGCACCTGCTCTAAGGAAAAACCATGCTTTCTAAGTCACATTGAGGCATAGACTACTAAAAGTTACCAAAGGCTCTGTCCTTCAAGTCAAATTTTTTCTAATGGCAGACAAAGCTCTGAGCCCAGGAGAAGGTTCAAACAGATAGGATGTAATTGCATTCTGGCTCCATCATTTGTTTCTTGACTGTAGTCAAGTTTCTTCTCCAAGTTTCCTATTCTAGAAAATGTTATCATTAAAAATAATAATTATGACAAGTCATAATGATATTCATAAAATATAATATAAATAATATAAATAATTATAATGAAAACTATTCATCAAAAGTTCTATCATTTCTAAAATAATGTGAAGTAAGTAAATCAGTTGGTAAAGGAAGGAAGAAGAAAGAGAAAATGAAAAAAACTTTTTTACATATTTTTATTTATAAATTGATTTCTTAAGTATAATTTATATACAATAGATACACTATTTTAAAAGAATAGGAAATGAGTTTAGACAAATGTATACACATGTATAACTGTCACCACATGGTAGGAGTTTATCGATTTCATTCTTCTATTCACAGAAGCAGATTTTAGCTTTTTGTGTTCTCTTAATATTTATATATTTGTTTGTCTTCTGCTCTTTATTATTTGGTTTTATTTTTATTTTTTAATAGTCAATGTTTTTATTTAGCACAATGCTAGTAGTTGCCATCTTTCCTGTTTTCTGTTTTCTTAATTAAATTTATGGAGGTGACATTGGTTAATAATGTTATATAGGTTTCTTTTTTTATAGACACAGAATTTATTTTTTAACCAAATAAGTGGCATAGTGAATTTTTATTTTTTATTTTTTATTAAATATATTGGGGTGACATTGGTCAATGTGATCATATAGGTTTTAGGTGTGGGGTTCTCTGAATAAGATTATATAGGTTTCAAGTGTACATTTCTATGACACATCGTCTGTACATCACATTGTGTGCCCATCAATCAAAGCCAAATCATCTGTCACCATATATTTGACCTCCTTTACCCTTTACAACCCCTGACCCCCTACCCTCTACTCTGGTAGCCACTATACTGTTGTTTGTGTCTATGAGTTTCAGTTTTATATCCCCCATGTGAGTGAAATCATATGGTTCTTAACTTTTTCTATCTTATTTCACAGCATGTTATTCCCAAGGTCCATCCATGTAAATGGCAGTATTTCATCTTTTCATTTGGTTTTATTATACAGTTCCTTCTGAGAATATGAAGGCAGTCTGTTCCAAGTCTCCCAGCTTCTGGTGGTATGCTGGAGTTCCTTGGCTTATAGATTCATCACCCCAATTTCCACCTTCATCTTCAAGTGGCATTTCCCTTGTGTGCATCTGTCTCTGTGTCCGAATTTCCCCATTTATAAAGACACCTTTCATATTTGATTAGGGCTCATCCCAATGACCTTATCTTAAATTGATGGTCACATTCACAGACATTGGGAGTTGGACTTCAACATCGTTTGTGGGGATGCAATTCAATCCATAGCAAAAAGTGCTCTTCAAAAATTCATAATTTCCCAATTCCACACTCCAGAAGTAACTGTTAGTCCCTTACATATTCTTCCAGATTTTCCTATGTAAAAAACTGGATCATTTTCCATCATTTCTAAAATTACAGCAATATAGCACAGATTCCTAATAAAACTCTAAATTGAAGCATAATATAATTTACTTAGATAATAAATTTAAAGTTAGGGTGTACTTTTATTACTAATTTAGCACAATATTTTTTTTATATTTTTACTTCTTACACATCATCTGTTTGAATTATGTGTGATGAACTAGAGATGTTATAATAATTACAAGCTCTGATTGGCAGTTATAATTATCTATGATGACTATAAAATGAATAATGGAGTAATTATTACTTAATTTCAATAGTTTAAGGTCCTAATAAAAGACAAACAACAAAAGGAGGGAGCTTTTTGCTATGAAGACAGGAAGAGTGAGCAAAATATCATAAGAGGAGAAACATATATCAGTTCAGGGAAACATGGAGATGATCTCCATAAAAATTACACTATTATTAGATCAAAAAGTTGTAAGAGGTAAAATTATGGACAGATATTGGGCAATCATGAAAGCCAGGTCATGCAATTTTATTTTGTTTTATTTTGCATAAGCAAAGAGAAGATTTGGGAACATGAAAAAACAGGAAAGCAGGTCTTGACAAAATGTATGTATTGGGTCAGACCAACACCACCTCAGAGTTTTATCATTGAATTCAATCATTATTTCCTAACACTCTTGCACTATCCTAACTCTCTCATCTGAGTGACATCCCAGTAATAGAGAATTCTGTTTTCCCTTCTTTAATTCTTACTTTTACCTGCTGAAATCTAAAACAGTCCAAATATATTTGATACTAAAAAAACTTCCTTTTTTTCCAGATAGACATCTTCCTCTATTTCCTATTCACCTATATTACTGTTACTAAATATATATTTAATTGAATAATACAATCCTAGATTATATATTATTCTTATATAATCTTATTCAAACAATTTTCACTTTCGTTATTTTATTTGACCTGCACATTACTTTGCAAGGTAAGTATGCCTTGTTCTTTCAATGTACAAAGTTTGACCTGTTATACAGAAAGTTTTCTAAGCACTCTAAAATTAGAGTGGGGTGCTACTAGATAGCCTCTCTCTCTAGCATTCACCACTCATGTCACATAAAACATCAAGCCCTGACCACACAGATTGCACCCTAGAAAAGAGAAACCCTGAGCCCTCCTAGAAGGATGCCAATGGATGCCTACATTTTCTGTTCTGACTCCAAAATCAATACTGTAAACTGCATAGTGAGCCAAATATCAAAGTAGAAAATAGATACCTACATGATTAATAGAAAGAAGAGGAAAGAGAAGAAAATGACACTGAAGTTAGAGCAGGGGAGAGGAGAGTGAGAGTGAGCAGACCCAAGGAAAGAAGAGTCAGGGGGTAGAATACAGAAAGACAGAGAGAGGGGAGAAAATATATATAGGAGGATAGTTTGATCCAAGATTTCATCACAGAATTCAACTTCTTTCTCCATGACCCACTGTAATATCACTAACCCAAAACCAAATATGGGGTAGAACAAGGGTTCCCAAGGATCTTGAAAAACCCAGCTGTGGAATAAGTGCTGCTTTATCTTATATTCTGTCCAGATTCTCTTCAAGTGAAGGGGCTTCCCCCAAGACAGAAAATTCTGCCAAGCTGGCCTCAATGCCATGCACGGTTTATTGGCCCCTCTGTGAGCAGAGATGCTTTTGAGAGTGTTGAGGCCAGGAAAGACTTAGGGACCCTGGACCACTCTGATCATTCATTGCAGGAAACACTCTCAGCAGCTCCATCCCACCTGCAAGTCACACTGAGTGTAGATGCCATCAGATCAGTCTTATCTTTCATTGCAAACCACCATCATTCTAGTCCACACTTTCCCCATGGCATTTTTCACTTCCTTATTTCTGAAGGTATAAATCAGAGGATTGAGCAAGGGCGTTAGGATGGTGTAAAAAATTGCCACCATTTTGTCAAAGGAGAAAGCAGATGGGGGTCGGGCATACACAAATATGCATGGGACAAAGAACAAAACCACAACAGCAATGTGAGATCCGCAGGTGGAGAGAGCTTTCCACTGCCCTTCAGCACTGTGGGTTCTCAGAGAGAAGAAGATGACACCATAGGATATAAGCAACAAAGAGAAGATGATGACACAGATAAACCCACTGTTGGCCACCACCAAAAGGCCAAAAACGTGAGTGTCAGTGCAGGCCAGCTCAAGTAATGGGTACAAGTCACACATGAAATGATCGATAACGTTGGGGCCACAGAAGGGCAGCTGGAAAGTAAAGAGAATTTGTATCGTGGAATGCAGGAAGCCCCCCGTCCAGGCCACCCCCACCAGAATGCTGCACAGCCTCCAGGTCATTATGGAAGAGTAATGCAAGGGCTTGCAGATGGCCACATAGCGGTCATAGGCCATGACTATGAGGACAATCACCTCCACCCCAGCAAAGAAGTGTTCAGCAAAGAGCTGGGTCATGCAGCCTTCAAAGGAGATGGTCTTTCTCTCATAGAGAGAGTCCACGATCATCTTTGGGGCAATGACGGTGGAGAAGCAGGCATCCAGGAAAGACAGGAAAGCCAAGAAGAAGTACATGGGGGAGCCCAGGAGTGCTGGGCTGCTGCTGATGGTCACCACAATTAGCAGGTTGCCCCCAACAGTTGCAATGTAGCCGAACAAAAATATAACAAATACCATTTTCTGAACATTGGGATTCTGTGAAAGCCCCAGGAGGACGAACTCAGTTACAAAGCTTTGGTTTTGCATGATTTCCAAGGAAAAGCGAAATGCAACCAGATAAAATCTGCAATTATGAGAACAAGTTCACCTGGGACCAGTTTATGATACCATCATAGCACAGTCATCAAGTTGGTGCATCTATATGAAAAGCTGATCATATGCTTCTGTCATAATTGAGAACACAAAATTAGAAATTTGTTAAAGGTGGTAGTGGGAGGTCAGACAGAATTCAGCAGGAGATAAACTATTAAATACTTCAAAATGGATACAACTTTAATATAGGAGAAGGGAGGTATTCACATATGGTAGGGATGAAACACCGTTTTTATCTCAACTGCCAGCTCTGATCATTTAGTAGTGGTTTCCCAGAGGGAATTATTGAGGAAAATTCTGAAGCTGCATCCAAATTCTAAGGACAGAGAACTGTCACTTATTGGTCATCGGTGTGGAAAGCAAGCAGGGATGATTTGCATGCCACCCCTGATCAGGAAACTACTTTATCTACAAAGAGAAGAAGAAATAACCCCCAGTTTATGTGGCACTTGAAAAATCATAACTACGTTTCCAATTATTTTTTTATTTTTTTTCATTGTTGAGAGTATTACAGATGTCTTGGGCCTTTAAGATGAATTAGTTCATTCCCTAGAAAAAATAGAAAGATCTGTGTAAAAGTGCCTACTCTATACTTACACGTAACAAGTAAGCATGTATTGAGTTGTGTTCTTTATTCATCATTTAAAATAAGAACAGATGTTTATGATAAATAATAATACTTACTTAAGATTATTGTCATGGTGACTAAGTTAAATAATGCAAAGAAATCAACTATTTAGGAAATAGTCCATGTTATATCTTATTACCACTATTTTACTGGTAGGCAATTCACACTTAAAGAGAAAAGGTCAAATAAATTACAGATGCTGGATCTGGAATTTAAACAGAATCTCTAGCTCCAACACTTAAGTATTCCTAATGGATCAACAGAGAAAGGAGCAGTGAGTTTTCTTTTTAGCAAGAACCTAAGAGCAGGGCTGCCCTTTCTACTGTCTCCATCCACCCGTAAAAAATCAAAGCCTTCTGATTCCTTTGTTCATGTTTGAATGAGAACTCTTGATAAAGGACACAGAGTACATGATATAGATTCAGAAAGTAATGGTCCAATTACTACAGATACAAACTGGCAACAACCACATAGGTAAATAGGAATAGTATGTTGAATACAGCTATAGAGTCTTGAGACTTTTTAATTATTTACTAAATAAATACTGTGTGGCCCAATCTGATCAAGTACAATTTGCCATTTATATGACTTTATTGTAAGGATGTTCATCTATAACCTACCTGTTCATCTCACAGGATTATGATGAGAGTCAAATTGGGAAAATGTAACAGTTGCTTATAATAAATGCCCTCACCAATTGTAGTCACTATTCTCTCACTTAGCAAACCAGCCACCTTATTCAGCGAAAGAGTCATCCAGATAATTACTCCAACTTTTGACTTTGTTTTTCATAGCCAAACAACAGTTTCCAAGAATGACTGTGTCCTCACCTGTACATATGACAGAAATTTGTCAAATGTGTGTGTACATATAATCTGTTAAACAGATGAGTAAAATAATAATGTTTACTGTGAGAATTAAAAATAATCTGATTTTGGTGAAATCCACTTAGAGCTAACAAAAACAATTTACAATAAATATACAATTGTGTATGCTAATCTGCATCTTTATACTTACTTTTAAATGACCATCTCCATTATACTCCCAGTATACTAGACATTCTTAAACAGAGCCTGCACTATGAACACCATATTCAGCTACAAGTTGTCACCAAGAAAACAAGGGTATAAAGCAAACCTATAAGGTCATTGGATCAGCCAACAACCATTTATTAAAAAGTAAAGAATATCAATATATGACCCAGCAGTTATCAGCTTATCTTAGAGTCAAAGCCGGAGAGACAATGAAATAGAATGAGTAAGAACACCAGCTCCAATAAACAAAACAGAAACACTCTTAGATATAGAGAATGAACTGAGAGTTGCCAGATAGGAGGGGAGCTGGGGACTGAGTGGAAAGGGTGAAGGGATTAAGAAGTACAAATTGGCAGTTATACAATAGTCATGGGGATGTAAAGTATAGCATAGGGAATACAGTCAATAATCTACACTAATAAAAGAGAAAAATGGTAATTGGCGTACGACGATACCCTTTTCATTGGCTAATCAGGGCTATATGCAAATTAACTGCCAACTATGATTGGCAGTTAACTGCCAACTAAGATTTGCAGTTAACTGCCAACTAAGATTGGCAGTTAACTGCCAACAAGATGGCGGTTAATTTACATATGTAGGCACAATGCAGGGAGGCGAAAGGGAAAGCAGGAAGAAGCCCCCTGCCACTGACAGCGATCAGAAACCCAGGGGGGAGCTAAGAGCTGGGGGGCAGGGCAAAGGCGGCCCTGGGCCGCCTTTGCCCTGCCCCCCAGCCATGATCGGAGAATCAGGCGCCTTTGCCGCCCTGGCCAGTAATAGCAGGAAGTAGGGGTGGAGCCAGCGATGGGAGCTGGGCACGGTCGAAGCTGGCAGTCCCGGGAGCTAAGGGTCCCTTGCCTGGGCCTAAAGCGGAGCCCAGGATCGCGGGCCTAGGCCAGAGGCATTAGGCCTGGGCAGGGGCAGAGCCTGCAACTGCAGGGAGCTGGGGGTCCCCTGCCCAGGCCTGACACCTCTGCCAGAGGCCTCAGGCCTGGTCAAGGGGCCGATCCGGTGATTGGTGATTGGAGGGTGATGAGGGTCAACTCCTCTGGCCGAGGCATCAGGCCTGGGCGGGGGGCTGAGCCGGGGATTGGGGGGATATGATGGTCCCCTTGCCCAGGCCTGAAGCCTGGGTCAGAGGCATCAGGCTTGGGCGGGGGGTGGAGCAAACGATCAGAGGGAGATGGGGGTCCCCTGCCCAGGCATGATTCCTGGGCCAGAGGCCTCAGGCCTGGGCAGGGGCCAGAGCCAGTGATCGGGGGGAGATGGGGGTCCCCTGTCCAAGACTGACACCTCTGGCGGAGGCGTCAGGCCTGGGCAAGGGGCTGATCAGGTGATCGGAGGGTGATGGGGGTCTATGCCTCTGGCTGAGGCATCAGGCCTGGGCAAGGGGCAGAGCCAGCAATCGGAGGGGCCTGGGGGTCCCCTGCCCAGGCCTGATGCCTGGGCCAGAGGCATCAGGCCTGGGCTGGGGGCAGAACCAGTGATGGGGGGAAATGAGGGTCCCCTGCCCAGGCCTGACACCTCTGTCAGAGACGTCAGGCCTGGGCAAGGGGCCAATCCTGCGATTGGAGGGTGATGGGGGTCAACGCCTGAGGGCTCCCAGTATGTGAGAGGGGGCAGGCTGGGCTGAGGGACACTCCCCCACACACACACCCAGTGCACGAATTTCGTGCACCAGGCCCCTAGTGTTGTAATAATATCCTAGCTGGATGGATAGAGCATTGGCCCGAGAACTGAAGGGTCCCGAGTTCAATTCTAGTCAAGGGCAGGTGACTCAGTTGCAGGTTTGATCCTTCACCTGCAAGGCAACCAATCGATGTGTCTCTCTCACATTGATGCTTCTCTCTCTCTGGCTCTCCCTCTCCTTCCCACTCTCTCTTAAAAAAAAAGGCAAAGAAACCTCAAAGGCTATAACAAGATCATGTCAAAATAATAAAAAAAATAATAATAATGTTGTAATAACTATGTATGGTGCCAGCTGGGGGATCACTTCATAAGTTATATCAATGTCTAACCACTGTGCCCTAGCTGGTTGGCTCAGTGGATACAGTGTCAGTCTGCAGACTGAAGGGTCCCAGATTCGATTATCCCTAGTAGGAGGCATGCCGGAAGCAGCCAGTCAATGATTCTCTCTCATCATTGATGTTTCTCTCTCTCTCTCCCTCTCCCTTTCTCTCTTACATCAATAAAAAATATATTTTTAAAAATAATTAAGAAATATATAACCACTATGTAGTACAAAACTAAAATAATATTGAATGTCAATTGTGATCAAAATTTTTTTTTAATTTCAAAACTAAAAAAAGAACATCAGTTCCAGATTAGTACAGACATAGGTTCAAATCCAGGCTCTTCTACTTAGTTATATTGGGATGGAAATGTTACTTAAACTTCTCAAAGACTCTAATTCTACTTCTGTAACTGGGTAAAATAAAGATGCAAGGGTTCCTATGAGAATCAGATAAGGCAATACACATAAAAACCATTGATGCAGCCCTAACCGGTTTGGCTCAGTGGATAGAGCATCGGCCTGCGGACTGAAGGGTCCAGGTTCGATTCCGGTCAAGGACATGTACCTGGGTTGCGGGCACATCCCCAGTAAGAGGTGTGCAGGAGGCAGCTGATCGATGTTTCTCTCTCATTGATGTTTCTAACTCTCTATTCCTCTCCCTTCCTCTCTATAAAAAATCAATAAAATATATTTTTTAAAAAAAAAAACCATTGATGCAATTAGAAGCACAAGAGAAAATTCACAATAGTGAGAACAAGCCCCTAAAGACATTGACACAGACCAGAAACGACAATTGATATTTCCTCCTAATTCCTGCTTCACCATGACCAAGGCTGATAAGTATTTTTAACTCATCCTCTTATTTACAAGTATAAAATATTTTTGGTAACAGTGTAGATGTGGTATTGTTTCAGTGTGCAACACTTTTAAATGTCTTTAATAACCCATGAATAAATTATTGTGGCCCTCAGACCCAATTTTTCTCAGGTAGCTTCACTGAACAAAGAAAACCAAATAGGGTGAGGAAGTAGAGAGGAAGACCAAGGCTCTATATTAATCTAATAATTAATTCATAGGCTCCCCACTTCCCTTATCTGGGGAGTTTCTAAGAGTAATACCCATTTAGAATTAAAACATTTCTTAGATATGAACAAATCAACCCCCTCATTTTTCAGATAAAAGGGATTTCCAAAGTTTGTGTTAAAACTTTGACAAAAGAGTCCTAGACCATTTGTCTCACTGGATAGAGCATGGGTCTGTGGACCAAAGGGTCCCAGATTTGATTCCGGTCAAGGGCATGTATCTGGTCGAATATCTCACATCGATATTTCTCTCTGTCTTTCCCTCCCTCTTTCACTCTCTCTAAAAATCAAAAAAATATCCTTGGGTGAGGATTAAAAAATAATAATAATAAACTTTGACAAAAAAGAATACAATGTCCTCATAGTTTATGATAAAAAGATTCATGATTTTAAGTAATTTAAAAGGTAACTGTCCTAAATGTAATGTGCTGCCTGGACTGAACCCTAGAACAGAAAAGAGACAGTAGTAGAAAAATTATGACATGTAAATAAATATGCTGTTTCATGAAGAGTAATATATCAATATTCATTCATTGTTTTGACAAATATAGTAATGGAAAATGTATCATTAGGGGAAAACTAAGTGAGGAGTGTACAGGAACTCTCTTTACTATCTTGGAAACTTTCCTATTAATCTAAAATTTTGCCAAAATAAAATTTTAATTGAAAATAATACAACAATTCTTTGTTTCTGCTATTGAAAAACTAGCAATTACAGCCTCATCGTTTCCTAGTGTCATTGGAGAAGCCACTGAGCCTCAGCACCCTTTCCCATTGAACAGCCCATGTTCAAGCTGCCTGGCCCACAGAGTCACATCAAACAATTACGAGTGTGCTTTCCAACATATAATTCAAAAGGACGATGTGAAATATTAATAGTAGCATTATTTTTAAACAGTGTCTACACATACACAAAGAACTGGAAACTTGAATCCATAATAAGGATAAAATGTTTTAAAATCATGCTTTTTAAAATTATATTACTTCTAAAATTGCAATTAAACTATTTCATGTAATCCTTTTGGAAATATTTTAGCAGATATTTTCAGGATTGGAAACATATCTCTACTCCTTTTTCTAGAACCCAGCACTAAAAAATTATTCTAAAGGTGAAATGAGGTATTGTCATTTCATAATGGAAGATGATGCACATATTTTATGATAGTAAAAATTTAGAAATATCTACCACGTTCAATAATAGGAAGATGTTTATGTAAATCAGACTACTACAAATTAAGATGCTGTGAATAAAGTACTATAAATAATAGGACATAGTTGGTAAAACACATTTATAATATATTAAATGAGAAAAAATTATAATAATGCTGCTTATTTGCAAAACATTTTAATACAATTTTAAAATCTAGAAAAGAATATATGAAAATAGAGTTATTTTCAATATGTATCTTGATATGATTATGAGTCAACATTAAAAATCAAGGTTAGAACCCACACCACCATATTTTCCTTTATTAAAACAGGTTTTTTTTAAAGGGATATGGGCTTGGAGGATAATTTTATTATCTCCAGTATAACTAATTTTCATAGGTGTAACCAACAAGCTAACATAAACTTTTATACTAAAAATTGTAAATTAATGTAAATCTTTCATAAATAGCCGTATCATTGGCCCAGCCCTTGCCATCCCTTTATACACACTTTGATATCAATTTGAAATTCATATACTTTTAGGGTTAGACTCCACTCTTCAGGTCTAGGCTCAGACCTTTGGGACGAGGCCCAGCATTTCGGGGCGAGGCTGGGCCCTTCAGAACCAGGTCAGCCCTTCGGGACTGGGCTCTCTCTTTGGGATTAGGTTCGGCTCTTAGTGGTAGGCTCGACTCTTAGGGCCAGGCTCGGCTATTGGGACTAGTCTCTGCTCTTCAGGGTTGGCTGGGCTATTGGAGAGTAGGCTGGGCTCTTCTGGGCGAGGCTCCATCTTTAGGACTAGGTTTGGCTCTTCTGGACCAGGCTCCACCCTTCGGAACTGTTCCAGCCCTTCTGGTTAGGCTTGGCTCTTCGGAATTAGGCTCAGTCCTTGGGGACTAGCTTGGGCTCTTTAGGGCTTTGTTGGGATCTTTGGAGCTAGACTCAGGTCTTGAGGACCTGAGGTTTGCCTCTGAGGCTCCAAGGCTAGGCAGACTTGAGGCTAGCATCAGTCTTGAATAATGTCACACTGCACATTGACACATCACCGGCTTTTTACTTCTGTTGGCAGCAGCAAATTACAATGAGTCTAAAGGGTCTGAGCCCCAGACTGGCCTGGAGGGAACAGACACTCATTCTAACCAAACTGTTCCCCCCGCCCCCCGCCAACCCCCCGCCCGCCATTCCTTCTGCATTCCATCATGAGCCTGTTCCCATACACTAAAAGGTTGCAGGTTGATTCCCAGTCAGGGAACACACCTAGGTTGCAGGTTTGATCCCCGCTCAGGGCACTATGGAAGGCAACCAATCAATGTTTCTCCCTTCTCTCTCTCTCTCTCTCTCTCTCTCTCTCTCTCTCTCTCTCTCTCTCATTAAAAAAACACACATCCTCGAGTAAGGATTAAAAAATAATAAGATATTTTCATTCTCCAAGCAACCATTTTTATCTACTTGGGGGAGATAATGTCGCCATTTCAAATGTATGTGTTAGAATAACCTACTTATTTTTTAAAAGGGAGATAATTTGGTTTCTTAAACTTAGACCTAATTAAAATTCTATCTGTGCTCTAAACTACACAAATCTATATCCTATTCTTCTCTTCTGTATCACCCAATTAATAAAAAAATTTTTCATAATACTCATTGCTAACAAAATCATATTTTCCATTGATTTGTTTATTACCCATCTATTCCTCACTGGATCTAAGCTCCAGACAAAATACAACCCTTGTTTGTATTATTTGCTATTGTGTACCCAGCTCCCAGAACTCCCTGGCACATTATAGGCAATAAAGAGTATTTTTCAGTAAAGGAAATAAGTCAAAATTTCTTAAACTTAATTGATCATGGAGCCATTTTGTAAGTAATAAGTATTTACTAATACAAAATTAACACTATAGTGCTAATCAATATTAACACTATGGGATAACAGTGGGAAAAGTCCTATAACATTGAGCTCTTCAAGGTATTAACCTCAATCATGCCCAAGAAGTACCAGTCTTCTCAATGATCAAGTTGCTTATTTTTTTTCTCAAAACATCTCTCTCACTTACATGTCACCTTCTTTAAAATTCAATCATTTGAATTTCTTTTCTTGAGCTCATTGCATCCCACATTTTATGAGGCCCATCAAGAGAAATACATCTATGGAAATGAGATCACCAGATGACTTTTCCCTGACATGAGAAGAATTAAGACAGTGCAAGTGACCTAGGAAGCGGAGGTCAAGGGAGAGCTGAAAGGAAGAACGTGGCCCCCAAAATAAGGAGAGGCAGTCTCAAGAACAATCTTCAAAATGTGGCCAGTGATCACTTACTGAGTGTTGATATTTTCACATCATACTAGCAAGGACTATTGTTTAGTGGGAAGAATAGAGGAGGAAGAGTCTAAAAGAATGACTTTATTGCTTAGCTTTATTGAGGCTCACTTTTTTTCTGTATAAAATAAAGACCTATCTAATAAAAGTTGTTTCTTCATTAAGAGAGTGAAAATATGTTTGCCTCATAGTTGGCCTTGAGCAATAGTTAGCTCACTCCCCTCACTTAATACTTTCACTGAGTTAAAAGTCAAAATTATACACCAATAATGAACTATCAGAAAAAGAAATTAAGAAAGCAATCCCATTTACTGTTGCCAACAACAACAACAAAAAATAAGGGACCGAGGAATAAATTTAACCAAGGAGATAAAAGACCTATATTTGGAAAACTATAAGACATTGAAAAAAGCAATTGAGGAAGATACAAATAAGTAGAAGCATATACCATGTTCATAGATTGGAAGAACTGACATAATTAAAATGCCCATACTACCAAAAGTTATCTATAGATTCAACACAATTCCTATTAAAGTACCAATGACATATTTCACAGAACTAGAACAAATATTCCAAAAATTTATATGAAACAAAAGAAGACCCAAATAGCCTCAGCAATCTTGAGAAAGAAGAACAAAGTTAGATGTGTCACAATATCTGATATGAAACTATACTACAAGGCCATTGTAATCAAAACAGCTTGGTACTGGCAAAAAAACAGACATATAGATTAATGAAACAGAACAGAGAGCCCAGAAGTAAACCAAGAAATGTATGGTCAACTAATATTGTCTAGGCTTTTTGCTAGGTGCTTTCGATAACTTTTAATGTACTTTACTGAGGCCTCAATGCTCATGTACATAGATCCAGGATATGAAATGGAAAGAACAGTGATAAATCCCTAAATTGATGATTCTAGAGTATTTTTATCCAGAATCTCACTGTTATTTTTCAAAGTCTTCATACATGTGTTACTTGAATGAAATTGGCTTTTCCATAGGACTTTGATCTCAGGACTTCTTTTATTAATTCATTTATTCATTTATTCATTTATTCATTTTTATTGTTGTTAATCCTCAACTGAGGATATTTTTTTCCATTGATTTTTTTAGGAAGAAAGGAAAGGGAGAGAAAGAGGGAGAAACATCAATCTGACAGAGATACATCGATTGGTTGCCTCCTGCAAGTGCCCCAACTAGGGCCAGGGATTGAACCTGCAACCCAGGTACATGCCCTTAACCAGGAATAGAAGTGGTGATCCTTCAGTGCCAGGGCAAGACTTCTTTTATTTTTGCTTAGCTTCTTAGATGGCATATATGGGGAAGAGGACAGTTGATGAGTGAGAGAATCACTGCTGACTTTTTCCCTTTTTTGGCACTATGTATCTACCAAAAGCAAAAAAGAATACCCCCCTTTTTTTCTATCAATGGTCTGCAAAATTTGTTAATTTTCTTTCACAATTTACAATAGATAAAAGCCTCCCTGTTTATATACATCATCATGTTCTTGACATTTGAACAGCCTAAGTTACTCTCCTCTTCAACAAACTCTTCATGGCATTTTTCACCTCTGTGTTTCTCACTGTGTAAATGATAGGATTAAACATGGGAGTGAGGATTGCAAAAAACACAGTCACCAACTTGTCCACAGGGTAGGTGACCACCGGGCGCATGTAGGTAAATATGCAAGGCACAAAAAAGAGTACAACTACGGTAAAGTGGGAGACACATGTAGAGAGGGCTTTGCGCCGTCCTTCAGAGCCGTGGGATTTCAGGGAGCACAGGATGACTATGTAGGAGATGAGCAGCATGGAAAAAATAAGCAAGCACATGGCCCCACTGTTGGCGGCCACTACCATTCCCAGCCTATAGGTGTCGCTGCAGGCAAGTTTCAGCAGTGGAAAGAGATCGCACATGAAGTGGTCAATGACGTTGGGACCACAGAAGGGCAAGTTGACCATGAAAAGAATCTGCACAGTGGCATGCAGGATCCCCCCGATCCATGCCACCATCACCAGGAGGCGGCAGAGCCCCTGCCGCATGATGGTCATGTAGTGAAGGGGCTTGCAGATGGCCACATAGCGGTCATAGGCCATGACAATAAGGAGGATGATCTCTGATCCTCCCAATAAGTGTTCCACAAAGAGCTGAGTCAGGCAGCTACCCAAGGAGATGGTTCTCCTCTGATAGAGCAGATCGATGATCATTTTGGGGGTGGTGACAGAGGTGTAGGAGGCATCTATGAAGGACAAGTAAGTGAGAAAGAAGTACATGGGAGCTGAAAGTGTAGGGCTGAGGGAGATGGTAATAACAATGAGCAGATTGGCCAGCACGGTAAATAGGAAAATGAACAAAAAGACAATGATGAGTATTTTCTGCAAGTGTGGATTCTGCGTGAGTCCCAAGAGAATAAATTCAGTCACATTGTTGGTATGTATAAGGTGATCCATTCATAAATTACCTACGAAGAGATAAAGAATGATGCCTATTAATCTTCATAGTACAGAAATAGGGTAGTTACTGTTATGGTGGAGCATGCCTTTGGTACCCCTCACCCTACTAATTGTTTCAATTCTTTCTCACTTCCTCCATAATGCTTTCTCTCTTCAGACACCTAGTACCTGTCACCTAAAAAATAACTATAGGGCAACATTGGGTGTGTAATTTACTGAGAAAATAGTGGGCTCTATATATGTGATCTGGATTCTCCTCTAGTTCCAATTCTATGATTTTGCTAAGTCAGTTCAATGCCCCGTGCTTCTCAGTCTTCCTCTATGTCTGTGAACTTACAAATTGTAATTCTCAGATGTATTTCACAAGCTGTAAAGTGCTGCACATAAGTAAAGAATTATTTTCACTTTTAGAATTTATATTTGAACCTAAAGTTCTAACTATTGGGGGGAAAAACAGGGTCAATAAGCATCTATCACAAACAGGAAGGTAGAATGTATAAGTGGCTGGAAGATACACCCTCCCTGGTACCTACCATTATACATATGCTATTCAGGTGTGTTTCCTCATTGTGCCTGTATAGTGGCTGGCATAATTTCTGCCTGGAATGATACCTATTGGATGATGAACAGATCCTTGGTAAATTGCCACCTTCTTTCTTCTCCATGTGTAAGAATATGCGTGCTCCCCCAGCACAGAAACCTAGGAATTTAAGGGCTCCCATTCTCCTGCTCTGTTTATCATTGCTCTCTACTTTATGAGAAACATAAATAAGCTTTTTAAAGAAAGATGCAGTCCAGCTTATCAGTTTCTGGCTCATTTTATAAAGTATGAAAATATTAAATGCCTCTGGAAAGGAGTATATCCCTGGGTCATTTTACCTTCAAGACAATTATAGTGTTTGCTAATTAAATTTTTATCCTTTAAAACTCTGTTTATATACAATTTTAACATAGTCACATTCAGTAAATTTGTGGCTTCAGTATACTTGGAAAAAAAACAACAACCCTTTGATGGGTGTTCAATATATGAGGATCTATCATCAAAGGAAGCCCTTATTTTCAAAATAAAAAAAATAAAACAGATATCCCAAGAAACACCAATCAGAAAGGATATATGCACCCCTATGTTCATAGCAGCACAATTCACCATAGCTAAGATTTGGAAACAGCCTAAATGCCCATCAACAGATGAATGGATTAGAAAACTGTGGTATATCTACACAATGGAATACTACGCTGCTGTAAAAAAAAAAAAAAAAAGGAATTCTTACCATTTGCCACAGCATGGATGGAACTGGAGAGCATTATGCTAAGTGAAATAAGCCAGTCAATGAAAGAAAAATACCACATGATCTCACTCATTTATGGATAATAAAGACCATTATAAACTGATGAACAAAAATAGATACAGAGGCAGAGCAGCATCAAACAGACTATCAAACTATAACAGGAAGACTGGGGAGGGTCGGGGCGGGAGGGAAGAGATCAACCAAAGGACTTGTATGCATGCATATAAGCATAACCAATGGGCATAAGACACTGGGGGGTAGGGGAGGCCGGGGGAAGGACAGGGGGGGGGGCAAGAGACATATGTACTACTCTTTATAATACTTTAAGCAATAAAACATTTAAAAAACAAATTTAATGCAAAGAATAGAAATATTCTGCTGGCTAAGACAAAGTATTATATATATATACACTCACAAGCATATAAAATCTATTATTTACTGTAAGTACCTAATACACTTTTACTCATTCAACAAATATTTATTAGACAATACTTTTACGTATTAATGTATATTCGTTTGTTCACACAAAGTCATAAAAAGTGCCCCTGTCACATGCCATCGGTAACCCCTCCCAACATTTCACCACCAAACAGCAGCAGAATAGCCACTCATTATATGAATGATTCTCCCTCCTCCTGTAAGCTTCTGCCACATGCATTGTCATGCTTTCTTCTCCCATCCTCCCATAACACCCTCACCCCTCATCCCTGGTTACAGGAAGATATTCCATTACTAACTGAAAGAGGAGATTTGGGAACATAAATTTCCCAAAAGAAATAAAGTAGAAAATATAAATATAATAAAATGTGCTCTGAAAATAGAGATAGAGATAGAAATTAGAGAGAGATAGAGATAGAGATAGAGATAGAGATAGAGATAGAGATAGAGATGGAGATAGAGATATTCCTTTCCTTTTAAAAGGGAAATGGAAAAAGAAGCTTATTTTTTAACTGCCCAAAATGAAAATCTTACACATATGTGAAACAAAGCACAGTAGCCTCATTGAATTCCCTTATTCTGGGGTGGGCTCCCCAACAGATGAGAAAAGAGTATAGTGCACATAGTAAAAATAGATATAATTAATAAAAGTGATTTAGAAATAACTATGAAGAAATAGAAATTACTCTGTCTCTTTTTATTTACTCTTACAATGTTTTCTCTATGAATAAACCCTAAAGGAAAGTATTTTAAAGAGAAAAATCATTGGGTACAAATATGTTCAATACAATTATTAAGAGCTATGGAAAATTAGAAACTGCATAGGATGTCCAACATTAGAGAAAGAATAAGAAAAATATAGTATATCTCTTTGAGTAATGATTAGTTTTTAAGAGATTTTTTTAATTGTGCAATATCATAGGAAAATTCCTAGGTTGTAACATTAAGTGGGGAAAATTTTGGGTGAAATTTTGAATATATAGTGTGATTCTAACTAACTTAAATATATATCAAATTTTTAAAAAATATTTTTAGTTCTAAATTGGTCATATTGTACTTACTTGTACCTTTCCTGATGCCTGACATGCTGAAAAATATATTTAAACCTCATATTTGGTGAGGATGGGGGTGAGTATATGATTTCTAAGATCCATTTAAATCTGAAATTCTATAATTATGTGATTTTCGGGCAGGGAAGCAAAATCTCACCTACGAACTTGTCTGGCATAGCTCTGTGGCCAGGGCGTCAGGTAGCTGCTAGTTCACCAAGAAAGAAGGAAAGATGTACTGGTAAGCTTAACAATGCCAACTAGCTCAGCTACAGTAAGTGTCTCTGTTGACTTAATAATGACCTCTGGAGAAGACCTTCCTCTTGAGCCTCATAGGAGTGCCGCCACACATCCTGTCTGTAGGCAAATTCTGTGACGTTTTTAGTGATGGCTAATTGGACCTCCTGGGTATTTCGCCATCATTAGCAGATCTTGCCAACAACCCAATTATTTCACATAACTTAAGTGACCTTTGAGAACTTTGGTAGCATTCACCTTTAATGTGTATCACCATAGATGAAATAAGGCAACCCAATGATTTTTAACCCAATGTTTTCTCTCTTGCAAACATGGTTGCTTTGGTCTCTGGCTTGCCCTTGCATTGATATCATCTAAACATTTTGGAGAATTAATAAAGAAGGTATCAAATAAGGTATAGTTGTAGTGTTATCACAACCAGGTAAAATCCACTTGCTCCTTTTATAAAAATTACTCTTATTTATCAGAACCCTTTATTTGTCATTCATCCACTGATTTATTTGGTTTATGTCCAAACCTTCATTGATTTCCCTGCTAATTCAATAACCATTTATTTTTTAAAAAAACATATTTTATTGATTTTAGAGATGAAGGGAGAGAAGGAGAAACATCAATAATGAAGGGAGAGAGAATCATTGATAGGCTGCCTCCCGTATGCCCCACACTGGGAATTGAGCCTGCAACCTGGGCATATGCCCTGACCAGGAATCGAACCATGACTTCCTGGTTCATAGGTTGACGCTCAACTACTAAGCCACAGAGGCTGGGCTCAATAACCTTTTCTTAAACCCCTAGTTTGTGGGAGGGGCTGGAATGGGTTCTACAAAGGAGGATGCAGCGACATGGGCCTGCTCTCAAAGACCTCCTTGTGGATGATATGAACAACCAACATTCTAAGGAAAAAGAGAGAAGACTTTAACAATGTCAGAGAGATGCACTCAAAGTATGTAAAGAGGCCACATAACCAAATGCAGACGCCAGGATGGCATAGCACTGCACCATGTCCTTGGTACTGGCATGCTGATTTAGGCACTTCAACATGTTTCATGGAAGATAAAATGAACACAGAGATTAGTATTCTCAATGCCTAATCTTGAAAGAACCACCTGAGTTTCCTATCACTGTTGGAAGCAAGAGACTATTTCTGTGTAAAGAGATTAAGAATTTGGAAGCAATGAGGCTCCAATTACTTTCTATGTTTTATCAAGTAAGATCATCTCCACTCTTGGAGAGAGAGAACTCCTTTAGGTTTGATAGCTCTCAAATGTGATGCCAGAAGCCACAACTTCTACCAATAACCATAATGTTTACAGAAAATCAGAAATGCATTCATTATGTAAAATGAAACAATCTATTCCCAAAATGTTTAACATTTATTGTACTTTTTTAAAGTGCACCCAGAGAGTTAATTTAATGTAGACAGACGCTGGGGCTCACTGTGATACAAGGGACTTAAATCTGCATTTCAACCTCTGGGGGAGCATAATTTATCTAGAGTTACTGAATGGGGTTCAACAATTTTATTTTTCAGTCCAAAATGTGATCATAATATACAAAATCCCCCATATGCTACCAACATAGTGTGAAATTAACAAAGTTCATTTCTATAGATTTATCCTCAGCTATGCATGCATACTTAAATTTTTAATTAAATTTATTGGGATGACATTGGTTAATACAATTATATAGGTTTCAAGTGCACATTTCTGTAATATAATCATCTGAATATTGCATTTGTGTACCCACCATCCGAAGTCATACCTTCTCTCATCACCATGAGTCCTCTTTAGCCTTTAATCTCCCCCACCCCTCTTCCTCCTGCTCAATATGGTTACCACCATGCTGTTATCTGTATCTATGAGGTTTTTGTTTGTTTGTTTTTTGTTTGTTCATTTGTTGCTTTCAGTTTTATATCCCACATATGAGTAGAATCATATATGGTTCTAAACTTTTTCTGTCTGACTTTTTTCACTAGCATGCTCTGAAATTTTAAAGTAATTAAACTTGGCCAAGACATTTATTTTTACTGTTATATTAGCAATTCTTTAACTGTCTGAACTTTTAATTTTCAAATTTTACTCTCCTGGACTAAAAGGGTCCAGGTTTTAAGAGGCCACATTTCTACATAGCATGGAGCTACCATACTCCACAAACAAGAACCTGAAATAAAGCAAAACAAAACAAAAAAATGTAGTCCACTAAAGAATCTTAACACAGTATGATTATCTACATAAGGGATTAATTCTCTTATGCAGTTCTCTTGCTCTCTTAAGGGCTATAATATATTCCACTTAGATAAAGATTAATATATATGACTATTTCAGAAAATTAGGCTGAATAACTCAAAGGAAATAATTTTTTTAAATGTAATCACTGATAATGAAATTATTCCTTGATTCTGTGAAAGAATAAACATCATGTTCTGTATGAGGGACACAGTCTACTTTCAACTAAGGCCACATAGTTACTGCAAACTTTCCTCATGGCATTTTGCATTTCTGCATTTCTCAGGGTATAGATTATGGGGTTCAACAGGGGAGTTATGAAAGTTAAAACCACAGTCATGAATTTATCAATGGGAAAGGTAGAATTGGGCCTTGCATACAGGAAGATACAAGGGACAAAGAATAAAATGACCACGGTTATATGGGACGCACAGGTGTAGAAGGCTTTGCGTTTTCCTTCCAAACCATGTGTCTTAAGGGAGTGTAATATGACCCCATAGGAAATTAAGAGGAGGAAGAAGGTGACAGTACAGATTGCTCCTCCGTTACCTATCATAGAAAGTCCAACGAGGTAGGTATTGGTGCAAGCAAGTTTCAATAAAGGATACATATCACACGCAAAGTTGTCAATGACATTGGGGCCACAGAAAGGGAGCTGATAAATAAAGAGAAATTGAACCAACGAGTGCAGAAAGCCTCCAGTCCAGGCCATCAACAGCATGAGCACACATACCCGCCGATTCATGATGATCAAATAATGAAAAGGTTTACATATGGCTACATATCGGTCATAGGCCATCACCACCAGAAGAATGACTTCAGCACCAGCAAAGAAATGATCTACAAAGACTTGAGTCATACAAGCCTGGAAGGAAATAGTTTTTTTCTCATAGAGCAAGTCTACAATCATTTTGGGAGCAATGGCAGTAGAATAGACAGTATCTATAAATGATAAGTAAGCCAAGAAAAAGTACATGGGGGAACCCAGCGATGGGCTGGACATGATGGTCACCATGACAAGCAGATTGCCCACTACTGTCACAATGTAGATGAGTAAGAATACAATAAATAGAACTTTTTGCCCCTCAGGGCTTTGTGTGAGCCCCAGGAGAATAAACTCCGTCACATTGTTCCTACTTCCCATGTGTTCTTCTGAAGATGTGGACCTCAGGTGTCAGAGGCTGCAAAGAAAAGGGCCAATAATGAATTTAAGAGGATCACAAGCTTTATGTCAAAAAATGGAATGCCTTATTCAACAATTTTTGTTCCACGGGGCCTCACACAGGGTAACTCTTTAGAAAATCAGAGTTTGGAGTCTCCTCCCACAATTACTCTATTCATTTTCCCTTCAACTACATTTCATTTCTTGCTTCAACTACAATGATGAGAATTCAGAATTCTAACTGGCAGGCAAATGTGCATGGGCCTATCAGTGAGATGATCTACTGAACAATAGGAAAGCTGCTTTCTTCAGAACATCTCTCACAAAGACTGAATTTTTTGACATCATATTTCACGTCCTGTTTCCATGAATGCTTCTTGACATTCTGAGATCTACCATGAAAACAATCTCATCTCTAATAACTTTACTTATGTACTTTCATAAAGTAATGCCTAATGTGGAAGCATAAAATTATAGGCTGACATTTAGATAACTGCCTTTCTGAGTTACTTTACTTTTCACAGTAGTGAAAGAACCAGGCACATCATGAGTGTTTATTAATCTTCATTTTATTACACTGAATTTTAAAACTCATAAAAGAGCAACATTCAATATAAGTATTAAATTATTCCCAACCAAAAAAGTATAATGAAAGCAATGTTGTTGTTTTTTTGAGAACACACTCGCCACACACACACACACACACACACACATACACACACACACACAATTGACATTTATTACAACCTAGGTTTTTGGAGGGAAAAAATGGATAATTCAAAAAAAATGTCAATGGCTACTACATCGACATTTTTGTTTACCAAATTATTTATAATTTATTATTTCTAGCCATAGCTCAATTCAGAAGGCCAAAATAGAGATTTTAGGCAGAGTCATGGTATAGTAGAAATAAGTCTATGCTAAAAACCTGGAAATACTATTTGATTTTGCTCAGTCATCTTGGAAAAATCACATCCTACTCTTTCCAGATGTATGCATTTCTGAATTCTTCTCATTGACACTTTTATCCTAAAAGGCATGCTAACACTTTTGCTGGTTGGCCATCTTTATATTAATCAGATGAATTAGTATGTGTTAAAGGTTATTTGATTATTAAAGTAGTTAATTAATCAAACCAGTTATTTTGTTCATATTGCTAGTTCTTGGTTATCTAAGTCAGTGTGGAATATAAGGCATTTATTCTCATTGAGGAAAATAAATCACTTGCTGAGCCTTTCAAATGTGATCCAGAGCCAATTATACTTGTAATGTGTGCAAGTTCTTTTTGGCAGAATTATTTTAAGTGTGCTCTGTTTCAGTGTCTATATTTGCAGGCTATTTGTGAAGGGCAGAAGATTATTCTAGGAGATTTGTGCTTCTGGGCAAGCCAATCTGTACTCAATCATCAGGAGGAGAATAAAAGTGTAGAAAAGAGAAAATAAGAGATAACTCAGAAAAGGCAGATAGAAACCAGCAAACACCATAAGCTGAATGAAATATGCTTTGAAATTGGTAAATAATTTGGTTTGAGGAGGCCTGAATGAGTTCAGAGTAGAGGAATTTCAGGTTTCCTGAGCTGTCAGCCCAGAGGTGAACTGGAGCATAACTTAGCATCAGTATCAGAGCTGCCTCAAGGAATCTTCATATTTTCAAATAAAAGAAAAATGAAAAAAAATTAAATTCTAAACTTTAAGATATATTAATATAAGAGACTAGCTGCCTAAAGGCATTCCATCTTCAGGGCTTCTTGAAGTTCATTGCATATAATTAAATAACTTCAACACAGTAATGACGCTATAGCTGCATTGGTAATGGAAAATAAGTACTCACAATTCATAGGAGTTGTCTGAGCATCCAAGAAATCAACTTCCAGTAGGAGAGTCTGCCACCTTCACCTGTTGAGTACTTATAGCACTTACCTGTTTAGAACTGTGCTTCCCAGTCATCTGTTGGGTCTATCAGGATAGTAAACATATCTTAGTAGTAACTGTATCTACAGAATCTTTGATTGTCCCTTACACACTTTAAGCAATCAATAAACATTTGACTATCAAAAATGTTCTTATGAGCATGTAATTATTACTCTAAACTATTGAAAGCTATTAATTTGTTCAGAATGATATAAAATTCTATGTTTTATCAATATTGTACTTTATTAAATATACATGTATCTGCTTCAAACATTTGTGAGATTCTTCAAATATCTTAACATTTTCAATGAGAACAAATAAATCATTAAGGAATGCTCAACAATGTAAATCCATGATAACTATCCCACAATGACAATTAAAACAAGATAAGTAGATCTATAGTATGCCAAATTCAACAACATCAGGCAGAAAAATGAACCACTTACATGGTATTCAAGGCATAAAATACTGGCAAGCACTTTCAACCAGCAAGATGTTAAAAAATGTAGATTCTGAAATTTTGAGTTTCAGTCCAGATCTTTTTAAAACATAGGCTCACAACCCATGCCTAAATGTTTCTATTTAACTATCTATATGGTTATATCTGTTTCCCAATTAAGCAATAGGTTTTTTAAATGATTGAGCAAATGACCAAAAAAAGATGCAACAAAAATGTTGAGGTCCTATTAAACACCTACTCAGCTTATCAGATTTTTAATAAAGATATGTTTTAAAGAAATATCACATTTTCCAAGTCAATTTCTTCATAGTAAATGAGGGAAAACTATCTATAAAGCCTGAGTGTGGCTTATCAGACCTTAGGGACAAATAAAGAAGAACAACAATCAGAGAGGGTAAATTATTCAACATCATCCGTATAATGAGACTTATAATAGCATCTAACATGTAGGATGGTTTTAAGGATTAAATAGCACAACACAAACAAAGCTCTCTGAAGAAATGGATAGTAGTGATAAATGCACAACAATGTGCTATGTCTATTTATCAAAACAAAAAAATACTCACACAAAACCAGAACATTTAAAGATACTAATACAAGATAAGAATTATAAAGAGCTACTGTAATCCTTACTATCATCATAACATATTAAAATACAAAATATATAATTGTTGGATTCTCCATATAAAGCAATCTACATACATTATTGTGAATACCATATATGTCCACTTATATTGTTGCATTATTTATGTTATGCTATGTGTTCTCTCCATTTCAGTATGCATTTAAACATCTCTAATACAAAATATCGAAGAAAATTATTATCATTGTATTTGTTCCATAATATTTTACAAAATGGATAAAGTGCATTCACTTTCTTATTCTGGAGCTTCTGGCATAAAACATCTGAAATCAAATGATAAAACCTGCTTCTTTATAAGATACATAATTCATTCAAACTAAGTCCATCTATCCCTATTCTCAGAGCAGTGAAGAGTATTTGTAAATATGTTACCTTGATTTTTTATTTCTTCTTCTGTCCTCTGTTCCAAATCCAGGCTTCTGCAATTCTGTCTTTGGTTCTGGAAGGTGAAGTTCAGTGTGATGCAGATAAGTCAGAATTGCCACCACATCAACCCAGGTGTGACTGCAGAGAACAGATTAGGGTACAGCTCATCACTGCAGCTAGAAATGCTTACCACATCCAGATATAGCTCTTTTTGCCTGTACAAAGCATGACAGTCTCCTTCAGCTTTCATAAAGATTTTACCATTTGGGTTATGGCATTCTTCAAAGTTTGGCTTTAAGAAGACAGTTAATATCATGGATGAATCACCATACTTTGAAGTTGTCATTGAGAATATGTATTAGTAATCAAATTTAAAACCTAATTCTTATGTTTAACTGACCAAATAAATTGACAAAATTTTTAATAGCATATTTAGTCAATAATGCAGAGAGCTGGATATTCAAATAAATGGGCTTTTAATATTTTTAAAATAGTCATATGACTGTTTTAATATGGCACATGTCTAGCAAAGTAATCACTTTTATTTTACTACATCTTGACAGTAGCATTAATACCCAAGGAGAAATCTCCTCCCAGTAAAGGAAGATATGACTGGGGACTTAATCAGTGATAAATAACAAATCACTTTACTGAGTTGTTAAAATAGTTTGTCCCCAAGGCTGCTTGTTCAAAAATAAATTCACTGAGGAATTGTGCTGAGACCTTCTGCATGATTCTTCCAGTGCATTCTATGTTTTCAGAGGCTTCTCCTGGCCAATCACCTTGGGGATTAAGTGAAAAAATAGCAATAGAACATCAAAGAGAAAATCACTTATTAATAACAAAATAATAACATTCGTGAACAGCCTTTAAACACCCTGGAACCTGAACCAGGAAGGGAGGAGCTTTAACATCATTATGTACTGGTTCCTCTGACTGGATAAGCACAGTGACCTATCTTCAACTTCACTGATTCTTTTTTTGTTTCCTCCGATCTGCTGTTGAGCCACTTTAGTAATTTTTTTTTTCAATTATTGTACTTTCAACTCCAGAATTTATTTTTGTTCTTTTTCATAATTTCCATCTGTTTATTGATATAAATCATTTAGTGTTGAGACATTGTTTTATAGTTCTTTCCTTTAGCTCCTGAGGCATGGTTTTCTTTAGTTCTTTGAATATTTTAACATAACTAGTCTTTGTCACTGATCTGACAAGTTTCCGGATTACTTGGAAGCATCTGACAAAATAAAATGATGACATGGAGGCAACCGATCATGTTTCTTTCACAAGGATGTTTCTCTCTCCCCTCCCCTTTCTTCTCTCTCTCTCTTTTTCTCTCTCTCTTTCCCTTACTCTTCTCTCTAAAAATCAATAAACATAACCTCAATTGAGGATTTAAAAAAATTCTTTAATCTTGCAAGCTCTTTGTAAGTAGTTTTCAGTTGTTCCTTTGAAGAGTGATATCTGTTCCTTTCAGGTGGAGATTTTCTTTTGTAATGAACACATTTTTATGGGGAAATACTGAAGGCATCCCCAATAAAGCTGAGAATGAGTCAAGGTTTCCTTTATTCAGAGTTATTATACCACTTTTTCCTCTATTAAGTGACATAATAATATAAAAATGAGAAATACAATATAAATATTTGAAAGATATTAAAAATCATTAATGAAATCATTATCACTCAGCAATAGTCTAAAAGAATCTTTAAATCTTAAAGACCTAAATAAATACTGAGACTTTTTCCTGTTCTCAGATAAAATGATAGAATGATTCAATGTGATCAAGATATCACTTCTTCTCTAAATTAGTTAGACATTTAATATGCTGTCTGTCAAAATCTTAGTAAGTTTCTAAGATCTCCAAAATTATTCTAATACTTATGTGGAAAAGAATTTTTTGAAACAGAATTTGTTGTTTTTAATAAGACTATTGTGTGGTAGGCCTCTTATCAGATATCAAAATATACTTACATGACCTAAAATAATGTGGTATTGGTTTAGGAATAATTAACCAATCAAAGGAAAATAGTCTAGAAATAGATACACAAGTATTTGGACTTTAAATAGAGTAAATATGACATCAAATTAGGAAAGTAGGTTGGTATATAAGGTAAAGAATATAAAACTCTAAACTCTACAACTTAAGGATACATACATGTGTAATTAAACTATTTTTAACTATGATTAACAAAAAATTCAGCATAGGGATTACCCCTGGAAAGAGGCAGAGGAATGGTATATACGGGTAATTTTAATATCGATCATATTCTAGGTAGGAAGCTACAAAATCTAGAAATAAATTGCATATATTATTGGTATGCATGAAAAAATACATAATAAAATTTTAAAATATTTTTATTGATTTTAAAGAGAGATGGGAGAGGGAAAAAGAGAGAAACATTGATCAACTGCCCCCTGCACAGCCCCTACTTGGGACCAAGCCTGCAATCCAGGCATGTTTGCTGACTGGGAATCGAACTGACAACATTTTGGTGCATCAGACAACACTCATCCAATTGAGGCACACTGGCCAGGGCATAGTAAAAGTTTAAAATAAGAAAATGTCTCTTTTTTGTTGTTAGAAAACTCTTACAAAACATAGATGATATTTCTATAATACAGTGAAAGCAATTCCATCGTCTTCCTAGTTCATGATGTTTCAGTATGGGTTACAACTAAAAAAAAACACCTGGTTGTTGTTGTTTGTTATATAAAATTTAAAAACAAAATTTTGTTTATACCAAAATAATCTTTATTAAGTCTATAATTTAAATTATTTCAGTTGAATACAATTTTTAGGAAACACGTTGCTATGCAAAATAATGCATTTATTTACCCAATCTTCAGTATCATTAAGACAAAGTAAATTTTATGTACTCTTTGAAGAATGGCAAAAATGCATATAATATTTGGTGAGGAAAGGCATGAAAATATATTTATGGCTTTAATGAATATGGTTTTCTATCCTCTAATCAAGAACTAGAATCTGTTTTCATTGTCGGTCATCCCATACAGGTTCATGTCAACCTGTGAACAGCTCCAATATTCCATCTAACAAAACTGCTCACTGTCTGTGTCTTTAACCAAATATGGGACCATCTCCCATCTAAACATCCTGAACTTCAAATGCATAGACATCAACTTAAAGAACAGAAGTAATCTTTTTTTAATATATTTTTTACTTATTTCAGAGAGGAAGGGAGAGGGAGAGATAGAAACATCAATGGTATGGAGTGGATCCAGAGACATGAAAGCATGGAACAGAGTGAGGGATCTTAGAGGGAAAGTAGAGATGGTGGATGGGTGGGAGGTAATCAACCAAAGACCATGTATGCATAATGCGTAACCCCTGGACACAGACAGTAAGGTGGTAAGGGCCTGGGGTGGGGGTTGGGGGATGGTTGGAGGGGATCGATGGGGGAAAAAAGGGGACATATGTAACACTTTCAACAATAAATATTTTTTTAAAAAAGAAAAGAAACATCAATGACAGAAAGAAGCATTGATCGGCTACCTCCTACATGTACACACACACACCCTCTAGGGATCAAGCCCCCAACCTGGGCATGTGCCCTGGCTGGGAATAGAACCATGACCTCCTGGTTCATAGGTGGATGCTCAACCACTGAGCCACACTGGTCAGGCCAAAAGTAATCTTAAAGACAAAATGCATAAGGCAGCTACAGAAAGTTGCTGTGTGGATAGGATAACAAACATTAACTGTTTGGCCCCAGAAATTTGTTCTAAACATTAGATGAATTGTTTTCTCATTACTTAGGGTAACAGCAAATTTTCAAGGGTAGCTTATTTTTCAATATTCAAAGGGGGGGGAAAGCCTCTTTCTTCTAACGTCCCATTTTAAAATAAAGAAAAAGTTACAAGGTGAACTTAGTGTACTTTTCCTTGTATAGGACAAATACCTGTGCCTTTTATTCAACCTGCAGAACTTCTCTATTAGATTGATTCTAACCTCAATGGATAATTTATTCTACTTTTTTATGCCTTTATGTAAATGAAGAAAAGCATCCCTAAAACCCCATTGAGTTGACTAAGTCAGGGGTCCTCAAACTTTTTAAACAGGGGACCAGTTCACTGTCCCTCAGACCGTTGGAGGGCCGGACTATAGTTTAAAAAAAAACTATGAACAAATTCCTATGCACACTGCACATATCTTATTTTGAAGTAAAAAAACAAAACAGGAACAAATACAATATTTGTATTTGCATGTGGCCCGTGGGCCATAGTTTGAGGACCCCTGGACTAAGTCATCCATTGTTACAATGGACTGCCTGTTTGTGCTTCAGAATTAGTAACAAAAGCATTCAGTATGGGTGACAACATGCTATCTATAGTTAACTTCTTATGCCAGAGCTTTTTCACAGCATGTTTCATTTCTGGATTTCTCAAAGTATATATTAAAGGATTCAACATGGGAGTGACAACAGTATAGACCACAGCTATGGATTTATCAATGGGGAAGTTAGAAACAGGTCGAACGTACTGGAAAATACAGGGAACGAAAAAGAGGACAACCACCGTGATATGGGAACTGCAGGTAGACAGGGCTTTGCGCCTCCCTTCCTGACTGTGAGTTTTCAGAGAATTGAGGATGACTCCGTAGGAGACTAATAGAAAAATAAAGATGCACATACAAATTGCTCCGCCATTGGCAACCACAGTGAGGCCTACAAAGTAGGTGTCAGTGCAGGCAAGTTCCAACAGAGGGTACACGTCACAGAAGAAGTGGTCAATGATATTGGGGCCGCAAAAGGGGAGGCTGTACACAAAGAGGAGTTGGACCAAAGAATGCACAAAACCTCCAACCCCAGCCACTGCCAACAGCAGGATGCAAACCTGTCTATTCATGATGGTTATGTAGTGCAATGGCTTACAGATGGCCACATAGCGATCATAGGCCATCACCACCAGAAGAAAGACTTCAAAACCTCCAAATAAGTGTTCCAGAAAGAGCTGTCCCATGCAAGCCGAGAAAGAAATTGTCTTATGACAACGGAGTAAGTCTATAATCAATTTGGGTGAAATGGCAGTGGAATAAGCCGCATCCATGAGTGACAGATAGGCAAGGAAGAGGTACATGGGGGAGGCCAGGGAGGGGCTGGAAAGAACAGTGACCACAATGAGCAGGTTGCCCACCATTGTCATAATGTAGATGAGTAAAAATACGACAAATAATGCTTTTTGGCCCTGTAGATCCTGAGTGAGGCCCAGGAAAACAAAGTCTGTCACATTGTTACTACGTCCCATTTAGTCTTCTCTAAAGCCTGTTTCAGATGAGAGGTCAGGAGAATGGGACCTGAAAGGAAATTGTGAACACAACTATGAATACATTATGTTTTGAAGTACATCTTCATTATTATACCTTTACAGAGGTTTACATACAGTAAACATTCAGTAAATATCTATGAGTTCTTCTTCCCATAACACATTATACCAGTGGTTCTCAACCTTCCTAATGCCGTGACCCTTTAATATAGTTCCTCATGTTGTGGTGACCCCCAACCATAAAATTATTTTCGTTGCTACTTCATAACTGTAATTTTGCTACTGTTATGAATCATAATGTAAATATCTAACATGCAGGATGTATTTTCATTGTTACAAATTGAACATAATTAAAGCATAGTGATTAATCACAAAAACAATATGTAATTATATATGTGTTTTCCAATGGTTGTAGGTGACCCCTGTGAAAGTGTCGTTCGACCCCCAAAGGGGTCGTGACCCACAGGTTGAGATCCACTGCATTATACCTTCCCTTGACAATTCTATTTCTCCACAGATGATTTTATTTGGGTTACAAGTAAGAGGTTCCATCTCTAAGTGGATTGTCTATAGAAAAGAGTATCAAATGCCCAACAGTCAGTCATTTATTTAATAGAGCCTTATTTAAACTGCCAGTCCAGGCACAGAGGCAGCAATAACTTACTGTCCGGTGGTGATCAAAAAACAAAAACAAAACAAAACAAAAAAACTCTGAACAAATTGGCATAGAGTCAGCTCTCCACGTTTATGGTATTTTTGGTGAGTATCTTTATAATATGATCTATGTCGCACCAAAAATAATGTCCCTTTTGGAATAACTCACTTAATACTATGATAATCCACTATTAGATATTCAGTGCTTTGTGTCTCAAAGGATGTTTCGTCTTCATGGATCTCTCATTAAATTTCAAGAGGCTGGACTTTGCACTGTATCAAACTACAGAATTCTTTAAGTACATTGTTCTCTATAGCAGTTACTTGGTTTGACTCGCCTGTTGGCTCTTTTTGACTGTCAGCTTTTGAAGGAGTTGTAATTCTCTCCATTTAATCTTTGTCTATTCCAGCACTCTTAACATAGAGACACAATTTAGATTTTCAGCAAATATTTTTTAACTTATCTGACTCTTGACTATGATCAACAATTACATTAGCAGCTAGTTGTTTTATGGGTTTTTTTTCAAAGCTCTTGGGGCGACCTAGGTAATGAAGGAGAAGAAGAACACGGACACTGAAAAGAGGTAAAGGACAATGATACAGGGTTTTATTTATAATGCTCCCAAGATACTGAGAGTGCTCAAAACCAGAGCTTCGGTCCCAGATTCCAGACACCAGCAGTCCCAAGGGAAAAGGCCAAGTTCAGAGTAAGAAGCTGTGGGTTTCAGTCATTTCGAAATATAATTGGAAGTCTGTCTCAGTTTGCTCGTTGTAAAATAAAGGGCTTGAACGAGACCAGGGGTCCTCAAACTTTTTAAACAGGGGGCCAGTTCACTGTCTCTCAGACCGTTGGAGGGCCGGACTATAGTTTAAAAAAAAGCTATAAACAAATTCCTATGCACACTGCACATATCTTATTTTGAAGTAAAAAAACAAAATGGGAACAAATACAATATTTGTATTTGCATGTGGCCCACGGGCCGTAGTTTGAGGACCCCTGAACTAGACAATCTCAGGAAGCATTCCCAGACATGCTCTGAGACCTTTTGTGTAACACTATCTTATGCTATTCTGCTGACTTTTCTTCATATTTTTATAATAAAATAAAAATTTCCAAGCTTATCCCTGTTCCCTGAAACATGCTATCCAGTGGTAAATGGGATTTCATAATTACAGAAACCAGATAATGATTACAAGTTACTCTGCTGTAGCACACTGATGACTAACATGGACCCTGGAGCTGCACTGCCTGTGTTGGAATCCCAGCTTTCCCACTTACTATGTCACCTTGGGCAACTTAATAAACCTCTCTGTGCCTCAGTTGCATAATTTTTAGAATAGGGCTACCAAGAAAGCGTGCCTCTTAGGTTGTTTTATTACAAGTAGAGTACCTAGAATGCAGTTGGCACCCAGTAAAGGTGCAATAAATAAATGATAGCTATCATCAATGTTCCTGAATGCTTCACTATGAGCACTGCATCAGAAGAAATCATCTGGATCTTTGTCAATGTGATAAGAATTATAGTTGGGCCCTAGCTGGTTTGGCTCAGTGGATGGAACATCAGCTTGCAGACTGAAGAGTCCTGGGTTCGATTCCAATCAAGCGCACATGCCGGGGTTGTGGGCTCGGTCCCCAGTATGGGGAGTGCAGGAGGCAGCCAATCCATGATTCTCTCTCATCACTGATATTTCTGTCTCTCTCTCTCCCTCTCCTTTCTTCTCTGAAATCAATAAAAGTATTTTTTAAAAAAGAATTATAGTTGGGTACAGGATGAGATTGTATGTCTCAGGATTATCTACTTGATTATATATGAGTAGTAATATTTACCTGTGATGGAGCATATTTTGACTGGAAGCAATCAGAATAACGGGGGGGGGGGGGGAGTGGAATCCATACATCATAGGAAAAACTAAAAACAGAAAACAAAAAGGATCAAATCAGGAAGGAGAAATTATATTTAAGAAATTAATATCCACAAGTAATAATATTAATGTGATAATTACATGAGATTAGTATTCTTTAAGAAATCTTCTTCAGAAAGAGTTTCTTTCTTTTTTAAAAAAATTTATCGATTTTTTAGAGAGAGGAAGGGAGAGGGATAGAGAGTTAGAAACATTGATGAGAGAGAAACATTGATCAGCTGCCCCCTGCACACCTCCTACGGGGATGTGCCCGCAACCAAGGTACATGCCCTTGTCCGGAATTGAACTTGGGACCTTTCAGTCCGCAGGCTGATGCTCTATCCACTGAGCCAAACTGGCTAGGGCAAGAGTTTCTTTCTTGATGAAGTGCTAGAAGTCCCTTCGGACTTCCAGGGGTTTCTCAGGAGGCATCTTGAGAAGCCAAACAAATAAACACAGAGCACATCTTATTAAATAAAAGCAAAGAAAATTAGAAAAACACACAAACACACATTGATTCCTTGGTGTCCCCTACACCTGATGGTAAAGAGAGAAGAATTAAACAACTCAAAATTAAACAAGAGAGAAGAATTATACAACTATAGATACAAACCGAAATTTTTTGCTTATTCGCTGCTGAGGAAAATTACAGAATTACTGAAGCTGAAAGGTAGACAAGCTGATTCCATTCCCAAAGACTTGGTGGCAGAGGGAGGGAGGACATGTGCAGAAAAAGGTTGAGCTTCCTTTGGAAGCCAGCTGTGAGGAACATCCTACATGCCTCATTCACATTGATGCATCCAGTTTATTCAGCTGTTCTATCACTGTTGAAGCTATAGACTGATAAAGGCACAGCTATTGAAGAACATAAGGGTACCAGGTAGTCTATATACAATTCTCTGCTTCTCACTCCTTACTTCACACTGGATCTATCTAGTGCCCTTACTCATTAATAACCAATGTTGGGTTTCAGCAGAATAAGTCTTCTATTAGCCAGTTAAGGTACTTAGATGTAAAAATTGGATATATAAACTCTTCTCTGTTGGTTAAGTCATCAAAGATTTGATACCATAAAAACTGATAGTATTACTAAGCTTTCAAATTAAGCTACTAAGTTCACACGTCTCTATATTTAAAAAAAAAAACATTTAACATAGTTTCTTAAGAGGGTGGCTTTTTAAAAAAGATAAATTAAACTTCCATAGTAACAAAAATACCCTCTAAAATACTTTAAAATCACAGTTTTATGTCTCTCTAAATGATAGTAAGCAAGGTACTTCCCTGAGCACAGGTCTCTTTTTAAATATGTACAAATAGGGTTGCTGTGATCATTTTAAAAGGTTCACACATATCAAGCTTCTGTATCAGAGTCCAAAGTCCCCAGTGGGGAATGTGGTCAGTAATATTGTAATAACTATGCAAGTGGCAGGGTGGTTACTTGATGTACCCAGGGGGCTACTTTGTGGAGTATACGATTGTCTGGCCACTATGTTGTACCCCTGAAACTAGTGGCTAGATCTTGAGAATATCATCCTAAGCGAAATAAGTCAAGAACCATATATCACTCATATGAGAGATATAAAACTGAAAGCAACAAATGAACAAACAAGGAAAACAAAAACCCATACACAGACCACAGTATGGTGGTTACCAGAGGGAAGAGGGGTGGGAGGGTAGTAAAAGGTAAAGGGGGTCAAATATATGGTGACAGAAGATTTGACTTTTGGTGGTAAACACACAATGCAATATACAGATGATGTATCAAAAATTCTCTAATTTAAAAGTCTTAAAATAATCACAAATGTTAGCATTGGATAAAATATAACAGCCTATGAACCAAGATTATGAATCATTAGTTTATTTGTAATGCATCACATGTTTCACTTTGTTATTTGACAAAATGGACAATAAACACCTGTCAGGCTATAATGCTAAAACCAAACATATGTTGTATATTCTGGTTAATTTCCACGTTTTTCTAGCTTAATTCTCTCAACTCAACTCAGACTTCCTTCAATGAAAATATATTTAAGACACGAGAAATATTTAAATATACTGTATAAATTTTCAATGAGCATCCCTTGGTCGTTTTAAGAACTCACCTTGGGTCTTCCCCTTGGTCTTTAAAATCAATGCTTCTTTCACTGGCAGTAACTGTAGATCCTTGCCTATCTATGTGTGACTAGAGAGCACAAGAATGTATAGCTGATCAGCAGATCTAGAAATAGTTTCACGCGGCCACACTCCCATATTTCCACACAGACGCCCCATCACCTCAGTCTTTCAGACAAGTGTTGCAGTATCCAATGTGGATGTCTAGAATAGAAAGACACTTAAGTAAAACATAAATGTTTCCTTGCAAAAATAGACACTCTCACCTGCTGGGAAAATCTCTTCACAGAAAAACAAAACTGCTCTGTTCACAAGGCTATGTAAAAACTGGCTGAATTCATGGAAATTAACTGGCCAAATCCATTATTTGCCAATACAAAAAAAACACACCAAGATTTTAGAACACTACCATTAGTTATTCGTACCTCTTCTCAGTCAATTATGAAGTATCCAAAAAGTACTTGACTTTGAGGATTTAGGGTAACATTCATGTCTCTGGTCATTAATCTCTCTCTGTAGCCAACAAGGCAAATGCTGGGATTTATCGTCCTTAAATGACTGAGTATTCTCACAGAACTCTTTAGCCTTTCAGTCACTCAAAGAGTTTATCCCTAAAGACACTTTTTTCCCTAATTAAAAGTATGTCTCTACCCCTCCCCAACTTCATCCCAGAACATCTGGATGGTATACAGGTTTCTACAAGCAACGAGATATCTATCCCAAGGAAAATAATAACAAGAAAACATTTAGAGGACCAGATATCATTTAAAGAGAGACTTCAGCTTAGGCAGAAATTTGAGTTTTCAGAAATCTCTTAAGTATTTCTATCAGAAAAATAATTATCCCACTTACATGGGCAGACACGGCCTCTCTGGGTTTTTACATCATAACTGATTTAAATGAAAGAGAATGTAAGGTCATTATAGATTAGTTTATTAGAATATTTGGAACAAATACAAATGAAGTAATCTCTTCTGGACAGTTTTCTCCCCTAGAAAAATCCTTAAAGAAAAAAGATTTGGGCCTTGCCAAGAAAGAGTAGCAAACAGACAAATATATGAAAAGCCTGTAATTTGAAAAGAAAAAAATTAAATAAATTGAATAAGCATTTATGGGTTTCACATTAGGAAATCTTTAGGTAAAGAAAATAAAATTTAAGCCAAAATGGAGAACCAGTCATGGGCTCCTTTATTCAGCCATATCCTTAGAAAATGAGATCCCTACACTAGATGTTAAAGGCCCTGAGTCTCAGAGGCAGAGAAGCCTGGGACTGGGAAATTTATGGAAGTTGATGTCTCAACTATTGAAAGGACAAAATAATCACAGTGGTTTCTTTCTGAAGGCCTGAATCTATGTCAGAGGAATGGACTTCTAGTCCATTCATTCAGTTCCTTATTTTCATTCTAGTATCAAGCAACTGTTTCTACAATAAATTATTTTCCAACAAGAGCCTGCCTCTACATCAAATCTCTGATGGCTTCCACTCTTATTTCTTTAACATGGCTTACTATGTGCTCCACAGAACATCTTCACATCCATGTATATTGCATTTTCTAGGTCACAAGGGCCTTAGATAAAGAGGCATTAAGTACCTATCTGAACCTGATGAAGATTTTCATGATGGACTGAGCCCCCCGCCAAAGTTGGTGATTTCCAGCTCAACAAAGATATGGATGGAATCCAGCAACCCCAAATGTTGCATGTATTACTTCTAAGATTTAAAGAGTACATCTTAGTACTATTCGTCTCTGAATGGTAAGTGGCAAAAGATGGAGAAGTTATCTTTAGTTTAAAAGAACTATCTACACTAATAAAAGACAAAGATGCTAATTGACCATAGCTTCGCTATGCCCCCCAAGAAACGCCCACCAGCCAATCAGAGTGGCTCTATGCAAATTAACCCAACCAAGATGGCGGCCGGCAGCCACGGAGCTGAAGCAAGCAGGAGGCTTGGTTGCCCGGGAGATGGAGGAAGCCAAGCTTCCCGCCAGCCCTGAGCCGGCTGCTGCCTCTGCTCATGGCAACAAAGTTTCAATTATAGAAGACAAATAAATCCCAGATACCTGCTTCCAGCCAGCCTCCACTGGGAGCTTGAGTGGCTGGAGGCCATGGCCAGCCTGCAAACAGCCATCAACCCCTCATGCAGGCTAGCCACACCCTCATGGGGTGAGGGTCCCCGCTGGGGGCTTAGCCAGCCTGAAAACAGTCCTCAGCCCCTCACCTAGACTGGCCAGGCACCCCAGAAGGACCCCCCACCCTGAAGGGGCTGTGGCTAGCCTGCAAACGACCCTCAGCCCCTCACCCAGGCTGGCCAGGCACTCCTATATAATAAAAGGGTAATATGCAAATTGACCCTAACAGCAGAACAATTGGGAATGACTGGTCACTAAGACACAAACTGACCACCAGGGGGCAGATGCTCAATGCAGGAGCTGCCCCCTGGTGGTCAGTGCGCTCCCACAGGGGGAGCTCTGCTCAGCCACAAGCCAGGCTGATGGCTGCCAGTACAGCAGTGGTGGTGGGAGCCTCTCCCGCCTCCTCAGCAGCACTAAGGATGTCTGACTGCAGCTTAGGCCTGCTCCCCACTGGCAAGTGGACATCCCCCTAGGGCTCCCGGGCTGCCAGAGGGATGTCTGACTGCCAGCTTATGCCCAATCCCCCAGGGAGCAGGCCTAAACCAGCAGGTGGTCATCCCTCGAGGGGTCCCAGACTGCAAGAGGGCACAGGCCAAGCTGAGGGACCCTCCTGAGTGCACAAATTTTTGTGCACCAGGCCTCTAGTCTGATATGATAGAGGTTACTGAGGCCTAAACTATGACTCAGACCTGGAGAAGTAATATATCCATAGGTTTAATTCTCTATGCCCCTTCCAGATAAATGCAAAGAACTATTAATGCTTTCTGCTTATCTGAAGGATAGACACTTTCTAGATAAGATTATATTTGCAATAGCCCAGAAGCTGAATTTATATGCTCCAATAAGAATGATATACTGCAAACACTAACTGATACATATGTTGCTTCAAAATGTGCAATAATCCACAGTAACTCTCTATAAACCACTTCTATTGTCATATTTTTAAAATAAAACTTAGATATGGACATACTCTAAATAAGTTAATCTATTACATTGATAATATTATAACAGTTCCTTAAAGGAAGAAGCTAGGGAGGATGTGGGACCTATGATAAACATTATTAGTCAAGTATGACTGATCAATCTAGCCAAAATACAAAGCCTAGGCCAACTGAGCAAAGTTATGGGAATAATATAGTCCATGACCATTAGAGAATGCCACAAGCCCTGCCAAATTCATTACTATCTCATTCACTACCCTAGTAACAGAAAGAAATACTGTTACTGACTCCAAGGGAATTATAATGGGAAGTTACTCATGCAATGCAATTGGAACTCCATATTCCTAGTGCTCAGATGTTCTTGGAAGTGTTTGTTTTATGAACCTTTGACGCCTGGAGGTTTGTCAGAAGCCTAATCCTAACACCCTGTTTTGAAAACTTGTATTTAAGATTCAATAATTCCCTGACACAGTGTCTGATACAGCTCATTTGAAAGACAACTACTGGAAGACATTGGAATAACACAGAGGGACTTCAGGCCATGCCTCATGAAGCAGAAGAAATACCCAGCCAACTTCTGCCTGGATTCCCGGCACACAAAATTTTGAAATAAAATAAAACTGTTGTTTTTTAAAGCTACGAAGATTGGAGTCATGTTCTATGTAGCAAAGTTAACCAGAGCAAACAGTAGAACCTGGAAGTGTGGTGCTTTCTCAAAAAAATTTCAAGCATGTGCATTGGCTTTGGTCCAGGAGTCATGGCAGCTGAAAGGTCTCCCAGGCTTTTGCAATTAGAGATTTAAAAGATAGGAGGGATGTCTTTTTGTTGTTGTTTTGTTTTGTTTTGTTTTGTTTTTTTGTTTTGCAATTAGCTAAATGTCTGTCTTAGCCCATTTGGGCTACTGTAACAGAATACCATAGACTGGGTGGTAGACATCAAATATTTATCTTATAGCTCTAGCAGCTGGGAAGACCATGATCAAGGTGCTGGCAGAGTTGGTGTCTGGTGAGGGACTGCTTGCTAGTTCACAGACAGCCATCTTTTCACTGTGTCCTCACCTGACATAAAGAGCAGGTGAGCTCTCTGAGGTCTCTTTTATAAAGACACTAATTCCATTTTAGGGATTCAACCTTCATGACCTAATCACCTCCCAAAGGCCCCATCTACAAATACCACCATATTATAAATAATTCAAATCATGAATTGGGGGGTGGGGGACACATACATTCAATCTATAACAATGTGCAAAAGTAGAATAATTAATTATATAAGTTGTGATAAAATTAAATGCTTGCTATTATTTGGTGAATAGTATTGTGTTTAGGGAGACTTCAAGATGATATATCTGTAAGACTTTCAACAATAAAGATAAATTTTTTAAAGGCGATATAAGAAACCTCTATGTAATAAGAACAGGGGTAAAACTCGGGATATCAGGTTTTCATAGTGTGATTTACCCTTGAGAAGGACCAATGCCCCCTAGCCTTAGCCCCTTATGAATCCAGACTAAATACAGAGGCAGAATCATAAGTTTCTTTGATGACATGCTTTCTACCATGTTGGAGGCAAACAGTATTTTGTTTCAAGCCTGATGCATGGAGAAGATGTTATGAATGAGGACTGTCAAAGAAAACAATATATTCTGGACTCTTTATTATCTAATAATCTGTATTAACAAGAGAGGTAAAAATAGGATATATTGTCAGCATCTTTCTTAACAATGATATCACCCAAAATATCTGGTCAAGTTCTGTATTACATATTTGAAGCTCATGAATTCTAAATTACCTAGGAATATTAGTGTATTATCTTCATGAAAATATAACACCAACAAAGTTGATCCACATGAGGAGATGATATGATTTCCCAATCAGAAAAATACATAAGATTTTGTTATTTTTCCGCATATCTGCCTTGCTCATTCAGATTATTTATATATACTTAGCCTCCTTATGATTAATAACAGCCCTCTGAAGCATCATTCATTCTCCTTCAACCTTCACATGCTAAGCAATATGAAAACAATTATATTTTTTAAATCTGTTGCAGATACAAAAATAAGAAATATACTTCAAATACTATGTGGGCTATCTTTGTGAGGGAAGAACTGAACTAAGTTTTTATGTTCTATTTCTTTTATTTTCTGAAACTGTAATAATTGCTATTAATTCTGCAAAAGATTATATTATTAAAGGGGAAACATGAAAAAAATCTGCCATTCACTAAAATAGATATACAGTATTAACTATAGCAAATTCATCACATAGAACATAAATCCATAGTACCAACAGAAACATTTTACACATAAAAACTGAGCATATATTTTTCCAACAAATTATAAAAATCTTAAAATATTAGGAAATCATGAAAATTTTAAAAATATATTTTTATCATTGGGAGTATTCACAAAATAAATGTTTTTCATCGTGGCCCAGTTATTAAACCTGAGGAGACATTTACTACAGTTAAATAATCACACATGGCTTTCCTGGAAGGAACAATTCTTCATTAAAAATAGGTGCTTCCTAGCCAGTTTGGCTCAGTAGATAGAGCGTCAGCCTGTGGACTGAAGGGTCTTGGGTTCAATTCCAGTCAAGGGTATGTACCTCGGTTGCAGGCTTGATCCCCTGGCCCTGGTCAGGGTGTTTGCAGGTTGTATCTCTCTCACATCAATGTTTCTCTCTCTTTCTCTCTCTCTCTCCCCTTCTCTTCCACTCTCTCTAAAAATCAAAGGAAAAATGTTCTTGGGTGAGGATTAATAACAACAACAAAAATAGGTGAAACATTTATCTGCTGCCTCATTTTCTTCTGATCCAGAGATTTTTCATAGCACTTTTCATCTCTCCATTTCTTAGAGTATAGATTAAGGGGTTCAACATAGGAGTGATAACGGTGTAAAACACAGCTAAGGATTTATCAATGGGTAAGGTAGAAGGAGGTCTCACATACATAAAAATACAAGGGACAAAGAAGAGGACCACCACAGTAATGTGGTAGCTACAGGTGGCTAGGGCTTTGCGCCTCCCTTCCTGACTAAGAGTCTTCAGGGAGTGCAGAATGACCCCATAGGAGATGAGTAACAGCACAAAGATGACCACACAGATGGACCCATCGTTGGCAACCACAATGAGGCCAATAACATAGGTGTTAGTGCAGGCAAGTTTTAATAAGGGATACATGTCACAAATGAAGTGGTCAATGACATTGGGGCCACAGAAGGGAAGATTGTAAACAATGAAAAGTTGAACTATAGCATGTAAAAAACCTCCAACCCAGGCCAACAGTAGCAGTACAATACACACTCGTTGATTCATGATTGTCAAATAATGCAAGGGCTTACAGATGGCCACGTAGCGGTCATAGGCCATGACCATCAAGAGTAAAATCTCAGCACCACCAAATAAGTGCCCTATAAAAAGCTGGCTCATGCAACCTTGGAAGGAAATGGTTTTCTTCTCATAAAATAAGTCTATAATCATATTTGGGGTAAGTGTAGTAGAATAAACAGCATCCATAAATGATAAGTAGCCAAGAAAGAAGTACATTGGGACATCCAGACTTGGGCTGACCATGACAGTCACAATAATGAGTAGGTTGCCCACCATTGTCACAATGTAGATGAACAAGAACACAACAAATAATATTTTCTGACCCTGAAGACTCTCAGTGAGCCCCAAGAGGATAAATTCTGTCACATTGTTTCTTTGTTCCATAGATCTTTCTGTATGTCTTATTTCAGAGTTCAGGAAAATTTACCTGTAAATGTAATTATTACTCGTGACTTCCTGAAATCTTAGGATAATTTGTACATTCATTCAACAAAGAGGCATTATGATTTATTATGTTGCAGTAATTCCAGAGATTATAAAAATACAAGGCTGATTGAAACATGGTCCCTAACCTCAGCAATCTTACAGACTAGTGAAGAGGCAAGTAATTGGAGATATATGTGAAGAAAGAAGACATTATAAGACAAGTGAGTTGCCACAAGTAGCTTTCCATCTGTAAGTTAATGAAAGTATATATAGCTTATACCTTATACAAAAATAAAAACTGATTAAAGGTTTAATAAAAAAACTAAAGATTTACTTCATGTTTACTTTCTAGTTAATAAAAGAGATGACTTTCTATACTCTAGAGATGGGAGAATCTTCTTAACTTATCATTGACATCCCAAATAGACATTGTCCAAATTTTTTAAGGATTTAGTAATAGATACCACAAAGTCAAAAGACAAAATTAGTTTGGGGGGAAATTTACATTTCAGAGTACATACACAGAGTTAATATCTAAAATAGACAAAGAGCTCTACGTAATTTAACAAAGGAAAGATAAGCAAACCAACAGCAAAGTGAGTGAATCAGGAAAATAAAGGAAAAATAAATCAAAATGGCCAAAAAAACATACAAAATGCTGAAACTCACCTGTAGACAGAAAAGTAGCAATTGAAGGTTTTCTTACTGCAGAATTACCTTGGATTTTTTTAAAGTCATTCAATCAAGTTTGGCAGATGCTACAGCATCCTCTAATTTTTAATAGATTAACAAACAATTCCTAAAGAACATATTAATTGAACCTATCATAAAACTTAAAAATATCTGCCTATTAAATACCCCCAAAAAGTTATACTTGAAATTAGTTTCCAAGAATACTGAAGTACATAATATTCTAACCACTTTGCTGTACATCTAAAACTAGTACAGAATAATATTGAATGTAAATAATAATTGAAAAATAAATTAAAATTTCAAAATCAATACTGATGCTAGAAAGGTAAATTGATTCTGGATCTTTGTAATATGAAAATATACAAAAGAGTATTACAGAATTGAATTAATTCCCACATATTCTACTAGCCAAAAGGACATGGTAGAGTATAAGAATTTACATAGAACTAATTTTTTCCTTTTTTGATATTTATTATTAAATTGATTTGGGTAACATTGGTCAACATGAACATATAGGTTTTAGGTATGGTTCGAATTTAATGAAGTAACATTGGTTAATAAAATTATATCATTTCAGGGTTACAATTCTATAATACATCATCTGTATATTGTACTGTCTGTTCACCACCCCAAGTCAAGTTTCCTTCCATTACCATTTATCCCCCCTTTCCCTCTTCTACTTCCTGCTGCTCCCCTTTCCATCTGGTAATCACCATACTGTTGTTTATGAGGTGGGGGTTCTTTTTGCTTAATCCCTTCACCTTTTTCACCCAAACCCCCCACCCCACCCTTCTGACAGTTCTCAGTTTGTTGTCTGTAATTATGAGTCTGTTTCTATTTTGTTTGCTAGTTTGTTTTGTTCATTAGATTCCACATATAAGAGAAATCATATGGTATTTGTCTTTCGCTGACTGGCTTATTTGACTTAGCATAATACTTTCCAGGTCCATTACATAGGAGAACTTGTAAAAGACTGTGAATTTTCACACCACCAATGTATCGTTCAAAGCCTAGTTCAGAATCATATGTATAAATTTACTTCCTGAGTTACCTGCATAATGAAAGAGCCACTCAATTCATGTTCTAGGCTGTGCTGCCTTCTCCCTTGTCCTTCATGCACTGAGGCCATCTCTGCGGATAGAAAGAACAAGGTAACACATGTACCATCACTGATGCTTGAGCTGTTTCCATGTGACCAACTCTGTCCAGGCTGATAGGAAATCTGATTCACTCTGAACTTGATTGTGAACAGAGACCCAAAATGTCCATTGCCGGCAGAATTTGTCCTAATAACAAACAAATGTTAAATCAACATTCTGATGGGAGAAAAAATAGTGTATGAGTTATTTAGATAAATATGTTGTAGTTTGTGTTTTGTAGCAATAAAAGTGAAATAGCCTTTCCAACATCATGATTCCTAACCAGGTATACTGGCCTGTCGTCATAGAGCATTGTTGACCATCGGGTTACCTGAAGGATAAAGAATAATTTCCTGTATATTCTTAATATCTTGATTTCATCATTTCAATTCCTGGAAAAGCTAGTCATGTGAATACTGACACTGACAAACACTTTCTGAAGTGAGGGGCAAGGTCTATAAACATTTTATCTACATTGGAACTACAACACAGATTACTGTGTCATTCAATTGGTGCATTTCCAAGGGTGAGTCTTCTCTAATTAAATTCATTGGGACCTTAATCATAATATGGAGGGCAGATTCTGCATCTCCAGAGATGCCACCAGGATAATCACCCTGCAGAACAGGACTTACAGACCATGTCCTTGGGGAAAATCATAAAGGTCAAATGACCAAAAAGGGCAAGTCCAGTCTGGGCAGAAACGAAGTATGCATAAACTCTCTTGTTTAAATCATGACCTTGAGTTCATTGTCTCTCATCCCTGGACACAGTTAGATAACCACCATAGATCCCTCTTCTTGTGTCTTCCTTGAACATACCCTCTGCAGTGGCTCCCTGCTCTCTGAGTCACTCTACATTACATCACTTTTTAAGCACTTCTCACTCTGAGTGCAGCTTGATTTTTATGCTTACTTACTTAGTGCCTATATCCCTCCACTCAGAAGTGTTATGTGGTAGCCCTAGCCGGTTTGGCTCAGTGTACAGAGCATCTGCCTGTGGGCTGAAGGGTCCCAGATTCTATTCCAGTCAAGGGCACATGCCCAAGTTGTGGGCTCGATCCCCAGAATGGGGTGGGCAGGCTGCATCCGATCAATGATTCTCTCTCATCATTGATGTTTCTATCTCTCTGTCTTCCTCTCTGAAATCAACAAAAATGTATATTTTAAAAAGAAGAAAGTGTTATGTGGTATATTTCATTATTCTGACATATACCACTGTGCTTAAGGTTGCAACTTCTAAACCCAAAATACATGGACTCAAATCCCATTCAGGCATTTTCTAATTCTAAGATCTACAGAAAACTAAACTTTCCAAGCATCAGCTAATTCTTCTGGAAAGCATTACTTGATTTCATCAGGCTCTTATGGGGATTAAACCATAACTTGTCTTTGTAGCATCAGCCAAATTGCAGTAAACAGCAAAGCTTTTATACTAATGATTGTATTATAGATTTCTTATTTGCCATAAAAAGTTTATTAAATTTTGGGGTCTTGCTTAAACTGATTTTAATGTTGTAGACATTCCTTCTTTTAAAGTGAACTGTTTAGGCAGTGAATCTCACCAATCTCACATGAACCTGGGGGTTTTACTCAGAATCCTGAAAGTTCATCATGATCTCCTAATATAATATCTACATGGAGTTGAATAATAAATGCAAACCATAGAGTTTTTTAAAAGTTCAACAGAAATGGAGCACTGATGAAGAAGTGAGGGAAGCAACAAAGACAGTGACACTTATTAAGTACCCACTGGCTGACAGGCACTATGAAGTATGTACTACCAATTCATCATATACATGAACCCAGATTAAAATCAGATCTTGAGAGCTTGTGAAATACACGCAATGTTACATGAAGTAATGAGACAGAAGTTGATACTAGTTGTGTGAACTCCATACCCAGAACCCTGCTGCTAAGAGAGGCTGAATTAACCTAAAATACATAAACGTCCTTGCCTGAAGTGCAAGGGAAAAGTTATCTCACATGGTATTGGTCATATGAGGAGGTACTTTTTTCATCTAAGGAAATAGGGACCAAGGCAAGATACTTAGAGGTCCTCATCCAAACAGAATGCGGCTCTTGATAGTTCAACAAGAAATATAAGCCAAGATCGGCCCCTGCTGGAAGTAGGGTCAGCACCAGCCAATACTTTTTTCCTTTTAAATATACTTTTATTTTTTTAATTTCTTTATTGATTAAGGTATTACATATGTGTCCTTATCCCTCCATTACCCCCCGACCCCCCCACCCCCTCCAGCCCCCGCTCATGCTCTCACCCCGCTGTTGTCTGTGCCCATTGGTTAGGCCTATATGCATGCATACAAGTCCCTTGGTTGATCTCTCCCCCTTTCCTCCAGCCATACTTTTATAAGTTTACTATGTGCCAGGAACTTTCATAAGTACCTAACATATGTAAACTCATTCAACTGGCCCCAAAATTTTATGAGATAAGTATTATCATTACCATTTTAAAAGATAAAAAAATAAGGGGTAAAATATATTTTTGTTTTGCAATTGCAAAGGTACCAAGCTTTCACTGCATGATTTACAAAGAATTGATTCCTAGAGAATTTGCTCTGAAAGACCTTAAGAAGAAAATGCCTTTAAAAGGTGTTTTAATAGTAGGCTGAGGATGCACACACAATCTATCGCACTATTGCTTAGAAACCTCTGGATAATTTGTTTAAAAGGCAGATAATCCAATCCAACAGCAGGCCTATTGAGTTAGAATCTCTAGAGCTATATTCTAGGATTGTGCATTTTTAGCAAGAATTTCAACTGATTCTGAAAGTACACCGAAGTTTGACAACCAAATAGACAATAAATAAATCTTAATGGGATATTTTAATGATAAATTTTCAGCAACAAACTTTTATATGTAGTGGTCAGTTTGTCTTGAACCATGAAAATTATATTGTTTTCTCTTTGCCACTGAAAAGATGAAGGCATTTGATGCTATTGTGACTATTTCTCCATTGGAATGACCTTTGGATCCAAAGCTACTTCAGAGCATTTTTCACTTCTGCATTATTCAGTATGTAGATTATAGATGTTATCATGGTATAAAACACAGCCACAGCTTTATCATTGGAAAAGGCGATCATGGGGCACAGATACACTAATACGCAGGGCACAAAGAATAAGATGACCGTGATGTGAGAGACACGAGTGAAGAGGGCTTTCTGCCTCCCCTCCAAACTAGTTCTGAGAATACAAGATGACCACATAGGAGGCCATCAAAAAGAGGAAGTTCAAGAAGCAGATGAACCCACTGCTGGCAGCAACAAAGAGACCAAGCGTAACAGTGTCCATGCAGACGAGTTTCAACAAAGTGTGCAAATCACACATGAAATGATCTATGGCACTGGGGCCATGGAAGGGCAGCCAGACTGTGAAGAAAATCTGAATTCTTGCACAGACTAAGGCACCAGCCCAGGCCACTGCCACAAGAAAGCTACACACTTGTTGGCTCATGATGGCGGTGTAGTGCAGGGGTTTGCCAATGGCCACACCATCGTCATAGGCCATCTCAGTGAGAAGGATAATCTCAACAGCACCAAAAAGAAGCTCAGTTAAGACCTGAGTGATACACAATCTAAGAGAGATGAATTTTCTTACCGTAAGAGTGTCAGCTAGCATTTTAGGGTTCATGGAGGCAGAACAGCCTTCTCAATTAAGACATAAGTGGCAAAGGAGAAGTACATGGAGGATCCTAGGGCCTTGCTGGTGCTAACGGTAATCATAACGAGCAGGTTGCCTGCCAAGGTGACCAAGTAGACTATTAAAAACACAACAAAGGAAAATTTCTGAATCTCTATATTTTGAGTCAGTCACAGGGGAATGAATTCCTCCCATTATTCATCTTCCCCATCAATTCAGTTCAGGTGACAAGTGACTTCCCTGAAAAGAAAGTCATGCTCTTCCTCAATAATGATACTATCTCTTAATGAATAAATATATCCATGGAGTGTCTTACTTTCTTAGATTTGCAGAAGACAAAAACAAATACAAAACCATATCAGCTGTTTCATTCACTTAATATAGATAACAATATAGGTGCTATTTTTTGTTCTTTATAATTTCCTGATTTTTTTAATTGTCTACAATACAATGTATAACAAAATCAGAAGAAAAAAAATACTATGCATTGAGGGTTTTTTAATTATATACTAATTTGAGAGAGAGAGGAGGGAAGAGAGAGAGGAAGAGAGAAAGAGAAAGAGAGAGAAAGAGAGGGAGAGAGAGAGAGAGAAACTGTTGTCCCATTTATTCATGCATTAATTCATTGGTTGAATCTCCTATGTGCCCTGACTGGGGATCAAACCCTGAAACTTGGTGTATCTGGATGAGGCTCTAACCAAGTGAGTTACCCGACCAAGGCTATGCATCAAGTTTTAAGAGTCAGCCTGGCTGGCATGGCTCAGCGGTTGAGCATCGACCTATGAACCAGGAGGTCACAGATCTATTCCCCATCAGGGCATATGCCCAGGTTGCTGGATACCCAGTGTAGGGTGTGCAGGAGGCAGCCAATCAATGATTCTCTCACATCATTGATGTTTCTCTCTCTCCCTCTACCTTCCTCTCAGAAATCAATAAAAATATTTTTTTTTTAAGTTTTAAGAGTGGACATATATGTGGCAAACTCACAAATATACAAAGATGCATGTATTTTACTCCAAAATTATTAGACATATTTACCAGTGAAAAATCCAATTGTTTCTATTAATTTAAGTCATATAAAAAGAGTGTCAAAGACATATAAGGATTCCCTCATAAGCCATACTTTTCCCTAGGGTTAGGGTTAAGGTTAGGGTTAGGGTTACAGGTGAGGAAATTGACAGAAAGGTAAAGGTATCAAAACAGATACATCAGAAAGCCAGTAGCCAGAACTGACCTATTTCCTAGATCATGTCCTTAACTGTTATTAACTTCCAAGCAATGATGACAGATGAGATAACCATAGTAGTTACCATTTATTGAGTCAGGGACAGTGCTGGACCTAGTGTATATATTAGTTTATTATCTATACGTAGTTCTGTCCCAGGGCAACCTGTTGAATTTCTCCAACAATGAGCAACAACTACACCTTCTCCAAAATATTGAAATCCCAATGGGAACCAACATCTCAATGTTACATAATAAGATTTAAACACCAATTTAATATTCTAGATTTATGCCTTTTAGCTTCTAAATATATTTCAAATTTCCAGGTAACTGATAAATACTAGTATTTATTGATTAAGAAGCATTAACTTATGATGACAAAAGTGTGGAATGTGAGACAGTAAGTCTGTATTTCAGTTGCAAGCTTTAGCTCTGTGCTTCGGTGGCTAGCTGCAAGTATAATACAACCTATTCTTAGGTGGATGAATTCATCCATAGGTCTAAGAGGCTTGAGCTAGATTACCTTTATTACTTCTATCTGTAAAGCTCAATGATTCCATTTAATCTTTTATCTGAAGTCACTTTTTTCCTCCAGAGCTTCCTCATAGCATTTTTTACCTCAGCATTTCTGAGTGTGTAGATTAAGGGATTTAACATAGGAGCCACCATAGTATAAAAGACAGCAACAGCTTTATCCACAGGAAGTGTGGTTACTGGGCGAAGATATACAAATATGCAGGGCACAAGGGAGAATATGACCACTGTGATGTGAGAGAGACAGGTAGAGAGGGCTTTGCGCCTCCCCTCCAAGCTGTACTTCTTTAGGGAGCTCAAGATGACCACATAGGAGACCATCAAAAGGAGGAAGGTCAACAAGCAGATGAACCCACTATTGGCAGCAACAAAGAGACCCAGGGTATGAGTGTCCATGCAGACGAGTTTCAACAAAGGGTACAAGTCACACATGAAATGATCTATGACATTGGGGCCACAGAATGGCAGCCAGACTGTGAAGAGGATCTGAATGGTTGCATGGAGAAATCCTCCAGCCCACGCCATTCCCAGCAGGAGAATGCACAGCTTATGGCTCATGATGGTGGTATAGTGCAGAGGTTTGCAAATGGCGACATAGCGATCGTAGGCCATCACCGTCAACAGGATGATCTCAGTAGCACCAAAAATGTGTTCTGCGTAGACTTGAGCCATACAACCATTAAAAGAGATCATTTTCTTTTCATGAAGGGAATCCACAATCATCTTAGGAGCTGAAGAAGAACAATAGATTAGGTCTATCAAGGAAAGGTGGGTCAGGAAGAAGTACATGGGGGAGTTCAGAGCCTGGCTGGTGGTAATGGTAACCACAATGAGCAGGTTGCCTGAGAGTGTTACCATGTATAAGACCAAAAAAAACAGAAACACGACTTTCTGCATTTGAGGGTTCTGGGTAAGTCCTGTTAAAATGAATTCAGTCACATTCCTTTTATTCTCCATCTATGTGGTATGCATGATAAAAACTCCAGGAAAGAATGCTTTACCTTTAAAAAAACAAAGGAAGGAAGAAAAAATGAACTTAAACCAGTGATATTGATAGTCAATAAGTCAAATATAAATAATCAACCAGATAAGTTTAATGCAAAATCTATTTCCACTTACTTGATGAGGAATATACATATCATTCAAGTAAACTTCAAGATAGTACTTAAAATTAATTTTGTCAATGATTAATTGTCGCTTTTTGCTGGCCCTCAGATTCCTTTATTCTCTATCTCCTTTTTTAGTTTAAATTTTAATTTATTTTATTTTTCCATCACCATTTAGCCCTTCTATGCCCTCAATTACCACACTGGCATCCATGTCCATGAACTCTTTTTTTTTTCTTTTTTCTCTCTCTCTCCCTCTCTCTCTCTCTCTCTCTCTCTCTCTCTCTCTCTCTCTCTCTCTATATATATATATATATATATATATATATATATATATATATATATATATATACATACATATATATATATGCAAATTATCCCCACAGGAGTTTGACCGGAAGGCCGATTGCTTGCTATGACATGCGTTGACCACCAGGGCAGTGCAGAACAAAGGAAGGCCCTGGCCGGCAGCCAGTATCCAAGGAAGGGAGGCCTTGGCCGGTAGCCAGAAAGAAGGCCCTGGCAAGCAGCCGAAAGGCCTCAATTGGCCCAGATTGCAGGCCAGGCCTAGGGACCCTATCCATGCATGAATTTCGTGCACCAGGCCTCTAGTATTTTAATGTATTCCTAAAGCACAGAGGCAGTGAAGGGTAAGACCAACTGTTTATGTTACACATGGACAAAGTACATAATGAGGTACATGGGAAGGAAACTTTTTTCAGATGATTCCACAAATGTTTCATTGAGAAGCTAGCCTTAGAGTTCCAAGCCCCATGATAGTGGACTCCCTTCTACATCACCCACTGCATTGGAGAATCCTTCCAGGCACAAGAACCCTTAAGAAGAAAGCTGAGTACACATCTAATTGCCAACTCTTCTCTAGAGGAGATGGCCCTTGGGAGAACCAACAACCAACTACTGATATGTTTTAATAAATTCCTGAAAGTCTGTGCCAAAAATTAGATTTCATTATCAAAATCAGATAAACTTGACTCATTCATCATCATTATTTCATTTATTACTTCATTTTCTTGCAAACCTTAAGGTAATTCAAATATATTTTTAAAACACTTCTTTACAATTTCATCTGCCTCCTTTTATCCCACACCACACAGCAATAGCTTGGCCTTATGTCAAAATTGATGTCCTCTGTTAATTGGCTGACTCAAGCACAGGATCAGTTCCTTTTCTGTCCTAGTTCAAAAACCAATCGTGTGCCTGTTACCACTCAAACTCTCTAATACCCATATTTTTTAAAAAACAAGAAGTGGAGAAAAGTGTTGATCTAGCAGAATGGCCCTGATCTTTCATAAAAGGGACCCTGGACTGCAATTAAAAGGCAAAGGACTAAGCAGACAAACTTCTTCCACATGTTCAAACATTTTGAAATGCAAACTTTTATTATAACTCTAAATAGCATGAAGAGATTTACTTTCACACCATGTAGTTCCTATAATGGTAGTTAATGTTTGTGGAGTGTTTGCCATGTGCTAGGCATTATACGAAGTACTTTATATGCATTATCTCACTTAATCTTCACAGCAATGCTTTGGGGTTGGTATTCAATTATCTATATTTTAAAGAAAAGAAAACTGTGGTTAGGAGAAGATAAATGATTTGCTCAAAGTCATAATGGTTAAAAAAAAAAAAAAAGCAAAGGAACCTGTATTCAAATCCAGGATGTCTGTCTCTATCTTTAACATAGTATTTCTCCAGTATAAATCAAATTTACTCCTAGGAATCAGCAATGCCAGAGTTTGACAGTGGGTTGGTAGCTAACACCATCGTCTGTGACCATATGAAATCTGTGGCAGTGCTTTTGTTAACTTGTTAATTAATTTGAGGTTTTACTGGACAAAACCCTTGAATTGCTTTACATTAGAAATCCTTCAGAACTTTTCATTTTATCAACTAATACCCTCTTCAGAGATAAGGAAACTGAGGCCCAGAGATGTGAAGTCTAATGAAACACAGATAATTGATTAGTCTCAGATCACAATAAGAACAGATCTTCCAATGTCCAATAAGGTAATTTATCCCCACCCACACACCTTGCATTTCTTAACATGCCTTACGACAAGCTGGATACAAGGGGGGGAAATCACCCTACAGTGACAAAGGGAATTAACTTTCATCTCTTATCTTTAGCGATACCTATCTTGACTCTCTAAAAAAGGGCTAAGTTCAGGGATGCAGAAAGTCAGTTATATTATTGAAACTACAATCCACTGCAAGAGAAATAAAGTCTTACCTGGTTGAAACAATATCTAAGAAAGTTTGAAGAGTCGGAATAACAAGTGCCCCTCAGCCTGGTATTTGATACAGACTCCCAACCACAGCGGAAGGTACATTCTTTCCTCACAGATCCTATAAATTAATGCATTCTTCTTATGGATCTCAGTTTTAGTACTGAAGGTTTCCTTTAAGAAACAGAATCCAAATGTTATGCTTTTCCTCTGTCCTATGCTAAACTGTCTTGACCACAGTGAATGTCACCCATCCTGTCTCAGCTTCACCTCAAATTTTCCTTCTTTATTCTCATTTGCTTCTCATATCTCCTGTCAGTACAAGGTATGGTTTTCCCCCCTTTTATCCCTGCAAATTATCAGTCAGAGCACTATTTCAAGTAAATAAATTACTGTACATAAGCCAATCTCTGACCATCCAAACCATCGCGCCATAAGCCCTACCCCTGGAGGAAACCCTCAGTGGCCCATCCAGCTCCAACCTGAGGATCTACGGTGGTGTCTCCCACTCTAAAGCCTAGAAATTGACTTAGGGATCCATAGAATGTAAATCTATTCCTGATAATATAAATATACCCATATTCAGTGAGGATAACAAATATTTCTGCAAAATACCCTAAAACATCTTAAAGTGATCCCCATCAAATATCAGAAAGTAATGCTTCAATGATTTTAATTATAAACCCATTGGTAGAAAATGGAAATGTAAAAACTGGATTAAAAATCTGCAATTCTGGTTAACTTACCGTAACTGCCTTTGTAGTTAAGGAGAATGTCCAGAGTATTCAGGAATAAGAAGTAGCCATTATATGAAACTGTTCAAATATAATATTATATAATAGATATTTTTCAAGACCCTATGGATCACAAAATATTATAGGAAGCAGAGAATGTGAAAATGGCACAAATTTATTCAAATGGATTGATCCAAGCATTTTCAAAACTCCAATGCCTTCGAAATTCAAGTCAAAAGATAAGAAAATGAGATGTTGAATTTGAAACCCAAAGTCCTCAAGTACTAAGGCAACTTCTGATCTTCAGCACCTAGCTCTACAGTCACAGAACAAGAGACACAAATATTTCTATCTCTTCTTAACCAACTGTCTCTTACTCTGCTCTTCAAAGAGGAAAAGAGCTGCTTCTTGAGTGTATAGAGAGGATACTGAGAATGTTAAAGAACCTATTCCTCTATCCAAGGTTTGGCCCTCCAGGGAATTAATCATCTCTGTTTTTTAAAGATTTTTCCTTGGAAACAGGTGTTTGGGAGAATTCCTGTACGAACAACACATCCTCACCTGACTGCTTCTTTTCCCTGCACTTAAACCTATGTAATAACAGCCTATATTCCTGGTCTAGAAGATTATGTGATAAACACCCCTCTTATAACCCCTTGGGTATCATGAACTGGAACCTGAAGAACTAAGTGCTGTGCAAACAACAACATGGGGTTTCATGCTGGTTGCATATCCCTGAGGAAATTCCCTCACTGGCTGAGGGCACCAGAGGAGGTTGAGATACCGAGTCAATCTCCCAACTGTGCTACACACACATCAGGACACATTCTGCTGGTAGGAATCTTTCGACTTGATTATTTTCAGGCAGAGTGATACTAGAGTTGGAGACCAACAGAAGGCTAAAGTCCTAGTGCCAACTTGTATGGCATAAACATATAAAAAGATTGATTTTTAATTTTTATCCCTTTTTGGGGAGAGTCTAGGAATTCCACTGGCCATTCAATGAAAAAGGCCTTATCTAACCAAACAGATTTCTTCATATTTTCTTGACACATAATATCCTCAGGACAGTGGAGACTTGAAAAGCCAAATATGTTTAGTCATCTTGCAAACACATACTGAAGCAAGTCCTCTGCAGCCTTAGGAGAGAGTGTGGCTTAGGTAACCTATCATAAGAGTTGAAGCAGCTCTTGTACTTAAATGTATGGCTAGGCAGTAGATGGAGCACCGGGAAAAATAGTAATAATAGCAGTTATCATTACTAAGTATTATGTCTTCTAATGTGTTGTATTTCATTGATTAGTTTTCATATATTAAACCAACCTTGTATCTCTAGGAATCCCACTTGGTCTTGGTATGTAACCCTTTTTTATATGCTACTGGATTCAGTTTGCTGGTATTTTATTAAGGATTTCTGTGCCTATATGTATGAGATGTTGGTTGTAGTTTTCTTTTCATGAGATATCTTTGTCTAATTTGGATAAAAGGATAATACTGATCTTATATAATGAGTTGGAAAGTGTTCGTTTCTCTTATTTTTTGGAAGAGTTTGTGAAGGATTAGTGTTAATTCTTTCTTAAAAGTTTGATAAAATTCACTTTAAACAATTTTTGAAAAGTTTGATCAAATTCACTTCAAAGTGAAGTCATCATGGCCTGGGTTTTCCTGCGTGGGAAGTTTTTTAAATTACTACTTCAATATCTTAACTTGTTATAAGTATATTCAGATTACCTATTTCATTTGCATCAGTTTCAGTAGTTTAGGTATTACTAAGAATTTGTCTTTCTTCTGTGGTATATAAATTATTGGTATACAACTATTCCTAGTATCACCTTATAATCTTTTTTTATTTCTGTAAGATTGTTAGTAATTTCCCCTCTTTCATTCCTGATTTTACTAAGTGGAATCTTCCATCTCTCTTTTTATTTTTTGAAATATTTTTTATTGATTTTGAAAGAAAGAGAAACATCTATGTGAGAGCAAAACATCCATTGGCTGCCTCCTGCACGCCCCCTACTGAGGATCAAGACTGGAACCCAGGCATGTGCCCAGAATAGGAATGGAACCAGCAAACTTTCAGTGCATGGTGAAGCATCCATCTTATATATTTTAACCCTGATATTCTGGCTTCTGGCTTAAATAATAAGGAAAATAAGACTACTGCTATTCCAGAGAGGCCGTAAACGATGCCCCAGACAGAGTTGTTAGTGCTGACACCAGGCCAGGCCTTGAGATATGGTCTCATGTCCCCTTCCCAGCATGCAGGCCTTCTTTCTCAGAAGGCCCAGAAGTCTCATTCCAAATTTGGGAGACAAAGGACTGGAAAAAGTACAAATAAAGAAAGTTTCCTCCATGTTGGGGGGCCCAGAATTTGAAAGACACATTTTTCTCCGGGCCTGCACAGGATTTATCAATAAAATGTAACTCCCTTTCTCTAAGCGTGGCTTGGCTTTTCTCCGGTCTTCTGCAACAATGGGACAACCAACCAACTGAGCCACACTAGCCAGGGCTCCATCTCATTTTTTAGTCAATTTAGATAAAATTTTGTCACTTTGGTGATCTTTTCAAAGAATCTACTATTGGTTTTGATGTTTTTCTGTCCTCTGTTCTCTAATTGTTGTATTTCTGCTTGAGGCTTTGTTAGTTCCTTCTGTTTGCTTAGTTTTATTTTGCTCTTTTTTCCAATATCTTTATTTTTAATATGTTTTTATTGATTTTACAGAGAGGAAGAGAGAGGGATAGACAGAAACATTGATCAGCTGCCTCCTGCACGTCCCCTACTAAGGTTAAGCCTGCAACCAAGGTACATGCCCTTGACTAGAATCAAACCCTTGACCCTTCAGTCCATGCGCTGACACTCTATCCACTGAGCCAAACTGATTAGGGCTCCTTTTTCTGGATTCTTAATAAGGAAGGTTAGATTATTAATTTGAGTTCTTCCTTCTTTTATTGATATAGGTATTTATAGCTACGAGTTTAGATGCATCCCATCAGTTATAGTATGCTCTGTTTTCATTTTTATTCATTTTAAAGTATTTTCCCATTTTCCACATGACTTCCTTTTGACCCATTGAAATGGCTGTCCTGCATGGTCACTGCTGCACGTGGCATCTGTCTGAGGAATGTGTCCTGTCTGCCCTGATGGTAGAACCAAAGCCTCTAAGTAATGCACACTTGGTCTGAATCGGCACCTCCTCCCCTTCCTTCCCTGTGCGTGAGGCACATCATGATCAGTGTCCAATGCCCCACTGTCACATAATAGGTAGAGCTCAGGCCTAGAAATTAGATCAGCTTGGATTTAATCAATTCTCCACCAAATTTTAGCTTTTTTACCTTTGTCAAATGATGCTCACAGTGAACATCAATTTCCTTGACCATAAAATAGAATTATTAATTCCTCTCTGAAGGGGATAATGTGAGAATTAGAGAAAATACCACACTTAGCAGAGTGACATAAACACAGAATGCTCATTATGTTAGTTCTCACTGTACCCACATTTTCTTTATCTCTTACAACTTCTCAAGGATTCTCAACCTCAGTCAGACTTTTAAGTAAAAAGAAGATCAAACACTCGTAGAAAGACTTCAGAATTATAATGACTTATGAATCAGTATGCAATACTTTAAAATATGGTCTTTCTTCTCTCCTAATTTCGGTATTTGCCCAGATTCTACTTTATCAATATAGACATAAATAGACATAGATATAGATGATATAGATATAGATAGAGATAGAGATAGAGATAGAGATAGAGATGATATAGATATAGATATAGATATAGATATAGATATAGATATAGATATAGATATAGATATAGATATAGATATAGATATAGATATAGATATAGATATAGATATAGATATAGATATAGATATAGATAGATAGATGATATAGTGATAGAGATAGGTATATAGGTATATAGGTATATAGGTATATAGGTATATAGGTATATAGGTATATAGGTATATAGGTATAAGGAGAGAGAGAGAGAGAGAGAGAGAGAGAGAGAGAGAGAGAGAGAGAGAGAGAGAGAGAGAAATTGAGACAATTCCTACCAAAAATCTGAATTGGTCACACAATGAGCTCTGATTTCCTGTAACAGACATGACAACAAACCTTGGGCTTTTACTCTATACCAGCCACTAATCTAAGCACGTTATGTTTTATCTCACAGACCCTCCATTAGGTACCCTTATCACGCACTTTTTATAGATGTGAGAATTCAGGTATAAAGAGTTTGAGGAATTGCCCAAGATAATACAAAAATAAAAGTACCAGCAAAACTCTTACTCTTTAGCTTGATTCAAAATGTATTATTAAAGAGCAGTTTCTCTCGCCTCCATGTTTTCTAGCCTCAGGACATTGACCATAGAACAGCGGTTTTGCACTGCCTACGAGGTTTTCACATGTTACTTTGCACAATCTTCCCTATAACTCTGAGACAGGTGTTACTAACACTGTTTAAGATACCCTGGCTGGCTCATGCACCCATTGATGACTAGAGCATTCTGTGCCTTAGGTCCCAGATTCTAGAATCACTTCATAAACACAACCATAGAGAGCTGCTAACACAACCCAGCTGGCTCTCCCTGCCCCGGTGGTCACACATGCCATGGCCACAAGAGAGAAAGTATAAACTGATTTGGTTGGAGCTGCTAATTCTAGTCCTCTGGGAGTTGAGAGGTAAAAGCCATCTTAACTTCTTGCACTTGAGTAATACCCATTTAAATATTTCCCTGAAACCACATGTGAAAATGTTTATAAGGAAAACCCAAGAAGACCACATAAACATAACCAGCCCTAGATCACAGAAGCTGCTTGGTTCTGAGTTTCCAACCCATTTAGGTCCAGACTCCTGGATCAAAGGAGTTATCTCCTGGCTGAGTGCAGGCTGAAAAAAGCAGGCTTAAAAGAGCTAATTACAATCCCTAACTTTTCTGCTATTACATAGTCTGATATTTCTGGGACTTTAAATCAGGCTAGATCTCAAATCAAATGCCTAGCTATAATAATAAAAGCGTAATATGCTAATTAGACCAAACAGCCCAATGACCTTCTAGACATCCTTCCGTACAACCTTCTGGACGAAGCTGGGGCTGCGAGGGCCAAGGCAAGTGCTGCAGCTGCGAGGGCCGAGCTCCTTGCATGAATTTCGTGCATCAGGCCTCTAGTTATAATATATTTCATCTGATCACCAAGAAAGACTGGCAAGAGAGTATAAGGTGGCTTGGAGAGATGTCCTCTAACAGTTAGGTATTTTTCCCATCAATCTCTTTTGAAACCTAAACTTTGGAAGCTGTCTGACTAAAGAAATTCATTATCTGAGCTGGGATACTGTGCCTCACACTCACAGGATGGTGTGAACCTATAAAGCAGAACTAAACCCAGGCCCATAAACTCAGGATCACTTAGGAAGTCACGGCAATTGTTTTCAGGTCATTAAGTGAGGGGGGAAAACATTATACTTATGATAAAAATGGATGAACCTGCAGAGCAGTCATTAGCAATGGGTCAGTGATTGCTACCTCCATACAAAGTGTGCTCTACAAATAAGATGCCTTGTTATTGAATGGATCTGTTACTTCCTTCCCAAATGCATTCTGAGAGGTAGGTATAGTCTGTGATTCCTTGTTTTTCATATTGAATTTATTGGGGTGACATTGGTTAATAAAATTATATAGATTTCAGGTGTACAATCCTATAATGCATCATCTGTATACTGTATTATGTGTTCACCACCCCAAGTCAAGTTTCCTTCCATCACCATTTATCCTCACTGTACCCTCTCTTACCTCCCCCCACCCCCCTTCCCCTCTGGTTAATCATCATGCTGCTGCTGTCTGTGTCTATGAGTTGTTTGGGGAGTTTGTTTGTTTGTTTGTTTGTTTGGGGAAAGTGTTGTGTTGTTGGGGTGTTTTGTGTGTGATTTTTGCTTAATCCCTTCACCTTTTTCACCCAGCCCTACCACCCTCCTCCCCTATGGTGATTCTACTGTCAATGATTTTTATGAAACTGGAATTCTTGGTCTACTAAGAAATCAGTCAGGATATTATGGACCAAGACTTAAGATAAGCAAATAAAATTTATATCATTAAATTATTTTACTTACTATAAAATTAATATATTTCTTTGTAGAAAACTTGGATCAGAACATTTTTAAAAGAATACAAAAATCATCCTTAACCCACAATTCCAATAAGCACTATTACTTTTTTCAAATACTTTTCTATGTATAAATGTTATTTTGAACAATTTAGATCATAACTTATAAACTGTTTATAATTTGTGTTTGCCACTCAATATTATATTGGAAGACTCTTTCCACGCCATTAATTCTTGCAAAAAAACTTAATGTCCACCTGATATTTCATAATTATAATTCATTAGTTGTTCCTCTTTACATAGACATCTGAAATGCTTTCACTTTTACACTATCATAAAATATATATTATGAAATACAACCTGTAAGCAAAATTTTTGTTTATATTTTTATCTCTAATAGATTCCTAAGCGTAAGGAGTACTGGACCAAAGGACATGACCGGTTATAAAGCCCTTATTGTATACAATCAGACTTCTTTCCAGAATATTCTATATCAATACACACTCACCAGCACTGGGTAATATAACTGTCATAAATCTTTGCCAATTTGTCAGTTAGAAGTATGTCACTGTTTTTAAGTTGTATTTCTTTGATGACTTATGAAATAGAGGAATTTTTAGATATCTAATGTTTTGTCTGAGAATTCTCTTTTTATTATTTCCCCTATTTTAATACTGGTGTGTGTAGATCTTTTTTTGTAAAAATAATTTCTACAATAATGATGATCTGTTATATTTGCTGCAAGTACTTTTCCAGTGTGTTCCATATTTTTATGTAGTTGATCCCATTAGTTTTATCTCATATTTATACCATTGCATTTCATTTAAAATGCTCCTTCCCTACCAAGAAATTAGATATATATTTACTTTTTTTGTTTTCCTGTTTTTAAACAGATCTATGTTTTATTTGAAGGCTTTAACACACAGTACTTGGGGTTTTCTTTCTCTCTCTCTTTTGATGATGGCATGAGGAGAAAAGACTTTATTTGAAAACTTCCCATTCAAATATTAAAAAATATTTTATGAACTATACATGATATTCTTTTAAGTATTATTTTTTAAAATGGGGTTCTTTTGCAATTTGATTATACTTGCTTCTTTTTGAGCTTATCTATGCTCATCAGTTTTATTTTATATTTCTGAGTTGAATATTTAGTTCATTTATTCTCTGTTTATCTTTGTTTCCTAATATTATAACAATAAAATATTTCAAGAATAAGAATACTGATATGGAGAGGTTCATTTTTATTCTTTCATCAAAAATTTAGAGTGTGTGGAGAGCTCTATGTTTTACCTTTAGGATAAAACTTTGGCTTATGTAATAATCATATACTTTAGTACCTCTATGCCATTTATTTTTTCTAGTTTATATATGAAAAAGTTTAGGCACAGTCAACTAAGATCTATACACAACTTCACATGGCTACTAATCAGTGAAAACAGAATGAAAATAAAGAATATACTCTGCCCAACAAATTATGATGCTTGTGTTTCCTCTTCACTTTAAAAGTAGCTGTTTTGTAGCAGATCCTGAGAATTTCTCCTAGTCTTCTTTAAATTGAGTTTTGATTTGCAAAATGACCCTGAAACCTAAACATGACAGAAGTTCTCTAAACAGTGAATTCTAAAGTTTCCAATAAATCTGGGGAACTTCGCACTGCATCATGCTGTCTGCTTCATCCTCTTCAAAATGTTCTTCTTTCTCCCTGTTTGATTATATCCTTAGATAGTTGTGTTTAAATATAGTATAAGCTCACAATCTGCCAGATATATCTTACTGGAGCCTCAAACAGTCACTCAGTTCTGTTTTTCTGGAACGTGACTATATCATTTCTAATATCTAATTGAATTCACTTTAATATCTAATTGCATTCACCCTGAAACAAATTAAAGATAGTAAGGATAATGAACTCTGACTTTTATCCTCATCAGCATAAGTGACAAGAAAAGAGACATGTGGAAATAGACTCTTGAATTCAAGCCTCTGCTCCTTTATGGGTGTTCTCTTTATTCCTTTTCTGTATGGGGTAAAACACTATGGCAATTGTTGGGAGAATAGCCATCTGTGTACAATTGCAGGAAAGATGTCTGGAAAACCAGCAGTCATAATACTGTGTTTATGTATACGAGTGGAATGAGTGAGTGAGTGAGTGAGTGAGTGAGTGAGTGAGAGAAAGAAAGGAGGAAAGGGGAGAGGGAAGGAGAGAAAGAAAGGAAGTGCTATGTATTCATTATATGACTAATACATAGCAAAAGTCTTGGGTTTATCTGCTTGGGGTTTCCATCAGTCTTACAGAAAACAATCCTGACAGAAGGTATTTGCTTGATCAAAATGTATCTGCCACAACTGCAATCCCTGTGCTGTTCACAGATAAGTCAATTATCCAAATGCTAGAGTGGACTCATGGAGCGAAGGAACAACGTGACAGAATTCATCCTGCTTGGCCTGACACAGAACCCCGATGTGCAGAAACTCTTGCTGGCTGTGTTCACAGTGATCTACTTCCTCACCGTGGCAGGCAACCTCCTCATTGTAGTGACAATCACCACCAGCAGAGCCTTGGGCTCCCCCATGTATTTTTTCCTTTCTTTCTTGTCCTTTGTAGATGGCTGCTGCTCTTCTGCCATGCTCCCCAAAATGATAATTGACCTGCTCACTGGAAAGAAAACTATCTCCTTCAAAGGGTGCATGACTCAGCTCTTTGCTGAACATTTCTTTGGGGGAGTTGAGATCATCCTGCTCACAGTCATGGCCTATGACCGCTATGTGGCCATCTGCAAGCCCCTGCACTACACAATAACAATGAACAGGCAAGTGTGTGGCCTCCTGGTGGTCGTGGCCTGGGCCGGAGGATTTCTTCATGCTCTGATTCAAATTCTATTTATAGTCTGGTTACCCTTCTGTGGCCCCAATGTCATTGACCATTTCATCTGTGATCTTTTCCCTCTGCTAAAACTCTCCTGCTCTGACACTCACATCTTTGGACTTTTTGTTGCTGCCAACAGTGGACTGATGAGTATGTTAATTTTTTCTATTCTTATCACCTCTTATGTCCACATCCTTTGCTCCCTAAGAACTCACAGCACTGAAGGACGGCAGAAGGCTCTCTCCACCTGCACCTCCCATGTTACGGTAGTTGTCCTGTTCTTTGTACCCTGTATATTTGTGTACCTTCGGCCCATGATCACCTTCCCCTGTGATAAAGTGGTGGCTCTGTTTTATACTACGATAACACCCATGTTTAACCCTTTAATCTACACCCTCAGGAACTCAGAGATGAAAAATGCCATGAGGAAGCTCTGGAGCCAAAAACTAATAGAGAAAATCGAAATAAAATCTATTCATATTTTAAGAACAAGTGTGACTAATAGAAAGGATAATGGTCTTGAAGTCAAAATAATGTGAGTTTAAGTAGATTTTGTTCCCCTTGCTTTCTAAAATCTTCAATAGTTTCTCTTTCATAAAATATCAATATTTGATTAAATGATGACCAAAGTTTCCTATAGTTAGAAACTTCTTTGTATTTATGAATTATTGCTCAAAGGGACATTGCTAATCAAAATAAAAATGTCACATGTATAGAAAATCTCTGAATTTGTATTCTGTAGAACAATTCTCTGTAAATCTTCAGGTATAGATAATATAACCAATAGGCTAAGTAATTAAAATATTTAAACAAATAGGCCTGATGGATATTTTGTTGAAAATGCTTAGCTTTAATCCCAACTACTGTAGTCAAAGTAGATTTATTATTGTAAGAGATGAGGATCAACCAAAAATGAATGGGTTTTGAGGAATGAGAGGGTGTCATTAAGGCAGGACTCATTCCAAAATTAATGCTTCTGTATTACACAATTACAGATAGCACCATTTACATTGTAATATGGGCTCTTTCCAAAATAAATTATTTTTCTGCCCAAAGCCATAGAGGGATATAAAATTCTTCCAAGTACATTCAGAGACCAATCTTGCACAAGATTTGCCAGGCAGAAAAGAATTTATGTAGCCCTTTTTTCTCAAAGACATCCTATATACCACTTCACCTCCAAAGTAGTTTTTTATTGAATGAATTTATGCCTTAGCTAATAGGAACAAAAGTATCTGGTACAAATGAGAGAGTTGATAATAGCTGAGTAATCAAGATACATTCAAATTTGAATAGAAAATTTCTATACAACGAAAGAAACAATTAAGAGGGTAAAAAACTACCTATAGAATGGGGAAAACTATTTGCAAACCATACATTTGGTAAGGGGTTAATATCCTCAATGTATAAAGAATGCATATAACTCAAGATCAAAAATAGCCCAACTTAAAAAAAGACTTGAATAGACATTACTACAAAGAAGATATACAAATGACCAACAAGCAAATGAAAAGATGCTCAAGGTCACTAATCAGAGGGAAATTCAAAACAAAACCACAATGATATATCACCTCACACCTGTTAAAATGGCTATAATCAAAAAGACAAAGAGCTAAGTGTTGATAAGGATATGAAGAAAAGAGACCTCTTGTGTAGGAATGTAAATTGATGCAGCCATTACGGAAAACAGGATGGCGGTTCCTCAAAAAATTAAAAATGAAACTTCCATATGATCCTGTCATCCCACTCCTGGGTATTTATCCAAAAATACTGAAATCAGTATCTCCAAGGGATTATTTGTACTCCTATGTTCATTTCAGCGTATGCACAATAGCCAAGATGTGGAAACAACCTACAAGTCCATTGACAGATGCATAGATTTTTTTTTTAATGTGGTACATACTTACATAGACTATTATTCAGCCTTTAAAATGAAGGAAACCCTGCCATTTGCGACAACATGGACGAACCTTGAGGTCATTATTCTCAATAAAATAAGCCAGTGAGAGAAAAACAAAATGAACTAACAAGCAAAATACAGACAGACTCATAGAGTGGGGTGGTGAGGGGGTTGAAGGCCTGAGTGGGAAGGGGGTGGAAGGATTGAGCAAAAAAAGAGAAAAAACTCATGGGCCGGCTGGGGTGGCTCAGGGATTAAGCATGGACCTATGAACCAGTAGGTCATGGTTCGATTCGATTCTCAATTCCCAGTCAGGGCACATGCCCGGGTTGCAGGGTTGTGGGCTCAATCCCCAGCTTGGGGGGTGGGGGATGCAGGAGGCAGCCAGTCCATGATTCTCTCTCATCATTTATGTTTCTATCTCTCTCTCCCTCTCCCTTCCTCTCTGAAATTAATATAAATATTTTTTAAAAGAGAAAAAAAACTTATGGACACAGACAACAGTGTGGTGACTGGCAGGGGAGATTGGAATTAGGGAAAAGTGGAGGAAGGCACTGGGGGGATAAATGATGATGACCAGAGACTTGACTTGGGGTGGTGAATACATAATACAGTATACAGATATGTGGAATTGTACACCAGAAACCTGTATAATTTTGTTAACCAGTGTCACCCAATAAATTCAATAGAAAAGGAAAAAATGACAAGGCATCATTTACCCCCAAAAAATGGAAAGAAAACAAATATTGCATAATTCCACTTATATGACATATCTAACTCATAGAAGCAGAAAATAATAATATTGGTTTCCAGGGGCTGATGGAAGAAGGTGGAAGAATGAGCAGTAATTGTTTAATGGATATAGAGTTTCATGTTGGGAAGATGAAAACATTCTGGAGATGGTTGGTGGTGGTGTTCACAGCAATTTGTGCACTTAAAAATGTTTGAAATAGTACATTTTTGTTATATATTATTTACCACAATAACAAAATACTAGGGAAGAGGGACAGACTGAGTGAGTTGGTAGCAAACAGGAGCAAACTTGTTAATTCCTGAGGATAAAACTAGAGGCATTGCTTCTGTTTCTGGTTCTGGACTTCAGGAGTGTGTCAATTTGGTTTAAAGGTACAAGTTGATAACAAAGAAAGGTGACTCTGTGCTGGACTGCAGCCAGCTCTTCATCACCTTAGAATCAGAGAGAAAGGAGATTGTAGTGAAGCTTCCTTTTGATAGCGTTTCCATTCTCTACCTCTGATATGTTGTCTTTATACAAGAGTGCTTGGTTGGATGTTTTTTTTTCTCCCTGGCTACTATGTGAAAACATAGTACTTTACTGTATTTCCCCAAGCTTCTCTCCCTGTGGGGCAGAGAGAAAAGCCACATTCCCCCAAATACATCTTGAGACTGTCATTTAGGTATTCATCCCAAAGGAAGTAGATATATCTATGACTTGTATATCACTCAATCTTTGGCAGCTAGGAATCCTGCTATCTAAGGCTTCTCAGTCAGTCACTAATAAGAATGTCACTATTTCCCAGGTTTACCTGGCACATAACCTTGAAGAGACTAGCATTTCCATTCTTGGAGCAACCATATCATTCAGAACAGTCATGTTTCCAGGGAGAAATCCAGTCTCTGAATTCCGACCTAGGCCTAACAACACCGCATATCCCATGCCAGGTTCACCGATGTCAAAATGAGCAACAAGGCACTATAATGAGCTTTCCGACTTCCTGTACCCAGTCCCAACCAAAAATAGAGCCAGAGACACAAGTCTAACCAAAGCTCAACTTCATTTCTAAAACTGGCCTCCAATGAGATTTGTGGGTACCAAGTGGGAGTAAAAGAAAGACTTTGTTTAAAGCTTCAAGATATATTTCAACAGAACCAATTACTAATTCTCTGAGGACTAGAGAGGTCAATGCAACAAATCCTGCACTTCTTGCAAGCTTATTTAAATATTTCTTTAGAGTCAGTGAAGAAATAATTGCAAAAAAAGGACATTTAAGTAAATGACAGCAGCAGAGCCATGTACCAACAATCTGAAGATTAGTATGGGAAACATTGTCCCAAGCTTTGGGGTTAGAAGGAAGGCTTAAATGAGGAATAAAAAGAATTCTCTCTAGGTTGCTCATGACCTTGTTGGGAAACCAAAATTTAGGACAACTGATTTGAGAAAACATTGTCCAATCAAGTTTATTTGATTCACTTAAACATTTTATGTTTCATATACCAGTTTTTCCTAATTTAAAGAATTTTTTATTGCTCCCATTATTTTTAATTTAGATTGAATATAGTTCTAAATATCTCAAAATATATATATTAAAGATGTAGTTATACATACATAGGAAGCCAAGAAAGTGGGGAAATTAAATCCTTGAACTACTCAAGTTTCCAAACTGAAAAAGCTCATTTTCTGAGTAATCTTGGTCATGCTGATAATGTGAACCAAAATAAACTAAAATGCCCAAGATTGAGAGAATTGCCTAGGGCAGTGGTTGGCAAACTGTGGCTCACGAGCACATACGGCTCTTTGGCCCCTTGAGTGTGGACACGAAGTTTCAATCGCACTGTATGAGCGTGCCCGCACGTGGTATTTTGTGGAAGAGCCACACTCAAGGGGCTGCAGTTTGCCAACCACTGGTCTAGAGAGATAAGGATTCCAGTGTCAGGCTGGTTAGCTCGTGGAGTCTATTTGCAGATATGTGGCACATGCCATGAGGGGAAGAAAGCAATGATGGAGCTAAATTTGCAAACGGAGGAACTCACAATCAACTAGATCCAGGTTAGTGATAACTACATCCTTTTCTCCAAATTTTAAGCAGATTGACTTCACTTAGTTTATTTTCACTGAAGTAGTTTTTGTACTTAGAGTGTGAATTGAAGATTAATCTTTTTCTCTAAAAATAAAATTGGGCACAATGATATGAAACTATCAATCAAAAGGACTGTCTGTACTACTGCCAGATAAGACACTGCTGAGAACTGCTGAAGCCATTCATACAGCATTATGGTTAACATTTATGTCTCACTAAGTTGATGGATTCTGCAGGTTTCTGTTTTAATAACTTGAAATTCTCTTCTTTATGACTTCCCTGTTGCCACAATGAAGTCAGAATTTGTGAATTAAATCTATTAAGAATGATTAACCATATAGTCAATACCTGTAGGAGTCATAGATAGAGAAGAAACAACTCAGAGACTTAGCATTCTTAAAAACTAAACATACCTTTCCTCTCCTTTATGGAAGCTTAGAGGTTATGATGCTGACATAGGAAAAATATGTGGTTATGTGTTTTTGGCAGGGACTAGAGAAAGGAGAGAGAGGGGGAGAAAGAATAAAATACCTTTATGGTCTTTTGTATCAACAACCTGTACTCATTCTAGAAAACCCATGCATAGATCATTCCCAGAAAAAAAGAATGTATTTTTGTATATGTTCAATATTTCCACCAGTTAGCAATGAAAACTTCAAGTTCATCCTAATTAATTACACATACCAAAAGCAAAAAAAAAAAAGTGTATTATTTTAAGTGAGCCTATTATTTCTGTCATGTCAACAGGAAACTTCATGACTCATTTAAATCCATTTGTAAAATATAAGTAGTATAATATATCTAATCCAGGGCATTATTCTATATTTGATGAAAGACTAATTAAAATATTAAAAACTTTTCAGGAAAATTTGCACCACTTACATGTCCACTTTTTAATGGTGTGGAAAGAGTCAGCATGAAAGAGTCATGCTAAGCCAGACACAGCAACTGGGGCTGTTGAGTGAATGCTGCTCAATGAGCTGTTATAAAGATAGTTCCTTGGCATTTTGAAGGAAAAAGACTTCATCTGAAGCTCTGGCTCTCTATGTACATGTGCAATCATTTGGCAGAAATAACAGCTCACAACACATTTGATATAGATATAGTAAGGCTTAGTACTTTCATATCTGATACACAGTCGACTTTTTTCCTATTCAGTTATTTGTAGACTTATTTCTGAATGGATCCATGCAGATTTTTTAATTTATTTATCTTTATTGTTGAAAGTATTACAGATGTTCCCTTTTCTTCCCCATTGGCCCCCTCCACCTCCTGCCCACCCCCACCGCCAGGCTTTCACTACTCTATTGTCTGTGTCCATGGGTTATGCATATTTGCATACAATTCTTTGGATAATCTCTTACTGCCCCTCCTCCTCCCTTCCTCCTGAGATTCCTATCTGTAAAAGAATATTATGTTCACATAACCTATATGTATTCATGCCAATAGATAAGTATACCTTCAAAATAATTGTTACTAATGAGATGTCCCCAAAAGAGAAAGAAAGCCATCTATGAGACTTTTAGAGCTACAAATAAAGTTTGGAAGTCAACCACAAATCAACATTTACAATAACACCTTGCTTTTATTGTGGTGTTTGTAAGGTATTGTCACTATTTAATTAATACAGGATAAAATTTAACCTACTTCCATTCTTCTGTATAGCTATCTACAAAATGACAGAGGTGAGTGGAAGGGGTAGCTCCATCAATTCCAAAGACCAGGTCTAAAGAAGTGACAGACTATTTTAGTACTGAATTTAAAATATCATCATTCAGAAATACCGTGATCTTTCCAGATGGACCAAGCTGAATCAATGAAAAGGACAAGCAATGTAACAGAATTCATCCTACTGGGCCTGACCCAGAATCCAGAACTGCAGAAAATCTTATTTGTTGTGTTTTTAATCATCTACTTGACCACACTGACAGGTAACCTGCTCATCTCCGTCACCATCTTCATCACCCCAGCCCTGAGTTCACCCATGTACTTTTTTCTGTCCTATTTGTCCATTTTAGATGGTTTCTACTCTTCTTCCATAGCACCCAAAATGATCTCTGACTTGATCTCTGAAAAGAACACCATATGCTTCAATGCTTGCATGACTCAGCTCTTTGCTGAACAATTCTTTGCTGGAGCTGAGATCATCTTGTTAATTGCCATGGCCTATGACCGCTATGTAGCCATCCGCAAGGCCTTGCACTCTATGACTCTCAGGAGCCAGCCTGTGTGTGCTTTGCTCGTGGGAATGGCTGGAGTTTTAGGGCTTCTTCATGGAGGGATCCAGGTTTTGTTCATAGTCCAGTTACCATTCTGTGGCCCTAATGTCATCGACCATTTTATGTGCGATTTAATACCTCTCCTGGAGCTAGCCTGCACAGACACTCACACTTTGAAGCCCCTAATTACTGCCAACAGTGGGTCACTGTGCTTGCTTGTTTTTTCTATGCTGGTTGCTTCCTGTGTTATCATCCTGTGCTCCCTCAGGACTCACAGCTCTAAAGGGCGTCACAAAGCCCTGTCTACATGTGCCTCTCATGTCACTGTTGTCATCTTATTCTTTGTACCTTGTTCATTCCTGTACCTGAGACCTTTAACCTCCTTTCCCATTGACAAAGCTGTGACTGTGTTTTGCACCATAGTAACTCCCATGTTGAACCCTTTAATCTACACCTTCAGAAATGCAGAAGTAAAAAATGTCATGAAGAAGTTCTGGGAGCAAATAATGAATACTGATAATGAATAAACCTTGTGATTGGGATATTTAAGCCAAAAAAAAAATCTTGTGATATTCTGTAGATATTTATTCCCTTTCTTAGTTTATTAAACTTGGGACAGTCAATTATCCTGTTTGGACCATTTTTCCTCAGGGCTGACATATCTGTTAAGGCATAGTCAGCATAAAGCTTAGAGCCCAAAATAGTGATGCTGACATGTCTCATGCTCTTGGGACTTTTATCAGGTTAGATATCACTATATATGAAGGCCTTTGAAAAATAGATGCTCTGCCATAATTTCTTATGAGTAACCATCTTGTAAATATATGCAAGCAATTGTATGTTTAAAAAATCAAATTTAACAATCTAATTGTAGTTCCCAAGAAAGATAGAATGAAATAGGATAATGTAAAAATAAAGATGATGATGATATAATGATGATTGCTAATGTTTGCTGAGCACGTTCTGTGAATAAAATCATGACCTAAGTACTTATTTTGTATGTTTTGAGGCAGCAAATTTCTGATCTTAATTTCTTTCTGTCCTTAATTCATTTGTAAGTTAGTTGGGCCACTGTTAATCATGATTCTGACAACCAAAAACAAGGGCAAAAAAAATGTTTGTAATAAAAATAAAAAATACACACACACTCACACACACACACACACACACACACACACACACACACACACACACACACACAAAGCGCAATGGGATCAGTCCTTTATGCTATCTGAGGTTGTGACTGTACTGAAAATAAAGGCACTTTTCAAATTTCAACTAAAGTAAATATGCTTTTCTAGAAAGTCCCACAATAAAATTCTGTCAAGCTGGCAAAACTGCTATTTTTAAGCAAGCCTCATCATGATCTCATATTTCTTAGCTGAAAGAAAAATTAGCTTAGTTATATTTTTACTATCTAACAGCAGAAATGAATAAGTATAGAATTGAAGGTCTCATTTATATGTAGTGATTATTAATTAGACTTAAGCATGTGACAAAGTGAAAGAAGACAATATTTATTTTGCCCAAGAACACAGCAACAGTTGTTTTTGCTAGATATAGAATTAGGGGATCAAACCATTATTTCCTGATGATCTCCTGAATTTATTGACTATTGAAGACTAATTTTTAGTACTTCCAGTTTTTTCCATAGTGAAAAAGTGGATATGATGGTGAGTTACAGATTATCTGTCAAACAAAATATAAGTTTATTACAAATTATGGGAGCCTACAGTCTTAAAGGGTGAAGCCTGGGAAGGGATATAGTCAGAATTTGTAAAAGTAGGAAAAGAATGGGATGAACATGAATGGATGTTTCAGATTCCAGGATACTAGAATCCCTTGGAGTTTTAAACATAAAGAGGAAGAATGAAAGTCCACTTTGCATCATTGGCGAAAACATAAACCATTCTGTTCTTAGCACAGCATATTTGAAACTTAGTAGAGATGGAAAAGCAAAAGAAAACAATACTTGATTAATCAATTAACCTCATGGAAGATTAGGAAAAAGTTGAGGGACATATAATAATCTCAGGTAAAATGTGTTGGGGTGTATGTGCCAGAAATCTGGTTAGGAACTTTACATAGATTATCTAATTTAATTCTTACAATAACACTTTAGACATTATTATCTTTATTTATTTTAAAGACAAGCTTCAGACACTACAGAGGTTTGGTCACTTGCTTAAGGTCATGCCATTTCCTTATACATAGGAAATAAGAATCAGACGCAGGTTGAATTTGCTGCAGAGCCAAGATCTTACCCTATCTGCGGTAGGGTAGCAGCCTGCTGATGTCACAAAAGGTGGAAAAAGAAATGGAAGCCAGACCTAGATGCACACAGACTCCTATATGTAGTGACGTGAGAAGTTTTTGCCTTAAGTTGTATTTTGCTCGCATTTATTTGGCACAATTATTGCACAAAGTCAAATGATATTAACACGGATTGCTACTGAAAGATCTGGATGATGAATCACAAATAACTGATTTTGAGTTTAGGCACGCCAAAGCTAGAGACACTTGATTAATCAATTAACCACAACAGGGGACATTTTTTCTAATTTCTGAAACAGATAATAATCATTCATGCCCTATATATTTCATATAGTCATTTTATAATCAAAGTGTTCAGTTCAAGTGAAAAGAGGAAGTAAACCGTAGAAGTGTATGATGATGCATGGATGGATAAGATTAAATAAGTTGATATACGGTAACAAAAAAGTTTTGGTTTGCTCCACTCACAGCAATAAAATCATTTCTATTTCCTGCCTTGCCACTCATGATCCACTGCAATTTTTTACTATGTGAAGAGCTTTTTCATGGCACTTTTTACCTCGTCATTTCTCAGGGTATAAATGAGTGGATTCAACATAGGTGTCAGAATACCATAAAACACTGCCATGCTTTTGTCTATCGGTAAAGTAAATGAAGGACGCACATAAGTAAACACACAGGGCACAAAGAACAGCGCTACAACAGTGAAGTGGGCCCCACAGGTGGAGAGGGCCTTGCGTCTCCCCTCTGCACTGTGGGACCTCAAGGAGCGCAGGATGACAATATAGGAGGCGGCCAGCATGAGAAAATTCACCAGGCATATCACACCACTGTTGGCAACCACCAGCAGACTGGTGACGTATGTGTTGGTGCAGGCAAGTTCCAGCAAGGGGTACAAGTCACAGACAAAGTGATTAATTACGTTGGGCCCACAGAAGGGCAACTGAAGGACCAGGAGGAGCTGAACCAATGAATGCAGGAAGCCCCCAAGCCAGGTCACTCCCAGCAGCAGGGCACAGAGATGCCTGGTCATGATAACTGGGTAGTGCAGGGGCTTGCAGATGGCCACGTAACGATCATAGGCCATCACCGTGAGCAGAATGATCTCAGTACCTCCCAAAAAATGGGCTCCAAAGAGCTGAACCATGCAACCCTCATAAGAGATGGTTCTCCCCTCATACAAGGAGTCAGCGATGAGTTTAGGGGCCATTGAAGAAGAATAACAGGTGTCTATAAAGGACAGGTTGGCCAAGAAAAAATACATGGGGGAATTCAGGGTGGGGCTGGAGGTGATGGTGACCACAATGAGCATGTTGCCACAAACTGTGACCACATAAGTGACCAAGAAGACCACAAAAAGAACTCGCTGTATTCCTGGGTTCTGTGACAGTCCCAGCAAGAAAAATTCTGTGATATTGTTTGATATTTCCATAGTCCAAGGACACAGAGAATGCAGGTACAGTATTGCCTATAAGTGAACAGAGAAACATAATCATAACATTGCTAATTCCAGAAGGAAATATTGCAAGGTTTCTTTTATCTACACCTACTTCCCTTTGCCCCTTTTAACACTCTCTGTTCCAAAATTCTTATACCAATTTAGTGTGGTAATTACAAAATGTCAGCATATGTCTATCTGCTAACTTCAGCATCAGTGGGTAATAAATATCTAAGTTATTACATGAAAATAATAATGTAATTAGCCATATTTTAGTTTCTTTTGTTACTACTGAAATTGAACTTTTGGCAGATCCTGGTTTTCCAATTCAATGAGAGTCCCTCTATGACCATTTTCAGCAAGGCTCCACCTAGACACAATGGCACTTGAGAAAACCATGAACACTCCAAATCTCCTGAAACTTCTGCACGAACAGTCCACATATTACATCTTTCTTCTTAGACTGAGCAGTGAGGTTTGCTATACTTTCTGTTGCAGGTATTTCCAATAGTAACACAACGTGAAGTAAAACCAACTAAAGCAAGGATTCGGAGAAACTGATGAGGTTGCAGCTGGAGACTTACCCAACTTCTCCATTTCTCTCCTTGTTCCTTTACCCCCACTCCGTGCACAGACTGTGGACAAGCTCATGTCTAGGAAGCCAACTTAAATTACTCCTCCCCCTTGCTTTATATATTCTATATACTCTGCATTTTGCTTTTTTTTTTTTTTTTGGCTTGGTAAAATTCTTCTGGTTAAAGCTACTAGTCCTTCTGTAGTTTACAGGAAGGAGTCAAAGGTTACAAAAATAAAAAAAGTTTGGTGAGCATCAGTGAAGGGTTCTATTAAATGATTACCTGTGCATTCTCTACATAAATGAAGCTTGGGGGCAGGGAGAAGAGATGGCCTGTCTTACTCAACTGCAAATTACAATCTCATCCAGCAGAATATTCCTACTCACCCTTTACTCTCCTAACAATATGAAGGAAGGAAATGCTTGTGCCTGTCTTAGTTTTGAGAGACACATAATCTATCATTCTCCTAAAAACACAGGCCTTCTTAAGGTAGCTAAATCTCTCAACTTGATGAAGATCTGATGCTCAGTTTGATGGGAATTAAAGGAAAATCATTAAGTGTCAGAGGAAGAAAGAAACACCCAGATATAAGAAACACTGAGAGAAGAGTTCTGCGTTGATCAGGAAGCTGCCTCCTTTTTCTCTCTCCAAGCTTTGTTGCAAGAAGGCAAATACAGGTTCTACAAGTGACAAGCTTGATGGGGACCTTTTCAGAGTAGAACTTTATGGCCAAGAGCACAGATAACAGTAACAAGAGCCAACGCCTGTGTAGCACTTAGTCTTTGCCAAGCACTGTCCTAACTGCCCTACATATATCAGTTCATATAATCCTTACTTCATGCCCAGGAGATAAGTCACTGTCTTTATCCTTATATTGAAGAAGAAAGTCGGGCACACATTCAGCAACTTACAGACGCATATTCAGCTAATAAGTGACAGAGCTAGCAGGCACTCTAGCTAAGGACTCCATAGGCTTTGCTGTACTATACTGTCACTTACCAGTAAGCTCATCTGGGTTTGACTCCTTCCTCTGCCACTTATTGACTGTCTGTATAAACAGGGAATACTGCTCTACCCTGAGATTGCAGAGAAAAGTAAATGAAAATAGTGCATGTTGAGTGTTTGTACCAAGCCTGGATGTGACAAACATTTTTTAAAATATATTTTATTGATTTTTTACAGAGAGGAAGGGAGAGGGATAGAGAGTTAGAAACATCGATGAGAGAGAAACATCAATCAGCTGCCTCCTGCACGCCCCCTACTGGGGATGTGCCCGCAACCAAGGTACATGCCCTTGACTGGAATCGAACCTGGGACCCTTCAGTCCGCAGGTCGATGTTCTATCCACTGAGCCAAACCGGTCAGGGTGTGACAAACATTTAATAAAGGGCGCATCTGATATCCCTATCATCAACACTATCGGCATGTGGCTTAGGAAACAAGGACCTAAATGCATGTACTCGAGACCAAACAGGTATTGATATGGGTACAATTTTAATATACTAGGAAATATGAAAAAATGCTGCTAACTTCAGCATCAGTGGGTAATAAATATCTAAGTTATTACATGAAAATAATAATGTAATTATTATTAATTAATTTATTTATTAATCCTGATCTCCATACAGAATACAAGAGTAGAAAAAAGAATCAATATGAATAGTAGACAGTTTAGCTACATAATAAATGTATATGCCCCAAAATAAAGATGTTCAGCTGGTTCATTGCTGTAATTCAAATTTATGGAAGTACAAAATAAATTATTTGTTAAAAACTAGCAAAGAATAAAAGGCTCCTGTTTGAGTTATCCAGAGAAGCAAAATTATTTCATGGAAAATAACGCGAATTTTAGCAAAATTATTCCACTGCATTTTTATTTGAGTTGTATTTTATTTTATTTTAAAAATAGATTATAGAAAACTTACATTAGCTGGATCTGAGGACATCAACAGGTCACCAGGATTGGTTTGATTTATACCCTAACATCATGGAATGGTGAGGCTCGTCATCTAGGCCAGCTCCAAGCACAGCACCCCGAATATTTCTGTTCCACATAACTAAGCTCCTGAATGAAATTTGAACTGTGTTTTAAATTGAGACAAAGCATAGCTGAGGCAATTGCTATCAACTACAGAAATTCATCTGAACTGAAACTTTCTTAGAACAGCAGTAGGTGAAACCCAAAAGGTTGTCATTCACTTACGAGCAGCTAGGAATTGGTTTTGTGGTCCATTTCCCTCTTACTTGCTGAAGAACCCTGTGACATTTAAAATCATCGTTTCCGATTGTCTCCATTTTAAAGACAGTGGATTGAAGTCCCAGAGTTTAGGTGCAGCTGGTCCAAGGTCACATGGGTGATTCGTGGCAGAGGCACGCCTTGCTCCCAGGTCACTCAAGTGCCCTTTCCAATATAACCACCCCCTTCCATTCTCTACGTTGTCTTTGAAACGCCAAATAAAGCCCTGCTGCTAACATGAGGGAGAAAGTTCCCAGGAGTAGCAGCTTCTTAGCTCTGCTTTCTGCTAATACTCATCAGCACCATGCGAGAGAAATCTTCAAACCATGTTGAAGCCATCATTTAATTATTCCCCTCGAATACAGTTTGGTCTCACAAGGAGTGGCCTCTACATTCTGCCTCCTAGAAGTGCCCTTTGTCCTTATAGTGTCTACATAGAGAGTCCCCAAATTGTCAGGAGGAAAAGGGAATTATGATATTTCAGAAACTGGTATTAAGGGTTATCTTTAGGAAAATTGCTAATTGGACAAAAGTAAAAATCAACAGCATTTATTGAGCATCTTCTGTGTTCTAAACATGGGTACTAGCCCTTTTCATGTACATCATCTCTTTCATCTCCTCCCATAAGGATGTGAGAAAAGTATCACTCCCCTTTATCCACATTGCTACTCTGTGGTGTGATAAAAGACCAGAGAAAGGAGGGCCAGAAGGACCTGAATTGAAATTGCACTTCCACCATTTCAACCATTCAATAAGTACTTTTTCAGGCATTTTGTTAAATGCCAGGAATATCAGAGTGAATAAAATGGACATGGTCCTGGCAGCTTATACTCCAAAAGGGGGAGAGCTCCCCCCAAACCAAAGCAGGGCATACGTAAAATAATTATAAAAGCAAAAACATGGAATGTATTAATATATAAATATATTTTCAATCTTGAAGATATTGATACACATGTTTAATAATTATTGATATGTGCAGCCCATTTTTCTCCATAAAATTTGTATCCATTTACATTTTCAGTATTCTTGCCTATTCAGCATGTAATTCCCAATACTGAATGAATCCTACTCTAAGCCTTCTCCAAACGTGTTCCTTGAAAGCTTCCAGAAAAAAATCACAAAATAGGATTTTATCTGCATCAATTTGTCACCAACTTCAAAAGGCCCATCAACCCTATTACATCAACACATTTTTCCACTTCTCCTCAAGGACCATTTAAAAGTTTCTTCAAAATTCTGTTCTCAACCACAACTCTCTACTCTTCACTTCTTTTTTAACTTTATTTTTCAATTATAGTTTATATTCAACATTATTTTGTATTAGTTTCACATGTACAGCATAGTGGTTAGACAATCATAATTTACAAAGTGGTTCCCCCCATATGTCAAGTACCCATCTGGCACAATACATGGTTATTACAATATTATTGACTATACTAGAGGCCCGGTGCACAAAATTCATGCATAGGGTGGGGGGAAGGGGGTCCCTCAGCCCGGTCTGCAATGACACAAGCGTTCCACGCCCGGCCTGGCCAGAAGCCCTCCGTGGCTGGGTGTGAAATGCTTGCCTTGTTGCCGGGGCAACGACGCAAGCATTCCCCCCACCCCCCCGCCAGCCGCTTTGTGCTGCTGCCCAGAGGCCCTCTGCAGCCAGGGTTGAATGCTTGCCTCATCGCTGTGGCAACGAAGCAAGCATTCCGCCAGGCTGCTCACACTGCCTGTTCTCATTGGACGCCCACCCCGGGACTGGGGGATTCCGGCAGGGCTGAGAGGACTGGGCACTGCCATCTTGTGGCTATGGGTGCTGCCATCTTTTGTGACAGAGTGGTGGTTAATTTGCATATTACCCTTTTATTAAATAGGATTCCCTGTGCTCTACTTTACATCCTCATAACTATTCTGTAACTACTAATATGTACTTCTCAATCCCTTCACCTTTTTCACCCAATCTCTTAGCTTCTCTCCCCTCTGGCAACAGTCAGTCTGTTCTCTGTGTCTATTAGTCTGTTTCTATTTTGTTTGTTTATTTTACTCATCTGATTCCACATATAAGTGAAATCAATGGTATTTGACTTTATCTGCCTGACTTATTTCACTTATCATAAGACCCTCTATATCCATACATGCTGTCACAAGTGGTAAGATTTCCTTCTTTTTTTATGGCCATGCAGTATTCCATTGTGTAGATGTACCACAGCTTTTTTTATCCACTCATATACTGATGGGCACTTAGGCTGTTTCCAGATCTTGGCTATTGTAAATAATGCTGCTATGAACATAGAAGTATATATATACTTTCTGATTGGTATTTTGGGATAACTCCAAATCATGCCCCCGTAGAAATCAAGTAAATAAACCTACCTGGTTGCCTCAATTCTTAACGTTATTTTCTAAATATTTTGCAGTCAGAAAACTGACTCACTTGCACAAGTCACCACAGATAAATGGAGTTTTGTTTCACTAACAAAGTCTAAATGTAAAGTAATCAAAGAAATATAAAGACTATGTTTACTGCTCTAAACGTGCAAATCTTGGTTTGAGTTATTCTTCAGCAAAATTGAGGTTGCTGTAATTTTTTTTTTAAAGGAGACTTATGTAAAACTTTAGACAATAAATAAATAAATAAATAAATAAATAAATAAATAAATAAATTGAGGTTGCTGTGTAGGCTAACGCCCTCAGGCTGAAATGGAGCTATTGCCTTCATTTCTACCAGACATGTTCAGATAGTAAATGAAGTAGAAAAGCTTTCCTGGGACCCTCACAAGATCACATTGACTGGGAAAAGGCATAAATAAACTTCTGTCGCTGAGTGCCACCACCTTTCCACATACCCCAGCATGCCAGCACCAAGAGGTAAAGTGAATGAACACAAAGTTCCACAGCTAGAAGATGACAGGGTGAGTTCCTGTCCAAGTGATTCCCTCCCTGAAGTCTCTGCACTTTTCACTGACCCACTAACGAAAAGAAGGAAAGGAGCTCCATTTTCAACATTCTCCTAAGTACAGACCGCTATGAAGGGCTATGGTTGACACCATGGAGTATTAGTGGATCATATAAAGTACAACAGCAGTCTTTTTCTTATCCTCACCCAATGATATGATTTTCTTGATTTTAGAGAAAGAAGAAGTGGGGAGAGAACAGGGGGAGAAACATCAATGTGAGAGAGAAACATCCATCGGTTACCCCACAACCTGGGTATGTGCCCCAACTGGGAATCGAACCCACCACCTTTTGGGGTGCGAGATGACAATACAACCTACTTAGCCACACTGGCCAGGGCCATGATCCCACATTCTTCCAAGGACTTTTAATAGAAGGTGATTTATTCAACACAGAGTAAGTAAACTGATGTACAAAAACTTCTGAGAATATTGCTTTCAAGATATCGGAGGCTATTTTATTGCTGTTATTCTCATAGTCAAGATCAACATTTGCATTTGTGCTTGCTAGGCATCTGATGAAACAAAAAGTTTTTTCTACTCTACCATCCTCACCGAACCCTGATCACAGATCCCCTGATGATTATGCCTATTTCATGAGGCTGTTGTAAGGATTAAAGAAGTTAATGCGAGGTGATTGGTAAACATCTGAGGAATGAATAATCAATCTAGAATTACAAGGGCTTTAGGCAAAAGGGCAGGGTCAAAGAGAACAGAAGACATTATCAACAGAGGTAGTAGCCACCTCTGAAAAACAGACTTTGATACAGGACTTTGCAAGGTCTTGTGTGTCCTGCAACCTTTTGAAACTGGCATTGTCACTGTCTCTATTTGTAAATGTGGAAATTGAGACCCAACCGGATGAAATGACCCACGAATGATTCATTAGAAGGACATCTAATCCTGCTCCTCTAAGTCCATTTTGCACAAATTGGCTCCCTCTACATGGAAACAAAATAAAGCAAAGGGGATGAGTGGGGGCGGCAGCCCCTGCTCAGCTGGAGAGGAATCAGTACTGCTGGGTGAGGTGCTGAAGCTTGCTCTCCTGGCTCTGCTCGCCATCATCCCAGGCCACCGCCAATCCGTGGTCCTTCACAACATCCTTGTCTGTACTGCTCGTGTCCATTCATTCCGTCTGAGGTGGGAAAAGTCCCAAAAGCAGATTTAAGGAACCTGGATTTTGGTTGCTATCTTGCTCTGGATTTACTGTGCGACTTTAACTAAATCCTTTAACTTCTCTACATTTGTTGATTCATCTGCCTGCTGAGAGAGCATGAAATGAAGGAATAAGAGTAAAGTGCCTCTAATATCATAAGAGACCGAATGAATTTCATTAAGCACATGTTAGCCACAGTAAAGCAATTAGCTAGTGCTACTACACATTGTATAGGTGAGATACTTGGACTTCCAAGAGGTTCTGTCATTCACAGGCTCTCGTATGTTTCCTGAATGAGGCATTAATTATCACACTAAGGACCCCCTTCACTGTGACCTGCTTGAGGGAAGAAATTACATCTTACTCTTTTAAATATATTTTTATTGATTTCAGAGAGGAATGGAGATGGAAACATCAATTCTGAGAGAGAATCATTGGTCAGCTGCCTCCTGCACGCCCCACTGGCTGGGCCATCTTACTTTTATTTGTATCCCACTACCTCACGCATTGCAAACACTCAATAGATATTTAATGAATAGAGGATGGAAGAAACCTATGGGATTATTTTATGAAAAGAGCTTAGGAGACAAACAAAAACTCATAGACACAGGAAGCAGTATGGTGGTCATCAGAGGGAAGTGGGTGGAGGTAGTTAAGGTTAAAGGGGGTCAAATATATAGTGACAGAAGAGGATTTGACTCTGGGTAGTGGGCACACAATGCAATTATACAGATGGTGTATCATAGAAATGTACATTTGAAGCATATATAATCTAATTAACTAATGTCACCCCAATAAATTTATTTTTTTCAAAGAGTTAGAAGGACAGTTGTCATTACAAGCATCAAACTGGAGATGCAAAGCCTGTGTTGGATGCTACAAAATGGGAGGTCTCCCAAGTTCCAGGCTGGATGAGATTCCTTGGAGTGTCACTTCTCTCCCGAATTCCCCTGGACCCTAAATACTTTCCTCATGGCATTTTTGACCTCATTGTTCCTCAGGGTGTAGATCAGAGGGTTCAGCAAAGGTGGCATGACAATGTTAAAGAGGATGACAAGTTTGTCAGCAGCCAGGGTGGTAGACGGACGAATGTACATGAACATGGGGGGCACAAGGACCAAAATTACGGTGACGATGTGTGAGCCACATGTGGACAGAGCTTTGCGGCGGCCCTCGGATGACTGGCTTCTCAGGTTTAGTAAGATGACCACATAGGACACAATAAGGATGATGAAACACACTAAAGAGAGAATGCCACTGTTGGCCACCACAATGAGCCCCACTACATAGGTGTCTGCACAGGCCAGCTTCAGCAAGGGATGGACATCACAGAAAAAGTTGTCAATCTCATTGGGCCCACAAAAGGGCAGCTGCACTGTGAGGAGGGTCTGCAGGATGGAATGGAAGAAGCCAGCCACCCAGGAGGCCGCTGCCAGCAAACCACACTTCCGGCGATCCATAATGGTTATGTAGTGCAGGGGCCTGCAGATGGCCACATAGCGATCATAGGCCATGGCTGTGAGGAGGAAGATCTCAGTGCCGCCAAAGAAGTGGGCAGAAAAGAGCTGGGTCATGCAGCCATTGAAGGAGATGGTCTTGCGCTCCACGAAAGTGTCAGCGATCATCTTGGGCGTGGTAGCGGACGGATAGCACACGTCAGCGAAAGACAAGTGGCTGAGGAAGAAGTACATAGGAGCACGCAGGGTCTTGCTGGCATTGATGGTGATGATGACCATGAGGTTCCCCAGGACAGTGAGCATGTGGAAGAGGGAGAAGACCACGAAGCACACATGCTGTAATTCCCTGCTCTGGAAAAGGCCGAACAACACAAACTCAGTCACGTTGTTCTTGGTGCCCATGGATTCTCTGCCCTTAGCATCAACAAAGTGGTTAGCTCTGCAATAACACAAATTATGTGATATAAGAAAATTTCCCAAATCCCGGGAGTCAGAAAACTGTCCTCAGGTCTAATAATGATTCTAACACCCAATTTCAATAGGCGAGAGGGGCTCCCCACACCTACAAGCAATTCTCAGACACCATCTGGGAGTCCTACAACTCAACTCAATTTTTTACATTACCTGGAGATATAGCATCAAGTCCCACAAGTTAAGGGTAAAGTACTACAATGCGCGCGCGCGCGTGCGAGCGCGCACACACACACACACACACACACACACACACACACCTGTATGCTTCTGACCTAATTGTCATAGATTGGAGGCTCCAATGACTCCCTCCTTGGCCTCCACTAATTTTCTAGTGCGGAAATCAGAGAAAGATTTGGCTTACAAGACTACCAGTTTATTATAAAAGTATATAGAACTCAGGAATGGCCAAGTGGAAGAGATACATGGAGCAAGGTATGTGAGCTTCCATGATCTCTGAGCACATCATTCTCCAACTCTCCACCTGTTCACCACTGGAAGCTCTCCAAACCCCACCTTTTGGATGTTTATAGAGGCTTCATTACTTAGTCATGATTGATTAAATCATAGGTCATTGGTGATCATCAACCTAGGCCCCTATCCTTAGATAATCTACGGGCATTCCAAAGGTCACCTCATTAGCATGACGAAAGACCCTTTATATTAATCACTGGTCAGGAAATTCCAGGGGTTTTAGAAGCTCTGTGCTACATATGTGGACAAAGACCAAATATATATTTCTTATTAAAAAATCACAATATCACAAGTCTCCAGCTATGCTTTATACTAACTGTGAACTTTGACAAATCAATTAACTTTTCAGAACCTCATTTTCAAAGTTTAAAAAGGTAAGGATATCTGTCCCTTTCTCTGTGTTCTATTGTCCCTGGTATATACCATCTTCATGGTGTCAGTGACACTGTTCTGTAATTGTTCATTTACTGGCCTACTCTCCTCACTAGGCTGCAAGTTGCTTGAGAGCAAGGCTCCCGACCACTTGACTCTAGACAATGTTCACTATCTAGCACATGGTATGCATTTAGTAAATGCTTGTGAAATAAGGAATTAATAAATACCTGCCCGGTCCACCAACCATGTCCAAAAATAAACTCCTGATCTTTCCCCTAAAACATATATTTCTGAAAGGCTTCTATCTCAGTTGTTAGCAAGCCCAACTTTCTGAATTCTCAGCCTAAAAATCTTAGTCATCCTGATTCCTCTTTCCTCACATCTCACATCTAATCAATTAAGAACTCCTGCTGTTTTTACCTCCACAAGAACATACCCTCACCACCTCCATAGCTTCCATCCTGTTCTGAGCCACAGTCACCTCTCCCTAGCTTGCTAACTGATGTCCCTAATTCTCCTCCTAACACATACCCTACCATGAGTCTAATCTCATCACAATAATCAGAGGGCTCCCTCAAAGCCCTACAATGAGTGTACATCCCATTCTGAGTAAAATCCAGAACCTCTGCCATGACACAGGGGCCCTTCAGAATCTGATCTAACCTGTCTCCTCCCACTGTCCCCTTTCCCTGCTTTCCAAGTACACTGGCCTCCATGATATTCAAAACACCTCAGGCATGCTGCCACCTTAGGAACTCTGCACTGGTTGTAACTTCAACCCAGAATATGCTTCTCCTAGATGTCTATTGGCTAATTCCCTCGCCTTCCTGAAATCTTTGTGCAAATAACACTTCTCAGAGGACATTTGATCACTCTGTTTAAAACTGCAACCTCTCCAGAGGGAAGGCAGGGATGGTAAGAGATCAACCAAAGGACTTGTATGCATGGACACAGACAGTAGGAGGGTGAGGGCATGTGCTGGGGGGTGGGAGTGGACAGTGAGAGGTCCACAGGGGGTGGGGGAGGGAGAAGACATATGTAATACTTTCAACAATAAAGAATTTAAATTAAATATATATATAAATATAAATAAAATTGTAATCTCTCAGCATTCCAAATTGCCCTTACCCTGTTATGCTTTTTCTTCTTTTCCATCACGCACATTGCTTTCAAATATATTACATTATTTATTTATTATAATTATACTTTATTATCTACTCCCACCACTAAAATATGAGCTCCAGGAGGCAGGGTTCATTGTCTGTTTGGTTCTCTAATACATTCCAAGTGCTTAGAACACTGCCTGGTACATTGTAGGTGCTCCATTAATATTTCTTGATTAAATGAAAAAATAAATGATAGTTATAGAAGTCAAAAATAATGATACCAACCTACACATACATAAGACTTTATAATTGTACATAACCTTATTTCACTGAGCTAATGTTTACTGGCACTAACCTGTGCCAGACACAGGGTTCGCTCCTTGCACACATTAGCTCAAATCAGCACAAACACATTTGGAAATGTACTTGATTGATTCCCTCCTCTTATATTGGCAGCATCAAAATATAGTTATTTTCTCCAGATCACACATTGTCATAACAAACACCCACAACTCCTTCTTCATGCCACAGCTAAAACGCTATATGTGGAACACACTTTGTTATCTAGAAACTATGAGGTCCCATGCTAACGTCTAGCCTGGAATATGGATAGTGTCAGAACACAGACCAGAGACAGACCTGGGAAAATGATGAAAGCGTGTTGACCAAATAAATGAACGAATAAGTAAATCCATAAGTAAGTGTTTCATATTCTAAGTAATTTGTGCCGATAAATGATTATAAGATTTTAAACTGTTTCAATTCAACAGAGATTTCCGAGCCCACTAAATGCCAACAAAGATTGTCACTGACCCTTATATGCCTAGGACCGTATCAAAGGCTTTTCTCAACAGGGCTGTTGTAAGGATAAAATAAGATGTTTTTTAAGCCAGGCGGAGAGATGTGTTGACATTAGGAAGTCGGCTTCAGGCCTTCTCTTCTCGGTACGTCAATCAATAAACTTGGAAAAATGCAGTAACTTCTACCATGAGCACAACTTTATACTCTAGTACATGGTCTCCCTCTATAAATTTCTGAACAATTTTTCTTAAGGTCAATTCTTTAAAATGGGAAGGCTGAGGTGAATGGCATGAATATTTTTAGGGTCAAGGGCAGGTGGGTAGAAAGTGGGAACAAAGGAAGAAAAATCCCACAGAACTGCCTCTGAGCACTGCTTTTATCACATCTTGTTACTGCGGCTGCAGAAATATCAAGTCAAATTACACTTGTTAATAGCAGGAAAGTAGAGGATCCTCCATTGTTATAAGGACTTAGATAGGTTCCAGTCTCTGCATCTTAGGAGACAGGATCCTGGGGTGGGGGGGCGGTCACAGAGGTCTGAGAGGAACAACGAAAGTGCCTGAGGCGCAGCGTCACTGAGGTTGGCACAAAGGATTTGACTCAGGGCTGAAATCAGATGCAGCTGGAAATGAGGAGAGCAGAGCAATGAGACGGCCCAAGGCAGGAACGAGGAAATAACGGTCATCTCCCGTGATACTCTGCCCAGGCTTATGAAGCATCTCCCTCTCCCAGAAATTTCCCATGGGAAATATATGTATTTTACAGCAAATTTCTTCTTCTATTCTTTTCTAAAATTCTGAAAATGGTCTGATCAAATGATTACATTTACCCACAAGATAGATAGGAGAGATAGCCCTAGTCCTGCTACTGAAAGAGAATGCTATAACCGAAAATAACATAACCATTGTGTATACCCCAAAAACAAATTTGAACAGGTAGGTACCCTATTGGATGATAAATAAATTTTAGCATATTTTGCTTGTATTCAGTCTCGCAGTAAGTATAAAACATGCTCATTGTTTCTATCGGGTCCTCCTTAACACTCCAAAAAGAACCAATAAGGACGTTCTGCCCTAAGACCCAGTGCCTGCATGGGACTGCACAGCAGATGTCCAGGGAGGGGATAGCATCACAGCAAGACGCCAGGCGCTGGAGCCCGATCCCATGGGCTGAATCCCAGCTCTGCCACTCCCCAGCTGAATGACACTTGGCAATTATTTAACCTCTGGGAAATGCATCTTCCTCATATTCAGATGGAACTAGTAGTACATATCTCCTAGATGGTCAGCGTGATACACAGTAACATTATGGTGAATTTCTGTCAATTGAGCAAACATTTCTTAAAAATCTGAATAAGATGTACACATCATTTTATATTCAGCTTTTTCTCTTAACACTTTATTTCCCCCAAGGTAATCATCTTCCAAAGATGTTTTAAATGGTGCATTATTAAAAAAATACCATAACTTATTTGACCATTTCTCTATTTATGAGCTTTTATGTTACTCCCTGTTTTATACTATAGTACATGACCCTCCTCTATAAATTTCTGGACAATTTTCCTTAGATCAATTCTTCAAAATGGGAAGTCTGAGGTGAAGGGCATGAATACTTTTAGGGTCCAGATAGAATCTCATGAGTATGAAGACAGTCATTCGCTCTTTCAGTAATTAGGAAAGACACTGATTAAAGAACAATCATTAACTCTCAACCCAGACTACTCTTCTCCAACCTAAACATCTTCAAACACCTGCAACCTCTCCTCCATGGACTTATTTCTGTCCTTGTTTGACCCTCTTTTGTACTGTACAAATTCCTCACACCATCCATAAGCCGTGAACACACCCTCAGACCTCAGCGTCTGTGAGCACCTGAACAAGACTGAACAGAATACCAACAGGACTGCCCACTTCCTGCAGTTCATGCTGCTGCCTCCAGGTGGAGCTGCTGTGGGTCAGGCACGTTCATGAGTTTCACTCCTTATGTTAGTCCACACTCATCACAACCCTTTAAGATAATTATTAATATTCTCACTTTATAGGTGAGAAAAAGGAAGCTCAAAACATTTGGAGTTTGAGTGGCTTGCTCAAGGTCACAGATGGCAAACGCCACAACAGGAGTTACAACTAAATCTGGGAGACACTGGCATGTCTCATTGTCGGAGAGTTCCCCCATTGCAATAGTCCCTTCTCCCTGTTGTAACCCCTCCCCTTGCAATGCCTCTTTGCTACACCCTCCTACCTGCTCAAGTCTCCCACTACTGAAACTTCAGAAAGATTAACATTGGACTTGGAAATGCCCAAAGGAGGCAGGATGACACCATGAAGGGGGCATTGGTCTGGTAACCAAAACCCTCCGATTTTAGTCCAACTTTGTCACTGGTGACTAAGTGACCACAAACAACACCCTCCCTCTGTGTGGTGCTCTATTTCCCCCATCCGTAGATTCTAGGCTGGAAAATTAGAAATACAAAAAAAATAATTTCACTGATAATGATAGTCAATACTCGATGAACTTCAAAATAACTAGAAAGCAGATAAGTAGTTTTACATCATATCCCTCTCACCACCTTGCCTGAGGATCCTGGGGACTGAGGTTTACATTACATTTGTCATGCCTTGCACTGAATTTGATCTCTCACCAGTTTTCAGATACCTTCTCTGTCTTGAAAGTGAAAGGAAATTTGCAATTTAGGAACATTTCTACCTAAAAAGGTTAAAGTGTAAATAAGCCTTTCAAGCTCCAGTATCAGGGGATTCATTTATATGAAACAATGCCTTGCCATTGGGGAAAGGGCACCATGACCATACCTTAGTGAAACACACTCTGGAATTGCTCTAATTTCCAAAAAGTTAATGTGGTGTCGAGGTCCACGCCATGGGCAGCCCAGGGGAAGGCTGGGGAACTCAGCAGCCTGCAGCCTTGATCTGGGCGCTCACAGGACAAGCCTCTGAATAATAAACTATGTGTGTGAGATCACGCTCTGAGCTTGAGCAGCTCCACAGGTAGAGGGCACGGTAACCACAGCAGTACATCATTTGCTTGTATTTATTGAGCAATGCTGTATGCCAGGCCCTGCACAGGGCACTTTAAATGCATCTTCTCACTTAATCCACTGAGCATCATTTTGCTGGTATGACTGTTCCTATTTTTTCAGCTGAGGAAAATGAGGATTAGAGAAAAATGAGTGGCTTGGCCAAGTTCTCACACCAGTAAGGGTTAGAAGCAGAAACGCAAGCCAGTGCCCCTCTCTTCAAAGCTGTCTTCTCAGGCTCTACAGAGCGCACTCCCGACCAGGGCAGTGTGAGCATCTGACCACCTCCTAAGAGGACCTGTTCTCAGCAGCTAAGCTATGAGCAAGAAAATGACTGAAGGAGGAGTCTAATGCTGCCATGGAGATCTAAAGGGAAAAAAATTATATTTATGAGGTAGGCAAAAGTAAGATTACAGTTATTCATATGAAAAATCAAGCAATAATTAATACATAATAATACTCTTGTATTATTGAAACTATGTTTCATGTACTCACAACTGTAAACGTACTTTTGCCCCATCCATATATCTGTGTGTGTGTGTGTGTGTGTGTGTATCAACTCACGCTTGATGCATTTGAAGGTAAGAACCAGAGAATATTCAGACACTGTTCAGCAAGACTTCCATCTGGGCACTGAGCACAAAACAGAGAGAAAGCAAGCAAGTAAGAGCATCTGTTTTCTGTAAGGATCCTTGATCGGTGCAGGTTTATTCTAGCCAGAGAGTCCTCAAAAGACCAGAGCCTACAGGGCACTCACCTTAGTGAGCTGCAGCCTCCACAGCTGAGCAGCACAAGTCAGGGAATCTGGCCAGAGCACAGAAGGGTTGCCATCAACTTTTAAGCACAGAGGGTTTGGGGAAGCTCGTGTGGAATCACCCCAGCCAAAGCCATTGCCAAACGTGAACACCTCTGCTTTGGAGGCTATGGCGCATTCATGGTTAGCAAAAGTTCCTTGAGGCTTGCTAATTAGACCCCAGGGCATTACCTCCCAATTAAAGGAGTGGGCCATGGAGACAGCCATACCCTCTTGTCACACTAACTTAGTGGTTCAGACCAATTTTAGGGGACAAGGGAGCCGCTGCATGTATCCTCGCTTTGGATTTCTACACTGAATCACCCCAATCTCACTCATTCAACAATAGATATTAAGCAGCAGCTACTATATAAAGGGCATGGTTTTGTGCCACTTATGTGGGGAAATAAGCTGGTGTCAAATATGTTTGTTGTTGTGCTGGCGAGGATGCGGAGAAAAAGGAACCCTCATGCACTGCTGGTGGAAATGCAGATTGGTGCAGCCACTGTGGAGAACAGTACGGTGTTTTCCTCAAAAAATTAAAAACGGGACTGCCATTTGACCCAGTAACACCACTTCTAGGAATATATCCCAAGAAAACAGAAACACCAATCAGAAAGGATATGTGCATCCCTATGTTCATAGCAGCACAATTTACCATAGCTAAGATTTGGAAACAGCCTAAGTGCCTATCAGCAGATGAGTGGATTAGAAAACTGGTACATCTACACAAAGGAATACTACGCTGTAAAACAGAAGGAATTCTTACCATTTGCAATAGCATGGATGGAACTGGAGAGCCTTATGCTAAGCAAAATAAGCCAGTTAGAGAAAGATAAATATCACATGATCTCACTCATTTGTGGAATATAATGAACAGCATAAACTGATGAACAAAAATACAACCAGAGTCATAGAAGCATCCAATAGACTGTCCAACCTATGAGGGAAGGCGGGAGGGAAGGGGGTAAGAGATCAACCTAAGGACTTGTATCCATGCATATGAGCATAACCAATGGACACAGATGGGGGGGGGGGGGGAGAGGGGAGGGCATGTGCTGTGGGTTGGGGACAGCTGGGGAGGGGTCAATGGGGGAGAAAGGAGACTTACGTGCATTAAACAATAAAGAACTTAAATTTTTTAAAAAATATGTTTGTTGTTTTTTAAGTAGCAGAGACAAGTTTGAACTAAGCTAGATTTTGCCTACTTCCCTATGTTAACATGGCACTTGGAAAGTGTTTCCACCTGTGCAGAGAGTAAGACAGACAAGAGGCTTAAAAACATGGGCAAAGAGGTCAAGCTGGCTATACACCTGGTAGATACAGAACCTTTAACAACTTGGGATACCATTTTCTCACCTGCAATGTTTTGTTTCTCAGGTTTAAGGAAATCAATATACAATTCCACAATAATAACTGAAGATATTAACAACAACACCCCCAGCAAGTGGGAGTGTGATTAGATGTTTAAAAATCAGTACAAACAGATCTGAACAACATCTGAACCACTTTACCCTAACTGATATTTATAGAGCACTATGTTTTAAAACTAAAGAACATATTCTTTCAAGCAGACATGGTACATTCACCAAGATAGACCTTGTGTCGGGCCATGCAAGAAGCTGCAATAAATGTAAAAGGAATGACATCATTCATAGTATCATTAAATTTGAAATCACTAACAATAAGATATCAAGGAAAACCCCAAATATTTGAAAAATAAACAATACACTTTTATATAATGCATTAGTCAAAAAAACATTTTAAAAATTCAGAACACATATTAACCAAATAAAAACACACATGAAACTTTTATGAGATGCTGCTTAAGCATTTCTTAAAGAAACTTTACAGTTTTAAGTTATTATATTGGAAATCGAGAAAGTTCTAAAATCTATGAACTAAGTTTTTACCTTGAGAGAAAAAAGAAGAGCAGCTTTTAAAAGAATCAAAGTAGAAGGATATCAGAGAGATAACAGAAATTAATCAATCCCACAGACAACAGAGAAAAACTTTGGACTAAAGCCAGACTTTTATGAGGCAACCTTAAATTTTAATATCAATGTCAGTTGTTGACCTAAAATTATCAACTTAAGTGAAAAGTGTAAATTCCTAGGAAAATGCAACTTAAGTAACTACTCAGAATGAAACAGAAAATCTGAATAGACCCATATTTGTTAAATAAATTGAATTTATAGTTTACAAACATTACACACACCAACACCCTCAAGCTGAGATGATTTCATTGGTTTCATCAAACACTTAAAGAAGAAATAACACCAAAACTATACAAACATTTTCAAAAATAAAAGAGACAACAAAACTTCCCAAGTTATTTATAAGACCAGCATAATTGCCACCAAACCTTGATAAAAATACATTTTTAAAAAAATAAAATCACAAACATCACTCATGAATATAGATGCAAAAATCCTTAATAAAACATAGTTAAATAAAGTGCAGTAATGTATACAAAGGATAATATATCATGACCAAATGGGTTTATCCCAGCAATGCAAGGTTATTTTTACATTAAAGATCAGAGGGGTGAGCCCTGGCTGGGTAACTCAGTTGGTTAGAGTGTCATCTAGATATGCCAAGGTTTCAGGTTCAATCCTCGTTCAGGGCTCATATAAGAATCAACCAATGAATGCATAAATAAGGGCAACAACAAATGGATATTACTCTCCCTCTCTCTCTCTCGCTAATCAATCAATAAATAAAAAATCAGAGAGGTAATTCAAGATAGCAGATGCAGAGCCATCCTGAACTTGCCTCCTCTCATGGACACACTGAAGCTACAGCTACATATGGAACAATTTCCTCTGAAAAAGACCTGAAAACTAACTGAGCAACTTCTTCACATCAGGCAAACGAGAAAAAGGGCCATGTTGAAGCATAGGAAGGAGACATAATCCCCACCCCAGTGTGGGGACCCACAATTGGGAGAAAACTCAGAAACCCAAAGATTCTCTGAGGGGGAGAGGGTTTGTACCCCACATGGGGCTCCCCAACTTTGAAGAACTGCACCAAGAAACAAGACCCCAACACAGTTGCTTTGAAAACCAATGGGACCCGTGTCCATGAGACTCAAATGCCGCAGCAAACTGAGAATCAGCTCCCACAGAACTCACATGCAGACTCACCTCCCTATCTCCCCTTACATCCCCCCACCACACACACTCGGCCAAGCACAGAAGCTAACAGACCTGACCTGAAAGGGATTCATTTACTAATCTTAACACATCTTCCGAGGGGCAGGGCCTACTGGGATTCCCTCCAGCTATAGAGGTAGGTGGGCCATTCTCACACTCTTCCCATGTCCAGCTCCACAACACCAGGTTGGGGCAGGTGGAGATTTACACATTTCCAGTGCCCATTTCACCCATTTTGTGGCTGCCACTCAGGGGACACCCCTGGTCAGATTTTATATTAAACAAAAGATAAAATATCAAGTGACTTTCAGGAGCACTAAAGATATTTAAAGAGTTTTCTACTCTAAAGGAAGATGTGACTTAGATTCCCTGATGGTGCAAGTGTTGGGTGAGAAAAAGTGCCTGATTTCCAGAATTAAACAATTGTGAGATCAAATCCCCACTCTACCTATCTATTCTGTGATTGTAGCCAAAATTACCTGAGTATTAGATGAATCCATATAAAATAGGGGTCATAACAACTTCCCAGTGCCCATGTGACATAATGCCCTATCTATGACAGCTAGGACTATGCCATCTCCAACACTGTGTATGATTCTCCAGGTTTTCAGCCACAAGAAAGCCACCTTTTCCAGAGATACACCATGATAACCACACACTTGTCCAAGAGAAGCCATATCTCTATCTGATGTCTTTGCTTCCCAGAAATGCCACTGAGTTTGGATGCTGAGCAAATATAAGAGAGGAAAGCATGAAGGAGTCTCTGGACATTACTTCTCAGATGGTACAAAGTCTTAACACATAGAATTCTCAGAATAATTTAGGAATAATATAACTTTCACCCAATTCTCTTGACATTAACTATACACATAAATGATTAACGCACAGAACTTCTAGTTCTATACAAGCCACACATTTCTTTAAAGTGATGAAGACTCTGAATACTACAAGTCCCTTGACACATTCTGCAATCATAATAGAAAGATGCTACGGTGGCATCATCCAAAAGGAAATAAATTTTAGGCCAGGCTGAGTCAACATTGTATGTTCGATGGAGTTCACCCCAATTGGACGGGCCACATTTTCTGAGGCATGTCTTTACTCCTATTGAAGAAGTTCTTGCCCCAACTCTCTGGACTTGAACTTTAGAAGAAGGCTTGGCTCTGCTTCCCTTTCTCAGAATGGAGGTCTTCCTTCTGCTCTTTGTAATAATGCTGCTTCATCAAAGTCCTGTTCTTTGGGGCCAAATAAATTATAAATGATAATACAAGTATGGTCTCTTCCTCCCAACCATAATCCATCTGAAACACCACAAGAACTCAAACTCTAGGAATTCTCACTACATAAAGAAACCTGTGTTATGTCCTTCTATTTACACATCAATAACTCCCAAATGTATTAGTTTCAAACTAAATGGCATTGGCTACTGTTATAGGCACAGCCTTTCTCAATTTTTCACTCAAATAGCTCTGGAGAAGGGAAAAAATAAAACCTTAAATATTCACAATATCATTAACAGACAGCTTACACCAAGGACCTGGGAAGGACTTCTAGGAGTAATGAAGGCTAAAGGAATAGAATGAGGAAATACAATCGCCCGTGCGTGCAGTTCTGCTCACCTGAAGGAAGACAGGAAGAGTGCACTTCCACTCTGCCTTGCATCACACCTCCATGCCTCACACCCAAACACACGCATGCATGTGCATACACCCCACACACACATGCCCATACACAAACACCATTTGCTTAAAAGGGTAATAAAAATAACTAATACTGGATTTCTTTTCAGTTTTTCCAGCTTTATTGAAGTATGGTTGACAAGTAAAAAGTAGTATATATTTAAAGTATACATCACATTGTCTACATTGTAAAACGATTACCATAACCAAACTAATCAGACAGAAACTCTACAGCTGAGTACTACAATGATTGAAAATAAAAATGTAATAGAGAATCCTATATAATAAAAGCCTAATATGCAAATTGTCCCCTGAACTGGGAGTTTGACCGCTTGCTATGACTTGCACTGACCACCAGGGGGCGGTAGGGAACATGGCGGGTGTCGGCAATTCACCTCAATTAAAAAAAAAGAAAAAACCTACCTGAAATGGGAGGCTACAAAAGAAGAAACATCTGATCTCAAGTCAGAATACCTGAATTTGTGTCCAGGCTTTGTGCCTGATTAATTCAGGAGCAAAAATTGCTGGTGTCCCAACACTTGTTTTGTTCTCCCTGCTTCTATAGTAATAGCACCTCTGAATTTTTATCTGGAAACATACCCACCTGGAACCATTACCCAGCCTCCCTTGCTACTTCAAGAAGAGCCATGCATTTTTTTGGCCCTCCCTTTTTCCTGATGGCAGGAATGCTGCCAATGGAATAGGAGCTCTACTAGCCATCTTCAACCATGAGGTAACCTCGAAAATGAAGCTACAATGGATGGATCAACAGTTCCATTCTGAACTGTCTACTTCTTAACTCCTATCTTGTTTTAGAATCTGTTCCTAGCAGCTAAAACCTAATCTAAATGATGTTTCAACCTCCAAAAATGTACATTGGGAATGATTAATTCATTTTTCATTGACATAACAGATTCCAATATTAATGGACATGAAAGGGCGGTGAAATATACACAAGGTGTTATACAAATATAAGGAATATCAATTACTCTACTAATGAATCTAAATGTGACTTTGGTTATTTTTGTGCATTTGTAAGGTTGGCATTTTTCATTGCTAGGCAATCTATTAACATCATTTCTATATTTAAACTAAAAGTAATTCACAAAAAAGTTCTCCAAATTATCTCGTGTCTGACTCAAGTCTATCCCAGATGATAAAAATAAATAACACTGACAGAACTTTGATATTGAGCAGTTATTGAGTGTCACTCATCATTCCAGGTACCAAAGCAGAGTAATTCACCTAAATCAATTCACCAACTAGAAGTTTGCAGATAATGAAATTACCAATAATTAATTCACAGAACTAAGCAATTCAACAATTTAGCTATTAGGCAGAAGACTAATTCAATGAATTATTAATTCACCAAAGATATGCTTCCACTTCCAATCTACTTTACTGCTTTCCCTCTTAATTAAGAAGCCTTGAAATATTCTAATTGTAAAGCATGCAGAAAGCCGACTTTGACTGAATCTAGATTAGGGGTCCTCAAACTTTTTAAACAGGGGGCCAGTTCACTGTCCCTCAGACCGTTGGAGGGCCGGACTATAGTTTAAAAAAAACTATGAACAAATTCCTATGCACACTGCACAAAGCTTATTTTGAAGTAAAAAAAAGCAAAACGGGAACAAATACAATATTTGTATTTGCACGTGGCCCGCGGGCCCGTAGTTTGAGGACCCCTGATCTAGATCAATGAACCCATAAAATGTAAATGAACTGTTGAGTTACGCCAACCTGGCAGAAATTTGCAGACACTATTTCCAGAGAGTTCAAATCAATGGCAAGGCCTTCAAGGCATCAGAAAGGACACATTCATGCCCAGGTTCAGCATAATCATTGCAGGAAGCCAATTCCAGCATGACAGCAGGGCTGAACCTGGGAATGGCTGATGGCATTTCCCCAAACCTGAATAGGATACATTAAATTGATTGTTTGCTGCCAGACAGCTCAGGGCATCTTAATCTACATGTTATTGCCTCCTACTGGCCAAACACCTGAACAGCCTTAGGCTAATTCTCCCCAATCTGACAATGGACTCTGTATAGGAAACCCTGACCCTTTGAAGTGTCTATCTCTGCATCACCTCAGGACAATTTGTGTTAATAAAAGCATGGGGTCCTGAGACAAGGAGATCTTAGCTCCTTTAGCTAAAGCTCCTCTTACCCCCAATACCTTTCAAAATTATATTTTGTCTCTAGACTATTTAATCTACACAAAGCCCCTTCTCCAGATTTCCTGAACCCTTCTTAATGCTGGAACAAGAACCCTGGCAATCATTATAAAGAAAATGAAGTAGGCAATCCAAGACTAATAAACATTAACCATTTTTAACCCAATCCTCTTGACTTTTCTGCTCTCCATTGTTAAATGCATTTGCTAGTTCAATAATAATAAGTTTGTGCTAAAACAAATAACCAGAAACCTTCAGTAACATGCCCCCATCAGCATCAATTCTCCTATGCCTGGGGCTGCAGGTCAGCTGGGGAAGCTCTGCCTTGGGCTGTGGTTTGGTGGGTCAAGAAGAGATGTTCTGCTCCCTTCATGCCAGTCTGCAGCCAAGGCTGCGGTGTGGCTTGCCCCATCATTGTGATGGTAACAGACATACAAGAAGCAAGCAAAATACACAAGGCCTCTTAAGATCTAGGCCCCCAACTTGCCCATTGTCATTTCCACACACATTCCTAAAGCCAGAGCAAGTCAGTTGATGCCAAAGTCAAGGAATAGAAAGACACATGCCACCTCTTCTGGGAAGAAATGCAAAGTTACAAGGAAAAAGGGGCACAGACGCAAGAAGGAGTAAAGAATTAGGGCCAATAATTCAATCTGACAAGGTAGGCTTGGTTACTACATGTGAAGACATGCCCACGTACAATTCTTCATCTAACACCTGTACCTACATCCCTTTCTCAAGCAAGTAAATCCAAGAAAGAGGAGAAGTGGGAAAGGCAGTTGACTACATTGAAAACTCATTGATTGATAGGGTGAGTTTCCAGTCCGGGTAATTCCCTCCCTGGAGTCTATGCACTGTGCACTATGAACCACTGAAGAAAAGAAGGAATGTGAAAGGGCTAGTCGTCGCGGGGCCTGACCACGCTGCTGGCGGCCTCGGGCACCGACTCCCCAGCCCACTGCGGGAGCCTGGCGCAGGCTGCCACCCACCCGCCCCCCCCCCCCCACCGGACCCACGCGGCACGTGCCCTCGCCCGAGGAGATGGAGGAGGAGACGATCGCCGGCACCCCCGTGGACTTCCTGTCTGGGCTGGAACTGGTCGATCTGCTGGCCCCCCAGCAACCTGACTGGCCCCTGGAGCCCAGGCTCAGCTCGCCCTGGGTGGGGGGGGGGGTTGGACTGCGCTCTCCATCTTGCCCTGGGTCCTCCATTTTTGGGGCGGCCGCCATGTGCTCAGGAGAGTGCCTTCTTCCCGGAATCCCAGGCCCCTGCTGGCCACACCCAGGATTTCTTTAAACTAACCAATGACAATCAGGGGACGTGCGCGCCATAGAGATGACCACATCCTGTGTACCAAGACCCGACTCGCGCCTGGCCAATCGGCGGGGCCCACAGTCCCCTCCCCTGCCCTTACTATAAAACCCACAATCCCATCAGGCCTCGCTCTCTCGGCCACTGCGCTACCGTTGCATCGGTGAGTGTGGTCGGGGAGCCGAACTAGTTCGAAATGAAGGACTCTTTGCTTTTGCATCGGACTGACGGGCTCCCTGGGGGTCCTGGGAACCTTGAAATCTGGGCACAACAGAATGCAGCTCAATTTTCAACATTCTACAAAGGACAGACAGCTATGAAAGGGCTATGATTGACACCACGGTGTATCATCTAAGATACAACAAAAATATGAATTTTTCCTCTATTCCTCATAATGGACTAAAATCAGAATGCATATTTAGTCCCCCTGAACATGCTACTTTTTTCATGTTTTCATTTTTATTCTACTCCTGAATTCACTTTCTTGCCCTACAACCTCCTCATGATGATTTCACCTCTGCTTTTCTGAGTGTGTAGATGATGGGGTTCAGCATGGGGGTGACGATCATGTAGAACATGGCCACCAGTTTGACCTCAATGAAGGTGAAGGGGGCCGCAGGTAGAGGAAGATGGCAGATCCAAAGCACAAGAGGACCACCGTGGTGTGAGAGACACAGGTGGGGAGGGCTTTGCACCTCCCCTCTGCAGAGAGGTTCCTCAAGTGGACAAGGATGACTATATAGGCGGACACCAACAAGAGGAAGGAAAAGACAGAGATTAATCCACCGTTGGCCAACACAATAACCACCTCCACAGAAGCACCAGGGCAGGCAAGCTTGAATAAGGGATGGAGGTCACAGAAGTAGTGGGCAAACACATTGGGACCACAGAAGGACAATTAAAAAGGGACAATAATCTGAATCATGTGAGTTCACCAGTTTAATGTTTCTGCCTTCCAGCTTCCAGAACTATGAGAAATAAATTCCTGGTTGTCGTAAATGTTTCCTCCCACGTCCTGCGTGGTTCAGGGTTCAATATCTGGAAGAGGAGCCGCACACAAATGAAATAGAAAAGACAAGAGATAATTTGGAAATATTGGGGGACCAGGCGGGTAAGTCCAACTCAAGAGGAAGGACTTCCACCCGTGCTCAGTCCGCACCGACCTTTTATAGTCTGAGGTAAACAATGCCGTGGTTACCATAGTTACAGTTCTTGTGAGTTTCACCTGTTTTGATCATGTTTACACTCCCTGCACTTCCCTCAACCCATTAGCTTCCCAGGTAAGATCTGGGGAGTGTTATAAGGTCAAGCCTAATTATGCTAAGAGGACTGAGCCCTCTAAGCTGGGACTTGTTTGTGACTTTGCCAGCAGGTCAGTCCGAGGCTCAACCCTATATCAGTTTCCCACACTGGTGTTTAAGCTACCCAGTCTATGGCATTTTGTTATGGCAACCTGAGCTGACTAATACAAATGGATGCATCTACATACACTGATGTTGAAAGAGATCAAAAACATATTAGTATGTTTAAAAAAGCAAGTTGAAAAACAATATGCATAACATAATACTATAGATGTGGGGGGGGGGGAAGTAACTTGTTCATCAAATCCATGTGTTCTCAGTTTTTTCCACTAACCCTTTACAACTCAGACATTGGCCTCTTCGCATTTAGTAGTAAAAGGTCTCTGCTGCTACAATGATCATCAAGGGAAGAAAAGAGCCAATTAGTTCTCTGTTCTGTGGCTTCCATAAGTCCTCCAGTGTCTGTGGCCCACATCCAGGCTTTATGGCACAATGTCAAACTTTGGCAACTAATTAGACTCTAAGGAGTTGAAACAAAGAGTTAGGAAAAGTTTGCAAAGGAGCAAATTACTGCCATTCCTTAGGGGTTCTTCGGGGTTAAAGGAGAATTTCTTTCACCTCCTTGAGATTCCCAGGAGCTTCAGGTAAGCAATTAAAGACATGATTGGAAGCTGCAAGAACTCATCCCCACTAAATGTGCAAATCACTGAGGAACAACAGCTTGCAGTTCCTCCTCCTACAACCACACTGTGGACCAAAACCAAGATACAACATCTCCCAGCACACCCATTACAGCCATCAAAGAAGACACTTAGAAACACCTGGGTTGCAGGTCAAGGCAAAAAAATAAAGGTTATTCTTTCCTGTCTATTCTTCCATAGGCAGGTGGCTCTGGAAGGGAGGTGGCTCTAGAAGGGAGGAGGAAACAACCATTTACAAAATCCCTACTATGTGCCAGGTGCTGTGCTAAGCACGTAATCCATTGGCCTAACCAATGTGGCAAAGAACACAGTGCTCACCAATATCCACAGCTCTCCTCTTCTTCCTGGGTACACAGCGTAATGCTGTTTCCCTACCAATAGGATGTGCATGAACGTGATATGTGTCATTTCCAAACCCAGCCCACAGAAACCTCCCACACATGGTCTTACACTTTCTCCTCCTCATCTACTAGCTGGATGGTGACACTCTGGATGACCTTGAGAGTGTGGGTTAAAGGTGGTAGAACCTGTGTCAGCTTAGGTCCTTGAATGGTGCCAGCCACATTAAACTGTGACATACATATGAAGCCACTGAGATCTGGGGGTTGCTTGCTTTTATGACAGTTAGTTTACCCAAATCATACCATGTATTTCACCATCTGGAAAGTGCAAATTAAATCATATCTTTTACCTACCCAGCTAATGGCTTGAGTCACACACGCCTTACTAGAGAAGCCTATTAGCTCTCACATAATGTTGAATCCTATCTCTACACCAAATCATCCAAGAAACATCTGAGGAGCAGTGCCAAGGACCACGGTCTTCCAAAACCATGCCTTGTCTTTGGTCATTGCCATCTGATTGGTTCTGCATAACAGGATGGGCATGGGTAGGCTACCCACTGCTGCAGGTTAGACTCCATACATGAGCTCCAAGGTCATAGTTCTCTTTGTTCACCTTCACACGCTCAGCTGCTGCTCCCAAAAACACAATGGTCCAGGTCAGCTAGATCCAGAGGGGCTTCTATCCCCAGGCACATGCTGCAACAAATCAAGCCTCCCCACAGACCCAATGCTGAACCTGTATCACCAACACTGGGCCCCCTTTCCCTCATGGTGGGCTCCCTCTTGGCTCTTTTCATATACTTTTATGTGGATGAATCATAGCCAATGTCACCCTGAACCACCGAAACAGGTTCTCTTCATTAAATCTCGCAGACCAAAAGTTAGAGGAGGTCTCGGCTCTTCCCTTCCCAGAAAGCCCCCTGCTCTGTATGAAAATTGTGCAGATCAAGAGGAGAGGCACTTTTCACTCGTCTCAAGGAAAGGCATACTAAGGTCCCTACACTCACTGCATCTGCATTATTAAGCAGGCTACTCAGTTAACTTCTCAGAACTAAGACATTTACTCCATGGAAACTCCCTGCCTCTACCTATATAAAGCAGCAGCTAGCAGTTCGTCTTGAATTTTGAATACATTATCTCATTTAAAGCTGTGAGTGAATGCTATTATTATTCTCATTTTACAGACAAAGAACTAGAGGCTCAAGGAGGTAGGGTAACTGGTCTTCAGTATCACAGCCAGTAGGTGGTCAGCAGGTCCATCTGTCTCTAAAACCTAAAGCAGGAATCTGGGAGTGGCTCAGCTGGGCAGTTCAGGTTCATTGTCTCCTGGGAGGTTTCAGTCAAGCTGTTGGGGGCGAGGATGGGGATCTGCAGTCATCTGAAGGCTTGACTGGGGTTAGAGGATCTGCTTCCAAAATCACTTGGCCACTGGCAGAAAGTTCAGCTCCTGACCACAAGGGCCTCTCATGGCTGCTCATGAGAGAAAGAGAAAGACCAAGAGAGAGAGGCTGCAGAGTCCTTTACAACCTACTCTCAGAAGTAACATACCAACACTTCAGCTCTGTTCTGTTGGGCACACAGACCAACCCTGGGACATGTGGGAGGGGACCTACTACTCAGAGCCATCTTGTTAGCTGGAGGCCACATAGATTTTTTTTATTCCTTACTTTTCTTATCTAAATTTCCTAAATTTTTAACCATGAATATAAGAAGGGAAAACTACTGACTGCTGTCAAGGACACTTCCATCTCCCTGTTGTTCATTTTCAGGCATCAACTCCCTGGTTTCCTTTCCAGTCCAATTTCCTCCGTTGCCCTCTTACAGTATAACCAGGGATGGCTTCCTCAACCCAGTCCTCCGGCGCCACCTAGTGGCCGCATCCAAAACTGCTGCCCCAACGGGAGCTGCTCAAATACGGTCTGAAGGCCTTACGGGGCCACAGCAAAGTGACTTTTACAGGGTATAACTGGTAAGGGTTAGTGGGGTCTCATGTTTTTCCTCAGAGGTCCCAGGGATCTCCCACAACCAGCCCCAAAGGGATGGGAGGGCTGTCAGACTTTGGGGAGCAGGGCCTAAACTATTCTCCCTGCTTCCTCCTTCTGCTCCCCACACTCAGCCAGGAACGAGAAGGTAGGCCCTTGATTCCTTCCACCTGACAGCACAGAATCTACCGTCCAAAAGCTTAACCGGCACAAACTGCCAGCAACAGCTTTGGGTTCACACTCATTTTAAAGAACTTTGTAGCCGGACGGGCATGGCTCAGTGGGTGAGCATGGACCTATGAACCAGGAGGTGACGGTTCGATTCCCGGCTGCCCAGGTTTCGGGCTCCATCCCCACTGGGGGGAAGAGGGGAAGGCGGGCAGGAGGCAGACGATCAATGATTCTCTCTCATCATTGATGTTCCCCTCTCTCTCCCTCTCCCTTCCTCTCTGAAATAAAAATATTTTTTTAAAAAAAAAGAACTTTGTAAAACATGACAAATATATTTAAAAATACATTGAGTCATGAGAAAAATAATGCTTACATTTTCATTAATTATTGTTAACAAGTAGCCCATATTCATTGGGAGAAATCAGAAAATTTGGGCAAGTAAAAACAAAAACGAAAGCCAGCCATCATCCCACCAATCCATGATTCTGGAGTGGTTCTTGTCTTCTATGCACTGACCTCATTTTTAAGGGACTATTCTCTGCCTATCGTTCCCTAAATTGCTTTTCTCTCTGAAATTCCACAACGGCAGTGACCGTGCCTGGTTTCTTCACAAAAGTACATCCCCAGGGCCCACGGCCCGCCCACGAGTAGATGATCAATGAAACGTAAGTTTATCGATGGACAGCTACCCCTTATCGGGTGTTCCAGGCAATATGGTGAGTTTCTCTGCATATCGAGGCATCAACATTATAAGCACATTCATTTGTGCAAAAAAATAAATAATAATAATAACTGTCAGCGTTTTTCTTCGTGAACTTACCTCCAGCTTCTCTGCTGAGTGGCGGGTCTGACGTAGGAAACTTCCCATTGGAGCTGATGGCCAGGTGTCCTCGGGCTCAGAACACGCCCCCACCCCCCAAAGCGCCTCCACAGCGGCCTGGGTCTCTCAGCTCCCTGGGCTTTAACCGGAGGACGCCCCGCTCTGCTCGGGCACGAGGGGCTGTGTGCAGTGGACCCTCCCAGGACGCCGGGGTTAGGGGCGCCCACATCCCTGCCGTGGACGCTTCGCCTTCCCGGATTCAACCAACCACGCATTGAAAACAGCACTTTCGATCCGCGATTGCGAATCTGCAGTTTCGAATCTGCGGTTGCGAATCTGAGGCTGTGAATGAGAAAATACTGTTGCGGTTGGATGAATCCATGGATGCGAAACCTGCCCATATAAAGGGCTGACTGTATTTATAATTTTTTTTAAATCCGCCTGGAAGCGGACCCTGCAGTTCAAACCCGAGTTGTTCAAGGGCCAGCTGTGTCCCACGAGCCACAGGTGCTGCGCTCCGAGGCTCCGGACAGACCTCCGTCTCTGCCACCTTGTGCTTGTCCTCGTGGGAATGTTCTGTGATCTCCACTCAGTCATCTGGGCATAGGAGCACTAGGTCAGCTCGGGCCTCCACATTTTGGACCCGCGCTGTTCTTCCTGCACCCAGGCACCTAGAAGCATCTTTTTCGAAGCAAAACACTTTCTGTCCTCAGCCAGAGTGGCCATTAGGTCTGGAAAAATTCCACTGTGATATGCTCCAGATCTGAGCTTTCTGCCTAATCAGAAAACTGACTGTAGCGATGGACCTCGGGCAGACCCCGACATACTAAAGGGTGCCATGCCTGGAACTCTGGCCTTAATTCACCCACATGTCACAGCAAACAACGCAGGATGTACTGGAACTGTTACTAGGTATTTTGCCCTTGGCAAGCAAGCTAGCATTTAGCCACAGTCTCCATATGGTTGGATGAGATGAGGAGGATAGGAGGAAGAGAAGTGTGGGGATGGGGGTGGGGTCCTCCAAAGGCCTGAGGGACCACCCTGCCTGATCTGCAGAGAACCTAATGGGGACCTAAAGGCCCTGGAGACATGTCTCCCACTGAGAGTGCTCAGTGTACCCTGTTCTCTGTAGCCAAGTATATCCTTCATCCCCATTAACCAGCCAGCTGTCTGGTGGTACCTTCCTTCATCCTGTCATGGCCACCCCTGTGACTACCCGTGCAGTTTCTATCCAAAGAAAATAGTTAAGGTGAAATTGTGCGTGTGTGTGTGTGTATGTGTGTGTGTGTTTACATATATATGTGTGTGTATGTCTGTACATACACACATACCTGGTCCAGTACATTTTTTAAATTTCTTTATTGATTAAGGTATTAACATGTGTCCTCATCCCCCCATTATCCCCCCTAACCCCCTCACTCATGCCCTCACCCCCCTTGGTCCAGTATTTTCAAGGTGAGACAGTTTTAGTCACCCACGCGTAGTCCTAGAGCTTTTGTCTTTCAGGTTCATCCACCACCACCTCACCTGACCCCTTCCTGCACGCTCATATCCCAGTCACCGGAAGCCTCGCCATGCTCCTAGCAAAGCATGCACTTCCACACCCATGCCTCCCCCACCCTCCTTATCCTCCTGCTAAAATTCTGCTTAAGATTCAGCTCAGATGCCACCCCACTCGTAGCGCTTCTGGGATCCCTGTTACCTGCTCCTTTCAATCCCCTCTGGCATTTCACAGGTTCACTTCCCATTGGCACCACACACGCACCTGGCCCGTTCCTCTGCCTTCTCCTACCAGCAGGGCTTCTGCTGCATCTATCTTTGTCTCCCCAACCGGCCCAAGAAGTGTGCACCGTGTCTGTCCGAATGTCTCTCTTTTATTTCCCCCAAAGCAGGGCTTGTGTGGAGAACACATGGAGAATGTGCAGAGCGCTCTCCTTGTCATATGAAAATGACGTGTTGCATCAGGGAGTGAAATGCTCTTTTTCTCTGTATTTTCACCATCTAACACACTAAAGATTTTATGTACATGCTGGTTGTCTGACTCCTCTGTTCAGAACATACGCTCCCCATGAGGGCCGAAAATTTTGTCCGTTGTGTTACCATGGATACCCTCAGGGGCTGGTGCATGGCAGACACTTAGTGTATCGCTGTTGAATGGATTAACTTGGCTCAGGCAAGAGGAATGAGAGATCTCAAAACAAAATCATCTTTGTCTGCTTAGTGCTTGCATCAAGCATGACAGAAAGGGATGAAATAAAAACTACCCCAATTGCCACATATCCCAGCAATTCTGGGATTCCCCAAATCCATCAACAACAACCCCTCTAAAACCTGGGTGGGGACCCTCTGAGAGCACACAGCCACCTCTCAGATGCACACTCAATGCTCCCAAGCCTCCTTTTCCCTTAATCTTCCTGGATGTGTGTTTTGGGCTGAACTGTGTCTCCCCAAGTACCTCCGAATGTGAATGTCTTTGGAGACAGGGACTTTCGAGAGGTAATGAAGGTAAAATTAGGTCACAAGGGTGGCCTCTAATCCACTATGACTGATGTCCTTAGAAGAAGGGGAGAATGGGACACAGACACACACAGAGGGACGACCATGTGAGGACACAGGAAGACGGCCAACTACAAGCCACGAAAGGAACGAGCCCTGCTGACACCTTCATCTTGGACGTCTCGCCTCCAGAGCTGTGAGAACTACATGTCTGCTGCCTCGGCCCCCGACTGTGGGACCTGGTTACGGCTGCCCCAGCAAACTAATGGGATGTGGGAAGTCCCACAGGGAAGCGTGCTTTTGTCGAGGACGCCCCCGCTGAACGCAGGGCAGTAAACCGAGTGGTAAATGAAATGGTGCAGACACCAAGTAAGGGTGGGGGAGGTTGGGGGGGCGGGGGAGAAGAAACAAACAAAGGCATAATGTGTTGACATTTTTTTATATTTGGTATTTGTAAGTCTTTAAAAAAAATTTTCAGGCCATTTTTTCCTTAAAAAACAAAGAAAAGCAACCAACAGCAATACTCTGTACAAGTATAACAAACATTTAGAAATATGCATCATTCCAAAATAGTTACAAGAAAATTACAGTTTTAGAGTCTACATCAACACATCCTACCCTTATGTGCCCCACAGGAGGTAAAAAAAAAAAAAAAAAAAAAAAGCTACAGTATGTTGAACGCTCGGCTGCTCTGGACAGTCTGAAAACGCAGAACTTGGGACCTCGGAGGCAAATCAACATCAGTCACCAAGTCTTGTTTCGCTCAGTAAGCGCGACCAACCATTCCAAAAGCGAACCAGGCTTTTTCATCTACGTGAAAAGCAACCGTGAATCAGCTGCAGAGCGGGTCCCCCCCACCCCCACTCCCATCCCGGAGCCTCTAACTGACGAAGCCCAAATCCAAGGGAGCCAAAGGGGCCACATCTAGCTGTCACTGCATGCTCACAGAGAACACACCCCAGATGTCACTGCCTCCTGGTGCCGATCGTCACTCGATTTACCTTTGGAGGCAAAACGTCTCCGCTTGGAGAAGAGATCCAATGACCCAAATCCCCCAAACCAAGGACCACTCACCCCACCCTGGCTGCCTTTCTGTATGTAACTCAACTACAAACTCAGGGCAATCCCACCCTCTCCACAGCCCCTCCAATTCTAGTTATTTGTTCCTGGGAGGGTTTGGGGCAGGAGCTCAAAAGCACCTTCCTCTTTCCTATAACCATCTCCCCAGCCCCACGTCCTTCATAGTTACACAGGAAATCTCCCTTGGCAATCCCTGTGCTATAAATACTCTCACCGCCCTGTCCACGGCGTCTTGAGGATGCAGAGAGGCATGGTGACCTCTGTGTGACCTGCCACGTGGAATCCAGACCTCCCAGCACAGGCCTTCCTCTGGGACTGGGAATGACGTGCGGGAGAGGCACGTGCGGCTGCTGCTCAGTTCCCAAGCCCACACCAGGTGGAAGGGAGAAGGATTTCTGTTTTTTTAGTTTCTATACAATATGATAATTATTGTTGCTTTCATTCATTTTAAAGGGATTTTTAGAGGCAAGCTCTTTCCTCGGACATCTCCATGGCAGTGAGAGGGGCAGGGCGGGGCACAGCATCTCCATGGGATGTGACACCCAGATCAGACCCATCACAATGGTTCCCTGACAAATTGGAGGTGGGAGGGGTGTGGCCACAGAGCTGCTGCCTCCATCGGGACCCCTGACTGAAGCTATGGAACTCTGAGATCTGCATGCATTGGGGGCCAGACCAGTGAGAAGGTCTGGAAGCAATCGGCCCAAACCCGGCTGCACCCCACCTCCCGCAACGGTGTGGCTTCCTTGATTCAGACCTTCACAGCCAAAGGCCCCTCCGAAGTGGGGTCCAGAGGGCCTGACCTGGCCGGGCCAACCCCCTCCTCGAAGAGTCTGACATTGAATGAACTGCTTACTACCAAAGACAGCAAAGGATTCAGCAAAAAGTGCAATTTCTGTTTGGGAAGTAAGGTTCTCCCAAAACGAGACATCACCGCCTCTCCTTTTCATTCTTTCGGTACCTCAAAGGGACAGGGGACAACATACAGCACGGACCTCTGAACTGAATCAAGGGTATCGGTACGTCATGGTTCACCCTTCCTAACCCCAAACACCCAGTCACATGTCCAGTTCCGTTATCAAAGTGCCGGTGAGCTGAGGGGCGAGGCAGGGTCAGGAGAAGGGCTCCCACGGGTCCACAGGGAGCAGGGCACTCGGAGAGGACCCCGCTCCCATCTTCAATAGGACACATTCATCCTAAGTTTACAGCAGGACTCATGGCTGTGGCCAAGGGCCACGGGCTTTCGGGGGTTGGACATTCCTTCATAAGACCTTGTGTACTTCGTTGCCAACTGGAGGCTACACTCAAAACTTCTTCACAATAGAACCTGAGCCACAATATAAAATAAAAAGAAACAAATCCTTTCATGTTAATGCCTTGAGAAGTTTACAGATTATGTACCAATAAAATTAACCCACATAAATTCTGAAATTCTTGGTGGATACACACCTGAAGAAAAAAAAAAAGTTAATCTACATTTTTTTTAAAATCAAAGTAATTACAGCAGCAGTATAGTGAAAAGAGGTTTTAAAAATAATAATTACATCTTGATACAAATTCAAACTTTGTACACCTCAATTCAAAGGAATGACTGTTTTTGAGAGTTTAGTATCTATATATATACAGTAGATATCAATATGTGTCACCGCAGACAGACTAAAGCCAGTGGACTTCGAAGGAGGAGGAATTACTTTGACACTGTTTTCACACTGAAGTGTTCACAGATTGCCACGCATTTACACACACACACACACACACACACACACACACAGACATAAAATGCCAACCTGAGTAAAACGTTGCTAAGAACCTAGAGCATCAGGAATCACTAGTCACATATTGCACCTTTAAATAATCCTTCTTACCAAATACGAAATGAGGAAAAAAAGGAAAAAACAGGGACTAGAAAAGGGTAGTCCACTGCAGGGTTTCCTTTGCTTCCCTACCCACCCAACCCCCCCGCCAAAAAAAAATTCCACTCTCATTCAACCAGTGGGCTGAACACACACATCTGTGGGGAACTGGGGGGAAAGGGGAAGAAGGAATAGAACACAAAACGGGGGGGAGAGGGGTAGTGGGGGAGGGGCCTCCTCTCATCAAGATTAGGAATGTTACTGAGAAGGCTGAGCCTCTGATACTAAACTACCGTTTAAATATTCTGCAGAGTCCAATTATGAGATTCGATACAAAAATAGAGAAATCTTCTGAGTTCTGCCTGTGGAAGCATAATTCAGAAAAGGCACATGTTCAAATAGAAAACCCGGGCAGGAGAGGCGCCGCCTGCCCCTCCCTGCACGATCATCGTCCACAGTTCTGCATCTTCCATCAGCGAGATTCCGAGATTCAGTAGGTAAAAATAGACCTCTGATACTTAAAATATATTCAACCCAACACGATCCTGGCTTTCCCATGTGGATCATATAAAATAGTTTTGTTTTGTTTAAAAAAAAAAATCTGTTTTGAAAAAGAAAAAAAAGAATCATAGCTCACTTTTCCTGGTTTTCCATCACTCTCAAGGGAAAAGAGTGAACTCCTCCCACCGGGGACCAGGAATGCAGCTGATTGGCTCACCACCCATCCACAGCCCCCAACAGCCCCAACTTCTCATCTCTCACGTGTTACCTGGGCAGCTTCACACCCTCAATTAGTTCTAACAAAACAGAACAAAGAATTCAGATATTAGACATCTAAACGCATGTCCACATCGGGGCATCTTCCTTTGCTGTGGGTGTGGTGGCCTCATTAACTCCAGAGAGAATTTCCTTTGGAATCAGGCGATGTAACCATTGGTTTGTCCAAACGTGGTGACGGGGGCCAGGTTTTCGTAGATTGTCATTGCGGTTGTGTTCTGGTAGATGAGATCCACTTTCGAGTCCCTGTGGGACCGGATGATATCCAAAACGCACTGATTGAGGAAAACGTACTGGTCCTGTCGGACACGGGAGAGAAGGAAGCAGTGAGCACCGGTCCCGCAGATCAACATCCACCCTTATTTGCAAACTCATTCCCACTCCCCAACCCCACCCGCCCCACAGCAGACACTTCAGGTTAGCGCGGCCAGGGGTAATCGCTTTCTAGAGAGCAAGAACCTCACCATCAATGAGTCTCAGCCAGAGGGGCAGACTCCCCAGGCCTCCCCTCAGCGAGATTCCAAGATTCAGTAGGTAAAACAGACCTCTGACTCTTAAAATATATCCAGCCCAACACAATCCTGGCTTTCGCGTGTGGATCATATAAAAGTCTTTTTTTAAAAATCTGATTTGAAAAAAAAAGAAAAAAACATGCTCACTTTTTCTGGTTTTCCATCCTTATCAAGGAACAAAAAGTGAACTCATCCCACCGGCAACGGGGAATGTGCCTCCACCCACAGCCCCCGGCAGCCCCAACTTCTCATCGCCATGTGTCCGTGTCACATCCAAGGAGAAATACCGGAATCGTGCGGAAGGGCAACGGAAGGATGTGGAGGTGGTAATGCACACGTACATTCACATCATAAAAAACTCTAAAAGATTTTCTTGGCTAGTGAGGATGTGCAGAATAAGGAATAAACTGTGATTCTCAACAGAGGAGGTGGGGTTAAGGGGGATGATCGGGGTAGAATTAGGTGGGGACCACCTGTAGGCAGCATATCAGATCGGTAGTATCCATTAAAAGAGGAAGAAGAGGCCAACACAAAAAAATATCCATGATGCTGCAAGAGGAAATAAACTGCAGGGCAGTAGCATATATAAAATAGGATTTCATTTTTAAAAAATACTCCATGTCGTGTGTGTGTGTGTGTGTGTGTGTGCATGTGTTTTTCTGCAGCTGTACATCAAGACGCCTATGAAGATACACACAGGGTGTAAACATTGGCTAGTTCCAGGGAGTGTGAGTGGGGAAGGAAAAAGTGAAAGAGAAAAATATACCCTGTATTTTGTCAGATCTTTTAATATCGACAGTTAATATTATTTTCAAAATTTAAAAAGGGACATGAAAATCATTTGTAAGCAGGTCTAAGATTTCTGCTTCTCTCAAAGGAGGAAAAAAGATAGAGAACAGCTACTCTACATAATTGTAGCAAAAAAAAGAAAATGTCTTTTCCAACCAACACAGGAGGGCAATACCACACTTTGCACCACAACCACACTGCTCACCCCAAAGCACGCCGTGTACCCAGGCCTCTAGAACATTCCCTGCTGGACTCAGAAACAGGGCACATATTCACAGTGACAGCCCCATACAAAATGAACATGCTGCTCTCATCCTGGCCGAGGCACATTCACCCCCCAGCTTCGAGAAGGGCCACTTCCCAATATATGTGTTGAGAACATGCCTGGGAACGTCTTGCCGGGAACATGTCAGGGACAGCCAGCCTAACAGTGCTACAGAGCGGCACCGTGGCTACCAAGCATCCCTTTCTTAGTTGCCCACCATCCTCCCACAGCTACGGACCTGCTGTTCGTTAACCAGCACAAGGCTGGGATACATGGCTATATTCACGCTTAAAGCCGCATTACGCTATTTCACATTATTAGTATCTGATAAGTCTGTTTCACTAGTTTACTTTAAGTATGGCCAGAGCTTCTTAGAAACAAAGAGTGGGCCCAGCTGGGGTGGCTCAGTGGTTGAGCGTCGACCTATGAACCAGGAGGTCACGGTTCGATTCCGGTCAAGGACACATGCCCAGGTGGCAGGCCCGATCCCCAGTAGGGAGCGTGCAGGAGGCAGCCGATCAATGATTCTCTCTCGTCATTGATGTTTCTATCTCTCTCTCCCTCTCCCTTCCTCTCTCTGAAATCAATAAAAACATATTTTTTTTAAAAAGCAGAAACAAAGAGCAAAAAGGCCAATTTTATGAGTGTTAAATCGGGAAGCCAAAGTTCAGGGACCTGCTGAGATTATTGGGTGAGTCGGTGGCAGTGGGTAAGGAGCCTGTTTAGGGTTGTAGCGCCATCACTGATATCGGTACCATGGGTCACTGCATTGGGTAGTCCAAGCCCATGTCACTTAAGGCTCTTAAAGAAATCGAGTGTTAGATCACGGCCAGGAGCCAGAAGGATCTGGAAGGGTGAAACAGTTTAACACGAGTGCGTGACATGAACAGACAGGAAGGGTGGGTTGTCCAACATGCTGGCCTCACCTCTGTTTGCACCATTAGAGGCCTGTGCATGCGAAGGTCATACACAATCCCGTACACGTCCACGGAGTACTCATTCTCTATCTGGTAGATGAGCCGATCGATGGCAATGAAAGTGCCCGTCCTTCCAACGCCCGCACTAGAAGGGAAGGGGAACAAACATGTCTCCGTGGGTGACCTCTGCTGGACGGCTTCCCCTCCCTGTGCGGGTGTGCTCTCCTCCATTACCAGGCTGGGAGGGCGGAGCCCAGCACCATTAAACGCTTGCTCAACTGAAACCTCAGCACGTCAGAATGCACCAGTGTGGGACGGCGGCCCAAATCCTCAAGTTCCTTTGGAGTCAAATGCCACATATAAAACACCTTGCTAGCCCAGCTGGTGTGGCTCCGTGGTTGAGCATCGACCTATGAACCAGGAGATCATGATTTGATTCCCAGTCTGGGCACATGCCTGGGTTGCAGGCTCAATTCCCAGTGTGGGGCATGCAGGAGGCAGCCGATCAATAATTCTCTCTCATTATTGATGTTTCTATCTCTCTCTCCCTCTCCCTTTCTCTTTAAAAAAAAAAAACCACCTTGTCCTAACCAGTTTGGCTCAGTGGATTAGAGCATCGGCCTGCGGACTGAAGGGTCCCAGGTTCGATTCCGCTCAAGGGCATGTACCTTGGTTGCGGGCACATCCCCAGTGAGGGGTGTGCAGGAGGCAGCTGATTGAAGTTTCTAACTTTCTATCCCTCTACCCCTCCTTCTCCCTTTCTCTCTGTAAAAAATCAATAAAAAATATATATTTTTTTAAAAAAAAACACCTTGCTAGAGCTTCTTGGATCTCAGGCCCAGTCAAGTTGCCACCATAAGCTAGGATGGCAAGTCTCATCAATTTATTCCCCAGAGGGCAACACATACCCTCCTTTCTTCTGTCTTAAATTCACCCATTCGCTTTAAAGCTCATGTCATCGTTCTAGAGGAGGGGGTGGCAAACTTCTGCAAAGGGCCAGACAGTAAATATCCTCGGCTTTGCCAGCCAGTGGCCTCTTTCTGCCACTGTGGCATGAAAGTAACTGCAGACAATATGCAAACAAATGGGCATGGCTGTGGCCCAGTACAACTTCACAAATATAGGCAGCAAAATAGATTGTGGTGGTAGTGCCATGGGTATATATGCGTATCCCCAAACTTATCAGGTTGTATATATTAAGTTATGTGCAGTTTTTTATATGTCAAAAAAATATGTTAAGTGAATAAATAAAACAAACTGGAATTATGTGTTTCAATATTGTTAAATAACAAACCAACATGCTGAATGAAGAAAGCAGGTTGCAGAATGATGGATGCACAATAAAACCTGGTAAAAGTTTACGGCTGTATGAAACCAGAGAGATATGTACATATGCAATAAAACATGGAAGCACGCCAGGGACTAATGCACATGACCTTAGGACTACATTCACCTGCATAAGGAGAATGGGATAGGAGACTGGTAGGTGGAGACTTTATATCTAGAATGTACTATTAACAAAAAGAAACACATATGGTCTCGTGGCATGCTTTATAAATTGGTATTCTTCTCTATATTTTTGTAAGATTGAAATGTTTTAGAAGAAAATAAATAAGAAATACGTTAAAATACATTCTAGTTAAAAAAAAAAAATACAGACAACCTACCAGATCTGGCCCACAAGCTATATAGTTTGCCATTCCCTGTCCCAGGATTTGGGGACTAAGTTGTGGCCCCATATCTAAACCTTTCCTGAATCTGTAAATTGAAATGCCTACTGCGTTCACTCTAGATCTTGCTTTTCAGAAGTGTCCGTACTTGTAATTGCCTTGGAACTCTGTCTCGGGTGAAGCGCCCCCTGCCTACCTGCAATGCACCAGAATTGGCGATTCGGGAGGACTCTGCTTCATGTAGTCACGGACAAGATACCGGAAGTTGATGAGCAGGTCAGTGGTGTCGGGAACCCCGTGGTCAGGCCAGGACGTGAAGTGGAATTGTCGCAGAGGGTGACTGTCACTTGTCTGCTTCTAAAAGCCAAGAAAAGAAACGAGAGGTTAGAGCTGGCCAGTGTGGCTCAGTTGCTTGAGTGCTGCCCCATGTACCAAGGGGTCCCGGTTCGATTCCTGGTCAGGGCACATGCCCAAGTTGCAGGTTCAGTCCTCAGACAGGGCATGTATGGGAGGCAGCCAATGAGTGTTTCTCTCTCACTTCGATGTTTATTTCTCCCTCCCTCTCTCTCCAAAAATCAATAAAAACATTTTTTTTTTCAAAAAAGAAGAAGAAACTAGAGGGTAGAGCCTGAGAGAAAAGCTGCCTGGCAACATCAGAAAGGCTGTGAAACGAAGCAGTACCTGTATGCTGAGCTGCGCCAAATGGCTGAACGGTGGCTTTAACCAGGAGTGGTTACAACTAGAAATTAGAATTTTATTTTGGTGCAACAGCTAATCATGTGCTTACACAAACTTCAGTATACTCATCAATTCCTCATAACATACCCAAGCCGGAGGGTTTATTATTCCACCTTTAACGACAAGGGAGCAAAAGTTCCAAGAAGTGAAGTGATGTCCTCAACACTCGGCATCGGTGGTAGAAGTCCCTCACCCTCTGCATTTGGGTTCAGGCCTCTTCCCTTTCCCACCACAGCTTCCTGCCTACAGTGCACTCACACTCACATCTACCACTCCTTAGAGCTTCCTAAAGCCCATCCCAGAGCCCACCTGGGGATGTCACTGACCTAAAATAAATTTATCGAATCCAGCTGAGACACTCAGTCCCCTCAGGGCAAGAACTGCCTCGTAATTCACATCTTCCGGAGAATTTAATAACATGGTAGGCAAATAGCAAGCACCAAGGAAATATTTAGAATTGTAGGCATTTGAGAAAGGACCTCCCCCCATCCAAAAAAAAAAATCTATGTCAACAGCAGACAGACAATAGAAGTGAACCCTGTTACCAGTTAGTTATTACACAGATGGGTTTCCTACCAGGATGGGAGCATGGACATTGCTGATCAGAACTCCACCCAGGCTGGGCCATTCCTGACCCTGATTCAACCGTCCTCATTAGGCCCACAGCCAGGCACTGCCCGCACCTGTGTGTGTCCACATCTGGACTGCACCATGAGTGCCTACATTTGGACTGCACCGTGAGTGCCTACATCTGGACTGCAGGCATTGCCGTCTCCTTTATGATAGCTACCCTTTGAGGCTTTCTAAAAAATGCATATACGTTATAAACACAGTGCATTCACATTCCTCAAAATGTGGAAAACAAGGCAGAAACAGGAGAGAGTTCTGTGAAGCCCCATCACACACAAATGTAACATTCCCAAACTTAACCAAAAGTATTCACCCAAAAAAAGCCAGCCTTGACAGGCAAGAGAAGAGAAGGGAAGAGGGAAGGTCGGACTTGTCAATATGATTTCTACAGGGAGGCAAAGGAGCCCAGGTGAGGGGTGACAGTCAAAAGAAACTTTTCACTCTACCTGTTATGTTTCCACTTCTAAAAACGAAAATATACATGTGCATTTTCTGTGATTAAAAAGTAAATATGTTACTAAATGCTATGTGGTATCCTAGATTGGGTCCAGGAACAGGAAAGGGCTTTAGTAGAAAAAGGTGGAATCAGAATAAAATCTGAAGTTTAGTTAATAAAAATAATATTAATAGTAACAGTAATTTTTAAATGACGTGGACAATTCCACCCACAATTCTCTTCCACAGGGGTGAACCCCGAGCAGTAAAAGCAACCAAGGATAAGCCAGTTCATTTTAAATGGGTGAAATCTATAGAAATATGTGTGACATTTTAAAGAATTCTCCACTATTATAAATTGCATGATTTATGCAGCCAACACAAGTGCAAGATAAGAGTTTGGACAGCATGTCCCTGAAAGGAATTAAAATATTAGCTAAGGCCAGAGCCTTTGAGACACAGCAATTAGTAAAGAGTTAATACTTACTATGACACACTGCATCCATAACTTATGGAAATCTTCAAGGATAATTCTCGTACATTAGTATCTAACCCACCAACCCCCAGCCCATAAAATTCAACACCAATGAGTCCACTTCCGGGCTTTCCTTTTATGTATTATTCATAATGTGCATAAAATTTTGTCTCCTAGCATGTTCACTTAATTATGTTCATGGCAATTATCCAGTTTACATAGCTTTCCTTACTAATAGCTGAATAATGACACAATGACTAGATAACCTATAGCTTAGCTCTCCATTCTCCAAAAGCTAGATATTTGCATGGTTTCCAAACCCCTGCTCCCATTACGAATAATGCTGAGATTCATTTTTATGAATAACAAGCCTTCTCCTATATTGCAGATTGATTCTTTGGAATAGATTCTCAAACTTGGAACCACCGGACCAAAGGGAAATGGACATTTTTATGCCCTTGATAATAAACCGCAAAGGCTTATGCCCATTTGCATGCCCATCGGAAGCTAATGTCGCTTCCTGACACTGCTTCTATTTTTAAATACCCTTAACTAAAGAGAAGAGACACATAAGCTGACTTCCTAAAGTGCCTACACAATTTATTGGATTTGTTTTCACAATTTTGGGGGGTTAGGGAAGCCATGTATACATGCTCGGGAATCCTATTAATGAAACTGTGCAACAGGAAATGGCTGCTCCTGGTGTCACAGTTCCTATCAACTAATGCAAAAGGGCCTTGGTTTGTAACAAAACTCTGTGAGCAAGTCCGCAGGAAGTAGAATGAAAGGAGCTATGGATGCTGAGCCATTAAGGTCCATTTTATTCAAGAATAGCATGAAATGCTCCTTAAGAAAGTAACCCTACAGGGTTACCTCGAGTGTGGATAGATATGAATTGTTTTATTCTGTAAAGAAGAAAGCAAGGACATTTTTTGAATGCATAAAAAAATATTGGTTAATATTAACCTAAAAAGGATCACCCCTAAAATTAGCATACAGTCATTTTCTAGGAGACCCAGCCATCTTGATCGCCTACTTACATTCTTCACTACGAAGTCTCTGATGGTCCATTCTGGAAGAACAATCTCGGATGTCATTGCCACAGCTACGTCCCCATAGTCCTTGGCCTGCTTGGAAGGCCAGTACTCCTCACATTTGGTCTAGAATAAACGTGCATTTTTTTTTTTATTTTATTGATTGATTTGAGAGAGACAGAGACAGAAATGTCAATTTGTTGTTCCACTTATTTATGCATTCATTAGTTGGTTCCTGTATGTGCCCGGACCAGAGATCAAACCCCCCACTGTGGCATATTGGTATGGTGCCCTAACCAACGGAGCCACCCGGCCTGGGCCAAAAGTGCATTTTTATACAAAGACTGAGATCATGCCGTCTGCTAGCACTGAGGCCTCTCAGGCGAGACCCAGATATTGACCACTGGCACCAGGGACTAAGTCCTTTCGTTGGGTTCTGTTTGACTCTTAAAATTGTGTGTGTGTTTTGATTTACAACTGTTGCCAACTCATTTAAAATTGAAAGATTTCTCGCAGAAACCCAGATTTCTGGCTTCTCTTGAAAAATCAGATCTGGCCAACACTGAGCACGCATTTCTGCATGAAAATTGAGTTAGAGCTAAGCAGCAGCTGTAACTTCTCAGGGGACGCAGTCCCGCCCAGTCCCCTGTGGCCCCTACAGCAGCCCCCACAGCAGCCCCTCCATGACTGTTCACTGAACTAAACTTCGACGGGCCCAGAACCACGTGCAGCTGGGAGAAATGAGACCTGCGCCCCATACCGTCACAGACACGCTAACTGCCATACAAATATAGACACCAGTAAAGAGGATCAGATGAAATCATTTTAGGATCTTTGATCCTATAAATTGGTGAGCAAATGTGAACAGAAAAAAAAATCAAAAAATGACTGCTCTTCTAGGGTGGTGAAGACCTTGGGCAAGGGGCAGGAGCGGGCTAGAAGGAGTCAATGGCGGGGGGACATCTATAATACTTTCAACAATAAAGATAAATTTTAAAAAGAAAAGAAACGACTGCTCTCCAAGAATATCTGCAACCCCATTTGGCAAACAACAACACACACATACTCAGCTTTCTAAGGTATGCGCTACAGCTGGTGGCTTCCAAACCTGGTTGGTTACCAGATTGACTGACCTGGGAGATCTATTTTGCTTTAAAAACAGATGACTGGGTCCCACCTCCAGAAACTCCAACCCAGGCATGGAGCCTGCATTTTTCCTAAGATCCCAGTTTCTGGACCATTGCTCCAAGAAAGAACACAGAACTTGAACATACACGGACATGGAGTTGACTTCCAGCTCCATCTCTTAACCAGCTGGAGTTTTGTTGCCACCTTGTGGGCAAGTTCTTAAACTCCCTGAGCCTCAGTTTCCCATCTATAAAATACTGATAATACCTCACAGGGCGGTTATAGGAAAGAAATAACATATATGGAGCATCTTGTGCAGAAAATAGCCTGGCTCCCTTCCCCTTTCACCCAGAATCAGTATCATCCACTTCCCCTGAGCTAAGATGAACAAAGGTCCATCTAAAGTCATCCTCATGGTCTTTGTTCATTTAAATACCTCACTTTTGTTTGTCTAGCAGATATTTATAAGAATGTTCCATGTGTGAGGCCCTGGGCTGAACAGCCCATAACCTTCATGTACATTCATAATCGATGTTCTCTTGTGCGCATTAATGGGCTGTTCCCCTGATACCCGAGGGGTTGCAAAGTTCTACCTTCTGTATCACAAGAAGATGGGAACCATCTCTCACTGTTCTTTGCTTCCTTTCCCTCCATTATGCCCAGCCCCTGCCACGGACCTTACCCAATCTTGGGCTGGGAAAATATCTGCTATATGAAAGGGAAGAAAAGAACATCAAAAGAAATGGTGTCCGCCTGGCCAGCATGGCTCAGTGGTTGAGTGTGGACCTATGAACCAGGAGGTCACAGTTCAATTCCCCGTCAGGGCACATGCCCAGGTTGCAGGTTCAATCCCTCGCGTGGGGTGTGCAAGAGGCAGCGGATTGATGATTCTCTACTCCCTCTCCCTTCCTCTATCTGAAATCAACAAAAATAAATAAAATGAAAAAAGAAATGATGGCCGGTTCCCACCATCCCCTAGCACAGTGCTACTCAAAGCAGGAGCATCAGCCCCTGGGAACTGGCCGAATGCAATTCTTGGGGCCCCACAGACCCTCTGAATGAGAAACTCTAAAGGGAGAACCTCCCTCCGGGTGATTCTGATGTACGTTCAAGCTTGAGAACCGCTGGTCTAGGGACCTGAGTCCTATCCTATTCTTCAAGAAAAAAACCTCCGGGAAAAATTCACAGAGCAACATTAGGTCCCATTCCTCGGGCACAGAATTCCTGAATTCAGCATGTTTTCCAATTCTCCCCAGACCCATTTATGGACACATGGGGTTTTAATACTAGCAGAAATCTTATCTTTCATGGAAACAGCCAAGCAATTCCAAGACATCACAAGGGAGAGGGGACTGCTGAGACGTATCTGGGGAAAAGGCTAAGATTTTGCATCAAGAAGTTTCCAGTGCTAAAAACCACGTTTGAAAATCACCAGGTTGGCCGAGTACCCGTCTCACCGACAACGCTGGCTGCTTAGAGACACGACGCCTGCACCCAACCACAGCCGGAGGGGGCTGGGCCGTGAGCAGCAGTATCTTGTTCCAGGCCTGGCGGTCTACCCACCTCCTGGAATTAACCAACCCCCGCAGCAGTCACTCAATGAACCGAGAGTATTATTTGTCCACAAATGAAGGTAATAATAAAATAGGTTTTTAAAGGTTTTTTTTTTTTACTCTGTAGTTTTATTCTATGTTATTTTAAATAATATTATTTTTTAACTTTTCACTTGGAAAATATAAAGACAGAAACAAGTTTCTAAGAATAGAGGTGCTAATGTTTGGTGAAGTGTGTGTGTTTTTAAAGACAAATGGAAAAGACTTAAAAAGACAAATGGTGTTTAAGATACTTAACCTTCCACCACAGTAAAAAAAAAAAAAAAAAAAGAAAGAAAAAAGAATTAAAAAATTTAATAATGTATAATTTTTAAAAGATGCTTACCCTTCCCTGTTCAACACATTTGGTCAGCATGACAATGGCATATACATTTTTCTCCCAAACCATACGCCAAAAATCTTTCAAAGTGTTGGGTAAAGGTCCTTGTGTGGCAATGAAATCTTTCTTGGAATGGTAGCCCTAGAAACGGAAAGCCACACATATTCAATGTCAAAGGAACAGAAAGGGGAGCTCTGAAGGTCACCCCAACAAGCCAGTGCTCTGAGAACCTCTCCCCACTTACAGGCATGTAGTTGGCATTGATGTAGTCGTCGGCTGAATGGGTCTGGACTGAAAGTCTGACACGGGAAATATCATCTGCGGGTTTAAGAGGAAAAAAGGTCCTCGTGGGAAGCAAACATTTGAGGAGAGAGACATACAAGAGAGGAAAAAGAGGCACAAGGTAGCTCAGGGGCCCTGTCACCCCTTATGGGGACTCAGGGTGGCATTTACACATGCGGCCACATTTAATCCTCACAGTCACCCTATGTCACCGTGGCACAGAGGGGCTACACGGAAGTCAGTGGCAGAATCAAGGATCGAATCCAGGCAGCCTGGCACGAGGGCCCCAGCTCTAACCAGGCCACCCCGCCTTCTCAGACAACACAATCCACCGCTGTGAGCATCCTTGGGTGAGAGCCACGAGCCAGGTAACACCCTCAGCAATTTACCTTTTCCTCAAAAGCTACAGCCCAGCCTGTATGGCTCAGTGATTGAGCATCCACCCAGGAACCAAGAGGTCACAGGATCCATTCCCTGTCAGGGCACATGCCTGGGCTGCAGGCTCAATCCCCAGTAGGGGGCATGCAGGAGACAGCCGATCAATGATGTTTCTCTCTCATCGATGTATCTGTCTCTCTATCCCTCTCCCTTCATCTCTGAAATCAATAAATATATATTTTTTAAAAAAAGACAGACAGACCTAGCCCAAGCCTGGTCCTGCCACAAGTCACTTAGCTACTCTGTGCCTCATTTTCCTCATTTGCAAAATAAATATCCCACTACCTATTTTATAAGGTTGTCGTGAGGAATGGATCCAATGGAAGATGCCGGAATACAATGCTTAGCACACAGCAGGTGACTAATGAACGGTTGTGGAAGTGGCTAGTTGGTATTTTGATTCCCCTTCCTTCCACTGCTAAGCAGCGATGGCCAAGGACAGGAAAAAAAGGAAGGCCATGTGGGGAAAAAAAACAACTTACAGGGCAGAACATTATTATAGCGGTTCTTCCCTCTGTTCTCAGCCAGTTCAGCTGCATATTTAGGTTGATTAATCCCAACAAGCTTCAGATCCTGAAAATAAAACAAATAAGTTGTCCATTTAGTTAGTGTTCAGATATAGTTAACAGCCCGCTAGCTTGAATTCCCGGTTTCTGTATCTCTGCATAGCCTTTAGATATCAACACTAGCGAGAATCAAAGGTCCATCTACTAGTAGTGAGTCACGGGTGGGGAACCTTTTTTCTGCCAAGGGCCATTTGGGTATTTATAACATCATTCGCGGGCCATACAAAATTATCAACTTAAACATTAGCCTGCTATATTGGTCAAATATGTAATTAACTCGCCCCTAATGCCTTGGCAGGGCCAGACCAAATGATTTCATGGGCCGTATAAGGAGGATGGACGTTCCCCAGCCCTGATCTAAGTGCTCACAGGCCACACGGCAGCAGTGTGACCCGGGGGAAACACAAGGGCTGCTGTCCCCTCCCAGCGGGCCGCCTCTTACCCAGAGCTTCACCATAAAACGAAAACGGGCAGTTTTACAACTTTCAGGGAGAACGAAGCAATAGAAAGCACAATATTTACAACCACATACTTCATATTCTTCTGCAAACCCACAGTTGGAGTCAGCTTGCTGTTTCTTAAAGTAAGTCTCAAAATTCTCCACTCTGACTAGCTTGGATCTAAGAAAACAAAACAACGTATTAGGACGTTATACGCTCAACCAAGTCTAAAATAGAAAAATGCGAGTTATTTTTTAAAAAGCCAAGAGCTTACTCACTTTTTAGGTCTTCACCATAGAAAGGGAAAGAAAAAAAAAATAGGCAATTAGAAAAAATGACTCAACCAACCATGCCTCTGGAGGTGACAGTAAACAGCTTCCCAAAAGGAGAAAATCCACAGTATACTTTTCTGGAGGGAGGGAGTGTTGGTGGAGGGGTCAGTGGCGTGTTATTTACAAAACTCAGAAACGTGCATTCGGGAATTCGACTTCTAGACCCCGTGATGTAACTGTTCAGCTTTGTAACTCTGAGCAAATTCTCTGCTCCTAGATCTTGATAGCCTATATTTTAATCGCAAAATATCTATTTATTCGTGGAAGTGTTGGTAGAATGTCGTACATATGGTCCTACTTGCCACAGTGGCCATGGCAAGAAGCTAGTGCAGGAGACCGATCCCCACAGATTCCTTGCAGAATAAATAACAAAGCCAGCAAGAGCTTCTGGACGCTCCTGGCGAAATGTGTCAATCAGGAAAAGGGATAGCAGTTTCCATCAAAAATTGTCTAGACCGTTACTGAACGGATGGGGGATGGAATGTCTTAAAATAAAGCTCATAACACTAGAGACTTACTTAATCTGAGAAAAGGACACTTCATTGTTCTTTGCATCTTTCCTGTTTTAAAAGGAAAAAAAAATTAGATAAGAAAAAAAAATGTTAATTCTGTACTTTGTCCCTTTCATGTATCTACGAAATGCCTTTCCCCTGGGCATTAATCCATATATGACACCAAGCTTAACGATTTAAGCAACCAATGCTGACTATGTAGACCTGTGGAGATCCTCTCTTTGCACCATCTAAAAGTGTGGATGGCTCCTCCTCAGCGGCTTTGAGGAAATCCCTGGCATAAATAAGTATCAGCAGCATTACCTTATTTTAAAGTGAGACTTGCTGTTTCATACTCTGCTTTTATAAAGCCTTTCTGATCCATTAACGGAATAAACCAGAAACTATACCCAGCACAGGGAAGGTAGTGGGCGCCTGCTGCTCTCCTGCACTCTTGGCTAAGCCCCATATGGATGTTAGAAACACTTTCTGGAAGAGAATTTGGCTCTAGTATCAAAATCGAAAACATGTATACCCCGATTCAGCCGCTGCCCGCTTGGAATTTAAGGAAATAATCATGAATGTGCCCAAAGGTTTAGGCACAAGGACAAATAACTGTGGCAAAGAAAAAAAATTAGGAAATTGGTTAAATAATATCCATAGGGCTGAATACTCTGTTGCCATTTAAAGTGAAGAAGAAATGAAGTTACCCACGTCTTAAAGTGAATAAAGCAGGCTGGAAAACAATATGTATCATATGGTTCCACTTGTGTGTGTATGCATGTACGACTCTGTGTGAGTTTTGTAATTACATCCATGTTAAGGGTCGTTTCATATGCTACAATTGTGGATTATCTATTTCCTTTGCTCTTGCTTTGATTCTTGGTTTTTGACACAGCACATATCACTTTTATTTTAACAAGACACAATAAAGCTGGTTTGGGCCCCTCCCTTGCAAAAAAAAAAAAGGTATTAGAATCTAATGCAAAACACTGGACGGTGAGCACTGCCCGTCAACTCAATAGGCCAAGGTGGTGGAGAAGAACCTGCGAGGCCCCACTAGAAACCCTGGGCCGGTAGCAAAGTCCTTTGGCCTGGTGACAGCGATGCATCTCGGCGGAGATGCAGGCGTCACACAGCACACAGCCAGGCAAGGGGGTATGCCAGAGCGAAGACCAGCTTCACGTCTGTCTCCGCACTTCCGACACTCAGCTCCTTCCTGCCATGGGGCCTGCAAGACCTGCCTCGTGTGAGAATTCGAGGGAAGCACAAACGCAGGCACCCGGTAAGCACTCAAAACGGAGCCATTTAACCCCCAGATGCTGGTCATAGCATACCAGGTGCGAGCACTGTGCAAAGCACTTTGTTTATTTAATACTCGTCAGCATCGTGAGTTAGACACTGTTCCCCGCCCCCCCCCCCCTTCTTCACACATGAGGACAATAACGCTGAGCCAGAGACAGGGCCCGTGTCCAAAGTTAGCTAACTCTAAATGGAAATCTCTTAACACCTGGAAACTGGTTTGTGAACTAGAACGCACTGTTTAAAAGGAGAGACCTGCCCTAACCGGTTTGGCTCAGTGGATAGAGCGTCGGCCTGCGGACTGCAGGGGCCCAGGTTCGATTCCGGTCAAGGGCATGTACCTTGGTTGCGGGCACATACCCAGTAGGGAGTGTGCAAGAGGCAGCTGATGGATGTTTCTCTCTCATTGATGTTTCTAACTCTCTATCCCTCTCCCTTCCTCTCTGTAAAAAATCAATAAAATATATTTTAAATAAATAAATAATAAGTCAATAAAAGGAGCAACCTACACGCAGTGTTTACCCATGGCCTGACGTCAGGGCTGGGATCGGCTTTAAAGTCCCCCAGCTCGGGGTGGAGATGAACTAAGACTATTCATACCATCGAGACTGTGGAGAAGGGGGCCGGGGGCTCGAGACACTATTCCCTCCGATTGTGTAACAGTGAAATTTCCCACAATAAAAAGCTGTCTTCAAAACATAGTCCATTATTATTAATGCAAGCACCAGTCACCTTTTCTTTTTCCAGAAGATGAACCCTCCAACAGCCACAATCACCACGGCACCAAAGATACATCCGAACACAGCTCCACAGATGACACCTGGGAGAAGTCCAAAGGGGAGGCACCCTCAGGAGGTGCTCCCCAGCCACCGGGTGTGAGTGTGCGTGTGTGTGTGTGTGTGTGTGTGTGTGTGTGTGTGTGTGTGACATACACAAGGTTCAATACCTTTGGGCCTAAAACTAGTCTAGGCATTTGGGTTACTGGTCCCCAGCTCACCACTAATTGGAGGGCCTCGGAAACTCACTGCTGCATCCCCAGGTCTCCAGGTCTGTTTCCCCGGCGGCAAATTTAGGGAACCGGGCTAGCGCAGCGATTCTCAGGTTCTAACCCACGGATTCCTTTCTTCAAGTGAAATTGCGCGCAGCAGCCCAACCACTCGAGTTGAGGTAGCGGTGGGAGTGGGGAGCGTCTCGGGGCTCGGCCCTGTTTGGTGAGGCAACACTGGCACACTTCTCACCTGCTGAGACTAACAGCCACAGTGAGCAGAGGTGCCGACAGCACCGTGCTCAGGGGACGTGAACCCACCTGCCCGCTGGGGCAGGTGTGGAGACTCCCAGCACCTCGCTCCTGGGGCGGGAATTCTTTCCTGTAGTGAGCAACTACCAAGTGCGAAAACCAGACAGACTGACCAGCCAGTGGGTCCCTCTGACTCTGGCCTGGAGGGAGGGGACGATTCCTGCTTGGGTCCCTGACGCCCCTAGATCACCGCGCTCTGAGTGATAAAGGGCAGGAGCGGCTGACGCGGAGTCTGAGACCAAATGTCAGGGCCGTCCCTAAGCCACAGGGAGTCCCTGCCCCTCTCTGGGCTTTAACGCCCTCATTTCTCAGATGAATTGGACAAGACGATCCCTGTGGCTCCTTCGAGGATTCTAGGCACTGAGTCACCCTGCGTGTCTGGCACGTGGGCACACACACAACTGCAGACTGAAGTGCAGCTGGCATTCAGAGAAGGGGACAGGGGCCGTGGGGACCACATGGCCTAGCGACACCTCAACTTCTGAGAAGAGAAACCAGGCACTCCAATCAACCCTCCTGGAGCCCATGGGGCACCCAGCCTTCTGTGGACACTGGCAGCCACACCCACAGGACTGCTAGCAGCACTGATGTTCTCTCTCTACCTGGGTCCTGGGGCAAGGACACGGCCTCTGAGTAGCGGCTGAAGGACACGTAGCTCCCGTTCCCGTCTATGAGTCCACTCTCGGGGCTGAAGGTGATATTGGTGAAGCCGGCCACACAAGCCCTGTGGGGTGACCGGAGGAAAGAGAGGCGGCTGAGCGTGTCCGGCTCCCAGGCACGGAAAGCTCTGCGCCCGGGAGGCTCGGCCCCCACAGAGGAGGAACCAGGAGACCTTACCGATAGGAGCCCAGGGGCTCCAGCTTCCCGTTGTAGTAGCCGTGGGTGTTGGACTCGTTCCCCACGGCGATTTCGTATTTCAGGACTTCCGACAGGCCCGGCGAACGCGTCTGTTCGTCCATTGTGATGAGATACGTCACGTAAGTGGCCGAGGCCCCCCTTTTGAAATCTCCGTAGGTGTAGCTCAGATCCTCTGCAGACGGGTTAGCTAAGAAAGGCGCACAGAAGGGAAGCCATAAGGAAATGACTGCAGAGAGACTTGGCAAGCCACATAAGGACAGTGACACTGGGTGACGGTGACGAGACGCCACCTCTCAAGGATGCTTTCCGTGCCAGTGCTTTACTTACAGGAGCTCGTTGAACCGCCACCGTCATCTCATCACATTGGTTTATCATCCCCATTTGACAGATGGGAAAATGAAGGCACGGAAATCGAAAGGACCCACGGCCACACTGCCTATGTGGTACAGCGGTATTTCTAACCCAGACGATCTGACTGGAGCTTGTGGCCTCATCCATCACAGGCTGGCCACTATGCAATTCGGCCACCCTCTTTCAGCAGAGGCCCGGGTGTGGAATTTGCTGAAAACCCTCAGAGAAAACTGACTAGACATTTGAAACAGACTCAACACAAAAGGCAGAAAGACAGAGAAAGACCTCGATGTCACTGCCTGAGATTCTGCCGCAGGTTTTGCAGGATCACACACCTAGTGGTGTGTTTGCGCTCCACCTCCCTCGACATGAGGATGGTATCACAGGTTGAAATCACAGGAGCTGCGCTGCAGTCTTCACATTTAAAGAACCATCAAAACCATGGCCTGGCCGGTGTGGCTCAATGGCTGAGTGAACCAGGAGTTCCATTCCTGGTTAGGACACACGCCCGGGGTTGCGGGCTCAGTTCCCAGGGTGGGGCATGCAGGAGGCAGCCAATCAATGATTCTCTCTCATCGTTGGTGTTTCTATCTACCTCTCTCTCTGAAATCAATAAAAATAAATTTTAAAAAAAAACACAAAGAACCACCAAAAACAACACAGCTTGGCATTTTCAATCCAGGCTTTGTGCAAAGCACCCCCACGCAGCTAGCAGACACCCTAGCATTGTTCGTTTCTTACTTCCAGAGAATGTACTGGGGCATTTAAGGAAAAGCAGCCTTCCTCCACCTCCTCGCTCAGCTATGCGATGCTCTTTGCAAGTTCCCACTACAAATGCAAATCACTGTGTCCGCTTTCAAGAGCAAGTCATGCTGTGCTGATGATTTGTGCTTGTGCATTTGCATGTGTGTGTGTAGGGGGGGGGGGAGGCGGGGAAGGTGGGGAGAGAGACAGAGAGACCGAGAAAGTTGCTTAAGACACCTTCTGCCACCCAAAAGATAAGACCCTGTGTTGTAAAAGAGATGAAAAACCTAGATCGGAGGTCGGCAAGTTACAGTCCATGCACCAGATCCGCCCGCAGCCTGTTCCGGTCAATGGCATTTTACTAGAACAACCCACTCATTCTTTCTGTATCTTCCATGCCTGCTTTCACAGGAGCAGAGCTGAACAGCTGCGACCGAGAGGTAAGGCCTGCAAAGTTTCAAATATATGCTGTCTGGCCCTTTACAGAGAGTTTGTCAACCCCTGACCTACATCATCAGGCACACAGCCCACCCCCTCCCACCCCGTCTGAGTGCCAAGCGTGGGCTACAATGCATTTGTATCTCTCATGTGCCTCAGTGGGCACAGAAATGGGGCCTGGTCAGGGCGTCACTCACTGGCTGTTCACCCCACAGTGACCCCCTTACCTTCCCCCGTGGTGAGGATGACAGCATAGGCTTTGATGGGTCCGTGGCTGGCTTCAAACCCGCTGAACTTGATCTTGACTGAATTGTGACTAATAGACGTAATATTGGGAGACTCATCTGGAGGAGGGGGATCTGAAACAGAACAACACAAACGTGATCATCGGCATCAAAACCAAAAACGGAACAATTATTAAGCACAGAATCGGCAGTGCCCCCAAGTCCTGCCCTGGCTCTGGGAACAGTACGCTGGGCTCACACCGAGCAGATGCAGGCGCAGGAGCAGGGAAGGAAGTGGTGGGAGCTCCCGGGCTCACTTATACAGATGACGTGTGGAAACGATAGCATTTTACATACACCGAGTTCAACAGAGTGTGATCGCAACTCACTGCAGCTATTCCTTTATTTACATTTTCTTCACATGCCTCCTATAAAAATCTGAGTTACATCAACATGTCATAATAGAATATATCCTATTACACATGAGGGCCACATTATTTTCTAGTGGACAGCACGGCTCTAGGCCTGGCTTAGCAACCTCCCAAGAACTGACAGCAGTGGCCACTTGGAGGCGGTGTCCCGTGTCTAACTGTCAACTGTGGAGACTGCCAACCAAGGCTCCCGCGTTTCCCAGCAGCCGTGCCTTTCAGCCCCCCAGCCTCCCACCCAAGACTGTCAGCCGCAGGCCAGTCACCCTCCTTCCCTCTCACTGCCTACCTCACCCTACGCCCAAGGCCCTGCCTGCCTCGCTCAACGTGTGTCCCTCACCCGGCGCACACTGAGCGCCCAACAATGTCGGCTACAAAACCCACACCCCTCCACCTCCCTGATTACCACCCGGCAACGGAGAAAATGCAGCTCCACTTTTATCCAAATGAAAAACGTGTTCAATTTGTACATAAAGATCCATCTGAGGAAAGGGAGCTACAGATCACAGAGTGAGAGTCACTGGACTGAATGAGAGCCGTGACTACTCGATCCTAACACACATGCTTCAGCTTCGGAAACCACCAGCTCCGACAAGCTCCCACTCGCCACGCGGCACTGGGCTCGGCCCTGGAGGTGCCGCGTCAGACACGGTTTCTGTTCCCAGGAGTTGATACCCGCTGAGGAGATGGCATCATAAGACAGAACTACAAAAAGGTACCCGCAAGATCCATTGTTTCCATTATGTTCTGGGGTGCTGCAGGACCCCCAAAGGAGCGGGACCCAGGACAGTCCTGCACGGTTGTGTACGCCACAACTCCAGGGAGCCCCACGCATGTCCGAGTCCATGTGAATGGTGTCCCCTAGAACGGTGCCGTGCACAACCTGAGCGGCCACACAGGCCGCCCTTAAGTGTCTTCTACACACATTATTGCCTCATATACTTTGTACAGCAGTCTTTGAGGGTAGGTGTTATGCTCCCCTTTCACAGCTCAGGAGAGCAAGGCTCAGAGAGGTTAAGTAGTTTTTCTGAGAGTACACCGCTGGTAAAAGGCAGAGGTTAGACTCAAAACCCAGGTCTGCCTTTCTAAGTCTAAGGCTCTGTCCCCAGAATCCCTCAACGACTTTCCAAGTCAGAGCCCCTGAAGTAAGAGGCTTTTTTCCCCTTATAATTATAACCACCAATTCTTTAGAAATTGTCCGGAAACTTTCTGATACCCTAAAGCAGTGGTTCTCAACCTTCCTAATGCTGCAACCCTTTAATACAGTTCCTCATGTTGTGGTGACCTCCAATTTCATTGTTACAAATTGAACATAATTAAAGCATAGTGATTAATCACAAAAACAATATGTAATTATAGATGTGTTTTCCGATGGTCTTAGGCGACCCCTGTGAAAGGGTCGTTCAACCCCCAAAGGGGTCTCGACCCACAGGTTGAGAACCGCTGCCCTAAAGGAAACATATCCAGGGGTCTAAAAGCACAAAGCAAAACAAACTCAATCAGGATGATGGAAGACTTAATGTTGGCAAAGTCATGGAGAGCAAAACACAGGTAAAAGTGAAGCAAAGAGAGAAGCAATTTTCTCTGAGAACAGCAACAAAACAAAGACGGGCCTGAGAAGAGTAACTGTGGGACCCCCGTGCACCTACGCAGTGAGTGGTCCCATTTCCCAAAACAACTGGGGAGCTTGTTAATGTGGATTCTAGGGAAATGTGAATCTTGACTAAATATCTAGAAATAGTGCGAAAAGTATTCTACATTTTTATGTGAGATGATAATAGTAACATGGTTATGTTTGGCAGGAAGAAAAAAGAAGTTCCTATCTTGGGGCGATACATACATACATTTGATTTACAAATAAAATTCTAGTATGACCAGGGGCCTGGCCTCAAAGTAATCACATGGGGGGGGGGGGTGTTGGGCGGCACAGAAGGGAAGCGGGGGGGGGGGGGGGGGGGCGGGAATACAAATGAAATAAGATTGGCCAAGTGCTAACAAGTACTAAACTGGGTGACAATGGGCTCATAGGTTTCTGTGTACTTCCTTGTACTTTTTTGTATATTTAAATATTTCTATAAAAATACTTAATTTTAATGTAGTAAGGGAACTCACTAATTAGAAAATGTGGCAATGAATTATTCTGCAAAGCAAAGGAAACTTTTGGGATATAAAACTTAAGTCCCTCTTACTCTGCTTCTTTAGACTGGGTTTCTATAGAGTTGGGTTAACAGTCCGTGCCCACAAAAACAAATATTTTAGCAAAAATTTAAACACACACACACACACACACACACACAGCGGATATCCAGGCCACACTCACAGACCCAGTAGGTCAGCCTCTCCCAGGGTAACTGCAGTGCTACCAGGCACCCTGCTGCCACGAAGCCCACCTGTGATGCCCGTGAGGCAGGTGTTCTGGGCGGGAGGTGCCATCTTGTTACAGGACAAGGCAGTGATGCTGATGTCATACAAGGTAGAAAAATTCAAATATGTGACTTCCGTCCTGTACTCGGCGCCGTCCTCCGAGGAGCAGCCCTCCAGGAGTGTCGTATTTTCCCAGTCCCCGCTGCTGACCTCCAGCTGAAAGCCTTCATTGGTCCCGGGAGGGCAGGCCCACTTGAGCACCAAGGTTGGCGTTTTGGGGACCACTGCACAGTGGAAAGAGGCGACTGGGGCCGGGTCTGCAAAGCAAGCACAGCACAGCATGAGACTCCGGGGCTCTGGCCTCTGCAAACACTGACACCTGGAGAGCAGTAGGATCCCGGTCCGCCCATGACGAGGAGGCAGGCGTGCTGTGTGGTAGAAGAGGCAAGGCTCACCTTGAATGGGGCATTACTAAACTAGGTGATGTTGGGTTCGGCATCCAACTGCTCTGAGCCTCGGCTGCAGGGCTCTGAGGATTACGTGCAACAAAGGCTGTCGGACACCAAACTGGAAGAGCCCGGGCTAGCCATCTCATCACAGTATGGTGGTAGCAACTTCTTCACCTGCATCATCTCATTTTGGGGATTACTGTCCCGTTTTGCCAATGAATCAACTAAGGCTTAGAGAGGTTAAGTGATTTGTAGAGGATGACATGGCTAGTAAGTAGAGAAGCCAAAATTGGACCCCAGGCTTTCTAAGTCCAAGTCTAGGGCATTGTCTATACACACAATATGCTGAATGATCAATAAAATGGTATCAGTTTCTTCATCTTTAAAATGAGGTGTTAACTATCTGAGGGCCAGTAGAATTTTATTGAAAACCAACATCAAACTGATGTAAATGAAAAACTCCATATTAATGCACTGGGGATACGATCATCATTACTTTAATGCCACTGTATTTTTTAAATCTGTGCAAGACACTTAGTGCAACGCACACATTCTCCACCTGAGGCCTGGCAAGGTCACCTGCCCAATGCATATCTGCAGCTCCTGTCCCATCCACCTGCAGTCACAAATGCTCAGGTATACTTGTCTCCTGCTTTGGGGGCTGCAATAATTATAGCTAAGAGAAGGGTCAGCAATGGAAGCCTCCCAAATACCAAAGGTCAGAGTCTAGACCAGGTGGGATGGAGCCCGAGTTAGCAAAGTGGCTCAAAGCTGCAGGGATTTTTTTAGCTACTCTGTGTGAAAGGTCAGAGGTCATTGAGGTTCCAGCTCCTACACTACCAGGGAGACTAATCTAATGAGTCTCCTGCCTTCTAAATCAGCCCGGACACACTCGAGTGGCTTGGTCTAAGGAACGGAAGGTGTGGGTACAAAGAGAGTAGAGAACAAGGTGGTCCATGGGCCACAGTCAGAACTGTGAGCCGAGGTCTTCATAACAGTCTGCAAAGCAGTCCCTGACTACTCTCAGGAAACTCCCTCAGCTAAATGCAGGGCTCCCCTTCTCTTCAGAGCACCTTTTGCAGTGAGAGATAAGGACCAAAAAAGGTGAAAAGCTGAGCATCCATTATAACATCTTTTTCATCTTCTTAGTGTAAAAGCCAAACTATAAATTACCATCTAGATGTCATCCATGCCCCAGCCATTACCTCTCAGGCCTCACCACTACCCCTCACCCTCTTGCTCCTGTGGACCCTGCCACCCTGGCCTCCTGCTTTCCTTCAACACAGCAGGCACCTGCAGCCTCAGGGCCTTTGCACTGGCTGCCCCTCTGCCTGTAATGCCCAGTGCCCTGATGTCCACATGGCTGGCTTTTTTTTACTTCCTTCAGATCTTTTTTCAAAAGGCACCCTTTCACTGAGGCTTTCCCTGGGCACCCCTCGATGATCATCTACTCTCCTCCTTCCTTGTGTTTTTCCCTCTCCTTGGCAGTCACCATCATCTAATAACTAATGTATCATGTTTATTATGTCTTCCCCACCAGAATGCAAGTTCCAGGAAGGCTGGGACTTATTTGAGTCATTGTAAAGTGCCTGGCATATAGTAAGTGCTCAATAAATATTTATTGCATGAATAAGTGATGAGGGCAACAAGAGAGCACTAATAAGCTAACAGGAGGCCTCCGAGAGCTCACTGTCTATTATAACACACCACACAAAACCTGATAAACTAAAGTGTGGGGAGGATCCACCTGCAAGGTGGCACCCCACAGGAAGAGGGCCAACAGGCACCTGTGGCTACTCACCTGTACAGAAGGACTGCCGGCCAGGCGCCAGTGACTCAGTGACGTTCCCCACTAGGGCGAAGATCTTCACTGTGTACCCGGAGCCAGGTGTTAACTCGGTGACTGTAGCATTGGTGATGCCAATGCCTGTGACTATTTCAGTTGCGTTGCTGGAATTCCCATTTTTCTCAATAAGAAGGCGGTAGATGTACGTGAGAGAGGCCTCATCAGCGTTCTGCCACCTGAAGGTTGCTGATGTGGTGCCGGGACTTATTTCAATGTCGGACACACTGCTGGGCCCTTGATTTGGGGGGGGGGGGGGGGGGAAGCATGTATTAGCTTGAATTCCAGGACTCTTTTATATCGTGCATCTAAAAATAGCCTAGCTCCTTTTGGGAAAGAATGAATAAACCTAATATTTGCTAATTCAAAAGATGGAAGACTTCTCAAAAAGATACTCAGAAAATAGTTATACAGATTATATCTCAAAAGAATAAACTCTTTCATGCTTCTGTTGGCACTTCGTATGTGTCCAAAATTTTCAAGATATAATTTCCTATCTGTTTTTGAAATCTGATTAGTGAACGAAAAATATATGCTAAAAAGATATTATAAACTACCATCTCTACCATACACTTATTTAGATCGAATGAGCGAAGTGCCTCCCTCACTGCTGCATGCAGAGCTCCTCATCTGAGCAGTATCTTCCAACACCAAGGACAGGCAGGCCCTTCCCTCATCTGAACTCCCAAGGAATGAACGGGACAGGCATGTTTCCCGTGCTTATGGGGTCGCTTTCTGCTTCTAAAGACAATCCCAAGTTCACAAGGCTCGGCGCTAGTGCCCCATGGGAGAGCAGAACCTTTGCTGATCTTTCAGCTTCAAGAGCTTCACATCAGACCTGAAGCCCAGAAACAAAGGCCCCTGGGCCACGCCCACTTCCCGCCCTCCAAGTGAGAGTCAGGGGGACACTCCCTTTAAGAGGGCGCCGTAAGACACTTACGGGTGTACTGCACAGTGAAGCTGGAGCTCCCCCGGACACCGTTCACTTCCGGAAAAATGGTGATGTTATATAAGGTGCCCGGGATCAGGTCCCTGAGAGTGACGGTTTTGTCGGAGCTGTTCATCTGGCTAGAAGAGCCATGCTTAGGCTCCAACTGTAGGTGGTAGATGTAGTCAGAGGCATTGTCTATACTCTGCCACTCTAACGTCATTTCAGTTGTGGTGACATTGACCACGCGGATGTCAAACACAGCAGCGGAGTCTGGTTGGAGGAAGCGGGGGGAAGTCTGTTAATGACCATCGTAACCTCCAGCTTCACTTCAAAGTGTCTGTCAAGGGAACCTGTTCTTTCATCATCAGACTCAAATGAGTTCACAAAGCGCAAACTCCAAAACATGGGTGAGAAACACACTCAGTTCTTTCAAGAATGTTGGCTCGCCCATAACACAGAGGCACTTACCAGTTCACCCCATCAGTTCTCTGGTCCTTTGCCTTGGTCATAAAAGTGCCCCCTTGGGGGTCTTCTAGTAAAAATCACGTTCAGTTTCCTGACCTGAATGCTGGCGACCAGATGGGTTGGGCTTGTGAAAATTCACCACACCATGCACTTAGGATGTGTGTGCTTTTCGGATGTATGTTATTCTCAACAAAGTGCTTTTAGTCATTCCCTCGTTTATGTTATTCTCAACAAATTGTTTTTAATCATTCCCTCAAAAGAAGACATCTTCCTGAAACATAGTCAGCATACCAAAGAGAAAAACTGAAATGGAGAGTTGATACTTACTAAGTGGAAACATTTGAGACCAGGGTGGGAAAGAGGGGAAAACACGGTCAAGCCCTCCACTCTCAGAGCTGGGGGTGAGAGGGGAAAGCGCCCACCTGAGCACTCGGGCACTGTACTCTGATCACCGACCTGACACAATAAACCAGTTACGATATGAATGCAAAGATCCAGGCTTAGAAATAACTAAGCACAGCTCAGGGGCATTAAGTACATTCGCAGCGTTGGGTAACCATCACCATAAATTCTCTGTACCCCAAACAGCTCCTCATCCTCAACATAAACCCCATTAAACAACAACTCCCCAGTCCTCTCACCCCAGCCCCTGGAAACCTCTACTTTCTGTCTCTATGAAATTGCCTATTCCGGGTACCTCGTGTTAAGTGGAATCCTACAATATTTGTCCTTGTGTGTCCGGCTTATTTCACTTAGCATAATGTTAATGGTTTCAAGGCCCATCCATATTGTAGCATGGATCAGAATTTCATTGTGTTTTATGGATGAAGAATATTCTATTGTATGGATAAGCTACGTTTTGTCTATCCATTCATCTGTTGATGGACGCTTGGTTGCCTCCACCTTTTGGCTATTATGAATCATGCTACTATGAACCCTGGTGTACAAGTATCTATTTGAGTCACTGCTTTTTATCTGAAAAGAAGTGGAATTGCTGGGTCATATGGTATTTCTTTTCCTTTTTCAAAATTGCCTTTAATGCTGTTACACTGATTTTCCCTAATAATAATAAAAGTTGTTCAATAATAGAATGGTAATCCCCTAAAAGTCAACTGCCTTCTTACTACTCTCATTGATTTTCATTCACTGAGACCTATTATAGGCTCCTCAATTACTTCGCAGCTGCACCATATCTAAGTATCAGTCCACACTGTGCTTAAAACCTGCCTTCAAAGGCAGAGGCCAGTTCACTGCCCTGTCACTCTGGGCCGGTTACATACGCTTGAAGAGTCCCCATTTCAATGGTTCTCAACCTTCCTAATGCCGCGACCCTTTACTACAGCTCCTCATGTTGTGGTGACCCCAATTTCATTGTTACAAATTGAACATAATTAAAGCATAGTGATTAATCACAAAAACAATATGTAATTATATATGTGTTTTCCGATGGTCTTAGGCGACCCCTGTGAAAGGGTCGTTCGACCCCCAAAGGGGTTGCGACCCACAGGTTGAGAACCGCTGCCCTATTCCCTACTCTGGAAAATAGAGATGATAATGGCGCCCACCTCATGAAGTAAACCTTTTCCATGAGGCCGCAGAACAAATATTTCAGGCTTTGTGGGCCATATCCATAGTCTCTGTTGCAATTACTCATTGACAGCACAAAAGAAGCCATAGAGAGTACATAAACAAATAAGTGTGGCTGTGTTTCAATAAAACTTTATTTACAAAAACAGTTGGCCAGATCTGACCCATGGGCCATTACTATCTGTTGACCCCTGATGTAAACAAGGGAATGCCAGGAAGATATTAAAATTATCCTGTAGAAATATTTATATGTCAGGAAAGGATGCTTATAGTAAACTGGTATGTGGAGAAAAGCAGATTACAAAACCACATGTACAGGATGACTTCAATGTCTGTCACATAATAAATATATATGTATAGATGTGTGTGTGTGTGTGTGTGTACATATATACCCATATATGTCTTTTTTCTTAATGTGTGGGCAGGGTTTTTGTTTTTTTAATTGATTTTGAGAGAGAAAAAAATCAATTTATTGTTCCACTTATTTATGCATTAATTGGTTGCTTCTTCTCTGTGCCCCTAGCAGAGATGGAACCTGCAACCTTGGCATATCAGGATGACAGTCTAACCAACTGAGCTACCGGGCCAGGGTCTCCCTGTAGATATCTTTAAATTACATACATCAAAAGTTACCAGTGATTATCTCTGATTGATGGTTTACATGTGATTTTTTTTCTTGTCTGTATTTTATAGAATGATTATGCGTTACTGTCATTGTAAATGTTTTTTAAAGACTTTTCTTAGATAATAAAAGAAAAACAATATTTGGAAAACCTGACATTTATAAATTATACTGATTTCCTTTGAGAACCATCACTGTTTCACAGACAACACAGCCTATTTGCTTACCAGTTGTACTGCAAACTGTCGAGGAATCCCCTTCAGTCCCATTTGGCCCTTGTGGAAATATTTCAAAACAATACTCGGTCCCAGGGTACAGGCCACCAATGACGATACTACTTTGGGTGGTTGTCTCCTGAAATTTTCCAGTTCCGTTCTGGGTGAGTATCTTAAAGGAATCCGAGTCATTGCTGCTCCAAGCTAAGCTAACAGTCCTTGTGGTGACACTCGTCACCCGGAAGTCAGAAACTGGACCAGGACCTGAGGAAAAACGTAGGGGGCAAGTAAGGCTCTATCTCCAGAAAACAAGGTGACTGAACCTCACAAAATATTTACAATGAGGCTAAATGACCCTGACCTCTCTTTTTCTCTTCTTTGCACTGTCACCGACAACGCGAACCCCCTCAGAAACTGGTGTCTGGCCACTGAGAGAACACTCGGCTACAAGAGTGCAGAAACTGCTTAGGTTGTTCACGGTCATCCGCAGGAAATGAGAGGAGGTGTGTATCCCGGGGGTCAAGGGTTCAGGGTCTGGAGGGGGACCTTGGCCACTGCCGGTGTGCTTCCTGGGAAGGGGCAAACCTTGGATGAAAGCACTGTTGTGGGATGAGCCGGGATCTCTGGGTTCCAGTCCCTGCTCGGCCACTTGCTAGCTCTGTGGCCTTGGGCCAACTGCTCAGCCCAGCTGAGCTGTAGTGTTCTCATCTGTAAAGCAGGGATCCTACTACGTACTTCAAAGGCCACTGCTACCCTGATACTGTTATAGTATTACCCTATGACACCACTGGAATGCTGTTAGGTTTATTCTAAAGTACTGGAGCCTCTTTGGACAAAAAGCTTTTAATGTGCTGCCTATCATCCGATCTTTAAGGGACAGTTAAGCGAACAAAGGATGAGACACAGCTGAGCCCTGCTTCATTATACATCAGCACCTTAGGGACAAGGGGACATGAATATCCAGGTTCTTTTTGTCTCCGTGTAGCCAGTTGCTCCACGTCTCTGCCACACCGGAACGGTCCTTACCCGCACAGGCTGGGGTCGAGACACCCCAGCTGTCTAACCCTACCTCTGTCATCTGCCAAGTGTGATGCCAAGGCAACAGCACCTCTCTCAGCCTTGGCTGCCTCATCCATAAAACAGCCTAGTGGCAACCAGGTCACAGGGCTGTGAACAGTAAACAAGACAGAGCGAGGAAAACACATCACACAACGTGGGCATGTGGCAGGGTCGGTCGAGGATCACCGGTATTGTATCGCAGATCCTGAACGTAGAAGTCCCGTGGACTCACACGCTCGGCTCTGCAGGGCAGGAGCAGAGCCTCGTACTGGGCCTGGCGCATGGCAGGTAGGCAAGAAAGGCTAGCTAACAATGCGTGCACTCACGGGTGTACACCTGGAGGAAGCCCGGCATGCCCGCAGAGCCGTCCTGCAGGAACGGGCGCACTGTGATGTTGTATAAGGTGCTCGAGCTGAGTCCGGTGATGTTGGCCTGAGTCTCACTGATGGTGAGATTGAGACTGAGGGAAGCGGACTTAACGTCTATCTCGTAGGTGTAGACAGAGCACGAATCATTATTGATTTTCCAGGTCAGGATCATGCTCGTGGCAGTGACGTTTGTAGCTTTGATGTCAAAAACCTGACTGGATTCTGCGAAGACACGAGAGGAGTTCACAATAACCAGAACGGCCAAGCCAGAGAGAAAGAGAGACACCGTCCTTGGGCATGCCATCTAGTCTAAGAAATACCCTCAGCGATGGTTCCTTTCTATCCTACACCGTTTAACCACAACACACACACACACACACACACATGTATGGGGTCCCAGCACAAGTCAGGCATCTTCTTCTATGAAGAAGCAGCCTGGCCAACTGCAATAGCATAGCTGCTCTTTGTTTTCCATGTGATGTGGTGGACTCCCTCATGGGCAGCGACAGTGGGCAGTGACCATCATTCCCTGTGCAGCCCCTTTTCCAAACAGCACTCCATGCCCCCTTGGTGTGAGGAAGTGCCTGTGACCCATGTAGAAGCTGGGGGATAGCATCTCCCTTCTCCAGCACAGAAATCCAGAAAGTGGGTATGGGACAGCTCTCCATCTCGGGACTTTGAATCCTCAGAGTGTCACCAGATCCAGTGCAGTCCAGCCATCCAGAGTTTTCTGGGTGCCAATCCATTTTCTGTCCTGGGTCCTCCGGCCCCCACCCTGTTCTGTGAGCCTACGACAGCCTTTCAGAACAGATATACTTTTGGATAAGATAACCAGAGTCAGGTTATGCTGCCTGCCACCAAGCCCCTGAGAACTGCAATGCTGTGGAGTTTGCTCCTAAACCCGCAGAGCAGGCCATGTGCTATTCCAAGTATTTGTGTCTCAATTATCATCTAGACTGAAACTCCCTGAGGGTAGGAACTGTGCATTTGTTTAGCCGCTCACCAGCACCAATCCAAAAAGCCTTCCCATACTGGTCAATCTACAGGGTGGAGGTGCTGATGAAGGAGAGATAAAAAGCAGAAACATGCACAAGTTTCCACAGAAAGAGCAGCATGCTGCCCAGCCGGTGTGGCTCAGTGGTTGAGTGTCGCTCTATCAACCAGGAGGTTAGATTCCCAGTCAGAGCACAGGCCCAGGTTGCAGTGTGGGGCATGCAGGAGGCAGCCAGTTCATGATTCTCAACATTAATGTTTTTATCTCTCTCTCCCTTTTCCTTCCTCTCGGAAATCAATAAAAAAAAATTTTTTTTAAAGAAAGAGCAGTGTGCTTCCCAAGGTCAGTCCAAAAGAGGAAACTCATTCTCTGCTCTCAAGGAGAAAATACTTAACCAACACTGACTAAGTGAGTATCAGTTTGTAAGAGAAAAATATCACACCAGCTTGTCTCATTGGCTCATGTGCAGAGAAATGAAGGAAAACCCCAGGCAGCTCCCGGGGGAGGCACAGAGTGGCTGCTCCCTGTGCTCTCCTGAGCTCAGAGAAAGAAGCGTCTTGGCCACAGGGCTAAGAAGAACCTCAACGGGTCTGCTCTGTCCGAAACCTCTTCCGGAAAACTCCGTGTAACAACAAAACCACTTGTGAAGCAAGAGGTAACTCAGAATCACAGAGGACAAAACTTAGTGCTCGAAACTAGCTGAAGCCATTTTATGAAATCCAACGTACGTGTGCTGAAGAGTATTTTCTGGGGCTCTCCTTCCGGGCCGGATGGTGCTCGAGGATAAACAGTGGCATTGTACGACGTGCCAGACTTTAACCCAAGAAGCAGGACTTCCGTGTCAGTCGGAGGAAAGCCAGAGGGTGGGTCGTTGTACAAAAGGGCAGTGAGGCTTTTGGGTGTCGGGTCTGAGCTCTCTGTGCCGGTGACATTTGCTTCAAACACAAAAGGCAAAGACATTAAATTCGACAGAAACACATGCCTGTCTTCTTTCTGCCCCACAGTTGGGACTCCCAGTACCTGCCGCCCTCCTCCCCCGACAGAGACACCTGTGCCTGAAAAGGCCCCGATTTGGGGCAGATGTTTCACTCTGTACTTTTATCGCAGGACGCAGCATAGATATCTGCACCTCTCTTTCAAATTCATCTATTTGCATCCCGCTCCCTACTTTCAGGAAGTCACCTTCTCCCACCCAAGTCCAGATGTGCTCTTCCCAAGACAGCCACCAGCCAAACGTAGTTCATCAGAACCCACTCAAGCACCTGTTGCCCTGGCCTAGGCCCCTGCTGACCGGGGGTGAGCCAGGGGGACTGCTGGTGGCCGTTTCTCCTGGAGTTGTGTGGAGAAATACTCTGACAACAAAACCGATAAAAAGAAAGGAACAGGAAGAAGAGATAAGTGTCACCCTTTCTTTAAGGCCTGGCTGCCCGTGGTGGGGAAACATACATGAGCCAATCGGTTGCTCTTCTAGTCTCAGCTATGGTGAGTCTGGTTTCTGTCTCTTGCAATCAGGAATCCTAACACCCACTCTGTAGTTCTGTGTCCTCTGTATAAAATGGGGGTGAAATGTTTGTTCTTCTCAGTTCACAGAGTTGCCCTGAAAATGCTCTGAAATCTGCAAATGACTACTCCACTGTCAATGCAGGAGATGTCTAGGTCTGCCTCAGTATCCCTTTTCTCGGGGGATGTGATAAGCTCCTCCAACTGGCCAGTGTGGCTCAGTTGGTTGAGTGTCGTCCCATGAACGGAAGGGTTGCCGGTTTGATTCCTGGTCAGGGCACATGCCCAGCAGCCGATGGATATTCCACTGTCACATTGATGTTTCTCTCTCTATCTCTCCCTCTCTCTCTGAAAATCAATTAAAAAATATATATATATAAGAAGAAACAGCCCGGCCTCTTGGCTCAGTGGTTGAGCATCACAGTTCAATTCCGGTCAGGGCACATGCCCAGGTTGCAGGCTCAATCCGCAGTGTGGGGCGTGCAGGGGGCAGCCAATTAATTATTCTCATCATTGATGTTTCTATCTCTCTTCCTCTCCCTTCTTCTCTGAAATCAATTAAAAATATGTTTAAAATTTTTTAAATAAAAAAGAAGAATGGCCTACGTGGGGTAACAGGTCTGTCATTTGTTCAGCGGAAAGTTGGAAAAGCCACGTGGCCCAGCTGCTTTCCTGGATGCCAAAAGCTTCGACCCGCTGCCATTCTGAGCCCCCTGCGCTGACCTGCAAAATCAAAATACTTTCCCTCCTTCCTCAAACAGGCGTGGGGTCAAAGTCAAACCTGCAGGAGGAGCCCTCTACAGATTCTAACACTCTCTACACATAGAACCATATTTTTTAAAGTATTAAGTTACTGAAAGGCAAAACTTGCAAGTAGACGAGAGGCACACTCTTGTAACTCACCTGAGCCATGTTCTCCAGTGCTGTTTGATTCCGAAACATCTAAAGTGACCTTATATTTAAACCCTGGCTTCAGGTCTGGAATATTGACTGGTAAGTTGTGAGTCACCTCCACATGGCTTCCCGTGGCTTCTAGGAGTATCCGGCAGGTGGCAGTGCCATTGCTATTCTTCCAGGCCAGTGCAACTGCGGTCACACCCTTGCAGGTAACATGAAGATCAGACACTGGAAGAGGCGCTATTTTAAAAACACAAGATGGGCATTGATGGAACAAGATATGCATAATCACCTTTCATTAAGAATTAACTTTCATTACGGACGCCGATGTTTCAATATTACCCACTAAAAACACTTCCTTTATATCAGAGTCTAGTGCAATTCCATCATTGCCGAGCAGGAGAAAATATATATTGTATACGGAAGAGGAGAGAAGAGACTAAATCTTAAATCCAGAGCTTTTTAAGATCTGTAATATTCCCCAAGACAGTAGACCAACAGTGACTTGACACTCCTCTAAACGGTCCCTTTTAAACAGCAGCATTTAACTACATCTGTTTTTAAACATCAGGAACAGAGCATCAAAGAAAGTGGTTGTTTGCTATGTCTAAAGGTCTCGAGTCGAGACAACACAAGTAATATCATTTCATAATACCAAGACATTTCTATGAAGGAATGCATTGCTGCATTCTGAAACCAAGGGGATTTTTCAGAAAACTTTCAATCTGTGCTAACCCCTCACCGTGCTTTCCATCACCTGATTTGGCTCACAGTGACATAAACCAAACCCTTTCAGCCGAAATGACATGCACGCCCTGCCTTTATGAGAACATGGAGCTACAGAGAGGCGGGTGGCTTGCTCAAGAGCGCACACTTGGGAGCGTCAGGAAAGCCAGAGCCCAGGGCTCCGGCCTTCAGCACATCCAAGCACAGGTATGTCGTGGGCAGAGCAGAAACCCTGCCTGAGGTCTGCAGGAAGCCGAACCTGAGACACCACGCCCCGTCCAGCTGGTCCACTCTGTGGTCCTAGTCTCCACATCAAAAGTTGCTGATGCAAAGATTTCTAAACTGGGCCACTTGTGTGCCTTTTGCTTTTTTTAATGGAACGCCAACAAACCAGCCAGCTGAATGACACTGGGTACCTGTTACGCACATCACTGTGCCACAGGGGGTCAGGAATCAGGCCCCCTGGGCTCCCACCACCTGTAACTCTGGGCTCTCACAGGACACCTAACTTCTCAGCTTTACAGTTTCGTCCACTGTAGCCCTTGGAGTTACCGGGAGGACAAAAATCATGGAATAAGGACAGCTAAGCACATAGTAGGTGCTGAGGAACACAGCCTTGTCCTCAGGCTGTAAGGCAGAGTAAGGGTCCTCAGCTCCCGGCTGGCTGCTTCCTGCTAACTCACCGCCTTCTCTTCCCCACCCTCGCCAATTCTCTGTCCCTTTGTCCCCACCACCATTTCTAAAATCTGTCTTCTTTTGCCTCCTTCACTTTCTTCTAGCACCTTCTTTTCCTCTCTTTCACAATAATATAGAAATCTTTATTTTAGGGGGGAAGGGGGTTTCCCTCTAAAACTGTGCTCTGAGGAGTTCCAGAGGTTTATTGAAGGGGCCTGAGACACTCCATCCCTTAGCTCCTCTCTCCCTGGTTCTTTTTACTTAATGGGCTTCTGAGAAAGATTTTGCTTAAAGAAATTGTTTCCTAGCTGAAAAAAAAGACAAAACAAGTTGAAAACCACTGGTTTAGTGTTTGTCTGCTCCGTGTGCAGAAGGTGCTGGCCCAGGCGGTCACTTCAAGCCCTGGACTCCAAGACGTCAGACTCCTGGCTTCACCAGCCAATGAGATCACACTCCCACCCCGGAAAACCAACAATGGGCCTCTTTTTCAAATGTCTGCTTCTTCTCAGCTTAAAAAGACCTTCTCACCTCTGTTTTATATTTTTGGTTCTTTTCAGCTTTAAAAAAAAAAAAAAAAACAGAGAGCTAAATTTGCTGCTATAACAGGTGGCTCAGGATACTGACATCTAAGCTAAGTACAAATCTAAGCTCAATCAAATGTCACTGGGCACTTTCATTTGAAACACACATTCCTCTATAAAATCTACCAAAATTTCATTCCCCAAGAAAAATTCCTGAGACTATAAACACAACACCAATTCTCCTGGGGAGCTTAGAAGAAGCCTCGTAATTAGTGACAACATCAAAACACATTTCCAATGGGGTCTCTGCTCCCAAGTCCCAGCAGAAAAGTATTAACCAATAAAAACAAAAGATTTTTACAACCAAGCAGTTGGAATTACGTAAGGCATCCCAAACACAGGGGGCCTTAATATTGAATGATCAGGCAACCTGAACTCCTGGGCTTTGAACAATACAGAATCCTTTCTCCTCTCCCACAGTTAATGACAATCAATCTCTTTTCAACAGGCAACTTGAATGGACAAGGCTCTAGCCCACGGGGCAAGAAGGAATGATGATTCATGATCATTGCTGGGAGCTAGTCATCTTACTTGTTGTGACATTTATGAAGCTGGCATTTCCCCTACTTCCGTTTATTTCCGGAGTGATGGAGAAGGTATATAAAGTCGCTGGACTTAGGTTGGGGATATTAATGCTTCTTTGATTTGCATCAGAAGTCCACGTCCTGCTTCCCTTCTCATCCTTTACTTCATACTCATAATTAGAAGCAGCTGAGTCGTCGTTTTTCCATGTTAGATTCACGCTGGTGGGACTGATGGAAATAGCTGCAATGCCAAACACAGGGCTGGGTTCTATTTCGATATTATTTCCAAAGAAAAATTATATTTGCAAGAGAAATATGAGAGCAAGGCCTGATCTGTACACTACTTCCCAGAAGTGAATTTTGCAATCATATACATACATGTATGCATGCATGTTTGTGAAACAAAGGCTTTAAAACATAGACAAAGTGACAGAGGTTGGCCCTCTTGGCTGGGACTTGAATGAGGGCTAAATCTGTATAGAAGCTGGTACAAACAGAGACGTAAGATGCAAAGTAAGTCTATCCCCCCGTTCACAGAAAACAGCCACATGTAGTGAGGCATCATCTGGTACAGAAGTATCCGGTAACTTTTTGCCAATCCCTGAAATCAGAGGATGCTCCATATCCTTCTGGTATGAAGATGACAAGGGACAGAATCACATGAGAAGAAAGAACTGGTCTTAGAATCCAGACCTGGACATATGGACCTGCTCTCCCCCACCTGAGCTGTGTGACCTGGAATTAATCCTTTCCAATCTCTCGGTCTCGGGTTCCTCTGTTGACAGCTCTAACACACTACATTAAACACAAAGGGCGAATTATTAAGGCACCTTGACATGGTAAACGTGGTCACTGGATATGGACATATAAAAAATCTAGCCCTGACCGGTTTGGCTCAGTGGATAGAGCATTGGCCTGGGGACTGTAGGGTCCCAGGTTCGATTCCAGTCAAGGGCATGTACCTTGGTTGCGGGCACATCCCCAGTTGGGGGCGTGCAGGAGGCAGCTGATCAATGTTTCTCTCTCATCGATGTTTCTAACTCTCTATCCCTCTCCCTTTCTCTCTGTAAAAAGTCAATAAAATATGTTTTAAAAAAAAAAAATCTGGGTTCTGCCCAGCCAGCCTGGCTCAGTGGCTGGCTGGCTGTCGACCTATGAACCAGGAGGTCAAGGTTCGATTCCCAGTCAAGGGCACATGCCCGGGGTTAAGCACTCCATCCCCAGTAAGGGGCATGCAGGAGGCAACTGATCAATGATTCTCTCTCTTCATTGATGTTTCTATCTCTCTCTTCCTCCCCCTTCCTCTCTGAAAGTAATTTAAATCCTCAAGTGAGGATTTTTTAAAAACAATGAAAGTTTTTACAGTCATTAACTATAACTTCAAAGTGGATACATCCTAATTATATTCAAGACTGAGGAATAGCAACTTGCAACAGAGGAGGAAGCACAGCCATGGGGCCCCTTTTCTCAAGGACCTAGGCACTGCCCCCAGAAGAGAAAAGATGGCGCAGGTAACATCACCTGGGCATGCACATGACCTTCAAATGTCAGCATGGAGAGTGTGCCTCACCTGGCCCCCCGGAGATGCAACCGTTACGAAATCCATGAAAAGGGGCAGGAGAGGAATCAAGAGAAACGAAAAGGCACAGGCAGGGAAGCGTCTAGGGCCCACACGTCAGTACACTTCATGCCTCAAAGCCCCTCCAGACTCGAGCTTCCTCTTGCCTGAGGGGCAGGTTCACGGTAGCATTTTTGGCAGCTTATCACTGTGGAGTCCATTACAGTCAATGCTGAGGGTGGTGAGGGGGGTGGTAAAATGATAACCACGGTCACAGTGGTCGAGGCAGCAAAAGCAGCCGCCCTATTTGGGACCACGTTCCTGGCACCGTGGCAGGTGCTGTCCATACATACAGTTGCTCATTTATGCTTCGCAACGTCATGAGGAAGGCTACGGATCTGTTTTAAAGATGGAGAAACGTGTTGAGAACTAAATTTTGTTGATTCATGCAGGGATTCTGGGAAGTTTTTAGGAAAGCAAGTTCTTGGGTTTCAATGGTTTAGAAAATAAAGCACTTTTTAAAATATGTTTTTTAAAATGTGTGTGTGCGCCCAGCCGGCGTGGCTCAGTGGTTGAGCATCGAGCCATGGACCAGGAGGTCATGGTTCAATTCCCAGTTGGGGCACATGCCCGGGTTGTGGACTCGGTTCCCAGTTTGGGACGTGCAGGAGGCAGCCGATCAGTGATTCTCTCTCATCGTTATAATTTCTATCTCTCTCTCCTTCTCTCTTTCTCTCTGAAATCAATAAAAAAATATTTTTAATAAATAAATAAAATGTGTGTGTATAGTTTGTTGGTGTGGTGTGTGTGGTTTTTTTTTTAATAAAGATGAGGTCTAAGAGGAATTGCCCAGAGTCACAGAGTTCGAAACTGACAGAGCCAGGAAGCCAACCTGGGTCTCTGAGTCTACATCTGTGCTGGGCCATGGTAGTACTGCTCGAAGACCAGGCAGACAGAGGGTTAGAGCCGCTCTCAGAGGAGTCAGGATACCCTCCAGCCAGGCAACAGGGCCAAGAATGGGGAGAAGAGAGATACAACACGGTTGCATTTTACTGTTGAAGCTCAAATAAAGAGATCTCACATACAGTCCAGGTATGAAGACATTTACAGTCTCTAAACCCCGCAATCCACCCCAAGGGAAGAGTCTTGCTCACGTGTCCACACTTGGCAGCAGAAACTAGAGCCATTTGAGTATCTGATATAATAGTTCGTACCAGGAGCCAGCCCCGCAACTGAAATAATGCCGTCTCCGTTCTCTTGGAAACGCTGCGGATTCTGGTTGCTCGAATCGGTCACGGTTATTAGTGAAAGGTTTTCTGTTTTTTTACTGACAAGAATCTCAGTGGTGGTAGATTTAACTGTAACCAGCTCACAGGGGACACCTAGCACACAGGAGAGAAAAGCAAAATGCAAACTAATAAAATGGCACATCTACCATATACTCGCTATACGACAGGGTGTTTTTTTATTATACATTTTTAAATGTATCATCGTTCCCTCATCTTTCCTTCTGCTCCAAAATATCACCTCTATGCAGAGAGGTTTTCTTCTTTCACGCCAGTGATTCGAATCTGCTAGAGGTACAAGCTCATTGACCAAGCTGATTAACAAGGCAGGAAAAGCAACTGCAGGATTCTTCCCATTGTTTGCACAGCCTTTGTATAATTACTATTATTAACTGAGATTTCTTTATTAGAAGGTTTCAGCATGATCTGTCCCCTTTACATGGTACTCTGAGAACAGTCTATTTTATTTCTGTGGTTCACAGGTTTTAGGATTTTACCAATAAAATAAAAAAAGTGCCCCTGCTTTTTGGGGGGCCATTTGTGGAGGGGTTTTGCCTTTAAATAATTTTTTATTTTTTAATGGCAGTTGACACACAATATTATGTTAGTTTCAGGCATACAACCCAGTGATTAGACATTTTAACTTACTAAGTGATCACCTAAAAAGTCCCCTAATTTTGAGGGCAGACAAAATCTACCAAGTTTTTCCCAAAAGATACCTACATTTTAAAAAAACTACCAAGTACTATTATCTTTCTTTCTTATTGAAACGTTTTACAACCAAAAAAAATATTAAGTACATAATCCCAAAATAGGCAGTACTTTCAACTGAATATAGTTAGCTTCATTAAAAACTCATTCTCGCCCTAACTGGTTTGGCTCAGTGGATAGAGCGTCGGCCTGCGGACTGAAAGGTCCCAGGTTCGATTCCGGTCAAGGGCACATCCCGGGGTTGTAGGCTTGATCCCCAGTAGGGGGCCTCCAGGAGGCAGCTGATCAATGATTCTCTCTCATCATTGATGTTTCTCTCTCTCTCTCTCTCTCTCTCTCTCTCTCTCTCTCTCTCTCTCTCTTCCTCTCCCTTCCTGCCTGAAATCAATAAAAATATATTTTTTAAAAAACTTATTCTCATATCCTTATTTTTCTCATTTTAGTATAGACTAGGGAGGACTTCAATGGACCAGCACTAGAGTTAGTGGGTGGGACCAAGCCCTCCACATGGAAGCAAATACACAAAAGGCTGTCTGGTTTTCTAAAGGTTATACAAACCCTGTACACCACTTAAAAATCATGGGGCAATGTAACAACTCAAGAAAATACTTATGGGATCACAGCACATAAAATAAATCATACTGCATCGTGGTATCATGGTTTCAACTAAGTTGTGTGGGGTTTTTTAATCACCCATGGATGTAGGTTGGGAGGAAAAAAAATCACAGAAAGTATAAATTTTTTACTTGTCCATGTTGCACAATGGATTGAATTGTTTCCTTCACTAGCCGTTTCAATCCCCACAACACGTTTAAAGAACAACTGAAAACTGAATTTTCACAAATTAACATTTTCTGTGGCTTTCACATTGCTATTAATGCTGCTGTGTCCATCAGGGGGCAGTAACAAACAACACAAGAGTGGAGAGGGAAGTGGTACTTACTACTACAGGCATCCGTGCACAAAATCTGAAACAGAAAAAGAAAACGGAAGTCAGCACATTCACTCAGCCTCGGAAAATGCAAATGAGAAATAAAGCAGCTGAGAATTTAATAATGGGGTGGGGTGCTAACAAGTCCGCTCGCCTAGGTTAGCGTGTGGGGACACTGAATTCAGGAACTCAGTGTACCGGTGGGTCAAGGACAAACAATGGCTTCACCTGGTTGAACATACAGAGGCTGACCGGCTGTTGGCTTGCCAGTGTTTGTCCTCACAGATACATCCAACAGTCCCTCCTGACACACCATCAGGAACTGAGTTAGAAGGATCCAGAAAGAAAGTCCAGATTCTCTGCCAGAAAGAGAGGAAGGCAGCACCATGCCACCCTGCCCCCGAGCCATTTCCAGGTCTCCACTGCAGGGTGTGAAGCCAAAAATGTGGGACCGAAGAAATACACTGGGCTTGGGATTTTCATTGGGCAAAAATTCATCTTCTGTTTTCTACCAATAGGTGGCAGGAATCTTTTTTAATCCTATGGCATGCAGCTTTGGGAAGAATGAAGGTTTAAAACAGGGACTTTAAGATTGTTTAGTTGACAGTGTCTCCATCCATCATCTTTAGGTCTCTGGGGGTCCTCAAAGATATTCATCGCGATCCATAAATTACTTCCCCACACTTTAAAAGCCTAAGTTGTGTGTTCTGTGGTTTAATAAACACGCCTTTTGTGGTTAACAGGATTTTTCAAAGCATGGTCATCATGAACAGGAAAACAATCAAAAGGGACCCTGGTGGGAAAAATGTCCCCCGACTTCCCATCACACTAAGAATAAAATTCAAACTCTGAGCCACAGCCTAAGGCCTCTCTGATCTCCTCACGCCCTCATGCCCTCGCAGTGTTCTTGAACCTGGTTTCCCCTTTAGAGCCTTACAGACTTATTGGCTTCTCCAAAACACTCTGCCCAGACCTTCCCATGACACGGCCTAAATGTCACCTCTTCGGTGAGTCCTTCTCCAACCAGCCGATGGAAGTCAGTGCCCCTCACTCTCCATCACATCACTAGTGTGTTTTCTCCTCGGCGTTTACCTCAATTACTCTGTCTCCTCCAACCAAAGTGAGAATAGAAGCCTTATCTGTGCCCTGTGCCTAGACTGGTGCATACAGCAGGGACTCAATCAATGCCACTGAAGAAGAGAATGAGCCTCTCATTTTAGACAGGAGGCAAACCCAAAGGTCCAGAGATGGGAAAAGATTAGCCCCAAGATTCCAGGGCAAGGCCAAGGCCTGACAAAAAGCACTATGGGAACCTCCACTTCCAAATGCATTCTGAGCATAAAAAGGAAGGAACTTTAGCTTACTAAGTACCTACTGTGTGCCAGGCACTGAGCAAGGCTTCCTCTACATCCAGTGTCTGAGCACACAGTCATGGAATCATGATTAGGAGCATGGGACCTGGAACCAGACCACCTAGAGGAAATCATTCAGTGCCACCATTTCCTGGTTATGTGACTTGGGCCAAGTAGCTTGACCTCTCTGTTCCTCGGTGTCTACATCTGTAAGCAGAGATGATAATCACAGCTGCCTTGTTGCAGTGAGGATGAAATTAAACCACCTATGCAGCTGCTATTGCCATCATCATCACCTTTCAAACTTCACAGCAAGTCTACAAGGTATTTTCACCCCCATTTTACCAATGACAACACCCAGGCTCAGATCCTAGTAACAAAACCAGTGAGCAAACTGAAACTCATAATGTCCAAAATATTTCAATAATTGGTCAACAACGCAGTTACAGAGGTGGGCATTGGGGCCCAGAGACAGCAGGTGGCTTACCCAAGGACACACAGCTGGTGAGGAAGCACCAAAACCAGAACCCAGGTCCTCTGTCTTGACCCCAACCACTCTAGCCAACCTTCTCCAATGCCTTCTCTCCTAAGATGCTGACCTGACCTAGATGGAGTACTCATAGTTCACCTCCCTTCTTACCACTCCTCTACAAGGTCACCCAAGGTCATCTGCAGATGACCCAAGGCTTCTGCAGTCCCCCATAGCTGGGTAAAAGGAGCAAACCCTGAGATGAGGGAGAGAGATAAAGCTCTCTGACTTAGCAGGAAGACATACCGACATATGGGAAAAGAGTATGAGACTGTTTCTCAGTTCTGCCAAGGATTTCGGTTATTTACACACCCCAGGTACAGTAGAAACCCATTGGTCAACCAGATGGCTGGGCATTAACTGTACCCCAAAATGCTCAACACTACACAGTAGAGTCTTCTCCCTCCTCCTTTCTGAGGAGCTGACCCTTGGTGTTGAGTCCTCCAACCTGTCCATAGCTGCCCTCTCCCCTAGATAGGTATGTCCTTTTTCACAACCTCCTTTAGTTATGCTGATGAGCCAGAGCTCTCTCTCTCCTCATCTTCGGGAACCACAAGTAGTTCCCCAAATCGGACCCCAGAGAAAACAAAACTACTAACACTGCCTTTGATGCCATCCCAATTCAGCCAAAGCCCTAGCCATCACATCAGTGGTCCACTCTGAACACTGGATTCTTCCTACGCAACACCTACTCACAGGGAGCTCACTAGCTGCATTTACCTAAAACTTCTAAATTCTACCCCCAACTCCTGTACATATAAACGTTCTCCTACAAACACACCCAAATGGACCCATACATAATCTCTTTCCCTCCCTTTGAGTCCTTCTCTGTATGACTGCACCATTAAACCTGTCTCCCATCTATAAACATCAGAATAACCTCTGACTCCTCCCTCCTCCATCCTTCCTGGGTGCACTCAGTGGCCATGTCCTAAAAATGCTTTCCTACCCCATACACCTTGACTTCCCACTTCCATACTGTGGCTACCTTAAACCAACTCCTCATAACCTGCAGCCCTAAATAACAGAATCAGACTCACCCTAGGGCTGATAAGAACTCAGACCATTTCCATATTTATTTTTGATGCTCTCAGGACACACAGAGCAGGGTTATATCTGCTGCACTACATTTCTGTTCCAGTCCTGGCAGAGCATTGCAGTGACCCCATCTATAATCCCTCACTTGGAATCCAGAAGGCCAAAACCTCCATCTGTGAACAGCAAAGGTGAGAACCAGGCCCTATTCCTTCATCCACATACCTGGCTGCTGCTCTCCTAATCTCTCCCTTCAATGCACAGTGAAGAATAAATAAAGGACCAGATCAGGCTTTCTAAAATATGCCAGTATTCATCAGGATCCTGGCAGGGACAGGTGACAGACACACTCAACCAGGGTAAGTGTGGAAAGTTCAAAAGGGTCTGCTACAAGGGTGTGGGTGGGGGTAAGGGAAACCAATAAGAGACGGCAAGAATCCCGAGATAGCCCTGGCTGGGCAGTTCAGTTAGTTAGAGAGCTGTCCCGATACACCAAGGTTGCAGGTTCAATCCCAGTCAGGGCACATACATGGGTCAACCAATGAGTGCATAAATAAGTGGAACAGCAAATTGATCTCTCTCTCTCTCTCTCACTTCACTTTCCCTCTTTCTCTCTCTCGCTCTAAAATCAATAAAATTTAAAAATAAAAATCCTGAGGCAGCAGCAATGGTAAAGGACAAGGACTTCCTCTCCCACATCTCCAGCTGGGTCCTCCTACTGGGCGTTTGGCCAGGAAGCTGGAGGCCAAGGGCACCCAGCACCCAACAATCCCAGGAGGCAGAAACTAAGGTGTAGAAAAAATCAGGCTCCCCCCTTAGGCAGAGCAGGGTGGAGATGGGTAGGTGGGGGTCTGCAGGGCCACAGGCAAGATCCAGGGCACAGAGCTCATGTACATCACTGCTGAGGAACCATGACTCTGGTAGGTACAGCCCAACACAGTGATCAAGAGCTTCAGGTTCAACTTGCCCTAACACTTGTGAGCTGTGGGGCTTGAGGGTCTCACCAAGCTATCTGTTTCATCAATTATAAAATAGACAAAGGATACTAGTTCATGCAATACAGATCCCACAAGGTAAGAGCAAGACAAGGTTCCTACATTCCCAGCCTAGTAGGCCTCTTCCTGCCTCATCAAAACTCCAACGCTGTCACCCTTAACTCATTTGATGACCTTCTGTGACCCTAAACTCATTTGATGACCTTCTGTGACCACTCCAGCCCCTAGGAGCTCTCCAGGCTCTGAGCCCCTTGCCATCCATGCCTTTTCCTAGAGCCTGCACTGTACCAGGCCCTGAGGTAGGTGCCAAAGAGCATGAGCATGCAATGTGGATAGTCATGAACCACCAGCTGAAAACGGGGGGTGCGAGTATGACCTGGGGAGCTTGGGGGACAGGTGTCTTGAAGGTGACATATAGAAGAATGGAAGAAAACGCCACCTAAAGAGCAACTCCATGTGGAAATTTAATGCTATTTGGTTCTACCTGTTATATTAATTAAGCCCTAACTATTGGCCAATCACTGCACTACAGGTGTTATATCATCTCATTTAAGTCTTCCAACAATCCCAGGAAACAGGAACTGTGTTTATCCCTATTTTGCAGAAGAAACTAAGCCCCGGAAAAGTTAAGCTCCTGACCCATCATCTTACAACTAATGAGGTAACAGCCCAGGACTCCCTGACTCTGAAGCCTTGGCCTTAAGCAATAGCCTGGTTCGTCCCTGGACAAATCTCAGCTGAGGCCATGGGACCCAAAGGCGATTTCAGGGCCACCTGTCACAAACCCTCACCTGGCATGGGCCTTGGGAACAGGTTCGATGAACCCACTTAAATAGATCGAATTAAAAAGGAGCAGTTTGAAGCTAAATTCACAGAGGAGCCTGGATTTCAGCTTGTGGCAAACTTCGGGCTTTCTATTCTACATGATCAATTTTTAGAGATGGGTAATAAGTGACTGCATAACACAATGGGTAACAATAGACTCTTTATCCTTCTAAAACCAAGCCCACACACCATATGACAATAGTTATTTTTACCCACTGACGTAATTAACCAAAATGTGAACCGCTTCAAGCAATTTTTAAAATCAAACAGCATTTTTACGGGATTTGGAACATGCACAGACTTCAATTCTGAAAGGCCATCATTCTTCCTAGCTCTCATTTATCTCCCTTGTGAAATTATCCGACAGCTCCCTATAAAACTGGCCCCTGGGCGTTAAATCATTGATCAGGAACATAGTAGACAGAATGGGCTCTCCCACTGAACCCAGAAGCCAGGCCATAAACGCCATTATCAGAAACTTCCCAGAAGGCAATTGTGACATTGTGTGGTGGCCTGAGCACCTGGCATCCATTTCCACCCTAGGATCCAAAAGGCAGGGGACAGGAAGGCTAGCAGGCAGCATGGCAAGCTCCCCACAGCACAAGACACTGGGCAGAGCAAGGAGAAAATGGGCTGGCTTACTCCACCTCATCTGCAAATAAATGACTCCCTCCACGTGATGCTGTCATCAAAAGGAATCATGGAGAAGGGTGAGCATAATCCTGCATCCTCGAAAAGCCAGGCGAGGCTTCGATTGAAGGGATGAGCACCAACCACCCTGAAACCACCAGCTGGCTCATCTCTTCCCTCTTCGAGCTTTGGAGGCATGATGAACTCTTCCAAATGCACAGAGAAAAAAGTTGCCAGAGGGGCTATTTTGGTGAGGCTATGTGAACTTGAGATGCAGCACTGAGGATGACCTTGGAATCCCAGGCCAGAAGTTTCCGTGGGTATTTTTAGCAGAAATACTTTTCAAAACAAATCTCAGGAAGAACTATATATACAGATTTCTATATTCCATACATGTCTGTACATATATAAATGTATATGTATGCATATGCATAGTTGAATAAAATGTATTTATTTTAAAGTTCAAGTAATCTAATTTTTTAAATATTTTTATTGATATTTAGAGAGATTTCTGGGTTTTGCTGTTGTTTAAATATTTTTATAGATTTTTTTATTTTTATTTTTGTTTTAGGTAGAGAGGAAGGGAGGGAGAGAGAAGGAGAACCATTTATATGAGAGCAGAGCATCAGTTGCCTGCCTCCTGCACACTCCCTACTGGAGATTGAGCCCACAACTCGGGCATGTGTCCTGACTGGGAATTGAACCAGTAACCTTTTGGTTCATGGGACAATGCCCAACAATTGAACTACATTGGCCAGAGCAGCTTAGTTTTATGTTGAATATAATTGCTAAATAGCCAAGTTAAGAAACTGGTGTTCTCCAATGTATTAAAATTTGCTGTAACACATATTTCCTTTTTTTTTAAATATATATTTTTATTGATTTCAGAGAGGGAGGGAGAGAAAGACAGAAACATCAATGATGAGAGAGAACCATTGATTGGCTACCTCCTGCACACACACACACACACACACACACTGGGGATCGAGCCCACAACCCAGGCATGTGCCCCTGACCAGAATCGAACCCGGGACCCTTCAGTCCGCAGGCCAACACTCTATCCACTAAGCCAAACCAGCCAGGGCCATATTTCCATTTTAAACACAGACAAATTGGAAGGGAAGACCATGTTTTTAATGAAACGCAAAGCAAACACTTGTGGACCCCCTGGCATATCTAAGGAAGATAATTTGAAAACCCTTTGACTTTATGAAGGAATAAAATAAGTCCCAGAATGATTCAGCAACTCGACCCAGACACCCAACACTGAGACTACAGCCCGGATCCCTGCACAGGGAGGGCCTGTCTCCTCACCTCAAAAGAGGGTCCAAGGCAGGCCCAGGCCCCTGTCTGAGCCCTTTTGCCACAATCTATAATAAATTTGGGGAAGGGTCCTAAATTGGAGCTCCTTTTCCCAAATCTAGCCCACTGACATGTTTTATTTTACCCAGTGTTTATTTGTTTTTTTATTTATCTCCATTAAAACACTATTCTATTTTTTCCCCATTGTGGTTTTTTCCAACTCTTATGAGATATAATTGACAAATAAAAATTGTATATAATTAAGGTGTAAAATGTGGTATTTTACCACAGTATTTCCTAAAATCTTAGGCAAGTATTTAAAAATTGGGAGACTGGCCCTCGCTGGTTTGGTTCAATCGATAGAACATCAGCCCTTGGACTGAAGGGTCCTGGGTTCGATTCCAGTCAAGGGCATGTACCTCAGTTGCAGTCTCAATCCCCAGCCCTGGTCAGAGCATATACAGGAGGCAACCAATCGATGTGTCTCTCTCACATAAATGTTTCTCTCTGTCACTCCCCTTCCCTTCCACTCTCTAAAAATCAGTGGGAAAATATCCTCGAATGAGGACTAACAAAAATAAAACAAAATAAAAATTAGGAGACTGGAGCATTTCAAAAAAATCTTGATTTTTAGTTAAAAAAAAAAAAAAAAAAAAAAAACACAGATGAAGAGCTCTGGCTTTCTTAACTGACCACAACTAATTGGATCTGAGTGTAGATGCCCCCTTGTGATGGGTAAGTGATTGGAATTCACCCTCCTGGTATGTTCACCTTAATGCTGAGACAAGATGGCAGTTGGCATCACAGCACCCTCATGGCTCACCCTCTCTCTCAAACGCAAGCATATAAAGACCAAGACAAGGTACAGCTTTTCATTATTTGGCCCATTCCATTTATCCATATTCCCAACTCCTCCTAAGACCTTCGACTGATCAAGTTCATGGGGTGCCATTATTAACGAATGGTTTATCCTCTGTTTCTCTTGGAGGAAGAGTCTCTAGCCAAGGTCAAATGTGAACAGTGTGCATGCTGTGAATATGAAATGCATCATTTTGCCTTCCCCTCAATTCTCTGCTCATCCCCTGACCTGCCCCCATGCCACCACCACCCCGGAAAAGTGCAAATGGGTTGGGAGTTCTGATGCTCCAGTTGAAGACTTTTACTTCCTCTTCTAGAATCTGAATAATAAAACCACTCCATAAATCCCACCAATTCCCTCCTACACTGCCCATCCGCCTCCGAGGACGATAAAAATAGCTAATAGCCACCACTTACTCAGTGTTTTTATGTTCAGGGCTGTTCCTCATGGAACCCTCCCCACCTCCACCCTGCCCCCGCCCAGCTGGGCGTCTCTGACTCCCCGGGCTCCCACAGCCCTCCCCTGCCTCCCGGAAAAGGACTGAACCTCAGGACTCCAGGTTCCAGCTTTTCGAGCTCGGCCTTTGACTGCCCACAAAAAGCTAAGGGGTATCTCGCTATCTACTCTCTGTGGCCAAAAAGCCATGGGTGGATCCTATCTCAGAGACCACGAGGGTGAGTGGTGATTTCATCAGAACCATACAGAGTATCTTCTGAGGCTTTGCAAGCAGACTGCCGCAGTCCCCACAGCACTGCGGACTCGGGAGGACAGAGAACACGGTCGGGGAGGAAATCAGCAGGACTTGAGTCAGGTCTGGATTTGATCCTGGCCTCACCACCGATTAGTAAGGAGTCAGGCCAGTGACCTTGTGTCTTAAGATCTGGCAGCTGTAAGTCACCATCTACTCTGTAGGCTTGATGTGAGGGGGATTAAGCAGCACATAGTAGGTGCTCTATAAACAGCAGCAAACATGAGTCATCGAGGTGGGAGAGCACAGGAATCAGGAGGTCACACTCTGGAGTCCAGCCCGACCCGCTGCATGAACCTGGCGAGCCCCTCATCCTCTCTCAGCAGTAATCACAGCAGCACCTACCTGAGCAAGGCTGGGGTGAAGTACTGATAAGTAAGATGAGCATGGGGGGGGAGGAGAGGGAGGATGTGTGTTTGAGAATTTTCATAACAAAAAAAAGATATGAATGGCATTTACCTCATAGGATTGCTATGACAAGTCTTCAACGATATAATCAATGGGAAGCACTTAACTAACGGACAGTGAGTGCGGCACAAGTGGCAGCTAGTGTTACAATTATTCCCACCAGCAGAGGCTGGGACAGGAGGCTGGGAGGTGACCTGCAGGGAGGGTGAGCTGTCTTGCAACAAGACTAAGAAAAAGCAGAACCGGAAGGAATTTCTGCTAACCCAGAAGCAAGAACTTGGGTTAAAGTTCTCAGAAGCCACGTGCTTGTCTCCCGCTGCCCATCATGGCCAGAGCTGCACTGAGGCCATCCATATCCACCCACATACAGCGACACTCTCTGCAAACCCACCTCAGCCCCACCCCCACAGCTTCTCCTGAGTTTAGCTGAGCGCACAGGACCCAGGCCCCGCTCTTCCCCACATGACAGGACAGTCTCAGGGTGGGCTCAGAAGTCACAGGTGGTGGTGACAGGCCAATCCTTATACAGATTTTTCTGCCTACAATATCCCTTCCAATGAAAAAGCACGTCACTCAACTATCCAGACAACACAAGCAACTTCAATTGTTCTCCACTCGGCTTTTAACAATAACTTAAATGCAATCGCCACACACAAAAATGTTCCATGGTAAAGCCGCACCATCCTCCACTAAGAGCCTGATCTTTGATAAAATGGCACTTTGGCAAGTCACCTGGAGCAGGTACTCTCAACCCAGTGACTGCACAAGGTAAACACTTTTATTTTATATCCAAACAATGAAAAGAGGACTGGGAGTCAGAAAACACTGGTTTGTTGGAGAGCTGGTTTAGTGGAGCCCACCCAGGACCGGTGAGGACAGCGCTGGGAGGCGACAGGTGATTTGCAATAACCCATAAAGCCTAAAGAATTCTGGCCCTAAACCAGAGGTTGGCAACTTGTTTCCATAAAAGGCCAGACACTACTGGCTTTGCACGTTTCTTGGGCTTTGCATGTCATATAACTCTGCTGTCGTGGTGTGAAATCAGCCACAGATAACGCACTGAATAATGATCATGGCTGTGTTCCAATGAAACTTTAATCGTACGTGTTAAATGTGCATTTAATTTTCAACTGTCATAAGATATATTCTTCTCTTGATTTTTTTTTCAACCATTAAAAAATGTAAAAAACAAAACAAAAAAACACTTAGCTCACAGGCCACCCAAAAACAAGCAGTGGCTAGATTTGGCCCTCAGGACCGTAGTGTGCTGACCACGACCCTAAATCACATACTTCGCCGGGACAGAGCCGCGGGCAGACCAACAGCAGGTCAGCGCCTGAGCCTGTGGGCTGGGGCCGGTTCCGTGTCCTGGTTCCCACAATTACTAGCTTGAGCACTAACCTGAAGTTCCATCTTCTCGTCTGAAAATAGGGACCATAACAGTCCCCTCCGTAAACATGCGAGAGAACTAAATGAAATAACGTCTGACGCAAAAGCAAATGTTTAAGAGAAGATAACTCTATCATTGCTGCCATTGTTTCTTTGCTTTTGGCTAGATTTCAGTCAATTCCGTTTAAAAATCACAGGATCTCAGATGCTAATCTGAATTTCCAGTTGGAACACTTCGGCTCCTAACACATGGAAAGGAACAACCTTTTTCTTAATGAGTACAGGGCATGTGAGAGATAAAACAACTTGCAATCATGGTCCATTGGTGACAGAGGACGGTGCCTGGTGGTCAAACACATGGGCCACAGAGCTGCTTTCTGGGAGCGGCATCCTCTGGCACCCAGCACACCTGCAGTCTGACCCTCTCTCGCAGCATAAACCTAAAAGGAATCACACACTTCACGTCCAATTTGCCCAGCGCCCGGCCTCCCCTGTCACGTGCTCATTCAGCACTGGCTGATCAGTGGGTTTAACTGGGTCTCCAAGGCCCAGAACAGAGCTGGCCTGGCCATCGCTGGGTAACGCTGAAGAGATGTGTGTGACCTTCGGGGCCTCGAGAATAAGCCATCGGGATATGTGTGGTAAGTCACAAAGGAGGAGACAACCTTAGGGATGACCTGTGCCAATCCGTCTCCATTTAGAGTTGGGGAAACAGAAGCCAAGAGAGGCATAGTAATTTGTCCCAAGTACCTGGGTCTGAAACTCATTCATTCGGCCGTGCTTTCAGTGACTGAAACTATATGCCAGGCCCTGCGGTCACTAGGTACACAGTCTCCAGTTGCTGAAAGACTGGCAATGGAGGCAAAGACATAAACAACTGACTTTTTTCTCTCCTTTTAGGAACCATTTCATTTGGTGAGATTATCACCATGTTACGTTCACCACTTTATGTCTCCTTCTGAACTTTTCAAAACACACACACTTGTTTTTTTATAGCAGATGAAATCGATGTCTACTATAAAGGAAAGTGTGAGTCATGAAAGAAGAACTCAGGACTCAGTCACGTTTGTCCAGGTATCAACATACCTCAAATTCCCCGAAAAATCTGTGCAGCCCTCCCCTACTCTGGCTCATGCTGGTTCTACTACCTAGAAAACAAGTCATTTCCCTCCCTCCTTTGCCCAACAACTTGGCCAAACTCAATTCCCCAGCACAGCCCGAGCTTTCCTCTGTACTGTGCTCAGCCCCCAGCCTCACCTCTTACCACTCGTTACTTAACTGTGTCTCTTTCACTGGATGGAAACCCCTTGAAGTTGGGGACTTTATAACTCACGCCAGCACAGCGCCTGAACTGGCTGATGGCTGGAAGGCTGTGCGCCGTGTGGCAGGTGGAGCGCATGAGGGTGGAGACAAGGTCTAGACAAGAGAACTGGGTTGGACTTGGACAGCAGGAGAGAGCAAAAGAGAACATTCACGTCAAAGAATGTGAGAAGAAAAGACGATGGCAAGAAAGCCCATGGAAGCGGGTCTCACACTTTGGTAGGTATCAGAACCATCTGGGGAACTTGTTAAAAATACCAAGGCCCAGCCCTGTCCTACTTCAACCAGCCTGGGTCTCTGGGTTCTTTATGGGCCCTGACTCACCCTCCAAAGTCTGAGAACCACTGGCTTAAGATATTTTAAAGGGACAGTGAGACAAGATGATGCAAACCAGAGACTCCCTCTGGTCTGAAGTAGCCACAACCTGCAAGCTCCCGGGAAGTCCCTGAACAACTCCAGGGGATGAGCTGGGAGTTGGTTTGGTTTGAGGAAACCCAGAATAAACTTAAGACATCCTTTAATGGTCTTTAAACAAGGGAGGGGCCTTGTCCTGAGGATTCCGGCCTAAAACCAGACTCTATTGGGTGGAGAAGGTGCCCAAAGGGAGTGTTTCCTGGGATGCATTGCAAATTTCTGGCGGCTTCTTGCACCTCTCCCTTCAACAAATCCAGCAATCCAACAAATCGTAGAGTAATCCCCTCAGCCTATGCAGGAATTTAGGCTAAGCGTGATTTTCCTCACTAACCAAGAACTTGAACCTATCAAGGCCAGAAGACTGATATTCCGTCACTCCACACCATGTGTTCAAACAGCACATTACTGGTTGCATTTGTGGATTCTTTACTTTTCCTTCTGTGCTTTCAGGAAATGAAATTCCACACATGAGAGATGTGAGAGATATAAACATAGTCTGTAAACAGCAATGAGCTGTGCTGGGTTCCAGCCAGACCTATAGCAAATGAGTCAGCATTTTGCAGAAGAATGGATGTGGATGGCAGACCTGGGTTCAAATCTCCACTCCACCACTAGGTGTATAACACTGGGTCGTTACCAATTCTTTGGAAAGTTTAGTTTCCCATATTCTACCTGACTTCCTGGGGTCATGGCAAGCAAGAACATCCATAAAGTTTTGTACAAAATAGATGCTTAATAAATGCGAACTGGTTATATCCCTAAGGTACACTGTATCTTCAGAAGTAGCAAAGCTTAGCTTTGAACAAAAGATACAGAACACACCACAGGCATGTTACCCAGTTGAAGATAGTTAATGACTACTAACAATAATTACTGCATTGTACAAATAAATTGCATTATCTAAAAAGTCACCCTCTTCCAAAGTTTGCATTAACAAAGAAAAAGCTAAAATTCTCGAAGTCTCATAAGTCCAGTCCATCTTTCTTTGCCATCTAATAAAACACTTTTTATTTCCTTTCATGGGCTGAAACTTCACTAAAAGGCAAATTGTCTGAGGGCATGCCTCAGAGACAACAGGACTCTGTGTGTGCTCAAATAATCCCCTGTTCCAGTTGACTGTTTTCTATTTTTCTGAATAGACACTGCACAGAATCGGGAGTCAGAAACGGTCCTGTGATCTCCCTAATTGCTTCCACAGACAAGTCCAAATGGGTAAATTTTTTCAAAGACACAACTGACTCAAACCCCAAATGCTCCTCAAGTAGCTCCCAGCCTTCTCTCCCACAATGGTGTGGACCCCCTCGGCCAGCCCTCATCCCAGGCTGGGCAAGAACCCAAATGGCAGAAAGGGCTCCCCCTCCAGACAAGACCCATCTCCACCCAGTGAAGGCCGGCACTCAGAGAGGAAGGCCAAGAAGTCAGAGACGGCATGTTCTTGGGCATCTGTCCTCTTGTTACCCTGAAGCTGACCCCAAGTCTGATCCAGAATCCGACACTGGGGAGCTGCTGTGCTACCAAGAACTTCTGCACCCCACAACCATTCTCAACAGCCACGTACAAGCTTCACATGCACACATCCATGACAGTAGACTCCACAAACCAACCCACATAATCTCAGATCTGACAGATGTCAACTGCAACTGGGGTCTCAGTCTTCCCAGCATTTTCCTGGAATTCTCCAAATTCCTTTTATTAGCAACGCAAGGAAACAGGCAGGTCCCATTCATGAGAAGGTAGGGCCCAAGGAGAGGCTCAAGTCCTATCGGTAAAGAGTGTAAGTTCCAAATTCCCAACAGGTTTGCCATCAGACAGATCACACTTGATTTCTTTTTTTTTTTTTTTTTTTTTATTTTTTTTTTTTATTATTTTTTATTTATTTATTTATTTTTTTTTATATTTTTGAGATTTATTTATTTTTTTTTTTTTTTTTTTTTTTTTTTTTTTTTACACACTTGATTTCAGATAGCAACCTCTGTGGAAGTTATTTCCCCATTCAGTAAACTTAATACACCAGGGACACCCTATTGTAGCACTTAGTAAGCTTGATCAAAAAAACTTCATTGCCATCTTTTAAAAACAAAGGTAATCAAAAGCTCCAGAAAGGTCACTTTGGCAAGATCTTTTGCTGGCACTCTATTTGGGATCTAGGAGGGAATATTACACTCTTCCATGTTTTCACAAATTAAACATCAGGAAAACAATTTTACTGGGTCCCCACTGTTCAAAGGGAAATTTCCGTGCTTGCACTGAGGCTTCTGACATCCTGCCAAGTGTCAGACACTGAAATGTGAATGGGATTAAAAAGGATTAAGACAGAGTAAGTGCTATTAACAGCTCCTCTATGGCGGGCATCCATCTTCCTCTGGAGGCGATGGCCCCCCAGGGAAAAGGAAGGGCTGAGAGGGACGGGAGCTCCTGCGACACCTGCTCGTTTGCGATGGCGAGGTCAGCAGCGAACGCTGGGCCCGCTCCAGCCACAGCACGAGTCTGTCAAAGGTCTGCCCCATTCGTCTTGACACATAATCAAAGAACACTGCACCCTGGGGCATCGGGGCTGCAGGAGCCATGGGCGATCAGCGCCTTCCCTCTGTATTATTTCAGAGCAGCCAACTCCTCTTGACCAATCAAATCTTAGGTGAAACCCAAATAAAGCCAGATAAGATGGCCAACATCATTAGCAAGCCTTAATTTTTAAAGTTCAAATTGATCCCATTGGTTTACTCTGGAGCATGGATCTATTTTTATAAACGGCAACCTGAGCAAACATAAACATCTGAAATCACACGTTGAACCTCATCCATTCCTGGGTTTCATTTGGTTGCACAAAATCAATAAAAAGCTGATTCAGTGAGATGTGCAGCCGCAAGTGGTGAAAGTTGAATAATTCATCTCAATTAAACCGAGATCGGCGGTTTTATTCCTCGGGGTATCATCAAAAGTTAAGCTGGTGGTACTGAGGAGATATGGTAGCTTCCCATGTTAAAATTTGCTTTTTTAGCAAATTAAAGACATAATTATAAAAGCTGAGATTTTTAGAATAAAATAGAGGAGAATGTCTTTATAACTTCAGGATAAGGAAATATTCCTTAAGCAATAAACAAAAGCACAATCATAAAAGAGTGATTAATAAATTTGACCCCATTCAAACTAAAAACACCCGTTTCTCAAAAGATACCTTAAGAAAAATGAAGACAGTCACAGAGAGAAGAGAAGATGCAGTGCATCTAGCCAACAGAGAATTAACCCTCAGGTTATAAAAAGAGCATCAAGGAATCAATAAGCTAAAGCAAATAACCCAACAACAACAAAATGACTGAATGACCTGAACAACATTTCATAGAAGAAATACAAGTGACCAATAAAGCTTTAAATAACTGCTCAACATAAAGCCCCTGAAATATATCACTTACACCCACTGGATTTGCACAAATTAAGAAACTCTCACTGCACGTGAATCAGGAAACCTGAACAGGAACGTTCACAGCAAATCGTGTGCAACAACCAACAAAAGTGGGAAACCATAAGCAAAAGAAAACAATATATTGCTTAGATACAAATATATTCTTAAAAGTTTTTAATGTTGAAAATAATAAACATAGTTCAGGATAGTGGGAGTCTGGTTGCGGGGTAGGCACGTGATAGGCCAAAAAGGAACACAGGTAAATGAAATAATTGGTGGTGGGTTCATAGGTGTCCACTTTACTACTGTACTTGTAACTCAGCTGTGTTTTTTCAGATTACCAAATATCGCACGACGAAGACGCTTAAGCCCCTGGCAGCTTTTACCAAGGAGGCCGTGGCTTTGTTGCAGATGGAAGAGCCTCTCCGAGGCAAACAGGTGGATGCCCTCAGCTGAACTCTCGAGTCAGTCTTTGGAATGTGGCCCGATACATGGCCTTTGCTTTGATCAGCATTTCATCGGATGCTCATTCTTCAGGGAGGGGGTGCCTGGGCGTGTTTCCTAAAATGCTGGATATCCCAAGGAGGACGCACCAGCAGGATAAAGACTGGGCACTGCCACATGCCCACAGCCATGCAGAGCCCAGGTGGCAGGATTGACTGCTCTGCGGAGTGGATACCCAAGGGACCCCAATAGGGAGAGCTGGGCCCCCAGGCCCCACCCACACAGAGCTCATGTTCTTTTCAGGAAAGAAAGGTTCATTCCTGGTCACATGAACCAGACTTCCAGAACACCCGTGCAGTGGGTCAGAAACAAGGGCAGCATTGCAGAGCTCGGGGGGACACCTGCAAGGCCAAGGCGGGTCTGGGCATGGGTCTGGGGACCAGCTGCACCCACTCATGGCTATGAGGACAATGCAGGTGCTCAAGGCTGCCCTGATGGCACAGATCTGTCTCTGAGGAAAGCCACTGTGCTCAACTCTGGTCATTGACACGACACCGAAGCCTTCTTATGGTGACTTGAGGGGGAAAGGCAGAAATGAAAGGTAGGCTACCAGTCTCTGACTGGGTGCCAGGAGCTTCAAGAAGGGCGGCCGATGTGGGCTGGGAGTCTGGGAAGGAGAGACCACCTTAACTTCCTTCTGGAAGGGGATGGAGGAGAGGAAAGAGTGTGCCTGGAAGAAGCAGACGGTACAGAGCTTCTGGGCCATGAGCCTTCGTTCATTAAAGATGGACCAGGTGGCAGACACCACCTGTGCGGGACGCAAGGACAGTGAGATGCTGTGTCTGCCCTCGAGGGCTACTCCCAAATGACACTGGGCCATTCAACAGGCTGTAAATTAAAGAGAGTTTCCTTGAACCACTAAGACTAGAGGGGTGGCAGGGGGTGGGGGGGATACTAAACACCTGCTTTGCTTTAAAATGTGTTTTCCCACATTTCTCTTGAGTAATAACAGTCAATGTTATTGTGAGCTGGCTAGACGGCAGCTCCAAGGATCCTCTGTGAAATCCACGGTAGATGAAAACTGGCCCCATTTTACAGATGAGCAAATAGAGACCCTGCACATCAGTGGCTGGTACAAGGCCCTGGAGCTAGGAGGTGAAAGAGCCAGGCCTGGAGCCCCTCTGCTCTCCACCCTCCATAAAAGCCATTTTCTTTTAGTGAACATCACTACGTGCTAAACATTTCACATCTGTTATCTCAGTAAATCCTCACAACAGCCCTTAGAATTAAATGCATCCACCTCTATAGAAGAATTTGTATCTGTACAATATGACATCACCTAAATTACCATAGACCATTAAAACAACATTGAAAGAAAAAAAACAATACAGAAAAGACACACACCAAATCATTAATAGTGGTCTCCTCATGTAGTAGGCTACAGACAACATTTTTTTTAAAGATATGTTTCTGTATTTGCCATAATTTCCACAGGGGGCATGGCTTCCTTTTATGTAAAAAAAAAAGGGGGGGGGGGCTTTGTGTAATTTTGTGTCATGCACATTTGGGAATGAAAAAGCACCAAAATAAAATGTTCAAAGTGGTTCTCAAACACAGCAGGCAGCCCTCCTGGCTGCACAACGCACTGACCAGGGATGACAAATGGAGCTCCACCGAAATTAAGAGATACAGTGTGTTACCTGAATAAATAATAGATGATAAACTCTTGGCAGAGTTACTAAAGCAAAGTCTGTTGGCTGACTTGGCTGAGGCCAATATACCATAAATTTCCTTAATATGACACATCAGGATGGAAACTGCATTTGCGAAGATCGCCCCGAGCCAAGCACAACAAGCCTCAGCGTAGAAGCCACATGTGACTCCTGCCCTTGTGCACAGATGGGCTCATCACGGGCACCTACTCATCTACCCTGCAGGACTTGGAGACTTCAGAAGGCCATGCTCAAAGGGCGTGTGGAGAGACCTCAGGACTGTCAAGCGGCAGAATCCCAGGAGTGATGGCCACCACCTCTGGAAGACCTGAGAGAGAAGGCGGGCACTTGGCAAACATAGCTTTACCCAGGTCTCTAGGACAAGCCTGTGGCAGCAGGCCAGAGCGCTGCAGGCCGTTTGGCAAGTTACCATGCTTCCTTCATCTGTGAGCATCTGGAGTCACTAAGTCACTCGGAGAGCATGGTACAGTACGGCTGAGGCCGGGCCATTCCATTCCCACAGATAATTTATGGCAGCTATTACAAGACTTTGAGAGGGAGCATGGGGTGTTCTTTGGTGTTTAAATCTGACAGTATGTCATGAAATATTCAGCATGCTTGCTATTCTGTGTTATCTCTGTTAAAAGGCTGCCTCTCACTGCCCCAGATGCGAAAGATGTTTGTCAATCATCCTGGGTCTCCAAGAACAAGGCAGGTGCCCTAAAGAAAGGGAAGAGTTGCCCTGGCTGGGTGGCTCAGCTGGTTGGAGCATTGTCCCATGTACCAACGGTTGCGGGTTCTATCCCTGGTCGGGCCACATACTAGAGGCAATCAATCCATGTTTCTCTCTCACATCCATGTTTCTGGGACTGGGGCCAAGGAGGTTCCAATTACATTTCTGAAATTGTTCGACAGAGGAAGAGAAAGATTAGCAAGAGAGGGCTGAGAAATCAATTGATATTACTTAGAATCACAAGTAGTAAATGGAGGGACCGAGCTAAAATTAAAACCATCTGACTGATGTCATTCACTGTCATAAGAACCTATTTTTTTTAAATATATTTTATTGGTTTTAGAGACAGGAAGGGAGAAGGAGCGAGAGCTAGAAAGATCAATGATGCAAGAGTCATTGACCAGCTGCCTCTTGCACATTCCCCACGCAGGATCAAGCCTGCAACCCAGGCATGTGCCCTGACCAGGAATCAAACCATGACCTCCTGGTGCATAGGTCGATTCTCAACCACTGAGCCACACTGGCCTGGCAAGAACCTATTTATTAATGGAGGGAGGGGAGGCCAAGAGAAGAGGGTTTCCTTTCCTCTTAAGCCAAAACCTCTCCTTAACTCGAATCATCTCATTAAATCCGCATGCTAACTCCTTGGATGGGTAACCCAATTTCACAGGTAAGAGATCAGCTCGTAAGTGGCAGGTGTGCTTGACTCAAAACCAGTGCTTATATACTAGCACACCCTGTCTGGGTTTCAGCCCTGACTCGCCTCAGATTTGCTGGGTGACCTTGAGCAAGTCACCTGCTTTCTCTGAGTCTCAGCTCCCTTACCTTTCAGTAAAGGGGACCATGCCTTTACTGGTTCCTAAGGTCGCTTCCAGCTCTGACGTTTTATAATTTTACCTACCAGGGGTTTGGCTTTCACAGATCCATGCCATTTCAAACATTAAACACTCAAAACTTTAAGGGTTGACCCAGGGGTCAGGACTTTTTACTTTGCCAAATCAAGGGTACTTACCACCTACTGTCATTCTTGTTTCACAAAAGGAAATGTTTTCCCCCCTGAAAATATAGGGAGGACATGATCTGTTGAGAAGACAAACTTTTGAACTGAGTTAGTGTCATGAGAATCTCAGTACATTTGTCCTTTTTTGCTCTCTTTTTAACACTGACCACTGGAAACTTTTCACAGGCCACAGGGCAGCCTCCAGGCCAGTGTGTGGGAACCACTGTCATATGCATTTCTATCCACCTTACTCCTCGGACATACAATCAATCCACTGCTTTGCCTGGCACACCGGGAAAATCAGTGCGTTTCAGTTAGAGAATAAACTGGTATAAGATGAGTTGTACAAATCCACTGTCAAGACTGCTAGAGAGAAACAGCACCGATCAAAACAGTAATGTATTGCTTTAATTTTAATGTTATTTTTGTTATTTCTATTGAGGCAGGCAGGATGCTCAGTGCTTTGCATGCACCGGTTCATTTCATTCTCCATGTTCAACTTCTGCCGATTTTCTATAAAGGTGTACAGTTCTCCAGGGGCACAATGATACGGAAATATTTTCAAGTTGGAAAGAACAGATTTCCACAGATTTCATGGCTCAACATCGAGAAGCACACGCCGTCTCTTTTAAAAGCACTGTTGGGCTGAGAAGAGCGACAGGAAGTTATAGAGGAGCAATTCACACGCTGTGTCTTCCTGCAGACTAGCTGGTCAGTCGGGAAGGACAGGTGGCCCCAGGCTACTGACCTCAGTTGCGCACTAAATCCCAGGAAATCCCCATGTGAGGCTGTGTCTGTCATCACGGACTAAGGAGTGAGGAAAAACAGCCCCAGGCCACAGGCTGGAGACAGTGTGGGCCCCGAATCAATGTAATGGAACCGCCACCACAAGTCACCTGCCTCGGGTCTTGAACCCTTGAACAGAGAACTTCAGTTTGGCCATCCACAAGATGCCATGATCACAGGGAAACCTTGTTCGGCTTTAAGCCTCATGTTTTCCCTGAAACCTCCTCTCACTGTTTCAGTTCTCACCGATCTCTTTCAGGGGGGCAAACAGAGCTAACATGAAGAGAAGGTTCCAAGAGTTGAGTGTAAAAATATTAGAGCCAGAGGAGACCCAACACATTATCTTACCACCCACCCCCAGCCCCCAGGCCCAAGTAGTTACAAATGAGAAAAGCAAGGCCCAGAGAGACAGCAACTTGCCCAAAGCCATGGAGCTAGAAAGACAACATATCCTTCCGACAAGCACCTCCTGACATAGGGGTGCTCAATAAGCAGTCATCACCCCCCTACCTAGAGGAGAACCCTCTCTGATTCACAAGATTGACAGTCTCTTCCATAGTCCGTGGGCTCCGTCTAGACCAGTGCTTCTTAAACTGCTTGGTCTCAGAACCCACTTATGCTCTTGAAAATTATTGAGGACCCCAAAGGGCTTCTTTTTATGGAAAATGATTATTTTTCAATACAAAAAACAAAAGTCCGTGCGAGGAGTGGCATTATTTTAGATTGTGCTAGTCTCCTTAGTGTCTGGCTGAGGAGCAGACAACTAATTCTCATACGTGCTTCTGTATTTACTCAATTACAAGATGTTCTGGGGGAGAGGGGCTAAAGTATATGACTAAATCCTGGCCTCACACAAGCATGTAGTCGGGAAAGGGCATACTTTCATAGCCTTTCCAGTAATTGTGTAACATTTTTTGGTACTACACCAAAATGGGACAAGTGGAAGGTAGTTTTTTGAAAGTTGGTTGCAATGTGGAATCAAAAACTATGTCAGAGATTTCTCATATTCTTTTCTATATTTTATTGTTTGAATGTGCTTTTATTGATTTTTTTTTCTTTAGGGAGAGAGGGAAACATTGATGTGAGAGAGAAACATCAACCAGTTGCCTCCCATACACACCTTGACAGGAGATTGAACCCACAACCTGGGTATGTGCCCTGACCAGCAATCTTTCGGGGCATGGAAAGACACTCGGTCAACTGAGCCACTAGGCCAGGGTGAAATTTTTCATATTTCTTTTACATGAAAATCCATGGTGCATCCATTGCATTTTGAATGGTTCTTTTTCACCCTGTGTGGCTGTGCACCATCATGCATTGCTTATTTGGAAATACTGGTTCTCTGAGATTTACATTTGTGAGAGAATGAGAGTGAAAAGGCAAATAACAGTTAAATTTATTATGAAAATAATTTTGACTGTGCATACCCCTTGAAAGGGTCTCGGGAACCCCCAGAAGTCTCAAGACCACTCTTGGAGAATCACTGATCTAAGATCAAGGTCAGAGAAGTTCACTTTCATTTATTCCACCAATATTTCCTAGACACCCACTATGTGCCAGCAACTGATCCAGGTGCTGAGAATGCCATAGAAAACAAAAGCAAAGCCCTGCCCTTGGGCAGCTCATTCTCATGGGGATGCAGACCATGCACAAACAAGTAAACACGCACGCTAATGTCAGGCGGTGGTGAGGCTGGTGAAAAAATGGAGCACTGCACCAGACATTTGCACATGAACATGTGGTTTGCCCAGGAAGCCTAATTCAGCCAGCCTCGAATTTGCTAATTTAAGGGTTTCACATATGGGGTATTTTTAAAAAAAAAAAAACAAAATACTTGTGGACACAGGCAGTAGTGGGGTGACCTGCCCTAGAGGAGTTGAGAGCTCACCATTGAGGCTGAATTCCTTCCCAATTGCTCTAAGAGGAGTAAACCTCAGTAGTCACCTCACTTACAGGCTCCTGCCTTCCAAGGAGCTGACCACACCCTACCTGCTGATACACATGATCTCTTCTGCAACCCCCTGCAGGTACAGCACATTCACTTACACCGTCTTGCATGAGCCCCACGTGACTCCTTGAGAGGTGCCCCGGCGTGACTATTATCCATCTCTTTTACAGATGAGGAAACCGAGTCTGAAATAGGCTCACCTACAAAGTAATGAACTCGGAACTTGAACCTATACCAATTTTGACCAGTTCCTTAAACTCTTATGTTTCTTCGCGCATGGAAAAGAAACAGGATAAAGCATTCAAAACAAAGGGTTAAGCTTAGTTTCTTCCTTCAACAATGCCCTTCTCAAAGAGCAAGTCAAAACTGTGAAGACAAAGAGAGATGGGGCTGGATGGTTCCTCGGCACCAGTATTTGGAGCTACTGGCTTTATAAATGTTTATGGAGACCTACTGTGTGCCAGGCCCAGCTCTAAGCAGTGGGGATGGAGAGAAGAAAAGGAAAGGCCAAGTCCCTGTGCTCCTGGAGCTGAGGCTCTAGTGGACTGTGCTCAGCACAACACTGACTAAGACAGCGGTCGCCAACCTTTCAGACCTCATGGACCACCAGTGGTCCGCGGACCACCGGTTGGCGACCGCTGGACTAAGACACTTGGCGCTATCTGCCCCACATGAACCAAGAGTTAACTCCAAAACTTGAACTTCCTGACCCTTCATCAATAGCATCACACCAACAACAGAGTCCTATGTTCAATCTTGGCCACGAAACATCCCTTTCAGCAGAAGAAATAAGCTTTATTCCTCTGCCCTTTCACCCCACCCATTTTACAGATGGAAAAGCAAGCCCAGCACCCCAAAGCCACTCCTGCCGTTATCTTACAATGAGTCAGAGGTGTGACAGGGGCAAAAACCGGCTCTCTCATCTCCCCCAGAAGCCCTGGCTGCAGGCTGGCCCAATTTTCTTTTTGTGCCATCCCAGGAGGCCCCTTCAACAAGGGACACGCATTTGTGGCAGTGAACCAACTTACAGGCCCACCAGGGAAGTGACTATTTCAAGAGGAGAGTGGCATATATAGCAATAACCCTCAGCGGTACAGCCAGCCCCGCGACATGGGCCAACCTCAAACCCCACATCGCGCTTCCTCTCCTCCCAGTTCGCCTTGCCAACAGTTCCCACCAAGGTTTAAAAAAGAAGTTGAAGTTCCCTTCTGCCTGACTGGCCGGCACATTCCACTGACTCAGACTGTTCTGGGCACCACGGAGAAGACACTGTTCATTTTCCCTGGGCTGAGAACTGGCCCACATCCGGACCTGTCACCGGCAGGAGGGGGCCCTTGGCGTCTCAGCACAAGCAAATGAATGGAGAGCTATTTTTAATGTTTGGTTCCTGTCTGTATTCCAGAAGGCTCAGCACCTGTGCCAGAGCTGCTCCAAGTGTGGCTTGCAGACCACCCACATCAGAAATACCCGGGTGCTTCAAAGAAAATGTAGATTCTGGGGGTCCCATCGCAAAGCTAGAGTAACCCCCAAGGGTGGAACTCAGGAGTCAGAATCTTTTTTTATTATTATTATCATCATTGATTTCAGTGAGGAAGGGAGAGGAAGAGAGAGATAGTGACATCAATGATGAGAAAGAATCACTGATTGGCTGTCTCCTGCACGCCCCCTACTGGGGATCGAGCCCACAACCCAGGCATGTGCCCTAACCAGGAATAGAACTGTGACCTCCTGGTTCATAGGTTGACAGTCAACCACTGAGACACGCCGGATGGGCAGGAGTCGTAATCTTTAACAAGCTCCTCAAGTGATTCTTTTGCAAAAGAAAGTTTAAGAACCATTGACCATCCGGGTCTGCATTCATTCATTCACTCAACCTGTGGCAGATGCCCCAGTAAGCCAAGCTCTGTGCTTGTGAAGTGGGAATACAAAGATAAATGACACATGCTCTTAGCTTGAGCATCCAAGGGAGACTCAACGCAGTGTGAAAGGCATGAAATCAACTCTGCCTGGGGGGTTAAGGGCAGCTTCACAGAAGAGAGGATCTTGGAACTGAGGCCAAGAGGGTGGGAAGAAGGACGTCATAGAACAGTCATCCCTACCTTTAATGGCCTTTGGCATTCCCTCCGGCTTGGCCAAAACCAAGATGGGTTTCCATCTGCCCTCACCTAACCCAGGATCCTCCTGACTTCTCGAAGGCACTCAGTACACATCCATGAATGAACAGACATAGAGGAAGGATCGAACACAAGGAAAACAGGTGCCAGGAAGCTAGTCAGAATAGTTTGATGTGCACCTACTACTGGTTAAGAACACCGGCTCTGAAGTGAGACCAATTATGGTCTGGTTACCATTTCCAGTTATCAGATTGTAGGCAAGTTAGCCTTTCCAATCCCCACTTTTGTTACCTATAAAATGGGGACAATAGCTACTTTCCAAGATTGTAGTGAAGAGTAAGCCAGAATACAAAGCATCTAGCCCAGGGGTGGGCAAACTTTTTGACTCGAGGGCCACAATGGGTTCTTAAACTGGACCGGAGGGCCGGAACAAAAGCATGGATGGAGTGTTTGTGTGAACTAATATAAATTCAAAGTAAACATCATTACATAAAAGGGTACAGTCTTTTTTTCCAATAGTTTTATTCATTTCAAATGGCCCGCAGGCCGTAGTTTGCCCACGGCTGATCTAGCCCTTAGCCTGGCACATGGTACACATTCAAAAAGAGCTGAGAATTGTTTCGCAATAATAAGAAAAGGCCTGAGATTAAATCCAAGTTCCATAACTAATCAGCTTTGGGGAAATCCCCCCATCTCGGACCTTGGGTTTCTCACCTGCAAAATTAGACGTTTAGAGAAGACTCTTTAAAATCTCTCCAAGCAATAAGACTCCATGTTCTAAAGGCGGTAAGAGACGTCAAGGCCCCAGACTGGATGTTCATGTTCCCACTGACTCACACTGTCTGAGACGCCCAGTCAGGGTCCCTAAGGCTGGGAAAAGTCATGCCTTTTGCCAGATCGGAGACATGTCTCAGGGTGTTTTGTTTTCCTCTCGGACCTCCCTTTCACCCCATGCTTCTTCTTTGTATCTTTTCATACGCGAAGAGCTCTGTGGGTGATACCCCACCCCCAAGCAGGCACGGGACAGTAGGGAAGTTGGCCTCCCAGCCTCCTCCTCCCTCAGGGCTAAAGGCAGTCATCAGCTTCCTCTCTCATCCCTGAAGGCAGGGAAAAGAAGCGTCAACAGCCAAACAAAGAGCTCCAACAGCTTGGGTCGCACACAAACCCGCCCTTGAGAAGCTGCAGCTGGGCAGAAGGCAGCCTCGACGCAGCTCCCCCGTCCTCTCCCCACTGCGGAACACTCACCCCCACAAACCCTCAGTCAGTCAGATGGGGGCCTTTCAGCTTCACTCTCATCTTGTCCCACCCCCTCAGCAACTGGCAAGCTGTCCTTGGTCTAGCCTTGAAGAGCCCACGTTGAACTTGGAGGCACCCAGCTGGTCTGGCTGCACTCTAAGACAAGCCTGGGGCCCCCTGTCATGAAAGCACAATCCTCCCACCCTGCCCAGCGATGCCCACACCCAAAGCACCACCACCAAGACATGGAGCTACACAGAAGAAGGGGGGAGTGACTATGCTGAATTTTCCTCAAAAATGTCCCTTGATCCTACCTGTCCCTTCCTGTCCATTCATACTCCCACTGGTTGGTCTATGCCAGAGGGCAGCCAACATGCTGTCAAGGGCCGGAGAGTAAATATTTTAGCCTCTGCAGGCTACACGGTCTCTGCTGCAACTACTCAAGGCTGAGTGCTTGTGCGAGAGCAGCCACAGACAGTTCGGAAATGAATAAGCAGGGCTGTATTCCAACACAACTTGACCGTGGACACTGACATTTGAATTTCTATAGTTTCCACGTGTCAGGACATGTTTCCTCAGCTCTCTGGCTGCCCAGGAAGAGGTGGCAGGCTGTCACAGCCTACAGTCCTGTCATCTCATTCCCAGACCTCAGCAATGTTCTCCTCCCTGGCCTTCCTGGCACCTCTTACTACCTACCTTTTAAATCAACCTGCTCAATCCTACCTGGGCAGATCTTTCCAATAATTCCACTTGAATCATTTCATTTTCCTTTTTTAAAAAAAGCTAGACATCTTGGCTGGCATTTGCGGCCTATCTCATTAAGACACCTTTCCATCCGTGTCTCCTAATAGCCTGAACTAAGCCCATTCCCTTCAGTTTTGCAAATAAATTATATCCACCTTTATAGATTTGACTCAGATCTCTTTTCTGATCACCTAACACCAATTTATTCTCAATTCCTAAAGCGCTTGTTTAAGCTAGTCAGCCCTTAAAGGGCTTACAATTTGCAGAGATAGACATGTACACAAAGAACTACTGAAGACTAAAATAAACATTCTTATGGATGCTCACAGGTCATATTGGAGAACAAAGTCACCAGCTAAGGGGAAATTGGGAGAAGGCTCCATAAAGGATTTAACCCTTGAACCAGGTGAATAAGGATTCATCAAGCCAAAAAAATGCAAGGGTTTCGGAGCAGGAGAAAGCATTCTCAGATGGAAAGGTTTATTCAGAGGATGGGGGTACAGAAGGGGGTGATAACTGGGCAGGTGGCAAAAGTCAGATCATGAAGAGCTCGTTGGCTCAGAAGCAAGCTCAGTAAGGCTGTTGGGGGAGGTCTGATATTAGCTGAAACACACAGTAGGCCCTCAATAAATACACGTGGGAACTACCACAGGAACTGGAGGGTTCCATTTCTCATTCCTAGAAGAGTCAAGTTACTCCGAGTCTCAAAAAGCCAACAAACAGAGCATCAAAGGGTCTGCGGTAGGAGATCACTGGTCTTTAATCTGCCTGTCCTCTCCTTCAGCCCACACCCATGGCTCAAAGAAAAGTTGAGGGTGAGGTCTCCCCAGGCTCAAGCCCCATTTCCTGCCCTGTAACCTGCAACCCTGCTTGACCACCTTGGAAAACGTTGCACATAAGACTAGGCTTCTGTCCTAAGCCTTTGTAACTAGGACAAAACAGCAAAAGAACTTTTTTTTTTTAGGGAAAAAAAAATCAATTCTTTTGCACCAATTGTAAATCACTTTCTTTTTTTTTTTTCTAACGATACCTTGACTTTTTTGGAATTACACTGGCTTATGTTTGATTCTTTTAAAGAAGCAGATGTTTCTGTCACCACCTCCCCTTCCCCTTTAAAAGGACTATAAAAATAGAAGTCCTGAAAAGCTCTGAAATGCAACCAACACAAGGTCTTCCATTGACACCAGCTCCTATAGGCTTCAGTGGTGAGCAATTCTCGGTCAAGGGGGCTTTGAAGTCAACTCTTTGAAGTGAGCTTGGCACTTTCTCAGTATAAAGGAAGTAAAAATGGAAGCTAAAAGATGAGAAGATGGAAATACAAAGATGAAAAAGGGGAAGAAGGTCCTTTTGAACACAAGAGCTCCCAAATTTCATCCCTTAACTGCATAACTCCAGACCAACTTGATTCTATGGAAATTGGCTAAACACCTATTTACAAACGTATGTGCAAAGCACTATGCTAGGGACTACTGGGGACACAAAGAAAAGACAGCGTCTTCTTCCATATGATTATAATTTATTAAAACAAGACATAAACTTGTTTATGTAACAAGCTCTAATATAACAACAAATGTAAAACCTTTAGGAACATGGAAGAGGCAAGACACCGAGGCTTGCGTTAGGTGCTCCAGCTACATATACTGTCTCCTGAAAGTCAGCTGTTTTAGGGTCTGAGAGCGTGACTCACTCAAGTTCACCCCACAGGTAAACACACAGGTGGGAGCTTGAACCCAGATCAAGTCACATGTTCTTCCCACAAGTTAGTGCCAAGAAGAGAAAAAGTATGCCTGGTCAAGATCAGGGGGAAAGACCATGAGAGGTTTCATGAACAAGAGGCCCTCAAGAAGGAAACCTGGTGACCAGGACTTCGGTAGACGCAGTGGTCAAGGGAGAGCACTCCATGCAGAAGGCCCGAACACCCAGCACTCAGAGGGAAACAATAAGCAAGCTGGTTGAACTAGAACTTGACCTATGTATAGGGAAGTGAGGTTGGAACAGGACCCATGATAGAGGGTGTGGCATGCTGAGGTGAAATGTGGCAGAAAGTAGCAGCCACCAAGGGCTTCAGAGAACGTAAGAAACATGATCATACATCAAAACATTCTTGAATTCTCTGAAAAGGGCCTAAGAGGCTAGAACGAGGCTGCTATTTGCAAACAAAAGACCAGAAGCTCGGAGAATCAATGAGTCTCAAGTATCCTCTATGTCCTCCTTAAGTTTAAGTGTAAACCTACTTTTGCCCCACCCCGTATGCACGAATTAGTCCAATGTTCCAACATGCTAATATGAAAGACAGCTAAAATCCTTTTTAAAAAAATATATTTTGATTAATTGCAGAGAGGAAGAGAGAGGGAGAGATGACCGGCTGCCTTCTGCACATCCCCTATTGGGGATTGAGCCTGCAACCCGGGCATGTGCCCTTGACTAGAATCGAACCTGGGACCTTTTAGTCCGCAGGCAGATGCCCTATCCACTGAGCCAAACCAGCTAGGGCCTGAAATCCTTACTACTGGAAAAATAACGTGGAAACACAGAACACATTTAAAGTACTTTAAACACCTTTTCCTAGTTTTCAAAATTTAGAAAGCTTTTTCCTCTATGATTTAAAAACAATTTCATGTTTTAAGTGTAAATTTGTCCTCTAAAATATAGATAAAATGCTGCAAGCTGTCTTAACTAGACTATCCTAAAAATTTGCAAAGTGAATGGGTCAACTGAAAACGCAAGAAAAACCTTTTAGACACTCTCAGCCACATCAATTCAATTTATATCATGTATATATTTTAAAAATTTTAAATCACACCTTGAACCATCGCCCAGAAAAAAAAGGAGAAGAGAGAAATTGAACTCGAAAGTGAAAAGATATTAAACATCCTTTTTTATTATTATTATTATTATTTGAAGGAAAAACTGATAAAGGGAATCAGGAAGGGGTTCCTTTCACTATGAGGCCAAAAGTCCAAAATTTAAATTTTTACGTTCCAGTTGACGAATTCATACTGAAGAGGCGTCATCAGAGAATATGATCCACGGACATCCAAGGAGAAGTCATTTACCTGACATTAGCAACAAGTCACTGTTAACACTTACACACATGTTATCTCTCCATTTTACAGATAAGGAAACTGAGGTGAATGGTTCATGAGAAAAACATCAGGTGAGGCCATGGTGGGAGGTCTGACTGCCCTGGAGCACCTGCTAAAGGTCACCAATGCATTTCCAGAGAGTCCAGGAGAAAATCCGACCTCATGTGGATACCCACATTTTAGAAGAAATGTTGTCAGCAAGGAATGACCACAACACATGGGGAATGGCTGAGATGGCTGGCGGTGTTTAATCCAGAGAAGAAATACCAAAGGGAATGAAAAGGATGTGTGCAGGTCCACTGTGTGTGGTTCCAGGGGAATCAAACAGAACTAGCGGGCGAGAGGTGCAGGCAAGGAGACCGCCCACTGTAAGAACTTTCTGAACAGGAGAACCACATTATCAATGGAGCGGTTTCTACAAACTAATGCGTCCCTGAAATCAGTTCACTCATTCAAGCACCACCATCATCATTTTTTCCATAGCCACAAACCACCCACATTTTTCCTATTTATTATTTTTCTTTAAATTGATCTACATATTTTACCGAAATAAATTTAACTTCACTCTGTGCGATACTATTCAAGAAACCATGAGCTTCATTGCTCTCTGGGTTTTTCCCAAATACATACAAAACAGATGACTATTAAAATAAATATTCATCTGTGTAGCATCCAAAATCAATCTCTCATGCCAGTAGTCTTATGACCACCACATTTAGAACCACAGACCAGAAAAAGTCAAGCTAAACAGAACATCCCTGCCTTCTGAATGAGACAATTCTAAGTTAAAACTCCTGATTCCCTCTGTGCATTTCCTCACCTGCGAGTGGGCATGACACAGTGCTAACTCTATTAGGGTAGTTAGGATTGTTGAAATACACCCCGTACTCAGCACAGTGCCAAGGATCTGGTAGTTTGATAATTCTTACCACCTCTACTGGTCTTTTTCACATTGTTTTGTAGGAAGAGCTCAATGAATGGCCATTGCTATTTCACTGGTTATTATATTAGTTAACTTGTTATAACCATATTAGCCCAATGCACGAAATTCATGCAAGAGTAGGCTTTCCTTCTCACGGCTGCCAGCACCAGCTTTCCCTCTGGCACCCAGGACCCAGGCTTTCCTCACAGCCCTGGCTTTGTCCAGAAGGACGTCCAGTCTAATTAGCATATTATGCTTTTATTATTTTATCTGCTCAGAACCTTGTCGGGGGTTCCCTTCACTGAAAGGAGGGGAACTAGATCATCTCTAATCCCTTTTATTAACTTGGCTGCAGTTCTAGTGAACCAATAATTACACAACCCCAGGAAAGCCAAGTCCCTCTACCCCTCAGAAAACAGATAATAATATACCTCCATGTCAATTAGCACCATCGTGTGACATTCCAACCAGCTAGCATAAAACACTAAATTATCAAATTTCCCTTTACATTTAAAAAATTGCTAAAGCCACTTTTAATTATATAAAAATAGTCTAGCCCTCCCTCTAAATGATAATAATGAATGGTTCTTGCTGCTGGTGGTAAATGGCCAGGGGATAAAAAAAAAAAAAAATGAAATCTACATTAAGGAATTTTCCACACAGAATAATACATAAAATAAAAATCCTTACCAATGGCATGTTTGTATTTAAAATCAGATGGCCAGCAACAGCCAAAACAGAAAACCCAAGTCAGGTCCCACCATATAAAGCTTATCATTTGGGTGAATTACACTATATCTACAGAGGGAGAAGGGAAGCGAAAGAAAATAATTTGAATAGTGAGCCTGAGCTGGTAGACCCAAATCTACCGGAGCCTCAGTGAGTCCCAATTCCCATGCGCCACTTCCCGCATCTTCGCAGTGATCTAACATTGAAGGATGTGGGTTTTCCATTTCATGTGGCCCCTAAATATTACAACATTTTAGCTGATGCCCGACCACAGGTGATACCTTTTTCAACCTGGGAGGAATAACTAGCTGATGGTGGCTTACTGAGATAACAGGGACGATAAATACCACGTTGGGAACAGTATTTTGGGATGACTCAAGAAACGATTTTCATTCGTGACTTTATAACAGCATTTCTGCCACAGCCCTGACGTTCGATCAAGAGCCAACGCTCCAACTCTGACCTGATTCCACCTGGCATCATTAATGGTGATCTTGGTCCAAACTCAAAGTATTATGCAGTCCAGTTGCATTTTCCCACCATCATCAAGCAATATGGCATTCCACATAAATAAATTAACCCGATGCACTTTCTATCACAGCCATTTAGAATTATTCTTAACTGGTGTCGGCTTTTTTGCACCTACTATGATGACTTCAAGGTTGGGTTCCACGGTCAAGCCCCCTTCAAAGCTGTCCTGGAATTCCCCCTGGGGCAGATGTGGGATGAGAAGGAGAATAGAAAGAGCAGCAGCTCTCAGATATGCCAGGCAGTGTGCAAAGGCAGCGTCCACACCTTCTCTCATTTCATCTTCCCGGGGACCTCCAAGAGTAGAACTCTCATGGTCTTCATTTCACAGGGGAGCCAAGTGAGGGTGAGGGAGGAAAGGGACCCAGCCAGCGTTCCTGGCGAAGGTGAATGGCGGGGCCAGTGTAATGCGTGGCTCATCCTGGCTCTCTGCTCCCACCTCAACTCTGACCCCCCGGGTCTCACCTCCAAGTGCAAACTCCCTGCAGACAAGGTCTATGCAGTCTCATCTAACTGCTCCCAGCAACCTGCACACTTTCCAATCTGTACTCACTGATTTATAAATGTTTATTAGTGCTCTTGCTGCCTAGGGCAGGCCATCTAGTCAATCAATAGTCAATCGAGCCATCGCTCACATATCTGTCTCAACTCTGCTGCCTCTCCAAGTGAGGAATAAAGAAATGACAGAAATCTGTGGATATCACACTGTCTTGGTTTCTTTAACTGAGTGCTCTGAGTTTAATAGTATTACCCTGATCATCACTTAATCTTCTGAGGATGCCCAGTCATTTTATGACCAGCCAATCCATACTGTGCCGGATTCGTAGCCTCCAAGCCTATTGAGATATGAGCCTTCTATGTGTGTCCCAGGGGCTACAGAGGTGTTTAGGCACATGCTCCTCCTGCTCCCACCCTGGCTATCTGTTCTCATTCGCAGGCCTCTCCTAATTGCCCACTTACCTGCTGTGGGAGAGAAGGACTACACTTACTGGACCATCTTTAAAACACAAATTAAAAGACTCTCCTCTGAGGAAATCATCAATGCAGGCTTTGGGAGGCCTCTATTTCCTCGGCGTGTCCAGGTTTCTCTTTCCTGGGGTTGGCCGCTTGGCACAGAGCTGTGGTTTGGACCATTGCTGTTGCCTGACCAGTGCAATCCAGAAAAGAGAGCAGAGCTTCCTAGGATGATGTTGGTTCCCTTCGTTGTCAAAGTTCCCCACGAACTCACAGGGGGCCTTCCCCACGTCTGAACCTTTCCCTCCTAGACAATAGGATGCAGAAGTGAAAGCAGATCCCATATGTACATCCTCCCGGGGTAGGGACTTTTTAAGTACAGGCCAGAGTCCTGCACTGAGGAAGTCATCGGCACCATTGGCCAACGCATTGCTTTCCTTTCCTTCCCCCCATTGTTTGTACAATGGTGTCTCCTCCAGGTTGGCAAAGAGGCTGTGTAACTGCCCTGGGGCAGGGGGAAGGGGCTGGTTTTATTCACAAGAAAGGCACTCCTTTCCAAGAGGCCTCCTAATCCCTTCTCTCTCTGAAAGAGAAAGAAGGGGGAATGGGGGGGGGGGGGGGCGGGGAGGGGATGAATTGTTCTACTTCCTTCTTCCCCATATCCCCACTGCAAGTTTCAGATTTTCCAAACCGAAACTGAAGATTTATATTATTCTGTCTTTGCCGGAAGCCTAGTCCCTTTTTAATTATGACCCTGGAAGGTGCCCACAACTATGTCAGCGACCATCTGTCAGCAATACAGCCGGAGGATTCACCTACAACCAGCCCCTGCCCATTCCCTAGGAGGCAGGTCACAGTGGAGACAGGTTTGGGTTCAAGTCCAGGCTCTTCCTCAGCATCACGACGTGCCCTGGAGTAGACTTGGCACCTGAGCTTCCGTCCTACCACCTGCAGGACGAAGGTGGGGGCCCTCCGTGTAATCTTGTATGTTATGATACTTAGTGTATAAACACATCGGATTCCAAATGGAGAGTGTGTAAGAGCACCTCCTGCTAACAGTCTGGTCTACCTCGGGGCATTGGGGCAGAGTGGCAGGGGGATTCTCCTTTTCTGCTTTTTTAAAAAATATATTTTATTGATTTTTTACAGGGAGGAAGAGAGAGAGATAGAGAGTTAGAAACATCGATGAGAGAGAAACATTGATCAGCTGCCTCCTGCACACCCCCTACTGGGGATATGCCCACAACCAAGGTACATGCCCTTGACGTGGGACCCTTCAGTCCACAGGCCGACCCTCTATCCACTGAGCCAAACTGGTCAGGGCCTCCCTTTCTGCTTTCATGCATCTGTATTATTTAAGTTGTTCCTGTGGTATTTATTGCTTTTGAATTTTAAGAGAATTTTTTCCCATAAAAAAGAGTTTTCACCCTAACTGGTTTGGCTCAGTGGATAGAGCGTCGGCCTGCGGACTCAAAGATCCCAGGTTCGATTCCGGTCAAGGGCATGTACCTTGGTTGCAGGCACATACCCAATAGGGAGTGTGTAAGAGGCAGCTGATCGATGTTTCTCTCTCATCGATGTTTCTAACTCTCTTTCCCTCTCCATTCCTCTCTGTAAGAAATCAATAAAATATATTTTTTTAAAAAGTTTTCATTTCTGAGAAATAAAACGAGGGTGGTAGTTCCTATCCTGCCTGCTAACATGAAGTCTTGTATGGTACAGTGGTTCAATATTAAGACATTGGAGCTCAACCACCCGGCTTCAAATCCCAGCCATCTGTTAGGCAAATGTGCACTCCGGGAGTGTCTCTTTAGCTCTCTCTAAACAGGGGTGATAACAGCACACCGGCGTGGTGTGAGGGTTTAAGTTAGAATGTAGAAAGCTCCAGGGCACAGTGAGCCTGCCACTGTTCTTGTTTATAAAAGAAGGCATAATAGTGCTTTGTGATCTGTGATGGGCTCTGTACAAATAGATCACAGCATCACAGATCACAAAAAGACACTTTAACAAGTTTAAAGCCTAAAAGAAGATATGCAATTTACCATCAGGGAAAAAGACTTAAACAGATGGTTCCAGAACTTGCCAGTGCAAATCTGTATAATGGGGGGAAGGTGATGAGAGAATGAAGAAGACTGCGGAGTAGGGCCTGGGGTCCGGGGAGGAACACCTCCTCCCAGGGCCTAGAGGACTGGGAGGGACAGAGTAACTAAGCCCCCGGAGAGAAGCAGGTCTAAGGCCCACACGGATCCTGGAGGAGCAGGAGGGCTCAGGCAGCCTCACCTGACCAGGCAATGCCCAGGGAGCCACCTGGGCCATGGGGGACTGACGGTCCCTGCAGCCACATCTCCTGCTGGGCTGCTGCTCAGTCTCCACCTGGCCATCCAGCCCCTTCAGTAACCCCCACCCCCTACAAAGTCCCAACCTTTCCCACTCTTTAAACAACCCCGCCCCGTGGAAAGGAGACCTTCAGTTCCCAGGAGAGGGGCTTCAACAATGTCCGGGCTTAAGGTCCTTCACCAACCTCCTCCCCCCAAAAGACTTACACATGAAGGAGAAACAGGGCTCCCTTGTGTCACAGCCATGAACAACAAAAGTGGTGGACAGGCGAGGCGAGCCCGTGCTCTGAGAGACACCCTCCCACACAGCAACTAAAATCAGAAGGAAATGCAAGCCGGGAGCAGCACTCAGAAGGCCCAGGAAGGTGGTTTTCAAGTCACCTCGACAACTGAACGTGAACTTCACGAGCCCACTTGGGAGCTGGCCTTTCAATGAGCAGAAAAATCAACTCTTTGGCAGAAAAGAGAATCAAAACGAAAGCCAAAACATGGGCTCCTTTAAACACACACACACACACACACACACGCTGAGAACTCTGTACAACAAATGCCAGATTTTAACTTGGGAGGAAAACAGAAGCCTTTGGGTAAAATAAACAGAAGGGGGGAAAAGTTCCCCTAGCATAAACCAAGGGGAACCTCCTTCCTGCAGATCAAGTTCTGACCTTTAGGTGAACTTGAAATAACTAGCTCATGATTTCGCAAAGCGAGAGGAATGGCAAGCATTTTGAATGCTGCTAAAAATCTTAGTTCTTCTCTGGCTTTTTGTTAGGCAGCCAAGTGTATCAGTCAGAGCAAAAGTAGCTAAAAAATGTGCACTTCGCTCCGCCGGGAAAGACTGGTGAGGCGATCGCAGCAGCCGCCCTCTGGCAGCCTGTCTGGGACACTGCCCTGTGCGTCAGAACCAGCACCGTCAATGAGAAACAGCAAGGAAGGCCAGTGTCCTTTCGTGGCTCATCTACAAACACGTATTGAGCACCTACTATGTGCCAGTCGCTCGCTCTCTTTGTGGGGCTAATTTCTCCAAAGTTGGATTTTTAAATAAAGGTATCAGTTCTCTGTTTTTTGCAACAGAAATGACATCTAAGACATACCCCCACATCCTCATTGATGCCTGTAAATCCGCTCTTACCTGGCTCCTATATCTGCCTACCTGGAAGCCTGGAACTCCTGCCCACCCTTCCCCCTGCACACATCCGGGTGTAGACACGGACAGCCTGTCCCGGATCAAAGCTCAGGCCCAGGCTGGTAAGGCATAGCTCTACTTAGGGAGGTGCTGTTGGCAAAGTTGGCAGGGAGGAGGTGGGTTAAAGGAGAAAATCTATGAGAAAGTGCTTCAGGAACAGGGCTGTCCACGGTCAGAGTGGTTTGTTCATACTGATCCCTGTTCCTCGGTGTTCCTCCAACACTTCGTCCAGCCCTCGCGGCCTCTTTCTGTCTCCGTATCACTGAGCATGGTGTACGATAGGAGATCAATAGTTGTTGAATTCTCCGCTGATGTCAGTGATGGTGATGACATAACAGCGGAGCACAGGTGCCTGCCAGGCGCTTTTCTAAACAAGGTGGTGCCGCTATGTTCCTCACCTGACAGATGGGACAAGGCACATGTGCCAAGTCACACAGCACCGAGTGTCTTCCATCCATTTTATGCAGTATCTGGCGCTTGGTAACCAGAAAAGCATTCATGCTTCTCAAATAACAAGTGCCCCAGAGGCAGACAGCCCAGGCTCCTTCCTGCTCATATCCCTGGGGACAGGCCTGGCCCCTTTACCTCTGTGAGAGGTGGCACAATGACGAGGTGGTGAATACAAATTCTGGTTCCAGGGTCCCAGCTCTGCCACCTCCTCCGTGTGTGGTCCTGGGAGGATCCCTTGTCCTTCCCCAGCCATGGTTTCCTCATCTAGCCCACGGAGACCATGATATTATCCATCTCAAGTGAGTAAATAAAAGGGGCTCAGGAAAGTGCTTGACACATAAACACGCTGTATCATCATCATCATCATCATCATCATTAGCATTACAGCTGCACCTTCAGGCACAGCATACACACTGTCAGGCACAGCCGAACAGCAAACCAGAGTCAATCCCCAGGGACAGGGCTTTCCTGGGAGCCCCACCCAGTGACAACATGCAACCATGTGCCAGGACAGAGTCACGTGGCCGCCCCTGTGTTCCAGCGGGCCTGGGAGAAGCAGGCTTCTCGTAGGAAGGAGATGGGAGGCTGGGAATTGAGAAAGGAAACCAGCGGTGTCTACCACGGGCGTGGGCCAGGATGGACCCCAGCACCCACCTCCCAGAGGGGGCTCCTTGGGGTGGGTCGCCCAGCAAGTAGCCTCCCACTCACCAGTCACACAGCACTCCCAGCCCCCTTGGCTCGCTCTGCTCTGGAAAAGCTGGGATGAGGAAGAAAGGCAGGGCAGGGGCTCCCAGTTACATGGCTGGGGTTCCCCGTTGCTCCAGAAACACAGAGCCCACCGAGTCTCTACAAGAACACTTTTTCCAACAAATTTGTTGAGGTGGCGGTCCTCATAGAAACAATCAAAAGCGTAAGCGCCTCTCCCAAGCTTATGAAAATGAGCAGGAACCCCTAAGAGCTCCCTGGCTTCCGGCTTTTCCGTCAGCCCTGCATCTTTCCCAGCTTGTGGGTGGCTGAAGCAAATGTTTGTTCACGGAACATACTGCTTTATTCTGTTGTTTGTGTGGCAACAATAGTTTGGATCCTTTTTAGAGAATAGCTTCTGTGAGTTGCTGAGCCCACAGGAGCTCAGCCTTTGTTTACAGTACACCACACACACCTCCATGGGAGTTTTACCGCGCTGGCTTCCTGGCTATCGCAGGGCTTCTCAAACAGGTTTTTTTAAAAGGTAAAAACCTGCACGCAAAGGTTTTTTCGGGAATCTCAGTAACCTGAATTCTCAGTAACCCTAGGGCCCGGTCCTTGAAAATGTTACTAATAACAAGCATCTACCTCCCAGGCCCAGAGATAAAAACAAAATCAGCATATCTGTCCTTTTGAAAGCCTGATGCATTACAGCTAACCCAAAAAGCAAGCTAATTCGGGGGCAGTCATTCTATGTATCAGGGACGTCTTCACTTTACAAAACATCCCTCCCACAGAGAAGACTTCCCAGAACCCCTTGGCTATAATGTACCCCAATAACCAGGCACAGAGCTCCTTTACAGCCTCTGTCCAAACGGTCTAATGGTTCTGGCTGATTCAGGCTTGTGTTGGTGGCGGAACATGGAAATTAAGAGCACGGGCTCTGGGGGCTGGCGCCTAAGGCTAGCTTCAGCACCACCAGGTGTGTCACCTGGAGTCCTGTCAGCTTGGGTCCCTTGGGTCTGTCACCAGGGGTTGGTTACTTATCCTTTCCTTGCCCCGGGTTCCCCGTTCCGTGCCTGTTAAATGGAGTTGATAACAGCGGCTGCCTTTGTCAGGTGGTTCCAAGGAAGCCGTTGGGCAGTGCCGGGCGCTTAGCGAGAGCTCTGGAGTGTAGCTATCCTTACCGTCCAGAGACAGGCTGGGGGGAAAGCAGTGCCTGCTCCTGCTCGCCCCACGTGCCTGTGGCCCCATGTCCGTATCTGTCACAGGGCCACCCTCTGGACCCATGGCCCTAGAGGCTGGGGATGCATCAGTCAACAGACCAGCTACATTCTAACTCAGGGAGGGCGATGCAGAACAGTGGGGGTTGTGGATGCGAAGGCTAACACGCAGAGCGGGACACAGAGAGCAGGAATGCTGGGGCGCTGCTGTCAATGGGGCCATGAGGACAGGCCTTGGACGCTGGAGCGAGTGAGGGAGAAGTCGGCACAGTCTGAGCAGGCAAACCACCCTGCAAAGCCCGAGGGCAGGTGTGTGGCTGAGAGGGGGCTGCGCTGCTGGTGGGAGGAGAAGAGGGGAGGGTTCGTGGAGCTGCTGGGGTTGGATGCACAAGCCTTTGTGCAGACCTGGCCTGTCCTCTGGGTGAAACAGGGAATCTCTGCAGGGTTTGGAGCAGAGGAGGGCTATGGTCTGACTTGAGAATTGTTAAAAGGCTGCCTCACTGAAAACAGACTGAAAAGAGAAAAAGGTAGACATGTAGGGGGGGAGGGGGCATTGTAGAGGCCCCGCAATCCTCCTGGAGAGACAATGGTGGCTTGACTGGGACCAGCCCAGCCCCAGGGAGGTGTGAGAAGGGGTCGGATTCTGGATCTGCTCTGAGCGTGGAGCCCACAGACTGGCCCGTGGACGGACACAGGGTTCGGGGTGGGGCGGGGTCAAGTGGTCGAGAACAGATGGAAGATGAAGCTGGAAAACTGGGGAGAACCAGCAGCAGCGGCGGGGTTTTGGGGTTTTGTTGGGGGGGGGGTGGTTCCACGGGGGAGGGGAATCATTTTTTAAACAGTAATTGTGGCCAGTATGCTTCTTCCCAAATTCTGGTTTCCAAAAAGAAAACCTTTCCTCTGAAACTCCTGTCTCCCCTCTGCCGTCGCCCAGCTCTCCCTGGGGCAAAGCCACGAATCTCACCCTGGTGGCTGCCCCTCCACCCAGGAGCTTTCACAGGAGCTGCGGGCTGCCCGCCACCCGCCACCCCACCCTCCCGTGTGAGCAGGCCTCTGGGTGCTCGCGTGGCATGCGACTGGGTGGGCCCATCTGTCTAATAGCGGGTTCCTATCAGGAAGCCCATGCTGACCCACACCTAAGCCACATCCTCCAACAAGCCCGTGCCAGTACGAAAGGCGATATTTTGATCTTTACTTCTCGACTCTGTGCCTCTCTTTTAAGTGGTTCAGAAACCTGAGAAACAGGCGTGCTGTTTAACCCCAACAGTAAGTACCCAGGACATTTAAAATGAAACGACAACCAACTTTTTTCCCCGCTCATTGAAATGAAGGGAAGGGAAGGGAAGTCGGGCTTATCATGGGCACCATTATACAGGAGAGAGGGAGAGGGAAAGGGAGAGGAGGGGGAGGGGGAAGGGAGGGAGAAGGAGGGGAGGGGAGGGGAGGGAGGGGAGGGGAGGGGGAGGGGGAGGGGAGGGGAGGGGAGGGGAGGGGAGGGGGGAGGGGGAAGGGAGAGGGAGAAGGAGAGGGAGAAGGGGGAGGGAGAGGGGGGAGAGGGAGGGGAGGGGGAAGGGGAGGGAGAAGGGAGGGGAGGGAGGGAGGGGAGGGGAGGGAGGGGAGGGGGAGGGGGAGGGGAGGGGAGGGGAGGGGAGGGGAGGGGGAGGGGAGGGAGAAGGAGAAGGGAGAAGGGAGGGGAGGGGAGGGGAGAGGGGAGGGGGAGGGAGGGGAAGGGAGGGGGAGGGGAGAGGGGAGGGGAGGGGAGGGGAGGGGAGAGGGAGGGGAGGGGAGAGGGTGTGGGGGAGGGAGGGGAGGGGGAGGGAAGGGAGAAGGGAGAAGAGGGGAGGGGAGGGGGAGGGAGGCGGGGAGGGAGAAGGGAGAGGGGGGAGGGGAGGGGGAGGGGAGGGGAGGGGGAGGGGGAGGGGGGAGGGGAGAAACTCAGAGAGTTCATACTTTGCAAAAGGCATACCACCCAGGTCTTCTGATTCTAAAGTCCATACTCTTTTCATATTTTGAGCTGAGTGACTTTGGACAAGTTACTTAACCTCTCTGTGCCTGAGTTTGAGCATCTATAAAACAGATTATGACAGCACCTGCCTCATTGGGTTATTGTGAGGATTAATGAGTTCACTGAGGTACTTGGAAGAATCAATAATTGTCATCCCCCACCGTTATCATTATTATTACCAATGCCTGCACCTCTAATAATTAAGATAACTACCATTACTAAATACTTACTCTGGGCCAAGAATTATAGAAAAAATGCTCTACGTGCAGTAACTCACTGAAACCTTACCACTATCTGTGACCTTTTGTCCCCGTGTTACCCTCAGGAATCTGAAGCTCAGAGCAAGGTTAAGTTCACTGGCTAGGGCTCACATACCTCCAAGTGTCAAAGTCAAACACTGAACTCGGGTCTCACAAGTTACTTGCCAGAAATTTACAGGGTGTCCCACAAACATGTATGCACACTTTGAATACCATTATTAATTCCAATGGGTTAAATCTGAAAAAAAAGAAACATCCATTGAGCTATCAGCTCTTAAAGTGTGCATACATTTTGGGGGACACCCTGTATTTACTACATAAAGCAACACGTGTGCTTCTACCTTCTATACACACGTTTAATATACATGCAGAATCAAAGGCATCTCCGTGATCCACAAAACTCCTTTTGAGGCACCTCAGCCCAAAAGTACAAAAGGAAAAAATGCTCCACATTCTTGTTAACTTCCTCCAGTGTGTGATGCTAATCACCCCAGGCCACATCCTATACCCACCACAACCTAAAACCCCACTTCCTCCCAGAACACATCCCGGGGAGCAAAAGTCAACATCCCGCTCCAGCTGCTCCCAGCACACCTTGTTACTGACGCAGGCTTGCCAGCAAGTAACAGAGCTGGAAAAACAGCCTCTCCGCGCCTGGAAAGGATCAGAGTGCCTGGGACTGAAACGCATGGCGCATGGCGCCTTCAACACTGCTTACTAGTCCCAGCACTCGCTGAGCCAAGCAAGCCAGCAGCGTCCTGTGGGATCCTGAGGTCAGCATCATGGACCAGAGACAATCTGGCCCCAGTGGTTTCTTTCTGGACCTGACTTCAGTGACCTCCCTTCATCACCTGACCCTGAGGCCTGCCTGTGGAAGGGGACCCGCATGCACCCAGGCCTGCACGTGGACTGGTAAAAGGGGCATCTGTCCGTATGCCTTGGAAGCCAACCGCCTGGCAGTATGGAGCCTAGGGGCCCAACGGAGGAGCTGGGGTAGGCGTGGCGCTGTTCTTCAAGTACTGTCCCGAGACCAGCCCTCAAGCTTTCCAAGCCAGAATTCATTGGAAATAGTCTAGAGAGGATGTGACTGTCACTCCGGTGGGAGGAAGAAGGGGAGGGAACAGAGACCATGAAAGAAAAGCAAGAAATGCCTGTAAAACTATCAACAATTAAAAGTTTATTTAAAAGAAAGAAAAGCAAAAAGTCGACTATGAGTTAATCCCAGAGATCTGGTGGGACATTTGGGACCTCTCTGAATCACTCACGTTATAGCAAGAGCTCCATGCTCTCAGGCAACCAGTATAGTCCACTGCCACCAAAGGAACCCAGAGTCCATAAAAGGCAAGTCCTGACCACTCTGGGGGGTATCTGTTGAGTGCTCACCACAAGCCAGGCGCCATGCTAGGGGCTTTCTAAAAAATAGTATGTCCCATAAAGACAGAATTTCCTGCTTCTCTTGGGGAACAAAATCAGAAGGTCAAGGAACACTGCGCCACATTCCCACAGGACCACGAGGGCTGGGGCTGAGTAGCGGCCGCCTTCTGGGAGGCCTGACCCCTCCAACTCAACACCAGTGCCCGCAGCCCACCTCCCTGGCTTATGTGGCTGCCAGGTCCCTGTCGGCTGGTGGCCCAGGCACTGCATAAAAGTAAAGTGGAATGAGATGGCAGAGCGGCTCAACCACCACTCGTTTCTACCATCCTGCCAAGACTTTACTGCACTGTATGATCTGGGGTGCCACTTCCCAAAGTTGGGGCTTGGAAGTGGGCATGAAAGCCGTTTTGTTGATGACAGTGATGTGGAGCCAGCCCTTCGGGGCAAGCACACTCGGCACTCCCCCAGGCCCTCCGTGCCCTACGTCCATCTGCCCCACCCTTTAAGATCCGGGATTCCCGTAATTAAATTGCACTCCATCCCCCTGAAGTCTCAATACAGAAATGCAGACACAAGATCTCCAGCCTCCACCACCCAGAGGGCACCCGGGGACCTCCCCGTCACAGCTATGGCACTGACCCAAGGGCTGGAACAGTGAGCACCTCCATTCCAGGCTGAAACCAAGAGGGAGGGAGGCCACCCATGGGCTCCCCAGGATGTCAGCACCTCCTGAAATCCTAGCAGGAAAAAGATGGTGATTAATGAGGGAGAAGCAAGTGCCTGCCCCAAGAGAACCATCTTCCCTCATTTCACGAACCTGAAAATCCTCCGTCTCAGCTCCCAGTGAACTCGCAGCTGAATCACTACTCTGCTGTATCGTAAACCAAGAATAAACACTAAGCCAAGTGTCATTTTTAAAAGGCCAAAGATTTATGCGCTCTGAAGAGGAACGCTAGAGTCCAAGCATCATTTTAGACATTCTACCTCCGGTCTTTCTGAAGTCAGCCCCAGGAGCCAGCCTACAGGCGATTCTAGAGCCTCGCTAGAGACACCGCACAGGACGGAGCCCTGCCCTCAGGGTGCACAGACCCTTCCCTTCATACTTGCCAAGTACCAGCATCATCGCTGTCCTTGTTGCCAAGGCACCAACCCTCACCAAGTGCTCACTACACCTCAAGTGGCATGTGGCACACATCACTCTCACGATCTCATGTTGGTGTGGCTATTATCTGCCTGTTTAACAGATGAGAAAACTGAGGCTTGGCAACGTTAAAATGACTTGCTCGAAGTCAGAGAGGACACTAAGCTTCAAACCTGAGTCCTGAACCCACGCTGGAAATGCCAGAGAAGCATCACTTCTTGATGTTTAGGTGAAGAAGCTGAGCCTCAAAAAGTTCATGAATAAAAGACACTACTGGCGCTGGTGAAATTCCAAGAAATTCTAAAACTCAGTGCCAGGAGCCAGGGACAAAGAGCAGCTGTATTCTTTACACTATCACACTAAACAAATATTCTGAGCACTCATGCTGGGCCAGGTTCAATGCTGGGCATTGGGGAATAATCTATATTTTCAATGGCTTTCCTTAAACCCCAAGCCTGGAAGACAGTGCCTCTTTCAGACCATGGATTGGGACCACCACCCTTTCTTCACCAACATGGCCACCCATAGCGAGCCCTATCCCAGGGGCTTAGAGAGTCACAGCCTGTTTGAGCTGCAGGGCACCTTAGACCTCTCTGAAGCAACTCCACCCCTTCACAGAAGAGGAAACCAAGAGGTAATTGGCCAACGGTTATATTCAGCCAGTGGCACATGTCATGACTGTCAATCTGGAGCTACTGCCATTCACCATGAGCCGCGGGATCGGAGACATCGGCCCCTGAGCCAACGGTAGGAGGCAGGCAGTTACTGCCCTTTGGATTAAGGGCCTGGTCATCTATCTTCCTCTGCCCACTTACTTGAACAGCCTCAGAGTTGGCTTGGAAGATGGACAGGACATTCCAGGGAGAGCTGCTGGGCTCAGGAACAGACTATGAGAACCTGTTCCCTTCTCTCCTCCCCTCCACCTAAGCCAACCAGCTCTCCTACCATCTCCCACCCCTCGAGGAAAGGTCCTAACACTTTGGCAAGTCCACTCTCCTCAATATTGGAGGTGGGGCACCCACTATGTACCATGCCGCTGAGCATGCAGAGCTGAGTAAGACTTGGTTTTATAGGACATCTAAATACATAGCTTGAACACGGGGGAGGGGAGGAGGGAATGGTACTGAAGGCATAGTACGCTGTCAGAATATAGGGGAAGAGAGATTCACTAAGGTGAGGAGTCCTAGTACAAAACGCTTGTCTTAGGCACTGACCCCTCAGCTCGTCCCAAGGGGGAAGAAAAGTTTATGAAATTTATGCAACGTGGTAAAACTAGGAAGAGGTCTCTTTCCCAAACCCACTGGCTTCCACTCCCTCTGGGCTGCATCCCCGGAAGCCTGTGTTTTCTTCACCACAGTGGGGCTTCTCAATCTTGCCACTGCTGGCATCTGGGGCGGGAGAATTCACTGCTGTGGGGAGCTGCCCAGGGCACTGTGGGGTTCCTCCCAGCATCCCTGGCCTCTACCCACTAAATGCCAATAGCACTCTTAGAATCTTCAAACCCCCACTCATGGCATCCAAAATCTCTGGGTGGCAGATTAAGGGATTTTCATTTCTTCTTTTTACTTCCCTTGCCCTCCCCAACCCCTCCCCAGTTCTCCATCTGCAAGGACCAGCAGAGGGAAAGCCTGGGAGGTGAATGAAAGTTGGAACCCCAGGTCTACAGGCGCCTGCTCTGCAACCCTATGCCAGGTATTTCACTTCCTTCCCCCAGTTAAGTACACTGCTGACAACAGCAGGGTGGCTGTTACTATTACTTTTATTATTAGAGGAGGGAGGTAAGCCCTGGGAATAAAAGTAACAGATACCATGGGGCTAGACTATGCTGTCCCCCTGAAGGAGCTCTATGACTACTCAAGGAGATAGACACGTTCACCAGGCACTTCTGCAAAAGTCCTGGTAGTTACCAAGACTGACGAGTGGGCCACTTCCTGAAAACCAGCCGTGCTCAGGAGACGTGCTGAACACGAGAGCACTAAGATGTTGCCTAACAGAAAGGGGCACACCACACGCCGGCTTAGATGGGGGTTGCTGAAAAAGTGCATGTAAAGGGATGTTGCAAACTGAACCCTATTTATGACTAACAAGAGGGAGCGCTGGGAGGTAGAAGGTATGGGGAGGGTGAATGGTGATGGAAGGAGACTTGACTTGGGGTGGTGAACCCACAATACAATGTTCAGATAATGTATTACAGAAATATACACCTGAAACCCATGTAATTTTATTAAGGCCAAGGTCACCCCAATAAATTCAAATTCTTTAATAAAAAAAAAAAGGAGGGAGCTCTGTTTCACAGAATCCAAAAAAAAAAAGAATTTATAATCTGATTGTATCATCTGGGAAATTAAAGTTTCCAAATTTTACTGTTCTATTTGAGGTTTTCATAAGTTGGATTTTCTCACTGTGAGGCATCTTGGCGAATTACAAGCTAATGTTTAATTAACTCTGCAAATAAAAGCTCAGGGGCTCCAAGTACAGCCTGGCACGCTGCAGGCTCCTAGCGCGCTGAGATGTGGATGTGCGAACCATACATCAGGGAAAAGGAGTCACATTGAACACAACACGACAGCCCTCCCAGCCAGGTGTGTGAAAACAAACTTGCTGGGGACCACAAAACTCCCATTTCTCCAACCACGTGACTGGCCAGGCGGTGAAACCTGAAAAGCAGGTTCACCGGGGAACTTTCCGAAGGAACACGAAGGTCCGAGGGTCCGCTCCCTGTGTATTCTCCAAGGCCAGCAGGCTCAAAGGAGGCCTTTGCGTTTTCACCTGGTCGTTTTCAACATAAAGTGCATTTAACCACAAAACTTCAATAAATCGGAGGCTACATTCCCCCCCCCCGCCAAGTTTCCAGGGCATGAAGACAAAATACGTCCAGGGGGCTCCACAACGGGGCCGCCGCCAGGCACTGGGTGTCATTTAAATTTCACGTGGAAGATTATCCCTACATAGAGCCCGTTGTTCGCCTGCCAGCACCGAGGGCTGTGCTGTGGCTGAAGCAGCAGTTTTGGGTTTTTTAAGTCCTGGTTTCAAATGGTCTCCCTTTCTCAGTCTCCATACACTGCACATCCTGGCTTAGGGTTTGAAGCAGCAGCAGTTACTCTACGGTTCTCAGTTGGGTGCAATGCTGTCCCCACAGGGAACATTTGGCAATGTCAGCTAGGCAAAGCAGGGGGACATGTGCCGCTGGCACCTAGTGGGGAGGAGCCAGAGATGCTGCCACATACCAAGTGCACAGGAGGGCCCGCCCCCCCCCGCCCCCCCATCCCCCGTGCCAACAGTGCCAAGGTAGAGAGGCCCGACAATCACTGGGAAACAAGAAGGGGGCACGAGGGAGCCCTAAAACCAAAGTCCTGCCTCGGGGCTGTAGGTGATGGTTGACTCCAAAATGGAGCCATGCTCCCCTAGGGAAGCCCAGCCCCACCGCCAGCTGCACGAGCCTGGACAGCGAGGGCCTCCACCCCAGCCTTCACTGCCTCGGCTGTTAAATGGGGACATACACCTGCCTCCCCAGATTTGGGGTTATGTGCCTAAAGGATCCAGAGTGCAGCTATACTTTACAACACAAAGTGCATAAGCGACTCACCAGCTACGTGAGACGTCTGGACCATAACAGCTGTCCCTGCTGTAAGCCACGGAGCAGCCGGCCTAAGCGAGCTCGGGCCAGAGACAGTCTTTCCAGAAGCAGCCAGAGCCCCTTGGGAGGCTGAGATCTTGGGCAGCTCAGGACGCTTTGAGAAGAGACACTAACAACTGAGCAGTTTCTCAGGGTCACCTGTACCCCCAAGATGTCCAGGGTAAGGGCATCTTCCCAAGCAAAGGCAGGGAGGAGGGGAGCCCAGGTGCCAGACCACTCCCGTGTCGGCATTTGGCAGAGGGCAAACACTAACAAAGAATAGGACTAGTCGGAGTTCTTCTATAGACCCCAGAAGAAAGAGCAGCGGGCTGAACCACGGCCTCTCCCCTTAATTTATAGGTCAATTTGTCCTATAAATTAAGTGGCAACCGCAACTGAGAATGCCATGTGCAGGGGCCTTCAGCAGGTCGCCCAAGATGCCCACTCCCTGCAAGGCATCCCCCAAGAAAGCCATTAACAACCAGAACCAAATAAAGTGAGTCATAACCAACTTGGGAAGTTCAGAGCCTCACAAAAGCCTGAAAAGGGGTGTAGACTGCGTGTGCAGTTGAACTTCTGGTTTTAAAGAGAACTACCAAGGCATCCGCCCTGAGGCCACATCATTCTCCCCGACCCCATGTCACACTCAAGCTCATGTGTGGCAAGAGGCCACTGGTGGCCCGACTTGGAATTTCCACACTTCTGCTTTCCAAGAGTTTGAGCAGGGTTGAAAAGTTAATATGGGTTAATGCTGCTGACAAAAGTGAGGGCTTTATTTGAAGAAGCTTTTGCCCCAACCCTAACTGGAGCATGATGTTTGAGACCTGGCTGAGCCCTTGTCTTCAGACACGAGTCCCCATCCTCCTTGATCCAGATGACAAGATGAGATACAGGGCTTCACCTTTATTCATTAGCAACTTTTAAACTTTTAAAATGTGCTAGAGAGCTCACCAAAATGCTAACAGAATGACTGATTATTCTTCTGCAAATTGCTGACTTTTTATTTTTATGAAAACACATTATTCACAGGTAGACAGCATAGGATGGTAGAACTCACCCTAGAATCCATTCAAATTCCAGTTCATTTGCTGTGCAACCTTGGACAGGTTACCCAGCCTCTCTGAGCCTAGGTTTACACATGTGTAAACTGTGCTAATCATCCATACTGGGGGAGGGGAAGCACACACAGGGAGAAGGGTGGTAACAGGGTGCATTATGAAGCATTTGAGCAAAATGGGCTAAACCCTAACTCTCTCTCCAGCCCTCAATCCCTGGCTCACCACTTCCTACCACAACACCACCACAGATACCTTACTAAAAGGTTCCCATCCCCAACCTCTCAGCTCTACGAAAACAGGGACCTGGTTGGCTTATCCAGCAAGGCTGTTTAGGGTGGGGCTGAGCACACAGCAGGCTCTCAATAACTACCCGTTGAATGAAGAGATGAATGAAAGTAACCGTGAGCAAAGGGATCTAAGTCTCCCTTTCCTTCTCTAGAAGTCAGAAACATCCCCCGGCACAGGGCCTCCACATAGGTGCTCAGTAATTAACAATCCGCCTCTCCTTAAGCTCAAATCACAAAGGGAAGTAGGCTTTGAAACGGTCACACACTATATGCACAGATTCAGGTGGCGTTTTCATTTTCTGCTCAATTCACAGGGCACACATGTAAAAACATACTTGTGCCAGGTGGTCAGCCCTTTGCCCCTGGGGATTAGCAGGGTGGGGCCTGCAGAACTCAGACCACGAGGCATGCATCCTGGACCACAACCACCACACTGACCTAAAGAGGCTCTGAGAAGCTGGCTCCACACTCAAATACTCCACCCGTCTCTCCCCAGGCAGCCGGAAAAGGTTAAAATCACAAGGTGGGTACAGTCAAGGGAGACAGAGGGAAGAGGAGAAAGCCAAACTCCAAAGAAAAATCCCTGGAGGTCCTACCTGAGAGCTGCAAGGGCCTGGAGCAAAGAGTCCCAAGTTCTGACTAGGACAGAAACATTCCCACCATCATTTGACACTAAAGAGAAGTTCTCCTGCTCAGCTCCACATGACAGAAACCAGAGAAACTTCAATCTCAAAAGATGTCCACAGTCACCCGCTGGGATGTGGGGCTGAGTGAACAGTGCAGAGAAAGCACTGCAGTTGCAGGTTCAAGGCCCGCTCAGCCACTGCTCACCAAAGTGCAGGTTCAGGTTCCAGCCCCCTAGGCCACTGCTCACCAAGGCCCCGGGCAGCTCCCGAAGCTCTCTGGGACCCACTCTCCCCAGCTATCAAAATAAAGGGTTACAGGGACATGCTTCCAGATCATGAGGCCTATCTGCCTCCAAAGCAACCTACAAAATCCACACCTCAGATGAATGTATGGAACCTAAAAATTCTCGCTTTCTCCCAAAGGACAATCCCAAGTCCCGTAACTTATGGGGAAAGGAAAAGCTGGATGTGTATCTCAAAGGCGCTGCTCAGAGATCACTCTACTCTCGAGGGAAGAAGTGTTACCAGGGAGAGAAGAAGAGAGGGGCACAAAGGGAAAAGGAAAATTCTGGAAGGTGTTGACCAATAAGTGTGATCAGCTCCCATACCTAAGAAATTCTTTCATGTCCTCAGCAACTGCTTACTGAGAACCCACTAGGGCCAGGCGCTGTCAGTGGCTAGGGTCACATCAGTGGATAAGACCAACCCCAGCCACCAAGGCTTCTTTCTACTCTGTCTTTAGTCACTGCTGCGTCTAGCTGGCCCTTCCTTCCCCTGCAGCTTTGGTTACTGAAGGCCTGGTTTGGGCAGGGTAGTGGGAGGAATTCCAGGCTGGGGAGAGCAGCTGCGGTCCACCTACGGCACACTCTTACACAATCTATCTTCTCATGTACAGAGCTACCTGGCCTGATCTATTTACCTGAGCAGTATCTTCTGAAAACCAAAATCCAGCTGATGCATGTGAAAGCATTATGCAAATGAGTGATTCCTGTGTCCAAGGTCACTAGCAAGCCAATCAATTTTGAGGATCCCTTAGAGTCCTGCTGCAAATCATGTGCCACCATCCCAGTCCCGGCCTGGTCCCTGGGTGATCCAATTCCTCTTAGGCCCCACCAGCCAACAGGACTGACCTCAGAGCATCTGTGAAGCTGCCCAACCATATAGTGACCTTCACTAGAGATCACACCTCCACCCCCCAGGGGGTCCCCCTGAGGAAGTCAACCCTCCGTCCAGCTGGGCAAGGAACCAGTTCAGCATCACCCAAGCAAGAAGCGCACACACCTAAAAATAAACACAAGTGAAAAGCACAGTGTGGACCGCCCCGTCCCAGAGAAGGCCAAGGCCTCCCTTGGCCCAGCACATCAGATTCCGCCTTTCCCACACCGCCAGTCCCCCCGGGGAGGAAATGAGCCCAGCACGGGGAGCCCTCTGAGCAAACACCTCCTGGTCCTGGAACTTCCCAGAACATCAAAGCAACAGTGAAGGATTAATCTTAGGGGGAGGGGAGAGGGGCCCTTCTGAGTAGGTTGAAGGTTTCTCCCACCTGCCCACCAGCTGCGAGATGCGGGTACTGGCCCTCCCTAAGCATCCACTTCCTCCACCCACAGGATGGTTTCGAAGATTAAGTTTGATGCTGGCAGAGCGGACTCAGGGACACCATCCTTCGTCAACTAAGTGGATTCCCTTCAGAGCTCCCACCCCCACCAGCCCCAGTCCTTCCACTGGACCTTGCCCATTGTGAAATATCCCCCTGAAGGGAGGCGGGGCTCCAGAACGAAAAAAAAAATTTATTCAACCGTTTCCTTCCCTATTTTGCCTTGACCCCCACAGCGTCATACAGGTGGCACTTGTTCTAGTCAACTGAACACTGCTGCTAAAGACAAAAAAACGCTGCTTTTCGGCCCCCACAGTCCTCTAGCCAAGAGCACTGGTCTCCCTGGGGCTCTGCCTAGGTCTTTCTGGTCTGAGGGGAGGGATCCTGTTCTTCTGGAAAAGAAGACCTCAGCCTAACTGGGACCCTGCTTATGAGTATCCGGCTGGAAGAGGAGGTGCCACCCGCAAGGGAGCTGATCAAAGACCCTTGTCTGCACCAGTACCAGGTTCCAGAAGACCTCACAGGCCAATGCCCACTCTGTGCGGGTTATTCTTTTTCAGAAGGCAATCTACCTGCTGCAGTCCTACGGTTTTATAAGGCTTTTCATAGTAACAGAGTCACAAATAATGGGGAAATCTTTAATGAGGCCTTGAGCCTGATTCGGGGCCTGGAAAACATGGTTCTCTGTGATGTGTCTTTGGGTCCCATGTTTCAGAAAGCCGAGTTCCACTCCGTGCAACAGCCTCCTCCTAATCAGTCAGTCAATCAAGCTTCCTCTCTATCCTCCTCCCATCCTCCACAACTTCCCCAACACACACACACACACACACACACACACACACACTTCCAACAGACACAGAGAGTCAGAACCAAGGCCACTGACTTATTCTTATTATTCTTATAAATGTCTCCGACACTCTGAACTGCTGTCCTCTGCCTCTGCATTCCCCCTGGTTCCAGTCCTCAGCCTTTTTTCATTTGGGAGAAAGGAGGACAGGAAGAAATGTGCGATCATTGGCGGGACATTAATTTCTAGTAAATATGCTAAGATTATTCATGCAACTCAAAACGCACTTTTCCAAACTCAAGAACAGAAGAAAGAGAGAGAGATGCTTTCCATGCCACACAGAAGCACCAGAAGACCTTTACCTGGATTGCCCCAAAATGAAAAGGCCTATTGGTTCGAACATTAGAAAAATACACCACGTGCTGACCCCAGTGGAGCAACAATTCAGGACACAGAGTGTCCTATTCATGAGGGAAACATAAGAGAGATGTTTTCTTTGACTATTCAGAGCCTCAGTCATGTCCTACTGGGCAAATAAAATTCATATGACCAAGGAGACACTAAAGACACCCCTTTTGCGTAACTCCCTGCTCCGCAATACGCCATCCTGCAGCCCTGTGTCCCTCACAAAGGTGAACTCAGTCCAACAAATAGTAGATTCTGAATTATTCAAAGAGACAGTATCTTTATTGATTCAATAAACAAGTCCAACGTGGAGTTCCTATAAATGTAAAGTACTTGAGAAACAAACACCATTCTCTCTCCCCCTCCACGCCCCCCGCTCAGGTGTCTGGCAATCAATCAGGGCCCAAGTACCTAAAATTCTGTTTGAAATGTTATCACAGTATTTCCCTGAGTCTCAGTAGTGGTGCCTTTCAGCTTTAAATCCAGAAAGTACCTTGAGGTGCTCAGAAACCCTCGTTTATTCTGGAGTAAAGACTTCTCACCTGAGAAACAAAGAAACAGAGCCCTAGTGTCTTCCTTCTGGCAACAGAGTCAGTAACAACACTAGCATGGAACACGGGAGCCCTCGGAGAATAACAATGAATTATAGACAGCACACGGAATGCACATAGTAGGCATCTGCTGAATGGCAGCATGTATTACCGTAATTCTGCAAACCTAGGAATGTCCGAGGAACAAGAAATGCTCGGATTTCTACCTCCCTGCGTTTTCACAGGAATTAAACACGTGACTAATCCTTCATGCCACCGTCCCTGAGCTCCTCCTGTGTGCCAGGCACTGAGCTGGGAGGCAGAGATGAAGACAAGATGTGAATGGTGTAGTTGAGGCAGACACAGAGAAACGAAACAGAACACAGAGCTGCCGAACCGGTTTGGCTCAGTGGATAGAGCGTCGGCCAGCGGACTCAAGGGTCACGGGTTCGATTCCGGTCATGGGCATGTACCTTGGTTGCAGGCATGTCCCCAGTGGGGGGGCGTGCAGGAGGCAGCTGATCGATCTCTCTCATCGATGTTTCTGACTTTCTATCCCTCTCCCTTCTTCTCTGTAAAAAATCAATAAAATATATTTTAAAAAAAACAGAACACTGAGCTGAATGATGCAACAGCAGAAGGGATCTGTGATGGATCTGACTGGGCATAGATTTCCAGAAGCGACCAACAGGAATTAGCCAGGTGCAGATGAAGAGTGCCTCGCACAGAGGGTGCAGCCACCCAGAAGAGAGAAAACCACACACGTGCAGGCACTGGAGTCCGCCATGGTTGGAGCAAACAAAGGTGAAGGACATAAGAGACTGGAAAGGTGAACAGCCAACGGCCAACCCCGAGGCCTCTGAGAGACCGAGGAAGGGTTTCCAGCAGTGGAATGACGTGATCAGACCTGCATTTTGAAAACATCTCTCCGGTAGATGGGAAATAAATGTGTGGCTAATCACCGAATTGTAAGATTGCATGTCAACTGCACTTGAAAAGTAAATTTTAATTAATTAATTTGTGGAGGCTGAGAAAAATAAACATATGGGATCACTGTCAGCGTTGTGTATATGAAGGGACTATCCACATATTGGCTCTGAGGGAAGAATGTCTTTTATTTCCCGTAAATGTTTACATCTCACTAGGTGTGCACGCATGTGCACACACAGCCCCCTGGGGGCTTTCGAGATAGAGTGCCTGGTGCTGTGCTGTTCAGCAAAGCCTGTGCTCTCTGGAAACTTCCGTAAGAAGCAATACCTACCTGCAGCTTGTCTCCAAAGAAAAGAAATCTGAGACTCGGAACGTGGAAAGGCTCAGGGACAGGATGTATCGGTGATACTGAGAAAGGGAAAACGGCAGACCGGGGAAAACGTGTTAACCGTTAATGTCAAACTTGACACCGGGAGCCCTTCGGCCTCAATAAAGTTTCGACAACAAGAGGGGTGAGAGAAAAATAAGAATTAAGAGAACTTGTACAGCTGGGTACATTAGCCACATTTAAATCCACAGATACCATGCCCAGGAGAGAAAAATAAATGTTGTTAAAAGGTGTTATTCAGAAAGAGAAAGAGGGCAGGAAAGGGAGAGAGGTTTCCAGGATCAATTCAACAAGTCAGTAAGACACACACACACCACCACCATCACCACCACCACCACCACCCCACCACACCACACCACGGCATGTGCTGCATATGGTGAAAGGCAATGCAGTTCTGTGGTGTAGTGCCTTTGGCATCAGAGCTGAATTTATTCACCAACACTGCCATTTACATGGTACTATATGACCTCACTTGGGCCGGCTTGTTAACCTCACCGGGCCACGGTTTTTTACACTGTCTGAACAATAAAACCTAACTCACTGGGTAGATGTGAGGATTAGAGATCATGTACATAAAGCAGGCAGCACATAGTAAGTGCTCAAAAGAGTGAAGGCTATTTCATAGATGAAACCTTCATGTAACTGATCAGACAACTCAGAAGCAAAGCTGTCCGGATGCTGAATGGGGGCGAAGGCGGATTCTTTGTCTCATGCAATGCGCTGTTTTTCAGGTCAGCACAGAAATTGCTGTGGGACATCTCCACCATCAAGGCTGTGGTCAGGCCCTCCCTCCACTGAAGTATTAACTGAGGCGATGCACATTCCTTCAACAAGCATTTACTGGGCACTTACCAGTACTACGTGCTCGGCAAAAGGGCAGCCCGCATGTACTGCAATGACAGGAAGACCTATCTGGAGATGAGTTAAGCACAAGGCACGTACACAGATGACTGTCTTACCGGCTGGGACACCGTGCCATACAGAATGTTCAGACAGCAGCTGTAAGGGTACAGGAGGCCAAGAGGCCAATTGTCCAGACTTACGTGTAAGGATAAAGGATCTGAACTGAGCCTTGCAAAAGGGCTGGAATTTAGCCACATAGAGATAAGGAGGAGGGCACTCCAGGCAGGGACAATGCTAATGTGGACTCACAGAGGCCAAAAAGCACAGGAAATGAAAAGGGGACAGCAGGTACGGGGAGCACCACATAAGGCGTGAAAGCTAGGAATCAGGACTTTCATCCTCAGCTCAGCATCGCTGCACAGGCTGCTTATTCCACAGGCTATCAACAGGCGTCCTTAGGGACACACTGGCCTCCACAGGCCACACAGACTTCCCGACCCCAGCTTATGTCTGAGCCTTTCGGGGTGTGAAGGGCCTCGGGAAACTCCTCAGAAGGGAGCTTTTCCCCAGCTTGTTTAACCGAACAGCCCTTTCCCTCTCCGATTCCCTCCTGGTTCTGAGAGCAGGCACATTTTGAAAAAGACTGCTGTGCCCAGCCCTGCTAGGTGGCTCAGCTGGTTGGGGTGTTGTCCTGGACACCAAAAGGTTGTGGGTTCGATCCCTGGTCAGGATCTCTCTCTCTTCCCCTCTCTCTAAAATCAATAAAAATATATCTTCTGATGAGTTTAAAAAAAAATAAAAAAAAACACTGCTGCGTCCATCAGGGCTCTGCTTCAGACCGTCTATAGTATAAATACAGAAAATACCTGACTACACTCACCCCAACTGATAACTGATGTTTCCAAACAGGAACCGTGAGGCACTTGCCAAGAGGTCTGAGGTGGGCAGATTAAATTACTACATTCAGGCCCTAACCAGTTTGGCTCAGTGGATAGAGCTTCAGCCTGTGGACTGAAGGGTCCGGGTTCGATTCCAGTCAAGGGCATGTACCTTGGTTGCAGGCACATTCCCAGTAGCGGGTGTTCAGGAGGCAGCTGATCGATGTTTCTCTCTCATCGATGTTTCTAACTCTCTATTCCTCTCCCTTCCTCTCTGTAAAAAAATCAATAAAATATATTTTTTTAAATTACTACATTCAGTGTGGTCTCCAAACTATATTTTAATCCCTCAAATGCCATTTTATAACCATGTGATATTCTTCCACATGTGACATTTGCATGTGCAGTGCTCTCGAAGGCAAAGGAGATGGCACTGTGAGGAGAGCCGGCTCACGGGTGCTGTTCCAGAGAACAGTTCACACTGTCAAATTTTAAACAGAAGAGATGACGAGAAAAAGATTTCCAGGCCTGCGCACCCTGGCCCAGCCGGTGAGAAGCCATTCGCCAGGGAGACGGGTGCCTGGTTCTCTGGGAGGCTCTGGGTTCTGGCAGCTGAAAGGCAGGGGAACCAGAAGGAACACTGGACTGGAAGGCAGACAGGTCTGAGTGCAAGTCCTTTCTCTGCTTTTAAGTGCACGCTCCCAGTAAACTCGTTTCCAAGGCTGTGTCTGAGGCGAATTGCCAATATGATGTGACTTGCAAAAGAAAAAAAAAAGACAAGACTCAACAAAAACATCCAAAAGTGGTGGTTAAATAAGTGATGATATGGATATATGATAAACGATGAGGCCACTGCTAAAAACCACTTTTCAAAAAAAATTTTTTAATAATAATTCTGCTCACAGCCCATGTAACAGTAAAGAGGAGGTAATGTGGCTTTAGACCAATACCAGTGACAAGAAATTTACAGAGAAAAGAAATGAGCAAAAGGAATGCAGGAAGTTTACAATCAGGAATGACTCAAAAAGAGCTGAGCCCTGCCATTAAAAGGAGGCAGCGAAGTCAATGGCCCGAAACCCGAGAGGGCCTGCCTCGCCCTCAGACAGATTCCCTTGGAGGCTGTGTCAGGAATGCCAAGAAGGGGCAGAGCACAGATAGACTCTTCTATCTGCCTCAGCGAGATGTAGGTCAGTGTGTCATTTCTTCAAAGAGGTGAGTCAGGATCAGAGCTGCCGATACATTCAAAGGCAGGAGAGACAAGAGCTAAATTAAAGAGGCCTCTCTAGAGTCCGGCGCTCCCCTAAGACTTCAATCTTCATGCTATTTTTTCCCCAGCTATTGACTAAGAAGAATGCACTATTAAATACAGCATTTCTCCCCCTCTCCAGCAGTCCTATAAATCAGTCCTGTGTTTCCCAACACCAAAAGGGATAGTATCTCATGCAGAGCAAAATGCCAGTACGTACAAATTTAGAACATGGGTTAAACAATACTCTGATCAAACCCCCTGCCAAACCCTGGAGAGACAGAGGGGGAGAAAGCAAGAGCCCTGCCCTCCCTACAACTTGATTCTATGCTCTAATTCAGAGCGGCATAATTAACCCTGCGCTTCACTGCTAACACTGAACTTTTTCAGCCTGATGAGAATATCATTTAGTATCCTGCAATCGCCAATAATAGCAATATGACACAATGGCGCCCATTGAGGCTCTAATCGGGGCACAGTCATTTACATAGAACATGTTCTGTGACTCTGTAATACAAAGCCACAAAGACTCGATTGAGACACAAGTCTCCCTTTCCCATAAACTAAAAAAGAAAAGGGGGAAAAAAGGAAAGAAAGAAACCACAATTTCCTTTACAGGACAGCACAGATGGTCCCCACCCTTCCCGCGGGCTCACCAGGCCCAGGCACTTCACTGGAGGCCGCCGGTCCTGATGCTGACCAGAAACCAGACGCTTGCGCTCCGCCGTGTGTACACACGGGCCTGATCTCTCCACACAGGAAAAGGAGATCTGTGAATTAGGAAATGCTTTAGGAAAGCCCAGGCTTAATTAAATGGAGTACGGGATGTGGAGGGGCATGGCTGGATTACCAGCTTTCACAGCCAGCTCCAAACGGCTGGCCTCCTCTCAGAGTCAGGCCTGGAGAAACATGGGTCATCGTCCCATCCTGTGGCCCATCCGGTGCCATGGACCACCAAGTGTGTCTGGAAAAAGGTAACAAGGTACCAGGAGCCACCAGGGCAGGAGAGAGTTATGGCCTTGCAGCACAGTCGCTGAGCTGAGGAAACTGCAGGACTAGGAAGCCGGACAGACCAGGGTTTGACTCCTGCCTCCATTCCTTAGCCTCAGACTTGGAGCAGTTACCAAACTGCTTCATTTTTTCTTCCTCTGAAAAATGGGCTTTGAGTACCATGCAGGGTTGGAGATTCTCACTCACGCATCTGAAATACACAACATGTACACAGCCCGTAAAGAGCAACAACTATTGGTATGGCCATTGTTACTACTCTTTTTTTTTTTTTTTAAATCTAACAGCTGTCCTGTTGGCTCACGGAAAATCTGCTTGGTGCACTAGAGTTTCACATTCTCTGTGACTATTGTTGAGGTTCCTGACAAAAGAGGTGGTCCACTGTGATGGACATTCTGTAATACATGTAGAGAAGTGTTTAAGAATACATGTAATAAATATGTTTTTGCAAGTGCAAATAAATAAATTGATCATACACACATGCACGCACGCACGCACGCACATGCACACACACAGCCTCTTGCTCATTGCCTCTGCTTTGATGATAGACATAGATAGTGGTGCCTTTATTGTTTTTTTTAAATCCTCACCTGAGGATATTTTTCCATTGATTTTTAGAAAGTGGAAGAGAGAAGGAAAGACAGAGAAATATCAATATGAGAGAAACACAACAGTTAGTTGACTCCTGCACGCATCCTGACCATGGCCTGGGCTGGGGTGGAGCCTGCAACCAAGGCATGCGTGCCCTTGACTGGAATTGAACCCGGGACCCATAGGTCCGCAGGCCAATGCTCTATCCACTGACCCAAACCAGCTAGGGTGGCCATTGTTATTACCCTTTACTGAAAATCTGTGGAGAAACCAATAGGCTTTAAGAGCCTAGACCAGCCGTGGGCAAACTACGGCCCACAGGCCAGATCCGGCCCGTTTGAAATGAATAAAACTAAAAAAAAAAAGACCGTACCCTTTTATGTAATGATGTTTACTTTGAATTTATATTAGTTCACACAAACACTCCATCCATGCTTTTGTTCTGGCCCTCCGGTCCAGTTTAAGAACCCATTGTGGCCCTCCAGTCAAAAAGTTTGCCCACCCCTGGGCTAGACCCTGGAGCCACACTTCCCAGTTTAAATCCTAGCTCTAGCACTTGCTAGTTGGGTGACCTTGTTTAACATCTGTGCCTAGTTCCTCAACTAAAAAATGGACAAAATGACACTTCACTCCTCCGAAGGCTGCTATGAGGATTCATAAGCTAATATGTGTAAAGCTTTTTTACAGCACACACATGCGCACACACACACCAGGCACTATTCTAACAATCTGTTATGTAAATAAAAGCAAGATGAATCAATATTTGGAGAATAGGGGTGTCTTTTAAAGCAACAGTAGAAACAGCTACTAATATCTGTATCATGTTTTCACAGCCACTATGTTATTTAAGCCTTTCATTGAAACCCAAGAAAAACAATCCTATGACATAAAATTGGGACCTAAATTCTAAGCAAGGCCTGAGAATCTTCCTTTCTTAAAGGTTTCATTTAAGAAAGAAAGAAGAAAAGGAAAAGAACGCTCTGGTTTATGGGAAGCTCCAAATGAATGGCCGTTTGTCTTTTGCAAGCTCAAGTCTTTGCCTGCACAGCCAAGCTCTTCCCAGCAGAGCACGTGTCATGGAGGGGATGGCCCGCGGCAAGGTCCACGCTGACATCCCGCACTGGGGCAGGATGGGCTGAAGGAGAGCAAAAGGGAGAACCGGGCCAAGTTGATAGGTTGCTTTCTGGCCAAGCACAAAGGGCTGCCCTCCGTGACTGTTCACAGTGTCAGCACCTTGGAGTTGAAGAAGTCCTCCCCAGTCCCTGCTGCTCACATGCCCAAGTTGCCTTGGGGAGAAGCCTTTTAGTAAGCGAAGCATGTATTGAATCGTCAGCTGGCCAGTACAGGTCAAATGGGCTGCATCGGTGGACCAGGGCCACCATCAGCGGTCCTGCCCACCACACAGCAATCAAGGCCAGATCTCACCCACAGAGTCACCAGTGACTACCGTCTTCTCCACTGCTACTTACTCTTCATTCTGAGGGATTTCCACACCAGTAACTAGTCTTTGGTCCCTCTGCCAAGATGCAATCCAAGGCCAACGAGGCAGACAGGCACTTGTATCCCTTAAACGGCTGCCAAAGCAGGAATGTGCACCGCCTGGCCAGTACCACCCATCTAACCAACATGATGGTGATCGCCGCATCCAGTCCCACGGCTGCATGTAGCCGACGCCTCTCAAATTTATCCTTCCGGCTTCAATGTCTTCTCTGAACTCCAGGCTCCTGTTTCAACAGTCTGCTCAGTCTCTCCACAGAGATGTCCAAGAAGCCTCTCAGGCTCCAAAGTCCAAAAGCCTCTTTGCCCCCAGTTCATTCCACTCCCTACCCAGCTGCCTCCTTGCTGCTCCACCGACAAGCCCATCTGTCCTGTCTCAGAGCATCTGCCCCTGCCATCCCTATGCAGGCTTTCCCTGTGCACCATCACACTGTATCCCCTTATCCTATTTCACTTCTTTCACATCCCTCAAGTCTACCTGTCTTTTCACCAGATTTAAGCTAAGCTCCATAAGAGAGGGAACTTGATCTGTTTTGGCTACGTGAATATCCTTAGCACATAACAGTGTTTGGCACAGAGTAGGTCTTGAATAAATCGTTATGTGCTGAATGAATCCATTAATTGGTTAATTAATTGGAGGCCCAAGAAGACAAAAGAGGATCAAAAACAAAATCACATCCGGGGTCAAACTACAGAGAAACTTAAGAAGCACTTGAGGCCCCACCAAGGAGTCTCCCAGAGAGGCTGGGCTGTCAGAGCTCACCAGGGCTTCTCGGCTTCTCTTTTCTCCCTTCCCCTCTGTATTTTGTTTCATAATGTTTTGAAACTGATGGCACATGAAAGTCCAGAGCTGAGGGATGAGAATATCACCGAAAAAGGAACCAGGCCAGGAGGAACATCAGGCAGGAGGCAGGAAGAGCCGCCAGGAACTGAGCCACGCTCTGCGCCTGGCTTGATCTGGCCAGCGGGACGCAGCTGCAGCAGCGGGTCACTTACCCAGCCCTGACAGAGCACCGGGCACCTGGCTGAATGCTCATCCTCGTGATAACCCTCTGATACAGTCACAGGGACACAGCCTCTAACCCGGGGTTAGGTTCTAATGTCAGCCAGGGCAGGATTGGGCATAAGTATAGCACCCTTGAAATGTGCCCGTGAACTGTCCCCTTGAGCTGCAGCACTGGCATCTAGGAGCCACACTGTACAAAACTGTACATCTTTACCCCTGGAACCACAGTCCCATGGCAGGGAAGCACACTATGAGAGGCACCAGGACACCAACAGGGAAGATCAGACGCCTGTTTCCAATCCTGCATTCCCTCCAGGCCAAATCTGTATATACAGCAGTAGGGAGCGCAGCCAGAGACCGGCCCGCCCCATCAGCATGTTGAGCCAGACTCAGGCTGGACTTGCCCCTGCCTTTCTTGACCCCATGGCACCTTCCACATGATGGGAGCCTCCCACACGCCTGCTGGAAGCGCTGCAGCCAAGCAGGGTATTAATCATCGGCATCATGCTTTACAGTCCACTAGGGGCTTCTGCAGGCTCAAGTCAGCAGCCCGGGAAAGTGGTGTTGCTCCCCATCTCACTGGTGTGGAAAGCTCAGAGAGATAAGAGCCTTGGCCAAGTCCCAGAGGAGGACCAGGTCTTCTGACACCAGGGTACAACTCAACACAATTTACCTTGTGCCTCTGTGTTAGTTTACCTTCCACACCCCCACTTTTACATCATCTGCATCCTCATTTCACCATTTATAAAAAGAAGCATCAGGTTAGGACTCTGTGCACCAAGACTCTAACAGACGGTGGTCACGGTGCAGAACAATTAGGTGGTTCTTTGGTTAGAGGCGAGCAGAGGAGTAGGAAGGAGGTCAGTTTACAAATGTCTGCAGTCTACTAAAGTCCTTGAAAACATTGCTTGCTGCCCATATCTATAACATCCAGTCTCCTCTTTCTCCTTAGTACAAACCCTTGGTTTTAATTTTATATATTGCACCAGCACTCAGGCTACATTTCCCAGCCTCCCTTGCAGCTAGGTGCATGCTTGTGACTAAGTTAAGATCCTTGAGACATAAGCAGAAGTGTTCCCTGAAACTTGCAGCAAAGAGCTTAAAGAGAGCTGATTCAGCAGAGACGTGCCTTGTTTGGGGCCTTGCCTTTCTTCCTTCTGCCAGCATACAGCCCAGACATGAGAGCTGGAGTTCCAGGAACACCCTAGGCTATAAGGTGACCTAGAGGGTGGAAGCCAACGTCCCAGATGACACCTGGGGCTCTAAGAGCCCTGCCCTGCTACCTCTAAAGTGAAAAACAAAACTTTACATCACTTAAACCTCCATTAAATTAGTCTTAATCTGAGGCTTTTTTTCGTGTGTGTGTGTGTGTGTGTGTGTGTGTGTGTGTATTATACAGCTAAGGCTAATCCCAACAAACCCAAAGCAAAAATAGAATCCTAATAGAACCCTATTCCCATCGCTTATTCTCAACCAGCTCCATAAAAAGCAAAACATCTGTTCAGATAAAAATCAAACATTCCTACAAATTAATTTGTTTTACATTTGAATGTCCAGAACTTCTTAAACTAGCATCTCTATCACTGGCTCCAAAGAACATGCATTCAAGATTCCATGTCCTTTTCTAATTAAGAGAAAAATTTCCTCCCATCTGACTGGGAGGCACTCCTCAGGTCAGCATGCATCCACGGAATGAGAGGGTGTGGAAAGAAATTTTAAGTCCCCATGTGGGAGGATGAAGGGCAGAACAAAACTTCAAGATGAAAATATTACTGCTCATCTTTAATGTTTTTTAAATCCTCACCTAAGGTTATGTTTTTATTGATTTTAGTGAGAGAGGGAAAGAGAAAGGGAAAGAGAGAGGAAAAGAGAGAAAAACATTGATATGAGAGAGAAACATCGATCTGCTGCCTCCTGCACATCCCCTATTAGGGATCAAACCCACAACCTAGACATGTGCCCTGACCCAGAATCGAATCGGTGACCTTTTGGTGCATGAGACAACACTCATCCAACTAAGCCACACCGGTCAGGGCAAAAAGAGCTCTTTTAAAAAGTATTTCATCTAAATCATCCCAATGTAAGTTCTGCATTGGTGAGTGTGTACTTTGATGGGGAACAGGGAATGATGCAGGGGTTCATGAACCTGCAACAATGACCACCTGACCTAACAAAACAGAGTCATGGGATATCAGTGCCCCAAAGGACCCTATCAACTGCTTAAACCAAGTGAGGAAATAAACGCAGAGATGAAGAGTTATTTTTGCTCAAAGTCACCCAGCAGATCTAGCCCTAGAATCCAAGTCTCCACACGCCAGAACCAGAGTTCTCCCTACAACACAACACACTGCTTCTGCTCACTCTCCTGGGAGGTGGGTCTCCACTGCTCACAACCCCTAGGCTCTTGCCACCTCAAGCTCTAGAATGGCTCTCCTGGTGGGCAGGAGAAAGGACAGCTGGCTGGGAAAAGGGTGGACTCAGGTCTGTTTTGTTCTGTCCCTGCCTACAGCTTCTTTCAAGTGTCAAAGACAGACCTAAAATCCCAGTATTCAAATCAGGCCTACGTGGGGCTCCCCACCACATGGAAGAAGACATGCAGGACAGCACTGGGTACTGCCTACACTGAAGACGAGTTAGACCTAGCCTGGCTATTCCTGTACCTGCCCTGTGCTAGCCATCTGCGCCCTTGCCTGTGCTCCCTGTAGATCCTGAGCAGCTTCCTCTCGGGGATCAGTTCTCCAAACCCCAACATGAAGTGCCAAACTCGATAAAACCCTTGTTGACGATTACCCTGAGCCAACACTGAGGGGACAGAGTGATGAGTGAGACTTGAACCCTCCCACAAGGACCTTATCATCTACCGTGGAAGACAAACCTCGAAACAACTGTGACCCAAGAACTGCGGTGGAGGTAGCGGGAAAGTGCTATTGAGGTGAAGAGAAAGATGGTATGTATTCCACATTTACAGAGTCGGAGGGCAGGCAGCTCCAGGGAGAACGCGCCTTTTGAGCAGAGCCTTCGGAAGGATGAGTGGAGAGCAGGATTCCCATACACTGTCGGAAAGAGCATTCCAGGAAGGTGAACAGCATGAGTAAAACCAAGGAGGAGGAGACCCTGGGCGTGTCTCAGGAGGCCCAGGCAGCCTGAGGCCGCTGCAGCCTGGGAAGTCGGAGGGACTCGGGGGAGGTGGCAGTGGAGTGGTAAGTTGAGGCCACACATTCAAGTGGAGGCACCGTTTATAGTATATCCCGTGAAAACGACATGGAAGGTCTTGAATGCCAGACTGGAAAATCTGAGCCTGTGCTATGGGGAGCCGTGAAGGCCTGGGGGAGGAAGGAGACAAGGAACAGAAGGCTTTCCGGTGGGCAAAGACCTTGGCCTGCATCATCGTGCCCCCTGGATGCCAACTTTTGGCATCAGTTCTGCCTGCTCTGCATGTCATGTTCATTTCCACACAATCCCGGTATCTGACCATCTGGATGGTGACGAACACCCACCTAATCTGACCCTACGGCATGTGTGTGTCTCCTGGTGGCCTCGTTCGCCAGCCTCGCCTCCCTCTCAGAGGCCAGCAGGCATGGTTTGGAGGTTGAATTGGTTGCCAACATTTAAAAATGTAGAGACATCGCCTACAAAAATCTGGATTTTTCTAGGACTCCACTTCTACACATCAGCGAAGCTGACCGGCAGTTGCCTCCTTTAGGCAGAGCACGCACAACCTCCAGTTTCCCAAACTGTCATCTCTTTTTAAGCTCCACGGATGAATATAAACAAACATCCACTACCCACTTATCTTTTACCAGGCCACCTCCCACAGCCCCAAAGGCCTCTGAGTTGGCACCACCCCACCACATTTAACCTAGACTTGTGGACCTACTAGATTCCTGAGCCTTACCATCCAGGTACGTACACACCCCACAGGCTACGCAAAAGACCCAACACCTCACTCCTTCAAATATACTCTCAGGCCCTGGCAGATGGCACTGCGGAAAGAAATCAGAAGACCCCTCCAGAGAATTAGACAACAAGCTTAGAAGAAATTTAGTATACCTGGACTTCCCTTCAATTGCCAACTCAGCTCCTCCTGGTTACCCACTGTGTGTCAGGCCCTCTAAGCAGGACTCAAGAAACACAGCTGAATAAGATGGGATCCCCGCCTTTGCCAGGTCTGGCAGACCTGCAAACACTGCCGGTAACCCTGGTGTAGATGCCACTCGGAATGAATGAAATAACAGCGCAGCTCATGCGTGAAACCTAGCAATCGCATCCATGCTATGACCAAATGTTCACACTCCCTCGCCAGCAAGTAAGGCAGCAGGCAATGTGTCCGAACAGGATGGATGCACGGTCCCCAGCACTTAATTCCCTTCAGCATCAGCTGTTTGTGACTCATGCAAGAAAATTTAGTCCGAGGCTTTGATCTTAAGAGACAAAGTGAGAGAAAGAAAAGGTTGGTCACGGTAGAAAAATAGAAAAGAAATGTAAGTGTAGTTCCTGTCTTCAATAAGAAGACAGTATAGCAGGGGACCAAGATGTGGAACCTCAGGGGTGACAGCGGCGCTAACACAGGTGTGAAGGGGATGTGAACATGAGCTGGGGCAGTTGAGGGGCCTGCTGGATGAGGTGAGCGAGAGCTGGGTTTTGAAAAATTTTTTTGAACCAAGGAGGTGGTCTGGGCGGGCACAAATAATCAAAATTCTGTTTTAACCAATCATCAGGCCCTCCCTCTGGGGGAAAATAAAAAGGAGGTGAATCTAATGAGCCTACAGTTGAGAAAATGGAAGGAAATATTAAATCCCATTTCAGTAAGAGTGAAGTTCAAAGTGCCAGGAAAAACTGGTTCAAAAAGCCACAGATTCAGCCTGTGAATGGGTTTTCCACTGGGCAAAGGGATGAATGGGCATGTGTATCAGGGAAACTCCTGATCATTAGAATGGAAGAGAAAGAAAGAAAGGAGGGAGGAGGTGGAAGCAGGAGTGTTACCTATTGGCAGGCCCCTCCGGGTTAAAAATCTAACAATGGCAACAACTGTGTTGTTCAAGTTGGGGTGACCTCCAGCAAGAACTATGAAGCTCTCCCTAGCCAGTGTGGCTCAGTGGATAGAGCATCAGCCTGTGGACTGGAGGGTCCTGGGTTCGATTCCAGTCAAGGGCACATGCCTGAGTTGTGGGCTCAATTCTCAGTAGGGGATGTGCAGGGGGTAGCTGAGCAATGCTTCTCTCTCATCATTGATGTTTCTCTCTCTCTCTCTCTATCTCTCTGAAATCAATAAAAATATTTTTTTTAAAAAAGAACTATGAAGCTACAAAAAAATTGAATTTCTATGCTTTGCATAATCATTTTCACTCGGTTTTTCTTACTCTGAATCTCTCCTCCAAATTTTGGTCGCCTTAAAACACTCAGCCATTTGTACCTCCCCAATAAGTAAATCAGCCCATGACACGCAGGTGAAATTGACAAGAGCACTTCCCCACTGCTCTTCCCACTATATTTAGTCGCATGTGACCTCAGGCCTTCAAAGCCCTCTCCCAGACCCCATTACACCTGCCAGGCCCATCCCACCAACTGCCCCTCGGCTCACCCACTCTTCCCCAGGGTCCTTGGGTTCAGCCACTTCCAAAGAATCCTTTCTTCCCTCTAAACCAAAAACCCTTAAGTGGAATGAACCCAAGCAGCTCTGGCTGCAGCAAAGACTAAGGTCTAGAAGACTCTGTCACTGTCTTGAAGTCACCCCCTAGCCTGCCCCTCACTACAGAGTCCCCAGAAAGCACTATTCAAGTCAAATTTCTTCACTTGGCAGATGTGAACCAGATTCCCAGAGAGCGAAAGTGCCTGGCCCAAGGACTCACCAGACCAGTGCCGTTGTCACCGCCCCTCTGCATCTCAATCAGCTCACATAACCAACACGCACACAGAACTTAACCCCGTGCCCAGCCTTTCTCTAAGCCCTCCTCACAGATTAACACAGTTAACCCCTACAACAATCTCAGGAAGAAGGTTCTTTTACTCTCATTTTACAGAGTAGGAAACTGAGGCACAGAGAGATGAAGGAACCTGGCCAAGGTCACACAGCTGGTAAGTAGCCGAGCAGGGCAGTGAGCCCATGGCTCTTAAGTAGTTTGCCAGAAGGAATCGCTTGCGGCCTTTAGGCAGAAAAGGAAATACTATATGGCCAGAGTTTCCCTTCAAAAGCAAAAGAAGACCCATAAAAATAACAATAAAATGTTTTAAACCAACACTGGAGGTTGCAGGGAAAGGCTCAGTGCGCTAGCAGAGCATGAAAGCATCTTTGTCAGCTTTTTTTTTTTTTTTTTTTTCACAGCGTTGCATGCTTGGGGGGTGGAGCGGTGCAATGCATGTTAATCTCCACAGTGGCCCAAATCTTTCAACCGGTTCCCAACGCACTTATCCTTAGCACATACCTATGTTGGCTTCGCCCCCACCTCTGCTGCCCAAACCCTGGGGCTCCCACAGGACTGAACTAGAAATGGCCCACATACAGAACTCCTGCTACTGTTCAGGGCTGTGGCCAGCCCACCCTCCTACCACAGAGGAGTAAAATCTTCTGTCCTTTCCTTAAAAAAAAGAATCTTCAGGGGCCAGCCTGCTCTTTTGAGGATCTTTCTGTTTCTATCTGGGGATTTTTCTCCCCAACTCTGGCAAGCGCCCCCTCAAAATAAAGCCAGCGAATCCAGAGGTGAACTGTCCAAACCCCTGGCTTCTTTGCTGTTCCATCCACCTGTTGGTAGCTCACGCTCAGGTCCACACCAGAGGGGCAGGAAGAAGAGCAGGGGCGTCCAGCACTGAGACCCAGCTCACCCACAGCACTTCCTGAAGCTCCGAGCTGTTTGAAAACCTCCGCCTCCTCAGCTGCTGACCCACCTCGGGCACCCCGGCTGTGGTGGCTGCATCCACAGAGCGCTCACTGTATACAGACCGCACCACGCTCCATAACAAGACCTCCAAACATAAGCTTAATCAGGGCAGGTGTGCACAGACGCTCAGGACCCAGGGAACTCCAAATGTCCTAAGAATAAAAGGGGGTCACCCCAAACAAGGGGTTGGGAGAGACATTCCCACAGCAGCAAGCAACAAAGAGCACCCCACTTTCCATGCCAACGCCCTCCATCATCACCACCAAAAACTAGGGTAATTCATGCCACCAGCGGAGGTAACTGACTCAGATGGGTTCTGGCATGTGCCTACCACTTAATTGTCACCAAATAAGACACAGGATGGAGACCTCCCCACAAAGCAGTATTTATTGTCGTTGGATCACACTGGCTAAAACGTCCTGAAATTTCTCAAGACTCAGCCCTGTAAAACAAAAGGGCTCCATTGTAAACCACAATCTCACCGGGATCTCAGGACCTGCCCGCACTTTGTATTTTCTCATTTTCGTATAAATGTTGGAACAGTGCAGAAACAGGGTGATTTCAGGTTCATGCCACTCTGATGCCTGCATACCAAAACCCAACTATTTATTCCACTGTATTCTACTTCTTATCTCAAATACACAGTTGCTTTTCCTTTAACGAAAATATTCCTTTTTGAAACAATATGTGATGCAAAGCAAATAGAACAGGGTACCAAAACAAATTCTTTCAGCAAAATTTATGGTCCCTCCTCTGTCACCAGCTGCACACATCACCACCACCCAGGTCTACTGCTGTGTATGCAACCCGGGCTACAAATTATCAAGAACTGCATCCATCTCTCAACGGTGTGCGGTGAGGCAGGGCGTGCTCAGATGCTGATTTTTAAAAGCAAATCAACGTTTCTCAGATAACATATTAGGAATGAAAAGCTGACAGCATTTAATACCATAGGGGGTGGGGAGGCTAACTGTTCCTACGTCTCAGGGCGAGATGCCTTAGAAAAGGTGACATACTGTTGGCACCCTGGCAAATGTCCATCACCTTTGTCCCCCTTCACCTGGGTCAGCATATCGTACTTTCTAGACTTGGGCAAATGAGTTTGCTGAATCGTCAACACAGGGAGTAAGGCCCCTTCCTGAATCTTCCTCAGTCCACTCAACACAGCTAACTCCTCTCAGGCTCAGAGAAAGGAGCCGGGTTGGGTTGGGTTTGGTTCAGTTCGGTTCGGTTCGGGGGGGTGGGGCTCCAGGCAGGTGAAGGGAGAGGTCTGGGCCACGGCAGCCTTGGCGGGTGCATCTGCCCAGTGGGGTCAGGTGGAAGAGTGTGAACCAGGAAGGATGGTTCCTTTCCACTCAGAGTCCTTCTCAGTTGCTCTCATAAAGGCCACGTGCCCGCCTGACCCCTGCCACCTCCACATTCCTAAGACAGAACTGGCAGCCTTACCCCACGCACCCCGGCCTTTCCACAGGCCCCACTGAGAGGGGCCGCCCTAAACCTCCCTCTGCAGCTGCCCGCTACCATTTGCATGAATGACGACTGTGGTCAATTTGTGCCTGGGAGAGAACAAAGCAGGAAATGAAAGAGCTGTCACTTACTCAGATCCAAAGCTCATCCAGTCTAACCCCCCTTCAGAGGGAAGGGTCTGCTTGCCGGCCCTGCCCCTCCCCCCCGCAGGCACTAAGGATCTTGTTCTCACTTAACCTGTTTCTCCTGTGCCTGTTTCCTGTCTCCAATGGGATTGCACCTAGATTCTTTTTTTTTTTTTATTGCTTAAAGTATTACAAAGGGTATTACATATGTATCCATTTTATCCCCCCGCCCTAGACAGTCCCCTAGCCTCCCCTATCACCCAGTGTCTTATGTCCATTGGTTATGCTTATATGCATGCATACAAGTCCTTTAGTTGATCTCTTACCCCCCTACCTCCTGCCCCCCAACCCTCCCCGGCCTTCCCACTGCAGTTTGACAATCTGTTTGAGGCAGCTCTGCCTCTGTATCTATTATTGTTCAAAAGTTTATAATGGTCTCTATTGTCCATGAATGAGTGAGATCATGTGGTATTTTTCCTTTATTGACTGGCTTATTTCACTTAGCATAATGCTCTCCAGTTCCATCCATGACGTTGCAAATGGTAAGAGTTCCTTCCTTTTTACAGCAGCATAGTATTCCATCGTGTAGATGTACCACAGTTTTCTAATCCATTCATCTACTGATGGGCACTTAGGCTGTTTCCAGATCTTAGCTATGGTGAATTGTGCTGCTATGAACATAGGGGTGCATATATCCTTTCTGATTGGTGTTTCCGGTTTCTTGGGATATATTCCTAGAAGTGGGATCACAGGGTCAAATGGGAGTTCCATTTTCAGTTTTTTAAGGAAACTCCATACTGTCTTCCATAGTGGCTGCACCAGTCTGCATTCCCACCAGCAGTGCACAAGTGTTCCTTTTTCTCCACATCCTCTCCAGCACTTGTCGTTTGTTGATTTGTTGATGATAGCCAGTCTGACAGGTGTGAGATGGTACCTCATTGCTGTTTTGATTTGCAGGATTGTACCTAGATTCTTAATTAACCGCTTTTTACAAAATTTTCAAGTATTATTATTACTTGCACGTGGTAAGAAAAAAGATCTAAACAATGAAAAGAAAAGGCTCCCCCCTACCTCAGAGCCGAGAAGCCCCCCTCCCTCATCCCAGGGACCTCACTGTTAAGATTTCTCCCCCAATTCTCCAAGGCAGGCCCAGGACTTCCTGCCAGTCACGCCACCCCCGCTGACAGCCCCCAGCCCCAGCAACATCCCAGGGTGTGTACTACGCTAGGACTTTGCAAAATGGATTCTCAATAAAGTGGTTGAACGGAGAAAAGAAGTAAGTGTTGAACAGTTTCCAGAATGTAAAGTTATAATCCCTTTGCAGGCACACAGAGTAAAAGACGCTGGACGCATATACACTAAAATATGAAATGCTATAGCGAGGTAGTAGGATTAGAGATTATTTTTATTTTCAACTATGGCTTTTCTCTGTTTCCCAAGTGTCACACAAATAAGCATAAACTTTTTTACATCAGAAATGAATCCTATTCGCACATGCACACAGATGCGCCTCTCCACCCTGGCCTAGCAGACCCATCCCGCGGTGAGCATTTTGATTTGTTCCATGTCAGTGCAGGGACTAACTTATATGTCCAAAGTGCTCTACAGTTTACAAAGTACTTTTAAAAGTGCAAAACTTCCAGGTGTCAACCATGGTCCTATGGCTTTCTGCTTCCTGACAGCCCCAATGTGGCCGGAGTCGCGTCTCTGCCCAGAGCTGTATGGAAGGCGACACACTGGACTGTCCATCCCCCTGCAGGCACTCTGCAGCTGGCAGGCCAGGGCAGCTGTCTGCAAGGTGCTTTCCGCATCCAACAGAGCACAGACATGGCGCACACAGGTGAGGGGGCAGGCGGCATCCCCCGCATAGATGAGCCCGCCCAGGCTCAGCAGGCCTCCGCGGCTTGCTCAGAGGGGCTGGAACACAGATGCTGCTCCCCAGCCCGATGACCCAATGCCGCATCCTGGGAGTGATCCTGCCATCTCAGCAAAGGGATGACTCCACAAAGCAGAGGTGGCTGTTCCAACTAAGTCACATCTATTCTGCAAGTTTGCAACATGTCATTTATGTATCACAGACGTTTTTATAGTAACGTACAAGCATCTCCTACTTCACTGAACCCCATGAGGCGTATTCTTATAGCTCCACGTTCCTCTTCTCCTTCGTTTTCTCACAACAAGCCAATGAGGCTGCTAGGCAGGAATTAGGGGGCCCATTTTAAAGATGAGGCTACTGAGGTTCAGAAAGGTGACTTACCCACAAGCACACAGTTGTGGCCAGAAGGCTCAGAGATGAGCTCAGCCACTGAAAGCTGTTATCCAAACGAGCCCTAGGTTCTACTACCCCTCAAGGGACCACTCCCTGCCCCCAGATGGTCCTTCCTGCCCCCACCACACTGATATGCATAGATGCCATCACCCAAAAAGGTCCAGGCTCCGGCCCTGTCCTATGATAGTGGAGACAAATACAACTGGAGGGTCAGCTGCCTGAGTTCATATTTGGTTCCACCACTTAAACACTCTGTGACCTTGAGCAAATTCGTATTTTTTTTAAGCAAATTACTTCATCTTTCCCGCTGTAAAAGGGGGCTACACTTGTCCTTCCTTACTCAACTGCTTGTTTGTGCATTAGGATCATGCATGTAAAGTTTACCATATGTACAGAAGTCAATGTTCCTAACATGCTCACCATCATCACCATCATCATCATCATCATCACCCTCAACAGCAGCAGCACAACACAGTCAGAGCACGACGCACAGGCACAGTGTCTGACACCAAACACTTCCATGCTCTTCTTCTCCTTCATTTTCTCACAACATGCCAGTGAGGCTGCTAGGCAGGAATTAGGGGGCCCATTTTAAAGATGAGGCTACTGAGGTTCAGAAAGGTGACTCGCCCACACGCACACAGTTGTGGTGAGGGAGGACTCAAGCCCCATGGTCCAAAGCATAAGCTTCTCCTGGTTTCCATGCAGCCATCTTCCGCACAGAGGGTTCGGGGAGCTCTCCTGAGGGCCATGTGGTTTTCTGTTGGGGTGCAGGCTCGGGCCTCATCCAGCAGGAGAATCACTTAGCCACTCCAGGCCTCGGTGTCTTCATCAATGCCTCCTGCTCCTCTCCTCCCCCCAGAGCTGCCATGAGGGTAACGAACAGGACGTAGCTGAGAAGAGCATGGGGGGGCTCATCTCTCTGCCCCGCCTGGAACCCGATGAGTCACAAGGAGTGAGGAGGGGCTGAGTAGCCCCCACCAAAAGCCTTCCTCGAGCCATGTGTGTGACATTCAAGCCACTCGAGACCTCCAATGCAGCCAGCCTGGCTTCCTGTGGGACCCACAAAATGGTGGCTGCAAAAGCAAACAGACCTGGCTCCTAGTGGATCCTAATCCAAAAGGCACGGAGTGTGATGGACAGAGCGTGGAGCCTGCCTCCCCACCGACCAGCTGGGGACCTTACACAAGTCATCCTACCATTCATTTTTAAATGTAGTTACACTCAGCTCCACCACAAAGGACTCATGAGGGCTTAGGATAATACAAACAACACAAGAGAATAAAAAGCCAGGGGTAAGATCACACAGAAATAGGTACCATGGGGCCCCTTTCTGCAGAAGTGTCAAGATGGGCCACAAATCTACTCTCGGGTGCTTAGTCACCCCAGTGAAACAGAAACAGGGCCAACCAAGAGACTGTCAGTGCCAGGAACATACAGCAAACCAGTTGCTCTGAAGAAGCAATTCCTTCCCTGCCTGATTCAGAGCAGGGTTCTCAACCTGTGGGTCGCGACCCCTTTGGCGGTCGAACGACCCTTTCACAGGGGTCGCCTAAGACCATCCTGCATATCAGATATTTACATTACGATTCATAACAGTAGCAATGAAAATAATTTTATGGTTGGGTCACAACATGAGGAACTGTAGTTAAAGGGCCAGAAGGTTGAGAACCACTGATTCAGAGCCCCGGAGAAGTTTCTCCATCCACCTTCATTCAGGGGCTCAAGGCCTGCAACCTCCCCACCACCCTCCCTGATGTCTCTTCCGGGTGTCCCTTAGGTCATCAGCTCTTCAGCCAAAGTGGGCAAGTCACTTTACCCTTTAGAGCAGGGGTGGGGAACGACCTTTTTACTGCCAAGGGCCATTTGGATATTTATAACATCCTTCATGGGCCATACAAAATTATCAACTTAAAAATGAGTCTGTTACATTGGGTCAAGCATTTACTAGTAATTAACTCTACCCCTAATGCCTTGGCAGGGCCAGACCAAATGATTTCGAGGGCCTTATATGGCCACAGGCAGGACGGTCCCCATCCTTGCAGAGCGTATAAAATCTACCCGACCAGGCAGTTGCGAGGATTAAACAGGGTAACATATGATAACTCGCAAGCCTGACACCCAGTAGGTGCTCCATAAAGATCAGTTCATCACTTCTGCAAGGATGCAAGTTCCTCTGAGGTAGGGCTCTTGGTCTGAATTGGCCACTGAATGTATCGCAACCATCTAGAATGTTCACTGACACATAGCAGGTACTCAATAAATATTTGTCGAATGAGTGAATGAATTTCCTGCATCAGGTTCCTGAAAGCACGAGTCTCATGAGATGGTTCAGACAGATACAAAGTAAAAAAGTAAAAATCTAGGGAAAATAAGGGTTTTATGCGCCCCCCCCCTCCCCCCGTAGCATCAGGGCATGCTGAAGGTTCTTAGAAGTCCTGCAAGAGAGACATCTGTTTGATTTGGGTTAGCCCAGAGTTCTCCAAATTACCCAATTCCCACCCCTTCCCAAGAGAAGATAAACCAAAAATGTCCTCAGGACTCTAGGGGACTCTAACTGAGCCTAAGAAGAAAAGGGGTAAGAGATGGTCCCAAAACAGCCCAGGGACAAGAGCATCCCCACTCTCCAAGTCAACCCCTCTCCCGCTCTACCCCAACACGGGAACACACTGCATTTCTTAAAAATCAAATGGGTCCTTCAGAACTAAACAACCCCTTTGTGTGGACACACGGGCACGCAGGCTGCCCCTGAACATGCCCGAACCCACTGGCTCAGCTCAGCTTCAGCAAGACCAACTCCCAGGCTCCTGGCTCCGGGTCACCTGCATGCAGAGAAACAGCCAAGCCAAAGCAAAGATCCCAGAGAGTGGGCGGGGAAGGGGCCTCACCAGCCCCCTCTGTGAAGAGGGTGCAGGAGGAGGGATCTGGGTGTGTGTCCCAGTCAGGCCCCCAGCTCCTGGTGGCTGCCTCCAGGGTGTGTCACATGCTTCTGTTTAGCTCACTAAGCCCAGAGGCTGCCTGGCAACAGGTTCCCCTCGCTGTGTTCTCTGCTTGTTTACCCACTGACGCCTCCGCAGGTTGGTGCCACCACCCCAGCAACCAGGGAGCCAGGAAGGCAGAAGGGCAGGATACCCGAATGACTAGCATCCCTCCCCCACACCAACCAGGCCTCTCCTGGGCACACCACAGCGCTTGCCAGGAAAAGATTAAGGAGAATTTACTGAGCACTTCCGGGCAGCAGAGGGCTGCTCCCGGCCTCAGCTCCTCCTTCTACATGAGTCCTGGCGCCCATTCCCTCGTTTGTGAAACAGCTACCAAATATCTGCCGACAACCAAGTACTGAGTACTGAGTACCCAGTACCAGCAGGAACCTGGCTTCTCACTAGAATGCTGGCCTTGACCTCAGACCCCTGTATGCTGCTGGGCTCAGTACTGAGTGCCCAGTACCAGCAGGAACCTGGCTTCTGACTAGAATGCTGGCCTTGACCTCAGACCCCTGTATGCTGCTGGGCTCCAGGTCTGCTGTCCATGCGAGTGTGGCCCTACACGGCCACCAGGTTCATGGTCCTCCTAGTGCTGGTACCTATTCCATGTGTTTGAAAGAAATGAAAGTGGCCTGTAGGCAAACATGGGCCCAAATGGAGTTTGACATCACTTGTCACTTACCTTCTGCCTCATGGGCAGGACATTTTGAATGCAACCTTGACATGCACTCTCAGCAGCCCCTGTGTGTAGGCCCTGAGCTAGGTCACAGGGTTAGGAAGATGGATGGAGCCCTGAGTGTCCACTCCAAGGGCTCACTTTGAACCCTCTTCCCCTAAGGCCCCTCCGGATGCATCTCTCCCTGCCCACCTCCCCGTCTGCCCATGTCTTGTTTGCAGCCGGGACCATCCTCCCTAAAGGGTGCATCGCAGAGCAGTTGCCCCTCTCTGGCCCCCCTTCATCATGAGGCCCCTGACTGCAGGGACACTGCATTCCATTCTCATTCCCCTGGCACCCGGCACAGGGCTTGGCACAGAGTGGGCGCTCAGGGGAAAATGCTGAATGAACAGGAGTGGCTGTCAGCATCTTGATTGACTAGACCTTCAGACAAAGCCTCCTAGATGCCAACCTTGAAAACACCGCCTTGGGCTGTGGTTCATTCAATTAGCACCACTTAGAGGCTGTGGATCAAAACAAGATGACCAGCAAGGTGTTACTAGCACAGCATTCATTTTAAAAAAAGGAGTAAGAGGAAAACTGGGACAATGGCTGGCCCAGCACTCACCCCAGGAATGCCCACTTCAGCACCACCCCATGCCCCCAAGTAGTTTACACCTAGACTCATGTGACCCCCGAGTCCCTTAAATACATGAAGGTAACTGCTGGAGCTCAGTCACCCACTGAGCTAGTTGCCCCAGCTCCTCCCGACCACACTTTTCCGTGCTCTCTCCTAAACAGGTATTTTTTTAAAAACTGAAAATCAGTTACCACCCTCCCATGTGAAGGAGAGAAAATCATGGGCTCTGCAGTCCTCCAAATCCAAGTTCAAATCCCAGCTTTGCCACTCCCTCCCTGTGTGATCTTAGCAGGGCCACTAGGCTTCTTGGAGTCTCAGTATCCACATCTGTAAAGTAAGAAACCTCGCTGCCTCCGGGTTGGTGTGAAGGTTAAGTGAAATAAAGTGAGAGCAAATGCCTGGCACAGGGTCACCATCAGAGCATACAGATGTTCATCGCTTATCCTTCCCTGGGATTCTTCAGAGTTGGGCCCAAACAAAGGCAGTAAGTACGATGGACCGAGCCCCACTCAGGAGCCCGACTGCCCGGGTTCTACTCCACCGCTCCCAGCTGTGCAACCTCTGACAAGGCCTCTGACCTCTCTGTGCCTCAGTTTCCTCATCTGCAAGAGGAGGGTAACCATATCCTGACCTTGGAGGGCTCTCGTGAGAACGAAAGTGCTTAGCACAGGAAGCTCCCGGGATCCATAACAGCGATGACCACTATTATTACTAACCCCATGTCTGACCGTTCTGCTGCTCTCCCAGGTAAATGAGTGAAGATTAAATGAGTTGAACTGTGTAAAGCACAAAAGACACCGCCTGAATGAATAGTGGTGAGAGGTGAGCAACACTATGAATGGACTTTAATGCCACTAAATTATACACTTTAAAAGTGGGTGAGCCCTAACCGGTTTGGCTCAGTGGATAGAGCGTCGGCCTGTGGACTGAAAGGTCCCAGGTTCGATTCCGGTCAAGGGCATGTACCTGGGTTGCGGGCACATCCCCAGTAGGGGGTGTGCAGGAGGCAGCTGATTGATGGTTCTCTCTCATCGATGTTTCTAACTCTCTATCCCTCTCCCTTCCTCTCTGTAAAAAATCAATAAAATATTTTTTAAAAAAAAAACTGGTTGAAACGGTACATTTTATGTCATGTATATTTTAGCTGAACCTAATATGGTAATCATTTCACAATATATGTAAATATATGTATATCAAACCATCATGCTGTAAACATATACAGTGAGGTATATCAATAACTTCTCAATAAAACTGCCTCCTTAACACCAATCATTCATGTGTGGCCATCACATTCCCAGCTGCACCCCTGCTGTGAGAACTAAATGAAAATACTGTGCGTAAAAGCAGTATTTCAGAACACTCTGGTAAGCATTACTTTCCTTTCTCAAGTCACTTCTCCATCGCCAGTCTAGTACATGGTAAGGCCAGAACAGAAGCCAGGCTGCCTTCTGCTCTAGCCAGGCTCTCATCTGACGGCAGCACACAGCCAAAGCCTCACCCATGTGCATAACCACCCAGGCCTGGTCGGGGTGGGTCTCTCTTACGAAGAAGCACACACAGCTCCAAGCCACAAAAAGCAGCAAAACTGATCAAGCCTGACAACAGGTCAAATGTCTTACAACATACGTGACTCCCATGCGACCATGAACGCTGAGAGGCAGGCTATGCCTATGTCAATCTCTTGCTGTGCCCAGCAGGTCTGGTCCCCAAACAGGCAGTAGTGACCACCACTGCCCTCTGCCCTGCCTGCCTCCTGGAACGATGCTCTCTCTCAACCTGCTCAGCAAGCCCCACTTTTCAGTTAAAGGCCCAGCTCAAGTCCCACCTGTTCAGTGCATTCAACAAAAATTTACTGAGCATCTGCTGGGCACCAGGCCCTCAGATACGGTGCCCTTGGGGAACCCAGTCTATTGGGAAGATTAGAAAAAAAAAAAAAAACAAGAGTTACTGCAGCATGTATAAGGGCCTGGTGGCAGGAACGGGCACACCACGCTGAAGGAACTGAGAGAAATGTGGTTTGGCAAGTGCACGCAGTGTGTGTGTCCAGAATCCAGAGGCACCAGGGGCTCCAACAGCCTTGGAGCAGCAGATAGCATGGCCGGGTCTGACCATGGTGCTGCCGTGCCATAACTCACCGGGGACGCCAAGACTGGAAGCACAGAGCCCTGGCCCTGAAGGCCCGGACAGAGTGTTTAATTCTCACAACAGCCCAGAGATGAGAAGCCTGAGCTCCCAAAGGCCCGGTGACTTGCTCAAGGGCACGTGGCAATTTTGTGGCAGAGCTCAGCCAGCCTTGGCCTAGGTCTGCGAACGTGCTTTCCAAACACTGCGCTCTGGCGCACTCATATATCCTTAGGAAATACATGTTTGACTTGGAACTCTGGTTGATTATGTTGCCCAGGTGTGTTTGTACCTTATGTCATTTTGTAGCCCCCATCTTTAAATGTCTTCCATCACAAACATTTCCCATATCACTGAGCACCGCAATCCATGGTTTCAGCAATCCCCCACTGCTTAATATTCATGTAGCTTCCAACCCATGGCTTCTTGTTTTTCTTTTAACCGACCAGCCCACACAAAGTTCATCTCTCTGTGTTCTCATGGGGGGGAGGGGGGACCTCTGCACCCCTGATACCACCCATTGTGTGGCTTATCTTGGGTGAGGATGAGTAAGACAATGACTTTCAACAGTTGTATCAGCAAGTTTTATTATAGGAGGAACCCTATCCTTTTATCACCAGTCCACCTCCCAAACTCAGCCTCCCAGTTTGGTCAACCATAAATTCATGCTGTTACTGGGTTGGTTTCCTTATTGCCTGTAAAGGCAAAAAAATGGGGATAGCAGGTGGGAGCCATCAGGCAGCCAGCACCTCAAATGGCCAAAAGCAGCAGAGATGCCAGAAAACAGTACACAGCTTCAACTCCTCCCCATAAGGAATAGACTTCCCCCAGCAGATAGGTCACCAGGCACACAGCAGAATTCAACCCCCCAGGAAACCAATTCCATATCCATCAGAAACAGGTCCGAGATAGGTGAGTTCCCAGAGCACTGTGCTCACCACTGGAACTTTAGTGTGTGGAAGAACCAGGAAGCTGGGCTCACACTGTGACTAGCTGTGTGGTCTTGGGCAAGTCGCCTCCCTTCTCTGGGCCTCAGTTTTAACACCTGCAAAGTGAACGGTTTGAATGAGATGATCCTTAAGGTCCCTTCTTTCTCTGAATGAGAGCCCTGGGCCTGGCCAGTTTTGTAAATGAACAGTGACTGTACTTTCTGATGCAAATTGATAGTACAGACCCCGACCAACAGCTGCTGCCTGGAGGCAAGAGAGCAGAAACCCACAGGGGAAGGCTGTCACACCTCCGTCCCCTATGTCCTCACAGTCAGGACAAAGGAGGACTCCTCAGATCGCTCTGCGATGGGGGTAGAGGAAGGATTCGAAGAAGGAAAAGAAATCATCTACCTTGCATCCCATAAACCTCGCTTCCCATATGGAGACAAATGTGCTTGTCATGCTTAAAGGAAAAATTAAGTGACTGGTTCATAACAACCCAGCAAAATGCAGGCGTCATAACTAGAGCAAGTCACTGCCACGCCATCTCCAAAGGGGAGCTTTCTGTCTTTATTGTCTAACTGGCAATGACAAGCTTTTCACAAAACCCAGGCAAGCTGCACGTCAGTGATAAAGGGGACCGTCAGCCCTGACACTCGAACAAAGACAAGCCAGATAGGAGAGGCCAGCCGAGTGACCCCTGGGACCCAGGAAAGCCTCGCTGGTTTTGAGGGGATGCCTGGCGACGTGAGGGAGGGATGTGCTGCGGAGGCTGCTGGTGCTGTGCGCAGGTCAACAGCAGGCTCTTCCCAGAAACAAAGGCTCAGATTCAAATACGAGGAAAAATCAATAGTCTCTGGATTACAACCTGCCCATCAGCCTCTGGGTCGGAGCTTTTGCAGGGTTCAGAACTCCCCCAATGGGCAGGAATGTCCTCCCAAATCAGCTGGCTACCCCCTCCCTACCCAACCCCCTGAACCTGCCTGCCTCTGCTGCACTCAGCCCCAGGGCCTCTCCCCTGCACCCCCTGTTCCCTGACCCCCGCCTCCCAGGTCATCAGCTCTGCACAGTCTAGCAGGTTCTGGTCCCATCCCTTTTTTCTCTCCTCCCCTCCCTTCTTCCTAACCCACCACCATTCACATCAGCCTTGAGGGGTGGCAGGAGGCGGGGAGAAGAGCCGCAGGTTCCAGATGAGAAAGATGAGGCTCAAAGGAGACAAGGTGAGTCCAAGATTACAAAGGTCATGCCAAGAGTCCAACCCACCTTCCCAATTCCAAGTCAGTGTTCTTTCTAGGTCACGTCCACACACCAGCTTCTGCCGATGTTGCCTCTGAAGCACAGTCCCTCACACCACACGCCATTCACATCTGTGCGCACCCCACTCCGCACAGCCTATTGCACTCTACACCATCACCACCCAGAGACCACCGCAATCGCCTGGTCTGCCTGGGACAGGGGTCACGTTGGCCAGCTCACAGCTGGTCAGAGCTGGGAATCTACCATTTTCTGGCTAGGAGGCTGACTTACTCTCCTTGAATCTAATGTCCTCACTATACAAGGGGAATGATGACAGACCCTGCCTCACGGGGTTTCTAAAAGAAATGAAGCACATAAACCTGGCCCTGGACCGGCCTGGGAAGGACAGAGACACACACAGGCCTCAGCACAGCCCACCTGCTCAGAGTCGCCGACACCTCTCACCAGTTCAAAATCCCACCACACTGAGAACATATGTCCATGAAAAAACCAGCACACACGTGGTTCACAGAAGCATTATTCATAATACCCAAACAGTGGAAGTGGCCCACATGTCTATCAACTCATGAAGGGAGAAATAAAACATGGGTACGTCCCTGTGACTGAATATTATTTGACCATTAAAGGGAATGAAGTGTTGAAATATGTTCTAATAAGGGTGTACTTTGAAAACATCATACTAAGTGATATAAGCCCAATTTAAAAAAAAAAAAGCACAAATTGCTTATGATCCCACATATATGAAATACATAGAGTAGGCCAATTCTTAGAAACAGAAAGCAAACTGGTAGTTGCCAGGAGCTGAGGGGAGGGGAGAATAGGCAATGACTGCTAATGAGCGTGGGGCTTCTTTTTGGGGGTAATGAAAAAATTCTGGAACTAGATAATGATGATGGTCGCACAGCTCTGAATATAAAAACAACTGAATTGTGTACACTTTAAAAGGGTGAATTTTATGGTAAGTGAATTACAGCTCAACTAGAGGCCCGATGCACAAAATTCGTGCAAGAGTAGGCCTTCCTTCCCCTGGCTGCCAGCACCAGCTTCCCTCTGGTACCCGGGACCCGGGCTTGCCTCGAAGCATACTATGCTTTCATTATTATAGATAAAGCTGTTCTTTTTCAAGTGGCCATCAAAAAACATAACAAAACAATACCATGATTAATATTCCCACTCAATAAAGAAAATCCTCCCATGATGCCTCATTCTCTACAAGACAAAGTTTAAATCCTGAAGACATCCGAGGCCTTCAAGTCCCCAGGCGAGCTGACACAGACACTCTGAATCTGCCAGCTGTGACCCCCTCACTCTACAGAAATGAGTCTTCCCCACTGTGGACCTGGGCTCCCAACATTCACCCCCAACAGCAGCCAAGGGTCCTGGATTGGCCTCACTTCTCTTCCCAGTTCCTGGCTGTTACCCTGAAGCCTGCGCTGTCTGTGACCTGGAAGTGTCTCCTGCCAGCCCACCTTATCTCCCCAGCTAACCCGGATCCTCCGTCCCTGGTCTGGCCTATTTTCCTCTTCTTCTACCCCATCCCTCAGGCCACTGTTGTGTCAATACCAACAGCAGGATCCCTGGACCCTCCTGTGTGCTCAATCCTGATTAGCACAATGTCCTTAATCTTGACCCCCACACGCACTGTCAGACTGACTTACAGGTGGGGAAACAAAGGCAGGTGGTGGAGAAGAGGAAGGGAGGGAGGGGGGAAGACCTGATCAAGGCGGTGATGCAAGGGGCAAAGCTGGGATTGAAACTCAACTTTCGCTTCCCTCTGTGCTAGCACCTGCTGCCACTTTAAAGATGTAATCACGAAGGTCTAGATCAGTGGTCGGCAAACTGCAGCTCTCGAGCCACATGCAGCTCTTTGGCCCCTTGAGTGTGGCTTTTCCACAAAATGCCGACTTCTGCGCACGGGCCACAAAGTTTCACGCGCCCGCACTGGTCTAGATAGACAGCAGGTGCTCAGTAATATTTCATTCCACCAATGTCCATCCGATCGTCACATGATTGAGGTTAGAGCGAGAGATTGGAGAGCAGGCACCCCTAAAATTCGCTCTAAAAATTCTCTCTGCAGTCAGGTAATACACAGTTAGGCCTAGATCGCTTCTGGCTGTACCGAGAATTTTTCTAAGTACCACCAGATAAATGTAAATTACAGCACAAAACACAGTGACTTGACATTTTCCTGAGCATTAAACAGAAAAAAACTAATGAATGTTTTAACAGATCGCACAAAACAGGTTCTGTATGAGTCACTTACGGTCAAAGGCGGTGTGAGGCAGCCACCACACAACCAAGTGGGCATGTCTGCAAATATAAATATTAAATTTAAAATCTGTTTTTAAAAAGTGATGACACCCCACGGGCATAATGAAACAGGCAGTCTCCTACATTCCAATGGCAATGTATAAACAATGCTCCCCTTTCGAAAAGTCACTTGGCCAGTGCTGTCAAAGATTATAAAGATGCCTGGAAACAGATCTGGAAGAAATAATTTTCTGTTTCACAGAGAAAGCTACCTGTGCGAAAACATCTATTCCTGCTCTACTTAAACCAGTGAAAAACTGACTACTGCTTAAATTTCTAAATAAGGAAAAGGTTAAGTGAATTACAGTGCACCTACTCCATGCAGTATCCTGCAGCTATTAAGAATATGGTTATACTAACTGAACTACCAAGTAAAACAGAGACAGATCCATAGATAGAGAGCAGGCAGATATAGCTCAGGGCAGGGACTGAAAAAAAAGAAAGAAAAAAAAGAGAGAGAGAACTCATGGACATGGACAACAGTGTGGTGATTGCGGGGGTGGAGGAGGATGGGTGGAGGTGGAAGAAGGCATAGAGGGGATAAATGGTAATGGAAAAAAATAAAATACAATTTTTTAACAGGAAAAAAAACAAACTCAAAATATACCAGTAATTAATTAAAATTTCTAAAAAGAATATGGTTTTGTATATATCATCCATATAGCATCGTGGAAGAAAGTTTTCTTCATTTAGCCTTTTGTCATGAAAGGCTCAAAAGCTCACTGTCCCTGCTCTGTGATCACAATTGTTTCCATAAGAAGCCATCTGGCAAAAAATCATAGCTGTCAGTACTTTAAAATTATAATAGTTCTGTGACGGGGTAGGGGAGTCTTTCTCTAGTTTTTAAATTTCTTTTAATGTTGTTATACCACTCTGATATAATTAGGAAAAAATAAATTTTAAAAAAAACAACACTCATGTTGAAGCCTGCTCAGGCTCACACCGACACTGACACCCAACCCGAAGTAAAACAGCCACCTGAAATGTGGCTTTGGCTGTTCACGCTTCCATTTATCAAAACAGGGCAAATCCCCCCAGAAATGCCTCAGCAAGGTGACACCGACACAGGCCCATCACAGTCCCAAATGCCCGTCTCCAATTATCACAACCAAGAAAAGTGCCCAGGTAACCAGGCTGGAAAATGGAGGATTGATGAGTTGGGGTGACAGGACTGACGATTATTGTTTTAATTTTTTTTATTGGTCACAGTCACCATGCCTAGCACAAAGTAGATGCTCAATAAACATTTGGGGCAGAAGTTGTTTTTTTAAATGGGGAAATGCCCTCATCTGCTCACACTCCCTCAGCAGTCAGGGCTCAACCCTCCTGGCCTGCAAGTGGCTCTCCCTGAGGTCCTGTCAACAGAAGCTGTGTGTGGAAGAGAGCCCGCCAGCAGGAAACTGGTACTTCTGTCACCAACTTGAGAACAAAACAGTAAGAAAACTTAAATGTCACTGTGAGAGTAAAGGTCAAAGGGGGAGGAGGAACTAACTCGTACTGAGTGTCTCTACAACACCACCTGTCCTAGGGCCCCTGGGCATGATTTCAGAAATTCCTAACACCCTGACTCCAGAACCAAGCTGCCAGAGCTTGAACCCTGTTTCCTCCATTGATTAGCTGTGTGACCTCAGGCTGGTTGCTTAACCTCTCTGTATCTTGTTTTCCTCTCCTGTAAATTAAGGACACAGAGAACCGCCCCATTAAGTGGTCGTGAGGATTCACTCAGTCAAAACACATCAAGTCAGCACAGTGCCTGGCACATAGAAAGCATTCAATGACAGCTAATCATTAGTACTGTGATTCCATTTCGCAGAGAAGAAAGCCTGGGCCTCAGAGAGGTTCAATAATTTCCCAAGAGCACACGGCTAAAAAGGGCAGTGCTAGGATTCAAACTCAAGTCCAAACGACTTCCAACCCCGTGCTTGTTTTACTATAGCAAGCTAACGCCCACCCCAAGGATTCAAGGATTCCAGTGCTCCCCCAAAATGTATCCATACACACACACACACACACACACACACACACACACACACACACACGTTTAGGGCTGCAGTGGCAAACGGCAAAAATATTATGAGATAATTGGAAATAACATGGGACTGAGAGGCAGTACACTAGGACTCTAATTGATTATAACTTGGGAATAATAACAGCTCCAGGTCATGGTTCTTCTTTCAACTTGTCCATTCAACACCCTTTTGGGGGCTGGCTCTGTCCTAGGCATGAGGGATGGAGCATAGAAGCAGACAGGCGGGATCCCTACCTCCTGCAGTTACTACTCCAGGGGGTGGGGAAACAAACAGTCAACTAATAAGATAGTTCCAAGTGGTGATAAGGATGGAGGAAATGAAGCCGGATAATGGGATAAGTGTCTGTCTGGGCAAGAACAAAATAAGGCCCGAGAAGAAGCCAGGAGGAACTGGGGGAGAACAGGCAAGGAGAACCCCCACAGGAGAGGCGGGTGGGGCCAGTGTCGACCATAACAAAGCCAATGTGACTGCAGTCCCTAAAATAGGCCAATGGATTAAGTTGGAGGGGAGGGACCTGATGATCTGATCTGAGGTTCCCTCCCCTTATAGGTCATCATCTGGGTTTATCTACCTGCAATGTGAAGGCACAGAGGGCCTTATTTTATTTACTTTTTTATTAATCTTTGCACGAGGGTAATTTTTTCCATTGATTTTTTTTAAGAGAGTCGAAGGGAGGAGTAGAGGAAGAGAGAGAGAGAGAGAGAGAGAGAGAGAGAGAGAGAGAGAGAGAGAGAGAGAGAGAGAAGAGAGAGAGAGAGAGAGAGAAGAGAGAGAAATAGTGATGTGAGACACGTCAATTGGTTGTCTTCCATATGTGCTCCAATCAGGGCCAGGAATAAAACCTGCAATCCAGGTGCATGCCCTTGGCCAAGAATCGAACCCACAACCCTTTGTCAGTCCACAGGCCAACGCTCTAACCACTGAGAACACAGGTCAGGGCACAGAGTGCTTTCAGCAGTGGAATAACACATCTTTGTGGGACCAGAAGTCTCAGCATGGAAGTAAAAGCACCTGCACAGGACAGCCAGCTCATAAAGGGCTTTCCCCTGGTTTCCCTTCTCCTGGTGCCACTACCTCCACACAACCCTGGACAATCGTGCCTTTCCTGGGGCTGTTTCAAAAAAAAAAAAAAAAAAAAGATTTTGTCTCAGTGGTTCTCAACTCTGGCTGCACATTAACCTCACAGGAGGAGTTTGAAAAAATTACAAAACCACAGTGCCGGGGCTGGTGCATGCCGCTGGCCAGGAGTGGGGCCTCCAGTGTTTTCTGAAAGCTCCCCAGGCAGCCGTGGTTGAGAAGAGCCCACCTAAAGGGGTTTTGAGGACTTCCTTCCCCTCAGCGGTGTCAGTACTGGGAGAGGGGCCCAAAGACAGAACACGCTACCTTTTGAGAGAGCGGGTTCCTCCTCACTGAAGACAGTCAAGCAAAACCCACTTTCTCAGGGATGAAACTAAAGAACTGGACACTCTTAAAAGATCCCTTTCCAAAAAGATGTTTATGGTTTTATGACTTGCTGAGTGACCCTCTAGTGAGCCAAGCCATAGGCCTTCGTGCCATCAGCTGTAACCCAAAAGAGCAAATAAACAGCAAGTGTGCCACCCTTTGCCTTTCTTATGTCCACGGCAGACATCATTAATTGATCCCAGTGCTCTCTCCTGCTAGCAAGGCATCCCAAGTGGTCTAAGGAACCCCTTCTATACAGGGCCCAAGCAGCCACTACCAATCACTCCAAGACAGACACAATCTGGAACCCACTGATATTCCCTGGCCTAATATCCCTAGGTCCTTTCCCACTCTGACATTCTTGTAGGCCAGCAGTTCTCAACCTGTGGGTCACAACCTCTTTGGGGGTCAAATGACCCTTTCACAGGGGTCGCCTAAGACCATCAGAAAACACATATATAATTACATATTGTTTTTGTGATTAATCACTACGCTTTAATTATGTTTAATTTGTAGCAATGAAATTGGGGGTCACCACAACATGAGGAGCTGTACTAAAGGGTCGCGGCATTAGGAAGGTGGAGAACCACTGTTTAGGCAATGATCCCTTTATCTTCTCACCAGCAATGATTAACCACCAAGGCGCACGGCATTGAGCTCTGCTGGTTCCAGACAGTGAGGTCACACATTCCATCCCCGAGGGTGGATTTTGCTTTATATCCTGAATCGCAGGCTTTTTGTCCTCCCAGGTGACATCTCCCCCGACCCCAGGCAGCTGTACCCCAAACATTACTGAACAGGGCTAGGGTAGATTCAACGACTAGCTCATATATTCCTGGAAAAGGTCATCAAAGCAAGAGCCCTGTGCCATCACTGACTGTTGAAACAATAGTACGGACAGCAGCTGGCATCAGGAAGCACTTTCCATAAGCCAGGCACCATGCCGGCTTCCCCTACATTTTCTCAGTGAATCTTGACCGTGATCTCCTGACGTGTTTGTTTATCCCCATTTGGCACATGAGAAAATTCAGGTTTGAAAGCTACAAAGTTGCTGTGGGTCACAAAGCAGTAGAAGCAAGACCACGGAGGAGCCACAGTCCTGACTCTGGCCGAGTCCCTTCACCCCTCTGTGCCTCTTCCCTAACAAGAGCCCAGCCCAGCCACGTGTGACAGCCCAGCAAACGTCCCGGGATAGCTGGCTGGAGCTTGGGCCAAAGAATAGACAACAGCCCTAGCCATTTTTGCTCAATGGATAGAGCATCGTCCTGTGGACCAAAGGGTCCCGGGTTTGATCTCGCTCAAAGGCACATGCCCAGGATGCAGGCTCGATCCCCAGTAGGAGGCATGAAGGATGTTTCTATCTCTCTTCCCCTCTCCCTTCCTTTCTGAAATCAATAAAAATATATTTTAAAAAGAGAACAGATAACAGTATGTCCTGGCCAGGTCTAGCCCACTCCGAGCTGGGAGTCATTTTCTGGCTTCACAAAGGGGTGTACTCCTGAAGAGTCCTGTGAACAGGGAGCTCTCAGGAAGCCACCGCGCCGGCCCTGGTGGGCAGCAGCATCCTTTTACGGGGTTCTGGGTTTCCTCTCCTGCCTCATTCCTGTTCGTCTCCCCACCCCGGCTCTGAAGGCATTATCTCTAGGTTTCTGCCATGGAGCCTCTAAACTCTCTCAAAGCTGAAAACGCTCCAGGGAGCTGGTGGGAGGGGGAACTTGGCAGTGAATCTCTTTGTAATGGGATCTCCCTCTGCCTGGTCTATCCCTTGTGTGGAACTTGGCACATTTGGCCTCAAGGCTCCTAATGAACACGGAGCCTTCCCTCAACTTCACATCCCCAGCAGCAGAGCTTAGCACCACACATATCACATTAACACCGGCTTCCTTTCCCACCCGGGCAGGCTGGGGAAACTGCCAGCTATTCCATTCCGTGGAGGAGGAAACCCAGGCTGAGAACACAGGGACGATGTGGCCCAGGAGTCCACTGGGTGCAGAGACGCCCGGCTCAGAGCTCGCTCGGCACAGCAGCCCCAACAAGCAGGAGTTGGATGTGACTCCTCTTTGAGACCTAGCCACCTTAGATCTTGTCACCTCTGTTAATGCTCTTGTTAGACCTACAGCCTCACTGCCAGGAAGTCAATTCCTGGGTCACATGGAAATGGAAGGACGGCAAGCAGTCCCACACAACGTCACCAGAGCACAGGCCTCTAGGCTGTTACTTCAAAACAGGAGATGCCTAACCGGACGGTCAGTTGTCACAAGTAAGGGGTGAGGGGTGCCTCTGGCACGTAGCAAGCAAAGGCTAGGGAGGTCTCTTACCTCCCTACAGTGCACAGGGCAGCCTTCAAACACAACAAGTATCAGGCCCCAGTGTCAGTCGTGCTGCGGTTGAGAAACCCTGGTCTAAAGGAAGAGAAACTGTCCCACCCGCCCCAACCACACTGTCAGACAGCTGCAAAGCCCAAATGCCAGACTCCAGGGGAGAACAGAGGCTGAGGGTCTGTGTGTGACTCTGTGATCGGAGAGAGGTGGAGGGTCTGAGTCTTACCCCACACCCAACGCATTGTTCCTTTTCTTTATAATGTTTACTGATGTTTAATATGTGCTGAATAGTTCTTTGTGATCCATACTGATGTTATGTACTTCCTCTAACAACCTTAGAACTGAGTCATATGATCACAGGATCACCCTATCTCATCGATGAGAAAACAGAGGCACAGAGAGGTTTAACAACATGGTCAAGGTCATACAAGGAATTCCTGCCCAGGAATCTGGCTCCAGGGCCCGAGCTTGTCCCCACTGCATTCAACTGCCTCTCGGTCCCATGAGCAAGCCCACAATGAGACAGTCAACGAAGGTGACTTCATGTCTGATGTCCACTCTCCTAGGGACAGACTCCCAGTAGCCAGATACAATGAAGCCAACTTGGAGGTTATTGTTGATTTTAGAGAAGCCCGGGTCAGAGCTATGAAAATAATTTCACATCAGGTCTGAACTATAATGAGAATATAGGATCAGAGAATAAAGGGAAAGGTGGTCTCAGGTAGAGTGGTTTGCAGGATGAGATGAACTCGAGGAATGGGGGCAGGGGTGAGGTCACATGATGGGCATGTGATGATGAGGCCCAGCTCCATGTAGCAGGGTCAGGACAGCGATTTAAAAGAGATGAGTGAGGCTGGACCTCAAAGCTGTGCTAGATCTCAAAGCGGTGGCTAGTGCCTGTTTAGTAATTCCTGCCTGAAGTGAGGGCTGGAGGATTGGGATGGCCTCACCAGCAGGGAGAAAGGCAAACAGGGCTGTTATTCTCCTCCAGAGAAGGTTGGCTTGGGCAATGAGGCCTCTGCTGAGATCTCCTGTTCTGGCTTAATTAGCATTATTCTCTTTTAGAGACAGCTATGATTCAAAGTGAGTATAGGACGACCAATTCAGCTATCCTTCTACCAGAGCTCCCGCCCCTACTTCCCCTAGTTTCTCTTCACACAGTAGAATTTGGTGGCCACTTCAGACAACAATACCCCTTCCTAAGGGACCTCTCCAGAAGTTGGTCCTTCCTGCACCAGCAGCTGCATAATGGTTTCAGCTACAGGGGGCAGTGACGACGCATAGCTGGACTTTATACTGGTTTCCACTGTCTCTACAAACAGAGTCCACCTCCACCCCCAACCCTGCACCTTCCACCACTCCATTCCCTATAAATAGTAGGCCCTAGCCCAGCCGTGGGCAAACTATGGCCCGCGGGCCGGATCCAGCCCGTTTGAAATGAATAAAACTAAAAAAAAAAAAAAGACCGTACCCTTCTATGTAATGATGTTTACTTTGAATTTATATTAGTTCACACAAACACTCCACCCATGCTTTTGTCCCAGCCCTCCGGTCCAGTTTAAGAACCCATTGTGGCCCTCGAGTCAAAAAGTTTGCCCACCCCTGCCCTAGCCCAAGCATGTCAAACTTGCAGCCGGAGGGCCACATGCTTGTTTGCGGCCTGTCGGCTGCAAGTTTGACATGCTTGCGTTTGGCTCAGTGGATAGAGCATCAGCCTGGGTCCTGGGTTCAGTTCCAGTCAAGGGCACATACCTCAGTTGCAGGCTCCTCCCCGGCCCTGGTTGGGGCACGTGCAGGAGGCAACCAACCAATGTGTCTCTCTGTCTTTCCCTCTCTCTAAAAATCAATGGAAAAATACCCTCGGTTGAGGATTTAAAAAAAAAAAAAAGTAGCTACCAGGGTTTTTTTTGGCAATGGCTGAACCCATGATAAGAAATTTATGTCATGTGGAATTCAGTACACCACACACACGTGTACAGAACTGAAACAAGTTTCATGACACAATACTTACCCCTCCTATTTGCAGTAAACTCTGCCATGTTCTATTCTATCACTTCTTAGTGCTGATCACCACTCATTAAACTGATTTTTATGACCTATGGTTTCAAATATACTAGTACTGCTCTACAGCATGCAAATCTATGATCTGGTTTTTCAAACTTCTTTAAAAGCACATTTTCTGAAACATATTAGGTGGAACTATACACGACAGTCAAAGTACCAAAAACAGTAATTTCATATGGTTCAAACTAATGATTATGTATGAATCAAACTAGAGGACTCAACTGCCCAATTTGTCGCTTACATGCTAATTCGACATTTGAGCAATGTTCAAAACTGGGCTACCCTACGAAGGTACATTATTATTGTGCAAAATACAGATGACACCTGAATTGGACAAGTCACTTAGTCTGAGCCACACCTTCAGGAGGAATAATAATGAGCTCATATATGTTGAAGGCCTATAAACTATAAGGTAAAAATAATTTTTAAAGATTTTTTGAAGTAGTAAATTATGCCAGTCTCCCAGCAAGATAAGATAATGAAACAACAGCCAACGTCTTTGGAAGGTTTGTTTCATGATAAGATCTTGTTATGCAGATTGATTTAATCCTCAAGACCCTATGAGGTAGGTATTCTTGTTGTCCCCATTTTCCAGATGAGAACAAACAAGGCTCCAAGCATTAGAAGAGCTGGCCCAAGGTCACACGGCTAGCAAGTAGCCTCCAACGCCAGTGCATCCAGCACTGGGCTGCCATGTCCCTCCGTACCTGTAACCACCCCGCAGGAGCAGGTCCCAGGGGGTCCACCCATGTGGTCCACTCTCAGTAAGGAAGGAAGAACCCCCAGGACACAAGGACAGGAAATATAGGATCAGAGAGTAAAGGGAAAGGTGATCTCAGGTAGAGTGTTTTGCAGGATGAGATAAACTCGAGGAAAGGAGGCAGGGATGAGGTCACATGATGGGCATGTGGTGATGAGGCCAAGCTCTTGAGCCAGCAGCAGGAAATGTAAGATCACCTTGCTGCCATGGAAACGGGTGGCAGTCAGCACAGACTCCCTGGGCCTCCCATCTCCCTCTCGTCTCCCGCAATATAACCAAGGGTTACGTCTCTAAACTTGCAGTTGTTGGCATAAATACTCCTCTTAGCCCTACACAAAATGTACCCAGAGACTCCTAGGAGGTGGCCACAGCCAAGCTAGCCAGGTCGCAAGGTAAAGAAAAGTGCTTAAGCCAATGCAAGAAAGACCCTGTTTTTGTTTTGTAAAGGATGTGGTCAGTATCCCTATGTTCCTTTGGGGCTAGAACCACAATGGCCACTCCAGTCATATCTCGTGGTCATTTATTAATTCAATTCTATTCACCTGTCAAATGAGAAGTAACTTAAATTGTGCTATCAGGAAGCCTTTATTGCTCCCCATTGCATTATTTTAATACATACATACACATGAGTTGTTTAATACATACATACACAGGTATGTATGTACACAAACCACTCTGGGTTTAATCTCTTTGTAGCATAATTTTAACAACTTATAAGTATGGCCTTTTGCCCTAACTTTAAAATGTAATTCGAGTAAATGGAATATTTTGTAAGTTGTTCATATACTTCTATATCCATTCACAAGGGTCTTTAACAGAATGTGATCTTACTTATCTAACTGTCCTGTGTGAGAGGAAATCCTTTTCTTTTTTAATCCTCGCCTGAGGACATGCTTATTGATTTTAGAAAGAGAGGAAGGGAGGGAAGGAAGAAAAAAGGGAAGGAGGGAAACCAGAAGGGACGGAGAGAGAAACGGATTGGTTTCCTTCCCGTAGGTGCCCTGACCAGAAATCGAACCCACAACCTTTCACTGTGGGGGACAATGTTCCAACCAACTGAGCCACACTGGCCAGGTCAGCACAGACTATTATTATTGGCATTTTAGAAACGTGAACAACAAGGATCAGAACAGTTAAGGCACCAGTCCAAGATCACACAGCTAGTTAGGTGGTAGAGCCAGGATTTCAACCAGGCTGCTTGGTTCCAAGTTCTATACCAGGGGTGGGCAAACTTTTTGACTCGAGGGCCACAATGGGTTCTTAAACTGGACCGGAGGGCCGGAACAAAAGCATGGATGGAGTGTTTGTGTGAACGAATATAAATTCAAAGTAAACATCATTACATAAAAGGGTACAGTCTTTTTTTTCAATAGTTTTATTCATTTCAAACCGGCCGGATCCGGCCCGCGGGCCGTAGTTTGCCCACGGCTGTTCTATACTCACTTCACCATCCAGGGATCTGTGTTCCTGAGAAACAAGGACTGTACCTAAAATAACTGGAAACATATATATTTACGCAATAAAGGAAGCCAAAACAGTAACTTCCTTAATCCCAAAGATCTTGTGCAAATTGATAACAAAAGGTAATTTTTATTTATTTATTTATTTGTTTTTAGTGAACAGGAGTTAATTTTAAAAAGGAGAGGGGGGAGGAGGAAGATATGCAAATAGCCCAAAATGAAGGGGAGAAGTGCACAACTCGAAATTATAATTTCTTTAAAAAAGAAAAGAAAAAAATTATTAATAAAAGTAGCAGAATACAATTTTTCACCTCAAAATTTAACAATCTTCAATTCACCTAATGGTATGGAGAAACACTGCCCCAACCTATGGGGGCAGGCACAAACTGACATAGCATTTCTGGAGGACAAGTTCACAACAGAATCAAATTTTTAAATGCATATACCCTCTAATCCAGCAATCCTAAAACTAAAAACTTACCCTATGAGTATCCTCATAAAGGTTACATGAAAGATGCACCAAAGACATTCTCTGAAGTATGATGCGTAAGAGGAGGGGAGAGAGACTAAAATTAACTAAAGTGTCCACTGACAGAGGACGGTCAACTAAATTATGGTTCATTCACATCATAATAATAGGCAGTCATTTTTTAAAATGAGTTAAAGCTATTGGTACAAATATGAAATCATCTCTAAGATAACTAAGTACAATTAAAAGCCTAAGTATGTTTTTAGAAAGATGAACATAGATACTTGTCTACATTACATAGAAACATTTTTTTTTCCCCTAGAAGGAAAGTAAGGATCCCAATGGGGCTATCTTTAAAGAGGATGGGTACTTTTCTGTTACACGGTTTTTAGGTTTTAAACCTGGGCCTCATGAGCTAGTTTAAAGGTTTTATGCCCCTGGCTGGATAACTCAGTTGGTTAGAGCATTGTCCTGATATACCAAGGTTGCAGGTTTGATCCCTGGTCAGGGCACATACAAGAAGCAATTCCTTAATGCATAAATAAGTGGAACAACAAATTAATGTCTCTCTCTTTCCCTTCCTCTCTCTCTAAAATCAATAAATACAATTATTTTTTAAAGCGTCTATGAAATCCCTAAAATTGGATACAAAATTATAAATTTTCATTTCTTTGGGGAAGGGAATTCTTCCCCTTGTACATGCTCTGAGGGTCTCATACCTCCCCCTCCCCAGAAAGAGTAAGAATCACTGTGTTATGGACTCCAAATTGGTGCTAAGTTTTCACTCATTCACTTACTCAGAAGCCATGAAACAACAATGGGCCAGGACCCGGCACAAGCACCCAGAAAAACACACCCCATGCCTGCCCCGCAGAAGGAGATAGTTTGTGGCATAAAAACGACATTGTCTGCTCAAGCCTCAGAAATGGCAGCCGGGTACAGCTTCCCTCAAACAGGAAGAAGGAAAAGTGGAACTGAAAATTATTTGCATGTTTAAAATTAGACCTTCTGTGGGAGCTGACACTAGCTTGCTTTCAAAATGCCCCCCATCTGCTGCCTCAATGCCACCCCTCACCCAGGCATTTACATGCCATGGAAATTCTGAGACAATGGGAAGACTGCAGCTTCACTAATAAAGAAGTAATAACAAATTTCCTACAGCTCCCGTCCTCCGAGGGGTCACCAGAAACACCAATGGAAAGCCAGCCATGCGAGGTCGGGACAAAAATTGCTCTGCGCGTCCCTTGTCTGAGGTGGCCGCCACTCCAGGGGTCGCCACAGAGACTCACCACTCCTCTGACAAATCCTGTGCCAGCCCTCCTTTCTCTGCAGGGACAACAAGGACATCACACGCACGGCCTATCTCACAAGTGTGGCCAGTTAGCTGGGGTTACAGAGGAACGTCTCACCCCCAAGGCCTGCAAGGCGGGCTGCTTTTCTTGTTCAGCACACGGCCTCCACTCGGTGCCTATATTTTCCAAACTTCAGCCATGTATCACCTGTACAGGTTGCCAGAACCACACCATCCTTCTATAATTATTCCACCATATTTTTCCATAGCTCACCTTTTTATTCCATTTAAATACACGTGTTTACTATGACGCTACAGATAGCCTCACTCTACCTATAAAATCATGAGCTCCATAGGCAACTTACAATTTTTAATACTGATACCCCCCTCCAAATAAATAATTCTTAGCATTTAAAGGAATGTTTTGGGACTGAGCTAAGTTGATCTTGCACAGCCCCCCAGGAAACACGCTGTGGAAAATGCTTGGTAAGTATTTCTTATATAAACTAGTGATCTGAAGCCCCACTTCTACTCCCCCAAATAGCAGCAGCCACAACTAGCAATTGAATGGTGCCTTAGATTTTACATAGCAGTTCCTCTTCTATCTTCTTTGATCCTCTCAACTACCCAGGGGAGCAGGAAGCGTTAGTCCCGGTTTCCAGATAAGGAAATGAGGAGTCTCAGAGGTTAAGTGACTTGCCCAAGTTTATGCAGCTACTACTGGTAAGTGGCAGAGCACGAACTTCAACCCAGGTATTCCCATGCCAGACCCCACTCTGTCTCCACTTGCCTCGTAAACTCAGGCTCCCAAAGAACCATGAGCAAGAAAGAGGGTCCCTGGGTTGTCGGTGTTATCAATGGAGCAGATGCTACAGGGTTTAGGATGCAGAAAACCCAAAATGACTCCCAGCCCCTTCAGGGTCCAGGCCCCACAAACCTGTCCTACACCACGGAAGTCTCCCCTCTTGGTGGTACGCTCTTGTTTTAAGACCTCCTCTTAAACACGTGACTTCTCCCAGCACCGGACAGTAACCTGGGGCCATGGAGACATGGGGCTGGGCTCTGACACCTATTACTTATGAGTCTTTGGTAACTTCTGAACCTGTTTTCTCAGATAAAATGGGAACCTGACAACATCCAACTCTTACTATTTCTGAAATGACCAAATGAGGTAATGCACTGAAGTCCTTAGCACAGTGCCTGCCACGTGCAATGGTACCTATTAATTACAATATCACCAACACCGTTATGTTAGAAGGGAAATGCACAGAAAATTGCCTCTTACACTGCACTCAAAATAATTCCCTTGGCCGAGCCGTGAATGAACTAAGAAGTAATTGCTGATGATGTGCTGGCTAAACCTAGGCCTACAGTCACTCAGCAACTCTGCCGAGGCCTCAACCCAAGCAAAAATTACTTTTAGGAGCTAAATAACCTCTTTGCTGACCAAAATTGCTCACTCGGGAGCCAGGATTCATTCTCCCTGCCTAGGAAGGCTTGGGCATTCCACAGTCCTCTTTATCATGGGGCTGAACTTGAAGTCGGCTCAAAGTCATAGTCTAACCATAAACCAATTTGCTCTGTTTTCTTAAACTGTCTGCAAACAGAACATAACCATTTGGTTTTTCCGTTGTTGTTCTGAAACAAAACAGAAATATTTAAAGTCACCCATCTGAGAACTTAACAAGCAATATCAAGAGGAGTCAAAATATTTTTCATGCTGTGGATGAAGCAGGTAGGTAAGCAGGCTCAAGGATTAGCTAGAATAGAGAATAAATAGTTATTATTCCCTAGTAAACAAGAAAGCAAAGAAAAAGCAAACCCACAACACTGTAAACCAACAAAACAGCTGTCAGTCTCCAGCTATTTTTTCTTTTTTTTCCCCAAAGCAGCCCACTTTCAAGCTGATCTTATAAAGAATCTGTCAGGACTACATTTCTGAAGAGAAGGAGGCGGAGGTGGGGGGAGGGGTCGCTTTGTCACACTGCCTAAAACATACACATAAACCAAAATTAGTGTGCAAAAATGCTGGGAGAATGGGTGGAGTCAGACCCTGTGACCAGCAAAGTCCTCATGCTGGTATCATCTCCGACCGTCCTTCCTGTCTTGGAGAAGGGGAATGGGACTCCAGGGTCAAAAACTGCTTTCCCAGACCTACTAAGCACTGAGCCCTCCAGCATCTCAGCCTTCCAGCTTCCATATCCATCCTCATTCATGTCCCAATAGAACTGAGTCTTTTCCATGACTTGTCCATTTTCTTAACCGGCTAGAGTCGATTCCGTTCTAACACACACACACACTATCCAAACCACATGAAATCAATCCAGTATTAGGGAGGTAGTCAGGTACCTTCACCCACATTTCCTAAATGCACAAGCTTCAGAAATCTCAAATATGACCTCCAACTTCAAACATGATTTGATGCTCAACAATTCAGTTTACATTCACAGTTTCAGGAATATGCACAATGAGGAAGGACGGTACATATAGTTAAAAGTAAGAGCAAAGTGAAATATGGTGGGGGCACACACTCAAAGCATCATGAAAATACGAGGCACAGGCAGGCGATACAGGTTCCAGTCTCAACATCTCTACAAGCTTACCAAGTGACCTCAGCCTGCTCACTGTCTTCTCTGGGCCTCAATAGCCTCATCTAAAAGAAATAAGGGGTTGCCCTGGCCGGGTGGCTCAGTTGATTGGAGCATCATTCCGTACACCAAAAAGCTTGCGGGTTTGAATCCCAGTCAGGGTACATACCTAGGTGGTGGGTTTGATCTTTGTTTGGGGCGAGTATGGGAGGTAACCAATCGATGTTTCTCTCTCACATCAATGGCTCTCTCTTTCTCTACCACCCCCTTCCCCTTCCTATCTCTCTAGGATTAAAAAATAAAATACGGGGTTTGAGCTACCTTAAAAGTCAGGTTCAGTTCAAAAATGCACTGATTCCCTGAAATATCCGATTTCAAAATGAACTGCCAAATGTGGATTTTGGAGATGCTTTTTAGACTTCCTATCTTATAGCATATCCAAAAATGAGAAATAGAGTCCTCTTGCATTTTCACAGAACAAATTAGAGCAGAAGGAACTGTCTGAATAGGGGACAAGTGTGGGGTGGCAGCAACATGCTGCTGAAATACAAGGAAGGGTTGGGCAAGAAATAAATTTACCCAAGAAATGTTTTGCTGGTTCAAAGCATAGCTAACAGCCACCGCGACTGAAGCAAACATAATAATAATATAACATGCATGTACCAAATCAAACTAAAATAAGTGAAAATCGAGGGCGTCTTTAGTATAAACTTTGGCGCATGCCATCTTCATTTATGAGGCCTTTTTTTCTAATCTCATAGGTTGCTCTCCACAAGCTTCCTTATAGGAACAGGGAGGTGATCACCCACTCTCCCTTCATGATAATCCCATCTGAACACCGTCTGATGTCTTCAAAGCTCTTTCAGACACTGGCCAGGGGAGGCCCCCAACAATCTCTGGGGCGGGTGGTGGTCCCCGTCCTACAACTGCTGTTAGCTGAGGATGCAGGGGCCTGGAGATGGAGAGCAAGTCCAGGCGCGATGCCTGGCCCTGGAGCTCCTTCTAACACCTGATCCAGTCTTCCCTGCAGGAGGTCCCACTGCCTCCCAGGCCTCAGGACAGCCTGTCCAGGGCCCGCTGGGGACAACTGAGAGTGGACATCAGCACCCAGAGCTCCGTCTCCGCCGGCCTGCTGGGCGGCACTACTCCCCAAGGCTGGTGCTTCTGCTCTCAGACCATCCTGTGTTTGTGCGTGAGGAGTTTTCCCTGGGCCCGGGTTCCCTCCCAAGTCAATAACTCACTTCCCAGGTTTCACACATCAGCCCCTGGGAGCTCCTGTCTGTATAAAACAAGCAAGATTTTCCTGAGCCAAATGCGCAGTGGGGTGTCACCGGGGCCCTTTCCGTTGCAAGACGGAGCGGCTCCTCGAAGGCTGTGAGGAGCCGGGCCGGGGCTGGCGACCTGCTCTTTCACTTCTCCCTCCAGTGCCCTCGGCGAGGGGGGCGCCTCCAGCTGCCCGCCGCCCCGGGTGGGAACACCACCCAGGGGACCCGGAGCTTTCCGATCGCTCACCGCCAGGCCGGGCGCAGCACTAGCTGAGCAGCGAAGCGAGGACGCTGGGCAGTGGGGGGAGAGCCGGTGCCCGCCGGGCCCGAAGGCAGCCCCCAGGGGAGCAAGCGGCTTCCCCGAGAAGAGGACGGTCGGCGGGAGGGACCCTCGCGGGCGGCCCCCTGGCCCCAGGGTGGGAACTCTCCCAGGAATAGGTGCCCTCGACCCGAAGGCCCCGCGCCTCGTCCCACGCCCGCCGGCCTGGCCCGGTCTGGCCCCCGCCGGCCTCCGCTGCCCTTCGGCCCGGCCCCTCGGGCCCCGCAGGCCGGGTCGGCCCGCTCCGCGCCCGGCGCCCTCGGCACACACGCCCCCTCCAGCCGCCTCCGGCGGGCGAACCCGGCCTGCGGGCGGGACCAGCTCCGGGAAGGGCGGGCCAGAGACGGCCTGGAGCCCGCGGGGGTGTCCTCGGGGAGGCTCCGCGCACCCCGGGACCTGGAGCCCGCCGCCCGCCCTCGGGTGCCAGGCAGCCGGGTAACGGGCTCGGTGGCCGGCAAGGCCGGCGGCTGCCCGCGAGCCCTTCAGGATGGGGGGCTCCAGAACTCGGGCCCTCGAACCCCCAACCCCGCAGGCGGGCACCGCAGGCAGGTGCCTGGGATGCCAATCCTGCCCCTCCCTCCCCCGCCCGGGCCCCGGCCGCTCACCTGGCCCAGGCGACACAGCAGCAGCAGCGGCGGCAGCGCCCAGCGCAGCCCGGGCGAGCGCCGAGGGGGCCGCGCCTCCCGCGCCGCCGACTTCATGCCCCGCGCGCCCTGGAACGTGCCCGGGCCGCGCGAGTCGGGCCCCGCCGTGCGCCCGAGCCGGGGCGCTCCGATCGCCGCTTCCAGCCACCGCCTCCGCCTCCGCCTCCTCCAGCCGGTCCGCCTAGTCCCCGCTCCGCCCGCCCCGGGCTTCCCCCGGGACATGGCAGCGGCCGCAGCCACCAGGCTGGGCCCGACGAGGCGGTCACGGGAGGGACGCGTCCCTGGGCGCGCAGGAGATTCGCGGGGCGGAGCGAGCGGCGCCCACCCCCCGTGCGCGGCGACGGGACCCCGGCTCCCGCGGCTCCGGCGGCTCCCGCTGCCTCCTCTGCGCGTCATGCGGCTCGGGCTGCAGGGAGCCGCGGCGAGCGCTCCCGCCCTCCGCTCCCCTCCCCCTCTGAATATTCATCGCTTCCTCCCGCCCGGCCGGCCCGGCGCTGCCGAGCCCCGCGGCCCCTCGCCGCCCTCCGCCGCAGCCCCCGCCCCCGCCCGGCCGGTCGGGTGATGGGGAGGGGGCGGCAGCGCGCCCCGCGCACGCCCCGGCGGCTCCCCTCCCGCGGGCAGAGGAAGCGCCCCCGCCTCGCCGCCTGGCCGCCCGGCCCTCCCACATTCCTGGGACCGGGACCGGGTGGTGGCTCCGCTGCTCGCGCCGCGAGCCCGCACTCAGCCTCGGTCCTGCTCCGAGGCCCCGGGTTTGGGTCACCAGATGCTGCCTGGAGTCCCTGCTGAGGGCAAGCCAGGCCTGCATTTACAGCAGCCCGGTGGAGGCCGGATTGACGTGGCCGGGGGTGGGCTCGGGTTCCTTGACCCCCTGAATTGTAGAATAGGGTGCTGTGTGCTGTGTTCTCCATACTCCGATCCCGGGTCAGGAGGCAGAGAGCCGGCTCTGGGCCGGGTTAGAAGGCATTAGGCCCCCTTGGGCCAACTACTGCCTGAGTGTTTGGGCCCTGCCCAAGCCCAGAAGATCAAAGGGGCAAATTGCTCCCTCTGGTTTGAGTCTCTCCAATGTCCTCAGATGAGTAAGGACCTTGCAAAGGTGTCTGAGGTTGAACCCTAAGACGTGCAGGGGCCGCCTCATAGGGAATGCAATTGTGATTACACTGACCATCCAGGGAGTGTACATAAGAGCTGGTCACCCAGTACTCTGGGGCCTCATGCTGTGGTAGATAGCCAGGGAGAGAAACTGAGGCACGTAAAAGGGGGAGGTGACCAGCAGCGTCACTTCCTCTGGGAGCTCTCTCCATAAGCAGCGCACTTTGACCCACAACACTTGACCCACTCCCGGCCTGTGTCCCCAATAGGAAATTTCGTTAGAGACTCGCTCCCTGCCCTCGCTACCTCTGTTGCCCTCTTTGAATGGATGCTCCAATGGCTTCACATGGGAACCCCTTTTGGTTAGAGCCACCTTCCCCAATGAGGACCTGCGGCTCCTTGGGCCGGACCCCACTAAATTAACCTTCACAGCCTCCACTTGTTGGTCCCTGTTTACACCATGGGAGCTGGACTCCTCAGATGGCTCTAAGGGCCATCTCCCCCACTGTGTCCCTGGTGCCCTTGGAGCATGGCTCCTGGCTTTCCAGGGCAATGGGGACCTATTTTTTTCCTCCCACTCCCAGCATGTGACTCCCATGAGCCCGAGACCTTCTTTCTGGCAAGCCCTCTGTCATTTCTCCACCTGCCTGGGACAGTTGACTCTGTGCCCCCCCCCCCCCCCCCGAGAGGCCATATTTCCATGCTAGCCTATTGACCCTGCACAGGGGACCTAATCTTAAAGTAAGGGCCATTCCCCATCTAGTGGTCCTGAATGAGCCCCGTTTTTCTAAAAGGCCACAGTTTGCAGCCTACTTTTGGGAGGGCCCCAGCAGATACAAGTCTAAAAGACTATTGTGACCCCTAGGAGCGGGGCAGGGGGGCAAGACATGGAATTCCACTCCTACAGACCATCTGCTTGCAAACCACCTTCATTCTCATCCTACAGGAAAGGGTGTGTGCCCTACAAAAATATGCATGTCACTGGGGGCATTGTATGGAACAGACATGGGTTAAATCAAATGGCATTTGTGTCTCCATGGTACAGGTCTCCTTCTCTTTGCAAGAGTAAAGGAGATCAAGAGAAACCTGGGGAAATTTTCAGATGATCCCAATCTATACTAATAAAAGGGTAATATGCTACTTAGACCTGATAGACCAGACATCTTCCGGAAGTCCTTCTGGACAAAGCCACGGAGGCGGGGACTGAGGCAGAGACGGTTAGGGGCGATCAGGCAGGCAGGCAGAATGGTTAGAGGCAATCAGGCCAGCAAGGGAGAACGGTTAGGGGCAATCGGGCAGGCAGGCAGAGGGATTAAAGGCGATCAGGCAGGCAAACAGGTGAACAGTTAGGACCCAGATTGTGAGAGGGATGTCCCCCGAGGGGTCTCAGATTGGAGAGGGTGCAGGCAGGCTGAGGGAACCCCCAACCCCTGTGAACAAATTTTGTGCACCAGGCCTCTAGTAAACATATAGACGTCTTCCAGAGTCTTACCCAAATGTTCGGATTGCCTTACAGAGATCTCATGATACTCTTGGGACAGACTCTGTCCCCCTCTGAAAAGAAGTCTGTATTACAAAAAGCCAGGGAATTTGGAGATCAGGTTTACCTTACTGTGGCCCCTGGGTACCCTGATCCAGAGGAGTGAAGAAAAAATTGTTTAACAGGAAAAGAGGCAGTTCCCCTAACGGGCCCCAATTGGGAAACGGACCAAGAGATGTGGAAAATAAGACATTGCCAGGTTTGCATAATCGAGGGCCTTAAGTGTAGTAAAACCAAACCCGTTAATTACTCTAAGCTGGCCACTGTTACACAAGGGGCAGGTGAGAACCCTTCAGCCCTTTTTGGAGAGACTCGGGAAGGCATCCTATCAATCTACCCTTAGAGGAAATTGACAGGATCAAATAGACTCACTGGCAGAGTTACCCTCCAAAATCGGAGAGGACTTGACCTTCTCACAGCCCATAGGCTATGCCTATTCCTAGACGAAGAATGCTGTTTTTATGCCAATCAGTCTGCATAGTAAGGGATGGAGCTACAAATTTCATTGGTAAAGCCTCAAAGTCCGACAACAGCTTTCAGAATCTTGGGGCACCTGGCTACAGATTCTTAACTGTGCCTCCTGGCTTTTACCTCTAGTCTAGCAGGACCCCTCTTAATGCTCATACTGGCACTCATCTTTGGCCCTTGCTTATGAAACCTCCTAATACATTTGTTTTTTCTTGAGGCTATAAAAGCTGAAAATGGTCCTGCACATGGTCCTTCTTCCATGGACCCCTAGATCGCCCACCTCCGATGGAATCCTGACTCCTGCTTCCATTCAATGCCTCCACTCAGCAGGAAGCAGCTAGAATGGTCGTTGCCTCTGTTCCCAATAGCAGTTGGGGTTTCCTAATCGGAGGGGGGGGATGAAAGGAGTTAAAGCAGAATTAGGCAGATAGGGTGAGGGATGGAAGAAGGAGGAATCGTGGAGCTAGCTGAAACAAAACAGAAAAATGTGTTTTGCAGAAAACAGGATGGATAGCAGAAAAACAGGGTGTTTTGAAATGAGGATAGTGGCACAGATAGACACAGAGCAGGCCATTAGCCAATATGAGGGGGAAGAGCAGAATGCTTTGGGGCAACCCATTTGAATCTCCCTCCTGAGCAGGGAGTCTGTGTTTGTTTGCAATAAATTCCTGCCTTGTTTGAACGCCTCTGACCCGTGGCTTCATTCTTCGATTCCGTGAGACAAGACCCCGGGAAAAATTCCTGCTCACCGGTTCCGGTATCATCAGGACCCCAGCACTGGCTGGGCTGGTACTATAGCTATGTGGCCTGAGGACAGGCATCTCACCTCTCTGGGCCTCCTTTCCTCGTCTGTGAGATAGAGACAATAGTCGTACCTGGCCAGAGAGACTTAATTGATGGTTACGTGAGATAGAAAGAGGGAAAGTCATAAACATTTGGCCTGATACTGAGTGGGCCTCAATAAACATTAGCTCTTCTGGCAGCTTTCATCACATCATCAAAGAAGTTCAGGTTCCTGAAGAGGTTAAAGATCACTACGGATATTACTACTGTGCCCATGCACAGAGGAGGAAACTGAGGATGGGGAAAGCTAAGCCAGTAATGAGAGAAAGAGCCAGACCAAGGAGTGCTGGGGGGGAGGGGGGGATTGCAACCAGGAGGAGAGGTGACACCTGAGCTGGGCTTTGAAGGATGGATTGAATTTCACCAGGCAGATTGAGGGGCAAATGTCTCAGGAAGTGGGAGCAACATGGCAAAGAAACAGAAGGTGGATGGTTCAGAGAAGCAGATGATGGGAGAGTGCGGGGTTAGTATTTGGGGGAGATATTGGAAGCTTCAATAACTAGTCTGGATAGACTCTATGTGCAGCAGGATACAAACCGCCAGGTGATGACTAGCACTGCCCCCAGGTACCCCTGGTACCTCGGGGTTCCCCATCTGGAAGACGGGAACACACCTACACCAAAAGGAACCAAATAGCTCCTACCAGACAAGCAGAGAAGGTAAGGGGGCCTCACCTGCTGACTGCCCTCTTTTGTTTAAACATGATGCAATCATAATTCACAAGGAATCATGTTCCTCCCTACCTCCTCCCCTTCTGGGGCAGAGACAGATGGTTTGAAAGGCGGTTGTGTTCATGATGCCCAGCGGGAAGGAAAGATGCCAGGCCTGCGGGCTGCCCCGATACTCACAAGCCCTCCGGATGCTTCCAGGCCACCACGGCGTCGCGGCAAACGGCTCCGTGAACTCCAGAGTGCACGTTGGTTTTCTCTTGGAGGAAATGGATGCCTGCACTGCAGTGTCGGTGGGAACCAGATTTCCCCACCACGTGGTGATGAAATAGAGCACACAGCCTTTTCAGTGAAAGGAGTTAAAACCTGAGTAGTAAACTACCTGTTCAGTCATAAACAGATCACACTGATTGATGACCCAGATGAGAGCAGATGGGAATCCTGAGGGGCTGTGGTGCAAACTACCTGAGGGCAGGGATTGGGTTTTTCTCACCCAGGTCACCCTACCACACCTCACTCTGCCTTGCCCCTCGCGGGAACTCAAAACGTGTGCCGCCGCGTGCTTGTATAAGCGCATCCAGGGGTATCACGATGTGAACCTTCACTTTTCTGCGAGTGTAAAGTAGAAAAATGTATCTTCTTGCTTTGGAGAGAGAGAGAGAGAGAGAGAGAGAGAGAGAGAGAGAGAGAGAGAGAGAGAGAGAGACTTGATTCCAATTTATAGGTCTCTTCCTCAGATGTTACTTCCCCTGGAACTTCTTAGGTACCACAAAGCCAAGTTGGATGTGCATCCCCTTCACGGTCTCCTATCTCCCTGTGTGAACCTTATCTGGCCACAATGTTGTAATTGCCTGTTTATTTAACCATTTTCCTCATGGGACTCTAAGTCTTGAAGATGGGCTGCATCTTATCACTGGATGCCCAGCGCATAAGTCATCCAAACAATATTAATTTAGTTGAACTGAAAGCATTCCTTTGAATTGCAAACTATGGAATTAAATGTATGCCTATATATGCCTATTCTCTCTCTCTCTCTCTCTCTCTCTCTCTCTCTCTTTCTCTCTCTCACACACACACACACACACCTCCCAAATTCAATTTGCAAACAGCTTTTCAGGGATCAATCTACTGTGCAAAATTCGGGGCTCATTCTCTTTGAGAATATAATGATATTTGACCTTTTAATCATGTCTGCCTTCAAGCAAAAGTGACAGCTTTGCTGAATATAAAGGCAGGTGCATAGGGAACAAAAGAGCCAGCCCAAGAGGTTGGAATGAAGGGTTCCTGGATGTGTTCCAAAAGCACCTGGTAGGGATTACCCCAGTGGCTTGTTATGACATAGATTCTCATTGTTTTCTATAGACGACGGAGGGTACGGCCTGGGAATATGTATTTTTAACCAGCGCCTTGGGTCATTCTTGCTGCTGCGCAGGCTTGGAGAGCACTGCTCATCCTATCACTGGCCTGTGTTGTGTTCCCACTAGAAATAAGAGCAGTGATCAGGCACCTACTGGGGGCCAGGCACTACTCTAGAGACTTGACATTATTTCTACTCCTTACAACAACCCTGCAGAATAGGTATCATCATCAATATTTGACAAGGACACTAAGCCTCAGAGAGGTTTAGTTACTTATGTGGGGTCCCACAGCTCAGCGTGGCAAAACCAGGATGTCACCCTGTCTTTCTTGCGATTATGCCCCAGAGTCCCGCCCTTTGACATTTATAAATAAAAAGTTACTATAAAGTGCTCTGTGTGCTGGCTGTTATTATTACTTTTATTATTACTCCCTGAGCCTCCATTTTCTCAATTCTAAAATGGGAAGGGACAGAGGACACAAGACTTTCTACTTCATCCCCCAAGAACTGGGAACAGGCAGGCAGCCATGTTTAATAGCGTGTCCACCATTCCACCAGGAGGCAGGCCTGCTGGGCACCAGCCTGGAACCAGGTCACCAGCCCCGCAGGGAATCCATTCAGCCTGGCAACCCTCCGTTTGTTTTAAAAGCCACCACAAGAGCAAACCATTCTCCAAAGCCCTCCTAAGCGGAATGGAATGTTTCTTGGGAGTCTGATTAGCTAATGTCACAGGCATGGCTGCCCTGAGACCTTCCTGCTTCACAGCCTTGAACTGAATCAGAATGGAAAGGAAGACTTAGAAAGTTCTTTCTTTAAAAAAAAAAAAGTAGCACTTCATCTTTATAATAGTAACAGGATGTGTCCTGTGGACTAATAACGGAGCTGTGGTTAGAACTCCATGTTTGTCCACCAGACCTCAGTTCCTCCCTAAACAGAGCCTTAATCACCTGCCCGTGCAGAGCCAGGGAGTGCCTTGGCAATGCCTCTTCTGTTTCTTCAAGCACTTGCAACATTAGCATTTTCCTAATTTGTGTGCGTGTGTCAAGACTGAAAACAAAGTTTCGCTCACAAAGAAGCAGTTGCATGTGACAGATTCTCAGTGCAGGCATGGAAGCCTCTTGTAGCCAGCTCGGGGTCTGGAGAACAGGGACAGAGCCACTGCCCTCCCAAGTCCCACCCTCTCCCAAGCACTAGGCAGCCACAGGGGTGAGCCCACTGACCTCTGCGCTCAAAGCTGTGAAGCTCCCAGGGAGCTCAGAATCTCCATGTGCTGGCGAGACAGACCCAGGCCCCACGGTCTTAGGGCACCTGGAAACACAGGGAGTGTGTGACTGGGAGACCTCAGGGACAAGGGGACTTTTGTCCAGGGCTTGAGAACAACTTCTGCACAAAGACCACAAGTGGCAGGCAGGGGCAGGAGGCCGTCAAGCCTGCAGCAGAAATGTCACCTCAAACAAAGAAAGGGCTGCAAGGTATAAAGACAAGAAGAGGGAGAGTGAGCAGGAGGCCCACTGACCCAGGGCTGCTTGGCAGCTGGGTCCTTCCAGGCTTGTTAACAGTAAATTAGTGTTGTCCGGGTTTGAGAAGAATTAAAAATGTCTTAATCACACTGTGATGGATGTACAGAATACCTGGGTCAGGATTAGGGTGAGAAATTAGGGTGAGAAATCAACTTGTTTACAACTATGTAGTGGAATCTTGCCAGAAGGGAAGACAATACCCTGCAATCTAAATAAACAAATAAAAATCATGTACGACAATATTGTTACATTATGTATATAACTGGTATATGAACATATATGTCATATTTGATTGACATGTGCATGAGCTGTACTTGTCGCAATAAACTGTAGTGGGTATGAGACTGGACTCTGGAGTCAGCTGCCTGGATTCAAACCCTAGTCCTGCCATTTATTAGCTTTGTGACCCTGGACAAGTTCCTTAAGTTTTCTGTGTCCCAATATCCTTATCTATAAATGAGGACATTCTTGATGATAACATCTACCTCATGGGATTATTACTAGTATAAGTACTTAAAAATAGTTAAAGCGCTGATAGTACTGCCTGGAATAAAGTAAACACCATGTAATAAAAGCTATTATTATTAAAATAATTTTTTGACAGATTAGAGGCAGGGTGGTATGATGGGAAGAATATGTTCTTTGGATCAGATGATCAGAGGTTCAAAGCCTATATACTTGCTACACAGCTTTGGCCTTCAGTTTCTCACATAAAGAATGATAATTCATTGCCATGAAGATGACAGGAAATGACACATGCAAAGTGCCCGGCATGCATCCCAGGAGCCCCAAGCGGTAGAAGCAGAGTGATGGACAGAAAGAGAAGGAGATCGGGAGTCAGAGCCCTAAGACTTTCTTACCCAGGTATCAGGGCACTAACCAGTCAGTCCTCTAGGGCTTAGTTTATTCCTTTGCACAATGGGGGTTAGATTAGTGTATCGGTCAGGATGAGCTAGCTTATGCTGCAGTGAAAAACATCTCCCCAGATCTCAATGGCTGAAAAGAACAAACATGTATGTGTCGTTCTCACTCCATGTCCCCACAGATCAGCTGAGGGCTGGGCTTCACATCATCCTCACCCCAGGAGCCATCTGCTGGAGCTGAAACTTGGCCAGTTGCTGTGGCAAAGGGAAAAAGAGCTTTGGAGAGACTAAATTAAATACTCTGTCCTGGAAGTGACACTAATCTCCCTCACTCATAGATCATTAGCCAGAACTAGTCATGTGGCCCCACCCAACTACGAGGGGCCAGGAAGGACAGTCCTACCATGTGCCCAGAAAGCACGGCTAGAAATGCCTGGTGAACAGCACTCATGACCAGCACAATGGCCTCTAAAATCTTGCTATTAAAAGTGTGATCCAGCCCTAACCAGTCTGGCTCAGTGGATAGAGCGTCAGCCTGCGGACTGAAGGGTCCCCGGTTCAATTCCGGTCAAGAGCATGTACCTTGGTTGCAGGCACATCCCCAGTGGGGGGTGTGTAGGAGGCAGCTGATCGATATTTCTCTCTCATGATGGTTCTCTCTCATCGATGCTTCTAACTCTCTATCCCTCTCCCTTCCTCTCTGTAAAAAATCAATAAAAAATATATATTTTTTAAAAACGTGTGATCCACCGACCAGCAGCATGGCTGTCCCCTGGAAGCTTGTTAGAAATGCAGAATCTCTGGCCCCACCCCAGACCTATCTCCATGGTTAATTTTGTGTCCCCTTAGGTGGGCCACGGGATGCCCGGATGTCTAGTTAAACATTACTTCTGGGTGTGTCTGTGAGGGAGCTTCTGGGAGAGATTCCAGTTGAATTGGTGAACTGAGGAACGCAGGTGGACCTCCCCAATGAGGGTGGGCCTCATCCAATGTGTTGAGGGCCTGAAGAAGACGAAATGGTGGCGGATGGCTCAGTTCTCTCTCTGCCTGACTGCTTGAGCTGGAGCATTCATCTTCTGCCCAGCTCAGGCCTTCACACCCAGACTGGAATCTACACCTGTAGGCCGCTGCATCTCAGATATGAACTACACCACCAGTTCTCCTGGTTCCAGTGGGAAGATGGCAGATCCTAGGGCTTCTCAACCTCCATAGTCACAGGAGCCAATGCCTTATTTCATGTATACATAATACCTAGGATCTATTTCCTACGTCACACACACACACACACACACACACACACACACACACACACACACATCCTACTGAATCTACTTCTCTGGAGAACCCTGCCTAATACACCTATTAAATCAGACTCTGCATTTTATCAAGCTCCCCGGTAGATTTCTATAGACATTCAAGTTTGAGGCATGCTGGCCTGATCTATTGGGTAGCGGGGCAGCAAACTGCTGAAGAGCCCAGCTCTCAGCCTTTACCAGTGGATTTCCGGCTCAGAGTGCTGTTTCTCATTGGAATTAGAGCCCAGGAATCTGCACTCAGCCGCACAGGTGCAGTTAGCTTCCTCCAACCCCACTTTGAGAAAATCCTCTCAGGTTCATGCTAAGTCTGTGGGATTTTTTTTTTTTTCCTGTAAAGCACAATGAATTTTAAAAGGCCTAGACTATCACATAGAAGCAGAATACCTGAGGGTCTCCTTTCACTTACTTAGACACTCTAATCTAAGGTAGGGAGGTGGTAAAGACCTGAATAATACCTATTACCATTATTGGCAGCTCTGTCCCAGGCTCCGTCCCAGGCTCCGTGCAAACCACTTTAAACACTTGATCTCCCTTCATCCTGACCACAGCCCTGTACCAGGGGCCCTGTTCTGACCCCATTTTATAGTTAAGGGAACTACAGAGCATACAGTTTAAGGAACTTGCTCACAGACCCACAGGAGGCAGACACAGATCTGCCTGGAGTTTAACCACTACGTGATGGCTTCCAGGGAGGCACCCTAAGCAGGTCCTCCTGCAGAATTCCTTCCCCACCCTGCGCATCTCCCACGTGGCTCTTCAGCCTTTTGCCAAGGACAGCATGACACAGAGGCTCCTGCATTTCCTGCATGTACACAGTAAACGAACGATTTCAAGACAAATTCCTCAGCTACCTCAATTCTTATTCATCGGTTGCTGTCATTTCCTCTCATTGACATTTTCGTCAAGCGTTTTTTTCTGAGCTTTGCATCCACTCTGATGAAAAATGCCGCGGCTCTTCTCAGAGCAGTGACGGCGAACCTTTTGAGCTCCGCGTGCCAGCATTTTGAAAAACCCTAACGTAACTCTGGTGCCGTGTCACAGATAGAAAATTTTTGATATTTGCAACCATAGTAAAACAAAGACTTATAGTGTTGATGTTTATTTTATATATTTAAACGCCTTTTAACAAAGAAAAATCAACCAAAAAAATGAGTTCGCGTGTCAGAGGTGTCATAGGTTCGCCATCACTGTCTCAGAGTACATCATTCTGAGATTCAGGGAACTGTAAAATGTGATACATGACCAAGAACCATGGAGGCCGTCCCGACCAGCCTGCTCATGCGACCGATGAAGAAACTGAGGCGCAGAGAGGTTAAGTGATCTGCGAATGGGTCACACTGCAGGCCTGGGTGTCAGCACTGTGTTAGCAATAAGGTTTCCATCCTGTGATCTACTGGACTCTGCTCCCTTTCCTCTGAGTAGTGGGCAGGGAAGGAAATAAAATCTCCCTCATTCTGGGCTTCCACCCTTCCCCACTGACTGTCATTCATTTCTGGGCTGTGAAGAAATGTCATCGTGCTTGATTTACTAGTAACCAAAGCTTAGAAGTCTGCAGTCACCAAAGACATACAGAACGTGAAGCTTTTTTGCGTCGAGCCTCTGGGCCCTTGGAAAGCAAGTTGGGTTGGGCTGGTCCTGAGCCAGTTTCTGACGTGGCCATCATCCTAAGCAGAGAAATCCAGAGTTGTAGGCCAGCTGTGGTCCCAGTGTAGGTAAGGCTACAGCAGGTGTCCTCAAGGTCTCAGCTTTTCTGGCAAAGCTCAGTTTTTTCCTTGCTCTGATCCCTTCGGACACATTGACAAGCTGGAGACTCATTATGCTTGGGGCGCGACATTCACAATGCAGAGCTTTAACCTACACAGGGCAGAACAGTGAAGGGATCCTGCCCCGCTCCCTAACTCAACCTGCCATGTTACTGGGAGGATCCCTGGCTCCTGGCCCCCTGGCCTTCAGCACCAACCTGAGGCAGGTGTGTTCTCTGCACACGTGGACCAGAGCAGATGTTAGCCAGACAATGTGGCTCACTCTCAAAGCTGGAGTAGAGTTTAGTGGTTGTGCATTCAACACCCGATTTTAATGATAAATAAATGAAAGTCCAGAGAAAGGCAAGGACTATATAAAGCCATGGAGAAGTTTATAGGAAAAGTCAAATGGGGACTGGATGGGAGGTGAAATATATATATACACACATACATATACATATACATAGACATAGACATAGACATAGACATATACATATCCTACCATTTTACACTTGACCTTAGCCAAAAGGCCAAGAAGTGATTCTGTCATTTTAAAGTTTACAAAGTTCTTTCACACAAGATCAGAAACAATACTCACAATATTTTCCCCCATTAGGCATTGGCTCTGATGAATCAGGACAGGCACCAGCCCACAGCCCTACACACATGAACACCCTATGCCTTCTCCACAATCCTGGGATGTGAGCCCTGTTAGTATTCCCACCTCACAGGCGGGGAAATGGAGGCTCAGAAAGGTGGACGTTTAGCCCTGTTCACCATCTTAGCTAATATCTTAGCTAATAGCTTAAGCAAAAAGGGGAGCTTGATTATGAGACCCCTGAGGTGTCTGGCAGACCCCCAAGGCAGGCATACACAGGGCCTCCGCCAGGCCTGGCACCAAGACTGGAAAAGCCAACAAGAGCCCAGGCCAGTGTGTCTGCACATCTGCCTCTGCTTCTTCCTGCAGGCTGCCCTCTTCTGCATCTCTTGCACTTCTTCCCAGTTTCCTCACCCCTGTTTCAGGTTTTGACAGTGACTCCTAGTGCGTTTCAAATCCCAATCCCCAGAAGGGATCTGATTGGCCCAGCTCCGATCCCATGCCCACCCTTGTCTAATCAAATCATATAAAAATGGCTACCAAAGACCACCAGCATTGGGAGCAGAGGCACAGACAGGGGGTTGTGGCCGTGAGCTCGGTAGATACCCCCAAAGGTTGTCTATAGGACATGCAGAATCAGGACTGAGGCCCCATCTGGAGTCTCAGAGCAGAATGCTCATTCCATAGAACCACTGATCCCTCTCTTTCCAAGGTCACATTCAAATATATGACTGCTCACTCTGCACTCAACCTTGCAAGCCAATGAACATCCCTGCTGCCCTGGAAGGATTTAGGCCAAGGTCTGATTGGGTCCTGAGAGTACTGATGACATTAGACTAAGAAGCAAAGGAAGGATAAAACCTGCTTTCCCATGGAGCCCCAGGCTCCTGCCTCCTCCTTGCCCTCTGTTTGCCGGCCTCGGAGTGGTGGCCGACTCTGTGGGGAGCACTGCATGGGGCCAGCACAGGTGGAGGGAATATCTGAAGGGAACCTCCACATCCAAAGCCTGCCCAGAAGCAGGCAGGAAGCTGGGGCCAGGCAGCCAGAGAAAGGCAGCTGGAAGCCAGAACTGCTACTGAGAGGCAGGGGTGTGGCCAAGCAAATGCCCAAAGGAGAGGAGAGTAGAACGGAAGCGGACATACTGCTGGATGCCTCCCTGAAACGGCTTGAGGAGCTGGCTCCTAAGGATGATGGTGGGATGGAGCATGAGACACACACACACACGGTGTCGGTAGGAATGGAAACCAATCCAGTCTCTTTGGAGGCAGTTTGGCAATATATATTAAAAGTCTTCAATAATATTAACAACAACAACAATAATAAAGGCATATTTACCCCCAGAAAATCCGCCGTTACTGTTTGTTCACAGCCTAGAAAAAAGCATGACACATAGAAGGGAGTTAATTAAAAAAAAAAAAAAAACTGCTAAATGAATGGCTGGACGAATAACATGTGTAGAGAGAGATATATATGCAAGGATGGTCACTACACCAGCAAATTAGAAACAACCTACACGCCTACCAAGAGGGGACTCGTTAAATAAGTGATGATGTAGCCTTATAAGAGAATAAAGATAATTAAAATGATGGCATTTTAATTATAAATAAGAGATAAAGAAAGAGAAACTAAGTAAATAAATAATTAAAAAGTGACAGCATAGGTTTATATTGTTGCTTTGGAAGAACATGCTCGATATTTCGTCAGGGGGGGCGGGAAGCAAGACGAAAATAATCCCATTTTATACAGAGAAAAACATTTTAATATATGGACAGACAGAAGTTAATAATGCACCAAATGATAACTATGGGGAATGAGATTTCAGGTCATTTTCATCCTTTCTCTTTTAGTTTCTTTCCACTTTCTAATTTGTCTACAATGCCCATGTCTGACTTGTATAAATAAAAATAATGGGAGAAAATAAATTAATACATGAAAATATTTCTCTTCAATAAAGAGTGAAGTGGGTCGCCCTGGCAGGGTGGCTCAATTGCTTGGAGCGTCGTCCCAAACACCAAAAAGTTGCAGGTTCGATCCCAGTCAGGGCACATATGGGAGGCAACCGAACAATGTTTCTCTCTCACATCGATGTTTTTCTCTCCCTTCCTCTCTCTCTAAAATCAATAAACATATACTCATGTGAGGATTTCAAAATAATAAGTGTATCCAGGAAAGGGATGAATACAACTGATCAACCAATAAATAGTTAGGGAGCACCAGTTGTGTGCAGTACCCAGAGCTTCAGCAGCCACCAAGAAGTGTAAGGCAAGGTCCCTGCCCTCCAGGAGTCAATGGCAGCAAATCACAGAGGAGAGTGAGAGATGGCTGCAGGCTCATGCTGAGGCCATGGTGGGCACGAGGGCCACCAGCAGCCTTCTGCTTCCTGTGACCAGGAATAGGCAGAGATGAGGCGGGGAGGGCTGTGTGTGGAGGGGGGAAGCTGGAAAGCCAGAGATGCAGCCAGGACCAGGGAGAACCAAAACAAAGGTGGCAAAGATGGATGAGAGCAAACAACTGCAGTGAGAATTGAGTATAGCAGGAAAAAAAAATTAAAAACCCAACTTTGTACTAGGTACTGTGCTAGGTGGGATACAGGTGCTAGAAATAATTGAAACTAGCAAGTCTCAGTTTTCATGAAGTTATAGTCAAGGGGTTTGGGGGTAGAGAAAATTGACGATCAATCAATAAACAAACATAAGAAAACACCAGCAATAAGCACTATTCATTTTTAAGCCCCATCGAAATATCCCCACCATCTTACATCAAACAGTATATGTCACAGAAAACTAATAATGAACATACTCATACTTGCTACCTATATTTAACAGTTATTTTGCCTCATTTTTTTCATCTGTTTTTCTGTTGCTGTTTTTATTGTTGATATGTTTTAAATTACACACACTATGACATTTCGCCCCTAAATACACATCTCTAAAACTTAGACATTATTCTACTTAGCCACAACATCATTATCATAATCAATAAAATTAACAATTCCTTTATATAACCAAATACTCTGTCCATAGCCAAATATATACAACTAGAGGCCTGGTACATGGATTCATGCATTGGTGGGGTCCCTCAGCCTGGCCTGTGCCCTCTTGCACTCTGGGACCTCTCAGGGGATGTCAGATTGCTGGTTTCGGCCTGATCCCCACAGGCCAGGCCAAGGGACCCCACCAGTGCATGAATCTGTTTACCGGGCCTCTCGTGTGCATATAAGATCTTTGGTTAATCTCTTCCCGCCCTCCCCACTCCCCCTTCCCTCTGAGATTTATCAGTCTGTTCCATGTTTCCATGCCTGTGCATTGATCATCTGCCCCCTGGTGGTCAGTGCATGTCATAGCTACCGGTTGAACGGTCGAACGGTCGAATGGTCACTTAGAATTTTATATATATAGATTCTTCCCAAAATAGTTTTTAATGCTGGTTTTTTAAAATAGGATTCAATCAGCATCTACACCTGATGCTTGGTTGTCTTTGTCTCTAAATCTTATAGTATCTATATCCATATCTACATCTCATCTACTTTACAGCTATATCTCCATTGTCAATATAACTGCCCTTGTCATGAGCCCAGAAGAGAATACATCCTAACCAGACCCAGTCAAAGGAAACCCAAGCTATTTGTAGGTGGCAAATGCCTGGTCCTTTCCACCCACTGGTAAGAGGTGACTGACTACACATGAAATCTCTGGCCTATGGAAAAAACAAAGGATCCCTCTATGTGAGTCAGCCTTGTACAAGAGGAACTATAGTCTCTCTCTCTCTCTCTCTCTCTCTCTCTCTCTCTCTCTCTCTCTCTCTCTCCCCCTCACCTTTCTTGTATAATTCAAAGAGGCGAGTGGGTGTAAAGAGAAGGATATAGGCAGACCAGGTCTCAAATCTGGCTCCATGACTGTGGACCAATGTGACCTTGGACAAGTCATTTCACCCCTTTGCCTATAAAATGAAGATAATACCCATTTGTGGGGTTGCTGTAAGGATGAAATGAACTCACTCGTATTCACTTATATGGCATGCCCATCACAGTGCTTTGATTCCCTATCAAGCTCTAGTTACCAAATTCAGTTCCTCCCCTTCCTGTAGACATGCCGGAGAACATTTCCCAGCTTCCCTTGCTGTTAGAGGTGGCTATGTGATCAAGCTTTGGCTGTGGGGTGTGTGTTAGGGTTTATCTTTTACAGCAGCTAGCATTGCTTTAACCAACACAAAGCTCAATATTAAAGATGAAGCTGTTGCTTAGAAAGAAAACCTAAATAGGCTCGATTTAAACCACAGTGGCTTTTGGAAAACCAAATAAGGAACCATGCCACTGTTGGGAAAAACCTTTAGCTTTCAATATTGTATTTCATAAAATTTAACTTTTTAAATATTGTCACACCTCTGAGATAATGCCGTGCGTTGATGGCACCTCAAATTGCTGACAGCCTGGCGATAGTCATGATGTAGCTGCCATCAGCTGCACACGCACATACTTGGTCACAGCTCTCCATCTTGTCGTCCTGTTCCTTGAAGATCATGCAGGTGTTAGCACCGCAGGTGTTGGTTTTAATCACCACTCAAAATGTCTTCCATGCTGATTTGATACTAAAATGAAAAGTTGTGTGCTAAAAAGGCAAGGAAACAGAGCAGCTGGGTAGACACTAAACATCTAAATAAGATTTAAAAGAGCTCTTTTAATATGCATAGAAAGAGAATTTTAAGTGATAGGAAAGCTTTGTGTCATGGTTTCCTATGTTTTAGAAATAACGTCAGTAATGGTGTGGGGTACGATGGTGGGTGCCTTAGATTTGGTGCAGTTATCAACACGTAGATATGTCAGTGATTTTTAACCAAGGAAGTAACCCAGTGTAAATAATAATGATATAACAACTTGCACTTTCCAAGAGCCAAGCATGTGCCAAGCTCTGTGCATTACTCACATTATCTCACTGAGTCATTGTAACAGCTCTGTGAAGTGGGTACTCTTATATACGATTGCAAGTTGTCCTACATGCTATATGGGAAGGGAATGGGGTGCTGTGAGAGTGAGAAACAGGGAGGAACATGAGTCAGATTGGGAGAGGAGACCTCCCCAGGAAGTGAGGAGACCTGGAATATAAGAGTCAGCAGTGTTTGTTGAGCAGGTTCAATTCTACATGTATGTGTCAGTTCACTCAATTCTCGTCAGAACCCTATGAACATTGTTATCAGTCCCACTTACAGATGAGGAAATCAAGATGGAATAGAGAAGTTGAATGACTTGCTCATACTAATTCAGATCACACAGCTAAAGAGTGATAAAACCTGGGGTGCTATAAAGGCTCTCCAGGCACAGAGCCCATGCCTCTTATCACTTCACTATCCTCTCTAGTGATTAAAACGGGGGGTCATCTACATTTGACCAATAATGGCAGCAGGAAGTGAACTGGTTACAATCACAGGCTCTGGGGTCAGACTCTTGAGTTCAAAGCCAGGCTCTGCAATTGACCAGCAAGGTGTTTGACCTTCCTATGCCTTGGTTTCTTCATTTGTTGTGAGGATTAAATGAGTTAATACATGTATAGAGCTTAGGTCAGAACCAGAATATAGTACATCCTCAAAAAGCATTACATAGTATTGCTGTCTTCATACACTGATCACAAGAACTCTAAGGAAACTAAGACTTAGAAAGGTTTAGCAGTTTGTCTAAACCCGTGGTTGGCAAACTGCGGCTCAGGAGCCACATGCGGCTCTTTGGCCCCTTGCGTGTGGTTCTTCCTAAGCCTTAGGAGTACCCTAATTAAGTTAATAACAATGTACCTACCTATATAGTTTCAGTTTAAAAAATTTGGCTCTCAAAAGAAATTTCAGTCGTACTGTTGATATTTGGCTCTGTTGACTAATGAGTTTGCCGACCACTGGTCTAAACCCACACATTTCAAGAAAGGAATCAGGATACGAACCTAAGTCTGTTCACTCTGGAGCCCTTGCTCTATGCCTTACCCCAGGGAGCTGCCAACTGAAAATGAATCAGGAGTTTAGGTCTTCATTCCTGAAGGTTTCCCAGAAAAGGAGATTCTAAACCCACTGTGACACCTCATTTTAACATCTGAATCCCACCTAGAAGTAAGGCTCTTTCTCTGCCAATCTGGATTTCATCTGTTTTGTTTTGTTTTAAAGTCATTCCTCTTTGAGACCCTGGGAAGATGGGGACTCAACAATCCGTTTCTTTCTTTTATGTCTTTCATACGCTGTATTTCACATTTCCTCGCCTATGTAGAGAAGGCAGGGACCATTTTTGAATCTGGCACAAAGTAGATGTTCAACAAAAATGTGTTGTGTGGAGAACATATTTGTGGTTGCCAGAGGCAGGAAGCAGGGAGCAAAATGAGTTGGAGGAGTGTCAAAAGGTACAAATTTCCATTAATAAAATATTAAGTCATGGGATATAATATACAGCCTGGTGGCTATAGCTAATAATACTATATTGTATGTTTGAAAGTTGCTAAGGGAGTAGACCTTAAAAGTTCTCATCACAAGAAAAAAAATTGTAACTGTGTGAGGGGATGGATGTTAACTCGACTTATTGTGGTGATCATTTCACAATACTTATATACAAATATTGAGTTGTGCTGTACGCTGAAACTAATATAAAATTATATGTCAATTATATCTCAATTGAGAATTTTAAGAAATGCCTAAGAACATGTGTTCTATGAACAAATAAGTGCATAATCTCTGAGGTCCCTCCCAGATCAGACAGACCCCTGCTCACTCCACCCGAACCTCCCCCCGCAACTTGCTTTTCTTTCACTCCCATTTCTTAACCCCAGTATTTCTCAAACAAGGCTGTTGCGAGGGTATTCTGAGGACACTGTGGAGTTGAAGTGGTCTTGGTATGTGGTGACACCCTGGGTTTCCTCCTTCCTCATTCCCTTGGGCCAGTTTTTGACCAACAGGGTATAGAGCGAGGGGTGTGTGCGCATTGGGGAAGGGGATGCTGAGGTTGGCGGTTGGCAGGTAGATAATGTGTGGCTGGAGCCATCAAAATAGCTCCTGGGCCTTTGGTTGCAAACCATGGAAACTATCTCAAACAGGCATAAGAAAAAAGGAAAGGCATGTATCGCTCACATAACTTAGAGTTCAAGGGTGTGCTGGTTTCATTCAGGAATCCTAACATTCAAATAAGGCCTCAACTTTCCTCTTTTTCTCTCTCCCTGCCCTGTGTTTTCCTCTCTGTATTTGATCGCACTCTCTTCTCAGAAGGCAGACGTCCTCCAAATAATGGCTGCTGACCACCCTCCAGCTGCAGAGAGCTCTAACCATCATGACTGTTGAAGTTGGGGGCAGGGGGGAGGGCTTGCCAGGGGAGGAAGCTGAGACTGTTCTCTTCTGAAAAAAACAAAACAAAACACAGCTTTCTCAGAAGTCCCAGAGTAACTTCCCCTTTGGTCTCATTGACAAAAAGGGGGTCCCATGAATACCCCTAGCCAAAAGGGAGGCTGGGGAAGTGGGAAACAAAATCACGATCATGATTATGATCCATTGCCAGGAGTGGCACATGGTCACCCTGAACAAAATTGGGGTTTCTTCTAGGAAGGAGAGAAACTAGATTAGGTAGGTAAAGAACGGTGTTACCACAGGAGGTGTTATAAAGCCATCTCACCAGATCACATAATAGGAACAGGGAGGAGAAGTTAGGAAAAGAAGTGGAAATGCTAGCAACAGAGATACAACTGGTGCGCACATTAGACTTGGAAAGCAAGGAGGTGAAAGCCAGGAGAAGAGGTGAATCGGGGAGGTGGGCGTGGCCAGAAAGGAGAGGACCAGCCAGCTGTGGCAGCACCAATCAGGACATTTCCTGGAACACACAGTTCTTATCTAAGGATGTTCTGGAGCAGAAGTTCAAGAAATACAGAGGTTCTTGGTGAGCAAGGAGCAAAGGAGAGGTCTCACCACGGTGAGTCTGAGTCCCTCCCACAGTTTTTAGTCAATCCCCACTGTTCATGCTCCAAGGTGACTCTAAATCAAAGCAACAGAGCTCCAACCCAAGGAGAGACATGCTGAAAAACCTTCAGTGGTTCCCCACCACCATGAGCTCAAGTCCAATTTCACAGTCTGGCACCACTGTCCTCTCCAGCTTCATCTCTCCCTGTAACTCCTGCCTCCTGTTGCTCCAGCCCCCCACACCTCCCTAAATCCAACCTGCCCTTTCCTGACTCCCAGATTTTGCTCTCTCTGTCCTTTCTGGCCTTGTCTCACTCTGACCTCTCTGAGCCTCCATTTCCTTAAAAAGGGAAATAGCTTGATTAATAGATGTTGTGAGAGTTACAGAAATGTGATAAAACATGGTAAGTCGCTCGGCCGGTGTGGCTCAGTGGTTGAGCATCAATCTATGAACCAGGACGTCATGGTTCAATTCCCAGTCAGGGCACATGCCTGGGTTTGGGGCTCAATCCCCAGTAGGGAGGTGTGCAGGAGACAGCCGATTGATTCTCTCTCATCATTTACTAGTATGCTTCTATTTCCCTCTCCCTCTCTCTTCCTCTCTGAAATCACTAAATATATATATATATATATTTTAATGTTAAGTGCTTAGAACACTACCTGGCACATAGTAAGTGGTCAATATATGTTAGTTGTTATTATCCATTGATCCTTGTTTTGAAATTTGAACTTGGTATACATATTACAGTACTTACCCATTCCTTCTTGGCTGTATTTGTGAATGAACATGTCAAGAGGGTGAGCACCATGAGGTCCAGAGGGATGTGCGTGGCTGCCCTCTGCTTCTTGTTCTCCTTTGGAGGCGCATACCAAGAGCACAGCTATTCTTCATTTGTTCTCTGGAGATGACAGCCTGACAAGGGGCAGAATGTGTCTATCCAGGACGTGTTGGAGAGTGCGGAGTGAGGTTGGGCAGAAAGTCACCCTCTGGGCCTGTTCCCTCTTGCTGGCCACAGGGCCCCACCAGGAAATGCAGCCCACCCACAATTTCACAAGGAGTTCTTAGGAAAGTCAGGTGGATTCATCTGCCAACAGTGTGCAGTTCAGACCTGTCACCAGGCTTCTCCTCCAAAAGGCAGGAGCCTGCCACTGTGAGGAGGTGAAGTCTAAGTGCCACTCGCCTGCATTCAAGGCCCATCAGCAGTGACTCAGCAGGAAGCCAGCAGGGCCTGAGTCACTCCCTCCCCTACGGCCACACCCAGCGTTTTCCTCCAGGCCTGGGAAAGCTGCTTAGAGCTGGGGGTGTAAAGCTTCTGTACCTGGGTCTACCCAGGCCAATGACATCATTGCTTTAACGTAGCTTCACAGTGTAGTGCAGGAGCTCTGGCGTGGGACTAACTGGGTTAGGAGCCTGGCTCTGCCTCTATTTAACCTAGAGCAAGTTTCTTAGAGCCTCTGGCCACAGTCTGCCCATCTGTAAATTGGAACAATAGCATTATCTCCCTCACCGGAGGGAAAGAGCTTGGAACAGTGTATAGTATGTTGATAGGGCTTCTCTAACACGCCAGGCCTGGTCCCACCGCAGGGCCTTTGCATGTGCTGTTTTCTCTTCCTAGAATGTTTCTGCCCCAGATGGCCGGCTCCCACACTTAATTCAGGTCTTTACTAAATATTCATTTTCTCAAAGAAGCCTTCAGTGGCCACCTCATTTCCATAACCTTTCCACCTCCCCCAACACTTCTTATTCCCTTCCCCACTTTTTCTCCTTAGTGCTACTTATCATCATCTAATAAACTATGTATTTTCATCAGGAATCTTCTCTATTTCTATCTCCCCCACCCCTACTGGAATTCAAGTTCCATTTTTGTCTGCTTTCTTCACTGCTGTACTCCCTAGCCCTAGAAAAGTGCTGACACATAGCAGCTCTCAATAAACATTTGTTAAATGAATGGAAATGAATGTCAGCTTATTCAACATGATTTATCACCAATTACCATTGTCATCAATAAAGACCATCAGTAAAGATCACCATGATTATTCATTCCATTACAGTGAGAATCAGAGAAAGGTTCAACATTAAAAACCACACTACAATTCTGCAAATCTGCCTTTGGTTCATAAATACTTGAATAAATAGATTCTCAAAGCTGGAGGGCTCCACCTTTAGGGTGGAAAACTCTGTTAGCCACTGGGGCTGAGCAGATGGCAGATATGTAAATGTGTGAATCAGATGGGGCCATTATGGAGTGGTGAATGTAATCCCCACCTAAAGGCACTTAAATTCAAATTTAAAAAATAATCTCTACTAGCCAAACACATCCCTAACATGTGTTTCCCTAACTCCAGACTCTAACTGCTAATTATATCACCCACTTGACCATTCTGATTTTTTTTAAATATATTTTATTGATTTTTTACAGAGAGGAAGGGGGAAGGACAGGGATAGAGAGTTAGAAACATCGATGAGAGAGAAACATCGATTCAGCTGCTTCCTGCACACTCCCTACTGCAGATGTGCCCACAACCAAGGTACATGCCCCCGACCGGAATCGAACCCAGGACCCTTCAGTCTGCAGGCTGACACTCTATCCACTGAGCTAAACCGGTCAGGGCCCATTCTGATTTTTTAAAAATATGCAGATATTAATATGACCCAGAGCCTCCCATTCTCCCACCATTTTGGCATCAAGACCCAAGGTGGGCTTCACAGTCCATCAGTCAGTTCTGATCTTAGCTGCCCTGTTTGGGCAGCTTTGCTGTTCTTCTAACTCCCCAAAGTTCAGGAGGCAACTAACCAGCGCATTCCCAAAGTCCAGCCAAGCTGGTGACACACAGGAATGAGTGAATGAATGAATGACTTGATGGCTCAGACGGGGGAGTCACAAGGGCCACCGTACCTTCCTGGTCTCCATTTTTGGATCCTCAGTGACCTCCCAGGGAGGCGTGACTCTCTCCCCGAAGATTATTTCTCCCCAGTTCCTCAAGGGTCCCTTAAAAAGACACCCATTGGCACCATTAAAAAGAACTTTCACTGCAGTCTGCATCTGTGTGGAGACTGGGGTGACCCCACCCTCTTCACCAAGGACAATGGGCGAGAACTTTGCCTCCTGTTTGTATAAAGGCCCATCCTGGTGAATTTCCCAAACAAAGAGAGGCAGCTTCAAAAGTTACTCCTGGAAACGAAGATTGCCAGCATCCCTCCCTTCTCCCGCTCCTCCCACCCCATGGCATTTTCTCATTAAAATAGAAGAAGAAATTAGTTCCCTCTTCACACACACCTGCAATGTACAGATGGGGAAATGGAGCCTAGACAGGCTTGACTTCTAAGCTTCACTAGCTGTGAAACCTTGAAGTTCCCTGAACCCTCTGCCTTCTCATCTGTGAAAAATCAAGTAACCTGATTGGGTACTGGGAAGAGTATATATGAGTTATGCCTCCTCCTAATTAGCTTGCCCTCCCCTAAACTTTATCCCCTCAGACCACGCACTCAGTGGGAGTCACACACACACACACACACACACACACACACACACACACACACACACACACACCAGCTTCCCAGCCCCTGTACGGAAGTCCATTATATATTTGCTATTGCCATTGTTATTGCTACTTAGGTTCACCCCGTGAATGTGGAGCCAAGACAACCAGCCCACACATCAGTCCTCCGTGCCCACCACCAGCCCGCTTCCTGAAGAAAAGCTCTTGGAAAAGCAAATCCGATGTAACCACAGGTGCGTGTCTATGCAGAACCAAATCTCAGCAGTGACTTCAGCGTCACCCACTGGCTCATGGTTGCCCCCTGTTATTGGACCCATAGCCCCCCACTACTCCCCTGTATTAGAAGCCCTCAACGCTAACTTGCTCATTGAGAAACACAAGGGTGGATATTTTCAGGGAATTTCTGCCAAAAAACGTAACCCTGTGAAGACATCACAGGAAGCACCTGCCAGCTCCAGTGGCCTTGAAGGCACCACCCAACCTCTTTTTATCTGAGCCCCACAGCACCTGGTGCCGAGCCCAGTGGTAGCACTTAAGGTGCAGGTTCCAGTGTCTGTTTGCATATCTGTCCTGCACTAACCTGCCAGGGCCTGGAGGGCTGGGACTGAGTGCCCAGTGCCCAGAAGGGCTGAATAAATACTGCTTGGCTGTAAATCTGAATAGGAGACACCCGAAGGATTGCTCTTGCATCCCCATCCCCCCTTCCCTAGGAGGACTGGGGAACAGGTCCACAGGGAGGGGGCCTTCCAGACTTTCTTCTCACTCCTCCTGCCCATGGGGTCTTGTGAACTGGACATTGTGCCCTCTGTAGGCCCCACAGCTCTCCCTGTTTCTTTTTGTCCTTGACTCTAAAGCCTTTGACTCTGAACCTGAAATGGTTCAGAGGGTAGTGAGAGAGCTGGATGTCCTGAGGCTGCTGAGGGTATGAGTTTGCGGCTAACCTGCTGTGTAACCCCAGGCATCTCTCTAAACCTCTGTTTTCTAATCTGCAAAGACAGGGAATAGATATCCATTGCACCCCCCTACCAAGTGTAGGCAGGCATTTGTACTGTTAACTTATCTGATCTGTAAAATGAAGGAGTTGGCCAATATAACTTCCAACTTCCCTCTGGGAAAAGTTTTGGTAGCTGCTTTCAAATCCTCCCGAACTCAGTCTGGAGAAGGGGTGGTAATGTCACAAAGGATCTGGGCCAGGCTGACCTGGCTTCCGGTCTCTAGTCTGTCACTTCCCAGCGGTGCTGACTATTGGGCAAGTCACATGGGTGCTCTGAGCCTCAGTTTCCTCACCTATAAAAGGTGTGGCTATTGTTGAGCATCTACCTATGAACCAGGAGGTCACGGTTTAAATCTCAGTCAAAGTTCTGGGCTCAGTCCCCAATAGGAGGCATACAGGAGGCAGCCGATCAATGATTCTCTCTTGTTGTTGATGTTTCTCTCTCTCTCTCTTCCTCTCTGAAATATATATATTTTAAATCTCCCATGTAGGGCTGCCCAGAGGATAAAATGTGAGGGGGTTTGTAGTAGCTTTGCACTGTGCTCAGCCCACCGTAGGGCTCAACCAGCATCACTTTCTGCCCCTTTCCCAAACTACTCACAGAAAATGTGGGGATGAATCCTTATGCAAAGTATTTCTGCTAAACCCTGAGGTTTTTTGCTTGCCTTTGGTTTATGAGAAGGAAGCAGAAAGTTGCATCTGATGGCCTAAGAGTGCTGATGACAAAAGTTTCATTTCTGCAGCCTACACTCCTAGCCACAGTGTCAGATAGTCATCACTGCGCACCCTGGCAAAGTCAGCCTTTCCCTTGAGACTCTTCTGCCCGAGAACAAATATATTTCCTTTTAAAATAATTTTTAAATTTTAACTGTCTGCTTTGAGTGCCAGGTGCAGTCCAGAATCTGGGTCGCTTTCTCTGAGAGGCTGTCTTTGACAACCCCCACTTACCATTCCAGGCCCTCTCCCACCTCTGGCAACTCCCCAGCGTCTGCTTTACTTTTCCCCAGAGCACTTGTCACCACTGAACACACACACACACACACACACACACACACACACACACACACACGCTTCACCAGAATGTAAGCGCAGCACAGATGAGGATGTCCAGTGCACGGTCTCCAGTGTTCAGAACAGGTCCTGTGTTAGTAGGCACGAAATAAAAGTTTGTTGAAAGAATGACTCTGGGCCTGAGCTGAAGCCAAGCTGGCAGCTATGGCATCATAATAATAATGAAATGTCGTGTGTGCCCCCCATTTCACAGTTCGCAAAGCCCTGGTACAATATTTACTTGATCTTGTACAGAAGACTGTGTCTCTGCATTTTCTAGGCAAAGAAACCTAAGGAGAGATGTGTGTTTCTGGAAGACAGAGGAAGCTCTTCTGGCCTCCGGGCCTGGGGCAAGTCACTTCCCTGCTCTAATCTCGCCTTTCCTAATCTGTAAAAAGATGTGGACTGGGTCCCTGCTGGGGCTAAGACTTTTAAATTCTTAAATCCTGTGACTCATTTGATGGTTAGCCCTTTAAATACTGACTCACTTGTTGCTACTTACAGACCATAATTGCAAAACCAGGCTGAGCTGAAACCTCTGTCCATCGATTCCATTTCCAGGTCTCTCAGAACTCACTCCACAGGGCCGCTCCTGCTGGGCCTGCAGAGCCGCTCAATGGCACACGGTAAGTTCCACACGATGAGTTGTGGTAGTAGTTGATATGTGGCCAAAGCAGGTGATTTATTTCCTTTTTTTCATCGCTCTGCATTTCGCTGCATTTCCTCCACTTGTCTCCTAACTTGATTTCCTATTGCCAAGCTTTCCCTCCCAAGCTATTCACATACTACTTGGAAACTAAATGAACAAACCTTGCTTTCAGGAAATCAAAACCTTCAGTGGCTGCCTACTACTGCCTGCAGAACATAGCCTCAGGATTCATCATACCATTTGAGGCCCTTCTCAATCTTGCCCTAATAACCTTTTCAAATATATCTATCTCAACAGCTGCCCTACTCTGTTGCGCCAGAATTCTCTGCTTCAATCAATTCAACTCATTCACTCAGCCATTCATTTATTCAATAACTATGGCCCTGGCCAGGTAGCTCAGTTTGTTAGAGCATCATCCTGATATGCCAAGGTTGAGTGTTTGATCCCTGGTCACGTTATATACTAGAATCAACCAATGAATTCATAACTAAGTGGAACAATAAATCGATATTTGTTTCTCTCTCTTTCTCTCTCCCCCCTCAAACAATAAATACAAAATTTAAAAAAAAACAAAACAAAAAACATGTATCACATGCCTACTATGTGCCAGACATTCACAGCTGTGGGGTCTGCTGTGATAAACAGTTCCTGTTCTCATGAAATGTGCATTCTAGAGGGGGAAAGATGGGCAGTAAACAAGCAAACAAGCAAACCAGATGATTTCAGATAGTGATGAAGATATACGTCACTGTTGTGCTAAGATCATGATAACACACACGACAGCACAAACAAAGCAGGCTGTGGGGACAGAAAGGCAGTGGGCTACCTCACAGCTACCCCTCTCTGTGGGGCCACTTTTAAGGAAGGTCTGAGTGAGAAAGGGATAGTCATGTGGAGGCCTGGGAGTGATCCAGACAACAGGAACAGCAAGGTTGATGGGGGGAAAAGGGGAGTATGTGACACTTTCAACAATAAAGATTTAAAAAACAGAAGAACAGCAAATGCAAAGGCTCTAAGGCAGCCCCAAAGCTTCACATGGCCTCAGGGTAGGGCCAAAGCAACTTGGACAAGGAAGAGGTTGCTAGGATACCAGGTCAGGGAGGTAGGCAGGGCTCTCTGCCTTCTCATTACAATCTCTAAACCTACACGTTTTCACAGGTCACGTAAGCTCCAGCATTTCAGTGGCACCGTCCTTTTCTGCTTTCTTTTGTCTCGGGAATCTTCCTTCACTGAATCTCTGGTTTCTTGTGTGCATGTTTCCACCAGTAGATGCTGAGATAAATTTCTCTTTTTAAAAAATATTTTTTATTTATTTCAGAGAGGAAGGGAGAGGGAGAGAAAGATAGAAGCATCAATGATGAGAGAGAATCACTGATCAGCTGCCTCCTGCATGCCCCATACACTGGGGATCGAGTACACAACCCAGGCATGTGCTAGACCAGGGATCAAACCGTGACCTATTGGTTCATAGGTCAACACCCAACCACTGAGCCATGCCAGCGGCCTAACTTTCTCTTTTAATGGCTGTGTTCTGTCTTCTCTATAAGGTGATCAATTATTTAAGAAAAGGTACCCCAGCAAAACTGTAGGACAGAATGCACGTTAGCTGTGAGCACAGCCAGAATCTTTTATTAGTGACATAAGATAAGTGATTGATTTCTCTGAGCCTCAGATTCAGAACTGGAAGAAAGGAATAGAAGTATAATTAAATAGATAATGCATATAAAGTGCCTATTACTTAGTACCTACTGTGCCTGTCATAAAAGAAGCTACGAATGATCGCTGTGGTTATTTGCAAGACAGTTGCGCTGCTTGTGGCTATGACTTTGGGCAAGTAGTTTTCCCTCCTTGAGTCTAGTTCGCTGAGCTGTAAAGTGGGATGTAGATACTATTCAGCTCTAAGATTCTCAATGCCTCTGTTCTAGTTGTTAACACTTTAGAATCTACTTTAACTAATGTTACCCTAAACCCGTATGATGTGATGTATTCTGCATAATGTTGCAGCGCCCTCTGTTGGAGGCACTTTACCAGCATTTGCTGGATCCCTAAATCAGCAGAAGCTTAAACAGAAGCCCAGCCCTCCGTCAACCACATATATTCTGAGAACAATCTCTTCTTAAGTAACATCTCTCACCATACACATATGGATTATTTTTATCAAAGCAAAAAAGAAAGTTCTTTTGCATTTTAAAATTCTGTTCCTTTTTTTCTCTTTTTTAGGACTTTGTAAAAGTTGTTTTTTAAAAAGTACTTATTTTAACATAATTTCTGACTTACAAAGATATTGTAAGAAAAATACAAGAGTTACACTGCACACTTCACCCAGATTCCCCAAATGTCTTTCATGTTTTTCCCCACGCATCAACATAAAAAATTGTTACGAATATTTGTCTAAAAGCCTCAGGAATAGGAAGACAAAAATCTAAAAGTCTGGCTTGCTTTAGTGTAGCTGACTTTTCATTGCTTTTATGAAAAAGAATTGGAAAAATATGTGGTCCATCCACTGTGAGTTATAGGGATAAGCACTGGGTTTGGATACGTCACTTCCCCTCTCTGGGTTTTTATATCCTTACTAGAGGCCTGATACACGAAATTCATGCAAGGGGCTTGGCCCTCGCAGCCCTGGCTTCATCCAGAAGGTCATCCGGACAGTCACTCTGCTGTTTGGTCTAATTAGCATATTAGCACTTTATTATATAGGATTTATAAATGCAGGGGTTGGACTAGACAACCTTTCAGGTACTTCCCAGCTCAAAAATTTATGATTTTTCAACTGGATTGTCCTGCATTGTCCTGTATTCTTTGAATCTAATGAACAACCAAAGTGGCAGCCCCTCCTGGTCCCGAGATGGCACCAGGGTGTCACTGGACAACAGATGAGCAGTGCACCAAGGCCGTTTTCTTCCCCCACCCACTGTGGCTGCTCTCAGCTCCAGCCAGAGAATGAGGCCCAGAAAGAAAAAAGAAAAACATGAAGGGAGCCAAATAACCAGAGTTGAGAAAGTGCAGGAGCAGAAAGAAAGTGAGAGAGGAAATGTCCCTTTTTGCTAATGATTTACGTATATTTAAACATCCCAACATTTTGTAAGCAAATCAAAGTCTATATGATACATTCTTACGTTCCAAATTGGATGCAGTGGATTTAGATCTGTAAAGAACCCTTATAAACCACTGCATTTGTTTAAAATCCTCCCAAACAGTTTTTCTTTTTTCCCCCATAACTCATAGTTTCTAAAGATGTCCTGTCCAAATGGTAGCTACCAACCACATATGGCTGTTTAAATATAAATTTATTTTTTTAATATATTTTTATTGATTTCAGAGAGGAAGGGAGAGGGACAGATAAAAACATCAGTGATGAGGGAGAATCGCTGATCAGCTCCCTCCTGCACACCCCCTACTGGGGATGGAGCCCACAACCCAGGCATGTGCCCTCACCAGAACAAACCACGACTTTCTGGTTCATGGGTCGACACTCAACCACTGAGCCACACCAGCCGGGCTGTTTTGTTTTGTTTTTAAATATATTTTTATTGATTTCAGAGATGAAGGGAGAGGGGAGAGAGAAATAGAAACATCAATGATGAGAGAGAATCACTGATCAGCTGCCTCCCGCTCGCCCCCCTGCTGGGGATGGAGCCCGCAACCCGGGCATGCGCCCTTGGCCAGAATCCAACCCCGGACCTTCACTCCGCAGGCCAAAGCTCTATCCACTGAGCCAAACCAGCCAGGGCTGTTTTTTAATATTTAAACTAGAGACGCCTCCCTGCAGGCCTATTTCCAGCCTCAGGCACAGGCTCTCCAGAGCAGCACTGGCCAACAGAAATACAATGCAAACCACACATGTAATTTTAAATTTTCTGGTAGCCGCACTGAACAAAGTAAACAAGAGATAGGCAAGATTAATTCTAAGAACACTATTTAATTCCGTATATCCAAATACCATTTCAACGTGTAATCAGTGTAGGCCGTGTTGACGAGATACTTTACATCCTCTTTTCCTACAAAGACTTCCAGGTTCAAGGTGTAATTTACACCTACAGGCATCTCCCCTTGGACCAGCCATAGATCAGCCACAGTGTGGCAAGTGGTTACAGGGCCGCAGCGGCCTCTGGAGGAGAGGGTGTGGGGTACGAGGTGCCGGAGCAGGAGCGCACAGCCTCTGACCAAAAGCATTGGTTAAAAAAAAAAGCCCCCTTGGCAGAAGCTCCAGTGGCAACCGCGCCTCCTTCCCTCTTCTGCCCTCGCCCCTGCCCTAGGCCACTCTAGGCTCTTGGATCTCCCTCGGGCGCTGTGGGCGCCTGCTCCTTCCAGGTCTCGTCCCTCTCTGTGACACTCCCTGACCCGCTAGGGACCCAGAAAAGGATGCTGGCGGAGTATCCAAGGGCAGCCTCTCCACGGATGGGGGGAAGGAATGTGGTAGACCAGAGCCTCCCTCCCATCCGCCACCCCTACCCCCTCTACCCCCCAGCACCCCTTCTACCCCCAGCACCCTCCCCCTCCAGAGAAAGGAACTGCCTGCCCAGCCCAGGAATGGAGAGGGGAGCGGGCCACGGGCTCTTCAGCGGGAATTTCTGTTCCTGCTGCTTTCAAGGAAAGAAAGGTTGCGGAGCAATGTTGGCTTCCCGCTCTCACACATCAGGACAGCTGACCAGCGCCCGGGGTGCAGTTATCTGGACTCAGCCCCCTTCTCCTAAAGCGCTTTCCGCAGACTCGCCACAGGGTCCTGCTTCGCATGCGCCACTGGCTCCTGCTCCGGCGGACTCTCACTCGCTTACCGTGTTTTTGTCACCCTCCCCTCCGTCCCACGTGTTCATTTCTGCCTGTTCCTCTCTCTCCCCCATCAGGCTCTGCTGTGGTTTTTTGATGATTTCCCTTTTGTTTAATCATTCTGGTGAAATAGGACCCAAAATAGCAAACAAGAGCATGCCGATTGGGATGGGAAGTCGGCCTGCTAGAATAACTTCAAGTAGCAGCGATGTGCTAATCCCCAGCCCCTCGGCACCCAGCTGGCCCGTCTGTGGACACAGTGTCACCTTACAAGCCAGGCCGGCGCTTTTACTCCGCAGACAGCACGCAGGTATTGAGTTTCTACGCGTGGCGAGGCTCTGTCGTGCCAGGCTCAGGGGAGACGTGTGTCAGGGCTTCTGCTCGCAGGGAATTAAGGCGATGCCTGCCCTGACCTAAGGCTCTCACCCCGGCTGTAAGCAGAGGGGTTTCAGGGAGGAGGGGCACTGGAGCTGGGACTTGGAGGATTTGAACAGGCAGGAATATTAAGGAATTGTCTACCTTGGCGATGGAAAGGACAGCAGGAAACGCCGCAGAGGTGGGGAGTGGAAGGGATGCCCCCACTTGGCACAGCAGCGGCCTTCCGCCTGATTGGTCAGGGCTGGCACTGGGCCGAGGGCTCTAAGGTGTTAATGTTACCCCTGAATGGCAGGAAGGGTTGCCACCTTCCATGCCCGGGATTCCCGTCCATGTTTCCCACACTCCACCTGTCTGGCTCTGAGAACCTTCCAACAAGATGAACCACACCATTGAGGGAGGTGAGCTCAGGAACAGAGGGCCCATCAGGATCCTTGAAGCTGCCACCACCAAGGACACCGCCATGAGACTCAGTTCCTGCAGCCTGGGGCCCCTGGAGCGGACGAAAACCTTGAGCTCTGGTGGCTTGAATGACCGAGGCCCAGGCCTCCCCAGAACTGGCCCAAGGCTGCGACCCTGTGGTTTATTCTCTCCTTACATTTGAGGGGCAGCCCTCCTTGGAGTGGATAGTGGGAGATTCTTTTCTCTTTTGCAGAAGCAGAATTAGAGAGAGAAAAAGAGAGAGAGAGAGAGAGAGAGAGAGAGAGAGAGAGAGAGAGAGAAGAAAATGCCTCCCACCTCTTTACCCTAAAGTAATCCCTGCTATTTAGGCATCCAGATGGGGACAGTCTGACAGAGCTTTACAGATTTGTGTCTCTCCCGGAACCATCTCCCCCAAGCATAGCTGTTATCCAAGAGAGACCTTCCCTGGTCCCCATTTAAATGCCCCCCGCCTCGCCCACACACACACACCCACCCACACACACACACACACACACACACACACACTGCATCATATCACCTGGGTCCGATTTTTTTTCTTACAGCATTGACCACTATCTGGAATTCTTCTCCTCCCCAGGCCCCCAACCAGACTGTGTCCCCAGAAGAGCAGGGTCTGTCGAGGGACTGCCAGTGTCCCCTGTGTTCTGCACATTGGCCTGAAGTGGGCACATGCCAGCATTTCTCGATAAGCAGTTGTGGAAATGCACAGAGGGCTGAGCGGTAGTATCCACCAAACTTACAAACGCACAGGCCCTCAACTCAGAGCGACTGCAGATGAGCTCAGGAGGGTAGCTGATTTCGGGTAACCTTAAAGGAACCTCATCCAAGCGATGTATTACATCACTATTTGTAATAACAAAAGGCCAGAACAATCTAAATGTCTTCATGGTTAAATAAATTATGATACAGTTATGCAATGAGATGACTATGCATACCGACAAAGAACAGGAAGGTCTTTGTAAACTAATATAAAAAAGATTTCCCAGATATAATCTTAAGTGAAAAAACAAAGCCAAGGTCAGCGTTACAGTAGGCTAGCATTGGGGGGCGGGGAGACAAAAAAACTAGGGAAGCTATATTCATATCTGTTTGTTTAGGCACACGGTACTCCTACCCAGGTGCAAAAATACTAGTTATGATTACTACCTGCAGGGAGAGGAACGGGATCACTTGGGAGTCACGAAGAAGATTTTTCACCATAAACCTTTTTGTAACTTGGGAGTTTTGAACAATAAGAATGTATTATCTACTCAAAATGAAATCAATTAAAACAAGTATTTTTACGTATTTAAAACATATCTCTTAAAGATTTTTTTTATATTTTGTTGATTTTTTACAGAGAAGAAGGGAGAGGGATAGAGAGTATGAAACATCAATGAGAGAGAAACATCGACCAGCTGCCTCCTGCACACCCTCTACTGGGGATGTGCCCGCAACCAAGGTACATGTCCTTGGCCAGAATCGAACCTGGGACCCTTCAGTCCACAGGCTGACGCTCTATCCACTGAGCCAAACCGGTTAGGGCTAAAACATATCTTGATTGAATAATTTGATGAGTGTAGTTCAGAGTTGCCCCTGGTGGCTTTCAGGAAATATAGCCAGTGTCCCCTCCCATTCTCATTCAGGATCACACCCCTCACTCTTCCTCTCCCTGCCTCCCGCAGCCCGTAAAATAAGGCTGAATTCCTGAAGGCTGGGCCCCTGCAGAAGGCTGTCCCACTTGCTGGCTGGAGGTGTATGTGAAGGACAGGTAAACAGTAGCCTGTGGTGGCAACAGATTCCCTCCAGGCCAGTGTATTCCTGTAAACGGAATAAAAGAATGTTTTCATGTTTACCTTCTAGGGAGTTTTACAAAAACAACTTTCCTGCTTCCTTAAGCTGCTAGATAAAAGAAAATAAACTTGGCTCTGCTCTCAGTGGACTGGCTTAGCTAGAAACCATGGAGGCTGGGGAAGCTGGGGAGAAAGAAGTGGCAGCCTGGTGTATCCTGGCTGCAGGGAGTCCTGGGTGGAACCAGTAGCATTCTTGAGCTGAGGAAAGAGGGTCTGGAAAGCCGCAGGGCCAGCCCAGAGAATCCACACTAACCTCCTGGCCGCCTCGGAAGGCAGGAAGGCCAGCCTCAGGGTTAGGAGGTCCTGACCCCGGTTTAATGCTCTGCTGTCACCATCTTGAAATTCTTGATAAATTTTTAACAAGCAGCCCACATTTCCATTTTGTACTGCGCCCTGAAAATGATGCAGTCAGTCCTTGCCATCTCCAGTATCCTGGTTTATTGTTTGTTGTGGAAAATAGAGTGTCTGTTTTCATTCCCAGTGTACTTGAGTTTATCAGATCCTTTCCTGAAAGCTGTTTTCGGAGAGCTTGAGGGTCCAGCTGTGCACCTGTGGTCATGTGGGAGGTGAAGGTCATGGTCAAGGTCATGGTCAAGGTCAAATTCAGGGGACTGGGTAGACCACTCTGGGTACAGACAGGCATTGCCAGCATTTCTTTTTATTCCTGGCTCCCAGGGGTTACCTGGAATTGCTAGTTCACAGTGTAGCACCTTTGAGGGAAATCTGTAGAAGTCACAGGGGCACTGTCTCTAATTTTTACATTAGTTCTTTGATTCAAGAACTATTTATTGAACAAACAGGGGCTGGGTATATGGAGGAAGGCACTTACCCTGCCCTCGTGGAGGTTACAATGTAGTGGAGCTGGGCAATAAGCAACTCAGTGAACACAGCACCACCTATGAATTGCAGTAAGTTCTATGGAGAAAAACAGAAGCCCAAGAGAGTAATTGGTGGAGAGTGGGAAGGGACATGAGGACTGCTTGGACAGGGTCATTAATGGAGGTCTCTCTGAAAACGTGACCCTTCCGCTGAGACCTGAAGGATGAACAGAAGCAGAGATATGAAGAAAGGAGAACCGGCAGACCAGGGAGGGAACAGCCTGGGAAAGGACATTGCGGTGTTAGAATGTGCAGGAACCTGGCCTGTTCATGAGTGAGATGAAGGCCAGTGTGGCCAGAGTGTCAGGTGCAAGGTGGGGAGTGCTGGAGAGGTGGCTGGGCCGGAGAGGTGGGCAGAGCCAGTTCCTGCAGGGCTGATAGGCCCCGCTAGGGACTTTGGGTTTCATCCCAAAGGCAACAGTCTGCCTTTGAAGGCCTGTAAGGTGGATAGCAGCACCATCAGATGTGCATTTTGGGTAGTTTACTCTGGCTGATGTACAGATATTATTTGGTGTTCTTTGATCATATCCGTGAACAAATAAGTTCAGAACACTCTGGATTACATAATGTTAAACTGATGTTTTTTTTATAGTGCAGTCTCAGAGACTTATCATATGTATATGCCAGGCAAAGCTGAGGGAGGAGAATAATAATATGCACTGTTTCCCAAATGTATGTACACTGGGATGAAGGGGGTCAGGACCCCAAATGAGAAAACTAGTTGGGAGGCAGTTCAGGTAAGAGATGGACAGTATCTCAGGTGGGTGGTAGTGGTAGGAATGAGGGGGAAATGAGTGGAAATAAAATATACTTTGGAGGGGAAGTTGACCAGATTTGATGATGGATTGGGGGACTTAAGAGAGGAGAGATGTCAAACGTCATGACCCACAGGTACCAAGCACGGGAGACTGGTCGCAGGTGACACAGAATTAGGAGACAACAAATTCTGGAGGTGGGGACTGAGCTCAAGAAACCACTGTGGCCCTAGCTGGTTTGGCTCAGTGGATAGAGCATCAGCCTGCGGACTGAAGGGTCCCAGGTTTGATTCCAGTCAAGGGCACATGCTTGGGTTGCGGGCTCAATCCCCAGCAGGGGACGTGCAGGTGGCAGCCTATCAATGATTCTCTCTCATCACTGATGTTTCTCTCCCTCTCCCTTACTCTCTGAAATCAATAAAAATATATTTTAAAAAGAAACCATTGTGAACATATTAATTTGAGATGACTGTGAGATAGCAGAGTGGAGATGGCTGTCCCACGCCCCACTAGACAAGTCAGAGGGTGACCTCTGTCCAAATGCCCACTTAGAGGGACAGGATGATTAGAAGGACAGAGCCTGGCTTGCTTGCTTGCTTGCTTTCTGAATATATTTTTATTGATTTCAGAGTAGAAGGGAGAGGGAGAGAGAGATAGAAACATCAACAATGAGAGAGATTCATTGATCGGCTGCCTCCTGTACGTCCCACACTAGGTAACCAGCCCACAACCTGGGCACGTGTCCTGACCAGGAATCGAACCGTGACATCCTGGTTCATAGATCGACACTCAACCACTGAGCCACACCGGCTGGGCCAGAGACTGGCTTTCTGATCCCTCACTGCCAGCCTCTGGGCCCTGGGACCCCACATTTAGACTCCAAGAAAGATCCCCCTGCAAGATTTAGAATCAGCAGTGGCCTCTCCCTCGTACCCTCGATTTAGAATCAGCAGTGGCCTCTCCCTCGTACCCTCACCCCACCCTCCCAGCTACCTGTTACCACCTGACATGGCACCCGTGTGCAGAATAACAAGGTTTAGGACAAGTGCTCTACAAGCAGCAGACATTTGCCTTGTAGAAGGGCTCATGCTCATTGGATGTGGGCACCAGCCTTTTCTCAGGAGCACTGAGTCCCTGAACCAACCTGGAGCCCTGGGAGGCAGGAGCCCTGGTGGGTGCACCATCTATCTACCAGCACTTGGGGGCTTGCGAAGCACTTCACATCCACTGTCTCACTCTCTCAACAACCTTTGAGACCAGGCAGGAATTATTTTAATTCCACCACTTTATATAAGGCAGTTCAGAGAGGTTACTCTAATTTACCAAGGTCACACAGGTAACAGAGGAATCAGGAATCAAAGTCAGGAGTCAAAACAAGTCTACCTGATGCCAAGTTCAAGGCTCTTTCTAGCAGCCCATGTTCTTCCATGGCAGGGACCACCCATGTTCGGAGAAAGCTGCCTTCACTTCTGAGATATCACGTGAACGGCACTGGGAGGGCCCCACTGCCTGGGACACTGCCCAGAACACAGCCTATCAGAGCCGCAAGGGCCCACACACTCGCCTCCTTGCACAGCTGAAGAAAAAGCAGACTCACGAAGGGAAGGAAATTCGTGGCAGGACCAGGACTGAAACCCAAATCTCCAGCTGTAATCTCTTTCCACTTCACTCAAACCTCCTGGGCTTGGCCCTCCTCCATCTATAGAAAGGACATGAGAACTTTGTGGGAAAGAAGAATAAACAGAACTAAAAAGTAAAAGGTGGTTTTTGCCCTTTCTTTCTGGTGTCCTCACCACCAGGCATCCTCTAGGGCAGGGGTCCTCAAACTACGGCCCGCGGGCCACATGCAAATACAAATATTGTATTTGTTCCCTTTTTGTTTTTTTACTTCAAAATAAGATATGTGCAGTGTGCATAGGAATTTGTTCATAGTTGTTGTTTTTAAACTATAGTCCGGCCCTCTAACGGTCTGAGGGACAGTGAACTGGCCCCCTGTTTAAAATGTTTGAGGACTCCTGGTCTAGGGGACCACTCACATCCCCTCCTAAGGCTCTGAAGTGCCTGTTTTAGGGGTGGGCCTGTGGCTCGGGTTTGGCCAATGAGAGTGAAGAAATGGCTGAGGTCGTTCCTTTCTGCCGCAGCATCCCGTGCTTTTTGGCCTAAATCTTCAGCCTTCTGAACCGTTCAACCCAACTGAAGACCCCTCAGCAGCCCCTTCGAGAAGGCAGTTGGGAAATCAAGTGATAATATTGTTCCCCTTATTTCCTGACAAGCACCTCTTTCACTGAGGAGTAAGAGCTTAGCTCCTGAGCAGTTACTTGGAAAATGAGACTCAATGCAAGAAAATTCAGCTGACATTAAAGTCTTTGCATGATTCCTTTAAATCGGGGACTCTGTGTGTGATCCCCAGATCAGCAGCATCAGCAGCACCTGGGAACTTGCTAGAAATACACATTTCAGGCCCCAGTATTAGCCATTCTGGGCCGAGGCCAACAGTCTGGACGTGCAGAAGCTCTTCAGGGGATTCTGGTGCCCACCAGAGCTGGTCCATGCTGCTTAAACCATGATGTTCAGTCCTGTGTGGATTTACTTACACCAGTCAACTCTGAAGGAAAAAGGTGCCTCAAAGTGTGTCTCAGTTCAGACCAAATTTGACAGGATCATTTAGGTTCATCTAGTGACTTAGAAACAGGGCTTTGCATCTAACAGACTTAAGTTTCCCCCCTAACTTGTTGGCTGTGTAAATTTGGGCAAGTGGTGTCACCTCAGAAAGCCTCAGTTTTCTCATCTGTAAAGCTAATAAGGCAAACGTCTCCTTCATATGGACATTAAATGAGATGATGACTATGAAATTGCTAGCACATAATAAGCTCTCAATAAAATCCAGCTCGTTATTACGTTTATGGAACTAAGCCTACTACCGCTGATCTATAAGCACTGACTCCCTGTCCCCATCCCATGCTGGCTGGAATGCATTTCCCATGTATCTGAAATTGATGTCCAGCCTGAGAGCACAAAGAACGGAATCAGAAAGTTATGTGTTAGGCCTGGCACTGCCAATAACTTACCGCATGACACTCAGTGAGCCCATTGCCATCTCTGAACCCCGGTTTCCCCAGGTGTTAAATAAGTGGGTTGGAACTAGACGGGCTGTTAGGCCCTTCCGGCTCTGACACTTCAAAATTCTGTATCTTAACCCTTGAACGGAGTTTTGTAAATTGGCCACAGGAAGCACAGACTTCAGTACCAAAATGCATCTGGAAGCAGCTAGTTCTTAGGATACATGAAAGAGTGACTATTGTGTAAAGGTAGGCATTAGAGGGAGGCAAATCTTCCCACCGAGCAAATGTCTCTGAAGATTTACCCACCTGTCTCGGTCACTGCCCCATCCTCTGGGCTGTACCAAGAAGCCTGGCTCCTCACTCAGCCAGGAGAAGCACTCCTCCTTTCTGTCTACTGGCCACTGCCTTGTCACTTGGCGTGAGTTTAGTACGCAAAGACTCTGGCCGAGGGCCCTCCTCAAACAGAAAGCAGCGTGACCACCAGGCCAGGAACCTGCCAACAAGAACAAGAAGTTCCGTCTCTGTTGGGTTTTAAGCCAGGCTCCAGTTCCGCTCACAATAGCCCTGCTCTGCTTAACCCAAACCAGCAGGGCACTGAATCACTCACTTCATTTTCTTCTTTTTGCTTATCTATTTTCTGTTTCCCCCACACTGCATGTCTATTATATCTGTTTCATCCTCAAAGCAGTAGCTTCCAACGGAGACCATCATCCGGCATAGCAATGGTTTTCTTTGGCATTGAGAGTATGGCATGGGAGGCTGGCGGCCCCGTTCTAACACAGGGTGACAACATATCTCAGGCAAGTCACTCAGTATCCCAGGGTCTGCTGTCACTGTTGTAAACTAAGAGGAAACTAGACCATCTCTTCACCTATATTACTTCCCAAGACTGCAAACACCACTCAAGGATTGGCAGCTAGTACAAGGGCTGTGCAGATCAAATTCTGAGTCCTATCTTGCCCCCTCCACAACCACAAGCCGCCACCTGGTTTTGGCCAGCTGTTTATGGATGTGAGTAAATGGAAAAGAAAATGTGAATTCATTGATGCATATCCATCAATAATACAACCCCGATGTCCTGCTAAGGTATGGGGCAAGGGGGGGGATAGGGCAGGGATGAGTGGGTAGGTTATGGAAGGCTCACAGACTCACACACTCATTAAGGACAGACTGGGAAGACAGGTAGCAGAGCACTGGATGCACCCATCTTCCCCCGATTTCAGATGAGGAAACTGAGGCCCAATCTGGGGAAGTGAGTACTTAAGGCCACACAGAGAGTAGGTGACCCCAGGTCAATGTTCAGCCAACACCAGCCCCTGACTCTGCTTCTATGTCGTGAAAACTGATGGGCCCAGGGAAACATTTAGCCACTAGGTTGGTAGATCACATTCAGCCCTGCTGCGTGGATGCTGGTCCCAGCTGCTCTGGAACCCCACCCCCGCAGGAGTAACAGCAGAGGCAACTCTGACCCCACTGTGTTTTTTTCCCAGGCTGCCTCCGGCAAAGGGCCCGCAGGCCTTGCCTTGTTACCTCGTGGTCTTAATCAGCTACACTCCATTTTCTGTCATGTTTTATCCACAAAAGACTCCTTGGCTGCCCAACAGGAAAGCCAGGCCAAGATCTCAGAGTCAGTATGAAGGCCGAGCTGGGACTGGTTTGATGAGGGAAAATACAGAGGATATGCTAGGCCTGCAGCCTTTGGCACCTTGAGAAGCCCACATCTCTGCACGCAGCAGCAGTGTGGGATAGTGGAAAGAGCAGCAGACCGGCCTGGGTTCAAATTCCAGCTACTTCCCAGCTGCATGGCTTTGGGTAAGATATGTAGCCTCTGAACCTCACTTTCCTCATCTATTAAATCGGGGTGACACCCCTTGCCACACAAGTTATTGGACTGTGTCAGTAGTATCATTAGTTCTGGGCCCAGAAAATGGAACACTGGTTGTGTTTGCTTTCCTGATGCTCCGGGTGTAGAGTTGTGCTAGTAAAGAATTAGCGGTGTAGCCCTGACTGGAGGCGGGCCAGGGTGTGATTGGCAGAGCCATGCATTGGGTGTGAGGTTGGCTCTAATGTTCACCAGCCGTGGTGAATCCCTCCTCGTCTCTAAGATTCCATTTCTAGTCTCTAAGTGGAAAGCTTAATACCTTTCCTGCACCCGAGATTATGGTTATGAATGTGCTTCATGAACTGTAAAACATGCCAGGGTTATCTCTTCTTATTAGCACCTACTGGTATGTAATTGAATCCTCCTGAGACCTCAGGCAAGTCATTGACCTCTCTGGGTATATCAGTCAGAGCCCAGCAGGAAACAGATGGCACATCCAAACTGGGTAACTTGATTAGAGTGTGATAAGGGGGCTAAAGATGTGTGCACAACATGATAGACAGTGCAATAGCTCAAGCTACTCCCCACAGTGAGCCCTTACTACCTTTAGGCCTTGAAGGAACAAGGGAGAAGTGGTCACTTGGACCAGAGAAGGCAGCTGTATGGAGAGGCCACCTGATTGGAGCTGTGGCCATCAGAGGAGGGGCACAGCCCATCCAAGGAGCCCTGGCAGGGAGGGAGTTGAAGAAATAATATCCTTTCCTCACTCTCCTCCTGACCTCTGATCTCCTGTGTGTACTTCCCTGTGGCCTAAGAAAACTGGAAGCCAAAGGGTAAGGGACCTCACTGCTGCAGTCCACCCAGGGCTGCTTCCCAGGATACAGCACAGGGTGAAGGGCGTGGAGAGCAGGCCTGAGGGGCAACTGGCAGGTATCAGCACACTGGGCTGCAGAGTCTTCCCCAGTTCAAGGGAGGTGCTGAATGAGATGGTGTCTCCTTCTTTCCTACCCTCTGACAGATTCTCAGCACTTTTCCAAGCTTCAGATCTGGATCCAGAAGGTTAGAGCCAGGAATGGGTCCAAGCCCTCTCCCAGGGAGATCTACAGTCTTTCCAATCAATCAAGGACATCCTTTTTCTGGCAGGTCCAAATTTAAATAAACACCATTGAGTCCCATACTCAGAACAGTGGCAAACCATCCACAGAGGGGATAATTCTTTGGATTCTTTGGATTTAACATTTATGTTTCTCTTTTAGCCTAAGTGAGCCAGGTGCATGTCTCAAATGCTAAAACCGCTGCCCTCTGCCTTCATTCACTGGAAGAAATAAAATGCAATATAGAGGTCTCCATGGGCCTTATCTCTAGAAATAATAAACTGCATACAAGTGAACACCCTGGAGCAATCTAATTCTTTCCAGCACCTTCTAACTGACAAGCCCTGGGGCTCCCAGGAGACAATAATTCCTGAATCCCCTTTCTCACCCCATCCCATTCCAGATGGGTGATATAAATCTTGTGCCTACAAAAGAAAAGACAAGAGAGGACGTCCAAGGAAATCTCAGCACAGACAATCTGGGACAGTAGTGAAAACCAGGCTCTCAAAGCAGTAAAGCCCAGGTTCAAGTCCTTACTCTGTCACTGACTAGTTGTCTTTGTGACCTTGGGGCTTCAGTTTCCTCATCAGTCAAATGAACATCATAATAATGCTTTACCCTCCTCATAGGATTATTTCAAGAATTGAACAAAATAGCGCAAACAGCACATAGTAAGCCTTCAATGGGAGTTGCATCCACAATAGGGCCCTTCCCCAGCCATGGTACTTCATCTACGCTTCTTCCTTTAATTGTGCAGCCCATCCAAGGAGCCCTGGCAAGGAGGGAGTTGAAGAAATAATATCCTTTCCTCACTCTCCTCCTGACCTCTGATCTCCTGTGTGTACTTCCCTGTGGCCTAAGCAAACTGGAAGCAAGAGGGTAAGGGACCTCACTGCTGCAGTCCACCCAGGGCAGCCTCCCAGGATACAGCACAGGGTGAAGGGCGTGGAGAGCAGGCCTGAGGGGCAACTGGCAGGTATCAGCACACTGGGCTGTAGGCACCCTCTTCACTTTCCCTTGCTGTTATCCCCTGCTCCAGACAAGCCAGTCACAGTGCTGGCCACACCCACCGCCCTTTGTTGAGATGCACACCCTCCCCACCACTAGATAAATCAGAGGTCATTCTTAGCTCCTGAAGCACATCATCATAATAAAATACTGTGTATTAGTTATTCCCCCATTACATAAGACAGGGCAAGGCACGGCCACCCCGATTCTGTAATGCAGGTGTGCTGGAATCTAGAAGACGGATTAACCATAAAAGCGACAAGAAACCCAAGAATAAGCTGTGACAACACAAACAGTACCTGTGGAAGGTCAGCCTGCAAACACAAAGCATACTTGACAAAAGAAGGAAAAAAAGGGGGAAAGGAAAGGAGGGAGGTTTAAAACATACTTATCTTTTATTTATTATTTTTAATTTTTTTTACCTTTTATTTATTAGAAACAGGCGTGGGAGGGGGGGGGGCAGGGGGAGGGTGTCTATGAGAGCATGAGTTGAGGACCAAAAGCCTGGGAAGAAGCTTTTATCTTTCCCCTTTTTACAACTGAGGAAATTACAGTTCAGAGAGGGTAAGTGGTTTACCCAGAGTCACACAGCTAGTTAGAGAAGAAGTTCAAATCTCAACAGATATGTTGTTCGGTTGCCACCCCTTTCAAAAGTCTGTGGCTAGCAATCTCTATAAATAGCTCCTGAAGTTTGCTGATGGTAAGGATCCTGAGTCAACACCACAGGCCATCATTTTGCAATGTTGTAGGATTTCATCATCGCCCATTTACATTGAGCAGTGTACCTAAAGAAAGCATATTACCTTCTCTGTTGCCTAATCTTTTATGTCCATCTTTACGGTGATAAACTGCTGGCCTAGAGGGCCGTCCAAGAACTAGAGGCCTCGGCTTGTGTGTAGGCGCCCTCCCTCCTTCCCTCATTCATGCAGCCTTTAGTCAATGACAAAATCTTCCTCTAAAATCTTGACTCTGTGGTCTCATTTTTCCACACCCTTCTCTTCTTTCCAGCCCCACTGAAGCTGCTCTGGTTCAGGTCTTCAGTTGTAGAAAACTCCAATGGTCTTCCCACCCACAGCCTTTTTCCCCGCCTAACCGATTATACACATTGCTGATCGCTTTCTCCCCAACACCACTCATATCATAGTACTTAATACTGCCAATAGCTTTCTATTGTCTATAGAAAAGAGACTCTTCTTCCCCATTTAAGACCCTCCATGATCTCTTTCTAATCTGCCTTTCCAATATTCACATCCCTGCTCCAAAGCTCTCAGCAAATTGTATTTGTCACTAACGCCTTCTACCTTCCATACTTTCCGCTCAAAAATGGTATGTCCAGGGCACAGTGTCTCTTCTCACTTTCTCTCTCTCCCCACCTCCACTCCCACTGGAGTTCTACTTCCTCAGTGAGGGTTCCCTTCCCAGAAGTCTCTCCCCTGGTGCCTGTAAGATAGTTGCCAATGGCTTTAAGGCCACATGCATGCTCACATTCAGCAAGAAAAGGGAAGATTTATCTCATTGTTTCCTGGGAGATCTCATTGTCACTGACTGGCCTGACATTTGTTATACACCCATCCTTGAAGCAATGCTTGTGAACAGGGGATGGGATGGGCTGATTTAGAAATTTCCTAGTTACGAAGTTTGTGTAGAAATGACCCCGACCTTCAACTCCAGGGATGGGTCCTGACTGACCAAGGGTCCTACATGCTTCTGAAGCCTTTCCTTCCCCAGATCCTTGGATCCTTTCTCTTACTCCCCTGGCTAGAGAGCAAGTTCGTTCTCATCTAAAAAACACCTTGTCCGAATTTCTTATATTGCAGTTACCACTGTCTACTTTGCATTATAGCTCTCTGTCCTATCTCTGTCCTGGATTCCAATCATGGTGCATGCCACATCCACAATCCCTTCAGAAATGGCCTGTACTCCACAGTCCCTGGCTAAGAGGCTGTGACCATGTGACCATGTCCACCCTGTTTCCCTGCTGGCCATGCTGATTAGATCTGGGCTGGACACCTGACCCAAAAACAGGCAACCCTAAGCTGGCCAGCAGCTTCTGGGAGTCTGACATGAACAATCCCACCCAGAGACCTCAGTGATTAACCGTGAAGGCTATGCATGAGCTGCAATGAGGAGGAGGCAGAAGCCACAATGCAAGGAAAAGACAGGGTGTAGAGAATAAACACTATTATCCTTGGGAATAAAGACATGGAGACTCAGAGAAGACAACTAACTTGCCCAACGGCTAGTCTAATTCTGATATGGACTCTCCCAACCAGCACTCCATACTTTCGAACTGCTACCCAAGCAACAGCATTACACTGATGCAAACAAATCCTTTTACAAGATAATGGAGGGAAATGTTAATAGGGAATGAACAAGAGGGTCATTGGTCACTCCTTTACCTGGGACGGTTAATCAGGGCCTCTCTCCCTGCCTTTAGTCTTTTGGTTACTCCTTTCAAGACTGTCCAGAAGCCTTTCCCCCACATCATACCCTGATCAGGGATGTTTTTCATCTACTCTCAGCCAAGAGTGGTCTCATTGACCCTAAACATGATGAGCAGCCCTAGCTGGTTTGGCTCAGTGGATAGAGCGGACTGAAAGGTCCTAGGTTCAATTCCTGTCAAGGGCACATGCCTGGGGTTGTGGGCTCGATCCCCAGTATGGGGTATGCAGGACGTAGCCAATCAATGATTCTCTCTCATCATTGATGTTTCTATCTCTCTCTCCCTCTCCCTTCCTCTCTGAAATAAAAATATATAAAAATTTAAAAATAAACATGATGAGCAGAAGGCAAAGCCTTGGAAGAAGGCCACTGTAGAGACCCCTCTGGTGGAGGCTACCCAGCCTACAACACCCCCACCTCTCAGGATGTTCCCCACTCACCCCCAAGAATGGGTCCCAGCAGCACTGTTATTTACATGGATTCATTTTATTCTCACAACAACCATGAGAAGTAAAACTGAGATTAAGTCAACCATGCAAGGCCATGGTTCTCTAAGGTTCTATAGTCATAATTTTAAGTCAGGTCTGCCTAGCTCCAAAACTCATGTTCTTTCCATTGTTCATTCCTGCCTCCAAAATGGAAAGACAAATGAGCTATTCTATTTGATTTAGGATACAAGCACTCTAAGGTTTTTGCTTCATTTTCTTTTTTACTGGCATCAGTAGTATTCACAACAGATTGTTCCCTTCAGCCTTTCTTCCAGCAATGACAGTTCCGTAAAACACCAGCAAAACCTTGACCTGCTTAACAGGCTGGTATCATGAGTCTGAGGGGTTCGTGCACATGCCCATGTCCAATCACGGGGTATTCAGTCAGATGGCTTAGGGTTTTCTTATGAAGAGAATATTACTAATGAGAAATTTTTAAAGGCCTGAGAGAAAATCCCCCATCAATTATGGAACACTTCCAGTCCATCTGAGTGGAGCTGGAAATGAGCATGTAATATCCTGATGGGAGCTCTTCTCTGCATGGCCAAAGTTGTATAGGCAGGTTGGTCCAAAAACACTCCCCAAATGTAGCTAAACACCAGAAATTAAATGGCCCATGTCCTAGTTTCAGATCGTTCACTGTGGGCTTCTATTGCTTCAGCCATTCAAATGATGCCATATTTATTTAAAAGAAATATTCTATCTATTTCATTTATAAAGTCTATACATTTATTCTGAATGCCAGTATGTGGCAGATACTAAAGATTCAATGGTGAATAATTCCTCCATTAAAGAGTTTTAATCTTTAACTCAAAAGGCATTTGTGTAATTCCATAACAGCACTGATAAGAGCTTCTTTCTGTTGATGTATTGCAGTTTACTTAATAATAATCACAATAATCCTGGGGTTGGGGAAGCAGGCTTTATAATATCCGTATTACAAATAAGAAGCCTCAGATGAGAGAAGTTATATGCTTTCCCCAAAGTCCCACAACTTGTAAATAACTGACCTGAGATTCAAACCCACTTAATTGTGGGATCCCTTTTATGGAGTTGAAAGTGCTCTTTGGTCATGTTTTAAACTTGATGTACTGGGAGATGCACAGATTTCTGCTTATGGGACTCCAGAGTATACCTGTGGGCCAAATCTGCTGCCACCCGTTTGTAAATAAAATTTTATTGGAACACAGCCTCACTCATTCATTTACATATTAGCTATGGTTGCTTTCATGCCACAATAGGAGAGCTGAGTAGCTGCAATGGAGACTGAAGGCTCACAAAACCTAAAATACAATTTCCGGCCTTTAATAGAATTTTGCTCACCCCAGTCCACAATGTAACTTAACTTGTCTTCCCCTTGATTGCTATCTTTGGTCAGGGTCACAGTCAGTCTGAGGCCACAATCAGGGTTCAATCTGGGCCTATTGAATATTCCAGTTCCACAAATTCTACCTTTCATAGGGTTTATCTCCTTCTGCTTGACCTCAAATATTGCCACGTGTATCCACATCTTCCAGTATGACTTAGAGAGGGCCCCAGAAGAGCATGTGATTTTACATCCAAAGGAGGAAAGAATGTGCATAAACAAAGACTTGACTTGCCAGAAAACAACCTTCACCAATTTCATCCTATAGCCACAGCACATTCCATTTGCTGTTAACATCTGACTGAAGAGGCGGTCACCCAGGAACACACTTGGTCCATAAATCAAAGTGACTCTCTCGGACCAATTCTGTGCAATGAATTGGGGCTGGAGGAAGTAATATTTGCCTGGGCCCTGCAGCATGAGAAGATTATGAGAGAAGGAGCTGAGGGAGAAGGCTTTCAATTCAATTTAACAAACACTATTTAATCACTCATCTCTACCAAGAATACTAAACTGTGTCTTTCTTGGAATAGATGCTCAGTGAACATTAGCTTTTGTACTACTGTTGTGATGCTGGTGCACACAGGACCAGCATTAGCCCGTATAACACTGTTGTTCTATTGGAAAAGGCACTCAGAGGTCAAGTTCAGGGCTCATGACTTGGTGAATCAGGTGAGATTTCAGTCCCACTCAGCCCTACTTATCCCTCATGCTGAGCTCCTTAATACACTGAGCAACCTGTATGTGGCAACCATGGGTTCAGGAAACTCAAGATGAACAAGACATGATCTCTACGAGGAGCTCCCCTGGTCAAGGAAAGAAATAAAGAAACACAGATGATGTCATATAAGTGACATAAAGTTAAGTTGAAATACTATGGGGTGGGGTGCAAGCAGAGAGACATTCTGAGATGGGATCAGAGATAGTGGCCAGTTTAGGGAAGACTGACTATGCACGGACAGAATGGGGCAATAGCTTTATTTCTCTGTGACTGTGGTTCCCAAGCCTAAAGGACTATGAGAATCACCTAATTATTCAGCCCTGAAAAAGAGGAAATCCTGCCACTTGCAACAATACAGATGGACCTTGAGGGCATTATGCTAAGTGAAAAAAGTTAGAGGACAAATACTGTAGGATCATGGGGGAAAAAACAACACCAAACGCATAGAAAAAGAGATCAGATTTGTGGCTACCAGAGATGGGGAGAGGACGAATTGGATGAAGGTGATCAAAAGGCATAAACTTCCAGTGAGAAGAAAATAAGTACTAGGGATGTTATGTACAACATGATGACTATAATTAACACTACCATGTGATTTATATAAAAGTTGTTAAGAGTAAATCCTAAGGGTTCTCATCACAAGGGGAAAATATATGTGTATGAGATGATGGGCGTTAACTTATTGTGGGAATCATTTCACAATATATGTAAGTTGAATCGTTATCCTGTACACTCTAAGCTTATACAGTGTTGTTTGTCCATGTGTCTCAATAAAACTGGGAGAAAAAAAGAATAATTTAAAAATTAAAAAAAAAATTTTTTAACAGAAGAAAGAAATTACAGGCTCCTGCCCTCCACGCAGTCCCCTCTGGGGATGGAGCCTACGAATCTGCATCATAATGAGTTCCCCCAGGTGATTCCAGTGATTTGCTACTTAAGAACCACAGCTGTGAACCAAACCCCCACCCAGCGGCTACTCACTACCCAGCACCCAGTTTCTTCTGGTGAAATAATAGTGTTCGGAACTTTCTCTCTGCAATAAAAAGGAAATGAAAGTTTTGTGGTCGCTAGAGCTGACTGCCCAGGTGAAATTTCAGTTCTGCTTTGAAAAGACAAAAGGCACCTGAGACCTGAGGTGACCCACATCGAAGGGGTGGTTACACAGGGCCGTGTGAGCACTTTCCATCCACTGCGGTGGCCACTATAGGGACGCAGGGAGAGGGAAGGGGCAGCCTGGCTAGGAGAGTGGCCCATGGGCAGGAGTCCTGATGGCACACCCTCAGAGGAAACCGTTCTCGTGCCTCTGAACCTATGATGTGTCCACACCACCAAAGACCCTTCCTTCCTGACCTCCTTGGTTATCACCTATGTGTCTGGGGAATTCGGTGCTGGGTACTGAGTTGGGAGATAGAGCATGTTCCTAGGACACCAGCAAGCCAGGCTCACACATCAGCAGATGCACACACACAAATACACACAAGCACACATACAAGCACATGTGCATGCACACAAAACAAATCAAGTTTGATATATTTTTTAAAAAGCTCTGATTTCATCACAGGAAAAAATAATATTTTCCCTTGTTTGCTTATTATATACTAGAGGCTCAGTGCACAAAATTCGTGCATGGGTAGGGTCCCAGCGGCTGCCGGCTGCAGGCCAGGGCCTTCCTTCATTCCACGACGCTCCCTGGTGGTCAGGACACTTTGCATATTCGGCTTTTATATATATAGATTGGTTGTTCTAGTTCAAATTACTTGTGGGAGTGGAAGCACACCACAATTTTTTTTGCCTTTTTTAAAATTAATAACCTTTCCTTGTTAGAGCAGTCTTAGGTTCACAGCAAAACTGAGCAGAAAGTTCCTATATATCCCATTCTCACAGGTACACAACCTCTCCACTGTCAACATGCCTGAGTGGTATATTTGTTACAATGAACCTACACTGACACATCATTATCACCCAAAGTCTATAGTTTAGGGCTCATTGTTGGTGGTACACATTCTACAGGTTTGGACAGATGTATAACGACATGTATCTACTAGTGTAGTATTATACAGAATAGATTCACTACCTTAAAAATCCTCTGTATTGCCCAGCTGGCGGGGCTCAGTGGTTTGGTCGACCTATAAACCAGGAGGTCACGGTTCAATTCCCGGTCAAGTCCCCAGTGGGGGAGCGTGCAGGAGGCAGCCAATCAGTGTTTCTCTCTCATCACTGATGTTTCTGTCTCTCTCCTTTTCCCTTCCTCTCTGAAATCAATAAAAATATATTTAAAAACAAAAACAGGTCTTCTAACTTTGAGGCTGTTGAGTCTTAACTTTAGAAAAGGAAAAGTCTTGAGTGATTTCTCGCTCCGCCTCCTCCACTCAAGGACCTTCTCTCCTGTTGGGGTTGGCCTGGAAGTGGGGACCTTTGGGAAGCTGCGGCCCACCCTCTGAATCAATGCTGTGGAAGAGGCTGGAGCACCTAGAGGGCCAGTGCAAATCAGGTTTATTCTGACTTCCCAAATGTTCGGCCAGAATTAGCAGACAACTGTCACAGCCCGATTTCCAAAGCAGTTCTTCCCTTTTATTTCTGACTGTGTAGGCAGTGTCTACAGATTCCTCAAGGGTCCTCAGGGGCTTCAAGAGGCCTGTAAACCTACCGATACCGTATTCCGTTTCGTCGGTGTGAGAAAACGGCAATTTTTCTGAGGAGAGGGTGTATCTTTGTCCTTAAATTATCAAAGAGTTCTCCGATGCAAACAAGGTTAAAAATAATAATATAAAGCTTTGTTCAAAAAAAAAAAGAGTTTGTTTTTACATTTTCTATCCCTGGCCCAGGGAGAGAGCCAGATACAAGTAAGGAATGCAGTAGTTCATATCAGGAAATAATAATCTCACTAATACTTCGGTAATTACTTTTTTCCTCTGGGCTGATTGAGACATAGATTTGGCTTTGGTGAAACCAATGAAAAGAAACCCCAACGATTTGTGTTGAGACCAAGAGGATGCATCTGTTTCCTGAATCAACCAGATCAAATGAGCGCTGCTGAAACGCTGCCTGCGCCGAGACGCTCCTCATTCCAGACAAGGACGGAGCCGTTACACTCAGGGGGAGAGCAGGGCCAAAAGGAGTGAGGCCAGGCAAAGCAAGAATTATAATCGCCACTTTGGAGTAATGCCCGTGGATTTCTTGCTATGGTACCTTCTCCAAACTAAAGTTCACTCCTAACAGGTATTCTTTCTAAAGTGCCTGAAAGTAACTCTACTCTCTGAAATCTTCATACAGTGGAGGCTTTGGCTCAGCCTGTCTGATTTATTTCAGCGAAAGCTGCACTGTACCCTACTGTCCACTGCGTCTTCCCCAGCCTTCCCCACACCTGCTGTGGTCCACTCAGGCTTAATGCTTTGCCATGCGCTTCGTTGCCTCTGCACCTTTGCATTTGCTTTTCCCTCTGTGTTTTCTGTTCCCTCTTCTTGAAACAACCTTAACTCCTTCGTCCCTCTGGCTATCTCCTCCTCAACCTGAGGGGGCATCTCTTTTTGGGAGCTTTCTTCAGCCCCTTAAGAAGAATTGTCTGTCCTTGACAGCTGTAGGCTATGCTATCCTGTGCATACCCTCATCCTAGCAGCCAGCGCAGCCTTCCACACTAAGCTCCTTGAGGACAGGATCCATGTCTTTCACCTGCGATCTCTTTGTTTCTGGCACTTAAATAGGCTCCTACTGAATATGTGTGGAATGAAGGAGTGGTTCATTTCCCACTAGCGCCTAAGTAACGGGCATTAAGTAATAGACCCTTGTGCAAATATCCTGCTGTTGAAAGTGATAGCAATAGTCTCTCTCACTATTTTTTTTTTTTCCTCTTGGAACTTCGGGATTTTAGAAATACTGACCTCTCAATATCAAAAAGCTCAACTTAACATCCCCATGCATATTAGGGGAGCTTTAAGAGAAAGAGAAAAGCTAAATAGTCGGATTCATTGTAAGAAAACCAATTATGTAACACATTAAAACAAAAGAAACCTTTTGGATTTTAGTCTTAAAGATATATTTCTGAGGACATTACTGGGATGTTCAGGGTAAATGGCCATCATTAACCAGGCTTTGGAATCTGCTGCATGTGACATATACATTCCTCTAACATCTGGTTGTCCAAGGGGCTGAGTCGGGGCTGCCTCTATAGTAATAATATTCAAACCCTAACTTTGAGAAATGCAGTTACAAAACAGAGAGTCTAGGTCAAGCATGTCAAACTCAAAGGCTAACACAAGCCAAATAGACAAGGTTTAAGTTTATGTGGCCACAAAAAAACAAAAGCTTTCATTTTCATAGAAACATAGGCTTATTTCGATAGAGACATGCTGAAAGGGCTGAAATAAATGAGTAATCATTAACATAAAATAATACAAAATTTTAATAAACATTAATATTATTCTTGAACATTAACTTACCAGGCACTGAATAACTGACAAATTAATAAGCGTAACGCAAATAAAACTATTTTTCTTGTTCTCCGAAAGCGAAATATTTCCTGTTGCACACACCAAACAAGTCAGTACAAGACTAATGACATGGCAATCGGCTGCTAAAATATTCGCTGCTAGAATTCGTGGAGTGAAATGGTGCGCCTGCGCGTAAGGCGCGCAAGGGAAATGAATGCAACACGGTTATAGTAATCAGTCATTAGCGAATGTTGTAGTTCATTATTAATAATTATGTATAACAGGATATTGTAAAAATTAAGTTACAAAATTTTTATTAAAATATTTCTCACATACCGTCATATTGGCTGGGCCGCAAATTTGGCATGCTTGGTCTAATACAGTGATGGCGAACCTTTTGAGCTCGGCGTGTCAGCATTTTGAAAAACCCTAACTTAACTCTGGTGCCGTGTCACATATAGAAATTTTTTGATCTTTGCAACCATAGTAAAACAAAGATTTATATTTTTGATATTTATTTTATATTTTTAAACGCCATTTAACAAAGAAAAATCAACCAAAAAAATGAGTTCGCGTGTCACCTCTGACACGCATGTCATAGGTTCGCCATCACTGGTCTAGGGAAAGCTTTTAACTTTCTTCTTCTAAGAAAGGTAATGTGTGGAGAGGAAAAAAAAAAACAGACCAGAGGTCAGTGCCTTCAGTAATTACATCTGATCGGGAAGACCTGAGCTTGGTCTCTGATTGCTTAATGCGCTTAAGGAAAATGAAATTAATCAAATCACATACAAAATGAAATACAGTATTTTAGCCGAAACCGGTTTGGCTCGGTGGTTAGAGCGTCGGCCTGCGGACTGAAAGGTCCCAGGTTCGATTCCGGTCAAGGGCATGTACCTGGGTTGTGGGCACATCCCCAGTAGGAGATGTGCAGGAGGCGGCTGATCGATGTTTCTCTCTCATCGATGTTTCTAACTCTCTATCTCTCTCCCTTCCTCTCTGTAAAAAAATCAATAAAATATATTTTTTTAAAAAAAAAAAGAAATACAGTATTTTAATACCAGAAATGGGATTTAAAGTAAATCCAAATTCTTAAGGAATGGATTTTAAGAATCTGCTTTTTTTCCCTGAAAGCCAGTAGCTGTACAAAATGATCAGCTGAGGCTAGAATTCTATGATTCTTTTTTCCTGTTGGAACAGTAGATCATAAGTTTTTAAACTTAAAAAGAGACTTTGAAGATCAGTTACTCTAAGTTCTCACTCCTCCCCACCCTACTTTGGCACATAGGTCTCTGTCATTATCTTCTTGGAGAGCACAGGTGGAATCCGACCCCAAAGAGGCTTCCTCCGAAGGATTTGGTCCTCTGAATATTTGCCCCAAAGGTCATCTGGTCCAAATGTCTTCATTTCATCTCACTAGGAAGACGGTGTCTAAATATAGCCTTCCCAGTGCTTTATGATGTACAAAGCGTGCTCTCATCACTGTCTCTAATTCAATAGAGAGTGATTCAACGGCTCTCCGAGGTCATGCAGCTTGTTAATGGTAGGACCCGGACCAGAACTCCTGGTGTCATGCTCTTTCTCCCTCACCAGGACAGTGCCACACTGAAAATTATTCTTAAATTCTATTTGTACAATTCTGAGCAGGAGATAATATGGAGGCCAGGTAACCATTGTGGGGTTTCACAATGAAATTAACGATCTGTCCTGAGGTGGGCACACGGCACACAGCCCTGAAACAAGGAAATGTTAAAGAGGAGAACGGGTAACACCAACGCCGGTTGTCTTGCCTTATTTCAAAGCACTTCACAGCATTATAGGGAGGATGTGTTGTTAGCAAAGCTTCTCAGACTTCAACAGGTGTAAAAGCAGATTCTAATTCACAAGGTGTTGGGTGGGGCCTGAGATGATGCATTTCTAACATTCTTGCAGGGTTCACCATGCTGCTGGTCCGTGGAGCACACTGTGAGTAGTTAACGTCATCTAAGAAGCAGGAGAGTTTGATCCAGGTCTCAGCTGTGCATTCATGAGCCACGTAAACTTGGGTGAGTCTCACTCTGAGTCTGTTTCCTCACCTGAAAAATGGGGGTTATAATGCACCAAGTGCTTTGACTCTGTCATCTGCCATCTATTTTGGGGGGACTCTATCCTAAGTATGTGTGTATGTGTAAGTGTGGGGAAAGTTTGACCATCGAAGATGTTCATCACAATACTTTTTGTAATAGTGAACAAGAAGAAGAAAATTACATAGCCCAAATTAGGGGAAAACAAGAAGAAACCTAAATAGCTTTAGTAAACTAGGAATTGTCTATTGAGTTGACTATTAAGCAGCAAGAATCATGCCTAGCAAGAAGATATAAGAATATGAGGAAATAGTCATGCAAAGTTTTTAAGCCAAAATACAAAATTGTATATAACCTCTGCACTAAATATGTAAAATCCCCACCTTGGCTGACTCACAGGGACACTGAGAATAAAATGAGATGGCAGCCCAGGTGGCATGGCTCAGTGATTGAGCATCAATCGATGTATGAACCAGAAAATCATGGTTCGATTCCAGGTCGGGGCACAAGCTCATGTTGCGGGCTCGATTTCCAGTAGGGGACGTGCAGGAGGCAGCAAATCAATGGTTATCTCTCATCATTGATGTTTCTCTCTCTCCCTCTCCCTTCTTCTCTGAAAATCAATAAAAATGTACATTTTTTTAAAAAATGAGACAGCAATTGATAACTCAATATAGAGCTAGGAAGTATTATTATAATTATTTTCTAGTGGCATTGAGAAAATCCAGGCGAGGTCTCATTCCCTGCTTTGGCAGCCTGCCCTAACTCTGCAATACAGCATTTCCTAGAAGGGCCAGCTCCTGTCTGAACATTCACTCTTAGCAGGAAGAATTCGTTCTGACTATGCTTGAAAATATGAATCCAGGAAGCAAAGAATGTGTGTTTCCTATTTCTGTTGTTACCCTTGAGAACGAGTAAGAATGGGACAATTTTTTAAGAGTTTCCTGGGACAAACTACTTAAAAAGCAAGGTTTGGTGGGGTAAGAAGGTGATTTTAAAATCAAACTGGGGCTTGAATCCCAGATTTGTCCTTTATTGGGTCTTGAACCCCTTTATGGGGTCTTGAACAAGTGAAACACCACATTTTCTGACCTTCGATTCCCAAATGTATAACACAGCTCTCGGGGTAGTCATCTCATAAGGTAAGTTTGAGGACTGAATGAAATCATTCATGAAAAGTGCCTTGTACATAGTGTCTCGTACACAGTAGACCAGCGGTTCTCAACCTGTGGGCCGCAACCCCTTTGGGGGTCGAACGACCCTTTCACAGGGGTCGCCTAAGACCATCGGAAAACACATATATAATTACATATTGTTTTGTGATTAATCACTATGCTTTACTTATGTTCAATTTGTAACAATGAAATGGGGGGGTCACCACACCATGAGGAACTGTATTAAAGGGTCGCGGCGTTCGGAAGGTGGAGAACCACTGCAGTAGACTCTCCATAAGTCATAGCTCATGTGGAGGACAGGCCCTTGGGGGTCCTCTATGTTCACACCCCGTCTGGGTCTGGGTGGGACCTTTGACTTGCTTATAGCCAGTAGAATGTGGCAAGGTGGTTTCAGCTGCAATGATATACATCAGGTCTCATCCTCTTAGCACACCCTACAGAGACTCACTCCCTATCGCTGGCTTATCAGAAGTGAGCTGTGTTGGGGCAGGTTTGATGGAGAGGGCCACATGGCAAGGACTTGTGGGCAGCTTCTAGCAGCTAAGACTAGCCCCTTGCTTACAACCAGCTAGAAAACAGAGACCTCAGTCATACAACCATAAGTAAATGAATTCTCCCAACCACCTAAATAAGCCTGAAAGTGAATTCATCCCTGGTGGAGCCTGAGGTTAGAATGCAACCCAGCCACCACCTGGACTGTAGCTTGATGAGCTCTGGAGCAGAGGATCCAGCTGAGCCAGCCAAACTCCTGGCACACAGGACCAGTGGTTCTCAACCTTCTGGCCCTTTAAATACAGTTCCTCATGTTGTGACCCAACCATAAAATTATTTTCATTGCTACTTCATAACTGTAATGTTGCTACTGTTATGAATCGTAATGTAAATATCTGATATGCAGGATGGTCTTAGGCGACCCCTGTGAAAGGGTCGTTCGACCGCCAAAGGGGTCGCGACCCACAGGTTGAGAACCACTGCACAGGACTGTGAGACAATAATTGCGTTGTTTCAAGCTTTTAGATCTGTGGTCATTAATTACACAGCAATACAAAGCCAATGCACTAACTTTTTTGTCCATTGCTTGCAATGATGAAGCTCACGTTCATTTCACAAGGTTGATTGAGCACCCACACTTCTGTTGAGGCCAAATCAAAGAGAGCTAAGTCAGTGGAGGAAATAGAGAACAACAAGAAATTACAATAAAGGGCCATAAGTGCTGTGATTGAGCTGGTAGAGCTTCACCGTGCTGATACTGCAGCTAGGTCACGAAGGGTCTGGCTGACTTAGGAATTACCAAAACAGAGAGGAGGAGGGATGGTATTCCGGGCTGATGAATCGATACATGCAGAAGCATGGGGCCAAGGGGGTACAAAATGTACCTCAGGAAAACCAAGTGATTGATGAAGGGAAATTTTCTCAGGGTAAAAGTATTCCAGCTAATAAATGAAGGAATTATAGATTTAGCAATACTACCCAAGCCCTAGAGAAATAATGGATGCAGGCACTGATTTTTAATGCCTATTAAAAGAGCAACAACTGGACACCAAGTGCTTTTTTTAAAACCACATAACATAAAACTCACCTTTTTAACCTCTCAAAGTGTTCAATTCAGTGGCATTTAGTGCATTCACAATGTTGTGCAACCATCACTACTATCTACGTCTAAAACATTTTCATCCACGGCAAGTTCTTACGTAGAAGGGATGAACTAATGGTTGGGTTTGGGGTGAAGGACAGTCACGCTGGCGGTTGGTTTGGAAGATGGAGCAGGAGGGCGAGAGATGAGAGCAAGGGCACGTCCAGGCCTGGCGGGGCCCCGCACAGATTGGTGGTGCAGATTCCCCAAGCCCCTGTGCCATTCCCAGGCCACTGGGTGTAAAAGGAAAAGGAAGGGATGTGGGCACTGCTGACGCCCAGAGCTGGGTCTGCTCCCTTTGTGCTGCTTGCCCAGGAGGGCGGATTTTTGGGAAGGGGTGTGTTCTGAAAGTAGGGAGGAAGTCGCCACCCCATTGGAAAGAATCTGCCACCCTGCCTTCCAGCTGAAATATCAGATAGAGTCTGTTCTTCTCCATGGGCAGCAGGGAATGGAATGGCCAAAGGGTGTTTTGTGTGTGTGGTGTGGTGGGTTTTTTTTGTGGGTTTTTTTTTTTTTTTAGGGATTGTATGAAAGTACACGATGTCTTACGCTCACAAAGGCAAAAAAGATAAGGGAAAAGTGGCAAGTTAGAAGGTCCATTGTGTATGTTATCTCTGTTATTTTAGAGTAAGAAAAATTAAATATGGCAGATAGGGCTCAAGGTTTATGCCAGCCTGGTTCAAAGTTTTGCACTTCCCTCCCCCCCCCCCCCCCAGTAGGAATAAGTCTTTATTCATTCATTTTCTTTTCCCAGGGAAAAGAGGGGAAGGGAAAGATTCAGCATGTGTTTTACAAAACGATAGTAAATGGAAGTACCCGGCACAGCAAAATCAATCATCAAATAAACAGTCCTCAGTGATGGAGGTCACCAAAGCCCGAGGGGGCTCAGCGTCCTGCAGTTTAGAAATGAGGAGAAGGAATCAGGGAAAGAGCGGACAGGTGCGTGCTTTCCTCCCCTCCTCCCCTCCCATCAAAATTGTTGCTTTTATCTTTTTTTTGTGGTTTGCACTGTGGCAGACGGTTTTCCCTGGGAGTTTTCTGGGGCCCAGCACAGCATTGCCTGGCTCAGGAAGAGAACGGGAAGGAGGCCCACTGAGTCAAGCAAAGGGGTGCCGCTGTCCTCAACTTCACCATCAGAATCCAGATCTTGTCAGTGCCCAGGGCACTGTTAGCTCTTCGAGGCAGACACACATTAGTTAAGCTTGTGAGACTGATGGATGAAGTGAGAATGTTCGTTTATTAAACAGTAAACTTTGACTAGCTGAACTGGGGCTCAGATGCTTGGCATTGCCAAACTCTCCAGTACATAATCATAACAGTAAAAGTGATAAAAGCTAACCTTTACCAAACATCTACCATTAGTCACTGTGCTATAAAGCTCTACGTGAATTTGTTCACATAGTCTGAAATAGGTACTTTATTATCCCAATATTACAGACGAGAAAAGAAAGATACAAGGAAGTTTAATTTGCCCAAAGTCATACATCTTCTCCCCATCTGGCCTTTGAATTCGAATTGAACAGGACAGAAACTTGACAGGAGCCTGGAATGAGATTTTGTGAGCACAGGTAATGCTGCTTTGGGAGATAGGTAAAGCATATTACACCCCCACCCAGACCCAGCCCTGCTTCTCACCTGGAAGACCGATGGTTTTAGAAGCCTGGGGAGAAGGCATTGGCATGTACGTAGGTGTTGTTGGCACATGGTTGGGTGTCATTGGCCCATACTTGGGTGCCCTCACATTGTGACCCTTCACCTTTGGCCACAAGGAGGCTTCGTCAACTAGCCCTCTGAGCAGGAGATCTGGGCAAATGGAAACCAAAGCTGAAGAGGAAGAAGAGGCCCACCGAGAGGCTGTGAGACATACTTCGCTGAGGGCTCGCAGAAGTTACCTGGGAATACTTTAGTGTTGGGGGCCAGGTTCCTGCTTGAGCATGTAGCCAGCATCATTTGGATATGTGACTGCCATTTGCATATTCTGTTTGTAAGAGCCAGATGATAGAGGTGACACTCAGTGAGAAGGCAATTGTCTTGGGGACACAAATATCCATGTCAGCAGGACCAAGGCACTCTCTCCCTGAAGATGGACCCACAGGGGACACCAAATCATAATCCATTTGCATGTCACTCCCTCAGGATGCCTCCTCTGACCCCCTCCTCCTTTCCCTTCTTCAGGAGGGTGGAAATCATTTCGGCTTTGAACATTTGGTTTGAGATACCTATTAGATATCCAAGTGGAGACGTTGAGTGGGCAGTTATGCTCATGGATCTGGACTTCAGCATAGACACAATCATCCTTTTAACACCCTTTTCCTCTGTGTATCGCATTCATTTCCTTGGCTTAGATTCCACCTGTAAGCATCATGGGCATGGGACCTGTGCAGTCACACAGGGCCCCATGGTAGTTAGAGGTCTCTGAGCTTGGTTTAATGCTCTGCTCTTGCCAACCTGAAATTCTTAATAAATTTTTTAAATTGATTTTTAGAGAGAGGAAGGAAGAGGGAGAGAAAAACATTGATGATGTGAGAGTAAGACATTGATCATGCCCCCTGCTGGGGATTGAGCCCATCACCCAGCATGTGGCCTGACCTGGAATCAAAATGCAAGCTTTCGGTGCTCAGGACAATGCCCAGCTGACTGAGCCACACCGGCCAGGGCCTTAATAATTTTTAAGAAGAGGACCTGCATTTTCATTTTACACCACGTCTTGCAAATGAAGTAGCTAGTCCTGCTCCCAAATGTGTGATTTTACTCTGGACTTCTCTTTTGAGCACTTTTGTTTTATATACCCAGTTGTCTACTTGACATTTCCACTTGGGTGATTTAAAGGTATCTCAAAACTAACATATCCAAAAACAAACAACTTTCTGTACATTTTCATTCTTGCCCATCATTCAAATCAGAAACCTGAGAGCGATACTTTCCTCTCCCATTCTCCCTCCCTCATCCAACCCACCAGTAAGTCCTAAGGATTATACCTCATTTCAGATACATCCACTCTTCTCCGTTTCCACTGCTGCTATCCTGTTCCAGGCAATGATCATTTCTTATCTGGACTACTATGGAGATTCCTAGCTGCTGGCCCCACCTCACAAGTCTTGCCTCCTCCCCAAAGACAAAAATAGCTTATTTTTCCACACAGCATCATACGTGATCATTTAAAATAGATCATGTGATTATGCCAGGCCCCTGTTTCAACCTTCCAATGAGTGGCTCTCATTGCATGAGAACAAAGCCAGATCCTAGGAGCCCCACATGAGCTGACCTCTTCATCTCTCCATCGCTCTATCTCTCCCTTTCCCCATTCACCCCTCACTCACCCCAGATAATGGCACAGTGGCCTTCCAGTTCCCCAATGCATTGGCCTCTCCACTGCCTTAGGATGCATGCTTTGCATTTTGCCTATCTAGAAACCAACTCCCACACTCCTTCCAGCTTCCCTGCCCCGTTGCCCGCCCCCCCCCCCAAACACACACACACACACACACACACACACACACTTATTGATTAGTCTCAGCTCAAGTATCCTTAAAGAAGCTTCCATGTTAGCCTGGGTTCCCCAGAAAGTAAAGCCCAAGGCAAAGGCTGCTGGGCTATTATATTAACAGGGAGGACAATTCAGGGAGTAGGAGGGAGACATCTGAAGGGAGGGATGCGGGAATGGAGGATGTGCTGGCCATCTCCAAATGCAACTGATTGCTTTACTCAGGGTCACATCCCCAAGCAGTTGAAAAGACTATCTTGGGAACATCCCACAGAGGTGAGCAAAGGGGAGATATTATCCTCTGGCTCCCGTGCCCAAGGATTCCCTCTTGGGACGTTAACTCCCCCACATTTCTAGACTCTGGCAGCACCAAAGGGTGGCACCAGAGCAGGAAGCCAGAGATGTGAGGTCTAGACAGAGACAGTGTGCTATTGGGTTGCACCCATATGACATCATCAGGAACCCACAGAGCTGGAACGAGAGACAAGGGAAGCTGAGAAGACCCAAAATGGAGCACAACACTGTCTGAGACACTTTCCCTGAGCTGCCCCAACCCATCCGAGGCACCTTGTACATTCGTTCATTGGATAAGTAACTTTGGAACAGCTAAGAACCAGGAATATGCTAATGACAATGACACAAACGCGTAGAAAGACACCATCACTACCTTCGAGGAACTCACATTCGAATGAGGATGATCATTAAAAAACAAGTATACATTTTTAGAAAGATAAAACTCACTGTAATTATAAACTGCAATAAGTGTTCATGGGAAACAAACAAGGGACCGAGAGAAAGTACAAGACCAGTGGGGCTGGAACTTATGGAGAAGGGGACAAGGCATGCGATGATGCAGGAGGCTGGGGCAGGAGCCAAAGCTTATAGGTCTTGGTACTTACATCAAAGCACCCTGTTTCTTGCTTCCCTTCGTAGTATTTATTTATGTGTGGCTTTAGTTGCTTTATATCTGGCTCCCAGGCAAGGCTAGAAGCCCCATGAAGTCAAGGACCGACCCGCCCTTCTTCTTCCCCAGGACATACCCAGCGCCTAAGCACACAGGCCTCAGCAAATAGCAATTAAGTGTTGAATAAACCTGTTGGGTGCGGGAAGAAATAAATGGGAAGGTGCTTGCTGCAGGGAGCAAGGATTCAAGTCTCATGGCATCAGGCTCTGACAATCGGAAGCGTCCACAGCAAGGGATCAGAAATCTTACACGTGTGTTTGTTGGCTGAGCCTTCCTGGGTTGTGCTTGTGTGAGAAGAAAATGTTCCACTTTCTTATCTGATCAAAACCCTTATTTAATTAACACATTCTTTACTTCTACTGACGACTTTCAATCAGCTTAGACTCAAGCTCTGGGAGACATATTATTGTTTTAAGAGTAACCCAGCTCTGAGCCATTGCATGTTTCGTCAGTGTGATGTAAGGCCTGAGGTTAATGTTTTACACAAAGGTAACTGTGCTGGGCACAGTGCTAAGGGTTTAACACACATCCACTCATTTCATTTAAATGGGTTGCCTTGACAGCTGGTAAAATTGGGAGGATCTTGAATGGCCAACCCACGGTTCCCCTCCTCACTCTGCTCCCTTTTCAACCTGAAAGCAATTGAGACACCCACCCCCTCAGATGGAGCCGAGCAGAGTAACAGTACAGAGCCATGGTTAAAAATAAAAACTTGAGCCCTAACTGGTTTGGCTCAGTGGACAGAGCGTTGGCCTGCGGACTGAAGGGTCCCAGGTTCGATTCCGGTCAAGGGCATTTACCTTGGTTGCGTGCACATCCCCAGTAGGGGGTGTGCAGGAGGCAGCTGATCGATGTTTCTGTCTCATCGATGTTTCTAACTCTCTATCCCTCTCCCTTCCTCTTTGTAAAAAAATCAAAAAAATAAAAAACTCTAGTGCTCAACAAATCTGAGTTTAAATTCCAACTTCGCCACTTGCAGGCTGTGCAGCCTTTCACGTGGTACTGTATGCACCTAATTTTTTTTAAGTTAACTGGTGCAAATGTGAAGTGGGGGTAATAGTAGAAACTACCTCAAAGGGTAGTCGTAAAGACCTGGTGTTGTGATATATGTGTGTGCCCAGTCTGGAGTGGGCCCAGAGTCGGGATTCAACAAAGAGTCGATTCAACAAAGAGTCGACCAAGGAATTTGAAGGGGCTGAAAAATATTCCGTCTCAGGGGAATTTTGACCTAGTGCAGCGATTTTCAACCTTTTTCATCTCATGGCACACAAACTAATTCCTAAAATTCTATGGTACACCAAAAAATATGTTGTCTTTTTTGCCGATCTGACAAAAAAAATAGGTATAATTTTGATTCATTCACACTGGACTGCTACGGTTGTGTTGGCTGTTTTCGGTTTTTTATTTGACAATCTAAAGCAATGGTTCTCAACCTTCTGGCCCTTTAAATACAGCTCCTCATGTTGTGACCCAACCATAAAATTATTTTCGTTGCTACTTCATAACTGTAATGTTGCTACTGTTATGAATCATAATGTAAATATCCGATATGCAGGATGGTCTTAGACAACCCCTGTGAAAGGGTCGTTCGACCACCAAAGGGGTCGCGACCCACAGGTTGAGAACCACTGATCTAAAGGAAAAGAAATCAGCCCTAACCGGTTTGACTCAGTGGATAGAGCATTGGCCTGCGGACTGAGAGGTCCCAGATTTGATTCCGGTCAAGGGCATGTACCTGGGTTGCGGGCACATCCCCAGTAGAAGGTGTGCAGGAGGGCAGCTGATCGATGTTCCTAACTCTCTATTCCTCTCCCTTCCTCTCTGTAAAAAATCAATAAAAATATATTTTAAAGGAAAGGAAATCAGTGCCCCTGGCTAAGTAGTCAGGTATTGCATGTTTTAAAAATTCTTGCCGAAACCGGTTTGGCTCAATGGATAGAGCGTCGGCCTGCGGACTGAAGGGTCCCGGGTTCGATTCCGGTCAAGGGCATGTACCTGGGTTGCGGGCACGTCCCCAGTAGGAGATGTGCAGGAGGCGGCTGATCGATGTTTCTCTCCCATCGATGTTTCTAACTCTCATCTCTCTCTCCCTTCCTCTCTGTAAAAAATCAATAAAATATATTTTAAAAAAAAATTCTTGCAGCACAAGGGTTGAAAATTGCTGACCTAGTTAGTGTATGGCAATGAGACAAATAAATGGAGGCACATTGAAATGGTAAAGCCTGGATACCATGTGACTGCCTTCAAGGGAAGTGATTTCTGTGACTACCTGCAAGGGAGGTATTGTGAGGTTTAAATTAAAGGAGTCGATATGTGTTAAACGCTTACTAGTAGCAGCACTATGTGAGAGAGAGCTATTCTAATTATTAGGATCACCACATCTACAAGAGATTGGTATTCATTACTTGTCCTTGTAAGAGGTTGTGGGCATTTGTTATTTGCTGGGATTTAAATGGGAACTCTTACGATGCAACGTTGTCTCCCTGCTCTGAGAGGGTTTGTGTGTGTGAGGTGACAGGCAGTTTCACTACCCTCACTTGTGCAGTCCAGCGAAGTTGGCAATTGCTCACATCGTCTGAGGGACCCGTGCCAGCATGCAGCTGTACCAGGAAACAAAGTCACATTTTTGAAGGGTTCCTGACTGTCCAGGACTTTTTTCAAAAGTTCTCTGCAGAATTTTCAGTATAAAAATAGGTGTGAACTGGGTGCACTCTGGGAAGGAATGAGCTGGCCACTGTAGGGCTAAGATTGGCATTGTTCAGGGAATGAAATTCCTGTTCACTGATGTTGTTTGGGTTGGGCTGACCTTATGAACTGGATTTCTTTTCAAATGGGTGTATTTTTCCTTATTGCAAATTTCCTTCAATTCATCAGCAGAAATTCTAGCCACTTTGCTGGGAGCTGGTGACCCTGGTTTGGACGGCTTAGGTACTCGCCTTTCAACAAATGCTTATTTATTTTTTTGTAGTTTCTGCTTGGCACTTCCCGCTTTCCCTCTGGGCCGCCATCATTAGCCTTGTGTCACCAGGCTCTGGTTTCATCTCCTATGAATCATTTCCTTTGGGTCACTTGAGTTTTTCTCCCGTAGGAAAATCTAATCTCTTTAACAACAACCTTTAAAAAGACCTTGCTAGATCCCCGCTTTACCATTCATTCAGTGATTCCTGCGCTTCATGACTTGGGTGCAGTTCACACATCCGTTGCCGTATTTATCCACAGCATAAGGACTGCCATGATGCTCAAAAGGGCGCTGCGTTTTCTATCACAGTCCGCATGCTGTGGCTGTCTTGTGCCAGGCCTAGGTCCTGCCGACGCAGCTGACTTTTGCCTGTCAGAACTCATTGTCTCTGGACTTTCCTATCCACAAATGTTTATTTTACTTATCTATCTATAACCTGCCTTCTTCTAAGAAGCAGTTAAGGCTGCTTATAAAAATGCAAACACCATAGCAAGATAAAATGAATTTGAAATAAACATAAAGCCAAGGGAAAGCAAAAGTATAGACAGAAGTAAGATGCAAGTCAGGAAGGCTCTGCTATAGATGGGACAAAAGTTGGCTCAGAGCCTCCAGTAACCAACACAAAGAGAAAGTAGGATGAGTTACAGATGCACAGGGACCCTAAAGATAGCACAGCTGTTCTGAACCGGCGTGTCTCCCATGGGTCCTCCCGAAGGACTTTCAGTGAACAGTGCCCTAATCACATCTTTCTCAAAGCAGAGAGAAGGATTTCATGGGCCGTCCTTATAATATCAAAGCGCCAGTGACCAGAAGCTGTGAAGGGCTGTGAGGTCTCCGAGAAATGAGAAAAGTGTCTGCCGACAGCTTTCTGACATTTGGGGCACCGTAAAATGCCAAACAGCACTCAGGAGCTAAAAGATGGGATCAGATCTATTACTTGGGGCTGTGATGACCACAGAACCTGTTTATTTTATTAAACTCAATAATCTGAATTCCACAGCCACCCCCCCAAAACTCTGTCCTGGTTGGGCCCTTTGTCCCCCCTCAGAAGAATAGGAACGAGGAGGTCAGGGTCTATAAAAGCTGAGCTACAGCCCGGGGTGGGATGTGATAGAGGACCTTCCTTGAAGAGAGCTGGGTGAACTCCTACGGGTTCTTCTGCTCCACACCGACTTTCTTTATTGGTTTTTAGCTTTTCATGAAACTCAGTTGAGTCCATTGTGCATGCTGACATCGCCTAGCAAGGATGGTAGTGTTAGACATTAAATTTGGTTTGCTCACTCTCAAAGTTCACATAGTATCTTTTTCACTAAAGCCTGATTTAGCTCCTTCTTGTCAAGGCCTGTCAGTTAAAATCTCATGATAATCCAGGAGATGGGAAAGTTGTTTCCAACTGGAGAAACAAGAATTTGGAATTTGGAAAACTCAGACTTGTGGCCAAGTTTAATGGTTGCTAATGTGAAGTTATAAAGTGTTTCCACTCTGCTCAAAGAAATTAGTATGTAATTGGTACTTGAATTTTCATTATTGTTCTAGGAAGTATACAAGGGGGATCCAAATGAATTCAAGAAAACAAGGCCCATATGCTTGACTACATTAGAAGAGAATGGAGAAGGGGAGAGGGTATGAACCGGAATGAAAGCTCAGAAATAGTGGCAAATAGTAATCACCAAAAATTGAAAATCCCTAAAAAAGAAAGATAATAATAGCTTTCTCTGAATCACCATTCAATCTGCACAGAACATCGTTGCCAACAGGAATCCTACACTTACCAAAAATAAATAAGTAAAATGTTTCTATATATAGGCTAAGGTTTACTAGTAAATTTAATTTTTTTTTTTAAGAAAGAGTTTCAAAATATATGTTACCAAATTGAGAAATTGAAAAAACAAGTACAGACTTTCAAACTATATGGTATGTTACTAAAAATAACATTGACCCTTGATATTTGTCTGAGGAGTCCTCTGGAGAGAAAAGGATTGCATCCATTGGAGATAAATGGGGCCAACTCATCTGCAGGCTTTGGTTTAATTAGCTAAACTCTTCCAGATGGAGAACATTCAAAGCAAAGGAATATTTCTGAGCCCCCTGGAATTGTTAACAAGCATAACAATATGTCATATACAAAAGAAAATGTGTGTGTGTGTGTGTGTGTGTTTTATCTTTGCCTTTAAAGGGCAAAGGAGGAAGTACTTGGTAGCATTATGATTTTTCAATTTGATTATTGGAAAGTAAATTATCTAATTTTATCCAGTATTGAACAAACAAATCTTGAGTGTTTGCTTTTTTGCTGTGCTAACACTGATGGGGAAAATAAGACAAGACCCCTGTTTTTATGGAATTCACAATATAACTAGAGGTTGCATTTCAGTGCCTGGCCCAAGTAGGGGCTGGATAGCTACTTGTTAAATAAGTGAGTGAATGGTGTAGATACTTGAGGAAGGAATTGCATTAATACAGTTCTGACTAAGGTACAGAGGGGCCTTGACTTACAAGTTTAATTCGTTCCGTGACGGAGCTCGTAACCCAAATTACTCATATGTCAAATCTTAAAGTGAACAAGTGAGACACATGATGCTGGGCTGATGTTGTGGCGTTCACTGTGACGTTCGCTGCGCCAACTAGCGGTGGGGTATCTGAAGCTGGCTCGTAACCCGAATTTTAGCTCGCAGCTCAAAGCAAAAAATCGGCCAAGAGACAGCTCGTATCTCGAAAAACTCGTTAGTCGGGACACTCGTAAGTCAAAGCCCCACTGTACTGCGTTCAAAGGGGAACGTGCAGGCCTCAAGCGGTTAGAGAAGGCTTCACAAAGTTTGTCAGGTAGGAGCACAAAAGACTTCCAGACACAGAGAATAGCAAGCGTAGAGGCATGGGCAGAAAAGAAAGAGTAACATGTATTTAGGCAACAGCTAGTAATTTGCTGTGGCTGGAGCGTATGTATATATAGAATGTGCCTGGAAGTTAGTGAGACCACAAAGATGGGTTGGGGCTCATTTGAAGAGAACCCTGAAAGCCTACGTTAAACTTGATCTTTTACTACCTCCTGGCGTTTTAGAAAGACTGAGAGACCCAGTACAGAGTAAGCAGGGAAGGGGAGAACGAGGTAAGGGAAAGATCTCAAAGGTTAAGTGCCCCATTAGTAACTAGCACTGGATAGATCCTCTATATATTTTTATTAAATCTCATCTAATCCCTGCAATACTCGCAGTGGGTATGTAATAATGTCCTCGTTTTCTGAGGGGGAAACTCAGAGAGGTAAATTAAACAACTTTCCTCAGATCACACAGCTAATAAAAGATGAAACTAGGATTTGAAACCAGGGCCCTAAAAATCTCATTGGAAAATAAAAATACCACTAGACTCATACAACTTAGTATTAGAAAAATACATAGTGGCCGAAGCCGGTTTGGCTCAGTGGATAGAGCGTCGGCCTGCGGACTGAGGGGTCCCAGGTTCAATTCCGGTCAAGGGCATGTACCTGGGTTGCAGGCACATCCCCAGTGGGAGATGTGCAGAAGGTGGCTGATTGATGTTTCTAGCTCTCTATCTCTCTCCCTTCCTCTCTGTGAAAAATCAATAAAACATATTTTTTTAAAAAAAAAGAAAAATACATAGTGGAAGCTTGGAGAAAGTTCGTGGATATTAAGAAAGACACACAGGCAAGACACAAGGAAAGAAAAGCATGACTATACAAAAGGATATTTACAGTAAAGGAGATACAACACAGGAAGTGGGAAGATAATCATAGAAAAACCACAACATGTGTTTTTAAAATGCGAAGCCCCGGGGAGGAGAAAGCAAACGATACAATAATGCCATTTACTCTGGCATCCTGTGCTTTTGGTTTTGTTCTTTGCCCCCCCCCTTTTTTTTTTTACTTTAAACAATTTGTTATGAGAGTAACAAAGATACAGCTCACGATCTTGCAACCCTAATGCTCTAAATCAGAACCAGATGGTGCCTAGTGTACCCTGTTTCCTAGAAACTGCAGAATTTTGAGGACAACACACTCTGTGCACCACACCACTGATTTCAGTTCCTCCACGGACACTAATACACGGCTAAATAATAATGCGGTTGCTGGGCATTGCATCCAAACATCTGTTTTTCTTGCTCGAGAATCTTTTTGAAACTGAAAACTTCTCTTCATTTTTATTGTATTTTTTTTCCGATCTCAAAAGTAATTTGCTTTTATTTATTAACATTTTTGAAAAATTTGAACAAGGAAAAAATTTAAATCCTTCATAATCCTTCTACCCACCAAAAAACTAATGACCACAGTTAATATGCTGACAATATTCCTTTTTTTAAAAAAGATTTTTTATTGATTTTTAGAGAGAGGGGGAGGGACAGGGAGAGATAAACATGGATGCAAGAGCAAAACAACAGTGATAAGCTGTCTCCTGCACAACCCCACCAAAAATCAGACCTGCAACCTTTTGGTGCATGGGATGATGCCCAACCAACTGAGCCACATCAGCCAGGGCTGACAATATTCTTCTATTTTTTCTACACACACACACACACACACACACACACACATGCACATACTTTATAGAAAATAGGATGTATAGAAATTGTTTGTTATCTGTGTTCTGTACTGAATATATCATTAACAGTTTTTCCTCATCACCAAATACGTATGATGATTGCTAGTATTGTATACAGTAATTTATTTAATCGATCTTCTTTTCATTAAACAAATCCTATTCATTGAACACCAAATATGTGTCAGAACTGTGCTTGGCGGTGGTTGCACAGTGGGGAGTGAAATAGGCAAAACCCAGCCCTTATGGAGTCCACAGTCCTATTATTGACCTTTGGTTTATTTCAGAACTTTTATTATAAAAAGACTAGAGACCTGTTGCACGAAGAGATTTGTGCAATAGGCCTTCCCTTCTCCTGGCTGCAGGCACAGGTTTTCCTCTGGCACCCGGGACCCAGGCCTTCGCTCCAGCTGGAGCCACCTTCAGTCTTCCATCTCCACTGCTCTGGCTCACCTTCAGTCTTCCCTCCACCACTTGGAGCCTACATATGCAAATTAACTGCCATCTTTGTTGGCAATTAATTTGCAAATCATGCTGATTAGCCCATGGGAGGCGTAGCGAAGGTATGGTCAATTACCATGTTTGTCTATTATTAGATAGGCTAGCACAGCTGGCCAGTGTGGCTCACCAGTTGAGCATCAATCCATGAACCAAGAGGTCACAGTTCAATTCCCAGTCAGAGCACATGCCCAGGTTGCAGGGTCGATCCCCACTATGGACTGTGTGGGAGACAGCTGATCAATGATTGGCTCTTATCATTGATGTTTATATATCTCTCTCTCCCTTCCTCTATGAAATCAATAAATATATATACTAGTATATGTGTACTAGTGGCCCGGTGCATGAAATTCGTTCACATTAAAAGGGAATTAATTAGAGGAAATATTTTTATATTGTTATTTGCCCTTTCTCTATAATAGAAGTGTCAGAGATGAAAGAAAATTAGTAAAATGTATATGAAAATCTTCCTCCTGTCAGAGTCTGGGGTGCACCATGGGACCCAGGGTCAAGTCCCCACCCACCACGCACGCCTCAAAATCACACAAGACCCAGACCTAACCGGCCCCACCCCCATTGGGCGAGACCCAGACCCAGCCGGCCCCACCCCCGTCAAACCCCGCCAGGTGGGGGCGGGCACAGTCAGGTCCCCTGGCACAGTGCCAGGTGGGGGGGTGCAGCCTCAGGTCCCCCAGCCCAGCGCCAGGAGGGGGCACAGCCTCAGGTCCCCCAGTGCACCCTCAGGTCCCCCAGTGCACCCTCAGGTCCCCTGACCCTGCGCCAGGGCAGGGGTGTGGCCTGAGGTCCCCCGGCCCGGTGCCAGGGCGGGGGACACAGCTTGAGATCCCCAGCACCAGGGTGGTGGGCGCACCTTGAGGTCCCCCGTCAAGCCCTGCCGAGTGGGGGGCACAGCCTGAGGTCCCCCGCTCCAGCCTGGTGCCACATAGCCTCAGGTCCCTGCTGATAGCTCGTTATAGCTTGTTACAGGAACCCTGCCTCTGCTGTAGGTGCAGCCATCTTGTGACAGCATGACAGCGTGATGGTTAATTTGCATATTACCTCTTTATTATATAGGATGAAAATCTGAAAATTTTCACAGGTTTGAGGAATCTAGGGAGACATAGCAGCTAGTGCAGTGAGAAGTTCTGGATAGAATCTGAGAACAGAAAAAGGACATTAGGTAAAAAGTAAAGAAATATGAATAAAATGGATTTTAGTTAATAACAATATATTTAGTTATAAATAATAATGTATTGGTTCATTCATTGTGATAAATGCAGATACTAATAAAAGTCGTTAACAATGAAGGAAATGGGGAGGGAGTGTACAGGAACTCTCTCTACTGTCTTTGTAATTTCTCTGTAAATCTAAAATTAAAACAGTTATTTCACACACACACACACACACACACACACACACACACCACTGTGACAGTCATCCTTGTATCTTGAAGCATATCTCTGATTGTTTCCTTAGGGTAAAGCCCCAAGAGTGAAATTGTTGAGTCACAATATATGCACATTTTCATTTACCAGAGATTCTTTTTAAAGTGTGATATATAGATGCTTTGCTGACATTTTAAAGATGTTTCAGCTTTACGCCTTTATCTTGGCATTTTCCTGGCTATAGATTCCTACCGTTAGAAGGAAACCTCAGAGCTCAGGAAACCCACCCGCCTGATTCTACAGACAAGGACACAGAGGCCCAGAGAAGTGAAGTGACTTGCCCAAGGTCAAGTGCCTCGTTAACAGTGGGAAGAAGGATGCTAATCCCTGCTGGGCTGTCCTGGCCTGTGTCCACAGGACCTAACGTTTTCTGACTCGTGGAGGAATCAGTGATCAACAACCAGACCTACCGTTCTGTTTTCTGGAGGTGACTATAAGCGTTTGCTTCCTTTGTCTTGGACATGGCTGCTAGGAGCTGAAAGGATTTTTCGATAATTTTAAAAAATGGATTCAGACACAGCTAACAGAATTGCCTGACTAAATCCCTGGAGAAATCAGTTTGCCTCTGAACTATTGCTTCCCCAATCAGAAGAATCAGAATTCCAATGCCCACTTCTTCGTCTTCTCACAGGGACTTGGTAGAAATTAAGCGGCGAGTACCCATATAGCTAGCCACAGAAGCCTCGAGAGAAATGTCATTTGAGGAGAAGGCATTTGAATGAGAACAAAGGGCACATTTTCCGTTAAGTGGTCTGTCGCATCCGAAGAAAGTTCATTTCCTTGCCTGCATGTTCTCTAGACAAGGAAAACCCCAGACTTGGCATGGGTAAGGAAGAAGCGGGCGATGGAAAGGAAGGGAGAGAATTGTTAGGCGTCTTGGCTGGAGATCAGAAACAAATCGTTCTCAAGCCTGGCATTGTCGGGCCCAGCGTCAGGAGCGGCCGGCCAGGCAGAGAGGAACATGACCGTTCCGATTTGGCTCCGCACAGAAATGGGTGCGTAAGCAGGACCCTGGAGGATGCCGGGGAAATATAAACAGTGCCTGGGTGCGACCAGCGGTTGCCTATAGAAGCTTTGCCAGGCCCGAGGCTGCAGGCGGACATTTTGACTTATTGAATTTCCACACATTCTTGCGTGATTTGGGCGATGACAAAGGCGAGCTGAAACAACACTGCAGTCTGGGATTTAGCAAAGCAGTGGCCTCTGACCTCAAACTGGAGCCTCTAATCAGAGCCCTAACCCTCACTCCGGCGGACCAGCACCCTTGCTCTGCGATATGGAAGTGACTTCTTTTTGTTGCTTATAAACATCTGACAGCGCCTGCAGCGACTGGAACGTGGCAGGCAAAATGAGGAAGGGCTAATACTTCTAAAAATGCTTCCTATTTTTAGGATTTGGACCTTTTCACTCTTTGAAGGAGTAGAACAACGGGAGGAAGACATTAGAGAATGTGCAGGAGCCGAGAAAAGAATTAAACAGATGACAATAATCTTCCAATTGCTCTTTATCACCATCATTACTGTGCAGAGCAAGATGCAAAGATGTGGGCAGGTGGATTGGCACTGCCTGTGGTCGCACAGCAACAAAAGAAGTGACAGCCCCGAGGTTTTCAAAAAGGAAGAATAAGATGGGAGCATCTGAAGGGAGTTCACTTTCATACGAGTGTAGGTCTAAATGAGAGTCTATACTTAAAAAAAATCTGATTAGCTTCTTAATGGTAGTGTTGTTGCATGAAAAAGCAGCTCTGGGCTCTGCACATGCAAATAGAACTCTTTAGCGGTCAGCTTTGATCTTGGTCTTTAAGGTCAATATTAATCATATTTTGTTGAGATGACTTACCTGCCCCTGTTAAGCCTACCTACACATCTGGTTCCTTGTTAATGCCTCCAGTTCCACCACTGGAGTTCCATTCCTTTGAAGTAGATGATAAATCAATTGTATATCACATGCCAGTTCTAGTCAACTGCAAGCAGCTTCATTGTCAAAAATGACATTGAGGAAGGAAAGGACCCCCACCTAATGAGCAAGAAAGGGCAGAGTGGCAATGTTTGTAGGCAACGTGCGTGCAGTTCCCATACCTCTGGGAAGGGCAACTTATTAAGCTTTTATTTCCTCAGTACCTCCGTGTGAATCCATGTCAGATCACTTCCAATTATGTCACAGCTGGTTTCGATAGAGATAGCACATTTCAGAAGCAAACCTCAGGACATATGGTTCAAGCAAGGATTCTTCTCTCTGATTCTGTGAATTAAATTATGTGCACGTTCTTACAAGGATATAAAAATAACATTTAATTAAGCATGTAATGAGTCACGACATATTGAAATGTATGAGAAATATTACATCAAATGTGAAAAAAAATATCCAGAGCACATGTCCTCAAGGATAAGTACAAAGCACAGGAGGGTCTGTCTGGGTGGGAACCCCAGGCGGTCAGGGGCCATCCGGGGGCCCTGGTGTCTGAAGTCGCGGTGGTTTCCTAAGCGAGGAGAAAGAAAAATGAAAGGGGAAGTGAGAAGTCACTGACATACTTCACTTATTCAATAATTTTGCTTTTCAAAGAAGATTCTCCTTTTGGGGGTTTCCTGGGGAGAATTTCTACATTCGAGACAGCAAGTAGAGGCCAATTATTAAGCACCTACAATGTCATCCTGGCATCCCCAGGAGTTACCAACCTTAAGGTGATGTCTACTTTCATTCAGCGAGGTTCTCACAGGCCCACGTGTTAACACTCACTGTACTAAGGGTGGATCAACATTTCAAAAATATTTTTAGCTATTTACAAAGTTTTATTTGAGATAAAATAAAATTCTTATACCAAATCTACAATAAGAAGTTATTAAGCACTGAGTTGTAAAGAAAGACTTTTAAGTTGATCTAAGCTCTTTAACGAGAAAGGAAAAGCCCTCTACAACATGACCCACCTTCTCAAGTACTCCTCACCCCAGTTTCTCCATGCTTCCAAGATCTTTCTTTCTTTCTTCCTTTCTTTCTTTCCTTCTTTCTCTTCTCCTTCTCCTTCTTTTGTTGTTGTTGTTGTTATTGTTAATCCTCACCCCAAGGATATTTTTCCATTGATTTTTAGAGACAGTGGAAGGGAGAAGGAGAGACAGAGAGAGAGACAGAGACAGAGAGAGAGAGAGAGAGAAACAAAAATGTGAGAGACACATACCGATTGGCTGCCTCCTGCACCACTGGGACACTCGAGGTAAATGCCCTTGTCCAGAATCGAACCCAAGACTCTTCAGTCCTTGGGCCAACACTCTATCCACTGAGCCAAACTGGCCAGGGCTCTTTCTCCTTTTTCTACCTATCTCTTTTATAATTATCATATTTGGTTTTTATCTGTATTTCTCCTGTCTCTCTCTCTCTCTCTCTCTATATATATATATATATATTAAACTGGGAGGACCTCAAAAGCAGAGAGTGTGAAATTTTTATTCTGCCCACAAATACTTTATGAACAGTGCTAGTCACCACGCTAGGAAGTAGAGAGACAATAGAAAACAAGGCAGACAAGATCCCTGACTGCATAAGCTCCTATTCTGTGGGCACTTTCTCACCCCAGCGCCTGGCACATAGTAGATGTGCAATCAAGAATGAAAGAATAAGTGAAGGACACATGAAGCTCTTGTCAGGAATTTGAAATTCAGTCACAGGCACACACGGGTAAAAGGCAACATAGAAAACCTACAGAAGTGAAAAATCTTAAGTCATTTCTACAATCGCTAACCATAGTTATTGAAAGTAACTGTGCAAGGGGCAGGGGACCACACTCCTAGAACCCAAAAGAAGTAGATTACATAAAAACAGTTTCCATGTGAGCCCTGGCCAGTTTGGCTCAGTGGATTGAGTGTCGGCCTGCAGACTGAAGGGTCCCAGGTTCGATGTCAGTCAAAGGCACATACCTTGGTTGTAGGCTTAATCCCAGGCCCTGGTTGGAAAGCAACCAATCAGTGTGTCTCTCTCACATCCATGTTTCTCTCTCTCTGTCTCTCCCCGCTCCCTTCCACTCTCTCTAAAAATCAATGGGAAAATATCCTCTGGTGAGGATTAACAAAAACAACCAAGAAAGTTCCATGTGAAATAATATTAGTTTAAATTTTAAAATTACTACCTAAAAGCTAGGCTCCATATAAATGTAAGGCATGATTACTGATTTCTTTCAATGCTCCTTGCATTCACTGTGTCTAGAACGTGGATATGAAGGTTAGAGAAGGTTTTGAAGCCAGGAAAACACTGTGCACTAATAGATATTTTTAACATATGGTGACAATGACAATAAAGCAGTGTTTCCCCAAATAGTTTCCCATAGAATCTGGAAAACACATCATGCATAAGCCCCTCTTGGAGCTCCACAAAGCACATATTAATGTCTCTGAGAAGTTCTGAAGGAAATAATATGTTGAACGGTATCACCATTTCCTATACTTATTTAAGCTACCAAATTCATCTTTCAAGGAATAGCTATTAAGTTAGTTTAGGAAAATCTGCTTTAAAGTTCAATTTACAATACTATTCACTGATACGTACCTTTTAGTGATGTTCTGGAAAACTAAGACATTCTCAAAATATAGTGCCAAGTGATAAAACAACAACAACAACAACAATGTTTCTTATGAAAGTATCCGTAAATAAAACTTGCTGCACAAACAATAACCTTGGTAACATTCTGCATGTTGTTTCTAAATGAAGTTACCACCTGACCACTAGATGGCAATATATTCCATTTATAGTACAACCATTCCAACCAGATTAATAGTTCAAGAGGTATCTGAGTCTGCTAAGGATGCAAATGTGCATTGACTCACGCATTTAGCCACTCCTCCAAACACCTATTAGGAACTTTTACATCCTGATAACTCTGGTGAGTTGGAGAAGAAGAATGAGATAGCTCCCTGTCAAGAATTGTAATTCTTGGATTCCTAGGAAACTGTAAGACACCCTCATCAATTTAACAAACAGTTCTTTAAAAGAAATATGGCTACTTTAAGTATGCACACGGCTTACATGACTCAGGGAGGACATGCCTGTCCTCAGTCCTGGGGAGCTTCTGGTGTGGGCTCAGGTCAGAGCCTGGAAATTAAGGAGAGATGAAGGTGAAGATGCTGCCCGTCTCTAACTTTTAGACCGCAGACCCTAGAGCTTCAGGGCCAGAAGAGAGCTTGAGGATCAATACATTCAACGATCTTCTAAGCCTTAGAATCTAAGGATCGGGCGGCTTGCCGAGTGGTAAGAGATTAGTTGAGACCCGGCTAGAACTTGAACCCGTTTTCTAATGCCCAGCTGATGTTCTTTCCAAAATGTCACCATCCATTTTGCAATTTAGAGTAGATCCTCTCCTAAACTCTTTACCTTTCCAAATTCTTTTCCCCTGCTGGTTCCCAGCTGGCTGCCCATCCTCAGACAAGATGTCATGTGTGTATGTCTCATGTTGGATTCTTTAGGAAACAGACTCTGAGGCAGAGGTCTGCATGCGGGAGGTTTATTGGAGGGGGATCTTAGGAACTGTACCTCGAAGAAACTGAGGCAGGCAGGTTTGGGCAGAAAAAGAAGTTAGGCTTCACCCACCCACACAGCACTCTGGAGCTGAGATGGTCCTTCAGGGTCATCCTAGATCAAGGGGAGCGGGCAGGACCTTTAGACTTTCTGTATTGACCGCTCATTGGATGCAAGGAGCATAACCACAGGCAAGGGAGCTTCCTTCAGCTAAGAGCAAAACGCGGGGGGTTGACTGTGGACTGAAAGGTCCCAGGTTTGATTCCAGTCAAGGGCATGTACCATGGTTGCGGACACATCCCCAGTAGGGGGTGTGCAGGAGGCAGCTGATCGATATTTCTCTCTCATCGATGTTTCTTGACTCTCTGTCCCTCTCCCTTCCTCTCTGTAAAAAATCAATAAAAAATATTTTTAAAAATCGGGGGGCTGAAATGGAAGTGTTGGCATGGTTCCATTCCTGTCTGGAGGCCCTAGGGAAGAACCTGCTTCTGTACCTTTCCTAGAGGCCGGCCCCATTCCTTGCTTGTGGCCCTTTGTCTTAAATGCCAGCAGTGTCACATATCTCTGACCTTTCTCCTGTCCTCACATCTCTCTCTTTCTGACCACATCAGGGAAACGCTCTCTTTTAAGGACTATGTAATTAGACAGGGCCCACCTGCGTGATCCAGTCTTATCTCTACATACTAACCTATTATCTCTGCATACTAACCTATTCACATGTAGAAAGTCCCTTCTGCCATGTAAGTATTCACGGGTTCCAGGGATTAGGATGTAGATATCTTTGGGGGCCATTCTACCTATCACAATCTGGATGAAACATTTTTTGGTAAAAACACTTCATATGGTAAGAGCAGCATTATTCACAATAGCCAAAAATGTGGAAACAGCCCAAATGTTCAGCAGCTGATGAATGGATAAATACAAGTGTATATCCATACAATGAACTATTGTTCAGCCATAAAAAAGGAATGAAGTACTGATTCATGCTGTAACATGGATGAACCTTGAAAACATTGTGCTGCTCTGCTCAGTGTAGCTCAGTTGGTTAGAGCATCACCCTGAACACTGAAAGGTTGTGGGTTCTAGGCCCGGGCAGGACACATACCCAGGTTGTAAGTTTGATCCCCATTAAAGGTACATACAAGAGGCAACCGATCCATGTTTCGCACATCAATGTTTCTCTCCCCCCCCCCTTTCTTCCTCTTTCTTGAAAATCAATTAAAAAAAAAAGAAACATGCTCAGGTGAGGATTATTTTTTAAAATTATGCTAAGTTAAAGAAGCCAATCACAAATGTCACATATGTATGATTCCATTTATAGGAAATAAATAAGCAAACATCCAAAGTAGGCTAGTAGTTTTGGCTGGGGAGAAGGGAGGATGGGGAGTGACTGCTAATAGATATGGGAATTGGAGAAGGGGGTAATAAAAATGTTCCAAAGTTAGATTGTGGTGATGGTGACACAACCAGGTGATAGAGAAAAATCAGTGAATTGTACAAAGAGGTGAGTTTTATGGTATAAAAATACTATCTTAATAAAGTTGTTTCAAAGTGCTTTTTAATTATGCTATATTCTTTTTTAAAATATACTTTTATTGATTTCAGAGAGGAAGGGAGAGAGATAGAAACATCAATGATGAGTCAATCATTGATTGACTACCTCCTGCATGCCCCCTACTGGAGATGGAGCCCGTGACCCAGGCATTTGCCCCAACTGGGAATCAAACCGGGACCTCCTGGTTCATTGGTTGATGTTCAACCACTGACCCACTACGGCTGGGCTGTATTCTTCACTTTGTATCACACCAGGAGATACTTTATATCTGGTTGTCCTTATTGGTGAAAAATGCTAAGGTCGAATTCTGGGTTAAGGTGGTAACAACTGGTGGAAACTATATTTTTAACAAGTGCTTCAGAAAAGTTATCTACCTTGCAGAAATAATACTACCTTATGAGGATGACATTAGAATGTGACATATTTAGTAAATCATTAATATGGTAGGTAGAAAAAGCACCACCATCCCCAAAGAAAAATGTCCATGTCCTGATCTTTGAGACCTACATAGCAATAGGAACTTTGTGGGTGTGATTAAGCTTAAGGGGCTAGAGATGGGGAGATTATTCCATATTATCTGGTGGAATCTCTGGAGCTTGAAATCCTGATTCAGGAAAAATCTTTTAAATGGTAGTTCTTTTCAACAATGCATTTTCATTCAGCAACATTAGGACCTTTACCACCAATATTGACTGTTCCTGAAAGGAAATACAGCTCAGGTTTCCCCCCTGCTCCCCAGACCTCCTACTCTTCTACTAGTTACCACCTAGTTAAAGGCATCTACCATTCATCCAGTTGTAAACATAGGAAAAATCCTAGACTTGGCCTTTCTTCTTACTTTCATACTCACTCACCAGATCCTAATTTTATCTCCTAAATATTCCTTCAAATTTACTCTTGTTTTCTCCATGCCATGCAGGGGGCCTCATCAACTCTCACCTGAAATATTCATTCATTCATTCATCAATATTTACTGAATGCCTCTTTTGTGCCAGGCATGATTCTTGGAGTGTGCAGTCAAGTAGAAGGATAAGGGGGGTGGGGAGGATATAGAAAGCAGGGAGGAACCCAGCCAGCATGGCTCAGTGGTTGAGCGTCAACCTTTGAACCAGGAGGTCACGGTTCCATTCCCAACCAGGACACATACTGGGTCTCAGGCTCAATCCCCAGTGTGGGTCATGCTGGAGGCAGCAGATTAATAATTCTCTCTCATCATTGATGTTTCTATCTCTCCCTTTCTCTCTAAAATCAATAATCTTTTTATGGTGGGGGGGGGGATTGAGGATGTAGGAGAGGAAAGAATTGCTGAACTGATGTCTTTAGGCAGGTGATCTAGGAAAAATTGGAAAGGTTGTCCTTGTATGCCCAGGGGCAATTCAGGCTATAGGAACGGGAAGGAAAGGCAGCATATGTGGGTATAGACCAGTGGTTCTCAACCTTGGCTGCACATTAGACTCACCTGGGAATCTTTTTAAAATCCTGACTTCTGGGCCTCATCCTCTGGAAATTCTGTTTCTTTGTGATGGGGTGGGGCCACAACATTAGTAACAAAGAAAACAGAATTTCCGAGGATGAGGCCCAGAAATCAGAATTTTAAGAAGATTCCCAGGTGATTCTAATGTGCAGCCAAGGTTGAGAACCACTGGTATAGATGCTCGTAGGTAGGGAGATGTGGTGGTTGGGGAAGCTCTTTTGATTGCATCAGTTTTCCAAGCGCAGAACAAGCTGAGAGTGAACACGAGGGCAAGGTTAAAGGAGCTATGTTGCAGGTTAAAGGAGCTGTAAATACTCATGTAGGACAGGAAGTGGACAAAAGAAATACAATGTGTGTTTGCTGGGCAGCAATAGGGTGCACTCCAGGTTCAGAGTAATGATGGAGGTACAGGGAAGCATGTCAGCATGACTATATTTTTCTGCAGGCCTGTTCGGCTGCAAATTTGGATTTAATCACAGTTGTAATTTTTACCCGAGTATGATGAACAGAACTGAGAAAGGGAGTATTTTAATTTAAAAATTTTTAAATATGTTTTTATTGATTTTTAGAGAGGGAGAGGGACAGAAACATCGACTGCCTCCTGCAACCTGGGTATGTGCCCTGACAGTGAATTGAACTGTGGCCTCTTGGTTCATGGGTGGACACGCAACCGCGGAGCCACACCTGCCAGGCTTTAATAAAATGTAAGCAGAGCAAGAAGGAAACATCAAGGAAGTGAGGCACGGTGAAAAGGGGGCAGGAACAATGGATTGGACGCAGAATGAAGGGATTGCATTGATGTGTCCTAGGAGTGAGCTGCAAAGAGAGAAAGGAGTGGTCAGAGTAGGATGGATGAAACAGAAAGACCACGAAGGGCTGTGGTCACTGGTAATAACAAGAAATAACAACAGATGTGCTTAACAAACGCTTTCTACCAAGGGGGAGGGGGGAGCCTTTCCCCTCAAAATTAGCATATTCCTCAATTTGAGCATCTGCGCGGCGCTAGATCCGGGTAACGCCGCAGTCTCTTCCAAACCTTCAGATCACGGGTGAACGAAAGGCAAATTCCTTTCACGTATCCATGCGAACGGCATGTAGGTCACCTCAGCAGGTTGCAGCATCAACGTTTTATTGCATCCATTAAGCGTCCTTACACAGAATAGTCTTGGGGGGGAAATTCCAACACAAAAGGCCCCTCTGCCTCTCACTTCCGCTCGCCCCGATCCCACGTGTCGGGGAAATGTGACGAAAAGGAGACCGGGTCGGGGCGCCCAGACGCAGGGAGAGGGGACCGCGAACTTGGGGTCCCGGGGAGCCCGCCAGGTCCCAGAACCCCGCCCTCCGGGAGCTCGGCCCCGCCGCCCGCGCCGGTTTTTTAAACAGGGAAACAAACCCGGCCCCGCCCCCGGCCCCGAGGCCGCCGGGAAAAGGGCACCGCCCCCCCGGAGACGCCCGGGACCGCCGCGCGAAGGTTCCGCAGACATAGCCGGCTCCTCTTTCCCCTTTCCCCTCGGTCTTCCGCCCTCGTCTCCGGCCAACTCGGTGGGAGCCCCGCCAGGCAGGGTCGCAGCCGCCCTCCTCCTCCCCGAGCTTCTTTACCTGCCGGCGCCTCCGCCCGCCCCGCCCCCGGAAGTGACGACGCGGCCGGTCCCGCTGGTGTCCCGTCGGGCTTCGCGGCAGCGGCGGGAAGATGGCGGCGGCGGGAGCCCTGGAACGGAGCTTCCTGGAGCTCAGCGGTGCTGAGCGCGAAAGGCCGAGGCACTTTCGGGAATTCACAGTGTGCGGCGCTGGTACGGGAGCAGCCGGGGAGGGCGCGACCCGATTCTTCCCCTCGCGCCCCTCTCCTGGGCCCCTGAGTCTCTGATTCCCAGTTCATCCTCCGAAGTCCACATGGCTAGAGCCGGGCACGGGCTTCCGTAGTGTCCTGCTTCTTCTTCCTTCTCCCCTTTCTCTCTGTATGGATTGTCAGGCTGTGGTCCTCCGCTTCCTCGGCGCCCTCAGTGCCTGCCGTCCCCGGGGAACCTTGGGCGCAGGCTGATCGCTCTCCTCTTGCAGGGACCGCCGGTGCCGCGGCCGGGACTGTGAAATACACGGAGAGCGCGGGAGGCTTCTGCTATGTGGAGAGCGGCACGCTGTTATCCGTCACCAGGAACAGGTTCATTCATTGGTAAGTGCGGTGCTCGCCAAACCCCCGGAGGGTCGGGTCGTTCTCCGAGTGTCATCCTCCAAAGCGATGCCCAGCAGGAAAAAAGACCGTTTTCTAATCCTATGTGAATCCGGAGGAAATGAAGGGAACCAGGGTCCCAGGGGATGTGCCCCATCAGGGCAGTACTGAACGCAGGGGAAATGTAGCAGCGTAAGGGATAGAGCCCCGGGGACCAGGGGTAAACGTAAGCCCGTTGTGTTTTTATAATGCTTCATAGTGCCCTTCACTCTGCAGACGGGTTTGAGCCCGGCAGGCACTCTGCTAGGTGTGTTAGGGGTGAAGTGATGAACGAAAACCACCACCATTGTCATCATGTAAGATGTAGCGGCGTTAGATGGGGGCTCACCTTCCGTGGGGCCCTTTTCAGAAGGAAAGATATTAAATCGATGACCACAGCATAGGTATATAAATACATATTTTTCATACTTGCTTCCGGGGAAAAGTATAGGGACTGTGAGAGGCCAAGGGGAGGGCCAAATGTTTTCTGTGGGGGTGGGAAAGCCTTTAAGGAAGTCCCATTTAACCTGAGATCTGAAGGATGAAGGGTTGGCCAGGCAGGGGTTTGGGGGAGAGAGCAGTTGGGCAAGAAGGATCATCCTATGCAAAGGCCATGAGGTGGGAAGAACTTGAAGAGCTGACTGTCTGTGGCTTGAGTGCAATGGGAGAAAGTGATGTGAGAGATGCTGAGATTTGGGGAGGTAGGAGGGACTCACTGAGGTGAGGAAATAGAGAAAGCACAGCCATAGAGGACAGTGGAGAAAACATGATAGCTGGATGGGGGCCAGAATGGGGGACGGAAAGGCAGAGGCCTGGGAAGAGTGTATTTGAGTGTTTATGGAAGCAGGAGGGATATGCTTGAGACAGTCAGGAATTGGCCTTTAATTGCTGTAAGGCAGGGATGGGGAAGCTTTTTTCTGCCAAGGGCCATTTGGATATTTATAACATTTGTAGACAATACAAAATTATCACTTAAAAATTAGCCTGCTATATATATATATATATAGCCTGTTAGTCAAAACTTTTCTTAACTTGCCCCTAATGCCTTGGCAGGGCTAGACCAAATGATTTCATGGGCCGTATGTTCCCCACCCCTGCTGTAAGGAGACCCATTTTGGGGGAATAATGTGGGTGATATGGTAGATGAGATGATGGGCTACCACATGGCAGAGTTGCACCTGAAGAAGAGTCCACCCTGCATCCTAGCGGGAATAAGTACCAGAAGTACTAGAGGGGGAAATACCCATATTTATTAGGGTCACTGTGAGTTGAGGCTGTAGTTACATACATGGAGGCCACATTCTTTCACAAGTAATGTGAAAGAGGGAGGGAGGTGGCATGGATTTTCATTATAGTGGAATTTAAGTAAGTGGACTATCTAGTTTGGAAATACCTCTTTTTAACAGGCACATAATATTTGAATTTTATATTGTGCTGTTTTGTATATCTATATAATGTGGTGGTTTGGAATGTAAAAATTGGTCTGAATTTCTTTGTCCAAAGTTTTCATACTGGGTAAGTTCACCTGGAAATTATTTTCATATATTTCAGTGCAACAATCAGAAAGAAAAGCATAAGCTTTTTGAACAAATGTCCTTTTTTTGTCTCTTTTTTTTTTTTTTTTTTAAACAGGAAGACCTCCGGAGATACACTGGAGCTAGTAGAAGAGTCACTGGACATAAATCTGTTGAATAATGCAGTTCGCCTCAAATTCCAAAATTGTAGCCTCTTACCTGGAGGGGTTCATGTCTCTGAGACTCAGAATCATGTGATAATCTTGATATTAACCAATCAGACAGTGCACAGGTTGCTTTTACCTCACCCTTCCCGGATGTATAGGAGTGTAAGTTGGTTAAGTCATTTATTTCCCGGGTGCCTCTGGTTGTCACAGATTTAGAGGAATATCCTTTGGAAGTTAAGGAAATGTGGATTCCTTGTTAGCCCTCACCAAGTATAATTTGATAGTTACTGCTTAAAATGATCAGACACATTTTAAGTTGAAGAAATAGATTTTATTAAAAAGAATTGCTTTCTTTTTAAGCTCAACAATTAGCAATTGAGAGGAACTGCAAAATTCTGCTCGTTCTGGATTTAACAGATTTGTCTTTCTGATTTCTCCACAGGAGTTGGTAGTTGAAAGTCAAATGCAATCAATATTCACTGATGTTGGAAAAGTTGACTTTAGGGATCCTTGCAACTATCAGTTAATTCCAGCAGTCCCTGGACTCCCCCCTAATTCTACCGCCTCGGCAGCCTGGCTTAGCAGTGACGGAGAAGCCCTGTTTGCTCTGCCATCTGCTGCTGGGGGAATCTTTATTCTTAAACTACCTCCTTATGACATACCTGGTAAGAATGGGAACTGAGCGTGGATTTAACTTTAAACAAGGAAGGCTGGACTTAAAAGCCCAAACTCATCATTCAATACAGGAATTGCTTCCATACCAATGGTCATTCAGCATCACTTACGTAGTGAGCCTACTGCTTTACTGTTGTTTTTTCCAAAAGAGCAAGATTTTAGACAGTGGATGAGGAACTGGAAGGCTTACTAGAATATGGGAAAAGATAACTGCAAGACAACCTATTCTAAGGCTGCTAGTAGAGATGAGTTGACTAGTGGTCTTCAGGTTGAGGTATTATAACCAAAATAATAGACACAAGGAAGTTGGGTTGCTGATCCCCTGCTCCAAGTCACCACCCTCTCTCTCTGGATTATTGCTGTCGCTTCCCAGATGCCTCTCCAGACCTGTCCTCCCTTCTACAGAAACTTCTCGGGAGATTGATACACTTAACACCTAAATCGAGTCGTTACCACTCTGTTCAAATCATTCAAATGAGGATTGTTCTTCGTCTCACTCTGAATAAACCTAAAGTCCTTACATTGGCATACAGTGACCCCCTGCTGCCTCACTTTACCTTCTCTCCCCCTCACCTCTCGGCATCAGCTGCTTCCCTTCGCACAATTCCCTGAACGTACCAGGCATACATTCCGCAGGCCTTTGGCCTGGAGTCACCTTTCCCCAGCTACCGCTTGGCTCCTTCCCTCAGTTCCTTTAGGTCTTTGCTCAGTGTCCCCTTGGTGAAGCCTTCCCTGGCCACCCTTTTCAAAGTTGCACACCCGCCCTAGCATTCACTATGGCCTTTCCGTGTTTTATTTTTGGCTGCTTAATGCTCTGCTTAGTTTGTTATGCTCTACTTAATTTGTTAACTCTTGCTTCTCCCACCTCCCAGTGGAATGTGAATTCCATGAGGGCAGGAGTTTTTTGTTTTGTTTACTGCTCCATCTGTAGCACTTAGCACTGCCCAACACATGAAAGGTCCACAGTGATTTTTTGAGAGGAATGAAGTATTTCTGAGCAACGTGAGTTACTATTTATAAATGGCAACAATTTTCCCTAGGAATCTGAAAATGTCATTTTTATTGAGCCACTAATGATTCAAAAGATTTTAGGTATAATATTCATGGAAAGCACATCCTAAGATTTCCCTAGATAGAAATGTGTAAGCCTGTCACCTGTTATAAAGACCTAGTTCATAGTTGCATCCTTCTCACCTTTGCGTTTCACCGAGTATCGCCAGGAGGTGGCTTGGATACATCATTGGTCTGTTTTCAATCTTGTAGGGATGGCGTCAGTTGTGGAACTGAAACAGAGTTCAGTAATGCAACGACTGCTTGTAGGCTGGATGCCAACAGCTATCAGGTAAGTGATACCTGGCAGGTAAATCAAAAGGCCTAAGAATTTAATCTTTTTGCACTGTTCGGCACTGTTAGTAGTGCTTCCATTCTTACTCCAAGGCAGATAAAAATGATACTGGAAAGGGTCAGAGTATGCCCAACATCACATTCCATCTGCGGAGAGCCACAGTGCAGAGCCCACTTAACTTGGGATTGGACACCTTGACACAGAAACTGGCTTCCTGTGTATGCTCTCAACATCCAGTTTGGCACTCTGCCCTGACTTACCAAATCCAGTTTTATGTAATACTAGAAGTAGAAAGTATTTGATGTTTAGAACAGTATTCCATTGTTATGTAGAGCCTTTTAAAATTTATCATAGTCATTGGTTGTAAATTAAATAGAAACTGTAGTGACCTTATGCCAACGTACAATCTGTTGCTCCTGTTAACTGTGCATTATCTCTTAAATTGGGATTTATAACGACCAGATGATTTGCAATAGTAAAACTTGGCCTTGCGTTTTTAGAGGTGATCAGGGGTCTTCAGATCGTCCTCTCAGTCTTGCTGTTCATTGTGTTGAGAATGATGCCTTCATCTTTGCTCTGTGCCAAGATCATAAACTACGCATGTGGTCTTATAAGGTAAAATGCTACATTTTTAGTTACAGTAAGTTAAAAAAAGATTGTGAATTGTAAGATAATTGAAGTTAATCTTGCTGCTTCTGTTAGATTATCAGATCACTTAGTTGGAAAATTATGGGCCATTTCCAGTTTCATTTGGTTTCATTTTTCATACATTTCTCAGCTAAATTTTCATCTGTATTTTGAAAATTATGAAATAATAGAAAAGTTGAAATAATAGTAGAGTATATCCTTCCCTTAAGATGAACAAATATGCTTTTTAAAAAAAATATATGTTTTTATTGATTTTAGAGAGAGAGGAAGGGAGAGAGATAGAAACATTGATGAGAGACATATCAACATCCATTGCCTGCCTCCTGCATACCACCTGCCAGAAATTAAGCCTACAACCCAAGCATGTGCCCTACCCAGAATTGAACTGATGACTTCTTGGTGCATGGGTTAATGCTCAACCACTAAGCCACACCAGCCAGGCCAAATATGCTTTTGAAATGCAGTTGGTAAAATAGTTTCCAAGATTCACAAAACAGCTGATAATTATCTCTATCAGACTAAGATAATTTCATCTTAGCCCTCAAAACACACACACACACACACACACACACACACACACACACACACCTGTGTGGTCCTTCACCACATAAATTAGGCAGAGTGCTAGATGTAATGGATGAATCCTTTAAAGGGGGAGGAGACTTGTTTTTTAACCTAAATATTTTTTGATGCCATTTATTACTTGGACAGGACCAAATGTGCCTGATGGTAGCCAACATACTGGAGTATGTCCCTGTGAAAAAAGACCTTCAGCTCACTGCTGGGACTGGACACAAATTACGACTTGCTTACTCCCCTGCCATGGGACTCTATCTGGGGATTTACATGCATGCACCAAAACGGGGACAGGTATGAAACACATGACATGTATGAAGTTATTCTATACGTGGGGAAGTGGCTGTGAACTCATCAAGTCTGTTTCAGTTCTTCACGTCAGCTTCAATGTCTCCTTTCTGCAGAGGTGGTGGGTTTTGTGCTCATGTGTGGATTAAAAGATCAAGCAGGAGAAGTCAGGATGAAAGGGTGTAGAGAGTTTAAAGTAATATGAAAGGAAAAGTTAACCAAAAACCAACAAGAAAACAAACTTGCAAGTCTGTGTGAAAAATGGAGTTATGAAAGGGATATAGGTGTTCATAGGTGGTTAAGGGGAAATTAAATTTTAGAAATTTGCTCATCTAAACACTAGCTGTTGTACGTAAATGAGGTAAGTAGGAAGTAATACAATGATATAATAGTGTGATAAACCGCCATTTATTTGGTATTGTGTGTTTGGCACAGCATTAGTGCCATTTAAGTTAAATAACAAATGCTTGTACTGCTTGCTCTGAGCTCACACTTTAGATATTATCCATTTAATCTTTTTTTTTCCCCCAAATATAAGAAAGCATTTTTTTAAAGGGTTTCTTTCTCTTTTTTTTGTCTAAAGTTTCACATATATCTTCTTTTCCCCCAATCCATTTAATCTTAACAGCATTCCAGTAAGGTTTGTCCTCTCTGTGCCAGAGCTGATTCCCATGCTGGCTGCGGCCCTGCCTGGGTGCCGTCCTCATTCCTGTTGGACTCTTATACCACACTTTATTATTTTTTAATATATTTTAATTGATCAATCAGCTGCCTCCTGCACCCCCACTTTCAACCAGGGATTGAGCCCACAACCTGGGCATGTGCCCTGACCAGGAATTGAAGTGGCAAGAATTTTATTATGATGAAATACTGGTACAATATTTAAAGGCATACCACATACGAATAATCAATGTAAATATTTTCTTTCAAAGTTGTAAGTTTTTATATCACATTTTGTAAAAGTTTTCATAAACAAGGCTTTAAAGTAAACACAGGTGACATGAACCACTCATTGCTATGTAACTTATTGTGTTTCTATGCTGTTTTATACTTTTTTGAATTACAGTAGCAGCAATTGAGTTATTTGTATTTTGCTTAAGACAAAAATGCTTTTACCTTGCTATAGAATAAATACATTTTAGTTAAAAAAGAAAGTTATGATAAATGTTACAATATAGATAAACCTTAAGGACAAGTACAATAAGCCAGTCACAAAAAGACGAATACTGTTAAGATTCTACTTATATAAAATGCCTACAGTAGTCAAAGTCATATTGATAGGAAATATAGTGGAAGCTACCAAGAGCTAGTGGGAGAGGGGAATGGGAAGTGTTTAATAGGTACAGAGTTTTGGTTTTGTAAGATGAAAAATGTTTGAGGGATCAGGTGCACAATAATGTAAATGTGCTTAATACTATTGAACTGTACACTTAAAAATTGTTAAGATGATAAATGTTATTGTGTATTTGACCATACTTTTTAAAGAATTGGTTTCTATATGCTAATAAGCTCTTGTTTAGACAAGTAGCATGTTGTATTTCAAGTAATAAATTACCAACTTACATTTTAACAGTTCTGCATTTTCCAACTGGTGAGCGCTGAGAATAACCACTACAGTCTAGATCACATTTCTTCCCTGTTCACTTCTCAGGTAGGTTCAATCATCCTTTGCATGTCACACAAATACAGGAAAGAAGTATTGGCTAACAACTATATTGTCCTGGAATTGAAATTCTAAAATGGAATATTTCATGATGTATGCAAACAAAATTTCATTTTGGTTTCACCTCGTTCTTAGGGCACTGTCTTTTGTTTTTATGCTTTTATCTCCTACGGATATAAATTCAAGTCATTATAAACTGCTACCCTTTCTTATTTTATTTACTTTTAATATATTTTTATTGATTTCAGAGAGGAAGGGGGGAGAGAGAGATAGCAACATCAGTGATGAGATAGAATCATTGATCAGCTGCCTCCTGCACACCTCCCACTGGGGATCGAGCCTGTAACCCAGGCATGTGCCCATGACTGGAATCAAACTGGGGCCCTTCAGTCCACAGCCAACAAACACTCTATCCAAACTGGGCGAGGTCTATCCTTTCTTATTTTAAACCTCCTATCTCCCCCTGTTCCCCCCACCCCCCACCCCATTTCCTCCTAGGAAACACTGATTGACTTTGCCTTAACCTCTACGGATATCTGGGCCCTGTGGCATGATGCTGAAAACCAAACAGTAGTGAAATACATCAACTTTGAACAGTATGTATCACTTACCTCTGTCATCCTACCTTACCCCAGGCAGTTTCATACTAAGGAAAAGAGAGCTTTTTATGTAGAACTAAAATCAAGTGTTTGTATATAAAGAATTCTGGCTGTTGTTAACTGTTTTCTGAAAAACCTTTTAAAAATGTTTGTGTTATTTCTTACCTTTTGATTTTAGGATGAAATGAGGATTCTTAGCATTGGAATGAAATGAAGAAAATACTGAATTTTTTTGTTGTTTTTTTGAGAGATAGCACATATCCAAAATACTTCTAATCTGGGAGGGTACTTTTTGCTTCTAAGCAAAGACTATTTCTGATACCCACCACTTCCAAAAGACACTGAAACCCCTTTGGGAATCTCAGTTTCCTCATCATGTGGAAATAGATTACACAAATACAGTGCTTCTCAAACATTTTTTAAAACAGGAAACCCTTTTTTCCCCCAAAAGATAATGAACTCCACTATATAACAAACCTAGTGTTTTATGAATATTATAATACAATTTAATGTACCAGTATTGAGAATTTCTAACATAAATCTGGTAATTTTTTAAAAGATTTTTTTTTATTGAATTTTTTTTCTTTACGAATATTTTACTGATTTTTAGAGAGAGACAAAGAGAAACATCAGTGTGAGAGAGCAACATTGATTGGCTGCCTCCTGCATGTATTGCACCCACAACCTAGGCATGTGCCCTAACTGGGAATCAAATTGGCAACCTTTTGGTGCATGGGACAGTGCCCAACTCACTGAGCCTCTGCTGGCCAGGGCTTCTGAAGATTTTTTTAATATATTTTATTGATTTTTTACAGAGAGGAAGGGAGATGGATTGAGAATTAGAAACATCGATAAGGGAGAAACATAGGTCAGCTGCCTCCTGCACACCCCCTACTGGGGATGTGCCCGCAACCAAGGTTCATGCCTTGACTGGCATCGAACCTGGGACCCTTCAGTCTGCAGGCTGACGCTCTATCCACTGAGCCAAACCAATTAGGGCTGAATATTTTTTTTATTGAATTTTTTTTTTTTTTAAGAATATTGTATTGATTTTTAGAGTGATTTTTAACAATTGATCAAGCAGTCAATGCAGAGGTTCAGTGATAGGGCCCTCCCTGCCCAGATACTGCCAATGGCATAAGCTTTGCTTTTATTCATCACTAGAGGTGGTGCATGAAAATTCATGCCCTCAGCCCAGCCTGCGCCCTCTCCCAGTCCAGGATACCTTGGGGGATGTCCACCTGCCAGCTTAGGCCTGTTCCCTGGAGGATCAGGCCTAACCTGGCAGTCAGACATCCCCCTGGCAGCCTGGGAGCCCTCAGGGGATGTCTGACTGCCTAAGCCGCAGTCGGACATCCTTAGCACTGCAGAGGAGGTGGGAGAGGCTCCTGCCACTGCCGCTGCACTTGCAGCCATCAGCCCAGCTTGTGGTTGAGCAGAGCTCCCCCTGTGGGAGCGCACTGACCACCAGGGGGCAGCTCCTGTGTTGAGTGTCTGCCCCCTGGTGGTCAGTGTGCATTATAGCAACAGGTCATTTCCAGTCAGTGGTTCCCAGTCATTCCGTCTTAGGGTCAATTTGCATTTACCCTTTGATTATGTAGGATTGTTCTATAGACTGATGGACTTTTTTTCTCTCTAGTAATGTTGCAGGTCAGTGGAATCCAGTTTTTATGCAGCCTCTGCCAGAGGAAGAGATCATTATCAGAGATGATCAAGACCCCAGAGTAAGCAATGCTAAAGTATTACATAAGGGGGTGGTTTACTCCGATTACTAGTTGCAGAAGAGCCAGTTATATTAGAACTCCTGCAGCTGCAGGTGAAGGAAACCACCTCTAACTGACTTGGGTTTAAAAGGAAAATACATTGGCTGGTTCGTGGCTTCAGCCGTGGCTGGAACAGTGCCGTCAAGGCTTGATCTCTGCTTTGTCTCTGTTTTGCTTTCCTCCTTGTTGGCTTTATTCTCAGGCAAGCTCCCTGCCTGAGCCTGTGCATTTTGTGAACCAAGCAACCCCAGAGGGAAGAGAGCACCTCTGTCCCAGGTCCTGGAATAGATGCTCACTAGCCTGGCTTGGGTCATCTAGTAATTCCTGACACAGTCACTTTGATCAGAGGAAAGAATATTCTGGCTTGGCATGAGAAACATGCCCGACCTGGGCCTTGCTGTTGTGGAAGGTGGTTGAAGTAAGTTGAGTATAGATAGTGGAAGAATGGTTCCCTAGAAAAAGAAAAGGGATTTGTTAGTAAAAGAAAAGGAAATGGATTCTGGGCAGGCACAAATCACTGTACTACCTATGATGGTACATGCACATAAGCTTGAAATAATATAAATGCTGGAAGAGGTACATGCTATGAAGAAAATAACTTTAAAAGGTAGTGCGTTAGGGAGCAAACAGGCCAGTCCTGTTTTCCAGGGACACCCTTGGGATAAATGGTAGAAAAAGCTTTCAGTTGATGCCTTGGTATTAAAATGAGATGTAGAAGATTATGGGCTATGATTCTGAAACTGACTATTTGTGGGATTGGAAAGCCCACTTTAAATATCTGAAATTGAATATTGCCATGTTTCTAATCCCAAGAGTTTATTGGCACTTGACCTTAATCTCAACGCCAAAATCAGATGGTGATTATTAAAATCCTTGTTTTTCCCCTTCATTTTGGTCATTTTACCATGCCCAGAACCCCAGTACAAGGTAAGAACTTGAAAGAAAGTCAGTCAGGTTTATTATTCTGGCAAATCTGGTTAATGAAATTGGGTCACAATAATTAGATAGTGTGAGATTTTCCATTTTATTCTCACTACATCATTTCCCCACTTAGCTTATTGCAGTTTTCTGTTTGTTTTTGTTTTTTTTTTATATATTTTATTGACTTTTTACAGAGAGAAAGGGAGAGAGATAGAGAGTCAGAAACATCGATGAGAGAGAAATATCTATCAGCTGCCTCCTGCACATCTCCTACTGGGAATGTGCCCTCAACCAAGGCACATGCCCTTGACCGGAATCGAACCCGGGACCCCTCAGTCCGCAGGCCAACGCTCCATCCACTGAGCCAAACCGGTTTCGGCTTCTGTTTGTTTTTTACACATAACTCCTATTATTCTTTGGGGGGTTTTCTTTAATATGTAAGCCATAAAATGTGTACTTTGTGGGTAGTGTAGAAACCAGTTTAATTGTTCTCACTAGTGCATATCACCAGTAAATGAGATTTGCCTCTCTCTGGTTTAAGTTGGGAGTTTACTAAACTGGTTTCCAGTGGAACCCGGCGGTGCTCATGAGGAGCACACTGTGCTTCTCGTTGGTTCAGACACCACAGCGCTCACTTTCTGGGGGAGGGGGGGGGGGCGGATATAGAACTGCTCCACTACCTGTCACTGCTCAAATGTCCAAGGGCCAGATTTCCATGTTCCTATAATAGAAACTCAGCTTTGGTGCAAACATGTTAAATTCTTCAGTTTTTCCAATTTTTATCTTTTTAGAATGATAACTAATTTTGGTTTTAATGTTCTAACAGGAGATGTATTTGCAGAGTCTGTTTACACCAGGACGGTTCATAAATGCAGCTTTATGTAAAGCTTTACAGGTCAGTTAGAAAATATTTAATGTTTATTTAAGTTTATCTGTGTTATTACTATTGTATAATTAATGACTGCTATTAATGTTTGTTGTTTTGCACGTACTATCAACAGTGAATGTGTTTTTGCAATTGCATAATGCAACTTTTAAATAAACACTTTATAAATGTGTTTGTAAATGCTATTATAATTTTTATAAATGGTCTTTCTATTAAGTGAGACTCCCAGCAGGGCGGTAAGATGAGGTACTTTTCCAGTGACTAATTAAGCATGTCAGTGGTACAAAGAGAAATTTGTGCCTGCCCTATTATGAAAAGATACCACACTACACTACATGTAATCTCTATACTTGAAAGAAATTTAAAATATTTTCCAATAAAACATAAAAACAGTTAAAAATAAATAAAATATTTTCTTGGTTGGTTTTGGTGGTACTCTCTTTTTACCCTTTTGTTAGTACAGTGAAGGTCTGACTTGGTTCAGGTTCAATCTGAAATCTAACCTTCAAAATTACATGGTTTAAGAGATCCTTAAAATTTTACAAAAGGACCCTGACCAGTTTGACTCAGTGGATAGATCGTCGGCCTGCGGACCAAAGGGTCCCGGGTTCGATTCCGGTCAAGGGCATGTACCTGGGTTGCGGGCATATCCCCAGTGGGAGATGTGCAGGAGGCAGCTGATCGATGTTTCTCTCTCATCGATGTTTCTAACTCTCTATTCTTCTCCCTTCCTCTCTGTAAAAAATATATTAAAAAATTTTTTAAAAAAATTTTACAAAAGGACTCTTTACAGTCACTTAGGCTTCCTTAAGTTGCCACCCTTGGTGAATTTAAAATAGAATATCACTCAGGATGGAAAGGCCCCTTAGAGTCTCCTGATCTGACCCCCCACGCACAGCAGAAGTGAGGCTTCTGTGCAGGAAGCTCCTCAGCTTCTAGTTGCCTCTGCCTCCCAGTGCAACGTGCTCAGTGGCCTTTGTGTTAGTGATTGCTCACAGACTGTGTCATTTAAAAGTTCCTCCCGGTATTGGGTCAGATTTAACCCTTATCCTTTTAGTGGCTTTTTCCTTTTATAACATCATAGAACTTGTCTCTCCTATAAAGCAACCTTCAGATATTTTAAGAATTTTTTTCATGTTCTTTTTCTCCAGAATTAATATGCCAGTTCTTTAACTTTCTCCCAATTGGTTAAAAAATAAAATAGACAGTGGGGGGAAAATGTTCCAGGCCCTTGACTTTTCTTCCAGGTACATTTTTTTGTTTGTTTGTTTCTAATCCTCAGGCGAGGATATTTTTTCCATTGCTTTTTTAGAGAGAGGGGAAGACAGAGAGAAACATCAGTGTGAGAGAAACACATCGATTGGTTGCCTCCTGCACGAGCCCTGACCAGGGCCTGAGCCAGGAAAGAGCCTGCAACCAAGGCATGTGCTGTTGACTGGAATTGAACCCCGAGCCTTCGGTCTGCAGGCCGACGCTCTATCCACTGACTCAAACCAGCTAGGGCCCAGGTTCATTTTTTAATATCTGGCTACCCTATGTTTCTGTTTTCTCTTTGATAAAACTTCTGAATGATATGGTCACTTTCTCCTCTTCTTTTCATCTCATCAGCACTTTTTTCTTGTTAACAATAATCAAGTGTATGATAATATTTCTCACAATGTCTCTTGCACACTGAGGTACTAGATAATCAGTAAGGCATTTATCAGATGTTTTCCTCTATGAAAATCATTGTCAGTAGTGAGCCACCATCACTGCTCTAGCTCAGCTTTGTGCCGGTCTCAGGGTGTGTATATTCAGTATCACCTTATGTCTTCCTTCCAGCTGAGTAATAGCCATTCTCCTTCCTTTTGCTTTTTGTAATGATCCAAATGTGCCCTATTATAACTCTTTCAGAATCATGGATTTCTATAGTTTATTCTGGTCTAACCTACCCTAAACTTGATTTCAGTTACGGGAATTATTTGCACAATGTTAGGGATAATTTTATATTCCGGTCATGTCTAGTCTTTATGTGTTGTTATATATTGCTTCAATGCCTTCTAAACTAGAGCATTTTTCATTTAGTTTTAGGTATTATATAACTCTCCCACATGTCTCTCTTAATTTTAGATTTTCTGTCGAGGAACTGAGAGGAATTTAGATCTTTCCTGGAGTGAACTAAAGAAAGAAGTTACTTTAGCTGTTGAAAGTGAGGTGAGGTCTGGGTAAAGAAAACAAATCTATTTTTCCATATTGATATGGGCAGATTGGTACTGAGGAATTCACTAGGAGTATAAATGTTTAAATCTTTTAATTGGAGAATTAGATATATATTTACATAGACTGTGGCATGTAAGCCATAAGGATTATTCATTTGGCTCTAGCTTAGTAAAATAATATTAGACAGTTATGTTTTGGGGGAGAAAGATCCCTAATGGTATTAAGAGTTTCTTTTCTTTTTTTTTGCCAGCTCCAAGGAAGTGTAACAGAGTATGAATTTTCCCAGGAACAGTTTCGAAATTTACAACAGGAATTTTGGTGCAAGTTCTATGCCTGCTGTCTTCAGTATCAAGAAGCCCTCTCTCATCCGCTCGCCCTACATTTGAATCCACACACAAACATGGTGTGCCTGCTGAAAAAAGTAAGGACATTGAGGCGTAGAGAAGAACTCCTTTAGACAATCGATGAGTCTTGCAGAATGCTAGTCTGCTGTATGTTGCAGTTGGCTTTTAGGACTCCCCCTGCCCCCCAAATTCTATTTCATTAGTATTTAGATAGTCTTCTGCATTGTTTGTACTTCTTTGCATTCCATTTTATTTACCTTTTATATTGAAGTGATTTCAAACTTAATATAAAACTTACAAGGATAGCACACAGAACTGTATACCCTTCACCCAGATTCACCATTTGTTAACATCCATTTGCTTTTTTTCCTTCTATATTTTTTTTTTCCTGCTCCACCTGAGAGTTAGTTGAGGACTTCATGCCCCATTATCTGTACGTAGTTTAGCATGTGTCTAAGGTCAGGGGTATTTTTCCATAATCACAGCACAAGTTAATGATCAGGCAAGTTGATATTGATGTAATATTATACAGTTCATATTCAGATTTTACCAGTTGTGCCCATGACTTTCTTCTTATCTGGAATCCAATCCAAGATCTTGCATGTTACGTCATGGGTTTTTTTACCTTAATCTCAAACTGCTGTCAGCCTTTCTTTGTCTTTCATGATATTGACATGTTTTAAAGTCTATACCTATTGTTTTATAGTGTCCCTCAATTTGGATTTGTGTGGTTGCTTCCTCATGATAAGATTCAGGTCTTAATTGTTTTCTACCTTTAAACATTCACTGAAATGAAGTTAACTGGGTTTGTATTTCCAGGGGTACCTGTCTTTCCTTATGCCTTCCTCCTTAGTGGATCATTTGTACCTCCTGCCTGATGAGAACCTTTTGACTGAGGATGAGACGACCATATCTGATGGTAATAGTAATGTTATGTCTATATTTAATCCCCTTCCTGCATGAACCCTACGCTTTGTTTCAATAGCCACTGTGACCTTGCCTGGTCATTTTATCACACTAGATATCACTCTTAAGGAAACCTGAAGAGTCCTAAGCATCTCTAAGACCTCAGATAAATCCTTGGCATTTAATTATTAATATCCATATCATAAAAGTGTCATGTGCTTATTAGAGCGGATGTCCTTCCGGACGAAGCCAGGGCTGTGAGGGCCAGGGCTGCGGTGGGCGGGAGCCACGCCCCTTGCGCAAATTTCATGCAGCGGGCCTCTAGTTTTCATGTATATTAGTCAGTAGCTCTTCGTTGGCTGGAGGCATGATTGTTACCTTTCTCTTACTCACAGACGTGGATGCTGCTCGGGATGTCATATGTCTTATAAAATGCCTTCGGCTGATTGGAGGGTCTGTGACTATGGATATGTCAGTAATGATGGAGATGAGCTGTTTCAACCTGCAGTCGCCAGAAAAGGCTGCAGAACAGATTCTTGAAGATTTGATCACTATTGATGTGTAAGGAGAATTTAGGGTAAAGTGAACTTCCTAATGGAAATTTAGCAATTTTTAGCCCCAAAGTCAGGTTTCTAATATACATTAAAGTACGTACAAAGTAGTGGCTTAAACTGTTCACTGTTAAGTGTTTTTCCACATTCATATTGTCTGTCATGTGTGGAAAAATAAGGTAAAATTTGCTTCATGGAGTAGAAGTATCTTGTATGCCAGAATGATTATCTCCATTCCTTTACTGTGGCTGGATTTCCTATTTCTAAGCACATTTAAGTTTTCAGGATTACACAAAGTTTGTCTTCAATGTCTTTGATAGTAATAGGAGTTTTCTAATTGTCCTCCTAGAGATAATGTGATGGAGGATGTTTGTAGTAAACTGCAGGAGGTTAGGAACCCAGTCCACGCCATTGGGCTTCTTCTACGGGAAATGGATTACGAAACAGAGGTGGAGGTGGAAAAGGGCTTCGATCCAGGTAATGACAAGACCACAGACGTGCCTTTTTGACTTAGAGAAGAAAATGATTTAACTCCTTTTTCCTTTTTTTTTTTTTTAATTATAGCTCAGCCTTTGAATGTTCGAATGAATCTTTCCCAGCTCTATGGTAGTAGCACAGCAGGGTATATCATGTGCAGAGGTGTGCATAAAATTGCCACAACTCGCTTCCTCATCTGCCGAGACCTTTTGATCTTACAGCAACTATTAATGAGACTAGGAGATGCAGTAAGTACTATTTGAGAGAAAACTTATGAAGCCTGTTGTACACCTACAGGAATGTGGCAGTGTGTCAACTCTATGAGCACACAGATTTTGTCTTATTCTCTGCTGTCTCCCATGCTTGGCCTTTAGTAGGCCTCTATAAAAGTTGCTGCATTAGGAATGAGTCAGCATAGGAATCGAAAATCACAGATCAAGAACATAGGAGCAGATTGTTTCACCGTTTCCCTTTGTATGCATAATGCTAGGAAGTTTTCTCAGGTTGGCTGTCCCAAAATTGAGTATCATTAGTACGACTTTGGATGTGATGGCTGGGTTCCATTTAGTGGGAGGAGAGAGGAAGAGAAGAAAATTCTCTTTCTGCAGTACAGGATTTACCCTAAACACGATGTTGAGATTGCAGTGTGTCTTTAGGGTCCTCCCAGCTCCATTCTGTGCTTTCTTTTCCACCGTATTCTTATTCTCAGGTTACCAGATTCTAAAGATTCTGCAGTCCTTGCCACTCACCCGCTGAATGTTCCGTGTTCAGAAATTAGCTTTCTGTCCACAGTAAGAAGTCCCTTTTGTTTCTCCTTCAGTAATTTATAATGAGCCTGACAGGAAGCAGTCTGATTAAACTAATTCATGTTAATGTGTAAAGAATTAAAAGGCCTTGTGTTCCCAGAGGTATTAATACTTTTAAACCAGAATTTATTAACTCAAATACATTGCTAATGGTAGAATTTAGGGTAAAAATAAGGGAAAACATTTAGGAGAAGATGATTTGTTTAGGGCCACCAAGGAGAAAGAGAGTCTGTCCCTTAGGGCAGCCCTTATTAAGTTCTTTCCGATCTTTATAGATTTTCCCATTTCTCTAGGAGCTTGGGGTTTTTGGGGTTTTTTGGTGTGGTTTTTTTTTTTTTTTTATTGTAAACTTTGTTGGTTTTTCCTAAACATAGAAGTAATAGATGTTTATTGTAGAGCCTTTATATGGAAGCCATTTTTTTCTAGTAAACAAAAGGAAAATAAAGATTAATCTGTAACCTTCTACACAACGATGACCATGATTTACATTTTGTTGTGCACCCTTTTTCTATGCAAATTGTTTTTTATTTTATTCATCAAATTAGGATATTCTACATGTTATTTTTTTTTTGTAATCTGATGGTTTCTATTCTTCTACTCACAAATTTCATCAGCATTTTTACATTAAGTATTCTATCATATTATTTTTAACTAGAGGCCCGGTGCATGAAATTCGTGCACTTGGGGGGGGGTCCCCTCAGCCCAGCCTGCGCCCTCTTGCAGTCCAGGAGCCCTTGGGGGATGTCCAACTGCCAGCTTAGTGCTGCTGCAGAAGCGGAAGAGGCTCCCACCATGCCTCTGCGCTTGCCAGTCTTGAGCCCCGCTTCTGGCTAAGCAGCGCTCCCCCTGTGAAATTGCACTGACCACCAGGGTGCAGCTCCTGCATTGAGCATCTGCCCCCTGGTGGTCAGTGTGTGTCATAGTGACTGGTCATTCCACCATTGGGTCAATTTGCATATTAGCCTTTTATTATATAGGACTAGTGGCCTGATGCATGAAATTTGTGCACATTAAAAGGGAATTAATTAGAGGAAATATTTTAATATTGCTCTTTGCCCTTTCTTTATAATAGAAGTGTCAGCGATGAAAGAAAATTAATAAAATGTATATGAAAATAATATATCACGCAAGACCCAGACCCGGCCGGCCCCACCCCTGTCAACTCCGCCGAGCGGGGGACACAGCCTCACGTCCCCCAGCCTCGCTGTACACACAACCCCGCCCGCCTGTGCCTGCCGCACACTCAGCCTCCTGCTTGATCAGTTATAGTGTGAGGGCGTCATGGCCATTTGCATATTAGCCTTTTATTATATAGGATTATCTAGTAACAATTTTAATTTATTCAGCCAATCTCATTTGTGGCCATCCATGTTATTGCCAGTTTTTTCTTAGAGCTGTAACTTTCTGTAGACCTTTGATTATATCTCCAGGATAAAGTGTAAGAACTAGAATTGATTGGTCATAGGCTATATACATTTTTAAGGCTTTTGGTTGCAATGCCAAATTTTTCTCTAATAGTCATACCTATTTTTACCCAAGACCAGAAGCATAAAAAGGTCTTAGATTTCCCTAGTTCTCCTCTTGAATTCTCAACCCACAGATTTAATGAAAGTTAAGCTTTTCAAATTGTTTTCTTTTTCGCCATCATCTCCCATGAGTTGGTGAGCTGTTCTTGATTATTTTTATACTGTTAAATGTTTGAGTAGATACTTTTGCCATCTGCCACCCCAAAATATAATGTTGCCGTTATTTATGTGTAAATGTTATTTTTTAAATGCCCTTTGTAACTGTGTTAATTTTATTTTACTTCCACCTGAACCTTAAGAGTTATCATTACTAATTGCTGTTCACTATCTTACCCCATCCCCTACCCGTCATGTACAGGTGATTTTGGGAGCCGGTCAGCTCTTTCAGGCTCAGCAAGACTTACTCCATCGAACAGCTCCCCTACTCTTATCTTATCGCCTCATTAAGTGGGGATGTCAATGCTTGGCAACTGATGTTCCAGTTGACACACTGTAAGTTTAATTATTTTTTCACTAGCTTACAAGAAGGAATTTGTAAATATTGTGCTATTATGTATTTTGCCTTTAAAATTCAGAGAGCTTTTAATTTTTTTTTTTTTTTAATGATTTGAGAGAGAGAAACATCTATTTGTTCCACTTATTTATGCATTCATTGGTTGCTTCTTGTATGTGCCTGACCTGGGATTAAACTTGCAACCCTTTGGTGCACTGGACAATGCTCTAACCAACTGAGCCAACCAGCCAGGACCAAGGAGCTTTTAGATGCTTCATTTTCTAAAAGTTGAAGGCGACTTACAAGAATGAAAATAGCCCTAGCTGGTTTGGCTCAATGGATAGCACATCAACCCTTGGACTGAAGGGTCCTGTGTTTGATTCCAGTCAAGGGCGCATACCTTGATTGCAGGCTCGATCCCTGGCCCTGGTTGGGGCACATGCAAGAGGCAACCAATTGATGTGTGTGTGTCTCACATCAATGTTTCTCTCTCCCTCCCCCTCTCTCTCTCCCCTTTCCCCCACCCTTCCACTTTTTAAAAAAAATCAATGGAAAAATATCCTTGAATGAGAATTAACAACAAAAAATATGTATTTTCTATGTATGTATGTATGTATGTATATAATGTAAAGATAAATTTTGTTGAAGGCAAAATAATAAGAGGTCAGAGAGGAAGTTAGGCCACACACAGAAACATTGTGCTAATTCTTTTTTTTTTTTTAATACATTTTATTGATTTTTTACAGATAGGAAGGGAGAGGGATAGAGAGTTAGAAACATTGATGAGAGAGAAACATTGATCAGCTGCCTCCTGCACACTCCCCACTGGGGATGTGCCCGCAACCAAGGTACATGCCCTTGACCGGAATCGAACCCGGGACCCTTGAGCCCGCAGGCTGATGCTCTATCCACTGAACCAAACCAGTTAGGGCTGTGCAAATTCTTAAAGGCAGGCTGAGAGTCTTTATAACCCCAAGAAAAAAGAAAATCCAACAATTACAAGATTCACATTTTCTGTAAGATAAACCACCCGTTTTCTCTGGCAAAGGAAGGCTTTTCATGACATGGAGGTCTTGGAGACATTCCTTCCGTGGCGTCTCATTGCAGAATCACTGAGTGGTGTCATGGGCAAGTGTCTAAACTGTGACGTGTTTTCCAGATATTTTCATGCTTTCTTTCAATGGAGCTTTCAGGTGCCGTTTGCTAATTACATTGACAGCATTCTGGATAGGACAACTTGTGGAAGTTGTATTTGACTTAGAGGAACTAAGCTGTTTTCCCCCTTTCTTCACAGGGAGTCTAACCTCCAACACTTGTCAGTGCTGGAACTGACTGACTCCAGTGCTTCAGTGGCGAATAAGTTTGGTAAGGACGGGGCGGATACGCATTGGATTTTACGTTTAGCATTTAAAGTGGTCTTTGCCACCTTTGCTTTAGCAAATTTGACAATGCTCTGCTTTCACTTTGAGAGGGGGTACACAAGCTGAATCTTCTCGTTGTGGCAAGGGGTCTTTGGAAACCATAGTCCCAGGTCAGGCATAAAATACATGGATAGACATACTGCTGCTTTCTCATTGATATTGATATTCCAGTGATTAACTCAAAATCATTTTTTTTTTTACATTTACTAAGTTCATAGTAGCTTTGAAAATTTGTCTTAATTAGTAAATATTCAAAAGGAGCCCCTCTCATGCTTGAGAACTGTTCTGGAGAATTTATTTTGTGTGTTTTTTTGAATATTGGAACTGTATTTATGATAAACATTCTAGGGAAGACACTTAGGTTTAGCGAGACCAGTGAAAAAAAATGACTACAATGTTAAATGGCTTTTTTATTGCATTTGTATAGTACTTCACAGTTTACAAATTGCTTTTATTTATATTGCCATTGATAATATCAATGTTGCATTTTATATTTTGAAATAAGTGTTCTTTGTTATAGGCATAAAATTAATTGATAGACTCTCTTCATTAAAAATTGATATTATATCACGAGTTGCTCATTGTCATTACTTTTTCTTTTTAAGTTTCTAGCCCTCAGTCACTTGTGGAATTATTCTTCCAAGAAGTTGCAAGAAAACATATTACATCTCATCTCTTCTCTCAACCAAAGGCACCGCTTAGCCAGACTGGGTTGAATTGGCCTGAGATGATTACTGCAATTACTAGTTATTTATTGCAGCTCTTGTATCCTTTTATTTAAAAACTAGAAGCCCAGCACATGAAATCACGTGGCCCTGCGCGTTCTGCCCACCCACCTGCAGGTGCCTTGCTGTGCTCACAGCCCCGCCCACCTGCGCTGGTCATTGGTCATTATGGCGTTAGGGCCCTGGGCTTTTTATATATATAGATCAGTTGAAAGGTTTCTTCTATCTAAATAGTCTAAGGCTCTTGTTCTGTCTATGTAATGAAGATTTTATTTATATATAAATGTGTATTTTTTAATCCTTGCCTGAAGATATATTTTTATTGATTCTAGAGAGAGTGGCAGGGAGGGAAAGAGAGAGAGCGAGATCAACATTGATGTGAGAGACAAACATTGATCAGTTGCCTCCTGTACACACCTGGTCTGTGGATCATATCTCTAGTCTAGGTAAGTGCCCTGACTAGGAATCAAACCCTAAACCATTTTGTTGTACAGGATGATGCTCCAACTAACAACCACCTTGTTGGGGCTGTAATGAAGATTTTTAATGAGGTTGGGTGCTTATTCCCCCAACAAGAGATGATAATACTTTCAGATATGATCCCAATTTTTATTTTATTTTGGTTTTCTTTTTGCTCAGGAGTTAAGCCAGATTTTATTGGTATGAACAAATTTCACGCGTAGATCTCTTGTAGCATTATACATTCACTTATCAGATATTTGTTGAATGGCTCTATATGCCACGCACTATATTAGGTGCTTGTGCAATTTATCAGCTAGAATTAGAAATGATCATACAAGGTTGAAATACATTCTTTAGCACATAAATAATTGAGTTCGGTGACAAGGTTCCTTGTATATAACCTTTTCATTATATTTGTCTAATATTAAAGTTACATGGTTATGTGGAAAGAACATGTGCTCTGCTAACCTCTCTTTACCTTCTTTTTTAAAAATTAAGCCATTTTGTGGAGTCTGATTGCCCAGTGTGTATGTTTAAGTTTGTCCAAAAAAGAAAAAAATTTCCTTAACCAATAACTTAGATGGCCTAGCAATCCCAGTTGCCTCTTTCTAGAATGTTTGATGGGAAATTGTCAGTATGTACAATTGCAAGTGAGTACTATTGAATATTTCAGATTTAATTATTCTTCTAAAGAATGGGATTTCTGGAACATTTTTCTTTGTAAATGTTACCTGCATTTTAATTGGGCTGATAATAAGAATCATAATAATTTATACTCCATTGCACCAAAACATACTCCGGATTTTCTCTTCTTGCCTCTTTCACAGTATCATTTCTAACATAAGTTTTTCTAGAATCCTTTTTTTTAAAATTCTCTGTATTAGGTAAAACAAACATACCATTATCTTCATATAAATCCTTTACTGGCATCTAGTCATTGAACCAGTAAATACCAAAAGTTGGAAAATCGCTAAAATTTAGGAAGATGTATGTGTTTGTGTTATTGGAGTTCTATTTGCTTTCTTAAAGTATCTAATAGCCTAACCCAAGAATCGGTTCACCGAATTAGGTTCTACTCTCCAGAGATATCAGAAAATATATGTGTTGATTGACCACATCTTCTCTCCCTCTGTGAAGAACTTGGAAATGAGTATTTATTTTCTTAATCAGAAAGCACCTTTTATGCCTTTAAGGATTATATTCATCTGCTACATCCCTGGTGTCAAGTCAATGTTGGTTCCTGTCGATTTATGCTGGGAAGGTGTTACCTGGTTACAGGAGAGGGACAGAAGGTAAAACTGCATTTTAAGTGATGAACAAGCTTTAGTGCAAGGAGGACACTTCGTTTCCATCTAGCTAGGTTGGAGGAAGTGGGAGGCATAGAGTCAGTGAGGGGCATTGTATACCTGTGGAGGATGTTCAGCCTCAGGTACTTTGCAGATTAGTTAGGACACAAGAAAATATGAATAAGGAAACAGTGCAACCTTCCTGCCCGTGCAGGTGTTTTTAGGGATGCATTTTGATAAATAATGCATTTCTCAATTACATTGTTTTCATTATATCTTTTTTTTTTTAATGCAGCTGCTTTTCCCAGTATGGTAGTTTACATTTCTATTTTTCCCCCTGACATCGTACTATCTAAATTTTCAAACATACAAAAAAGTTTAAAGACTTTTATAATAAACAGTCATATACATACCACTCAAATTCTACAGATGTTAACATGTTGCTCAGTTGCTTTATTATATATTTACCAATTATCTTACTTAAAGCTTACTTTTTAATAGTGCTTAAAGAAGTGAGATACAAGGTATTAAATAATTCATTAGATAGAGTTTAGAATGGCAGAAATTATGAATGTAGTCAGTAGTCTTAAATAATTTTGTTTCTTTTTTGGCTTTGTTTAGCAAATGAGTACCTAGAATTGGAACAATTCATTGTAAGTCACTTTGTATTCTTTTCCTTCTCCAGGCTCTGGAATGTTTCTGTCAGGCAGCATCTGAAGTGGGCAAAGAGGAATTCTTAGATCGCTTGATCCGGTCTGAGGATGGGGAGATTGTTTCCAATCCCAGGCTACAGTATTATGATAAGGTATTTTATGTCATGGTTTTGCTCTTTTTTTTTACTATCCTGTGTAGAAATTTATTTGAAATACATTACCTTGTTATTTTGGGAGAAAAATAAGATAAAAATGTAATCATTCCCTAAATTTCTAAGTAAAGAGAATATGAGTTTGCTGAGAGAAATTGAAGAAACATTTTTAATTAAATTTGATAAATGTTTTTAACTTAAATATCATCTTATTAGCTCAGTCATCATTAAAACTTTTATTACTTAACATTAGTTTGGCTGATAACTCAGAGAATTAACTTGCAATGCTATATTTAACTTTAGCTTACGATTTGGCCCCTGAGTTTTTTCCTACCACTTTCCTCTGGTCACTCAACTGTAATGATAGTGGCCTTCTTACTGTTCATGCAAGCTGAGCACATACTCTGGTCCTTTCAGAGCTTTTCTGCCTGCCATTGCCTTAGCCTGAAATGCTTTCCACCAGGTAGTCAACTTTCTCATGCCCTCATTGCATTCAGGCGTCTGCTCATTGTCACCTCCCTGCCTATCTATGTAGAATAACCCTTGCGGTCCTGTGTGCTTGCTCCCTCTCCCTTATATGCACACGTGCAGACAGGCACCGAGGGGAGTCTCCTGGCCCTGCTTTATAACATTTAACTGTGCTTGATGCTGTATTTTAGATAACCTGTGTGTTATTACCTATTTTCTTAATGTGTTTTTAGTTATTTTAGAGGAAAGGTGAGGAAGAGAGAAACATCGATCAGCTGCCTTCTGCACACCCCCTACTGGGGATCTAGCCTGTACCCCAGGCATGTGCTCTAACCAGGAATTGAACCAGCGACCTCTCGGTGCATGGGACAATGCCCAACCAACTGAACAACACTGGCCAGGGCTCTTTTGTTTTTTTTATAAGGCCATGGTGTTTATTTATTAGGCTTTAAATTTATCTATGGCCCAAACAGTTAGTATGAGAAGTTAGTAGTGAAGTTGTATTTGTTCCTTCATTCAGCAAATACTTACTGAGAGCCTACTCTATACTAAACACTGAGGATAGACCTGTGAACAAAAAAGACCAATAGAAAGTTTTACAACAAGCCTATTATTTAACAGTAGAATCTAAAGGAAAATCTCAAATATTGACCAAATAATCCTCATTTTTCTCAGCACCTTTGATTTAATTTTTATATTACCCAGTTATCTAATGGATTTAAAATCATATATCAATTTGAAATGCATATTAACTTTAATACAAGCTTCTATTCCTCCTCAGGTTTTGCGCCTACTAGATGTTGTTGGTTTGCCTGAACTCGTTATTCAGTTGGCTACATCAGCAGTAACTGAAGCAGGTGATGACTGGAAGAGTCAGGTAAGAACTGACTATAGTCTAGTTATTTCTCTTGAGATTTGTCATGAATGTGATGTTTTGATTTCTATTACTCTTTTTTCCCCTGTATCTGATATTTAGGCTACTTTAAGAACATGCATTTTCAAACATCATTTGGATTTGGGTCACAATAGCCAAGCATATGAAGCCTTAACCCAAATTCCCGATTCCAGCAGGTATCAATCTTGATCTTTTTGAAGAAGGTGATTTACCAAACATATTTAACCCACGAAAACAGTTTACCCTTGTCTGCCTTTCTTTCCTTCTAGGCAGTTAGATTGTTTACGGCAGCTGGTGGTGGTTCTTTGTGAACGCTCACAGCTACAGGATCTTGTAGAGTTTCCCTATGTGAATCTGCATAACGAGGTAATTTAGGTACCCACTGATGACTAATGGCAACTGTGTTGGCTGTCATGATTACTAACTTTGATGTCTGATTGCTTCCCCTTCCTTAGGTTGTGGGAATAATTGAATCACGTGCCAGAGCTGTGGACCTCATGACTCATAATTACTATGAGCTTCTCTATGCCTTTCACATCTATCGCCACAATTACCGAAAGGGTAAGCACTTGAAGCAGGCAGTCTTTGTCGGAGGCAACCTTACCAGTTTAATCACATTTTACAAATATATTATGTTTGACTTACGTAATTTTTACCTTATTCTTAATATTGGATAAGTGGTCTCCATGAGCATTTGGGGAAATTATGTTTAAGGACAAAATTAGCTTCACCTTCTTGAGGATTACCTGTTAGCCTTAAACGCCTCCAATCCTGAGGCATTTCCAGTAAGATGACCTTCTATGTGAATCTTCTGATTTTAAACAAAATTTTCCTTAAAGTCACCTTGAATTCTTGTGGCTGGTTTTGAGTTCCTGTGCCATTTTGCATGGGCCTTCTCTCTTTCCTTACTTATTTTTGCTGATCCTTTTGAGAGTAAGTTGTAGACATTATGACTCAGTGGATGAATACTTCAGGTACATCTCCTAAGGAACATTTTCTTACATAACCTCAATGCAATTATTGAATTAAGGAAATGTAACAAATTAATTTTGTGAATTAAATCTAAATGTGGTATTATCATCTGATGTGCTGCTCATATTTAATTGTGCCAGTTGTCACTGATTTTCTTGAATAACACACTCCTTCCATTCTATAGCTGTCCTCCTCCCAACCTAGGACCACATATTGTATTGCCGTATCATACCTCTTCTCCTTTAATCTGAAGCACTTCTTTTAACCTTACTTTGCCCTTGGATGACATTGATGTTTTGAAGAGTTTAGGCCAGTCGTTGTTGTAGAGTACATCTTAATTTATGTTTGTATGATGACTGAGGAAGTCTTTACCGGAACAGCTAAAATGAGATAAGCATTATGGTTCCCCTTTTGAACATCTCACATTTTTATACCATTTTCACTCAGAATTTTTCATTATATTTTTTGCTGATTTTCATTGGAAAGAATGAATGGAAGTAATTTGTAAACATTTTCTTAATATTCCTAATGCCAAAACATGTTTGCATATTCTTTATTTTCTTGAATCATACAGAAAGGGAAATTATGGTTAAAGATCTCCCATTGTTTGCTTTCACTATAGCAACATCCCTTACATCAATCTGATTAAGACCAGTTTAACTGGATAAATGTTCGTGTCTTTCTGGAGCAAGACCTGAACATCTGTTGTTCTAACAAAATGTCTCACATATTGCAGGCACTCAAAAATATTTGTTGGGAAGAAAAATAGTTTCATTCAAAAACTGAATGCTGTTTGGTTTCTGGAGTTGCATGCTCTCAGGAAAATAGTCAATATCTTCTTCAACCTTGTAAAGTATTATTAAAAAAATAAGTATGTCTTAAACAGACCATCCAAACATTACTTGATCTCAGAATCCTGGGTTGAGAGAGGTGACGGTTTGGCTGAGACTTGCTCTCTAAGCTAGTCTTCTGTCTTGTCTGGGAATGTAGTATCTAAAAGTAAAAAACATTTTACATGATGGGAGGGTGGGGTGGTAATTGTGGTATGTATACGTAACATAAAATTCAGTGGTGTTAAGTACATTCACATGTTTAAGGACAAAATTATTATGTTTAAGGACAAATATTATGTTTAAGGACAAAATTAGCTTCACCTTCTATAACCTTCTATATATACTTATGAGAGCTATTTATTTTTAACCAATCTCCAAAACTCATCTTGCAAAACAGAAACTCTATACTCATTAAACAATTTCCCATTGATTTTTTAATTGTGTTAAAACATAAGTTGTAATTTATTACTTGAAATAACTAACATGCTACTTTTCTAAATAAGAGTTAATTAGCATTAATAAATAATTTTTTATTGTGTTAAAATACCATTTACCAATTTAAAGTGTACAGCTCAGTAGTGTTACATACATTCACATTGTTGTGCAACCAATCCCCCAAACTTCTTTCATCTTCCAAAACTAAAACTTTCTATCCATTAAACAACTCCCCATTGCCCTCTTCCCCTTGGTAACTACGACTATTCTTCTTTCTGTGTCTATAAATTTGCCACTGGAATCATACATTATTTTTTAAAATATTTTTTAATTGATATCAGAGAGAGAGAATCATTGATCAGCTGCCTCCTGCACACCCCACGCTGGGGATCAAGCCCACAATCCAGGCATGTACCCTGACCAGGAATCAAACCATGATCTCTTGGTTCATAGGTTGATGCTTGACCACTGAGCAACACTGGCAGGGCTCATACAGTATTTTTCTTTTTGTGACAGACTTATTTCACTTAGTGTATATAATGTCTTCAAGGTTCATCCATGGGGTAGCATGTCAGATTTCATTCTTCTTTAAGATTGAATAATATTCCATTATATGCATGTATCACATTTTATTTATTCCTCAATGGACACTTCGATTGCTTCCATCTTTGTCTGTTGTGCATACTGCTGCTATGAATAAGGGTGTACAATATCTCTCCCAAGACCCTATTTTCTTTTTTTAAAATATATTTTATTGATTTTTTACAGAGGAAGGGAGAGGGATAGAGAGTTAGAAACATCGACGAGTGAGAAACATTGATCAGCTGCCTCCTACATACCCCCTACTGGGGATGTGCCCGCAACCAAGGTACATGCCCTTGACCGGAATCGAACCTGGGACCCTTGAGTCCGCAGGCCGACGCTCTATCCACTGAGCCAAACCGGTTAGGGCAGGGATGGGCAAACTTTTTGACTCGAGGGCCACAATGGGTTCTTAAACTGGACCGGAGGGCCGGAACAAAAGCATGGATGGAGTGTTTGTGTGAACTAATATAAATTCAAAGTAAACATCATTATATAAAAGGGTACGGTCTTTTTTTTTTTTTTTTTTTTTTTTTTTTTTAGTTTTATTCATTTCAAACGGGCCGGATCCGGCCCGTGGGCCATAGTTTGCCCACGGCTGGTTTAGGGCAAGACCCTACTTTCAGTTTGGGGGAGTATATACCCAAAAGTGGAATTGCTGGATCATAAGGTAATCTTTTTAGGAACTGCCATACAGTTTTAGGTTAAACTCAATTTTGTTTTAAATTTTAATATTTGATAAGTAAAGCAAATTCTATCTCTAAAGAGATACTTTTGAAATTCTAATGTCTAATTTATTATTGTCTCATAGCTGGCACAGTGATGTTTGAGTATGGAATGCGTCTTGGCAGAGAGGTTCGAACTCTCCGGGGACTTGAGAAGCAAGGCAACTGTTATTTGGCTGCAATTAATTGTTTACGACTTATTCGTCCAGAATACGCATGGATTGTGCAACCAGCTTCTGGTGCAGTGGTATGAAAACTTTTCATCCTGGAATTCATTTTCACTTATCTGGTTCTTTTAGAACTATGACCTCATTTAAAATTTCTTCTGTGATATTTGTGAACTTAATTTATTTTTTCAGCAATTCAGTTGTTATATATTACTATACCTTCAGTTCCCAAGTTCAGAATCACTGTAGGAAGAAGCATTACAAAGCACTTTTGGAGTCAGACCTGACTAACTAAAAGCAAATTAATCTTGCATAAAACCTATATATATAAAAGCCCAGTGACCTAACGGTGGAACTACCAGAACGACTGGTCAACCAATCGCTATGACGTGCACTGACCACCATGGGCAGACGTCCAATGCAGGAGCTGCCCCCTCGTAGTCAGTGCGCTCCCACAGTGGGAGTGCCACTCGGCTGACCGGGATGAGCGGTGCTCCCACAGCAGGCTGATCCCCACAGGCCATGCCCCCACCAGTGCAGAAGCGATAATGATGTTTATGTCTACATTATAGAATTGTTAGGGCATTAGAACTGTGACAGTGCCTGGCCTGCAAAAAGTGCTCAATAAATATTTCATTTGTTTTTATTCATTCCATCTACAATTACTGTTTTAAAGGATGTCGATGTATACTTTGACTTTTTTCTGTCATGCTGATGTCATATATGCCCAGCTACTTCTATTGTATAGTTCCTACATTTAGTAGGTTGCTTCCCAGAGTTCTCCATGGAGAATATAACTGCAACCATGGAAAGTCAAGTGGCTTATACGGAAATCAAATCCATGTCCTTGTAACAAGTCCAAATCCAATAATATGTTAGAGCTAAGTAAGCCAACCTGGCAAACACCACATTTCTTTGTATGATAGTTATAGTACCTTTATAAGAGAAGCAGTGCTAGTTGAATAATTTATGTTGAGAGAATTTAAGCAGGGAGAGTTCTGGATTCAAATTAAAATAGTAATTTTTCAGTTAAATAAATTTGTCTTTTCAGTATGATCGCCCTGGTGCATCCCCTAAGAGGAATCATGATGGAGAGTGCACTGCTGCCCCAAGTGAGTCAGGGGTCTCACTGATACTTTGCTGGACAGTAATTAATTACATTGTTGTGTTATAGTAGTAATTTTTAGATTTATATATGTTTTAATATACTTCTACTGAAGTATATATAGTTATCGTAATATACTATGTATTACATATGTCTAGTAGTTATATTATAGAGTTCCTTTTTATTGTATTTTTATTATTTTGTATTTTTGTCGTTAATCCTCACCTGAGGACATTTTTCCATTGATTTTTAGAGTGGAATGGAGAGGGAGAAAGAGAGAGAAAAACATGTTATTTTAATCTGCTAAAAGTTGGTTGGTGGCCCTTTCAAAACTTGGTATGGCTGTATGAGACATGAAAATGCTTTGAAAGTATGTTTTGTTGCTTGTTGTATTTAAATCAGCTTCATAGCAAGCTTTTATTTTATCAGGCTCCTTTATACTTCCATGGAGGCATGATACCTTGCTCAGAAGCCTGGGCTCTAGAGTGGGACACCTGGTTTCAATTCTGCCTCTCATTTTGGGCATGTTCCTTTCTTACTGATAGAGATAGTATTTTACAGTTATAAGGTTTAAATGAAATTATATGTAGAATACCTTGTAAACACCTCCTCACTGCAGTACTGCTTTGATTTGACTCAGCTGTTGCTTTATTTTTTAAGTTAGCCTTTATGGAGCCTCCCATTTTCTCCCTTTGGAAATTAAATGGAAAGTTATTTAATATTTAGTGGAAATTGACAGGTTGGGTTAGTCTCATAGGTACTTCCTTTGTACTTTGAGAATTGAAATTGTTTGTCTTTGGCTGATAGCGAATCGGCAGATTGAAATCCTGGACCTGGAAGACCTGGAGAAAGAGTGCTCCTTGGCTCGAGTGCGCCTCGCCCTGGCTCACCATGAGCCGTCAGCAGTTGCTGTTGCAGGTAGGGGTGCATTAGTCTGTCGGTACCAACAGCACATTTGAGGGCCAGGTAGTGGACTTGGCATGCTAGATGGCTATAAAGCTTTCCGTTGTTATTCTGGATACTTGTCAACAGTTTGGGGGCTCATTTGCATATACCTCTGGTTGCACTGAGTGGTGCTTTTCCATTTCCATAGGAAGCTCATCAGCAGAGGAGATGGTCACTCTCTTGGTTCAAGCTGGCCTTTTCGACACTGCCATATCACTGTGTCAGACATTTAAGCTTCCCTTAACGCCAGTCTTTGAGGGCCTTGCTTTCAAGTATGTATGACACTGTCTTTTCGTAGTTTTCATTGTCCTAATGCACAGTGCTGTTGCTTAGTGTGAAGCAGGGGTCACACAAGCCAGTTTCCTATAACCCAGTGTTTTGTTTAGTTCACACAAAGGTTGTTTAATTTCTTTTAGTCAATTGTGATTTTTTTAGATTGAGTTATAGCTTCTCTTGAGAAGATCTGACATTCCTGGACCTCATTCCTACAGTACAGTAGATAACCTGGATTAAGAATAGTGGTATCGCCCTAGCTGGTTTGGCTCAGTGGATAGTGTGTCGGCCTGAGGACTGAAGGGTTCCAGGTTCAATTCCAGTGAAGCGCACCAAAAAAAAAAAAAGAATGGTTGTGTCCATTTTAGCCAATGTATGATCTTTTCAGTCCTTTAGGACATCTGGTCCCTGGAAGCATTCTTAAAAAGTACTCCTTATTGAAGCTACCTTATACCTACATATTGGTCAAGTACTTTGTGAATTGGAAATATCAACTTCCAGAATTTTTCAACATCAATTTTCTCTTGAAAGTAAATAATCTCTTAACATTTATTGATGGCCTTGTGGGTCATTCAGTTTTTTGGCTATGAGGAGGGAAAAGAGCCAGTACCCCAGTAGTGAATTCAGAATAGACTAGAGCTAAAATTGTTGTCTTATCTCTAGTTTTAGTAACAAAGTAAGGTGGTGCTTCTCAGCAAATTGGTTTATTGTGTGTGGAACCATTTTCATTGCAGATGCATCAAATTGCAGTTTGGAGGAGAGGCAGCACAAGCAGAAGCCTGGGCCTGGCTAGCAGCCAATCAGCTCTCTTCAGTTATCACCACAAAGGAGTCCAGGTACAGCCCTAGTATTCCTCCGACCGTGCGATGGCTCACCCTCCAGGTACTTCCCTAGGACAGCCAATTAGTGTCTGCCTGACTATCTCCGTTTCTCAGAGTGCTTCTCTGACAACTCTAATTTTCAAAACTTTCCTTCCTTGAAATGCATTTACAGTCTGTATCATGTAGCATAGCACTTTAGAGTTGTAGCATTTTACAGTTTGGAAGTCTCTTAACCCCTAAGTTAGCACACCAGAATCACTATTAAAATGTAGATTACGAGACCTAGTCATTGTGGCTCAGTTAGTTGAGCATTGTCCCATGCACAGAAAGGTTGCCAGCTAGTTCAATTCCCGGTCAGGGCACAGACCCAGGTTGCAGATTTGATCCCTGGTCGGGGTGCATACAGGAAGCAACCAATCGATATTTCTCTTTCTCTCCCATCCTCTCTCTCTTAAAAAAAAGTAAAATACAGATTATGAGATAACTAGGGGCCCGGTGCACGAAATTCGTGCACTGGGTGTGTGTGGGGGGGAGTGTCCCTCAGCCCAGCCTGCCCCCTCTCACATACTGGGAGCCCTCAGGCGTTGACCCCCATCACCCTCCAATCGCAGGATCGGCCCCTTGCCCAGGCCAAACGCTCTGGCTGAGGCGTCCGGCCCGGGCAGCGGGGACCCACAGCTGCAGCGGCCCCACGATCGTGGGCTTCACTTTAGGCCCAGGCAAGGGACCCCTAGCTCCTGGGACTGCCAGCTTCGACCGTGCCCAGCTCCCATCACTGGCTCCACCCCTACTTCCTGCTATTACTGGCCAGGGCGGAAAAGGCGCCTGATTCTCCGATCATGGCTGGGGGGCAGGGCAAAGGCGGCCCCAGGGCCACCTTTGCCCTGCCCCCCAGCTCTTAGCTCCCCCCTGGGTTTCCAATCACTGTCAGTGGCAGGGGGCTTCTTCCTGCTTTCCCTTTCGCCTCCCTGCATTGTGCCTACATATGCAAATTAACCGCCATCCTGTTGGCAGTTAACTGCCAATCTTAGTTGGCAGTTAATTTGCATATAGCCCTGATTAGCCAATGAAAAGGGTATCGTCGTACGCCAATTACCATTTTTCTCTTTTATTAGTGTTGATACCCTAGCCTTCTAAATCAGAACTTGTACATCAAGCATGTCAAACTCGCGGCCCGTACATGATTGTAGTGCTTGATCAGGTTTGAAAACAGTAATCTAAGCCATTTTTCTTATTTTAGAAATTTGGAAGAAATTAAGTGAATTGTATAGTCCAGTAAATATGTAGTTAGTGGGAGACGAAATATAAGACTTTAAGTCATCTAGTTTCTAGTACTACCCCAAAGTCACATTGACCCTAATATTAAGTGTCATTTAGCTATATTATTAACTCAGTTGTGAGATTCCAACAATTTTTTTTAATTGATTTTAGAGAGGAAGAGAGAGATAGAAACATCATTGATGAGAGGGAATCATTGATTGGCTGCCTTCTGCATATTGGACTAAGCCCACAACCCAGGCATGTGCCCTTGACCAGAATCAAACCTGGGACCCTTCAGTCCGCAGGCCGCCACTCTATCCACTGAGCCAAACCAGACAAAGCCAAAGATTTTTTTCCTTGTAAATACATGGTACTATAAATATCTGTTAAGAATCTGGAACTCATTAGTCTTTCTTTTATCAAGTGCTACAGATGAAGCATGGCGACTGTTATCAACATACCTGGAAAGGTACAAAGTCCAAAATAACTTATACCACCACTGTGTAATCAACAAGCTTTTGTCTCATGGAGTGCCTCTGCCTAATTGGCTTATAAACAGTTACAAGGTAAGTGGTATCTTCACTTGTAGAGAGTAAAAAGCTGATCTTTAAGATTCTGAATAACTTCTGAGATGAGTAAAAAAATATATAAAGAGTAATAATTTATGGAAATATACTGACTTACATACTTTGGGCAGCTTCTCAATCTTAGCTAAAAACAAAACAGTCTTAATTTCTATTCCACATGAAGTACTGAGTGATTAAAGTTCTGCAGGTTAGTGATTAAGTTAATGCCTGCTTGTGTGCTCACTGAACAATGAATGTACTAGTATATTTAGCACAGTGAGTATATGCATGACACAGTATTTACTATTCACTACTCAAAAAATTAACAGGACTGGGTGGAGTAGTTTTCAGATTACTACAGCAGTCTTTCATTTTTGTCAAAGTTGGATGTTTGGACAGCCTGTTTCAGAATTATTTGGATAGTGGGCTTCTTCAAAATATATATTCCTGGGCCCCATCCCATTCCAGACTTACAAAATCAACTTTCCTGGAGCTAGGAAGCAGGATCTATATTTTAACAAGCTCCTAATTTACTTTGATGCACTCTTACGTTTGAGAAGTACTAGAACTGAAATGCCTTGGAAGAATAGAGAAGGAGGGAATGTAAAGCTTAACGTCCAGAAAGTCATTTTTTTGAGTTAGAAAGTAGAGAAGGCAGCTAAGATGGTAAAGGTTGGTTGTGATCTAATCAGGATACAGAAAGCCTACTTAACGTGAGTGGAGCCCTTCCCAACTGAGGCTGTATTCACTTTTCTCACACCCTAAGTTAAATATGAATTTAATTCAGGCTTTTGAAGTTGATGATTCTTTTAACTTCTTTTGCATTTGTCATTTGTTTATTTCTGGGAATTGATGTAAATATATTGTCTTTAGTACTCAGCATTGCTGGGAAGGTTTACCACTGTGGAAACAAGTAGAAAAGAATTAAAATGTGTCTTACATCACAAATCAGGATAGGACCTCACTAGGTGCCAGAGGGTAACTGGGCTGTTGGGAATCCAAACCTTATCACAAGATAAATAAACCAAGTTAAGTAAACCAAGGTGCTCTTTTATTCTTATTGAGAAGTATCAGTGCAAGAGAATTAGACACAACATCCTTTGATCATTGCCTAAGTAAGATAGAAACAAGCAGATGTTTTTAATCGCCGACTCTTTACAGAAGGTTGATGCCGCTGAGTTGCTCCGTCTATACTTAAATTATGACCTTTTGGAAGAAGCTGTGGATTTGGTTTCAGAATATGTGGATGCTGTTCTGGGAAAAGGACACCAGTACTTTGGAATTGAGGTAGGCTTCCTATCTAATAAAAGGCTAATATGCAACTCAACCAAATGGCGAAATGACTGGTCCCTATGACACCCACTGACCATCAGGGGGCAGATACTCAATGCAGGAGCTGCCCCAATGGTCATTGCACTCCCACAGGGGGAGCACCACTCAGCCAGAAGCCGGTCTCATGGCTGACGAGCGCAGCAGCGGTAGCAGGAGCCTCTCTCGCCTCTGCGGTAGCGTTAAGGACCCCTTGGGGGATGTTCGCCTGCCAGCTTAGGGCCGTAGGGAACTGGGCCTAAGCTGGCAGGCAGACATCCCCTGAGGGGTCCTGGACTGCGAGAGGGCACAGGCTGGTCTGAGGGGACGCCCACCCTCGCCAGTGCATGAATTTTGTGCACCGGGCCTCTGGTGTATATATAACACTTCATTTCATTCTGTTAGCACACTAAGTAAAATCAGGAGCTGAAACGATTAGACTACAGAGTAGTAGATTTAACCTTAATTGTTAGTAATTTTACAACTAGTTTTCTCCAAGATTAGGGACTGGCACTCTTAAGAGTCTTCTGTTTCCTGTTTATAAAATGGGAATACTTTCATTTTTCTCCATCAAAGGAGTGTGGCTTTAGTTAGTACTTGGAAGAGGGAGATAAATAAGAACAAAATGGCATTTTGTATGTGAAGACTATGCTGAGTCTCTACCAGTGTTTTCTCAATCTTTACAGTAGCCTATAAGGGACTGTTTTAATACCTTTTTTTTAACCCATAAGGAAACAGGCTCAGGTGTTAACTTGAAGTCACAGAAGTTTGCACCGATGGTAAATAGGAGAACCACATTTAAAATTCAAGTCTAGTTAACAGCAGAACCAAGCTCCCAAACTCTCAGGAAAGTATTCAGAACGTTCAAAGTTAAACTTTTCTTTCCAAACCTTTTTTTCCCAGATAATTGGAATCTAAATTTCAGACTGAAAATAGTATCATTCCTTGAAATTTTAGAGAAGTTTTGTTGAGTATGTTTATCCTTAATGAGATAAACTTAGGAGCCTTAGGGCTCCTTTAAAATAAGAGATGACATGAATTTAAAAATATATTTAATTTCATATTTGAGAAAAGCACAAGTTCTCCCATTGAAAAGAGAAAGGGGGTAGTTGGGGTTCCAATTGTGTGTGTGTGTGTGTGTGTGTGTGTGTGCGCGCACGCGCGCGTGCACTCATGCAATTTCTTACTGTGGAAAAAAATAAAGTAAAACATTTTATGTTAATCAAAGCCTATGAAAGTAACTACCAGAAGCAATGGTCCACTTTTTGGTTTTCTTTAAATTATAGATATTTTTTCTTTCAGTTTCCACTGTCTGCGACGGCTCCAATGGTGTGGCTCCCATACTCTTCCATTGATCAGCTTCTCCAAGTATTGGGAGAGAATAGTGCCAACAGTCACAACATTGCAGTGAGTCAGTCCTTTCCTTTCTATGCCCCTGCACTAGCTGTTACATCTGACAGCTGGCTCTCCAGTTCTCAAGGAGTTAAGGAAAGGGCAGCACCATGTATTCCCCTAACATGCTGCCTCAATCCTATATACTAAAAGGCTAATATGCAAATTGACCAAACAGCAGAACAACAGGTTGCCATGATGCGCACGACCAGGGGGCAGATGCTCAACACAGGAGCTGCCCCCTGATGGTCAGTGCACTCCCACAGGGGGAGCACCACTCAGCCAGAAGCCCTGAACTAGGCTCACAGCTGGCAAGCACAGCAGTGGCAGCAGCGCTAAGGATGTCTGACTGCCAGCGTAGGCCCACTATCCAGAGGCCCAAAGGGAACAGAGGCCCTAAGCCAGCAGTCAGACATCCCCAAGGGCTCCCGGACTGTGAGAGGGTGCAGGCCAGACTGTGGGACAACAATCTCACCCCCCCACACACACCCCAGTGCATGAATTTCGTGCACTGGGCCTCTAGTCTCTTCATAAAATGACTAGTTAAATCAGATGTGGCCTCTCTGGTTCTGGGAAGAAAGCTGGCAATGCTTTATTGAAGATCTTGGTGTGATTTGCATAATTGGAAAATCATTAGGAAAACAGGATTGGAGTATTATATATACTAGTATAACAGAAATCCAGTTTTAATCAGTAGAGTCCCAAAGCAGACTCATATACTGGATAGTGATTAAATGAAGCAGAGTGGCTAACATCTTCATTACGGGAATCTGCTTGGTGAAGTCAAAATGAAAGCCTCAGTCTTTTGCAGTCCTTGACATATTTTGTAATGATTTCCTCCTTTTCTCCAATAGCTGTCACAGAAAATACTTGACAAATTGGAGGACTACCAACAAAAAGTTGATAAGGCAACACGGGATTTATTATATCGTCGGAACTTGTGATCCAGATGGTCGCCTAGCCTTTGTAACCGCTTGGTGCCTCTTAGGGCTTAAGACTTTACCCTACAGGAGCCCTGTACTCCAGGCTAATTTTTACACCTGTAAATGATGTGTACAACATTCAAGTCTGCATTCTGCGTAAGAGAGTTGGACAGAGGAGTCACAGGACCTGCGCTTGCTGGCGGTGCTAACATACAATTTCCGGTTTCATCTTGGGTCTCAAACAGCTGCTTTTGTATATGATTCACAAGCTTTTTTAGAGTTTATATTTTTTTAAACTACCGGAGACATTCTTTATCTGCAAATTAAACCCACCTTCACTTTCCAAATGGGTGATGGTTGTTGGTTTGTTGTAGCTGACCACCAAAAGCAGTCACTGCAAATCCTTTCATTCTTCCCTCTCACTTTTTGTATTTCAATGATTATTTTGGTCCAGAACTGACATGTATTTTCTGTATTGCAAACAGAGGCTATGATTTTACATACTCTTTTCATTATTTATTGTGGAATTTTTGTATGATCTTCAATAAAGTATTAAATAACTTGCCTAGATTAAACCTAAACAAAGACCAGCTGTCAAAGAAGATATCTTATTTTGAATCTGGTTCTCAGGCTAAAGTTGAATCAACTCTTAGTTAAGAAAAAATTAGAAATACATCCTCTATAAAAGTAATAAATTTTCAAAGTAAATTCTGTTAACGTCTGTGATTTATAATAATCAAGCCGGACTTGATCATACAGTTAGTCTAATCATGTATTGGGCCAAAATATAAATGTTCCTGGTCAGATTCAAAAGCATTCATGCCCACAAATTTGGGGAAAGTGAAAAATAAGATCTTGCATTTTATTCTGTATATTAAAATTATCTTTTAAGGAAACTGTATATATTTGCTTGTATACCTTTTGACCTTTCTTGAGTTTTTCATAAGCCTTTTTTATAATATCAACACCATATTTACATTATATATTTTAAATAACAAAGTTTCCCTGTGGTATTGTTATTGGTAGATAATTGTGGTATTTGGTTCTTTTTTATTGTAACTTTTGTCATGATAAATATGAAGTGTTTAATGCAATTCGGGACTGGGACAGCCCTTGTCCTCCCAGCATTATAAACCTGTGGCTTCCAACTACAGCAAGAAAACAAAGGTTTCACAAAGGATGTATCCTCTTACTGTTTTCATGAGTGACTAATGGATCATAACCCACAGTCTGAAAAATATCAAACCTAGTTGTTGCCATTTCTAGAGGATAAGAAGCTGGAGATCAGCACTGTTGAAAAACCTATCCTTTGTATTGCTTATCAAAGCAGGGGTTGTCATGGTGACAGTTCATAAGACACTGGCCAGCTTTTACAGGGACCTCAACAACCAATATGAGGGTTCATCCCTAAGTAGGGCATAATGATCTCTACCCCACACGATTGTGAGAATTAAATGCAATTCTACTTGTAAAGCGCTTAGTACCCGACATACAGTAAGTGTTCGATAAATGTTAGGTATTATTAGTATGCTTAGTAAGAACTGAGCAGTCAGGGGTATAAAAATATATCCCACTGGATTTCTTAAGCTCACTTTATAAGGGGTAAATGAGTACCAACAGTATGTATAAACGCCAAGTGCAGGGGAGGAGCTCAACATTGAGACAGAAGGTTCAGAGAGGTAATGCCTGCACGGGTCTTGAGGAATTAAAAAAAAATTCGCCATGTGATGCAGTAGTTATTCCAGATAATGTGAAGGAGTTCACGTGAGACAGGTGATGTTCCTAGTGGCTGGCTCCAGAAAAGGGGTGGGGGCTGGGGGTTAGGAAAGGAGAGTGCCAAGGAAGATACATCAAGCAGGTTAAGGCTACCAGAGGGCCAGATTGGGAAGCTCCTGTATCTCACCGCACAGCTTAGGCTTTTACCTCGTATGTAGTGTAATTTCTAGTGATTTTCCCCCCCAACTGATGAGCAACACTACATCATCGTTATGCCCTAAGAAAAAATTTACAAAAGCATAAAAGACCCAGTACTCTATTTACTGTTCAATGCTATACCCAAAGTAAGCCACAATAATCAGAGAGAAACTTGGGGGAAAGACCTGGAAAGCAGCCCACCTCCCTAAAGGACAAACGATAAGGAACAGTAGGCAGAAAACAGGCACAATATGGAAGACAAGCGGGTAAAGAAAAGACTCCGCCAAAGACGCATGGGTGGAGCCGGAGGTGCAGGGGAAATCATTCTAAACGCAGGCCCTTCCGTACAATTGGCTTGACGCGCACTCGTTTTTCCTTTTTCCATTGGCTATAGGCCCCTTCAATAGGCCAAAATAGCCAATAGCCTAGCTCTGTGAATAAAGCCCGCCCTCTCCCCTGGGGGGAGGAGCCAGAAGACTGTACCGGGCTCAAGGCGCTTGCGCAACGCGCGCTCCGCCGTTAAAAGCGGATCCTCGCCAGAGGCGCTGTCGCGAGGTATGAATATTGATGACGCAGCGCCGCGCCGAGCACCGCCCTTCTCGGCTTCCCGACGCTCGCACCTCGCGCTCGGGCTCGCGATGGGGAAGAAGTCCCGGGTGGTACCCGGCCGAAGGCCTATCCTGCAGCTCTCTCCGCCGGGTCCCCGGAGCAGCACGCCGGGCCGGGACCCGGAGCCCGAACCCGACACCGAGCCGGACTCGACGGCGGCGACGCCTAGCCAGCCAGCCCCGGCGGCGCCGACGACCGCGGTGACTGCCGCCGCAGCCCCGGAAGACTCGCCTTCAGAAGGTAAGGGTGCGCGAGGGGCCCCGGCCCCTAGGAGAGGCGTCCGAAACTCGAGTTCCGGGCTTGCGGCCTAGTCCCTCGGGCAGGACCCTAGGAGGACAACCAACCGGGAGGGCGGCGTCCGCATCCGAGGCCTGCGCGTGGGGCCTGCGGGGAGGGCGGCTGTGGGCCCAAGACGACCGGAGGGACGCGGAGCCGCGCGCGGGAATCCCAGAGGCGCCATCTCTGCTGCAGAGGGCGGCGCGGCGCGGCGGCCTGGAGCGCCAACGTCCGCCCTGTGTGTGGGACTCCTCGCGCGGTGGCCGTGAGAGTATGAGGGTCCGCGTCCGAGGCTGGGTGACTGGGGACCTGGCCTTTTCTGCACGTCATCTGCGTTTCCTTTCGCTTTTGTGGAAACGGAGACTCTTTAGAAGTGAGCGAGCCCTTTGTATTATGTCAGCCAAAGCTTCCGGAACCCCCAGATTGGCAGGTATCCCCACCCGAAAATTTCTGAAGTGAGACTTTTGGGTAGCCCAAGTGTTTGTGTGTTTCTCCCGGGACTGGAACTTGTCTGACCGCTACGCTATACACCTGAAACTACTACAACATAATATGGAATGCAAACTGTAATTTAAAAAAAAAAATTATTTTTTTATTTAAAACAAGAGTAATTCGATAGCTCTAATCCAGGGACCAGACCCCGGAGAAGCTACGATCGTTTCAGATATTTAAAAAAAAAAAACAACAAACCCAACACGCTGCGTAGCTCGTGCGAAAGAAAACGCTATGGCTGTGCTTGTTGTAAAGGCTTTGTAGTAGCCTAGAGCACATTTAGAGAGAGAGAAAGAGCGTTTATTTCAGATGTAATTTGATTTTTTTTTTTTATAATGCTCACGTTCCTAATGTTAAAGTCACGAGACAGAAGATTCTAGCTGTGCTTGTTTATTATCTCCCGAATTATTTGGGTCAGTGATGGGTTGTACACTGTTTTTGAAAAGATGGAATCTGGACTTGAAAGGTCAAATCAAAGCTTGGTTTTGTCACCTGTAGTGTTTTCTCTGGTCCATGGAATGACTGCAGTTCTCTTCTGTTCGTTTTCCAAATCCAGATGAACAGGAAGTGGTGGTGGAGGTTCCCAGAGTTCAGAATCCTCCAAAACCAGTCATGACCACCAGACTGACCGCCGTGAAAGCAACAGGTATAGATTTTTTTTTTACATCTTTTTTATAATATATTTCATAAGGATCAAATTGGGTTTGTTTATTGAGTGTTTTGTTGACAGCTTCAGTGTTGGCTAATTTATATTTCTCCCCCCCAAAACGGGAATTTTAAATCTATTTGTGAGAGTTTGTTAGTATATGTACATGCAACCAATGTAAAATTTGTTGCTGTTTAATCTGTACCCAAAATATACTACTTTTTCTTCTAATGCCATTTTATAATGAGTTTTCTGGCTTCCCCATCTGGCTTTAGGGAACACCATCGATTTCTGTTAATTTCCTAACATCATTGCCTTGATTAGTACCTACCAAATGTTTGTGGAGCTGAAATTGCATTAAGGAATATTTGCAGCAGTGGTTTTGTAGACAAATTTGAGTTCAGATCTTCACTTCAGCATTCATTCTGAGAAATCAGGATCTCATTCACCTGTAAAGTGGATCTTAAGCTCTATGTTATTTTGATGATTACATTGAAAAGTTTATGTCAAGTTTTGACAGGGAAGTATCAAAAAATGTTAGTTTTATATATAAATAGATTGAAAGATTAAAATAGTTTTGATACTAAATATCCTATTAATTGGTAATAATTTTATTCTTTTAAGTGTGGTGTACTTTTTGTACTATATGACACCTGAAATAATAGATGCTTGTTCCCTCCTCCTCCCATTTGTCACTTAAAAAAAAGAAGAAAACCCTGTGTGGGTTAGAAAAGCTAAAACTTGGTTCTGAGAGAAATTCCCAAACTAGAAAATACCATTTTGTATTTGTAAAGTACATATATTATTTCACTTGAGTCTAAGAATCGTAAGATAGAATTTCAGTGTTTCTAGGAGAAATTTCCTTGATTGCTGTGTCAGCACTTCAGGCCTTTATATGCCTTATGACCAGAAATGTTTTCATTTTGTCCAGCAACATCCTACAAGGTAATAATATATCAGTTCATTCAGTTTTTAAAGTTCTTAACCTACCAGTTGGTATAATGCATAGGAAAAAGTTTGTCCAACAAAAAACAAAGAAAGCCCCCTAGCCGGTTTGGCTCAGTGGGTAGTGTTGCCCGAGGATTGAAGGGTGCTGGATTCCATTCTGGTCAAGGGCACACACGCATACCTTGGTTTCAAGCTCGTTCCCCGCATCCCTGTCTGGGGTCATGTAGAGGCAACCAGTCAAGGTGTCTCTCTCATACCAGTGTCTCTCTCTCCCCCCTTCTCTGAAAAAGCAGTGGGTAAAGTATTCTCGGGTGAGGATTAGCAGCAACCACAAAATGGGTGTCAGGTCTCTGGACCCCCTGAAATTGCACATTCAAATGTGTGTTCCTGGGAGGAAGTATATAGCTTTTATCATCTGGATTATTAATAGTTCCTGTGACTAAAAGGGTTAAAAACAACTATTCAGCAATATTATGAGGAAATTATAATAGTTACTCAGAGTATAATGCAGTTACTGTTTGAAGCTTATCAGGAAAGTAAAAAATATAATCTAAGAAATTACAGCCAGATATAGTTAGTTGATTTGCAAATTGTGTGGCACCATACATTAAAGTAAGCATATTGAAATTTGAGGAGTTAATATTCTTCTCAAAAAAATGCTGCTAAGGACTATGGCTCCAAAGAATAGCCTTGCTTCCTCTAGTTTCAAGTAGCAACAACATCCCAATAATAGTCTAGGACAGTGATGGCGAACCTTTTGAGCTCGGCGTATCAGCATTTTGAAAAACCCGAACTTAACTCTGCTGCCGTGTCACATATAGAAATTTTTTGATATTTGCAACCATAGTAAAACAAAGACATATTTTTTATATTTATTTTATATATTTAAATGCCATTTAACAAAAATCAACCCAAAAAATGAGTTCACGTGTCATAGGTTCGCCATCACTGGTCTAGGACATGGTTCTGAGATACATTATATGCTATTTTGACAGAGTATATGTACTCTGTGAGACATGATTCTGTGACACTTATTTTTCTAAGATTAATTTGCAGAATATTGTGAACTTTTTTTGTGTTCTAAACTTATTCCTGTTCTTATCAATGTATGGATTAAATTTTCAGACATGTAATTAGAATTTACATACATTTTATTATTTGCTTTTATCTTGTTTTTATTCTGTTAACATTACTTTTTGTCCCCATAGCACTGTTCCATGTAATACTGTAATGATCTGATTAATCATAAAACAATACTGCATCTGGTACTGTGCTGTAGTTTGATTTGCTAGTCCCCTATTTGAGAACATTTGAGTTGTTCACAGCTTTTAGTTATTTAAGTAAGGCTGTTAGAAAATGTTGTGCAAAAAATTTTTTTTAATTCTTTCTTGGGGTTATATCCTCAAAGATGAGAATAACTAAAAGAAACTTCAAGTAGTAGCTCTTGGTACATGTTACCAGATTGTTCATAAAATATATTGAATCAATTTAATGTATGGTGTCTCTAACAATATTAAGTATGCCTCTTCCCCAAATACCAAGTTTAATAATTTACTTTACTATTTAATAGTAATTATATTATTAGGTGCTTAGAAGAGGTTTGATGTATGTGCTGTGGAATGTTCTTAGGTTGAGAAAAAAGGAATAAATAGGTGGAGCCTTGGCAAAACCTATTGCCTGTGAGACCCATTCATTCCAAGCTTGGGGAATTTCGTAATTAAAATTCCACACAACTCACCTGGTTTGGAACCTTTTACCAAAGAGTATATGAAGTTTTAAAGACAGTGAACTGGGTGATTAGATCTATGATTGTTTCTAAACTAAGAAGTGTTTTTATGTAAAAATACAAATTTTTCCATCTTCCCCCTTCCCTCAAAAAACCATCAGTGCTGATTGCTAACGGGCAGAATTTGTCCATACAGAAATGTCTACTTCTGTAGCTGTACCCTTACAAGTCTATTCCATACTCTTGTTAGGAAAATTGGCTGGTGTACCCCAAAATCATGAAAAATGAAGTATTTGGTAACCCTGTCAAATGTCTCCTTCACATTCTAATCAGTTTAAAGTATTTTGGAAATTAAATGTTTAGTGTAAGAACCTACCTATGTACTAAAACAAGATTTATGTGATTAAACCATTTAATATGAACTCTTCTTGTATGATAAATGGAACAGTTTGTGTTTACTTTTATGTGAACCCATGAATTCGTTTATGAAAGTACGACAAAGAAATTTCATATAAGTGTACAAATTGCCAGCCTTAATTATTTACACATTCTGTAGTGTAGTTGTTATACTCAAGCTCACTTGGGCACAGAGTTCTTACCTACTTTTGCCCACCCCTGTATGTGTTCACTTAGATTGTGACATTAAAGTAGCCACAGGTGATACAAAGGAAATAGCATAACAACATTTCAGGGGCCATATCTGGACTTGAGTTTGAGGAAGACTTTGATCATTGGTGCTAGTGTTGTTGTTGTTAGTTTTTTGTTTTGGGTCTAGCGTTTTGAAATGTTTTGTTTGAGGGGAAAATAATTGGAAAAGAACTTTGTTTTTAGTTTTGAAAATCTTTTTGTTTCATCTACTAAATCCTAATTGGTTTACTTGTTTGAGATGGATACATAAATCAACAAATATTAAAGTCAGGATACACTATATGCTATTTTGACAGAGTATAAAGTTGAATGCTTGAGCATGTATTTTGAGTAGGGTGTCAAGTAGCTGTGCAAATTGATTTTCTTAGCTCTAAATGCATAATGTAATTTCTGCCTCTCAGGTAGTTCATTGATGGTTTATTTTAAGGTTTGTTCTAATCTGTAAGTAAACTAAATGTTTAGTTGAAGAACCATGTTATATTTTTCCTTGGATGCTACCTAGGACATATTAGCATTGTTATTACTAAAGTTCCTTACCTCTTTGTTTCTAGGAGGTTTATGCTTACTTGGTGCATATGCTGATAGTGATGATGAAGAGAGTGATGTTTTGGAAAAACCAGCACAATCTAAAGAAGCGAATGGAAATCAGTCAACTGATATTGACAGTACATTGGCCAACTTCCTAGCGGTTAGTGGTGCTTTTGTTTGGGTTTTTAACTTATTGGAACCACTTTGGGGACTTAGATCTCACTGGTTAGCATACTTGTCAATCTGTCTCTCCCCCTCACTTCTCCCCTTTTATCTGTCTTCCTTAGTCCCTCCCCATCTCTCTTCATATTATCTTTTTTTTTTTTTTTTTCACCTGAGGGTATTTTTCCATTGATTTTTAGAGAGAGGGAAAGATAGAGAGAAACATCGATGTGAGAGAAACACATCGATTGGTTGCCTCCTGCGGTGCCCCTACCAGGGCCTGGACCAGTGACTGGAATCAAACCCAGGACCCTTCTGTCCACAGGCCAATGCTCTATCTACTGAGCCAAACTGGCTAAGGCTCTTCGTATTATCTTTTTGTTAAGGTTGTAAAAAAAAAAAAAAAGTGGATAATAGAAAGGTTTGGAGAAATTGTTTAATTAGAATATGAGGATTTTGATTTGAGAAGCTAAGAACTGAGCATGTAGGATTTTTTTTTCTGGTTTTGATGTGATTAATGCATTTGTTACTATTTTCTTTCTAAAGGAGATTGATGCAATAACAGCCCCTCAGCCTGCTGCTTCTACAGGAGCTTCTGCTCCACCTCCAACTCCACCTCGCCCAGAGCCAAAGGAATCAGCAGCATCTGCCCTTTCTTCCACTACTTCGAATGGAACAGACTCAACGCAGACATCAGGGTGGCAGTATGACACTCAGTGTTCACTGGCAGGAGGTAAGCTTGATCCTTTTTATTTTATTTTTATTTATTAATATATCTATTGAGCCCTAACCAGTTTTGTTCAGTGGATAGAGCGTAGGCCTACAGACTGAAGGGTCCCAGGTTCAGTTCCGGTCAAAGGTACGTACCTTGGTTGCGGGCACATCCAGCAGCTGAATCAATGTTTCTCTCTCATCGATGTTTCTCATTCTCTATCCCTCTCCCGTCCTCTCTGTAAAAAAAACAATTATACACACACACACACACACACACACACACACACACACACACACATACATTCCTCCCCCCCCCCCCCCCCCAAAAAGAGGAAGGGACAGGGAAAGAGAGAAACATCAATGATGAGAGAGAATCGTTCATTGGCTGCCCTCTGCACACCCCCTATTGGGATGAAGCCCAAAACCCAGGCATATGCCCTTGACCAGAATTGAACCTGGGACCTTTCAGTTTGCAGGCTGATGCTCTGCCTATTGAGCCAACCTGGCTAGGGCTGATTTTATTTAGAGAGAGAGAGAGAGAGAGAGAGAGAGAGAGAGAGAGAGAGAGAGAGAGAATGTTTATTAAAACTAAGGACAGTGAAACAAGGAAGGGCTTAGGGAGGGCACACCAATCCTTTGATTTTTAAAGAAGTCTAAAGAGCAATCATAAAAGGTGTTCTAGGCATTGAGATTCCGAAAGATGAGCACCCAAGTGCTTTAGCCCCAGACTAGGATTCTGCCTTTTAAATGTAGTATTTTGAAAAATAAGATAGGGTAGTTACCTCTGAGAATTATTAGAACACATTTTTTATTTTTTGAAAGGTAATTGCTTGCTCCCTTTTTAAAAAATATATATATTTTTATTGATTTCAGTGAGGAAGGAAGAGGGAGAGAGAGATAGAAACATGTGCCTTGACCAGAATCAAACCTAGGATCCTTCAGTCTGCACTGACATTCTATCCACTGAGCAAAACCAACTAGGGCAATTGCTTGCCCTTTTAACCAGTAGCAGATTTTGCCAAGTGAATGATTGAAGTCATTATTTTAAAAAGTCTTTTGCGGTTCAAAATATGTTTTTGCACTATCAAACTGCTTTTTTAAAACATGTGCCAAGATGATGGGGTGTGGGGAGTTGCCTCCCGGGAGACATTTGACAGTGTCTAGAGCAGGGGTGGGCAAACTTTTTGACTCGAGGGCCACAATGGGTTCTTAAACTGGTCCGGAGGGCCAGAACAAAAGCATGGATGGAGTGTTTGTGTGAACTAATATAAATTCAAAGTAAACATCATTACATAAAAGGGTACGGTCTTTTTTTTCAATAGTTTTATTCATTTCAAGCGGGCCGTAGTTTGCCCATGGCTGGTCTAGAGACAGTTTTGGTTGTCACAACAGGAGGTGGGAGGGGTGTTACTGCATCTAGTGGGTAGAGGCCAGGATGCTGCCAAACGCTACATAGGACTGCCTCCCGACACCACCAACAGAGAACTATCATGTCCCAGTGCTAAGGCTGAGAAATCCTGTGTTAGATTGTTAGGGCTTTAGAGGTGACGGGTTATAAGTCAGAATTGTGGAGTAATTTGTGCTTCTTAAAATTTGTTTTATTTTCTTATAGTTGAGATTGAGATGGGAGATTGGCAAGAAGTCTGGGATGAGAACACAGGATGCTATTATTATTGGAATACACAAACAAATGAAGTGACATGGGAATTACCCCCGTATCTTGCCACCCAGGTACAGGGATTACAACATTACCAACCCAGGTAGGAATATCTTGAAAAAGAAATTACCTAGAAGGAAATTTAAGTCTTTATCTTTTAATGATAATTGCCTTTTTTTTTTCTTTTAAGTTCAATAACAGGTACTGAAACTAATTTTGTGGTGAATACAGACATGTATAACAAGGAGAAAAATATTTCTGTTGCCAGTAGTAAAAGTGGACCAGTCATAGCCAAGCGAGAAGTTAAAAAGGTCAGTGTTACAACTTACCCCATTTGCATATTTTCAAATCTAAAGATTTTTTTTTTATTTTTTTGAGAGGAAAGGAGAGGGATAGAGATATAGAAACATTGGTGAGAGGGGAGCATCATCCATTGGCTGCCCCCCGCATGCCCCCTACTCTGGATCAAGCTTGCTACATGGGCATGTGCCCTGACTGGGAATACCGGTGACTTCTTGGTTCCAGGTTGGATGCTCAACCACTGAGCCATGCTGGCTGGGCCATATCTAAAGAATTTGAATGTTACTGTGGCACAGGTATAGAAGACTTCTGTTAATATATACTAGAGGCCCAGTGCACGAATTCATGCAAGGGTGGGGTCTGGCCACCCAGCTCCAATCGGGGCAGATCGGAGCTGGGCCTGTTGGGAGGAGGAGATGGCAGGAGGTTGGCAGGCCAGCCCTCCCGATCGGGGCCCGATCAGGGTTGGGCTGGCTGGGGTAAGGGGCCATGAGCGATTGGATGGCGAGCCCTGCCCCCGGTTGTGGTTAGGGGGCCGATGGGGAGCGGGGCCAGCCTGCCCTGCCCCTGAATGGGGTGGGGGTGCTGATCAGGAGTGGAGCCGGGCAGGGAGAGGGGCTGCAGGAGATTGGGGTGGGGGCATTCCGGGGCAGGACGGCCAAGGGGAGGGGCTGCGGGAAGTTGGCTGGCTGGCCCCGCTCCTGTTAAGATGGGGTAGCAGTCGGACTGGGCTGGCCAGGGGGAGGGGCTGTAAGAGGTTGGCTGGCCAGCCCCACCCCCTATTGGGGTGGGGGGTGTGATCAAGGGTGGGATGGCCAGGGGGAGGGGCTGTGGGCCTATGGTGGTAAGTCTGGCTGATCGGGGGTGGGGCTGGTTTGGGGGAGTGGGAGGGGGCATTTGGCCAGCCACCCCACTCTTGATCTGGGTGGGAGAGTCCAGCTGGCAGGGGGGAGGGGCTGCAAGGTTGGCCAGCCGGCCCCACCCCCTGATTGGACCACAGTGGGCGTCATAGCGACTGGTCGTTATGGCTGTTAAGGTTACTGGCATTTTATATATATAGATATACTAGAGGCACAGTGCACGGATTCATGCACCAGTGGGGTCCCTCAGCCTGGCCTGCGGGGATTGGGCCAAAACCAGCTCTCTGACATCCCCCGAAGGGTCCCAAATTGCAAGAGGACGCAGGCCAGGCATCCCCACCAGTACATGAGCACCAGGCCTCCGACATCCTCCAATGGGCCTGGGGTGCAGGTGAAGCAGATTCAGGGCCAACAGTGCCCCAGCAACAACCTAACACACAGCCCATTCCATGAGGCATAAGGCTCCCTCCTCTATTGGTCAAAGTGCCTGCCCCCTGATGGTCATTGCATGTCATAGCTACTGGGTGAACAGTCGGACAGTCACATAGGCTTTTATATAGATATTTCAGAGAGGGGAGGGAGAGAGGAACATCAATTATGAGAATCATTGATCAGCTACCTCCTGCAACCCAGGCATGTGCCCTGATCAGGAATCAAAACATGACCTGGTTCATAGGTCAATGCTCAACCACTAGAGCAACACCGGCCAGGCCTTCTGTTAGTATTTTACAACACAGATGAGTAATAAGATAAATCCTGTTTCTTAAAATTTTACTTAATCTGTTTCTGTTTATTATGTGGCATTTATGGGAGTTAAACAAGTTCAGTGATTTTTTTGGAGCTTTAGGGTACCATAGAGGCTCCTTGGGTCATTTTAAAAGATGTGGGAGCAGTCAGTAGCCATAGCTTCAGTCCCCCTTCTTCACTTCAGAATAGTTTTATTTTGGGATTCCACGTAAGTATAGTTGCCAATACAATATAGTATTAGTTTCAAGTGTACAACATAGTGATTCAATAATTATACACCTTACAACATGATCATCACAATAAGTTTATTAAACATCTGTCATCGTACAAAGTTATTACAATATTATTGACTATACTCGTCATGCTGTATCTTGTATCCCTTTGACTTATTTATATTTGAGCAGCCCCCCTTGCAACTATCAGTTTGTTCTCTGTATTTCCGAATCTGTGGGTTTTTTTTAATTTTACATAAGTCATTAGTGATAGTATTTGTCCTCTGACTTATTTCACTTAGCCATCCATGTTGTCACAAATGACAAGATTTCCTTTCTTTTTATGGCTAAGTAATATTCCATTTTATATGTATACTGCATGTTTATTCATCTTTCGATAGACACCTAAATTTCTCCCATATCATTGTTACTGTAAATAATGCTGCAGTAAACATTAGAGTGTATATATCTTCTTGGATTATCATTTTTATTTTCTTCAGATAAATACCCAGAACTAGGATTGTTGGGCTGTATGGTAGTTTGATTTTAATCTTTTGACAAGCCTCAATGCTATTTTCCATAGTGACTACTAATTTACTATGCCATCAACATGTATCAGGGTTCCCTTTTCTTTACTTCCTTGCCAACACTTGTTGACTTGATTTTTTTAAAAAATAGTTTGTTTTGTTTTTTTATTTTTAGAGAGAGAGGAAGGGAGAGGGAGAGAGAGAAAAACATCCATGTGAGGGCAAAATATCAATTGGCTGCTTCCTGCACACCTCCTACTTTTCAGTGCACAGGATGATGCCCAGCCAATTGAGCCACACCAGACAGAGTTTTGTTGATTTTTTGCTAATAGCCATTCTAACAGTTATGAAGGTCTTTTAAAATAAAGTGATCAGTTACCTTAATTAAAACTAGTGAAATGAGCATTTCTGTAGCCTCATCAATAAGAAAAGTTTATTGTATTTTGCAGGGTGTGTGAGTTGAAATTTAATTTTCTTGAATTTTTACATAATGGAGTAGGGGAGTGTCCAAAAATTACTTTTGGAATAATTTAATATTTGCAACTCCAGGAGGGAGGTAAAGTAAATATCCCAGTGGAGGAAATAGACACTTTAAATATAATTACATTTCATTTTAGAAATGTTTTGCTTTCCTTTAAATCACCTTTCTAGAATAAATGTGAGGTTATCCCATCATAGAGAAGAGAAAGGTGAATAGTTATACAGTCATGTACTGGGCTGACAACTTTGACCTTCCTTAAATCTACTTGTGCTTCTTATTAGTTTGTCTTTTGACATAGGGAGAATGGGGGAAGGATATGTTTTGAGTTCCACCCGCAACGAGGTTCTAGTTCAGGTTGCCTTCCTAAATAGCAGTGTTTCCATTATGCACATGTAAGGAAAATTATACAAACATACTTATCTGTTGGAAGTTGGTTTTCAATAATCAATGACTGAAAAATGCAGTCATTTTTTTGCATGAAAAGTTACATATATTCAGGTGAGATTTATTTGAAAAGTGAAATTATTTTATTCTTTATAGGAAGTAAATGAAGGAATTCAAGCTCTCTCAAATAGTGAGGAAGAGAGAAAAGGGGTGGCAGCAGCACTGCTTGCTCCTTTATTGCCTGAGGGAATAAAAGAGGAGGAAGAGAGATGGAGAAGAAAAGTAATTTGTAAAGAAGTAGAGCCAGTTTCAGAAGTGAAAGAAACAAGTACAACAGAAGAAACAGCAACAATAGTAAAGCCACAGGAAACTGTATTGGACAATATGGAAGACCCTTCTCAGGAGGATCTTTGCAGTGTTGTTCAATCTGGAGAAAGTGAGGAGGAGGAACAAGATACCCTTGAACTGGAGCTCGTTTTGGAAAGGAAAAAAGTAAGCTTTGAAATTTTAACTATGGTGCATTTTCTTCCCTCAGTACTATCATACTCTGGGGTCATTGGGCGTAAATTATAGCACACTTACTGGGATTTTGTTTTTCTTTTCTTCTAGCTATGTTTAAGCTTATGCAATAGAAACTTGAATTATGGAATTGTAGTAGTTTCGGTCCCTGACGATGTTTTTTGGTAGTTGACAACCAATAAAGACTGAGATTTTCCTGATTTAGAATAGATACAGTGAATAAAATATATTTTATTTAGCTTCTTAACAAATAAGCATTGCAAATTCTTGCAATTAACTTTTTTTAATCCAACAAAGTACAAGTTGGTGTCTGCTTATCAGCCATGGCATATCATGTTTTGATATTAAATGGACTTTGTAAGAACAGAAGAATTATAAGGAACCTATAATTTCATGTGATTTTCTTTAAAAGGGGAAAAAACACCATCTTTTCTACCCTGATTTCCTTTGAACAGTTTCATCTACTGCTACCTTGAATGAAGGAAAATCATAACGTGTTATAACAGTAATATCTCCTTGACATTATAAAGAGAGATTAGCAAAGTTAAGCTTTGTCTCTTTTGTACACATATTGCAAATTTTGTCTATTAGTGGATCTCTAGAACCTATCTCCTTCAAATCCGTATTTGTTGAATATAATCATGAGTTAGCATTTATTGAGTAACAATTGAATGTGGAATATGGTATGTGCCCTTGAACATTCAATTCTCATGAAGAAATGCTTCCTGTCCTCAAAGGATTTAAATTTAGAAAACACATGGCTTCTCACACGTTTTAATGTTACTAACAGTTAATGGCACTGACTTTATTTTCATGTTCTTTGTAGGCAGAGTTGCGAGCCTTGGAGGAAGGAGATGGTAGTGTGTCAGGGTCTAGTCCATGTTCTGATATCAGCCAGCCGGCATCACAAGATGGAATGCGTAGACTTATGTCTAAAAAAGGAAAATGGAAGATGTTTGTTCGAGCTACCAGTCCAGAATCTACCAGCCGGAGTTCTAGCAAAACTGGACGGGAGACTCCAGAAAATGGAGAAACTGGTAATTCGTGCCTTACATTAAACTTTAAAGATGAAAGATGTGGAAGGAAATTCCTTCATTTCCCTTTTTTGTTCCCTCTTCTGCAAAAAAGGGGACAGCACTTTACCCTTTTACAGAAATGCTGGGGAGGAAGCTTCCTTTCACTTCTCTCAACCTTTTCCTGTCCACTAATGGAAGAGTTAAGATTCTGAAAGGATGGCATCTGTTCAGTTATGTATTCAGTACTGATTGGAGGTTACTTCTCCCTCAAAAACAGAAAAACAAGATTGGCTCTTCTTTCTCCTTTCTTACTCTCTTGCCACACTAAATTTTTTTTTTCTTTTTCGTTAATCCTCATCGGAGGATATTTTTTTCCATTGATATTTAGAGAGAGTGGAAGGGAGGGGGTGACACACAGAAAGAGAAACGATGTGGGAGAGACCACACCGATTGGTTGCCCCCTACCACACACCCCAACCGAACTGGGGATTGAGCCTGCAACTGAGGTATGTGCCCTTGACTGGAATCTAACCTGCAACCCTTCCGTCCTCGGGCCAACGCTTTAACCACTGAGAAAGTTGGCTAGGGACACAATAATTCATCTGTATAAGACCATGGGCTCTCCTTACTTGGTTCACTATTTCCAGTAGGTAAGCAGGGCAAATTTTGACAACTTCTAGGAAGTTTCCCAGCCTCTGGTTGGCTGTGTAGATACGTTTGATGCTGTCATTAGGACTCAGGTTATCTTCATTCACAGTAATGTAGAAGAGATCCTGTTGCATTTTCCCTATCTGTTATCAGAAGTAATGTTTTTATCTCCATTTGACCCTAATTTTGTAGTGGAAAGTTAGCAATAAGATTTGACTACCAAACCTTAATAGAGTATGTCTAGCAGAAGAAGATACCTTATAGGTTATGGCTAAAAAAGCAACAAATGAACAAAAACAGATAAATGAAAACATCTTTGTTTGATTTTTTTTCTTTTCAATCAACAATATAGAAGAACGTGAAGTAGAATTCTAAAAGACCCCCTTCATCTTTGCTCTATTCTCGTTCCAAACCCCTAAGGTCATCCATTCTCCTTTACCTACATATATATTCTAGACCTTTCACATTTAAAGTTATGTATACATGAACATATTATTGTATGGATGAGATGAGATTAGCCCTGTAGATTGTTAGGCAACATAATTTTTTTCACTTAAAAACATGGCTTGAAAATCTTTGTTTTTAACCACAAAGTGGTATGGATGTCTCTCTTTTATTTATTTATTTATTTATATATATATATATATATATATATATATACATATATATATATATATATATATATACATATACATATATATATACATACACACACACACACACACACACACACACACACACACTTTTATTGATTTCAGAGAGGGAGAGAGAGAGAAACATCAGTGATGAGAGAGAATCAGTCATTGATCTGCCTCCCATGTGCCCACACTGGGGATCAAGCCCACAACCTGCGCATATGCCCTGATCAGAATTAAACCTTGACCTAGTTCATAGGTTGACCCTCAACCACTGAGCCATGCCAGCCGGGCTCAAATTTGATTATTTTTTTAAAAAAAGTGGTTCTCATGACTGAAAAAATTACATTTTATATGGGGATTAGTTGTTAAGCAGGTGTTTTGAAGCAAGCCTAACAAAGAGTTCATATTTGTATTTATTTTTTAATCCTCCGCTAAAGATATGTTTTTTATTGATTTTTAGAGATCAAGGGAGGGAGGGAGTGAGAGAAAAACATTGATGTTGCCTCCCATATACACCCCAACTGGGATCTAACCTGCAACCTTTGTGCCTTGACTAAGAATCGAACCAGCTATCTTGGTGTATAGACGACACTCGAACCAACTGAACCACACTGGCCAGGGCTAACTTTTTTTTCTTTTTAATTGATTTTAGAGAAACATTGGTTTGTTGACCCACTTATTTATGCATTCATTGGTTGCTCCTTTTATGTGCTGTGACTGGGATTGTACCCCCAACCTTGGTGTATTGGTATGATGCTCTAACCAACTGATGTACCTGGCCAGGGCTAGAGTTATCCTTTTCTCCAAGTTGGTGGTAAACCTGTTCTTTTGGAGATTCCCGTTACTAACAGAATCAGCACGAACCAGAAGAGTAGGTAGTTCCAATACAGATTATCTACAGTTCTTAGCCAGTTCAGAAATGAAGTTATTAGGTAGTTTAAAATGCTGTTCTGATTTTGAAAGCCTTTTGGCCGGCAGGTGTGTGTCACTAGTTATGAACCAGGAGGTCATGGCTCGATTCCTGGTTATGGGCTCCATCTCCAGTAGGGGGCATGCAGGAGGCAGCCAATCAAAGATTCTCTCTCATTGATGTTTCTCTCCCTCTCCCTTCCTCTCTGAAATCAAAACTTTTTTAAATAAAATAAAAAGAAAGTCTTTTTTTTTTTTTTGTCTTTTTTTTTTTTTTTTTTCAGAACTCACTTGATAATCCTCAGATATTCTGAGTTTGATATCTAGCTTTTGTAAGTAAGTGAATTTGTGGTATTCTGAAAGAGGAGATTAGAAAAGATTAATAAAGATTAAAGGGAAAGCAGAAACTACAGAGTAATGACGTAAACAAATAGGCCCATTTTAAGAAAGGTGATTATGAGAGATAACGTTTTTTTGGTTATCAAGATAATAGGTTGATAAATCATTAGGGCTTTTTTTGTTGTTAATCCTCACCCAAGGATATTTTTCCCAATTATATTTTTAGAGAGAGTGGAAAGGAGGGAGGGAGAGTGAAACATCATGTAGGAGAGACACATCAATTGGTTGCCTCCCTCATTCGCCCCAACTGGAGCCAGGGATGGAACCTACAACCCAGGTATGTGTCCTTGACCCGGAATCAAACCCATGACTCTTCAGTGCACAAGCTGACACTCCAGACACTGAGCCAAACTGGCCAAGGCATTAGGGCTTCTTTAACAAGAAAGAAACACGAGCAACAGAGAGAATTTGTAAACTTTTTCAGATCTCTTTTCTACAGGGGTAAGAAAATGTTTATGGGGCTCTATCAGTATTGTCCCTTAGAATTAATTTTATGTGGGGTTTTTTTTGTTGTGGCTTCTTTTTGCAGCAATTGGTGCTGAAAATTCAGAAAAAATAGATGAGAATTCAGACAAAGAAATGGAAGTAGAAGAATCTTCAGAGAAGAATAAAGTACAAACAGCACCTAAAGTAGAAGAAGAACAGGATTTAAAAGTATGTATACATATTCCTTAATGTAACTTGACAAATACTTTTAAATTAGCTAACCATTAAATTACTTTTTATTAGCAAGTAGTAAAAGTAATCTTTATCTCCAAATCTAAATTATTTACTTAGGTGAAAAGGTCATATTTAAGATTGAAATAAGGAATTATAAGACTGACTTTATGTAGATAAATTATCTAATAAATTCTTAATTACTTTCTTACAAGAAGCCGCCTTTAGAGAGCAATAGCTTATCAAATACAGTGGAACCTCAGTTCTTGAGCTTATTCCATTCTGGAAGGCATCTCGACAAGCAATTTGTTGGAAAGCCAAATCATTTTTTCCCATTAGAGATAATATCAGTTGAGCCTCACTGGCATGGCTCAGTGGGGTCATTGAGTTAATCCATTCCAAACCCCCAAATGATTCTCTGTTTTAACCTTTCTTATATATAGTACATATCTGATGTACTGTTTAATCTATAAATAAACATTTATTTTCTTATATATATCGATACCTCTACCTACTCACCTTAAACAAATCACTTAGCATTTGGTCCAGGGATCTCTTTCAGGTCATCATGCAGCATCTTTAACTTGTTCATATATCACTGCCTCCATAATGGCTTGTCACTGGCTAACTGCTTTTCTTTATCCAAATCAACAACAGTTTTTCTACCTCTTCAATTGTCTGTGATCACACCCTTAACAGCATTAGCACTCATGACGGCCTCTTTATGTTTTAAAATTGTGCTAATGGTTAATTTGCAAGCAATAAAAGCATTCTCTCCTTTGTTGGTTGTCTGAGATGCTTTTTGTCGTGCTGAGTTACCAGCTTGAAAAGTTTGTAACTTTGGTTCAACAACCAAGGTATTTGTTCTGTGAACAACTTGGCCGAGAACACCCGAATTATTTTTATTGATTTCGGAGAGGAATGGAGAGGGAGAGAGATAGAAACATCAATGATGAGAGGGAATCATTGATTGACTGCCTCCTGCATGCCTCCTACTGAGGATTAAGCCTGAAACCCAGGCATGTGCCCTGATGGAATCTAACTGACCTCCTGGCTCAACCCCTGAGCCACACCAGCCAGGATGTAAAGGATTCTCTAGTCTGGAAGTACTAAAGAGATTAAAAGTCATAAATTTAATTTCTACATGAAGTACATGTCCTTACACAAACGCAAATTTTCTTCCGATGTCATTTTTTTTCCTATGACATGGATGATTTTTTTTTATTTCTTTATTGATTAAGTTATTACATATGTGTCCTTATCCCCACATTACCCCCTTGTCCCCTCCCCACTCATGCCCTCACCCCCTGTTGTCTGTGTCCACTGGTTAGGCCTATATGCATGCATATAAGTCCTTTGGTTGATGTCATTCCTAATAGAAGAATTGGCCTATATTAAGTATGTGGCTATTTAGAGTTGGTTTGTTGGGAAAACCAGTTAGCATATCCTTTTGACTTCAAGAGTTTATTTACTAGCTAGTGTACAGCCATGTAGAAGGGACTGGGAAAATTAATATTTTTCAGTTTGTGGCCAGTATACACAATAATGGATAAGTGATAGTTTGAACAATACCGAGAGTTGCATCATTTCAGATCTGTTTTCAACTGTTGAATTCCATGTTGTGTTAGAGTAGGGACGCATTTAATTTCTCTAAACCTTCTGTCATTATTCTTCATTTTATTGGAGTTACGTTGCTATAAATTATAAACTTATCTTCTGCATAACTATTTGGATGCAGCTACTTGAGGCCCATATTTTTAGTGTCTATAATAATACCAGATTTTATTTAATACAGAAAATATTGCTGATTCCATTTAACTTTTTTTTTCCTGCATTACAGTTTCAGATTGGAGAACTAGCAAATACCCTGATGAGTAAATTTGAGTTTTTAGGCATTAATAGACAGTCCATCTCCAACTTTCATGTGCTGCTCTTACAGACTGAGGTAATTAGCCATTTTTGGTATAGTCAGTGTTTAAATGAAATGCTACAAGTGAAGAATCTGTCTTGTTTATGTTTTAATCCTGAATTTGAATGTTTAACCTTGATGCATATTTTAACTTCTCACCCAGGAAATAAAACTGTATTCGCTAAAGCAAAATATAATTATTAAGATGAATACTGAGAGTTTGTATAAAATGATGATGCTTATACTCACTACCTTCAGTAGTCATAAATGATTTATTTAATGTGTTGGGGTAACATCCTATCTAATAAAAGAGAATCATGGTAATTGGCATACGACCGCTACCCTTCTCATTGGCTAATCAGGGCGATATGCAAATTAACTGCCAGCCAAGATGGCAGCTGGCAGCCAGGCAGCTTGAAACTAACATGAGGCTTGCTTGCTTCAGTGATGGAGGACTCCAGTGTTCCCCACTTGCCGCTGCAGGCCTCTGAGCTGCAACTCTAAGCAACTATGTTACAAATACAGAAGCTAAACAAAACCCCAGAAACCTGCTTTAGTCCGCTGGGCTTCAGCCAGCAGGATCGCAACATTGTTTCAAATACAGAAGGTATACAAAGGCCAGAAACCCGCTTTCAGTAGTGGAGGCCTAAGAGCTGGAGCCAAGCCTCAAAGCTAAAGCTGGCCCAGAATAAAAAAAAAGAAAAAGAAAAAAAGGAGCAGTTGGGAGCTTCAGTCACCTGCCAGCCTGAAAACAGCCCTCAGCCCCTCACCCAGACTGGCCAGGCACCCCAGTGGGGACCCCCACCCTGATCCAGGACACCCTTCAGGGCAAACCAGCCGGCCACACCCATGCACCAGGGCTCTATCCTATATAGTAAAAGGGTAATATGCCTCCCAGCACCGGGATCAGCGTGACAGGGGGCAGCGCCCAAACCCCCTGATTGCCCTGCGGCTCTGTGTGTGACAGGGGAAGATGCCCCAACCTCCTGATCATTCCTCCTCTTTGCCTGATACAGGGGAGCTCCCCAACCCCCTGATCGCCCTGCGGCTCTGTGTGTGACGGGGTGTGGCGCCCCAACCCCCTGATCGGCCCTGCTCTGTATGTGACAGGGTGCGGCACCCCAACCTCCCCCCACGGGCCCTGCTCTGTGTGTGACAGGGTAGAGCCATAACCTCCCCCATCGGCACTGCCCTGAGTGTGAGAGTGGCGGCGCCCCAACCCCTGATCCGCCCTGCTCTGTGTGTGACAGGGGGCGGTGCCCCAACTCCCCTATCTTTCCTACTCTGTGAGTGACAGGGGGAAGCTCCTCAACCCCCTGATGGGCCCTGCTCTGTGTGTGACGGGGGAGCTCCCCAACCCCCTGATCGACCCTGCTCTGTGCGTGACAGGGGGCGATGCCCCAACTCCCCTATCTTTCCTACTCTGTGAGTGACAGGGGGAAGCTCCTCAACCCCCTGATGGGCCCTGCTCTGTGTGTGACGGGGGAGCTCCCCAACCCCCTGATTGACCCTGCTCTGTGCGTGACAGAGGGCAGCGCCCCAACCCCCTGATCAACCCTGCTCTGTGCATGACAGGGTAAGGAGCCCCAACCCCCTGATTGGCCCTGCTCTGTGCATGACGGGGTGGCGCCGCAACCTCCCCATCTACCCTGCCTTGAGTGTGACGGGGGCGGTGCCCCAACCCCCCAATCCGCCCTTCCCAGAGCATGACTGAGGGTGGCATCGCAACCTCCCAATCCGCCCTGCTCTGTGCATGACGGGGGGCGGTGCCCCAACTCCCCAATGGGCCCTGCTCTGAGCCCGACCAGGGGCTGCACCTAGGGATTGGGTCTACCCTCTGCCACCCGGGAGAAGGCCTAAGCCAGCAGGGCGTTATCTCCCGAGGGGTCCCAGACTGCCAGAGGGCACAGGCCAGGCTGAGGGACCCTACTTTCCCCCTCCAGTGCACAAATTTTTGTGCACCGGGCCTCTAGTTGGTTAATAACATTTCAGGTGTACAACTGAAAGGGCATATATTTTAATACAGATTTATTTCTAGTAAGTTAAAATTCTTCATAATGATCCAATAAGGTGATATAATGTTGAAATTATTTTATAATTGTTAAAGCATTAGAAATCCATTTAAAAAGAAAAGTTAGCAGTCATATTTGTAACCAGCATACTATATAAAATGTAGGGTAGGATTAGATAATGAACTCCTATAGGAAGCTGACTGGTTTCCCTAAGCTAAGAACTGAACCTTTGGTTAATAACATTGCTAAACTGAATGAACTATCTATCCAAAATTATTGGGGAACCAATCTTAATATAATCTAAAGGGGAAAAACCAAAACTGCTTCTCATTTTCACAGGACAGGAGAGTTGGCAGTGTAAAAATGTACTGGGGTCCGATCTCATTTTTCAGGAAACTGCAGACAAACAAGATTTTTTAGGTAATTAAGATGGGATTTTTGTTGATGTTGTTCCTCTTTGGTTTACTCCTGCCACAGTATAGTAATACAGTCACGGACTAGAAGACTCATGAACTTCTTATCTCTGTCTCCTGAAATAATAGTAAGTCTTTAACACTTATTGCTGTTTGTTGATTTTAGACTCGGATTGCAGACTGGCGGGAAGGTGCTCTTAATGGAAACTACCTTAAACGAAAACTTCAGGATGCAGCAGAACAACTAAAACAGTATGAAATAAACGCCACTCCTAAAGGCTGGTCCTGCCACTGGGACAGGTACGCACTCTTCTCCCCTTTTCACCTTTCACCTTTGACATCTCAGACATGATTTGTGATCACCACCACCTTGACAACATGACAGCCTGTCTGGAGACTGAGAGCAGCTGCAGTTAGCGGTGCTTGGCAGGCAAAGCACCACAAGCGATTACAGAGTTTGCGCCAGCCACGTGTTGGAGAAACACAAATCAATGTTTACAGTGTTCCATGTAACGGATTTTTTTCCAAGATTGGACAAGCTGGTTCACTCTCCAGAGTGTTGCACGGAGTAGGGCGGGCTTGGGGGTTAAGCGCATGCGAGAGCTCTGTGCGCTTTACAGGACCTCTGGAAGCAACTACTCCTGATTAACCTCGGTGAAGTTAAGGAAAGCTTCGTGGCTGAAGATGTGAATGAAGAACAAGATTACTATCTTCTGCCAGCAGGTCAGATGAAAACATTTCTTTTTATATTTGGCTTTTCTTGATTTTTTTTTTTTCGTTATTTGAAATCTTTGCTCTTTTATTTTTCAGCTCCCAGATACTCTCCCTCTCTTTAGCTTTCACTGTGTTTGGTATCAAGAATATGAAATGTGAATTCCACGGTCCAAGAGGGGAAGAGTCACCTTTCGCAAACTTCGTTGTTCTCTTCTTTGGAAGGGAAATTAGTGTTCTAGGAAATTGAGTCCCTCCGTTAATGACACTTGAAATCCTGAAAAGCATTGGCCAAAAAAAACAAAACAAAACTGAATATGAGAGGTGTTTTCTAAGTCATCTGTTGGAGTTGAGAGGGCTCAGGGCTGTATTCACAGAGCTGCTGGCAGTGCAAATAGCTTTGAATTTCCTTGGTTCTCCATCCTCAAATGTCAAAGCTCTTTGTTGCCTTTGTGAATAGCAGTCCATTCAGAAGAGGTTCGTCCTTGTGAGAGCAGACTGCTGTCCTGGGACAGGACCAAATGGAAGTGTCTTTGTTGGAGAATGGGTCTTAAGACATGTGTTTTTCTTTCTTGTAATTTAGGGATCATAGACGATATTTCTATGTAAACGAACATTCGGGCGAGTCTCAGTGGGAGTTCCCAGATGGTGAGGAGGAGGAGGAAGAAAGCCAAGCACAAGAAAGTAAAGACGAGACTCTTCCTAAACAGACCTTGAAAGACAAAACTGGCACTGATTCAAATTCTACAGAACCCTCTGAGAATTCCACAGGTGGGACAATTTGCCCTGTACTAATTGGAGAGAAATTATTTTAGAAAAAAGACTAGTATTAAGATCATTAAAAAAGGAAATAATTTTTTTTAAAAAAAGAAATAATTTAAATCATAACAGATTTTTAGTTAAAAACTAGTCGCTTGACCTAAAAAAAATTGCAGAAGTTAGACTGAAGAAAACAGACAGTGACTGATTGAAAATCAGCATACCATTGATAAAAAAATGAAATGATGAGCCAGTGTATTTTGATTTTAAAATGCTGTCCCATACCACTCTCTCATGTCACAGACAAGCTGTGGATTTCCAATAACGGAATGCTAATTATTGCTAAGGGACTAGATTGTTGAATTGTTAATATCTATGTGGAGTAATGTGAGATTTGTTCCACCTTTCTGTAGAACTAGCATAACCTCATTTTTCAGCTCCACTTCTAAAAAGTCCTATAAGAAGTGTGGTTGTTACAAATCATAATGATCTGAAGAAATGCTATGAAATTAGGGCCATACTTGTTCAGAGAAACAAAATAATTTATCATTGCAAATAGTCAACAACATTCTTCTATAAAGTAGTCAGAATGGCTTAACACATTTAAAGTACTGTCAGAGCTCTTCACTTCAGTTAAATACAGAAGTCCTCACTTAACTCTTCAATAGGTTCTGTTACTTTAAGCAGAACAATGTATAATGAAATGTTTTACCATAGGCTAATTAATTAAACGAGTTAACTTCCTATGTCATCTCATTGACGTTATAACAAAATGACGTAATTCGAGGACCTGCTGTACATTAAAAGGGGGAGTGAGGCTTCCATAGTTCCTCGGTTACTCTGAGAATCTGATAGCTCTTCTAAGAGTCGTGGCTTGATTTCCACATTACGGAAGATGATACATATTTTTTCCCTTAAAGTCCATCTTGAAATGACAAAAATAAGTGAATAATGAAGTATAATGAAGACTGACTAACCGTTTGATCTAAAAAACTGGTAGCTATTTGTTAAAATGATGGCATATGAAGGCAAGAGACCAAGAGTGGCTTCTAAAGTAATAAACCTTTGAAGATAAAAAGAGGTGGAATTTGTTGGAAAATAAGGGAGTAAAAAGCAGAATTCTTTTGTCCTCTGCTTATCAAAAAGATGCTTTGTACTGCCTAATCTCAGTAGAAAAATTCTGATGATGTAGCAAATGAAACTAGTCGTGATTTTAATTTCTTAAATAGTCTAGGAATTGTTATCAGATTGCTCTAAATAAAAAGCCACATATCACTGCAGTGATAATTTTATAACAGCAAAAGGGTGGTTTTATTTTGCCTTATTTTTCATAGAAATACATTTTCTCAAGTTATGGGATATTTTACTTTTACTTTTCCCATTCTTTTGGTAGCAGTGATAGTTTAGATAGATAGACAGGCAGACAGAGTCTAATAAGTTGGTTTTATTGTTAGCTTTTTTTGTAGTTAGTGAACGTAAGAGGCGTAGTGATGGTTCTGGGTAGGTAATTCCACTCCTGACCACTGTCTGATGTCCCTTTTTTGTATGTTCCAAAGCTGGATAGTCTAAAATGACCACCTTAGAGTTAAGTAATAAGTTATTTTGTCTGGGGGGTTTTTTGTGACACAACTAGTTGGAAGATCTTGAGACATTCCTATCTGATTAAAGTAAAACTAAGTTAAAATGTAGGGAAAAGCCAGAGATAGACCATCTTACATTCTTCAGCATCTTTATTGAGAGAATCACTAAAACCATATGGTAAACTTGATGTAAAATTTGTATGTAGGCCTTAAGGATTTAAAAGCAATACTGATCACTATTTTAAGCCTATAAAGAAAGTTTCTAATATGTGCTGTTAGTCAGTTTAGCAGTGGTTAAACCATCTTTTAAAGAAGAAAAATTACTACACTGTGGAGCAAGGAAGTTCCAGAGTTTTATTTATTATAATCAGTGTTTGAATTTAACATGTCTCTAAAGATAAGCAATATTTCAAGATACCCAGTATGTCTGTCTTACTGGACTGTGTCACTTAGTTTAAATATATCTGCTTTTTCAAAAAAAGTCTCTGTGAGACCTGTTATTTATATAATAACTTCTTGCTTTACATTGCTAAACTGGCCTCTTGGCTCAAAATACTAAGCAAAATTTTCTCAGGGAAATACACAAAAACAAAGGAAGCCTACCCATAAATAAAAATAAAGATGCATAGAAAAGGTATGTTCTTAAAGAATTTAAAATTTGTTTCCCTGAACTATACTGTCTTTAAGCTTACAGTTTTTTAATCTGTTAGCATATAATAAAAGCTGTGTATACCATTTTAATCTCTCCTTGGACTTCAGACTTCAAAATATATAACAACTGGTTTACATTTAGAAATGAAGAAAAGCATTATGACATCCATGAATATTCAAACTAGATTTCTTGACGTTCTTTGTATTTAAGCTAAAAAATATAATGAATGTTAAGACACAGCTTTTGTCTTGAGTAAATGTAGTTTGAGATTCAAATATTAACTCTAAAATGCTCTTGTTCACTGCAAAGTTTATCAAGATTAGTTTGCCTTATATTTACAAAGTTTAATTCTGATTAACTTTGGGAGTTGTGAATCACATTATTAATTTTGAACCCATGTTTTCTTGAGTTCCTTTGCACAGCAGCATATCACCATCATTACTGTATTGGCATTGCATTATGCTTCTAGATGAGATATCTGCCATTATATAAAATCTGACATTTTACCAACCATATGTTGTGGTTGATTTATTAGAAGGAAGTTTAGTAATGTTTATTACCTTAGTTCTGATGTAATTCTGATATATTATTAGAATATAGTCTTACCAAGACTTTATTTGTCTAAAAGTTAGTGTTTACATTCATTTTAGATATAATCAAATACAAGTTTAATGACATATTTTAAAGTCTTAAATGACATATTTGAAGTCTTTAGCTAGAAAACTGCATTTCTGTTTTCTGATGAACTTTTTCTGTGCTCTTTAGTAGTAAACAATTCAAAATAGTTACAGTAACCATATGAATCAGATTCTTAGTCCTACATAATGTGTCATTTTTCTGATCCATGAAAAGTAAAGCTAATATAAAAGCCAAATGGTTCGTGGTCACTTTGTTGAATGCCCTTGTGTGGTGTATTTTCAGCAAGCTACAGTAAAATGTTTATCCTTGTCCCAGAGCCTTTTATAATAGAGCCCTTATCTAATCCACTGCTTTTGACCATGAAATTTAACAGGTACCTACATCTGGATCTCTACTCCAGGAGAAGTGAGATTTATTTGAGATTTCTAAAGCTCTTGGACTTTTGATATTTCACCAGGAAATCTTGGTAAAAATAGCACTAGACTAGGAGTCATAACTGGCCACTAAGAGAGCTGTATGATCTTGGGCAATTTATTTCCTTCCTGGGTTTCATTACCTTTAAAAGAGAAGGTTGAACTAGATGATTTCTCATGTCTCTTCTACTCCTAAATTCTATGATTTTTAGGGAGAAAATCCCCTTCAACATTCCTGGGATATATATCTAATAGTTTCACATATTGTGAAACTTACCTATTGACGATAAAGAGGGATGGGGAAGGCTACAAGTAAGTATATCCTCCTATTTTCTCTAATCCTTAAAGCTTTTCCCAGCAGAGAAAGGACGGTAGTTAACTGGATTTTGCAAAACCAGAGGAAAGCTGATCCTACAGCTTTTCAGCTTGTAATTTAACTCAGAATTCAACAGCAATTTCAAATCCTCTGCATCTTCAAACACCTCTGAGTTATCATTTACCTTGAGGATTTATTCCCCTAAATTTCCCTTTTCTTGTCACAGAAATAAAATTACCCTCCTGGTTTGTGTTGCTGTGATTTAACAAATGAGTATAATTCACAATTCCTTCAGAAATGTGAAGGAATGATAGGTTTGACAATAGCACCTTGCAAATGGATTTTTTTAACTTTAGTAACCCAAATTAATTAAAATGGATAGAATTTGTGTGGGAGTTCTGGGTTATCCTCAAATACTTGTTTAACCCACTAAAAATACACGGAATCAGTACCGCAAATGCGCATCACTCCCCGCTCCTCACCTTTAAGAGTAAAAAGAACCTAGAGTGTTGTCTTCTAGTTGTGGTTTGGTGGTGTGTGTTTTTTTCATTTTAGAAAGAGGAAGAGAGAGAGAAACATTGGTTTTTGTTGTTCCACTTACTCATGCATTCATTGCTTCATTCTTGTATGTGCCCTCACCGAGGGTCAAACCTGAAACCTTGGTGTATCAGACAATGCTCTAACCAACTGAGCTACCCAGCTAGAGCCAGGTTGTGTATTTTGAAATCTAGTGTAGGTTCAGATGACTGAATTTCTCATTGGGTTGATGTGATGTGCTTCACTTACTTGTTCATGAATCTGGACCCAAAGAACAAAATTGGTATTTCATAGCTAGGGTGAGTGCTCACTGTGAGGTTTATAAATTTATCTTTCCATGAGAATCATTTTGAACTGAGTTATTTAGTATTTCAGTGGCATCAGTGTAGAATAGATCTGTGGGTCAGATTTTGTCTTACCACTCAATTGCGCATTTCTGTAAATACGGAGTTTTGTCTTGCCTTTTCCCTGACTCCTGTTTGGTTTTTTAGGTTCTCTTTGTAAAGAGTCCTTTTCTGGTCAAGTGTCTTCTTCATCACTCATGCCACTTACTCCATTCTGGACCCTCCTTCAGTCAAATGTGCCTGTGCTTCAACCTCCATTACCTTTGGAAATGCCGCCACCCCCACCTCCACCCCCGGACTCCCCTCCTCCTCCTCCTCCTCCCCCTCCCCCTCCTCCTCCTCCACCCCCTCCTCCTCCTGTAGAAGATAATGAGATCCAGGAGGTAGAGATGGAGGATGAGGGAAATGAGGAGCCTCCTGCCCCAGGAACAGAGGAGGATACTCCATTGAAACCTTCTACACAAACTACAATTGTAACTAGCCAGGTGAGAATGCCATTTGACATCCTAAAGAGCTTCTGGGGACTCCGGCATAATTGACACCATGTTCTATTTTAGAAGAAGATGTTTAGGGCCTTTGCAGCACTGACTAGGATCTTTTGCATTTCAGAGTTCAGTTGATTCTACCACCTCTAGTTCTCCTTCTACTAAAGCTGTAAAGAGAAAAGCTACAGAAAGTAGTACTGCAGTAGTTCAGAGATCAGCTACCATTGGTAGTTCTCCAGTCCTGTACAGCCAATCAGCTATAGCTACAGGTAAGCATTATGGTTAAAATGTTTTCTCCGATGTATTATATCTTTGTTTCCAGAATTATATGTCATAAAGAAATTTTAATGGGTTTTCACTGCAAGGACTATATGTGTTTCTTTTCACTTGATGAACACTTCAGTTACTATTAACAGTTTGGTTATCTTTCCTTCCAGGTTGTTTTCTGTGCATTTACATAACATCAGTGATTTTTATGTTCAGGTACCTTAATGCTAAAAATACTAAGAAATTAACATTTTGCTACCAGAAAATGTGGCTTATTTGTTTGTTTAGGAAAAGATATGTTGATCTACAAATTCCTCGGTTCCCTTTTCCTTCTTTTTCTTGTTTTTGGCCTTTGTCATAAAGTTTCATTTTATGTTTTCTGTGTTAGGTCACCAGTCAACGGGGACTGGACAACAGTCTGCAGGGATTGGACACCAGGCAGTATCATCAGTTAGCCATCCAGCAACTGGAATAGGTCATCAGGCCAGAGGAATAAGCTTACAGTCAAATTACCTAGGACTGGCATCAGCTTCTGCAATTATGAGTTATGCTGAATGTTCTGTCCAAATGGCAGTGACTACTCCCACATTGCAGCCAGTCCTGGCTCGAGGTGCTGTGCCTACAACTGCTGTTGTAGAACCACCGCCACCTCCACCTCCTCCACCTCCTCCTCCATCAACACCACCACCAGCTCCCAAAGTGCCACCACCTGAAAAGACAAAAAAAGGAAAGAAAGATAAGGTATAGTAAATCTCCCTTCTAGTTTTTATTTGAAAAAATGTCTTATTAAGATGGTATTTATATAAATTTAACAATTTTAAAGTATATAATTCTATAGCATTTACAATGTGCAACCACCACCTCTCTCTAGTTACAAAACATTTTCATCACCTTAGCATAAAACCTTGTACCCATTAAGTAGCCATTCCCCATCACCTCTTTACCCAAGTCTCTGGAACCTCCAATCTGCTTTCTGTCTCTGTGGATTTACCTAATCTGAAATCATGAATATGTGATCTTCAATGCCTGGCTTCCTTTACTTAGCACAATGTTTGCAAGGTCTATACATGTTGTAGCATGTATTAGTATTAGTACTTCATCCTTTTTATAGCTGAGTAAAGGTACTTATTTGTATATATCACAAATTGTTTATCTATGCATTCATTGATGGACATTGTTTTACCCCCTTTTAGCTATTATGAATAGTACTGATATAAATGTGCATATGAGTACATGCATGTTGAGTACTTGTTTTCATTTCTATTGGGTATATAGGAATAAAATTGCTGAGTCATAGGATGATTCTGTGTTTAAAAAGTTGTTATAGCCCTAGCTGTTTTGGCTCAGTGGCTAGAGCACTAGCCTGCAGACTGAAGAGTCCTGGGTTCAATTCTGGTCAGGGGCACATGCCTGGGTTGTGGGCTTAATCCCCGGTGGGGGCATGCAAGAGGCAGCTGATCAGTGATTTTCTCTCATCATTGATGTTTCTATCTCTCTCTCCCTCTCCCTTCCCCTCAGAAATCAATAAAAATTTATTTTTAAAAAAATTATTATACAAGTTTTAGTGGCCAAGAAGTGGTATCTTCTCATGGTTTTGATTTCTGTTTCTATAGTGAGTAATCATATTGTGTATGTTTTCATTTGCTTATTGACCATTTGTATATCTTTGGAGAAATGTATACTTAAGTGCTTTGTCCTTTTTTTTTAATAAATTTTTTAAATTTTTAAAAAACTGATTTTAGAGAGGAAAGGTGAGAGCGAATAAGAAACATTGATTGGTTGCCTCCTGTACACACCCCTGACTAGAAATCGAACCCACAGCGTGGGCATGTGCCCTCACTGGGAATCTAGCTGGCAACCTTTCAGTCCACTGGTCAACACTAACCGAGTCACAGTAGCTAAGACCCCATGTTTTTTAAGCTGCAAATGTGGCCAGGGCCCTTTGTCCACTTTTTAATTTAATTGTCTTTTGTTATTGAATTATAAGAGTTCTGTATATGTTACAGGTAAAAGTCCCCATTAAGATATGTGATTTGAAAGTATTTTATCCTGCTGTGAGGGTTGTCTTCATTCTGATCGTGTCCTTTTATTTATTTATTTTTATATATATTTTGTTTGTGTTAATCCTCACCTGAGGATATATTTTCTCATTGATTTTGAGAGTGAGTGGAAGGGAGGGGGAGAGACAGACAGAAACATCAATGTGAGAGAGGCACATCAATTGATTGCCTCCTGCACATGCCCCAACCAGAGGCTGCAACTGAGGTATGTACCCATCAGTTCACCATGAATGTATGGGTTTATTTCTGAACTTTCAATTCTATTCCATTGGTCTATATCAGCGGTTCTCAACCTGTGGGTCGCGACCCCTTTGGCGGTCAAATGACCCTTTCACAGGGGTCGCCTAAGACCATCCTGCACATCAGATATTTACATTACGATTCATAACAGTAGCAACATTACAGTTATGAAGTAGCAATGAAAATAATTTTATGGTTGGGTCACAACATAGGAACTGTATTTAAAGGGCCAGAATGTTGAGAACCAGTGGTCTATATGCTAGTTACACTAATAAAAGAGAAACATGCAAATTGGTGTCACTCCACTATGCCCACCAGCCAATCAGAGCAACTATGCAAATTAACCCAACAAAGATGGTGGTTAATTTGCATATGCAGGCACGGAGACCACTGAAGATGGCGGTGGCCATGGAACTGGAGCGAGCAGAAGGCTTGGGTTGCTCCCGGCGATGGAGGAAACCAAGCTTCCTGCCCACCCTGGGCTCTGCTCAAGAAGGGGCTGGAAAAAAAATATAAAGGAGGGGCTGGGAGCAGCCGGAGTGGAGAAGCCAAGCCTTGCTGCTGTGGCCAGACCAAAGGCCTGGGTCCTGGGTGCCGGAGGAAAACCGGTGCCGGCAGCCAGGGGAAGAAAGACCTATTGCATGAATCTTCGTGCAACGGGCCTCTAGTTTTTGCATAAAATGCCAGTGAAATTTTAATAGGGATTACGTTAATCTGTTGAGTCATTACCATTTTAACAATTTTAATTGAATTTTTTAATCCATGAACACAGGATTCCTTTTCATTTATTTAGGTCTTCAATTTATTTCAGAAATGTTTTGTAGTTTTTAGTGTACAAGTCTTTTACCTACTAGGCTATATTTTTCTCAGTATTTTATTCTTTTGTGTGCCGGGCCAGCTCAGTCAAGTGTTCAGTGAGCCTGAGGGGGGATGTGGAAGGATGTAAGAAAAGACAGAATAAGCTGGGTCTAGGTGGATCTCCTGTGCCTGGCTAAGGCCACAGAGAGAGACCCAGACAGCAAGCTGAGCCTTTATTTTATAGCCAGAGGTAAACAAGGTAGTGGTCACCATACTTAAAATGTTCTTGTGAGTTTCACTTGTTTTGGCAGCACTGCTGCTGCACCTCCCACAGCCCATTAGCTACCCAGGTAAGATCTAGGGAGCTCATAAAGTCAAGCCTAATTATGCTAAGAGGGCTGTGCCCTCTAAGCTGGGACTTGTTTGTGGTTTTGCCAACAGGTCAGTCCCAGGCTTAACCCTTTAGCTGCTCCCTACACTTTTCAATGCTATTGTAAGTGGTATTGTTTTAATTTATTTGGATTTACCCTTTTATTATCAAATAATATCCTTGTTTATCTTTTTTTTTTTTAATATATTTTATTGATTTTTACAGAGAGGAAGGGAGAGGGATAGAGAGTTAGAGACATCGATGAGAGAGAAACATCGACCAGCTGCCTCCTGCACGCCCCCTACTGGGGATGTGCCCGCAACCAAGGTACATGCCCTTGACCGGAATCGAACCTGGGACCTTTCAGTCGCCAGGCCGACGCTCTATCCACTGAGCCAAACCGATTAGGGCCCTTGTTTATCTTTTATAACTGTTTTTTACTTACAGTCTATTTTGTCTTGATCACTGTTTGCATAGAATATGGTGTGCGTTTAAGACATTCTTTTTTTAAAATATATTTTTAATATATTTTTATGGATTTCAGGGAGGAGAGAAACATCAATGATGAGAAAGAATCATTGATCAGCTGCCTCCTTCCTGCACACCCCCTACTAGGAATCGAGCCCACAACCCAGGCATGTGCCCTTCACCAGAATCAAACCCGGGACCCTTCAGTCCATGGGCCAGCGCTCTATCTACTAAGCCAAATTGGCTAGGGCTAAAATATATTTATTGATTTTAGAGAGGAAGGGAGAGGGAGAAATAGAAACATCAATGATGAGAGAGAATCATTGCTCCTCTTTAAAAACAACTTCTAATACAGTGGCTCTCTAATTTCACATAACTAATCACACATGTCAACCAGTATATTTTGAATGCACACTAATCAGGCATTCTCCCTAGGAGCTTGGGATTTGGTAGTAAAACAAATATAATTCCTGCTTTTGTGGAGTTTCTCTACTGGCTGATTGGGGAGATACAGGAATAGAATTGGGAAGACAGATAAGCAAATAAATGTTAAGTGTTTTAAAATGCAGTGAAAGGCCTGGCTGGCATGGCTCAGTGGTTGAGCCCCAAACTGTGAACCAGGAGGTCATGGTTTGGTTCCTGGTCAGGGCACATGCCCAGTTTGCAAGCTTGATGCCCGGTAGTGTGGGTGCAGAAAGCATCCAGTAGATGATTCACTCTCATCATTGGTGTTTCTATCACCTTCTTTCTTCTCTGAAATCAATAAAAATATTTTTTTATTTTCATTAAAAATGCAGTGGGGGGAAGCATGGAAGCAGTATAAGATGACAGATATATAGTTCTCTTTTTGCAAATATCACAATTATTTTTCTTTACTACAAAAGTGCATATGTATTATAGACAATTTATAAACAAACCTAAGCCAAAAGAAAATAAAATTTATCATAATACCCCCTTCTTAGAATTAATGTCATCATTCATATTTTGATAGATTCTTGCTTTTTTTCATATTTAATAGTTGCTATTGACCTTGTTGCTCTTTCCAGAAAAGCTGGTCATTGGTGTCTTAGTTCTATTTTTCACTTGATGTTATTAACACTGCATCTGTTTAAAATTTGTAAGGGAGAGCACCATAATTCTGAGGTGAGATAAGGGCTACAGTTCTGAATTCCATAGAATAAGGAGGCTAATAAAGGAAATTTTTCTGACGTGATTTCATAAAATAGCTACATTTACAGTTTTTCTTTTTAACCAAGCATTAAGTTTATAGTCGGTAGAAATCTTTGGTGGCAAAAACTGTAGAATGGCACTTACTTTGTGTTTCTGTTCTTTTGGTTTTAAAGTTTACTTATCCTTAGCACTAAGAAAAGATCCTAATGTCATATGAAGGACTTATTTCCTTATGTATTAAATTCCTTCTGACCTTTAACCTTTGTTATAGGCAAAGAAGAGTAAAACAAAAATGCCATCTCTGGTAAAGAAGTGGCAGAGCATACAGCGTGAGTTAGATGAAGAGGAGAACTCTAGTTCCAGTGAAGAGGACCGGGAATCAACTGCACAGAAGCGAATTGAAGAGTGGAAACAGCAGCAGCTGGTCAGGTAAAAGAAAAGAGACCAAAGGTGGGGTGGGTTGTGATTAATTCATAGAAACATTTATCTATAAAAATTATGGTTTGGCCTTTTTGAACATCAGAACTATCAGAATTGTAATACTTTCTCCCATCAATTGCTCATCTTATGCAAAGGAATGGTTTTTAGCACAGCATACTTCCCCATTTACTTATGGATCCAGTAGACCCATATATATATATATAATTTTTTTTTTTTTTCAATTTTACAGACTAGAGGCCCAGTGCACAATCACGGTCAGGGAGGGATGCGGGAGGGCTCCAGGGCATGTCCAGCCCATCTCCAGTCCCGATTGGCTGGACTCCAGCAGCAAGCTAACCTCTCGGTCAGAGCATCTGCCCCCTGGTGATCGGTGCACATCATAGCGAGTGGTTGAGTAGCCTTAGCATATCATTATTGTACTAGAGCCCCGATGCATGAAATTTGTGCAAGAGTAGGCCTTCCTCCCCCTGCCGGCACCGGCTTCCCTCTGGCACCTAGGACCTGGGCTTCCCTCACAGCCCCAGCTTCGTCCGCAAGGATGTCCAGTCTAATTAGCATATTACACTTTATTATTATAGACTTGAGGCCCAGCACACGAAGTCGCACATAGTAGCCCACCGCTGCTTGCAGTCCCACCCATCTGCTGCCTGCCTTGCTGCGATAGGAGCCTGTGGGCTGCCAGGGAGGGACTGAGAGGTGCTCAATGCACCTCATGGTGACCGGTCGTTTGATCGTCCTAGTCATCACGGACACTGGTAGGTAGGTAGGTAGGTAGGTAGGTAGGTAGGTAGGTAGGTAGGTAGGTAGGTAGGTAGGTAGATAAGATAGATAAGAGATTAGATACATAGATAGGACTGCACTTCACTGCACTTCACTTTGACTGGTTGAACGGACGATCAGATTCTTAGCATATTAGGTTTCTATTATATAGGATAATTTACCAAAGTAAAAATAAAGAGAAAGGGAGAACACTTCATTAGAAATTTTAATAAGTCCCTAGCCAGTTTGGCTTAGTGGATAGAGCATCATCCTGTGGACTGAAGGGTCCTGGGTTCAATTCCAGTCAAGGGCACATGCCCAGGTTGCGGGCTCAATCCCCAGTAGCGGACATGCAGGAAGCAGCCGATCAATGATTATCTCTCATCATTGATGTTTCTCTCTCCCTCTCCCTTCCTCTCTGAAATTAATACAAAATATTTTTAAAAAAATAAATTTTAATAAGAATTTACACATAGTTAAACCAAATTTGTATTCTTTATTTTCCTAGTTTTGAAAGGTACGCATACTGAAATGAGCAGCATCCTTCTAATGTTGTTCAATTGTCATGTGTAATCTGGACCACACTTCTCTCATAAATAGTGATTGATGCCAATTTCAAATTTGTCTCTGATGGGTCTAGCTTATTATTTATGGTTCTTGCTCTTGCAACATCCATAAACACAGTACATATGAAAACATTTGGAAGTAACAAAATTGTAATGTTAAAAAAATTATACAAAATAAATAGTATCATACTTTATGTACTCACTAGAAAAAATTTGAGAGAAAGATAGTCATTCATTGCTTCATAATTGAAAACATTTTTTCATTTTTTGATACATATATGTCAATTGAATGGTCATTCCAGTGAATTTGTTTCTAAAATATCTACTTCTCTCCAATCACTGCACACTTGCTTTCAGCATTTGTCCACTTGAGAACCCTATCAAATAAATTTTAGCATGCAGCATCGGAAAGCGGGGAAGATTCCTGCTACACATCTTTTTAGGAAAATGAGATGGTCCGGGTTCATGTTATAAAATACTAGGTTATGAAATTGAATCTAGTGCCACTCTCTGTCTCTTTGCATTCATCTTATACTTGTAAAAGCAAAAAAGACTATGCAAATGTCTCCAAACTTCATTTTTTACTTCCTTGAAAAGTGATGCACTATTTTCGGCAACATAATAAAACTGAGGGGATGGTGTTAATGATAGTTTATTTCACTTTTGCATCATCCTTGTAGGTGATTCCATTCAGGTTTTTTTATTTAGTGTTTTTTAGTATTGCTGGGAATTGAATGATGAATTCCTATAAGATGAAATTAGCAAATGATTTAAGATGATGGGAGGCAATCACAGTGATCTTGTAATTTATCTTAGAGTATTTTAGATTTATAAAAGCATCCAGTGCATCCATTCTGATCATTGCAAGATAGAACATGAGCTTTAATTTATTTTTTAGATGACTGTCATGAGATATCAATCTTTACAAATAGAACTGATCAAAAGAATTTCTAAAACATTAGGTCCAAAGGTCCCTTATGGTATATTGAAGATTAAAAAATCTTCCTTAAAGAATCATAACTCCTAGTGGCCAAGAGAAACTTTTATAAGAATGCTTTACTCCTTCAGTGTATCTTTAATGGTTGTTGGAGATAAATAAATTTAATAAAATGTGTGTATGTCTTTTGTTGACCCATCAGAAGAAATTTGATAAAGAATTTGCTGGTACTTAGCTGAGAAACTTGAAGCATTTTCATGAACATAGATGTGATAGGTCAAATTTTCAGTTTCAGTTAAGAGGTATTTTCTTATGTACTAGGTAATGAACCGATTCATTCTTTTTCTTCCCAGTGAAGTAATCTATTTGTTGTTTTCACAGTGGCATGGCAGAGAGAAACGCTAATTTTGAAGCCCTTCCTGAAGATTGGCGAGCAAGACTAAAACGAAGGAAAATGGCACCAAACACATAATATTTTAAAAAATTAAAAAACAAATGTTTATTGGGTGTGTGTGGATGTGTGTGTGTGTGTGGATGTGTGTATTCAGTTCAGAGTCTTAACCTGTTTTATGTTGTCAATAAACTATAAATGTTATGAGGGAGAGCATATGAATTTTGAATTTCCTGGGCAAGAACATAAGACCTATAAAGTTTTCACATTTGGGAAATGATATTTTTTCTGTTTTGCTGAAGGGTAAGATGATTGTTTTGACCTGGCTGCCTTTGTTCTCACACCGACAAACTCAGCATGTTAGGTACATTAACCTCATCACTCTGGAACATGTGGCTCATGAGTGTGACACCTTTTTAGAGGACACTGACAGAAAGTGAAGGATTTTCCCTGCCTACTGGAGGCTCAATAAGGGTTCCTAGTATGGTTCTCTCTCTCATTAACTTCTGCTCCAGAACAAGTGCAATTAAGAAGGCAGCTGTGTATTCTACCTTGCTTAACTGGGATTATCAGATCTTTCTGACCTTCCTCCAGTCTGCCACCCTGGAGTGCTAGGATATATCAAGTCATTTATCATGTGCTGATAGATGGCCACACTCTCCAAAAGTATTCTATCTCACACATTCTAGAATTGATAGCTGTCATTTCGTGCGCTAGATGAAATTTAAATTTCAGTACAGGCAACAGCAGCAAGTTCAGGTCTTTGATTTTGAGAATTTCCCCTTACATCTGCGGCAGTAAATGTAACAGAAGCCACTGTATGTGTTGATATTGTCTTATTCCAAAATTCACCTCCCTTTCATGTGTGAACGTATTTTCCATAAAATTCCAGTATTTAAAAAGTTTACTATTCTGTATTTTCTATTGTATCACAATCAGGTAAAAGTCACTTTAAACTGAAGAAAAGGCAAACTGTGTTTTAAAGCTCTTTGTATTTCTCCAGTTTCTGACCTTGTAAATTTGTATATATACACTAATAAAGCTTTTTTTATACTTCTGATTGTCCTTTTGCTCTTCTAAACCTGTTATTTCATGATTATGTAACCAAGACAAGTCAATCGTAATTGTTTTTTTCTAATCAAATATGGTAGGGAGGCAAACATTAAAGGACAGCTCTAAAAAAGAGCAAGATTTTGAATCAGTTGGAGGGCAGCAGGGTTAGAAAAAGGCTTCTAGTACCAGAAGATGCTGTGTTTCTTCAATTTTGGAGGTTGCACTCTATAATAGCTAATGTTTAACCTACTAAAATCCAGGAAATAATATGTTCAACATTTTGAGAAAATAAAGGTGCTTTTTCAATCCTCTGATTATAAAAGTAATACAGGGTGTCCCCAAAAAATGAATACACACTTGATGTTTCTTTTTCAGATTTAACCCATTGGAATTAATGCAAAAGTGTATATTCATTGTTTTGGAACACCCTCTACTTACAGATACGGACATATAAAGTCAACCAAAGACAATACAGTGGGGCCTTGACTTACGAGTTTAATTCGTTCCGTGACAGAGCTTGAAGCTCAAATTACTCGTATGTCAAATCAAAAAGTGAACGAGTGAGACACATGATGCTGGGCTGATTTGGCGTTCACTGTGCCAACTAGCAATGGGGTATCTGAAGCTGGCTTGTAACCTGAATTTTAGCTCGAAACTCAGAGCAAAAAATCAGCCGAGAGAGTGCTCGTATCTCTATCTCGAAAAACTCGTTAGTCGGGACACTCGTAAGTCAAGGCCCCACTGTAGTTTAAATTTTATTTTGGTATATACATGTAATTTTAAAATGTTACCTAACCAGTGTCATGTATGCTAGTGTGTTAGATGTTACCATTATGCAAGTATTGGGGTGACCGTTTTATATATAAACTAGAGGCCCAGTGCATGAAATTCATGCACAGGTAGAGAGTCCCTAGGCCTGGCTGGTGATCAGGGCTGATTGGGGCTTTCTGGCTGACCAGGCTCTGCACCGCCCCCTGGTGGTCAGCACATGTCATAGTGAGCGATCGAGCTCCCAGTCGAATTTCCAAGGGGACATTTTGCATATTAGCGTTTTATATATATAGATAGTGTGTTTTTATTAGTCCTCACCTGAGAATATTTCCTCCATTGATTTCTAGGGAGGGAGAAGGGGAAGAGAGAGAAACATGGCCATGAAAGAAACAGACTAGTCACCTCCCACATGCACGCCTACAGGGACTGAGAACTTGAACTTAGATTTGTGCCCCTGACCATGAATCGAACCCATGAACCTTCTTCTCTGTGGGCCAACACTAGCCACTGAGAAAAACTGGCCAAGGCTAAATTGTTTTTCTTGTAATTGCATAGAGCAAATTTCTAGAAATTGAGGCTGTCAACTAGCTGTTAAATTTCTACAGAGCACCAGTGCCTTTGTCACTATCCTACTGAAAGAATAAAAGAATGTTGATGTTACAAACTGCACAGGCCCAGCTGCCAGGCCTAGCTGCCTGTTTTATCTCAACTCCCCAGGTTTCTCACGCTAGAGATAGGAACGGAAGGGAATGACGCCCTCCCCAAGGCTATTACAGGAGATAGCCCCAACAAAGGATGGGTTGAGTAAACACAGCTTCAATCAACCTTGAGAGGAACAGGCTGTAAAACACCAGGAAGGAGTGCCTTATCCCTATCAAGACACAAACCAGACCCTTTTGGAATTTCTTTGTTCTCCTCTTACCCTCCTGCATGCAACCCCTCCCTGATGTGTGATTTGAGCATATAAATAGCTGAAAAACCCCTTGCTGGGCGCACAACTCCTCTGCTCCTGCGTGAGTACGGGTTGGGCCCCAGCGCGCTGGAATAAAGAATAAAGCCTCTTGCGTTTTGCATCAAGTGACGTCTCCTGCGGTTGATTGGGGTCGTCCTCGGTTGGTGGGACAGAGTGAGGGTCCCGCTTCGGGGGTCTCACACTACCAAATTGAGATTTTTAAAAACCTTACAAAATATGTGGGTTTAATTTAACTTTGTTTCTTTTGTTTCTTATTGTAGAACGTAATTTTTCTTTTAAATATTAATTGCTTTTTTACTTTTTATGTTTTTATTGATTTCAGAGAGGAAGAGGGAGAGAGAGATGATGAGAGAATCATTAATCCGCTGCCTTCTGCACGCCCCACACTGGGGATGGAGCTGGCAACCCCGGCATGTGCCCTGACCGGGAATTCAACCGTGACCTCCTGATTCAAGTGTCCAAGGTCAACTACTGAGGCCACACCTGCCCAGCGAAAGTAATTTTTCATTTCTCGCGTTGAGCTGGCTTTACTTGTTACCTAATGGAACAGCAACGAAGTTTGGAGTATGACTACAGGCTTTGTATTTCAATCAATTACCATTGATTACCCAAAAAACAGGGCGCAACAACTTTTCCTTGGGAGGCAGGGCCCCCCTCCCCGGAAGCGCCGTCCGCCCCGCCCTCCTGCTTTGGTTTCCTGGTTGCTAGGCTACCGGCGCCCTAGCCGAAAGCGGTGGCGGGTGAGCGAGGTTAGCTCCTCTGCCCCGGGCACAGCTGGGCATCTGTACCCGCTGTGCCGTGGCCTCCCGCCTCGCCGAGGATCTTCAACCACCTTAGGCGCCGCGCCCTCCACTGAGCCTGGGACCGGCAGGAAGGAGCGCAGAGGCGGTTGCACCTTTCCCTCCGCGCTTCTCGGAAATCTCCCTTCCCCGCCACCACCACCCTTCGGGAAACTGCCCTTCACGCCTTACCCGGACCAGGAAGCCCTGAACCCCTGAATTTCGGGCCTCTGACTTTTCTTTTCCATCCACCCCGAGACAACTTTTCTCGTTTTTTTTCACATCTTGCGGCACCTTTCTGCTTCGGAGAGGAAAGCATGGGGCCTGCCAGGGTAAGGGTGCCTCGGGAGGAGAAGGCTGGAAGACGTGTCGCCCTCCCTAGTTTCTCAGGTACGCCTCCGGGCCTCGTCATGGGAACAACCAGCCGGGTCCTTGTTTGAGCAGACACCGAGTTGGCAGGAAAGGAGCGGTGTGGCAGGGTTTCCTAAAATCGCGGGGGAGCTGCGGAAGCAAAGGGTGGGAATGATGACTGTCGGCAGGTGGTTCAGTTGCCCTGTTCTGGTTTTTTAGCTTCTGTGTAATCAGCTGACCTTTTGGAAACCGGCAAGGGTTGTGGCTGGATGCCTATGTGAATGACTGGTCTCCAGTATGCCATACAGAAGCAACATGTTCCCAGCATTGGAAGCAGAGCTAAAGCAGAAGGTCGGTACACACCCCTCTCCAGGAAACTCCACAGAAATCCAGTACTAGATAAGAATGTATCTGCGGGTGGCACCTTTTTCTAGCTGGAGATCTTGATCCCCAAGACAGAATGATTTGTGTAAATATCTCACTTGGTTTATTTACAGAAGTCAAGTATACTGCCCTCTGCAACAGTGCTTGCCTACCTTTTGTTAAGAGTTCAGTATTATTTGAAAGGACTTTCCTGATTGAGATGGCCTTTCCTTTTACAGACTCTTCCTGATCCCTATGAAGTCTTTATGTACCATCACCTCCAGTACTATGGCTACTTTAAAGGTAAGACCTAGCTCTTATCCAGCATCACTTTTCCTGGGTTCCTGAAGTAAATTGTCTCATTAACTGGGAGAGTTATGCTAGGATAAACTAATGATGAATTTTTCCAGCACTATTAATGAAAAGTATTCCTTTCCCATTACCTGTTTGTCTACCCTTACACTAATACCACTCTTTGTTAATTCTACCAAATGGCATTAAGACAGTATTTTTGGTTTTGCCTTTAAAAATTCAATATGGCTGAAACCGGTTTGGCTCAGTGGATAGAGCATCGGCCTGCGGACTGAAAGGTCCCAGGTTCGATTCCGGTCAAGGGCATGTACCTGGGTTGCGGGCACTTCCCCAGTGGGGGATGTGCAGGAGGCAGCTGATCGATGTTTCTCTCTCATCGATGTTTCTAACTCTCTATCTCTCCCCCTTCCTCTCTGTAAAAAATCAATAAAATATATTAATAAATAAATAAATAAAAATTCAATATGGCCCTAACTGGTTTGGCTCAGTGGCTAGAGCATCGGCCTGCGGACTGAAGGGTCCCAGGTTCGATTCCGGTCAAGAGCATGTACCTAGGTTGCGTGCACATCCCCAGTGCGGGGTGTGCAGGAGGCAGCTGGTTGATGTTTCTCTCTCATTGATCTTTCTGACTCTCTATCCCTCTCCTTTCCTCTCTGTAAAAAATCAATAAAATATATTTAAAAAAATAAAATAAAATAAAAATTCAATATGCTGGATTGTGTCTTGGTTATTCTTGCCTTTTTATATAATTTTAGAATTGGCTTTTGATGTTTAAAAAAATTGTTGGGATTACACTGAATCTATAAAATCTAATTTCACAAGAACTGAGAATTTCCCAGTATTGGGTTCTCCAATCTCTGAATATAGTTGAATTCTCCATTTATTTAGGTCTTCCTTAATTTCTCCCAATAAAGGTTTACTAGTATAGTTTTTTCATAGAAGTTCATATTTTTATGCTGTTGAAATGGTATCTTTTTAAATTTTGGTTTTCTAACTTTGTTCCTAGTATTGAGAAATACAATTAAGTTTTTATATTGATTTTATTTCTGTCAACCTTGTAAAACTTTCCTATTAACTATTTCATTTTTTAAGTGATTACTAAGTTGTTGAAAACTGAATTTCCAGTTTGCCAAATTCAGCAGAGCCCTCAGGACAAAAGCAGTTCCACTCCCACTTGGAGTACCAGCCTTCACTTGGTGGGCTCTCTTGGCTGCTCTTATACTAGAGCCACCCGGTCTTTCTGCCTCCCAAGCCCTTTCTCTTTCCACTATATCATGCTGCCTCTCAAGTCTGCTCCTCACTGTAAAATGGAGAAAATGATGTTTAACTCAAATAAATCGGAATGTGAAGACTCTTTGGAAAATGAGATGTATTCGTTGTAAAGGCCTGTGGTAGTAGGGATTGGTAGTAGCGGTTTGGGTATGCGCCTAGATGTTAGAGGTGGTAACTAGCCTTCCAGCACCTTTCATTTAAAATGCCTTTTCTTAGATGAAAGAGGCAGTGTACCAAACGTGGCTACGCACCAGCATGTTTGGAAGAATAAGCCCCGATTTGTCTTGAGTGACTCTTTTGGGGGAAGAGATGATTTGATACCAGACCACCTGGAAAAGGAGAACCTTCTATGTGAGTAATACTCCCTGTGTGTGATCCCCAGAACCCTCAGTGCCTTGAGCAGCTGCTCTAGGTATTCCGAGAACATGGTCAACCGTAGGAGAAGCCAGAGGGGCAGCCTTGGCCACTGTTTCTGTCATCACTCAGAAATGTTCCCTCTCGATCTACTTTGGATTGTAGGTTTAAATTGAAATACTATACATTATCTTCCTCCGAATTGTTGGAAAATTTGTTAAAACTTTTTGGTCAAGAGTAAAACATTGATTTTTCACACAGGTTTGATGGATATATTTGTTAAGGCTCTTTGCAAAAGAGTGGTGGAAACCAATTCCAGCTTAAGCAAAAATAATTTTTTAAAGGTATTCCACAGATTTCTTCTAGAATCCAAGGGCAGGAATTCAATAGATTTCCCCCCTAAATACATATTCAACCAAACATCAATTTGCTTCTCTTTACTCCACATCCTCCCTGCCCCCAGCCCAAGGTACCATCATTTCTCACTATTGAATATATGCAGATATTCTTATACTTTCTAATTATTTTTAAGTGCTCAATAAATGCTAGCATGACCTTTGAATTTTTTCTCCAGGTTCTGGATTAGGGTTTAAAAAGAAAAAGAGTATGTAAATATAAATCATACCAGATACTGCTAGACTGCTTTCCAGAATGGTTGCACCAATTGAGCTTCTTGGCAGCTGTGCCTGAGAATACCTGTTTGTTTACACCTTTGCCAGGATGAGTGTGCAAACCTATAAATGTTTTTCCCATTAGGTAAAAAAACTGACGTCTCCTTCTCATTTTGATTTACATTTCTTTACGAATGAGATTGAACAGCTTCACCATATTTTAAAATGTTTATTGCCCCACCCCCCAATTAAACAGTGAGGAAAAGATTTAGAGACAGAAATAGTGGGCTCCAAAGTGGGGATGGGAGGATGGAAAGGGGCAGAAAAAAGAAAGACAAACCGTGCCTCCTCCTTCCTCTTTTTAGGGCCTACCTGTCTGTCCTCAGCTGTGCATCAACAGACAGACGCTGTGAGCAAAGGTATTTCATGTCCCTCCAGACCAGAAAACTCAAAACTCCTTTGTGGGAACATGTCTTCACCCCTTCTCTCGCCCCCAGAGCTGAGAATCACCACACTGAGGGGCCTTCGTTCCTTCCCCGTTATTTTCTGTCTTTTCATTCTTCCTCTCGTTTCCTTTTTCTTTCTCCCTGAAAACCTTTCTTTTCCTCCCTTTTTTCTCATTTTCTACTTGCCAAGAGCTCCTCTCTCTCTCCTGACCATTCACGCTACTCTCCCACTTCCCGTATCATCCTCTGTTTTCGAAGTCGCTCTGTCCTTTGAATGGTTATATTTTGAACTTGAAATTTAACTTGCAGATTGTTTTTAATAGTTTTATGTACATTTTTCTAAAATGCTAATGGGTGAATTGAAAGTTCCCTCTCTTGCCTCACTCTAAACAAAAGTAATAGAACACATTAAATAACTTTTTATTCATTTGCAACGCACTGTTGAGATGTCTTAAATACATAGCTCTGATTTTTTTAAAACACAAAAATGTTTCTTCTAATTTACTCTTAAAACTTCACACTTAAATATTTAATAGAGCCAAAACCGGTTTAGCTCGGTGGATAGAGCATCGGCCTGTGGACTGAAGGGTCCCGGGTTCGATTCCGGTCAAGGGCATGTACCTTGGTTGCGGGCGCATCCCCAGTGGGAGGTGTGCAGGAGGCAGCTGATCGATGTTTCTCTCTCATCGATGTTTCTAACTCTCTATCTCTCTCCCTTCCTCTCTGTAAAAAATCAATAAAAATATAAAAAAATATATTTAATAGGCTGTGTCAAATTTTAATTTGATTTTTATCATTTCTATGCCATCATCCTGGACTAAATCTCCTTGAAGGAGAAATATGTCATAGGATTGCACATCTGTGCTTTTTTTTTTTTTTTTTTTTTTTTTGAGGGAGAGTGAGAGAATGGAAGGACGAGAGAAGGGGAAAAGAGAGAGAGATAAACATTAATGTGAGAGAAACACATGGATTGGTTGCTTTCTGCACATGCCCTGACCTGGGTCAGGGATCAAGCCTCCAACCAAGGTAGGTGCCCTTGACTAGGAATAGAATCTGCAATCCTTTGGTCCAAGGGCCAATGCTCTAACCACTTAGCACCCAGCTAGGGCTGTGCTCATATTTTAGTAGTGCTTAGAGTTGCTTAGTGGTTCTAGTTGATCAGTGAAGTTCCCAAGGAAGAAAGAAGCCACTCACTCATTCCCTTGCCCTTTGGCAGATTCCTTTATGCTGAGTTCATCACTTCTCAGGAGCAGACTCCTTCTTCACGATGATTTTGGTGAAGTAAACCCATGTCTTCGGGAACCCCAAGATCTCTTTGCCTTTTACTCTTGCAGCGGGCAACTGCAGGTTCCCAGGTGGCCAATAGAATGCGAGGTCATCAAAGAAAGCATTCATCATATTGGTATGTGACTTATGTGTCATAGTCTTGCTGTTCTGACAGACTTTATTACAAAACCTCATAGTTTTAAGTCCTATATGCTAAAGTACAAGGCAGGACAAATTCAACACCTCTCATCTCACCCCAAAATGATTATCTCACCCTGGGATACTGAAATACACTCACCAAAGTCAAAAGTTACACTAATGTGTAAATTAGAATGTTTCAGAGTCCATTGGAATGAAGGATACCTTATTAGAGGCCAAAATATATTCTTTCTTAAATCTGTTTTCTAGATTATTCCCATCTCAGTATTAATGTGCTTAGTTGAGTTTTATAAAAGTTGTATTTTTACTGGCCTTGTTATAGTTGATGCACACCATATATGTCAGAACGGAGTTTGTACTGTTTTTAATCATATTTTTAGTTTATTGGAGTTTTTATGGGAATGGTAGAGACTTTTTAAAAAATTTATTTTAAAGAAAGGAAGGGAGAGGGGGAGAGAGAGAGAGAAGCATCCATCAGTTGCCTCCTGCACACCCCCTACTGGGGATCAAGCCCAAAATCCAGGTATGTGCCTTGACCATGAATGAAACCTGTGACCTCTTGGTGCATGGGTCGACACACAACCACTGTACCACACCGGCTGGGCAGTTAGAGACATTTAAACATTTTTTTATGGCATTGCTGGTCATATCTTTGAGCTATTGGTGCAAACATAATCTTCAGCACTCATTTTGTGAAGCATTTTTAGAAATGGATTGCATTGAAAAGTGGGGACTTTGCTAATTGGTAGGATACATATATCTACCAGACATAATGCCTCTGCTTTAGACTGCTGGATAAACAACTGGATGTTTCTTATTTTCTCCCTTTCCTCATTTATTATTCACTCAATAAATATTGATGAAGCATTTACCATATGCTAAGTACAATGTTTAGTGTTAGATATACAGTTATGAACAAGACAGAGATACCCAGAGCTCACAGACTAGTGGGAAAGTTAAAGATACAACCAGGCAATTGCATAGAGTTTGATCCCTTGGGAACACTTAATCTCAGCTTGGAAGATCAGTAAGGGTTTCCAAAATGAGTTGAAATGTCAGTTGGGATCTGAAGGAGAAGTTAGAAGTAATCCAATTGAGAGTGTCAAAGAAAAGTATTCCAATTAGAGGGAACAGAAAAAGAGAATGTCATGTTTGGGCAACCATGAAACATTGAGCCTGAAAGATGAGATGAAGCTGAAATATAGGGATGGGCTTAGTGTCGTGGTTGGGATAGAACTGCTCTTTCGGTGTTTGGAAATGTGTGTGGCATGGGGGCGGGAGGGGGCCCATTTTGAGTTTGCACAGTAGCTGAGAAGTCCTAAGGTCATCTGCCCCTATTCTGTACAATCTATAATAATAAAGGCGTAATATGCTAATTAGACTGGACGTCCTTCCAGACGACCTTCCGGACAAAGCCGGGGCTACGAGGGAAGCCCAGGTCCTGGGTGTAGGAGGGAAGCCGGGGCCAGCAGCCAGTGGAAGGAAGGCCTATCTTGCAGGAATTTCGTGCATCAGGCCTCTAGTTCTTAGATAAAAGCCCAAGTTGATCAGGCCAGACAATAGGATTTTGTAGTTCTCTATATAAAATAGAATAAGATAGAGAATTCCTGTGAAGATTTTGGGCTCAATTCCAAAAGGAAAATTAAAAAGTGTAAAACATAATCCACTAAAAAACCATTAAATCTTTTTTTAAAGCAATTTTTTTTTTATTTCAAAGAACTCTAATAGCAAGTACCTGCTGTTTAAACTGAGTTGTCAGAGTCTCATTACTCCCCATTACCTTAAAGAAAATAAAGGAACATTGTCTTTTACTGAGTTGTGTCTTTATATGCCCTTGGTTTTCATCACTTAAAATGATATGGAGAAGTTCCCCAAGTTTCATACGAAGAATCTTTTAGAATTGAATGTTGATGAAAAAGCCTTGTTTTCTCTGAAACAAGTGATATACTTATTCCTCTATGGTAATAAAAAGTATGTAGCGGATCATATTTTCCTGATTTTAAAAGGAAGCTCAGGACCAAATTTTGAAGAGTTAGTACAGCAATTAAATGGACTTTTCCAGCTTACTTCTAAATCTTCTATTTAAAGTTTATGTGTTTTTGTTAAAAGTCTCCACATAGTCTTATGGAAAGAAGCAAGACAACTTACAAACAAATTAGAAACTTAGGTTCTGACAAAGTGATTCTGCATTATTTCTTATTTTGTACTTTTTAAATGTCTTCTTTCAGAGGGAGTTCCACCTCAACCAGAATATTTTTATCAACCTACAGGAAATGAAAAGGTACCAGAAATTGTAGGAGAGGAAAAAGGCACAATTGTCTATCAATTAGATTCAGGTATTGTCATTACGCTGAGCAGTGTGTAATTAATTAATCGTGATAAGGTTATAAATATTTTCTATAATAAATGTGATTTTAGAAAATCCATAGTTCAGTGATAAATTGTCTTTTCCAAACCAATCTGAATGGGAACCCAGATATTCATGAATAATCAGCTTTAAAATTTCAATCATTTTTTTTAAATGACAGTACCTTTTTCTTAATAAATCTAAGTCCATTTTATAGCTTCTCCCTTGTAATTCCTCTTCCTGAAATTCAGAGGTTGGATCTTTGGGAAATGCATTCTTCTTTTCGCCACCTCCTATATGTACTTGGGTGAGTATTTTATAGTATGTGCATATGACTGTCATTTACCATGTGGCTTCCTGCATTAAGTTGCAGATTTCCTAGAGATAGAATGCATGTCTTTTATAAAAATGTGCAGAACACTGTACCCAATAACAGCCACAAAATACACATTTGTTTCAAGGGCCCTTGGTAGATTCTCCAGTATACACCATATGCTAGGTTGTAAAGCAGGTCTTAATACCTTTTATGTAAAAGGATTGAAATGATACCAAATATATCCTCTTATCACGACAAAATTAAATTAGAAATCAACAACAGAATGACATTTGGGAAATCTATAGATATTTGGAAATTGAGCATCTACTGTATACTAAGTACAGTGCTTAGTCTTAGAGATACAGTGATGAACAAGACGGAAACACCCATTTCTAAGTAACCCATGTGTTAAAGATATCACAAGGCGAGTTTAAAAATATTTTGGAATGAAAATAAAACAACATATCAAAATTTATGGGATGCAGCTAAAGCACTGCAAGGTAAATTTATGGTTTTAAATACATATATTTGAAAGGAAGAGAAGGAGCCCAAAAGGGATTGTGGGAGAAAGTCTTTTCCTTCCCAGCTGCCCACAGCCGTCAGGTAAACCAAGATGGGCGCTTACAAGTACATCCAGGAGCTATGGAGGAAGCTTTCTTTTCAGGCTGTGCTGCTGGCAGTACGCCAGCTCTCTGCGCTCCACTGGGACCCCTGCCTACCAAGCCCAATAAAGCACAGCAGACTGGAATACAAGGTTATGTCATATATTGGACTCATGTGTGCTGTGGTGGCCACAAACACCCTGTTCCTAAGGATGCAACCAGTGGCAAGCCTGTCCATCATGGTGCTAACCAGCTAGTTTGCTGGAAGCCTCAGTATGTTGCTGAGGAGCTAGCTGGGCACCACTCTGGGGCTCTGAGAGTCCTGAATTCTCACTGGGTTGGTGAAGATTCCACACACAAATTCTTGGAGGTTATCCTCACTGCTCCATTCCATAGGCTATCAGAAGAAATCCTGACACCTAGTGGATCACCAAACCAGTCCGCAAGCCCAGGGAGATGTGAGGGCTGACATCTGCAGGCACAAGAGCTGTGGCCTTAGAAAGGGCCACAAGTCCCACCACACTATTAGTGGTTCTCATAGTGCAGCTTGGAGAAGGCACACTACTCTCCTGTTCACCGTTACTGCTAATATAAGTAATGTTTGTAAAATCATAATAAACAATTTAGGACAGTAAAAAAAAAAGGGGGGGGGGAGGAAATTAATTAAATAAGGAAGATCTGAAATTAATTACCCAAGCTTTCACCTTAATAAATTTTAAAAATAAGAGCAAAATAAATCCAGTGCAAGCTGAAGAAAGGAACTGATAAAGATACTAATGAAATAGGTGAAATAGAAATCAGAAAAATAATAGAAAAATCAAGTTGGTTTTTTGCAAAAATCAACAAAATTGACAAAATAGCCCAACCAAGAAAAAGGGAGAGGAGATACAAATGATCAAAATAAGCAATGGAAGGAAACATAAGCATCAACTCTACAGAAATCAACGGAATTACAAGACAATGCTGTAACAACTTTACGCCAACAAATAGACAACATAGATGAACAGGAACAATTGCTAGAAAGACACAAATCACCAAAACTGACTCGGGAAGAAATTAGAAGTCTGAATAGATTATAACAAAAAAATTGAATTAGTAATTTAAAATCTTCCTGTAAAGAAATCCCTGGCCCAGATGGCTTGCCAGGGTTTGTTTGCACTGTATCAAACGTTTAAAGATGAAATAGTACTAATTCCTTATAAACTCTGAAAACAGAGGAGAAGGAAGCATTTGCCAACTCTCTTTGGTGAAGCCAATATCATCCTCATAATAAAGCCAGACAAAGACATCACAAGAAAACTATAGATCAGTATTCCTTATGAATATAAATGCAAAATTTTTCAACAAAATACCAGCAAACCAAATCCCACAGCATATTAAAAGGATTACACACCATGACCGAAGGGGATCTGCCCCAGGAGGCCTGGGGTGGTTCACTATCTACACTGATAAAAGAGAAAGATGCAAATTGACCGTACCTTCATGATGCCCACCAGCCCATCAAGAGTGAGCATGCAAATTAACCCAACAGAGATGGCAGGTTAATTTGCAGGTGCCAAGCGGCGGGGGTGGGGTGGGGCAGGGTGTTCTGCACCGCCCCAGCCACCCCGGGCCTCTGGGCAGCTCTGGGCCAGAGCGAAGGCAGTGCCAGCAACCAGGGGAAAGAAGGCCCATTCTTGCACGAATCTTTGTGCATTGGGCCTCTAGTAAGAAAATAAGCAGAACCACATTAGTAGAACAGAGTGGGAGGAAACAGCCATGTCAAGGCAGAAAAGGCATTGGACAAAATTCAGCCTTTCGTGATAAGAACATTCAGAAAACCAGGAATAGAAGAGAATTCTCTTAACCAACTCGATAAGTGGTATTTACGGAAACAATGGATCAACTTCACACACACCAAAACAGCTATAATAAAAATATAGACAATAACCAGTGCTGGGGAGGATGCGGAGCAGGTGGTAATACTAACACTTAAGACAGAAAGGAAAGGTAATGTTAAAGAGCAATGAGCCAAGAAATACAATATGAACCTTCCTGAGGAAAGGGAAGTAAATTTTGAATTAATAATGTCAGGATCCTAGCTTAGTAATAGGGAGGGACATGGAAGGGAGCTGCCAACAAGGATATCCTCGTCATCACCAAAAATCACCTGGTGCTCATTGAACCCACAGGTACCAGAGCTCATTGGAACTTCTTAAAAGGAATTCTCTGAAGTTGGAAAATACTGTCTTCAAGAAATAGAAAGCAAAAAAATATCCTCCTAATTTGAAAAATCAATCTCTGTTAAGTAATAATTATCAGAAAGGAAACCTGTTTTACTGGAAGAGGAATCTGCACAAAGTTTAGTTAGTAGAAAGAGAATGTGTTAACCCTTTGCGCTCCAATTTTATTTTTGGAATTCAAACAGTCTGGTCCGAATTGGAAGTCCTTCCTCTCTTGGTTGCAATAGTTCCCTGGTGGAAATTGCCAATTAGCTCAATCACCAACTCGACGTTGGACCTGCTACTAGTGCCTGGTCTGTTGAGTCAGCCTCAACGTTGGAGCGCAAAAGGTTAAAGAAGTGACATAAGGGAAAGCTTTCGGGAGAAAAACCAGAAATAGAAGGGACAACCGTGTGCTTACATTCCTCAAGTGGAAGAATAAAATGAGCCAGTTATTCCCGAGGGCCCCACTGAGATGTAATTGCACATACTCCACCACAGTTTCCTTGATTATGAACTCTCATGTTAATAATATGTTGGGAAAAGCTATAAGCAATCCTATATAATAAAAGCCTAATATGCTAAGTGGCCGGTTGGCCAGTCCATCATTCAACCAATCAAAGCATAATATGATGATATGCTAAGTCTGCTCAACCGCTTGCTATGATGTGCACTGACCACCAGGGGGAAGATTCTCTGACCAGTAGGTTAGCTTGCTGCTGAGATCTGGCCAATCAGGACTGAGCGAGATGGGCCAGACACGCCCTGGAGCCCTCCTGCAGTCCCTCCCCAGCTGGCCAACCTCCCGTGTCCCTCCCCAGCCCCTCATGCACAGGTGGGGTCCCTTGGCCTGGCCTGCACCCTCTCACAATCCGAGATACCTCGGGGGATGTTGGAGAGCTGGTTTCAGCCCAATCCTGCTCAACGCACGTGGTCAGTGTGCTCCCACAGGGGGAGCGCCGCTCAGCCAGAAACCAGGCTCACAACTGGCAAGTGCAGTGGCGGTAATGGGAGCCTCTCCTGCCTCCATGGCAGCACTAAGGATGTCCAACTGCCGGCTTAGGCCTGCTCCCCACGCCGTCAGTCAGACATCCCCCAAGGGCTCCCAGACTGCGAGAGGGTGCAGGTTGGGCTGAGGACTCCACTCCCCCCCCTTCCCCGCCCCCGGTGCATGAATTTCATACACCAGGCCTCTAGTGAAGTAAATACCGTGGAGCAACTCAGTCCACCTAGCTCCACCTTGTGGAATGTCTGAGGAGGCGTTTGGAAGGCATTTAAAAGGTATGAGGTATAAGTGGGTAGACTTAGGTTTTAGATAATAGGTTATGTGCTGCTTCTACAACCTCGGGATTATAAACCTGTTTTACAGGTTTGGAGTCGCTTCATCTGTTCTAGCCAGAGATATTTTTTGTATCTTACCCAAGAAGGAACCCTGGGGTGGAAGTGCTTTCTCCTGATATGGCAGCCCTTGCAGAATGTCCTTGTTCTGTTAACACACAGTTGTGGCCACTGCCTTAATCTTGTCCTTGGGATTCATGGAGAGTTGAACCCACCTAATTGGAGGAATAAAGAAGCAGAAAACTGAGAAGATGGGGCTCCAGAGAGAATTTGGGAGTTTGTCATTTTAGGGGCCCCACAGCAACTACATGCTGTGGGAATATTGGAGGAAAAAAGGAAATTGGTTTTGTTTTTTTTTGAGAAATGTTACTGTGAGCTATGAATTGGATCTTTAATGTTACCTAAGAGACTCAAGAAAATATTGGAATTTCTATATTAATGACATCTGGTCACTGGGCTGCACTCTGGTTTCATGAGGAGACTGAACCATGTGGGGCCCCAGCTTTTACTTAGACAACATGGACTCTTGGCCTCTGCCTTTGTTCCTTCCTCTTCTTTCACCCAATCTTTTCAAGCTTGAGTCCTCCTTCACTCTCACGTATTTGATTATATAGTTTATTTATTATATGTTTATTATAAAGTCTTTCTAGTGACATGGTTGCCTAGGAGAAAAAGTCTTCATAGCATTACTGTATTTACTAATGAACTGGCCACTTATATAATCGTGCCCCACACATATTACTATTTGTTTAATGTTCCATGGTCAGCATCTTTGATGGTGTCAGTCACTTGCTGATTGATGGATATTAATAACATCTGGTAATATAATGCAAATAAATAAAAATCCATTGCAAAGTGAAATTACGATTTTTAACAAGAGATGCAGGATTTTATGAAATAGAAGTTGATGAATGTTACAGAATTGCTTGAATCATTTGTGAAACCACTGACAAATTAGAACCTAGAAAATTTTTTATCAGTTGGCAAAGACAAAATCAACAAAAGATGATAAAAATAGGTTCTTCTAGACACAAAGATGAGAACATTGTGGTACAAAGGGAAGTCCTTAGGGAACTATGAAGTCCTAAGAAAGTTTTGCAAAAGTAACTGCCAAAACAAAGATGTCATATGGCACCCTTACTGAATTTGTCTGAAAAATTATAACCCCACAAAAAAATAATAGTAATTGATTCTTTATTATCCCAAGTATTAGAAAGAGGTTGTGATTATAATCTAAATTTTGTTAAATAAGATAAATTTCATACATTTTTTTTTAATATATTTTATTGATTTTTTACAGAGAGGAAGGGAGAGAGATAGAGAGTTAGAAACATCGATGAGAGAGAAACATCGATCAGCTGCCTCCTACACATCTCCCACTGGGGATGTGCCCGCAACCCAGGTACATGCCCTTGACCGGAATCGAACCTGGGACCTTTCAGTCCACAAGCCGACGCTCTATCCACTGAGCCAAACCGGTTTTGGCAATTTCATACATTTTTAAAATTTCATTTTAAAGTTAAAATTTCAATTGTGACCTTCCTTTTCACTGATAACTACATTTTGGTTCCTTTCCCAAGGGCATTCACCCATACCAATTCTTCTCAAACTGCTATTTTTGTTATATTTAAATCTGGAAGCATATATCAAAACATTTTATGGCATCTACTATGTTTTCTCTTTTTTGTTTTTCCCCTTATCTTTTTCTTAAATCAATAAATAGGTGCTATTTGTTGTGTGTTTATAAATAAGGTTTCAAATGTTCTCAGATGCTTGATTTAGAATATTACCTTTTGCCAACATCCTTTTAAATTAGTATTCAAATGGGCACAAGCAGTACTATCTGCGCTGACAAGGGTTGCCTGTAGCAAAAGGAAGTGCTCTAAGAGTCCTTCAGAGAAATATACTTTAGAATGAAAAGTCTCAGCAAAAACAACTGAAAATTAGAATATTCATTGTTGTTAACCTAGGGCAGTGCTGCTGAAGACAGAGGGGTGCAAAGAATATGCTGGATGAATGGGTTCTGACAGGAATGTGGCTAAATATGTCTGTCTCACCTGCAGTGCCCACCAAAGGCTCCTATTTCACCAGCTCCAGAGTGGGAGGCAAGCGGGGAGTGATCAAGGAGCTCGCTGTCACACTGCAAGGACCAGAAGATAACACCCTCCTGTTTGAATCAAGGTTTGAGAGTGGGAATCTGCAAAAAGCTGTCAAAGTGTGAGTAACAAAGTGGGTTTACCCAAAGGGATGGCGATTGAAGTGACTGAGAAGTGTCTTCAGGAATCATAGTCGGAGTCAGGAGTGTTTCTGCAAAAGAGGTGAAGGGAAATGATTTTTTCCCCAGAATAAAAATTTATCTAAATTGTTTTTTTCTGTTTATAAAAGAAATTAGTGCTCATATAAAATTTATATTGACAGAATTTTGAATCCTATAATCATGACTCCCAGACACAAGCAATTGATAACAGTTTGATGTCTATGCATTAGTTGTTTCTCTCTCTGTGTAATACACACAAATTATATATTTTTAAAAATAGGGTAATGGTGTATACATTTGGACACTGTTTTTGCAAATTGGCTTTTTTCTACTTAGTACATTTTATTTTATTTATTTTTTGTTAATCCTCACCTGAGGATATTTTTCCACCGATTTTTAGAGGGAGTGGAAGGGAGGGGGAGAGAGAGAGAAACATCGATGTGAGAGAGACACATCAATTGGTTGCTTCCCACACGTACCTGCAACCAAGGTACGGGGCCCTTGACCAGAATCAAACCCTGACCCCCATGTTCTGTCCATTGAGCCCAAACAGGTAGGGCGCCACTTAATACATTTTAGATGTTTTTCTATGACAATACCACAGACATATGTCCTTATTTTTAATAGTTCATATTGTTCTATTATATGAGTGTTCCATACCTATTTACCCTAGTCCCACCTGATGAGAAATTAAGACATTTATAATTTTTTATTAAATGAATGAACAGAATTCACACCCTTGTGCATGTATACTTTTTAGTATTTGTGGTGTTATGGAACAGATTCTGATATAAAATTGGTGGGTCAAAGGGTTTGAACACTAAGCATTGCTAGTTTTTGCCCCATTGCCCTCCAGCATGATTTCAGTTCCCATCAACTGTGGATGAGAGGGCCTGTTGCCCAATGTGGAAATGTTGCTGAGATGGAGGAGAAAGCACGGCATCCTGTACATCCTGTTTTAATCTGTATTTCTTTCATGATGCATGCGGATGAACATCTTTTCATGTTTTTGGCATTTGTATTTCCTCTTCTGCAGGTTAGGCCTTCTTTTCCACAAGGTGCATGCATTCTGGCAAAGCCCCCTTATCTTCAAACAATTGATGATAAGAGATAAAAATAGCACAGGAAGCTTACGGGTCTGATCCATCCTGGTGATGCCCAGGATGTAGGTACAGCCAACAGAGGTTCCGGCTTCCCTGAGTTCAGTGTGTTTCGGGGAAATGGTTGGAAGTGGTTGGAAACCACCTTCCGGGCTCTAGAAAGGCACCAAGAAGCTCAGCGCGCCCAAACATCCGGTGCTGCATGTGAATTATGAAACTCTTCTGTCCCACCCCAAATGCACGTTCTTCCCCCAAGTCCCTGTTAGCCTAACATGAGTTGGAGAACTAAGTAGATTAGAAAACAAATGTTTGATGTAGCAGCCTTTCTGTTGTGATTTGATCTATTTTTACCAGGGAAAAACAATGTTTTCCCATATTTATTTTTTGAGGGAGGTATTACAGAGATATTCTATATTCTTCATTACAGAGACACCTATGAGTATGAACTCACCTTACGAACTGACCTCTACACGAACAAACACACTCAGTGGTTTTATTTTCGAGTTCAGAACACCAGAAAAGATGCCACCTATCGCTTCACCATCGTCAACTTGCTAAAACCCAAGAGCCTTTATACTATAGGAATGAAGCCGCTCATGTACTCCCAATTGGATGCCAACACCTACAACATTGGCTGGAGGAGAGAAGGAAATGAAATCAAGTACTACAAGAACAACACGGATAATGGGCAGCAGTCCTTCTACTGTCTCACGTGGACCATTCAGTTTCCTCATGACCAGGACACTTGCTTCTTTGCACACTTCTACCCATATACATACACGGATTTGCAATGCTACCTCATGTCGGTGGCAAAAAACCCTGTCCAGTCTCAGTTCTGCAAACTCCGCACTTTATGCAGGAGCCTTGCCGGAAATACCGTGTACCTGCTCACCATCACCAACCCATCCCGAACCAGGCAAGAGGCTGCTGCGAAGAAAGCCGTGGTCTTGAGCGCCAGGGTCCACCCTGGGGAAAGTAATGGCTCCTGGATCATGAAAGGCTTTTTGGACTTCATTCTTAGCAACTCCCCAGATGCCGAGCTCCTCAGAGATATCTTTGTCTTCAAAGTGATTCCCATGTTAAATCCAGATGGAGTGATTGTGGGGAATTACCGGTGTTCGTTGGCTGGCAGGGACTTGAACAGGCATTATAAGACCATTCTGAAGGAGTCTTTCCCCTGCATCTGGCACACCAGGAACATGATCAAGAGGTGAGTCCCCTAATCTGTTGAACTTTCTCTGGTTACTGTGAGCACTATCTAATGGCAGGGACTGGGGAAGAGGGAAGATCTAATGTTGTAAGAATTGGAAATGTCTTTTGAGACAGTCTTTTTTCTAAATATATTTTTATTGATTTCAGAGAGGAAGGGAGAGGGAGAGATAGAAAATATAAATGGTGAGAGCAGGCTGGCGTGGCTCAGTGGTTGAACGTTGACCTATGAACCAGGAGGCCATGGTTCAATTCCCAGTCAAGGCACATGCCTAGGTTGCAGGCTTGATCCCCAGTGTGGGGCATGCAGGAGGCAGCCGATCAATGATTCTCTCATCATTGATGTTTCTATCTCTCTCTCCCTCTCCCTTCCTCTCTGTAAAAATCAATAAAATATATATTAAATATATATATATAAATGGTGAGCTAACATGTTATCTATTTAGCATAGTCCCCAGCCACTGTTAATGTGTGGCATTGTTATCATACTCTTCATCCTGTGACCATCAGGGGGATGGTGACCTCATTTGGAAGCTTGAATAGGTGTCCTGGGTGCTCAGGAGATCAGGCAGACCTGAGCCTTATAGGAACGAGCCCTGGAAATGAGGACCCAAGGCTTTCTTTGGTTCTGTCTTTTTCATCCCTGCGATTACAGCCTCTCTACCTCTCCCCTCTTCCCACGAGTCTGCACCAGGGTGGGCTTTCTTTCAACAGATTTCCTCCACTTGTTCATTTACACAAGGCCTACCCACCACCCCTTTCCACGTCAGCACATCTCAAGTCCTTCTGTCGGGCAGGGGCAAGGAGGACTGATGCCGAGTTTACAGCAGTGGCTGAGGGTAGAGATAGGGTCCTCTGAAGGCCATTAGGGTCAACACTTTCTTAGAAAGGAAGGTGTCAACAGACATACTTAGGAAGAGACTCCAAAAAAATCCACGCCTTTGGAGTCCACTGAGTCCTTTGTTTGCTCCCCTTAATAGACTTCTCGAAGAAAGGGAAGTTCTCTTGTATTGTGATTTCCATGGCCACAGCCGCAAGAATAACATCTTCCTATATGGCTGTAATAGCCATGATCGCAAGTACTGGCTTCATGAACGAGTCTTTCCTTTCATGTTGAGCAAAAATGTACCAGACAAGGTAAGCACATAAGGTAATTTTCTGCTCATTGACTAAGGAAGAAGGAAACTCTCTGCTTCCTATACCCAATAATAGTGTTTGATTTGCCATTTTGTCTCTCTTTTTTATCTTGGGTAAATCCCAGCAACCTGGACTTGAAGAATTTAGAAAGGTGTGGTTTTAAGAATTATTCTGTGTCCACTAACTGATGAGCAGATAAATAAAATGCACTATGTCGAGGGAATGGAATGCTGTTCTGCAATAAAAATAATTAACTGCGTTGGCCTGTGGACTGAAAGGTCCCAGGCATGTACCTTGGTTGCGGGCACATCCCCAGTAGGGGGTGTGCAGGAGGCAGCTGGTCGATACTTCTCTTTCATCGATGTTTCTAACTCTCTATGTAAAAAAATCAATAATATATATATATTTTTTAAAAGAATTAATTGCTGATATGCTAGGACTCAGTGATGGCGAACCTATGACACGCGTGTCAGAGGTGACACGCGAACTCATTTTTTTGGTTGATTTTTCTTTGTTAAATGGCATTTAAATATATAAAATAAATATCAAAAATATAAATCTTTGTTTTACTATGGTTGCAAATATCAAAAAATTTCTATATGTGACACGGCACCAGAGTTAAGTTAGGGTTTTTCAAAATGCTGACACGCCGAGCTCAAAAGGTTCGCCATCACTGTGCAGCTAGGTCATGGAGGAACCTTGAAATCATGATGCTAAGTGAAAGAAAAGATGCAAAACACCACATATTGCATGATTCCATTCTATGCAATGCTATAGAGACAGAACTTACTAGTAGTTTAGTGATTGCCTCAACTGGGGACAAGTGACATGGGAGTGACTTCTAATGGGTACTGGGTTTTGGGAAGGTATTAAAAATATTCTAAACTTATATTACAACTCTGTGAATATACTTAAACTATTGACTTGTGTACTTTTAATGTGTGGATCTTATGGTATGTGAATTATATCTCAATAAAGGTGATTTTTAAAAATTGCTCTGGCTGCTTTGCCTGGGCACAAGTTCAAACTCTTAGTGGTAGAGTTATCTATCATTAATCCTGTGATTTGCAGTGGAAGCAGGGATTGCAGGACAGACAAAATGCTAATGTTACATGAGCCTCCAAAGAAAAGTTTGAGTAATGCAAGATCACAAATAACAAAGATATTAAAGGGCTAATGAAAGCAACAAGTTTTTTTGTTTGTTTGTTTGTTTTAAAGCAACAAGTTTTTGATAGTTGGCTGAGTGTGACAGTCGGACATATACAGAGTATCTGCATTGATTTAGAAAGTTGGTTTTCAGCATCATAAATACATCCACAAAATGTAACTGTCCTTATAATGAAGAAACTGGGTTGATTCAGGAAAACATTTAAATTACAAATTTTCTCACATAAAGATCTTTAAGACATATTTTGTATCTGCTGCTCTTATTATTAAAAAAAAGAGAGAGAGCGCCTGACCGGTTTGGCTCAGTGGATAGAACATCGGCCTGCGGACTGAAGGGTCCCGGGTTCGATTCCGGTCAAGGGCATGTACCTTGGTTGCGGGCACATCCCCAGTGGGGAGTGTGCAAGAGGCAGCTGATCGATGTTTCGCTCTCATTGATGTTTCTAACTCTATCCCTCTCCCTTCCTCTCTGTAAAAAATCAATAAAATATATTTTTTTTTTTAAAAAAGAGGAAGCTTTTCTTCCTCTCTCTTTCCCTTCCTTCATTCCTTCCTTCTTTTTTTGTTTTTATTTTTGTTGTTGTTGTTAATCCTCACCCGAGGATATGTTTTCCGTTGATTTTTAGAGAAAGTGGAAGGGAGAGGGAGAGGGAGAGAAAGAGAAACATCAATATGAAAGAGATACATCAATTGATTGATGGGTTGCCTCCCGCACACACCCCGACTAGGACCTGGGATTGAGCCTGTAACCAAGGTACATGCCCTTGACTGAAATTGAACCCAGGACCCTTCAATCTGCAGACCGGTGCTCTAACCACTGAGCAACAGGCTAGGGTCATTCTTTTTTCTTTTTTAAACATTTCGATTTTTGCCAGGTATCTCTTCAAGTGAAATCACATCCAGAACCCAGTATCTAAAAGAATTAAAAGCAGAACTATGTTATTGAAGAGGGGTTGAAGGCTTGGAACACCTGTCCATTCGGCCTCCTCCCTCAGGCCTTGGACAGGACTGCCCTGTGGCTCCTCATTAGAAGCCCTGGATTCTATAGAGCACAGTTAGAAACCACAAGGTAGTGAGATATCTCCCAAATGTAAAGCGTTTCCAGCAGGGCGGGCTAGGATAGGTTGGGATAGGTGCCAAGTGTATTTACAAACTTCAAGAGAGGAAAGAGCATTGGCATGGTCATGAAAGACAATGGAAGAAACTGAACTTGGACCTGAGAACATTGGCATAAGGGAGTGAGAGCGTTCCAGGCAGAGACTGTAGTGTAGGGCTGAGGCATACACAAATCGCATAGAGAGGATCAACCCAACCATATTGAAGGGTTCAAATTGGAGAGAGGTAGAAAATAAGTCTTACAAAGGTTGGCTACTAGCCTTGAATGCCAAAGAAAGCCAGCATTCCCAAACAGACATTCAAGGAACCCGAGTCCTGCAGAATGCCCCTGGAGAAGATGGGGAGGAGAAGGAAGGGTTCATGGGCAATGAAAAGCAACATGCTCTCTGGCCTTTGGAGGATCACAGTCCACAATAGCATATTAAATAGCCTGAGAGGTGCTGCAGCGGAAGCCTGCGCCATTTTCTTAGCCCTTTATCTCCCTGGTGAACATGACCATAGAACTCATGTTTTCCTCCCTAATACCTATTAGCATCCCTGGGAACCAGTGTTGTAGGGGACACACTTTAGGAAGTAATATATAGATTCCCAAGAGAAACATTCTTGTAGCATATCAGTGAATCTTCTATATCTTACATTTGCCAGTCTATGATTAACAGAGGATTTGGATTTCTCTTCAGTTCTCTTTTCATAGTTGTAATTTTAAGGTCCAAAAGTGCAAAGAAGGAACAGGACGAGTCGTGATGTGGCGGATGGGAATCCTGAACAGCTACACCATGGAGTCTACCTTTGGCGGGTCCACCCTGGGTGAGCTCACTTCTGTAGACCGTGGGCCAGCATGGCCAGGGAGCCATGTGAAGCACTGGGGAGGTGAAATCCTTAAACATGTGGAGAGGAGAGTTGATCTAGAGGCTTTTCTTGTCTGCGCCTTATGCCAAATTTGAGCACCCAGAATATGAGTGTGAAATATAGTATTTGATGGGGCAATATAGTGTAGTGGCTAGGGGCCTGGAATCAGGCAGATCTGGGTTTGAATTTACGAGTTGTGTGATCCTGAGGAAGTTACCTAATTCTTTGAGCCTCATCTTCTCTGTGAATGTCAGTAGTAGTGCCTGCATTATGGGTACTACTTAATGAGCTAGTGCATGGAAAGCACTTGGCAGAGTGCCTGCTACCGAGTAAAACGTTATCATTGTAATTACAGCTTCACAATTACAGCCATCATGATTGTAAACATTTTCATTGTCAAAGATTCTTCTGAACCAACCTAAAGCTAGGAGAGAAACCCTGTCCAGAAGCACAATGTTCTAGAATAAGAGGTGGTGTCTTTAATGAGATATTCGTAAATTATATCTGCATTTATTTGCTCATTAAGATTTCATGAGAAATGTTTATGGGGTTTTTCCAGGCAATAAAAGAGACACTCATTTTACCACTGAGGATCTGAAGTCCCTAGGCTACCACGTCTGCGACACCCTCCTGGATTTCTGTGATCCTGACCGAACCAAGGTAAAAATGGGGCTTCAAGAAGTGTGGTGATGCCGCTACTGTGATCAGTTTCCCATGGGTCCACAGTCAGCTCAGTGCGATTTCAGGTGATTTTTATTTCCTCTTAGTATTTTTCTGAAGCTTTTATGATCAAAGAAAATAAGAAAGGCCCAGCCTACACACTCTCGGCAAATGGTAAGACCTCAATTCACCAAGATGATAGAAGCCATTGTTCCAGCTTCCCTTCAGCACTCCTCTCCCTCACGTCCAGGCGTACCCATGAGAGCACTCATTCTTGATTTCCTTTCTTCCATTTCAGAAAACCTGCTGTCCTTTCTCTTCTCCAAAATTAACCCTGCCCTTTGTGCACCTGCTAAGCATCCCTACAACCTCCTCTCTCAGACCCCATCTGACTTGTCGGCCCTGGGAACACCTGATATGCACCACTCTGGATGCAACTGTTTTGGTTTTTTTAAATAGGTTTTTATTGCTTTCAGAGAGAGGAAGGAAGAGGGAGAGACAGAAACATCAATGATGAGAGAGAATCATCGATCAGCTGCCTCCTGCATGCCCCCCACTGGGAATCGAGCTTATAACTCAGACATGTGCCCTGATTGGGCATTGAACCTCCTAGTTCATAGGTCAATGCTCAAGCACTGAGCCACACTGGCCGGGCTGGATGCAACTGTTTAAACAAATATATTGAAAGGAGAATTTGACCGCAACGTGGCCTGTTAAATCATAGTTGCCATAGGCCAAAATCTGAACACCCCATTCTAACTTCCTTCCTTACTACTCAAAAATAAAATTAGCCCTAACCGGTTTGGCTCAGTGGATAGAGCATTGGCCTGCGGACTGAAGGGTCCCAGGTTCGATTCCGGTCAAGGGCATGTACCTTGGATGTGGGCACATCCCCAGTAAGGGGGTGTGCAGGAGGCAGCTGATCGATGTTTCTGTCTCATCGATGTTTCTAACTCTCTATCCCTCTCCCTTCCTCTCTGTAAAAAAATCAATAAAATATATTTTAAAAAATAATAATAAAATTAAATTAATCAGGCCTTTGGGTTAAGAAGTTTATAATTGGCTATGGGCAGGAAAAAGTGGCTAAAGCAGTGCTCTTTGGTGTTCTGCCCCCAAAATACTTCTTTTTTAAAAATATTTTATTTTTATTGTTGACATTATTATAGATTTCCCCCCTTTGTGCCCACCTCCACCCAGACCCTGCCCTCCCCTCCCTCTGGCCCTCACCACATTGTTGTCTGTGTGCATGGCCTATGCATATATGTTCTTTGTCTAATCCCTCCACCTTCTTTCATCCAGTCCGCCCCATTCACCTCCCCTCTGACATTTGTCAGCCTGTTCCATGTATCCATGCCTGTTTCTATTTTATTCATCAGTTTATTTTGTTCATTAGATTTCACATATAAGTGAGATTATATGGTATTTGTCCTTCCCTGAGTGGCTTATTTTGCTTAGTATAATAATCTCCAGGTCCATCCATGCTGTTGCAAAAAGGAAGAGTTCCTTCTTTTCTTTGGCCACTTGGCAACACTTCTTTGTGTTCCCATAGCTCATGTAGCTGTTAACATGTCCTTAGTAGCAGACATGACAGCTTACTCATCCTTTTTTTTTTTTAATTAAAAAAAATTTTAATCCTCACTTGAGGATATGTTTTTATTGATTTTAAAGAGAAAGGAAGGGGGAGAGGAGAGGAGAGGAGAGGAGAGGAGAGGAGAGGAGAGGAGAGGAGAGGAGAGGAGAGAAGAGAAGAGAAGAGAAGAGAAGAGAAGAGAAGAGAAGAGAAGAGAAGAGAAGAGAAGAGAAGAGAAGAGAGATATCAACGTGAGAGAAAAACAACAGTTGCCTCCCGAACATGCCCACACTGGGGATTGAACCCTCAACCTTTGGGTATATGGACGACACTCCAACCAACTTAGCCCTCCCCACTTCCACACCCCGCCAGGGCACAGCTTATGCATCTTTATGTCCCCAGCAATAAAGTGCCTTTTAGCATATACTTAGTAATATTTGATGAGTAAATAAATAAATAAATAATCAAAAATAGTTCCTTCTTCATTTCCACAGTTCATGCAGTGTCTAGTAGAGCTTAAAGAGCTCTTACAAAAGGAAATTTATAAGAAATTCAATGAACTTGGACAAGATACGGATTTAGAAAGAAGTTGGAATGACATCTCTTTCTCTGACATCGAATCCAGGTAACAAACTTCATTTCAAAGAAAAACCAGAAAAGTTTTACTCCGCTCTGTTGTTGGTTTTAAACCTCAGGTGCAAAATATTAAATAAATCATGGCACACTTAAATACACTTCATTCCTTTGACAACTATGCATGTGTCTTGACTGGGAATCGAACTGTGACCTCCTGGTTCATAGGTCAATGCTCAACCAGCCAGGCTTCAATGTAACTTTTTGAACTTGGCCTACCTTCCTCACGCTAATATTGCAACTTGCTCCCCTGGCCTCACCCTCCTGCCATTGCCCATCTGCCTTGGCTGCTCGGACTTTTTCAGAGCACCCAGGAAAGTAATATTCCTAGTCTCTGACCTATAGCATTTTATCACCTCTGTCATTCTGTATCACTTACAACTGTATTGTGTCTCTTATTTGTTATCTTCCCTACAAGGATGTAGGTTTCACAAGGCCAGAGATCTTTAGTCTGTTCACTTCTATATCTCATGCATCTCTACAACAGTACCTGGCACATGGGGAGAGCTCAGTAAATAATTAAGTGAAATAATTTAGTACATAGATCTCAGCCCCACCCTCATAGTCTCCACAGCTGTATGTGGGTGGGTATCTCACGTGTGTGCAAGAACACCAGCTACTCCAGCTTCTGGCCAAGGTGCCTCAAGCCTGCACCAGCTGCCCTCAGTCAGAAGGCTTCTGGGCTAGGCATGGAGGTCTTCTGCCAGGGGCTGCACTGTAGTCTGTGGGGACAGTGGGAAGCGGATGGCTCTCCCACACTCCCTGTGGCACATCGACATCTGACCCTAAAGCAGTTCTGCTGGCTGAGTCTCCTAGATGCCTCCTTAGGAACCTTAAGCCAGACCATCAGGCCCAGTGAAGCGCCCCATTCACCAGGTCTCCTCTTCCATTCTCCTAGAATCCTTTGCCTAACTCCCCAGGATAAGTGCACCAACCCCACTCTCACCCTCAAAAACTAAATGTCCCCTGCATATCAACTCATACAACAGAGCCCAGGGGACTCAACTCAGAAACAGCCAGATGCTCAGCAGGGAATGCCGACGCATTCAGTTAGGAATTATGGAAACCAGTTTGCCAGCCTCTGCATCAGGAACCCCCTTTCCATTCTCACCATTACACAGAGAAGCAGACTGCGTGTACAAGCTCAGTTGGAGTTTGCTCTGTCTGGGTGTGAACACACTGGTTTTGAGCATTTCTGGGCCATACATACTGCATCTAATGCTCTTATTCCGTTTGTTAACGCTCTCCATTGCCTCTGAAAGGCACCTCAGAGACTGTTATCTAGTGGCCTCAAAGGCTGTGGAATTGGGAGTTAGATCAAAGAAGAGGAGGCTTTCTTCCCGCGGTCTTCTGTCAGGCTCCTCCTTGTTGTGCACCGGCGGGAGGGAGGGGGAGCAAGAACAGAATGAAAGGACTGAGCAAAAGGAAGGTTTGAAATGCTGTCTTTACCCAGATTTGAGTTTTGTGCCGAAGACATTTTTTTATATGGAGCTCATGTTGCAGAGCACAGCTCTGAATTCTAGCCAGCCACTCTCCAGGAAAGGGGAAAAGATAATGTGACACATGATAAAGGAAGAAAGGGTTCATTATCTGAGGACTCATTCATCCTAGCCCTTGAAGACTGGGGGCGGGGACAGTTCGTGAGGGAGGACTTGTGATCAGTCTAGACATGCATCCAGAACTTTTGAAAGGTGAATTGGGGTGATGAAAATAATACTCCTAGTCTCTGACCTATAGATTCTTTGTATTGAATATATTTATTTATATATTGAACACATTCTTAAAGAAGACCTGGTAGGATCCTGGCTCTCTGAACTGGTACTGGCCAGACAGGAATGAATGAGACAGAGTCCCTGCTTCCAAACAAATTACAGTTCCCTGGCATTCTCTAGGGCTGCACATTGAGAATCCTGCAGCCTCTCACAGTTGCTGCCAAGGGCAGCTCTGCCCATCTGACTGGTTGGTATTTTTTTTAAGATTTTTAAAATTAATTTTTAGAGAGAGGAAGGGAGAGGGAGAGGACCATTGATGGGAGAGCAAAATTGATTGGCTGCCTCCTGCATGCCCCCAACCAGGAATTGAGCCAGCAACGCTCGCATGTGCCTTGACCAGAAATCAAACCTGCAACCTTTTGGTGCATGGGACGATGCCCAACCAACTAAGCCACACTGGCCAGGGCAGGTAGGTGTTTTTATTTTTGTTTTGTTTGTTTGTTTTTTGCTACACAGATTGCAAACTCCTTGGAGCAGGAGCTCTGCCGTGTCCATCTCTGTTTCCTGTGCCTGATGCACTACCTGGCATGCAATGGGCATTCAGAATGAATGAATGAATGAATGAATGAATGAATATGCTTGTCAAGAATTCTTAACAATTAAAACACAGACAGAGTGGGCAAATAGTGGACTAGATATCCTAACCGCATGCAGATGGCCTAGTGAATGGTATACTTCCAGACATGAATAACGGGTTTTTCCCTTTCTTCTCTCCTTTTGAAAACAGCACCAGTGGTTCTGACAGTTCCCTCTCAGACGGTCTCCCTGTTCAACTCCTGAACATAGCACATGAGGTGAGATTAGATAGACTCTTATACCCAAAGAGTAGCAGCCTTAAAAAGCATGGCACCACTAGATAATGTGGTGGAATTGTCCAACTATTCTAAGATCTGCAGAAAATAGAGCAATAGTGTCCCAACTGGTTATGAAGTCTTTGTCTGTTATAACTTTCATTTTAAAAATCTAGGGGGGGGGGGGGTGAGGACTCCATATTTATTCCAAGTTAACTGAGAGTGAGAAAAAGAAAGTTTAACTAAAAGTGAAAACCATGGAATATTAGGATTGAGAACCAAGATGGCGGCATAGGTTAACGCCGGAGTTTGCTGCTTTGAACAACTACTTCAAAAGTGAAACCAAAAAACGGAAGGGACATCACCCAGAACCACCGGGGTGCTGGCTGAGTGGAAGTCCTACAACTAGGAGGAAAGAGAAACGCATACGGACACTCAGAGGAGGCGCAGTGCTGAAGTCAAATTCTGAGGTGCGGAGTGCGCGGAGCGGGCTGGCGGCGGAGGGCGCGGTTGTTGTTTTCAATCGGGAGGGAGTCGCAGACTCTGAGCTCCAGATCCGGGCGAGTCTTTAGGGACCCAGACTCAGGCGGAAGAAGCGGGACTGTCTGGCTTCGGTCAGAGCGAGTGCAGCTTTCTCTCCGAGCTTTGCAGCGGGTGCTGGGACTCAGAGAGGCAGAGCCCCTGGGAACAGGACTGAGAGCCGCCATAACTGCTCTCTCCGGCCCACCCTGTTGATCCTGTTCGACCCGCCCTGCCCAAGCCCTGCACAGAGGCATTTGCCGGATAGCCTCAGGCAAAGGCTAGATTAGCACCTCCCTAGAGGACAGAAGTTCTCTCACCGCTGACACAGCTGAATCTCATAGCCACTTGGCCTGGAGGTCAAACCCTCCCTGGAATTAGCTACAGCAATCAAGATTTATCTATAAGACTGCAAACAAAGACCACTAGGGGGTGCACCAAGGAAGCATAACAAAATGCGGAGACAAAGAAACAGGACAAAATTGTCAATGGAAGAAATAGAGTTCAGAACCACACTTTTAAGGTCTCTCAAGAACTGTTTAGAAGCTGCCGATAAACTTAATGAGCTCTACACGAAAACTAATAAGACCCTCGATCTTATATTGGGGAACCAACTAGAAATTAAGCACACACGGACTGAAATAACGAATATTATACAGACGCCCGACAGCAGACCAGAGGAGCGCAAGAATCAAGTCAATGATTTGAAATGCAAGGAAGCAAAAAACATCCAACCGGAAAAGCAAAATGAAAAAAGAATCCAAAAATGCGAGGATAGTGTAAGGAGCCTCTGGGACAGCTTCAAGCGTACCAACATCAGAATTATAGGGGTGCCAGAAGATGAGAGAGAGCAAGATATTGAAAACCTATTTGAAGAAATAATGACAGAAAACTTCCCCCACCTGGTGAAAGAAATGGACTTACAGGTCCAAGAAGCGCGGAGAACCCCAAACAAAAGGAATCCAAAGAGGACCACACCAAGACACATCATAATTAAAATGCCAAGAGCAAAAGATAAAGAGAGAATCTTAAAAACAGCAAGAGAAAGAAACTCAGTTACCTACAAGGGAATACCCATACGACTGTCAGCTGATTTCTCAACAGAAACTTTGCAGGCCAGAAGGGAGTGGCAAGAAATATTCAAAGTGATGAATACCAAGAACCTACAACCAAGATTACTTTATCCAGCAAAGCTATCATTCAGAATTGAAGGTCAGATAAAGAGCTTCACAGATAAGGAAAAGCTAAAGGAGTTCATCACCACCAAACCAGGATTATATGAAATGCTGAAAGGTATCCTTTAAGAAGAGGAAGAGGAAGAAAAAGGTAAAGATACAAATTATGAACAACAAATATGCATCTATCAACAAGTGAATCTAAGAATCAAGTGAATAAATAATCTGATGAACAGAATAAACTGTTGATTATAATAGAATCAGGGACATAGAAAGGGAATGGACTGACTATTCTTGGGGGGGAAAGGGGTGTGGGAGATGTGGGAAGAGACTGGACAAAAATCGTGCACCTATGGATGAGGACAGTGGGTGGGGAGTGGGGGCGGAGGGTGGGGCGGGAACTGGGAGGAGGGGAGTTATGGGGGGGAAAAAAGAGGAACAAATGTAATAATATGAACAATAAAGATTTAATTAAAAAAAAATAAATAAATAAAAAAAAATAATAATAAAATAAAAGTGAAAACCATGTTAAGAAATAGGTTATTATAAATGACTGATACTTGCTTGCCAGAGGGGAAGAGGGTTGAAAAGGTGAAGGTCTTAAGAAGTACAAATTGGCAAGTTACAAAATAGTCATGGGGATATGAAGTACAGCACAGGGAATATAGTCAATAATCTACACTAATAAAAGAGAAACATGGTAATTGGCGTACGACCGCTACCCTTTTCATTGGCTAATCAGTGAGATATGCAAATTAACTGTCAGCCAAGATGGCGGCCGGCAGCCAGGCAGCTTGAAACTAACATGAGGCTTGCTTCAGTGACAGAGGAAACCAACGTTCCCGCCTGTCTGCTGCAGGCGGGCAGTTTGAAACATTTTAACAAAAAAAAACCCAGAAACCAGCTTTCAGCGAGCTGGGATCTCAGAGCTGGAGTTATACATTGTTTCGATTACCTACTTTTACCAGCGGAGGCCTAAGAGCTGGAGCCTCAGAGCTAAAGCTGGCCCAGAATTAAAAAGAGAAAAGAAAAAAAGGAGCGGTTGGGAGCTTCCGTCACCCACCAGCCTGAAAACAGCCCTCAGCCCCTCACCCAGACTGGCCAGGCACCCCAATGGGGACCCCCACCCTGAAGGGTATGTGACCAGCTGCAAACAGCCATCATCCCCTCATCCAGGCTGGCCAGGCACCCCAGTGGGGACCCCCACCCTGATCCAGGACACCCTTCAGGGCAAACCAGCTGGCCCCACCCATGCACCAGGCCTCTATCCTATATAGTAAAAGGGTAATATGCCTCCCGGCACCGGGATCAGCGTAACAGGGGGCAGCGCCCAAACCCCCTGATTGCCCTGCGGCTCTGTGTGTGACAGGGGGTGGAGCCACAACCTCCCTATCCGCCCTGCTCTGTTCGTGACAGGGGAAGGTGCCCCAACCTCCTGATCAGCCCTGCTCTGTGCCTGATACGGGGGGAGCTCCCCAACCCCCTGATCGCCCTGCGGCTCTGGGTGTGACAGGGTGTGGTGCCCCAACCCCCTGATCGGCCCTGCTCTGTGTGTGACAGGGTGTGGTGCCCCAACTCCCCTCTGCCCCCACGGGCCCTGCTCTGTGTGTGACAGGGCAGAGCCATAACCTCCCCATCGGCCCTGCCCTGAGTGTGAGAGTGGCGGCGCCCCAACCCCCTGATCCGCCCTGTTCTGTGTGTGACAGGGGGCGGTGCCCCAACTCCCCTATCAGCCCTACTCTCTGAGTGACAGGGGGGAGCTCCTCAACCCCCTGATGGGCCCTGCTCTGTGCATGACAGGGGGCAGCGCCCCAACCCCCGGATTGGCCCTGTTCTGTGGGTGACGGGGTGGCACCGCAACCTCCCCATCGACCCTGCTCTGTGTGTGACAGGGGGCGGTTCCCCAACTCCCCAATCGGCCCTGCTCTGAGCCCGACCAGGGGCTGCACCTAGGGATTGGGCCTGCCCTCTGCCACCTGGGAGTGGGCCTAAGCCAGCAGGTCGTTATCTCCCGAGGGGTCCCAGACTGTGAGAGGGCACAGGCCAGGCTGAGGGACCCCCCCCCCCCTTCCCCCCGAGTGCACCGGGCCTCTAGTATTATGATAACTATGGATAGTGGCAGGTGGTACTGGAAATATCGGGGACCACTATGGAAATTATATGATTATCTAACCACTATGCTGTACACCTGAGACTACAAAAAATAATATTGAATGTAAATTGAAATTTTAAAGTTGTTTTTAGTTATTTTATTTAAAAAAATGACCCATAATTTTTTTTTAAAGTGTTTCTTTAAAAACTTTTTTTATTGATTGACTTTAGAGAGAGAAGGGAAGGGAGAGAGACGTTAACTTGTTCCATTCATTTATGCATTCACTAGTTGACTCTTGTATGTGCGCTGACAGGGAATCAAACCTGAAACCTTGGCATGTCAGGACGATGCTCTAACCAGCTGAACTGCCTGGCAGGACTAAAAAGTGTTTCTTTATTCATGTCGTCTTAGATCGTTTTTTATACTTTCACATATTAAGTAACTTTTTTTGCCCCACCTGCTCACAGACGTTTTCTTACATAGATATTTACAAACAACAAAATATTTCTTATGATTTATTATGCACATGATTTCCTAATTGCATTAAGAAGTATCTCCATCATAGTGTCAGGGGGAGCCAGCCCAATTATACTTAGCCCTGCAGTTTCTTCAACTGTATTTACGGCAACATCAGATTAAGCTTCACCACACCATAGGTACCTGGAAAATTTGTCCTGAGCGTCATTTGCTTGAAGTAACAACCAAATCGAATCTTTTTGGTGTTGTTGTTAATCCTCACCCAAGAATATTTTTCCATTGATTTTTAGAGTGGAAAGGAGGGGGAGAGACAGAGAGAAACATCCATGTGAGAGAGACACATCAATTGGTTGCCTCCCACTCACCCCACAACCAGGGCTGGGGATTGAGCCTACAACTGAGGTATGTGCCCTTGACTGGAATTGAACCTGGGACCTTCAGACTGCGGGCTGACGCTTTATCCACTGAGCCAAACCATTCAGGGCCCAAATTGAATCTTTTAACCACACATCAAATAGTCAGTATTGCCTGTACCTGACATTATTGCCATAGTGATCTGGCTTTAAATTAAAAGTCACAAATACTTGGTCATTGGAGTATGTATGATAGTAGGATTTGGGGGCTGTTACATGGGAAGCAGCCTCCGATAAGGAGGTAATAACTATTTGTTCTGCAAACCAACAGTGTAACCTGAGGACCGCACACTGGCTCAGCCATCGTATCTTGAGTGTTGTGTGAAGAGTCCTCTGGGATCCTCTATGACTAGTTTCTCTGTACTATTTGAAATAGTTGCATCATAAGAAGACGATATACAAGAAGAAAAAAAAGAAGCCGCTTCAGACGAGGAAACAGCGAAATGAACAGTATCGGAAAAATAATATGATACGGGAGTTGAAGTCAACAGAAGATGCCCTGGTAAGAAAGCTCTGCTGCCTGCCTCTACTGTCAGGTAAAGAGTATTCCATTAACGGCAGTACTGGGGGTTAAGGTTTACTCTAAATCAGAAGGGGGTCAGAGGTGAAAGCTTTCTGTCTTTCATGGTCCTCTGCTGTGCTCTGGAGCTGCAAGTTTGGGCGTTTACCAAGTCTGGATTTCCAGAGGGAAGTGGTGGAATGGCTGGCAAAAGAGGGGCTGGAGCTAGTCACGGTTGCTGGGTGCTGAGGGGTCAGGCCTGGCCCCGCTAACACTAACGACACCTGGATAGCTCCTTCCTTGTCTTTCTCCCAGCTGTTGTACCTACATCATACCCTCTGCTTTCTAAAGTTGAAAATGCTTTCAGAGGTGGGCGTTTCACTGTTGGGTGAATTGGGTCAATTATGAGCAGATTAATTGCAATCCGTCAATTGAAAAACATTTTCTTTGCACTAATCCTTCTAGAAAAGACCAGGATTTGCTTCCACGATGCAAAAGCAGCCTTCCTTTTTAAAATATTCTGAGAATGCCAGTTCTTCAACAGTAAAAAATGAAAGACCAAGGATGAATGAGGTAATGTTTTTGCTTGACTTTTTTTAACTCACTCATGGAAAAAATGTATTAAAACTTTTTTGTAAGTTTTTTAAAGTGTACAACGTGATGATTTGATGTGCATACATTGTGAAATGATTCTCACCGTTGGGTTAACTAACACATCCATCACCTCACATGGTCATCTTTTTTTCTTTTGGTGAGAACATGTCCATTTCTACTCTTAGCAAGTTTTAATTATACAATGCAGTATTATTAACTATAGTCACCATGTTATACATCAGATCGTCATACATTATCTGATAACTAAAAGTTTGTACCCTTTTACCATCCTCCCCCTATTTGCCCCACCTCCCAGTCGCTGGCAACCACCATCTACTCTGTTTCTATGAGTTTGAGTTTTTTAGGTTCCACATATAAGTGTAGTATTTGTCTTTCTCTGTCTGGTTTATTTCACTTAGCATAATGTCCTCCATGATCATCCATGTTGTCATGAATGGCAGAATTTCCTTCTTTATTATGGCTAAATAACATATGTTTGCACATATTTTTTCCCATTCAGTAGATTGCCTTTTAACTTTATTGATTTTCTGTGCTGTGTTTTTTAGTTGATGTAGTCTCACTTGTTTATTTTTTTCTTTTGTTGTCTGCTTTTGTTGTCAAAACAAAAAAAAAATCATTGCCAAGACCAATGTCAAAGAGCTTACTTCCTATGTTTTCTTTTAGGAGTTTTCCAGAGTTAGATCTTAAATGTAGGTTTTTAATCCATTTTGAGTTGACTCTTGTGTATGGTGTAAGACAGGTACAGTTTCATTCTTTCACATGTGAATATCTAGTTTTTGCAACACCATTGTATATTCTTGGCTCATTTGTTAAAAATTAAATGGCCATATATGCATGACTTTATTTCTGGGCTCTATATTCTGGTCCATTCTTAACTCTCTTTCACACAGATTCTGTAATTTTTCCAATTAGTATGTCTCTCCCTCAGGGCGAAGAACACAATAGCCCTCTGTGTCACCCTTACCTGTCAGTGACACTGGGAGCAGGGGAACACTAACATTTGGTGGGGAGACTGGCTCTGCTTTAGATTACACACCACTGAAGCCTGACACCAAATTTTGGTGATTTGTGACTTTATATCTAGAACATAAGAACAGTCTGTTTTATCATCCAGCCAGCCGTTTATTCAACAAATTGTATTTGTGTAACCACTATGTGCCAGGCCCTCTCCTGGATGTTGCAAATACGACATTGAATAAACACTATCTCTGCCTCAGGGACCTTAGAGTCTGGGCTGGGGATTTGACAAGTGAACAGCAAATGACATAACAGAGTAGGGAACACAGGGAACACAGAGGAGAAGCACCTAACCAACTTTTATACTTTCGAGTTTTGTGGCTATAAAGTCCTTGGTTCTTTTTTTTTTTAATTGATTTCAGAGAGGAAGGAAGAGGGAGAGATAGAAACATCAATGATGAGAGAGAATCATTGATTGGCTGCCTCCTGCAAGATCCCCACTGGGGATCGAGCCCACAACCTGGGCATGTGCCCTTGACCAGAACTGAACCTGGGACCTTTCAGTTTGCAGGCTGACGCTCTACCCACTGAGCCAAACCAGCTAGGGCAGTCCTTGGTTCCTTTACATATAAATATAAGTTTTGGTACAACAGTAGCTACTTCTTAGTGGGTAGAATGTACAATTGGCCCTCCTGTGGCAGAATGCTACCCCGTGAGTAACAGTAAGATAAAGAGGCCCTGCTGTGTTACACTGAGGAACCCTCACAGGCGCAGGCATCTCCATTCAGTAGTGAGAGACAGCTGGGGTCTAGTGTAATAGTGACAAGGAAACAGCTCTGAAATCTGTCTTGAGTTCAAACGTCACCCCCACCATGTAATTTTTTGTGAGATACTGAACCATCCTGGGACTCTGTTTCTGCATCTAAAATATCTATCTATATAAAAGCCTAAGTGACTGTTACGACCGAATGACCAATCGCTATGACATGCATTGACCACCCAGGGGCAGATGCTCAATGCAGGAGGTGCCCCCTGGTGGTCAGTGCACTCCCACAGCCAACCTCCCATGGCTGGCCCCCATCAGCCTGATAGGGACTGAGCGAGATGGGCCCCAATTGGCCCCAATCACCGGCCAGGCCGAGGGACCTGTGCATTCACCTGTGCATGAATTCGTGCACCAGGCCTCTAGTTGGGGTAATTATAACAACAACATAAGGTTGGTTGAGAAGATTAGATGTGAATCTGTGTGTAAAGGGCCTGGCATATGGTAGGTATTCAATAAATATTATTGAATTATTTGAATTATTTTCTTTGAATTATTTGTTTGTGTCCTACCTCTCTTTTTGTGTTAAGAGTATCATAATGAATCAACATGCATGAATGAAAAACACTTAGAGAATGTATATTCTACATACTCACACTTATCCAAGTAGAAATTTTAATGAGAATGTGTTCATTTATTCTAGTCACAGTTAAATGGAAGAGACAAAGACATCTCCCTGGACCTGTCAAAAGCAAATAGCTTGATTCTGACTAAGAATAAAGAAAGAAAGCAGGTATTTCACCTAACATATATTATACCTATATGCTGGTGATTTACTTTATTTGGTTTTGAAATGTATTATGTGATTTGGAGGGGTGGTAATCCACAGTCCACACAGTTTCACCTTCTCAGATTTGTTCTGCTCAGGTAATTTGCACCCTGGGGCACAGCCCACCAGGTACTGAAGGACACAGACAGCCCTCCCAGAGCTAACAGTTTGCCATGGAGAAGGTACCTTTATTTCAACGAACATTTGTTAGGCAGCTGTTATTTTGTAACTCCAGGCAACGTCTCAGGTAAAACAGAGATAGCGTAATGCAGCAGTTCTCACCTCAAGAGTTATTAGCAGCAAGTGGAGTAGGGTAGCTATGACGTGTGCCCCACGCGCTGTGTTACAGTGATCCTTCAATGCTGAGGTTTGTGAATGGTTTGCTTTTTTAGAAGGATAAGTTAGCGTGAGCTCATATTTATCCCTGTCCATCGCTCTTGTTCCTTGGCACTTGCATAGTCTTTCCTGAAAGGGAGGCTAGAGGGACATATGGTAAGTAAGCTGTTGTTTCAAATACCACTGGGTGCAGCTCATGTGTCCAGGGAAAGATTGGAAACCACTGGATTGAGTAGGTATACTGGATATAGCACCCACAGTTCTCCTGAGGGGAAGTCCCTCCTTTCTTCTCAAATCTGTTGCTTGAGAATTGTCAAGTTGATGTTCTCATTTATTCAGCAGTATCCTATGGAGAACCTATTAGGTGCCAGGCCCTTTGAGGACAGTAAGATATGACCCCTCCCTTAAGGCAATGACCCTCTACATGGGGGGGGGCAAGATAGTCCAACCACCTGGTATAACAGAAACTGAAGAGCAATGAAAAAAGAGGGTTAGCCCTAGCCGTTTTGGCTCAGTGGATAGAGTGTCGCCTGTGGACTAAAGGGTCCCAGGTTTGATTCTGGCCAAGGGCACATGCCCAGTTTGCAGGCTCGATCCCCTCCCCAGTAGGGGACATGCAGGAGGCAGCCAATCAATGATTTTTTCTCATCATTGATGTTTCTATCTATCTCCCTTCATCTCTGAAATAACTGAAAAAATATAATTTTAAAAAAAAGAAGAGATGTTTAAATAAAGTCAAAACAAAGAGAGTTTCTGTCCTGACAGACAAATAAGTGATGGACTTGCCCTTTCTCCCCATTCAGCATTTATTACAAGAAGCTGTGGGTGCCTAAAACCATATCCTGCAACTGAATCATGCTGGTTAAGCTGCAACATGTAACCAGGGATTCAGTGAAACCCAGTGTACTGGACGAATGCCTTCCAAACCTGTACCTTTACTTAATTTTCCTAAAGTTCCTAGTGTAGTATCTCTCTAACAGAAATGTAGGCATGCAACTTCAAGACAGCTTATAAAATGCAGTTCCTGAACTGCTCAGAGCAATTAAAATGTTGCCCATAGAGAACCAAGATGGCTGCATAGGTAAACACCTGTACTTGCTGCCTCCCACAACGACATCAAAATTACAACTAAAAGACAGAACAACTGTCATCCAGAACCGCGGGAAAGCTGGCTGCGTGGAAGTACTACAACCAGAGAGGTGAAGAAGAAAGCACAGCGAGACGGGTAGGAGGTGTGGAGGCACGGAACGGGCTGGCACCCAGGTGCGCTGCTTTTTTAATCAGGAGGGAGATACAAGCTCCCACTTGCTCTGAGCTCCAGTGCTGGGCAAGACTCTGGGGGACCCAGACACATACGGGGAGAAACTGGACTGTCTGGCATCGGGGCAAGAACATGGGGGCAGCTTTCTTCCAGACAGAGATGCTCGCAGTGGTCATTGCTCCTGTGCTGGGACCTCCCAGGTGCAGGGCTGATTGGAAGCCATTGCTGTTTGCTCCACCCTGGAGATTCCCTGAGAACCTGCCCCACCCAATTTACAACTCCACCCAAGCTGTGCACACCAGCTTTTGCATATGAATGGCCTGTCCTTTCTCGGCCTAAAACCTGGCCTGAAACCTGTCGAACAAGCTGCAGCTAGGTCAGGGAGCCCCAAAGCTACCAAAAGAAGGCCCAAGGCTGGCACCTTGCTGCACAGTGCCTTGCTTGTATCTGGGCACTTCCAAACCTGATACAAAGAGGAGGAATCTGCAGATCTCTCCATAGCTCCTGCTGGGTGGACCCAGGCAGTGGCTGGCTTTGTACCTCCTTGGAGGTCCAAGAGCCAGGGTACCCAATGGTGAGTGTGAGGCCATACCAGATTATAACTCTTCACATCCATAAGCGACACACTCAAGGGGCAGACTCAGTGAGCACCAAAGCCCCACTGAAGCAAGTCCTGCCCCATAAGGGTGTCTCCTGTACAGCAGCTCTTCCATTGTAGACACAGCTGGTCCTCACAGCCAATTGGCCTGGAGGTCAATTCCTCCCAGTGATACCAACAGCAATCAAGGCTCACCTACAACAAGACTGTGCACACAGTCCACAAAGGGGTGCACAGAGAGTGTCCACCTCAAGTGATTGGGGAGGCTGAGCCACTGGGCCCTATCGGACACATACTACACAAGGCCACTCTATCAACTCAAGGAGACTTAACAGCTACCCAATACATAGAAACAAAGACAGGGAAGCAGCCAAAATGCTGAGACAAAGAAACATGTCATAAAGGAAAGAAATGGAAGAAAGCAAACTACTGGATATAGAGTTCAAACCTCCGAAGAACTTAGTGAGACCTACAAGAATATTAGTGAAAATGCAAAAAAAAAAAAAAAAAAAAAAGGAAAAGGACCAGTCAGAAATTAAGCATACACTGACTGAAATAAAGAACAATATACAGCCGAAACCGGTTTGGCTCAGTGGATAGAGCATCGGCCTGCGGACTGAAGGGTCCCGGGTTCGATTCCGGTCAAGGGCATGTACCTGGGCTGCGGGCACATCCCCAGTGGGAGATGTGCAGGAGGCAGCTGATCGATGTTTCTCTCTCATCGATGTTTCTGACTCTCTATCTCTCTCCCTTCCTCTCTGTAAAAAATCAATAAAATATATTAAAAAAAAAAAAGAACAATATACAGAGATTCAACAGTAGACTGGAGAATCCCAAGAATCAAGTCAAAGATTTGAAATACTAGGAAGCAAAAAACACCCAACCAGAAGAGCAAAAAGAAAAAAGAATCCAAAAATATAAAGATAGTGTAAGGAGCCTCTGGAGCCTCTGGGACAACTTCAAGCGTACCAACATCCGAATTATGGGGGTGCCAGAAGAAGAGAGAGAGCAAGATATTGAAAACCTATTTGAAGAAATAATGACAGAAAACTTCCCCTACCTGGTGAAAGAAATAGACTTACAAGACCAGGAAGTGCAGAGAATCCCAAATAAGAGGAATCCAAAGAGGACCACACCATGACACATCATAATTAAAATGCCAAGGGCAAAAGACAAAGAGAGACTCTTAAAAGCACAAGAGCAAAACAGTTAGTTACCTACAAGGGAGTACCCATACAACTGTCAGCTGATTTCTCAACAGAAACTATGAAGGCCAGAAGGGAGTGGCAAAAATATTCACACATTGTTTGCGGGTAGTTTTTATCGTGTGCTAACAGGTGGCGCGGGCCATTTTTGCTAATTTTTTGCACAAATGGCAATGTTCAGTAAAATTACGATAACTTTAGTTTACGTATTTATACATTACCCGCATTCTACCGCTAGTCTATAAAAAACGTATTAATACGTGTCCCGCACTCTACTACACTGGTAGAACGTATAAATACGTAAAACATATAAATACGTTTCCCGCATACAATGTGTTCAAAGTGATGAATAGCAAGAACCTACAACCAAGATTACTCTACCCAGCAAAGCTATCATTTAGAATTGAAGGTCAGATAAAGAGCTTCACAGACAAGAAAAAGCTAAAGGAGTTCATCACCACTAAGCCAGTATTATATGAAATGCTGAAGGGTATTCTTTAAGAAGAGGAAGAAGGAGGAAAAAGGTAAAGATAAAAAATTATGAACAACAAAGTGACAACAAATACATATCTATCAACATGTGAATCTAAAAATCAAATGAATAAAAAATCTGATGAACAGAATAAACTGGTGAATGTAATAGAATCAGGGGCATGGAAATGGAGTGGACTGACAATTCTCAGGGGGAGGGGGGTGTGGGGGTGCAGGAAGAGATTGGACAAAGATCTTATACCTATGGACACGGACAGTGGGGTGGTGAGGTCCTGGGGTGGGGTGAGAACCGAGTGGAGGGGGGTTATGGGGGGAAAAAGAGAGGAACATCCGTAATAATCTGAACAATAAAGATTTTTTTAAAATGTTGGCCATAGACAGCTGGCACTCTGAGGGACAAAGGCAAATGCTTGATTTGCCTCTGCCCTGTAACAACTATTTCTCACTAACTCCTTGTAAACCAACCTGCATCCTTATTCTAACTTTACAAATTGCAACATAAAGTGAGCTCAACTTTTATATCTTGTTTGCACAGACAGAAAAGCCAGGATTTGCATGCTCTTCAAAGAGAAGCACAAACACCGGCCAAGAGCCAGATCCGGATACGAAGCCACACTGGTCCAGGAACAGGTTTCTTGCCACAAAGAGAGGCCACACCACCGTGGCGGGGTGCCCGTCCTTGCACATATACACATTCCCGTAGGGCCCTGGGGCCGCACTACACGGTGCCTCCATGGCATGTTTTGGGTGAGCCTCATTTGTAATGAGGGAGTTGTGTGGTGGGTAACTACGCTCGTTGGTGGTGTACTGTGTTGTGCATTCACATGCACTGACCTTCCACTATGTGCATGCCTTCAAGATGCACACCTCATTCATTAAATTACTTTTCATAAAATGAAGCTTCATTGTGATGTATGGAAAAGCTTCCTTTATCAGAAGTTCAAGTGTGTTCTCCTGGAACTATAGACAGAAATACCTCACTTTAACCAGTAGATATCCTGTCTAAAATTATGGGCAAATCAATTTTAAGTGATAAACTCTGTTTTAAACATATTCTGTGAGTGTGCCATGTTAAAAATGTGTCACAACTTGCTAGTGATGTCAAACTGTGGTATCTCAGACTTGCTCAGGATGAGATGTTCCCACATATAGAAAACAATTCATGTATTACCCGAAATTTAATGTTGCATATATTATGTTCAACACAGTTATGTAAGTTTTAAAACCCATTTATTAAAATTATTTCTCTATAACCAGTTGTTTCCATTGATTGGTTAACTGCATAAGCTTTTGTGAACAGGAATTTTAGGTCCCTCACAAGCACCTATGTTGTCAGCGTGCTAGTATCATGTTCAGAAAGGATCACCCCAGGTCCTCCCAGGCTTCCCATTTGAATTACTTTCTTCCTATCACATTGGGGTGCAGCCCTACACCTTTTTGCTTTTTCTTTTAAATATATTTTTATTGATTTCAGAGAAGAAGGAAGAGGGAGAGAGAGATAGAAACATCCATGATTCGCTCATCATGGATCAGCTGCCTCTTGCAAGTCCCCCACTGGAGATCGAGCCCACAACTCAGGCATGTGCCCTTGACCGGAATCGAACCTGGGACCTTTCTGTTCACAGGCCGATGCTCTATCCACTTAGCCAAACCGGCTAGGGCCCTATACCTTTTTTCACTTCTCTTATCTATGCTGCTGACTTCTGCTCCCTTTCCTCTGAGATTCTTCCCCAAACTTCGTGGGCAACTTCTCTCCTGTACCATAGGAGAATAAGGTGGAGCCGCTTTTATCTCCCAACCATCCACTCTTGCCAGAGGCTCTGTACCTCTCAGTGCCCACACGTATCAGTGGGGAAGACAGTGGATATTTTGTTGGCACCACCAATATACAAATCTATGACTAAAAGTCCTCTTGCTAAATGATCTCAGACATTGTCTGGTTAGACACTGTTGTTTAGATTATCAATTGTATTGATATCTAAAATTTTCTGGATTTAGTTAGAAGCAACTTATGTTTCTTATCATTCTAAAAGCTACAGTTATATATTATTTTATTTTGTGCCAGGATGGATAGGCTTATTATATCATTCAATCCTCATAACAGTATGAAGTAAACATTACAATACTAATTTGTCTAAGATTCAAAGAGGTCCTGTGATTTGCCTAAAGTCACACAGTTAATAACTGGTAGAAGATGACTTTGGAACAGGTCCACTGAATTTTAAAGACCAAGCTCCTTCCTGCTCTGTAAACTGCCTCCCCATATCATCTAGCACTGTGCTGAGTACAGGACAATATTAATCAAAACTAACTTTTGTCTTTTTTTTTTAATATATTTTATTGATTTTTTACAGAGAGGAAGGGAGAGAGATAGAGAGTTAGAAACATCGATGAGAGAGAAACATCAATCAGCTGCCTCCTGCACATCTCCTACTGGGGATGTGCCCACAACCCAGGTACATGCCCTTGACCGGAATCGAACCTGGGACCTTTCAGTCCGCAAGCCGACGCTCTATCCACTGAGCCAAACCGGTTTCGGCTAACTTTTGTCTTTTTTTTTTTTTAATATATTTTATATATATTTTATTGATTTTTCACAGAGAGGAAGGGAGAGAGATAGAGAGCCAGAAACATCGATGAGAGAGAAACATCAACCAGCTGCCTCCTGCACATCTCCCACTGGGGACGTGCCCGCAACCCAGGCACATGCCCTCGACCGGAATCGAACCTGGGACCCCCCAGTCCGCAGGCCGACGCTCCATCCACTGAGCCAAACCAGTCCCTGCAACTTTTGTCTTTTATTATACAGTTTTTAAAAAATCTTATCCTGTACACAATTTCACTTAATGCTCAGTAACCCTGAGAGATAGGTATTAGAGTTACTCTTAAATTTGAATACAAAATCTGAAAACAAGAGAAAATGACTTCTGAATCACTTTGATACAAAAGAAAGCCAGAAAAAGAAAATAAAGTCAGGATCTAATACAAGACTTCTTGGCATTTCATTCTCTGTGCCCCACTTTGTCTCACTAAGTGTTGTTTGATATAGAACATGTGGGCTGGGGCTGAAGGGGTAAGGACAATGTCTTTTTCTTTTTGCTTCTAAAAGCCTGTACTCTGATGGGCACGAAAGTGTTTGTTCATTCATGAGCACCTGGGATGTGCCAGGCTCAATATACAATGAAAAAAGGCTGAAAGTTCCTGAACTCAGTTTACATTGTAGTGTGGAGAAGACAAACAGATAAATTACAAGGATATGTCCTACAGGACGCTGTGGTAGGAAATAAGGGGGAGGTAAATTTACAGAAAGACCAGAAAAAGCATTTCTGAGAAGCTAGCATTAATTGAATGAATGCATGAATAGCAACCCGAGTTTTTGTTGGCTATTAGATTTTTTTTATGGTTCTGACGGCGAATACCGTTTGGACCTTATGTTGCTGATACCCAAATGCCAACTGCAGAGGCGAGTCATAACGAAGAATCCTTCCCATTATTTTCTTCTTCTGACCTTGCCTTAGCTGTCAGGGTCACACACACCCCATTGCCACGCCCATTCTTCTGCTTCCGGGCGCTTCCGGCCTGCGCAGGCGCAGGAGAAACTGCCGTTCCTAGTGGAGGGCGCGGATCCTACTACAAAACGCATGCGCCCCAGACCCGTAGGCCCCGCCCAGACCCCCTGCGCGGGCGCGCGAGCGCCAGCCGTTTCTCGGGGCGGGGCGGTGGGCGGGGCCTGGGGGAGAGGCGCGCGCCGCTGTGTGTGCGTGCGCGCGCGCCGCGGGCGGGCCAGTGATCCGGGACCGGCTTGGTCGCTAGGTGGCTCGGTCTGTCCGTCCGTCCGCGGGTGCCATCATGGCGGACGCGGCCAGTCAGGTGCTCCTGGGCTCCGGTCTCACCATCTTGTCCCAGCCGCTCATGTACGTGAAGGTGCTCATCCAGGTATGAGTCGTCGCCATTCCCTTCCCCGCCCGGCTCCCTCTTCGGTTGCCGCTGCCCGCGGCGCCGGAGGGCCGGCTCCAGCCTTCCCGGGCCTTCAGCTGCCCGAGATGCTCCTCTGCGGCCCCGTCCTTCCCGGCAGGGACAGCTTCCACCGCCCGCCGCCCATCCGCCGCTGTGGGCCTTAGGGGGTTCGGCTACTCTGTCAGGAGGCGAGGCCCGCCCGGTCCCCGTCGCCAACTGCCGCCCTGCCCTGCACGGCGGCTCCTCTGAACTTTGTATTTTCTCTCCTGAGGTTGATCTCGGCCGCTCGTCGCCGAGGGCTTCCCACTCCCACCCCTCGCCTCTCCGAAATCGGTATTCCCTCCTTCCCCTGCCCGGACGGGAAACACGCAGATCTGTTAAAATCTGAAATGAGAGCTAACATTTCATGAGCATTATTTTTCTTCTTTGACTGCTCTTACTGCCGCTCTTCTGTTCCGAGATTTTAGCCCCAGATAAACACAGGAGCCCTTTCAGCGGGGACCGCGAAGGGGGCCCGGAACTGCGGAGGGTCCCGAGCGCCCTCGACGGCAGCCGCCCCTGTGGCACCTGACGCCGAAATCACATGTCTGCGCTGGAAATCAGTTCAGCGGAAACAGTGTCAGCGCGTTGAAACATATATGTTAGTTTCCAGTGCACTGTAAAATAATTCTTTTTTTTAAAATATTTTATTGACTTTTTACAGAGAGGAAGGGAGAGGGACAGAGAGTTAGAAACATGGATGAGAGAGAAACATCCACCAGCTGCCCCCTGCACACCCCTCACTGGGGATGTGCCCGCAACCAAGGCACATGCCCTTGACCGGAACCGAACCCGGGACCCTTCAGTCCGCAGGCCTCCGCTCAGGGCAATTCTTAAAGGTATTTGTATTCACAGGCAAGTAGGCCAGGTTTCAGCCTATGATAAAGTTAGTGTTACCAGTTGCCTTTTTAGCTTCCCTCCGGTGGGAGGGAACTCACAGAGCTTACCTTTGTTGAGAGTTGACATACTTACATCACGCCTTGTGCCAAGGCATGGACGCCTTTAGAAGTCGTCCTTTCTGCCTGGCCGGGCCTCAGTGACCCCCTGTGACCCCGGAGGTCACGGTTGGTTGGGGCGTGCAGGAGGCAGGGGATCAGTGATTCTTTCTCTCTCAATCTCTGCCTTCCTCTCCGAAATCAATAAAAAAAATCTTAAAAAATCAAGAAGTCTACCTTTCTGTCAAAAATATGCAAGACACGCCCTAGCTGGTTTGGCTCAGTGGAGAGAGCATCTGCCCGCGGGCTGAAGGGTCCCGGTTCTGGTTCGATTCTGGTCCAGGGCAAGTGTTTGGGTTGCAGGCTCCATCCCCGGCCCTGGTTGGAGTGAGTGGGAGGCAACCGATTGATGTGTCTGTCTCACATCTATGTTTCTCTCTCTCTGTCTCCCCTTCCCTTCCACTCTCTAAAAATCAATGGGAAAATAGCCTCCGGTGAGGATTAACAGCAACAAAAAATATATGCAAGGCACTGGGGAGGAAGGACCACCTTTCTTCTTCTTGAGTTGATGCTGATCCAAATGGTGTGTTGCTGAGTTGACCCGTGTGGATTCGGATTCTATATGTAATACGCTATTGTAAAATAAGTTATTTGATCCAAGAACAAAGACTTGGATGGGAATGTATACTATGTCATCTAAACCGGAGTTGACAGGTTTGTGGCCAGAGAGTATCTCCGACGACAGCATTTTACAGTAAATCGGTATGAGTCCATTGCCCAGTACTTTTCCGGAACGTAGGATTTTCTAGTGACATTCAAAGCTTTTGCCTCAAAAACTTGAATATCCTTAATCCTAATTACACAAAATTTACCTGTTGCCAAGTGTCTCAGGGGTTATGGTAAAATTCCCAAATACATAGTTTTGTTTTTTTGTTTGTTTGTTTTTTATAAGCCAGAGTTTATTTCTATTTAAAACAATGTGTACAGGAGTCCAAAGGCCCAAAGATATTTGGGTTTAATAGAAGTTATAGTCTAGTGCAGCCGTGGGCAAACTACGGCCCACTTGAAATGAATAAAACTAAAAAAAAAAAAGACCGTACCCTTTTATGTAATGATGTTTACTTTGAATTTATATTAGTTCACACAAACACTCCATCCATGCTTTTGTTCCGGCCCTCCGGTCCAGTTTAAGAACCCATTGTGGCCCTCGAGTCAAAAAGTTTGCCCACCCCTGGTCTAGTGCCTGCTGCCCATGCGTCCATTTCACAATCAATATTTCTGCGCCCCTGAGTGTTTCCAAGGTTTGATAATTCTAAGGCGAACGGTGAATCTTCTGAGTTTTGGCCAGCTTCATAGAAAATGAACATTACAACAATAACAGCAAAAACAACTCCAGAAACAGCCATTATCATTGCAAGAGAAAAAGGAATATCACTCGATAAGAAAGCGATCACAGAAATTCCCAGTAGGAGAATGCTTAATCCAGTATTTAAAAATGAGATATATTTGTAAAAATCCTGGGGAAACCATCCCTGCCATATTCTCAGCAACCAGCTCCCCTGGTCAGAAGCTTGAGAAAACGGGATCATGATGAGTCTTATCTGGTATTAAATGCAGTTCTTGGACAATGGAAACCAGCAAACACCCTTCAAGATGAAATCCAAATACATAGTTTTTAAAATAGTGCCATAGTTACACTTTCAGGGAGCTCCATCAGGAGTTATTTAATTGAGCAGGTTAAGAATCACCGCAGTAGAGCCCAAACCGTGTCCTACAGCGTTTTCATTCTCTCAAACTCTAAAAAGAATATACTGTAGAAATAAGATGATAATCATTAACTCTAAAGTGGCCTTCATTTGGTTGTTCATGACAGTCTGCTGTTTAACGTGGCCATAGCTTGTAATTATTCCCCAAGTGAATTATCCAGCTGTATCTGCATTTGCTTTTTGAGTGTTTTGTTTTGCTAACCAAATACAAATTTGATAGCTTAGTCTTCTCATTTTGTCCAAATATATGAAATGTGTTAGTTTTCTTCAGAAAATATTTTTGCTTTCCTAGCACAAAAGTTCCCTTTTTCTACTTTCAGTTTGATATTAGTGTATCTCAGCTAAATGGCTTGCCTTATAGAATTTGAACCAAAAGAAAACTTGGAGTTAACTGAAACCAGTCTTATCAATCAACAAAACAAAAAACTGTCAAGGATGATGCTTCATCATCACCTTGGAAAACATACACTGCATTTTAACTTGTGTTAAATATTAACCCTAATTTTGTTCTTAATTCAACACCTTTCAACCAAGGCATTCAAGGGAATATTGCTTAGTAGTGATGATGTGTTCTCTTGTTTTCAAAGGTGGGATATGAACCTCTTCCTCCAACAATTGGACGAAATATTTTTGGGCGGCAAGTATGTCAGCTTCCTGGTCTCTTTTGTTATGGTAAGTGTCTTTGATTTATTTGGAATTGGATGACATTGAGGATCATGACAGGCAGGAGTTACTGAAGAAAATTCTTAGAAACCATGTTTCCTTGAAATGTCTGTGTAACCCTTTTCTTCAACTAGAATTTAAATTTCTGACTTGTGTTCTTAGCTCAGCACATTGCGAGCATCGATGGGAAGCGTGGGTTGTTCACAGGATTAACTCCAAGGCTGTGTTCAGGAGTTCTCGGGACTGTGGTCCATGGCAAAGTTTTACAGGTAAGAAGAAAATCAGATAATCTTCCTACAGCTTTAGATTATCGTTTATGCAGTTGTCCTACTTATCAATTCCAAATATATATTTATATGCCGTGGCTTTTCTTCTTCTTTAAAAACATTTGCATGAAATACCCATTATTAATTCTATCTTGGGAAGCAAAGGGAATTTGTGTGAAATGAAATAATTGATCTTTATTACACAACCTTCTTCCTCTGAACCTGTTGTTCTTTTCCTCACCTGAGGATATTCCATTCATTTTTAGAGAGAGTGGAAGGGACGGGGAGAGACAGAGAGAGAGAAACATTGATGTGAGAGAGACATCGATTGGTTGCCTCCCGCATGCACCCCAACCAGGGCTGAGGGTCAAGTCTGCATTCTGCCCTTGACCAGAATTGAACCTATTGTTGGAGCAAAAATTAAATACACTTATTTGATCTCCTGTATAGCTGATTTTATTTCTTTGAAAAAGTAAAGCTGATTGAAACATAACTCATTCTGAAGTTATTCTCCTCTTATTTCTAGAGTAATCCCTAGTAAAATGCTTTCTGCTACAATTTTAAAGTTTTTTAACAAGATCAACATAAAGGTCAGGATAATACTTATTTGTGGGGGGAGAGAGAGGAAGAGGGACCTTGCATTGGTTCTGGGGTAATGCAAATGATTTTTCTTGACCTGGACTGTGGCTATATGGATATTTCCTTTTAATTACTTATTACATTATACATTTGTATTTTGTGCACTGTTTCTTTATCTGTGTTACATTTGCATAAATTTGAAAATTTGTTTTAAAACCTCACTAAAGTATACAACAGCTGCAGGGTAGTGGTTACTTTTGGGAAGGGGGAAGAGGTAAGGGTGGAATTTAGCTACATCTGTGGCATTTTATTATTTTATTTTATTTTTAAATATATTTTATTGATTTTTTACAGAGAGGAAGGGAGAGGGATAGAGAGTTAGAAACATCGATGAGAGAGAAACATCGACCAGCTGCCTCCTGCACACTCCCTACTGGGGATGTGCCCGCAACCAAGGTACATGCCCTTGACCGGAACCGAACCCGGGACCCTTCAGTCCGCAGGCTGACGCTCTATCCACTGAGCCAAACCGGTTAGGGCTGTGGCATTTTATTTTAAGAAGGCAAGAGATCTTAAGCAAAAGGGGCAAAATGTTAACCTCTATTTAACATTTATTGGTGGTGGATATAAAGGTGAATTTTTTTCTGTATGTTTGAGATGTTTCATAATGGGTTTTTTTGTTTGTTTGTTTGTTTTAATATATTTTATTGATTTTTTACAGAGAGGAAGGGAGAGAGATAGAGAGCTAGAAACATCGATGAGAGAGACATCGATCAGCTGCCTCCTGCACATCTCCTACTGGGGATGTGCCCGCAACCCAGGTACATGCCCTTAACCGGAATCGAACCTGGGACCTTTCAGTCCGCAAGCCGACGCTCTATCCACTGAGCCAAACCGGTTTCGGCCATAATGTTTTTGAAAACATCAAAGTTACATTGATTTCTTTTTTAGTGATCCTTTGTTTTACCACCTTCTTTTAACTTCAAATGCTAAAGCATATAATTTCAATTGTACTGGTTTCTCAGTTGCACCATTACAATGTAGGTCAAACAGCATTGCCCTTTGCTCTATTTATAAAGGTTGTTATGAATACAAATTTTACATCATTTAAAACAGTCTATGAGAAGGTTATTCAGCATTAGTATAATTGAGAATGCAAAATTAATGGTTTTTTTCCTAGTGAATTATTCTGTCTCCTACTGGTACCAAGAGTGTGTTATACTCTGTGTTATAACTCAAAATATATAGTAGTGTATGCTAACCAAATCTGTATAATACTTTCAACCTATAATGTATCAGATGTGCTAAATTCCAAATATTTACTAATGGCTTATTTAAATAGTACTCAGTATAATCCTCCTTGTAATTTTTTAGGCTTTAACATTGCCCCAATTCTAATGTTTTATCATCTGATCAGCAAATCATGATTTTGTTAAATAGTTGCATGATCTAATTGCCTTTAAGATTTTAAGTGCTTTTCAACCTTGATTTGAATTGGAGAGTTTTTTCAGTCAGTTTCTCACATGGAAACTATTTCAACCTCCAGTTATTTTAATATTATTTATGTTATTCTTTTTTTAAAAAAAAATATTTTTTTATTAATTTCAGAGATGAAGGGGGCGGGGGGGGGGGAGAGAGAGAAACATCAGTGATGAGAGAAAATCATTGATCAGCTGCCTCCTGCATGCCCCACACTGGGGATTGAGCCCACAACCTGGGCATGTACCCTGACTGGGAATTGAACTATGACCTCCTCATAGGTCGATGCTCAACCACTGAGCCATGCCAGCTGGGCTCTTAATGTTACTCCTGTTGTTGTGCCTGTGGACTGAATTTAGAAGCCCAGTTCCAGGTAGTCTATGGGTCAGAATGATGGAGTATTAATGATTTTTTGGTGCATTGATTACTGTTTCTTTTCTAGTCACACCCTACTCTGGGCTCAGGGAAAGTATTGCTGTTACCTAAATGAGATTCATATACACAAAGGCAATTGTCGTGTAGTCAAAGAGGTTTAGGTATAGACTGAGAGCAAAGTGAAATTACTGCTTGAAACCAAGTTCCGGAAAGTAGGATATTTGAGGTATCCAAATATCCATTGGAATATGTGTTTTACGTGCAGTTAAATTAAAATAACGGGATTGGTACTACATTTAGTATCAAAAAGAGCTTATGCAATCAAGAAGACAGACCAATTCAGGGTTGATGCAACTGTTAAACTTTATAAGAAAGAGTTCTACATATCTGAACAAGGGTTAAACTAAAATCTGTTTGGAAAGTGACAGGCAGAAAATTTTATTAATGGAATAAAAAGCAAAGTCTAGAAATGAGTGAGAATTGTTTTAAACATGCCCGAAACTATTACAATTAATTCTAGTCAAAGACCTCTAATTTGACCAAAAAACACTATTTTGTTTATTCTTGATCTTTGTTCTTTTGCCTCTGATCTTTAAAAACATACTTCTTTTTACAAGATAAAGTGTCTATTTTTTTTAATCTGGTGTGACTAGGAGCTTAATTGTCTGAGTCTTTCCATTTCACCTAGCCCATCTTTTATTTCTGAAATATCCCACAAATACTATTTCCTCTTTCAATATAACTGAGTTCCATCAGTATTCATGTTCTCTTCCCTGGTAGAAAAAAAGTCTCTCTTTGCTTGTTTTGGAAAGAGATACAAAAGACAATGTGAGGCGATTTCAGCTATTCAGACTTAGCACCAGTTCTCTGTTCTTTTGTACAGTGAAGAAAAGAGTCTTGCCCTAATTTGGTATTGTCCTGCTTTTCTCTGTGAAAGACAGGAGGTTTTTTCCATGGCCTTAGTCCTAGGCTATGTTTTTAACAAATTTGTTTTCTGTTAAATGTATGTTTAGTAAATGATCTTAGATTTTTGTTTTTGTTTTCCATTTTCTCCTTTTAGATGTGTTTTCTTGAGCATTTGCTTGTCCCTTCAGCTGACCCAGTATGTTAAACTTAGCAACAAGATTGTCTTAGAGCTACTTACTTATAATTGACTAGTTAAAGTTAGAAGTTAATGGGAGATTTGCAGCAAAAAAAAAAAAAGGTTTTATTTTCTATCAATAGAGTTTTCATTTTATGTCCTCCCTCAGTGACACTGTGACAGCCCTTCTCATCCTTTCTTTTCTCTTCCTTTGCAGCATTACCAGGAGAGTGACAAGGTTGAGGTATGTTGGAGCTGATTTGTATGCTTGGGCCCATTTCCCTTGCAAGTTATTCTTCTTTGGTCCTCTTTAGGAGAAGGGGCAAGCAGGCAGTCTCCCTTTCATCTCAGTGAATGTTGGCATAGAGGGTGACCTCCTATTTAACAGTTCTATTTAAAACCATCAAGCTGTGTCTTTTATTTGATTTCCAGGAGTTAGGACCAGGAAATGTACCAAAAGAAGTTCCATCTTCCTTCGACCAAGTTATCAAGGAGGTAAGAGATGAGTTATGTCCTATGCTATTTCCCTAAATAAGGGAATGTGCAGTGTGGTGGCTGTAGGATCAGGATCATCAGGCCTGTCTGCAGTGTCTATTCCAAATGGAATTAAACCTTCAATGTAATTTGGTGTGTGTGTGTGTGTGTATAAAATATTTAAAAAGAGAGAAAAGAAAAGCATTGCGTGCTGTTATGAATATGTACATTTCAAGGAAACTTAATTTTGCCACTCATTTCATCTTTAAAATTGAAGAGGTTTCTACTAAAAGAGTAGAGTTCGAATTCTCTAGTACAGAGATGTTAAAATAGTGGCCAGGCCCTTTGTGTGTTTGATATTATATATCCAGAAATGTTTTTGCAACATTATTCTGACTTTCGAAGATTCCTCATGACTCATTTCCCACTCTTATACTCTGCCATTGGAGTCTGTTTCATTCCTGACTTAATATTTATGGCTTTCATAACTACTCTTATTTCTTAGTCTTTACATTGTCTAATTGTCTTTAGTAAGATCACAATTTTCTAGTAAGTGCTGCCATCTAAAATATATATTCCAAAACAAACCTTACTGTAGGTCTAGATGTCAGATGAATCAACTTGGTTTTCTTTGGAGTGAATTGCCTTAAAAATAGAGATAAATGTATTAATAGGCATTTGGTCTTTTCTTAACTTTAGTTACCCATCCCGTCTCATAGGATCTTTTCAGAATTACCGCTGGAATAGGAGTGAGGAATGTCTTAACTTAGTGACTGAAGATGTTTACATGCAAAAATGAATAACTGACCTGATCTGTTTATAACTGCCTCCAAGTATTATAATTTAGCTTTCTTTACTACCTTTATATGGAGTCCTGTAAAAAGACAGATAAAGTAGGATAAATATAGCAGCTCTAAGATACTGCAGGGTTATAGGGTTGTGGTAAAAAAACAAAGTTTTGTTCTCCCAGAGATGTTGGTACAGATAAAATTGAGCCTCACATTTGTCTAGCATAGTTATCAGTCTCTGAAATCACTCACAATGAGAGAGCCACTTAATAATCTGAATACAGGCCTCATAGTTTTATTCCGGCTCAGTGACTGCCGGTGACTCTCCCTGTTTGTTTAATTTTTATTTATTTATTTATTTTTATTTTATTGATTTCAGAGAGGAAGGAAGTGGGAGAGAGAGAAAGAAACATCAATGAAGAGAGAGAATCATCAATCGGCTGCCTCCTGCACATCCCACACTGGGGATTGAGCCCACAACCCAGGATGTGCCCTGACCACTAATCAAACCGTGACCTCCTGTTTCATAGGTTGACGATCCACCACTGAGCCACAATGGCCAGGCCCTCCCTGTTTCTTTACTTTTGTTTTTCTTGTCTGAAAAATTGAGAAGATAATAAATCTTTGCCGAGAAACTTTAAGCAGTAACTAAACATTGAAATCCATGAATGAAAGATATGATACAGTGATGGTGTGTTATATTGTAATTATTTAAACTACTTATTCTTCCTGACTTCAGGGCAAGGGTGCTGGTCGCTCACTTTCTTATTCTACAATATCCACCCACATTCCTTCTCACAGGAATTTGAGTGTCATTTATTTAGATTTCAGAAGTGTGTGTTGATTGTTTCTAGACAACACGAGAGATGATGGCTCGTTCTGCTGCTACCCTCATCACACATCCCTTCCATGGTATGTTTGCAATTGATAACTGAAATCTGATTTATTCTCTTCTATAACATGATCTCTCCTGACTGCTTAGATGGTTGACATGGGATTTCAGTCAAGTGCCTTGCCTGCATGTTTTTGTATGCTTCATGTTTTGGCTTTTATCTAATTTATCCAGAAAGCAAAGTGGCTTTAGGTGGGAAAACCTTTTTTTTTTTCCAGGGCTATCAAAATTTATCTCAGTATAGTTAAAAAAAATTTTTTTTCTCTGTGTTCTGTAGTGATCACTCTGAGATCCATGGTACAATTCATTGGCAGAGAATCCAAGTACTGGTAAGTGTCTTTGTTTTCAAGTATTCAAGGAGATATGTTGAAACCAATGTATTAGAATAATAGTGCTTTACATTGTTATGTTGCCTTAGTGTTTATAGAACAGTTCATATACCTTATATCATTTAATCTGCATAAAAACCAGAAAATAGTAGAAAATGGCCCAGGCAGGTTTAGGAGCCTACCTGGGACCTCATAAGTTACAGAGCCACTGAAGCCAAAACTCACAATGGCTCCATGTGACAATATCCTTAGGTAGTAATACCTTCAGTTCTGTGCCCAAAATCAACCGCCTTTGCAGAGTGAGAGTGATAAAAGTGGTGGGGTGAGGAGGGGAGATTTGACCATGTCAGAAATGATAATTGGATATTTAAAAAATAGCTTGAAAAGAATCTTAATGTATTTTACCTTTCTTTCCTCTGTACCTAGTGGACTTTGTGACTCCATAGTAACCATCTATCGGGAAGAGGGCATGATAGGATTTTTTGCGTGAGTAAATCGCTGATTTGTGTGTGTGATTTTTGTAAGTGGAAATAAGGAAAATTAATGTTTGAAAAAAGGGAAATCATCTAACGTGTATCCTGAGAGAATACGTTTTTGCAAGGGTATATCAATTCCCTTGAATTTACTTTGAAAGAACTTAAGATTACTATCCTCTTCTTTTTTAATTAATAGTAAAAACTACATTATTAAGTAAATGGTTCTTTTTAATTTTCAGAGTGTTTCTACATAATTGATTTTATTCATGTGTCATAAGTACTCTGGGAAATGGGCAGAACAGCCATATTATTCTCATTTTAGATATATATTTTAAAATGGATGCTCTGGGAAGTTCATTTGATGCTGGTCCTATAGCTGATCTGATAGATGTGACATTTGAGTCTGGTCTTCAGTCTGTAGATTAATGTTTGTCCCACTATTCCATGCTCCCCCACAAAGATCACTGAGACTCTCAAAACGTGGGTTTTTTATGTCTCTTACTTGTACCTGTGTTTGGATCATTTTCATTTTGTAATTTTTTTCATCTCTTGCCCTGCCAACTTTGAATATAAAGTATAGTTTAGCAAAAAGGTATTTAAGTCTCTTCTCCAGAGTAGTTGTTAATAGTAAGGTGAGCCATTGGCCATAGATTAAAGGGTATGGCTGGCCTGCATTTTAAAAATAGGAATGAAAGTCATTAGAGATTAGCTTCATGTACAGTTGTATCAACTAGAATAAGGGCTAGGTTCTGTTATTCGATGTCTTTTCCATTCTCTGGAATGTTTTGAAATCTCTAATTCATTGGGAAGTGTTTGGATTATCTTTTTATTGATCACACTTCTTAATTCTTATTTGTATTGTTTCTCCATGTAGGGGTCTTATTCCTCGCCTCCTAGGTGACATCATTTCTTTGTGGCTCTGTAACTCACTGGCCTACCTCGTCAATACCTATGCACTGGACAGTGGGGTAGGTTGTGACCTTGATGAGATGTGCTAGTGCTGACTTTATTGTATTCGATAGGCAGCTAGGTTAGCTTTAAAAAGTAAGATGACAGTTTATTATGTGCCAGACTCATCATTATGTAGCTAAACATCAGTCAAGTTTTCAAAGGCTCACGGAATGACCCATGCTATTTACCATAGAGAAATGTACCTAAAAAGTCCTCGGTGTAGCAGAGTAAGCCCAAGAGATTTATCCCTGTCTCTGCTGCAAGGAGATCACTTCTTTATTGATAGCTAATTGTAGAGGCCACCATGAAGCAGGACTGTTTTGTAGTTATTCAATGTGTGTGGTGTTGTTTTTTTTCATTTTACAAGGAGAAATTTTATTCCAAACCCACTTATTCAATGTGTTTTATCTAATCTGAAATGTTAAGGTAACTCCTGTATTGGGCTTTCTAGAAACCTCAGTCTGGAAGGTCTGGGGAGTCGGCCTTCCCTAGAAGTAATGTTTCCTCCACTTCAGCAGTTGTGGGCCTCTTTGTACACAAGTAGTCCCTCGCATGGTGGAAAATAGAACAGACCCAGGGATAGGACTAAATCCATGCTGTAAGCTTCTTGAGTACAGAGCCTGGTCTCCAAAGCATCTGGAACACAGCTGGGTGCACATAGAGGTATATGGTAAAGGGAATTTCTGGAGATTTTATTTCTAGGACATGGGGAAAGGTTAACAATCTCATTTTCTTTTGAAATCCTCAGGCTGTTACATTGGTTCCTAAGCCATCTTATAAATTCATCTATTGTGAATATGTCTACTGATTTTGAATCAAATTCATCATTTTGACCACTATCTTTTTATGTTCATAATCAGTATTTTATGTTTTCATGCTCAAAATTAATTTTTAAGCTGTCAAACTGATAATTTAGAGATAGAATATATGGGTATGGTTGGGGACAAGTAGCTGTTAATATCAACTTCATCTCATTATTCATTCTAATAAAGGCTTCCTTCCTGTTTTAGGTTTCTACCATGAATGAAATGAAGAGTTATTCCCAAGCTGTCACAGGAGTGAGTTGCTGTTTTTTTAAATCCTTTAACCTTCTAGGAATTTTGTGTGTGTGTTTTTTAATTTGGCCTGTGTTATACTGCTTTGAAGCAACCAGATGTTTCCCAGGAAAGTCAGATTTGTTAATGTTTGGCAGAGCTAAGAATAGCCCAGAGTTCCTACATGACAGTACCAGTGATAATGAGCCCACATGGTTTCGTGTTGAGCTTTCAGGAGGGGGATGTGGGCATTCTCATCACCGCTTACCCTGATTCTCAGGGCTGCTTCTCCCTGCAGCCCGTTGATCTTACCGTGGAGAAGTCACCCACTTTAGTCATATGGAGCCTTCCAGTAGTTGACTTCTGAAGTCATTTTCATTGTTTTTGGAAGGCTACTCATGTTTTTTTTCTTTTCTTTTTTTAAAAAAAATATTTTTATTGATTTCAGAGAGGAAGGGAGAGGGCCAGATAGAAACATGAATGATGAGAGAGAATCATTGATTGGTTGCCTCCTGCATGCCCCACATTTGGGATTGAGCCCACAACTTGAGCATGTGCCCTGACTGGGAATCAGACTGTTAACCTCCAGGTTCACATGTCAATGCTCAACCCCTGAGCACACTAGCCAAGCGTTTTTTCTTATTTTCTTCAGGGGTGTTTTGAAATTGTATTTAGTAATATTTGCTTTTTCTCTTAAATACTGTAGTTCAGTTTTATTTAAATGAGGACTCAATCACAAAATAAGGAATTCTTCTGGCCTTTATTAATATGTTAGCTATAGAGGTATATTAAGAGAAGGAAGTATCTCAAGCTGAAAATTTGTCATTTAGTCTTTCCTGGAATACTGAAAAAGCAAAGCCAGTATTGGAGTATTTGACCACAGAGACGCTAGGAATTTAAGGGAGAAGAAAGAAGAGAAGAAAGGAGACTGATGACCTAATAACTTAGCTATTGTTTTACTGTTTTACAGTTTTTTGCCAGTATGTTGACCTATCCCTTTGTGCTTGTCTCTAATCTCATGGCTGTCAACAACTGCGGGTAAGTGCTTTGCATTTCTTCTCCTGGTAGTTGGCTGCTGTGTGCTTGACAGGCAGAGTGGTCCTGGTGGAAATGTCAGGGAGAAAAGTACAGTTGATGCTATTACTATATTTCCAATTTTTTTTCTCTGTAAGTCCCATGTATCAGCAGTGGCATTAACCTATAATAATAAAAGGGCAGTATGCTAATTAGACCGGACGTCTTCCGGACGTCCTTCCTGACGAAGCTGGGGCCAGAGGGAAGCCAGGCTTACATGTCAGCCCGGGCCGGCAGGCGGTCCGAGGGAAGCCAGCCTGGGCCCCTGATACCTGCGGGCGGCCCCAGGGAAGCCAGTCCAGGTTCCGGGTGCCTGCTGAAGGGAAGCCGATGCCGGCAGCCACGGGAAGGAAGGCCTACTCTTGCACAAATTTTATGCATCAGGCCTCTAGTTTATATTATAAGTGGCCACGTCATATCCTTTTTTTGGAATAGAGAAAGCATAGATAATGTTTCTCAAGTCCTTAAATATAATATGCACTTGCCATTATAGGTCCTATTCCGAAAAGGACTGGATAATTACCAAATTATTCTATTTTTACATCTTTCCATTATTTTAAATCTTTATCCTCTTTTCCTTGAAAGTTACAACAGGTATATCAGGGATTGAATGACAATCTGTACCTGTTTTTCCTAGGAGAAAGTGAGTTTTAAAGAAAGAAAAATGGGGAATTTGGTCCATGGAAAGTTTCTTAACCTTTTAGTGTATTGGTCAGGAAGGATAGGTGTGGTGTGGTGCTGAACACCATTGAGTTCAAGCTTCTAGATGCCAAGTGACCATACCAAGTTGAAACAGGTTTTGCCTCTTGATTCGATTCAGGAGAACTCTGTTCTAATACAGTACCTGATACAATATACCATTGGACGTGTATGTCATTGTTTTCCAACAAGATAGCAACTGGAAAGCTGTATGTAGTTTTGAGCACAGTTGTCATCTATAATAATCTTCTATAATAATAAAAGCATAATATGCAAATCAACCAAACAGCCAAAGGGCAGAACAACCATCTGGACGAACACACTATGACATGCACTGGTGCCAGGACAGCCAAGGCGGGTGCGATGCGATTGGTCAGGGGGCCCCGCCATCGCTCCACGATCGCCCCGCAAAGAGAGACCCAGGCCACCCTCTGCAGGGCAATTGATCAGGGGGCTCCGTGATCACCCCAAAGAGGGAGGCCCTGCCCACCCGCCGCAGCGCTACTGGCCGGGTAGCCTGGGCCTCCCTCTGCCTGGGGTGGGGGTAGTGATCGATCCGGGAGGGAAGCCCAGCCTGGGTGCTGGCAGCCAGGAGAAGGAAGGCCTACCATCGCACGAATTTTGTGCATCAGGCCTCTAGTATTTCATATCATGTTACATTCTGTTTGCTTTGTAGAGTAGCTGCCATATTTTAGCCCAGAGCATACTTGAAGGACGAGTTAAGTGTGTTTATTCCTTATAATTTTTGGAGAGGAAGTGATTATACGTGAGTAAGAGCATGTAGTCACCACTGTTACATCCATTGTCATATTTAGGTGCCTTTTCTTTTCCTCACATAAAAGTTTAGTTTATTAATCTTTTCATGAAAAATCTGCACAATCACCACAGATAAAGTCCTGCAGAACCTTTACTCCTTCTTTTAGCCAACACCAACATTGGCCTTTGCAGTCCCCTTGACTTTCTTCATTCTGTTCTTGCGTTCCTTTCTGTTTTCTTGAGGTCATCGTCTTCTCATTTAGGCCATGTTTTGCAAGTCTATATGTGGGTTCATTTTTCTCTGCGTAATCCAAGGAATCATAAATCATGCCAAAGCCAGTGGTCTTACCAGCACCAAAGTAGGTTCTGAATCCAAACACAAAGATGACATCAGGTGTGGTCTTACACATTTTGGCTAGTTTTTCCCAAATTTCTGTCTTGGGTACGTTGCCTTTCCAGGGTGAAGGGCATTAATGACCATTTGCTTCTGCTGAAGTAGTCTGTTGGTCATTAGCTTCCTGATCCATATAGTTCCTGTGTCATTCATGATGAAGGTTGATCTTCAGGCAGCCAGGGAGGAAAAAAGAGCCACTGTTCCCTCAATAGGTGCTTTTAAACACCACTTAGTTTTTAAATCCCGTTTTCCTACTCTTTAGTTATATAATTGATGTGTTTTAGAATTTCATATCTCCACAAATTAAAAACCTAGATGTTTTAGAAAATACATAACTGAAGTTTATTTGTTGATTTCAAAATATAAATATAAGGGAAATTTATTAGAACTAAAATTGCCTCTCAGAGAAACTTCTAGGCAGAAGAATGTTTTGACAAAGATTTACTGGACTCTTGAGAGAATGTTTTGTGAATATTAACTTGAATGGCTCATCTTTATTTCTATTTCAGGCTTGCTGGTGGGTGCCCTCCTTACTCCCCAATATATACTTCTTGGATAGACTGCTGGAGCATGCTACAAAAAGAGGTACTTCTCTCATTCTCTCTTCCTCTCTTGCCCCTATTCTTCCCCCCTTCACACACCTCCTCCTCCATATATTTTACTTTATTTTGTTCTTGTTTGTTTTCTTAATGTTTCTGGGATCCCAGGTTAATTCTTGTAGCTTACCTTTTAGCTACCAATTACTGTGCCCTTGACAGTGTTCCATATGTCATCTGGCATAGTAGTAAAATATGCTGCTTAGAAACCAGCAGGGGTAATGAAGAAGCAGGAATCCCTAGATGTGATCCAGATGCCTTTTGAGTTATCACATTCAAATTACAAATGGGCTCCGGGTAAACGCTTATCCTGGTTGTGAAAATGATAGCCTTGATTTCAGATTTTTTTCCCCACTTCACCTTTTTGTAACTTCTCAGAATCTCCTTATGTATTCCAGTTTTTTCTCACAGTGTGGTAGGAGTAAACGGAGAAATGAGAAGTTGTTTATGTCATTATTTGTTCACAATGATGTTGATAGACCTGATCTCTTACTGCTAGAGTCTTAGTCCCAGTTTTGTCCTGTTATTTAGTTATGTCTCCTAAATACGTTAGTGAATCATTTTGTTTTGACTCCAATTTATTGTTTGTTATTGCTGTGAGATATATCATCTGCAACCAAAAATTCCTGATCACTCTAGGCAAAGTTTTATTAGGAACCAAAGTAATGGATGGCTGTGTGCTAAATTTAACACAGGACCACTTAAAATTGCCATCAGTTTAAAGCTGTTTTTACTAAATTTAGAGAAAGGAGGGGAGAGAGAGAAACACTGATGTGTGAAAGAAACATCAATTGGTTGCCTCACATAGGTGCCCCCAGTAGGAATCAAACCTGAAGCCTTTCAGTGCACAGGATAATGGTCCAACCCACTTAGCCATACCAGCCAGGGCAAGTGGGTAGCACTTTTTATAGGATTGTAGAAGAAAACATATGAAGAAACTCTTTGTTTCATTATATTATAGCACTAGTGATACATATGAGAAAGGCCTTTGTTCATAAAGCTCAGTACTACTGCAGTTGTTTATGCTCAGTGTGCATACACAACAAGCCCCTCCTGAATCCAGGCTAGAATTCTTTTTTTCTTTTTCTTTTTTAAATATGTATTTTTATTGATTTCAGAGAGGAAAGGAGAGGGAGAGAGAGAGGTAGAAACATCAATGATGAGAGAGAATCATTGATCGGCTGCCTCCTGCTCACCCCGCACTAGGGATCGAGCCCACAACCCCAGGCATGTGCCCTTTACCAGAATCGAACCTGAGACCCTTCAGTCCGCAGGCCAATGCTCTATCCACTGCGCCAAACCAGCTAGGGCCTTTTTTTTTCTTTATGTTTTTATTATAATTTTATTTTTAAATATATATATGTGTATATTTTTTACCACCTTTAGATATATTTTTATTAATTTCAGAGAGAAGTAGGGAGAGAGGGAGAGAGATAGAAACATCAATGATGAGAGAGTATCATAGATCTGCTGCCTCCTGCATGCCCTCTACTGGGGAAGGAACCCACAATGCAGGCATGTGTCCTGACCAGGAATTGAATGTGTGACCTCTTGGTGCATCGATGATGCTCAACTAAGTGAGCCACACTGGCTGGGCAAAATAACCATTTTCTATCATCCTACTTTACATATGGGAAAAACTGGGATTTTGAACAGTTAAATAACACCAATTATGTAACTCAAGGTTACACGACCTATATTTGGGAGAGTGGGATCTATGTGTAGGCTATCTAACTTCACAGTCTACTCAGTTAAACTCACACATTACTACTTTAATTATAAGATTGTATAACCACTTCCTAGAGACCTGACCATTCTATTAAAAAATAAATAAAAGCACCTGGCCAGTGTGACTCAGTGGTTGAGTGTTGACCTCTGAACCAGGAGGTCACAGTTCAATTCCCTATCAGGGCACATGCCCAGTTTACAGGCTAGATCCCCGTGCAGGAGGCAGCTGATCAATGATTCTCTCTCATCATCGATGTTTTTATCTCTCTCTCTCCCTTCCTCTCTATCTAAAAATCAATAAAGACATGTATTTTTAAAAATAAATAAAAGCTAGCACTTACTGACTGTTAGGACTGTTCTCAGCACTCTATATATAGTGATTCATTTCATAGCCCAGCCAGCAAGTGTCAGAGCCAGAGTCCAAACTGGGAATTTTGTCTAAATAAGTAAGAAGTTTTTTGCCTTATCCATGTGGCAAAATTGGAGTTAGTTCCACAAAAGCTTAGCATGAGTCAGAAAGTACAAATTGCTACTCTTCATGATCATTGGTTTTGCCCTAGCTGCTTGGTTACATCTCCTAGAAACATGTCTAGAAGCATCTCTACTGATTTGGACTGGTTGATCTCATCTTCACACTAGATTTTATTTGTATTTATTTGTTTTCCAGGGAAATATGAGCCGAGGAAATAGCTTGTTTTTCCGGAAGGTCCCCTTTGGGAAGACTTATTGTTGTGACCTGAGAATGTTAATTTGAAGATGTGGGACAGGGACAGTGACATTTCTATAGTCCCAGATGCACAGAATTATGGGAGAGAATGTTGATTTCTATACAGTGTGGCACGCTTTTTTAATAATCATTTAATCTTGGGAAAATGGAGGTATTTGGTGTCTGCCTTTTTTTTGTTCTTTTTCCTAGCACAGCATAATTTACCACTAATATTCCCCCTTTAGTTATTCTGCAATTGTACATTTTTGCTCCAGACTCTTTATTTTACTTAAACAGGGGAAAAAAGTTGCATTTTCCTAACTATTGTCATGTGATTTGGCCTTAATTCAAGGCTTTGTAAAATGAAGAGTACAGTCCCAAGAAGAAAGATAAATACTGTAAAATTTCAGAATAGTAAGGCAAACTGTATGGGAGGTCATGAATGACCTTTCTTTAGTACACCCTAAAAACTCAGCAGTATCCTCCAGAATTTGCCTCCCATTATATGCTTCTAAGCATTTTTTATTAATCCTGTCTCTCATACTTCATAAAAGGGACAATCCATTGCTAAATCACCCTACAAAATCTCTACATGAAGCATCCACACCTTCAGTCTGTTATTGCAAAGTAATAAATTGTTGTCAACAGAAAAAGAAAAAAAAAGACAATTATAGAGAATAAGCAAGATTTGGAAAAGAAGCATACTGGCTTTCCCCCCCCAAAAGAAATTCTTGTTATTTAAAATATGAAAAGCAAATGCTGCAGCAGTAGCCCCTTCTCTAAAAGCTAAGTGTTTTCCAGTCCCTAAATGACATCATTACATAGTTCTAATTGTATATACTCTTGTTCTTCAGTTTTTGTTTTGTTTCCTTTTTGTTGCAGAAGGTGAGTAGTTTGTTTTTCATTCCTTATGACACCCTTGGAAAGTGTACTTGTAACTTCATATCAGGTGATGCAGTCCACAGGGTTCTTAGGATATTGACCACCTCGCATGTCATACCCTCAGTTAGGCATGTTAACAGCATTTATAGAAGGGGGAAAAATCATTTTAGGAGGCAATGAATTTCAATTCAAGCATAAAGCTTCTATTTACTCAGGACTTTTAAAAGCAGGTTAAAATGCTCCAAGATGAGAAAGCATGTTGTTTTACTTATTTAAGTAACCCACTAGGATGTTGCCAAATGAGAAAGCACTTAATTTGCTGCTTCTCAGATTTCTCTATGAAAGCAGCAGCCCCCAGGATATCCGACTGAGCATGCAGGTCTCTCCTTCCCCAGGGTTTAGGAATCAGCCTGAAGCTCATGAGTAGCTTACCTTGAAATGTCTTTGATATCTCTTACTTTGTCTTAAAAAGTAATGTAAATTTTATATTCTATTCAATATTATATGCATTTGTTTTAATATAAAAATGTTTTGCATTACCCATCTTTTTCCCCCAAAAAAATCTTCAAGTAAAGATGATCTAGGAAAATGTGCCATGTTTATTATCCTGTGGCTTCTGTGCTCATACACGCCTGCCTCTTCCTAGTTGAGTCTGACTGTAAGGACCGTTCTACCACCAGAGGGCGCCAAGACTCTGGTTTTGCCTGTGCAAGTTGGGTTGCTAAAATATTTCACCAAGGCCTGGAATTGTTCAAAGTACTAGTCTAGGCAATCTGATTACATCCAAGCAATAGGTCCGATAAGGGTGCTATTCCTATGTTCCTCATTAAGTTTAAAGGCTATTCATAGAATAAAAAGTCTGAACTTTATTCAGGGGCTATTAAATTCAAAGTTACTCTTAAGATACATATGTAAAAATAATGAACTGGCTCATTATATATGTAATATAGAGTTATATGAGAGTTATCTAGTAAACCGCACCCGTGACACTGGGCAAGTGCTTTGCTTTGGCAGGGCTGAGCAAAAGTGCCAGGAAATATCCCCCTCTAGGGAGTGTGATGGTCATTGAAGCCTTGATTAAATAAAGAAAAGAATGAGGGGTTTCCTGGAACTTTTGGGGTGGTTGTAAAAGCAACCTTACAATGAAATAAACTTTAAACATAACCCTACATTCCAGCTTCTTACTGTTACCTGAACATACGTTGGCTTTGTTGTGATCTACTTTAGAACTGTCTTCCTTTCCCTCTCCCATTGACATTTGTCCTCTATAGTAAGACTCAGCTCTTGTGCGATCTCCTTGTGAAGTCTCTCACTCATAATCCTAGTTTGAAGGTACTTGCCTTCAAACTCCCCTCCCCCAAGTCCCGTAATTACAGTATAAACTGAACTGACAAAATGGAAACTACATCCAAAACCAAGTGTAAGGCTTACCCAGCAGGGCATTACTTCTCTCTGATTTGAAATTCTGTGAAAATAATTACATTTAGCCCTTTTAGACAGGCCCCCTAAAACACTGGACTTTATAAAAAAAACTAGCTGATCAAGGAGCAGCAGTATATGCAGTTGGTCAGTCTAAGGTGAGGGAGCAGGAAGAGAGAGATTTGGGAAGTAATAACTGCCAAGCCTGTTGCATAAGTTTTCTCATAATCTTTGGTGGAAATAAAGAAAATGAGATTCAGATTAAATTACTCATTCAAAACTGCAGAGTAGGTTTCAAAGCTGCATTCAAACCCGAGTTTCAAATTGTAAGGTCTATTTACTGCTTCATGGAGGCTGAGGAAAAAAATCAGCCAAATGAACCAAATGGTAAGTAAGTCATCCATCTGAAGAAAAAGGCCCAGCTCTTAGTGAAAGCAGTGAACTGAAGAACAGGCCTCCCATAGGACAGAGAGCAGAATGGTCTTAAATCAGGAAATACGTAGTTCTTGCCTCAGCAGAACGATAAACAGGTGAAGTAACTGAAAATAGATACAATTGCCATGGCCCACCTAGACTGTTATGATGGTTTATGCAGCTGGAAAGCAAAGTTCTTGTATATTTAGGATTTACTCTTTAGGAGTAGTATCAGTCCTTATTTGGATTTCTACCGCTTTTGGAGGATAACATTTCTTCAGAGTGATCTATGTGTCAGCTCCTCTGATGGATTTTTCTAGAACATCCTTGTATATTGGGGGGCTTTATTCAGGCTGCCTTTCTAAATGCCATAGTAATTTAATCTTGGAGTTTTTTGTTTTTTAAATATAGACAAAGATGAGCATTTATCTCCTTTGCAGAGATTTTTCGGGTACCTAAGAATGTCACATGTGACATCTCATTACCCCCACCCCCATTGGCCCCACATCCTATTGTCTCTTAAGACTTGAGATAATCTTGCACTGTGATTTTTGTCTTAAGGGGAAATTTGCAAATGAAAGGTTCTTCTGCCACCAACCAATGCCTTCTTTTCAGAATATTTTTGAAGGTGACTGATTAAATTTCTAAAGCAACTGAGTGTTTTCCTTCCAACAAATTTTGTCCCTAAGAATCAGCTTCCTCATCTGTCTGCTGCCTAAAGAGATGTCTTGGGGAGGTCCCCACACACTGTACTAGTCTTCCGTGATTCATGGCCTCAAGCTGAAATCTTGGAAAGCCCATTTTGCCTTGCTCTTATAGTGCATTCCTCTGCAATCCAGGCCCAAATCTCCAGTGTGGGACCAATTTGGCAAATTTTAAAACCACAGTTGTTGACCCAACTTACTATGGCCCTGAAAAAGAGTATTTTCAAATAGATTCAGGTCACTATCACCCTCCAAAATATGATTGGAGAACAGGTTCAGAAAAAGAAACGTGACCTGGAGGTGCTAATCAAGACTCACCAGCCCTAACTGGTTTGGCTCAGTGGATAGAGCATCAGCCTGCGGACTCAAAGGTCCCAGGTTCGATTCTAGTCAAGGGCATGTACCTTGGTTGCAGGCACATCCCCAGTGGGGAGTGTGTAGGAGGCAGCTGATCGATGTTTCTCTCTCATCGATGTTTCTAGCTCTATCCCTCTCCCTTCCTCTGTGAAAACTCAATAAAATGTATTAAAAAAAAAAAAAAAAAAAGACTCACCAGCTTCCTGAGAGGAAGGGCAAATACTGAAACAAGCCCCGCCCCTCCCAAAGTCTACACAATGACAGTGGGTAAGAGGAAGTTTTCTACACCAATTCCTGCTCACTAAGGCAGCCAGAAGAATGTTCTCTGGTCATGCCACATTTCCATGGAAAATCTACTTGGTATTGCAGCTTGTTTCCAGACAGACTAGCATGAGGAGCTAAAGGTCAAATAAGGACAAGAAACAGAATTGTACCTACTCTCTATCCAGTCTGGGGCCCTGCCCTCCTGGCATCAGAAAGACTGGGGAGAATGTCCTTTGGCTAAAAATGAAAAGAGAAGGTGAAAATGGAAACAACAGCCACACCTCACTGCATACTGCTCACCTCCTACTGGAATTTGGTATTTCATGCCTTTCCTCCCCCCAAGGGACTTAAATTTTAGAATTTATAAGTGCAGCCCTCCGTTATTAAACGTGTAGCCGAGGCAAAGTCCTGTGGTAGGGTCAGGGGAGAATGTACAGCATGCAGTAAATCTCTCCCTGTCCTCCCTGGCACTTGCTGTGCCCTGAGGGAGGGATGTGGTGTGACAAGAACAAAAACGAGGAGTGGTGGGAGGATTAAACGGAACCATATGTAGAACAAAGCCTGGTGCACTGAAAAAGGACAGTCACTGAGTTCTAGAGACAACGCTGTGGTGACTATGGTACAAGGCAATATGTGCCAGGAGCTGCTGAAACCAAGCACCATGGGCTCCCAGGAAGGGAAGCTCACATCCCATTGGGAGAACATGGGGAAGACTTCATGGAGGATAGGATACTAGGGAGCAGGATGGTGAGATGGGAACCATTTCCAGCTCACTTAGTACCTGTGATACCTCGGGCATCTCCTCACCTCTAAATGGGAGCAATTATCTTATTGGAGTATTTTTTTAAATATATTTTTATTTACTTCAGAAAGGGAAAGAGAAACATCAATGAGAGAGAATCATTGATTGGCTGCCTCCTGCACAGCCCCTACTGGGGATCGAGCCCACAACCCAGGCATGCCCTGACTGAGAATCAAGCCATGACCTCCTGGTTCATAGATTGATGCTCACTTATTGAGCCACACCAGCTGGGCTTATTGGATTATTGAATTTAATATAGCATCTGAAAAAATTTGGTATGTGACAGCTGTTATCTAAGAAGAGGAGAGGATATCTGACAAGTACAGATAATGTGGGCAAAGTCATGGAGGTGATGGAGGCTGAAGAGTGGAATTGCATCTCTTCAACGCTGTATTTGAAGCTCATTTGAATAACTCGCACCTAAAACAGTAGCTGTCACATAGGACTCAGTAAATGTTTGTGAATAAACGGATGTCGTTCAGGACCCTGAAGTTGAATTATATCTCAGCCTTCTCCCTAAGTCTGCAGTGGTAATTGCATTCACAAACTTTACTAAACACTTAATTATCACCCTGTTTCCCAAGCTAAACACCCTGGAGATGACAGTCCTCCCACCCCTCCCTCTACTTCTAAGAAGTTGCTGCTAGGTTCTCAGAAATGCTTCTTGGATTTGTCATCTTCCCTCCATCCCCACTGTCTTGGTGGATCATCTCTGCTCAGCTGTTGCAGCAGCCTGTTATCTTGTCTTCCTGCCATCAGCGTGGCACAGTAGGCAGTAGATAAGCTGGAGCTCTGCCCGATGACAAGGTCTGGAGGACAGCTACAACTGCCTGCCTATGCAAGCTTCTGGCCAGGGGTAAAATATTTCTGACCCACATTTCTTAAGACTTCTTGCCCTAGCGTCCTAAATCTTTACACCCCGAGCCCAAGCCATACAGTCCCAATTCTACAACCTCCACTGCTCTGTGCCTCTGTACCTCACCAGTAGTTGCTCTCTGTGTTTATCTTCCACTGAAGCCTTGCAAGATATTTATAAATAGAAAGTGGGTGTAAAGTTCTGCAAATGTGTCAAACAAGGCTAATTCCATCTCCATTTGAGCTTTGAAATTCCTTTCCACCTCTTCATCTTCCATCTTCTCTCAAAGTCTTTGATTCCTGCTCTCTCCTTGTTTATGGCCATGATAAACCTGGAAACCATAGTGGCTAAGAGGTGTGACCTGGAAAGAGTGGGAAAACTAAATGGATTTATCATGTATAGACAACTGTGCAGAGTAAAAGCTATTGAAATAACAAATCTACTTACCACCTAATAATAGGGTATTTGTTGGTGGCCTACTACATGTCCTGCCCATATATTCATTAGTTCCAACCCATAAAACAGCCATTTACTGGTAAGCAGTATCACCCCTACTTTACTGATAGATTTGCCCAAGGCTGGTGAATGACAAAGCCAGGATTCAGACCCAGGCCTGCAAGCCTGGGGAATTCCTATATGCTGTGCACACGTATTGAGTCCTACTGTTTTTCTGCATTAAAATAGGGGAACAGATTTTAGGAGTTGAAACTTGATGAGCAGGAACTCGTGATTTTATAACAATGAAAGGGTCAACATTGTATATTATGGTTGCATGGTCAGAAACCCAACAAACTGGCCTAAAAAAAAAAAGCATTTATTGGCTCAAGTAGCAGAAATGGCCAGTGGTTAACCCACTGGTTCAAGCAGAGGCATCCAGCCTCCCATCTTCATCCCATGGGTCTGCCTACCTCTGCCTGGTTTCCCTCAGGCGGGCTCATTCCATGTGGCAGCAACGTGCCAAATGGCGGTTGGCTTCTTAGGGCTTGTTATTCCAGAGAACGAGCTAATATCTCTTAGGGAAGCTCCTGGAGGACTCTGGCCTCAAATACAGGTCCATCTGCAAGCCATTCAGTACTCTGGAGTACTCGACTGGCCAGACCTGAGCCTCAGGCCCAGCTGAAGGGGTCAGGGTCCAGGGTCAGCCCCACTGGAACCTTATCCTTTGAGCTGGAGCAGCATGGCTCATCAAACAACTTGTTAGTAAGGGGCAGAGCAAGAATTCAGACACACCTGGGTGTTTGACAGCAAAGCCTGCATGCTTTGTACCGCAGCACATGGGGCGGGGCCGGGGGGCGGTGGCGGCGGACACGGAGCCTTTGGTGAGACTGAAAGATGGACTCTTGGAAGCTGTGTCCCTGTGGGAGCTCACCTTCAACTGCCCAGCCGTGCTCTGAGGGCAGGGTGGCACTGGGCTGGCAGACGGCCCCTGCCCTGGCCACCAGAGTCCCCACAGCTACCTGCTGAGCGACACATCCTTCACATGCATCAGGGACAGGGTCCTCTCTCAGGGGAAAAAACTACCATGGAGCTGCTGCCACAGCCTTCCTGTGACGAGAGGCAAGAACTGCCTCCTGGTGCTGTGGGTGTAACAGGAACCACAGGAGAAAGTCAAATCAAGAAAGGGGGCACGTGGGGCGTGGAATGGATAGATGAATAAAACATCCTAGGAAATAATTTGAAAAACAAAATTCCTTAAATATGTTTTTATTGATCTCAGAGATAGGAAGGGAGGGGGAGAGAGAGATAGAAATATCAACGATGAGAGACAGTCGTCAATCAGCTGCCTCCTACTGGGGATTGAGCCCGCAACCCGGGCCGGGAATCAAACCATGACCACCTGGTTCATAGGTCGATGCTCAACCACTGAGCCACACAGGCTGGGTTAATTTTAAAAATTCAGAGAAAAATTGGGATCCCACACTCAGAGACTTGAAGTGGGGATGTGGCACAGGAGAGACAGGAAGCTCTACAATAGGCAGTGGGGACAGGCCACTAGCAGAAAGACCTGGGACAGAGGGAGCGCCCAAGAAACCAATGTGGCTCTGCAGAGAGCGCCTGACAGGCCCGAGAATTAAAAGGCAGGGATGGAGATGAACCCGCGAAGTCCCTGATACACTGAGACTTGGAAAGGACGTAGAAAGTGAAAATGTCGGTTATATTCAGACTAAGGAATAAACAGGAAAGGGCCCCTCAGATGAGGTGTCAGGCTGGCCTTTGTTGGAAACAGATTTCTTCATTGTCCCCTGAGGAAAAGCATTTCTGAACTGGAATGAGTAAAGCAATACAAGGTTTAGAGGAAATTGAAACCCCAAATAAAAGAGATGGGAAGGCCGAAACTGGTTTGGCTCAGTGGATAGAGCGTCAGCCTGCGGACTGAAAGGTCCCAGGTTCGATTCCGGTCAAGGGCATGTACCTGGGTTGCGGGCACATCCCCAGTAGGAGATGTGCAGGAGGCAGCTGATCGATGTTTCTCTCTCATCGATGTCTCTAACTCTCTATCTCTCTCCCTTCCTCTCTGTAAAAAATCAATAAAATATATTAAAAAAAAAAAAAAAGAGATGGGAAGAAAAAAAATCTAGGCACCTAGCCATTTAAAATGAGATGCAAATCCCAAGATGCCGAAATACCTTTGCAGGTAACATCTGAGAACCCTTGCCAGTGTAGCTGATAAAAGGAAAGGGAGCACAGTGCAGGATGGCTGCAGATGTCCTGATATTCAGAAGACAGGAAAAAACAGATTCTGGAAACTCTAGGTGGGCACATTTGCGGTAAATCCCCCAAAATTTATTCTAGAATACAGTATTAAACAGAGTTTGAGAACACCTAGAAAAATAATCGGTACCTTCACTAAGAACAGACACAGTAAATAATACCAACCACAATTAATTATTATTTATTTGGAAGGCCACTAGGAAAAGTCCTTGACCACAGTGTAACTCGTTTCCAGTTGGACATTGAATGCCTCCGATTGAGGAGACAACTGGGAAAACTGATCTCAGAGATCGAACCATCAGCTGGATTCATACCTCTCCCCCAGCTGGTTGTCCAGGTGATGCAAATCTGGAGACCAGTCTTAAGTTCCGTGCTTCGGGGCTCTGCAGGCTCTGCACTTGGTCAGCTGAGTACTTACCAGTGCCTGCCACACTCACCAAGTCTGCAGATGGCACCACTGACTGAGAGCAAACGCTAATATTTGTCTGAATCGAGATTCTAAAGCATCTTGAAACAGTGGCTGAAACCAACAGGGTGAATTTAAAAGAAGTGAAAAGCAGATGCCATTGTGTTACAATTGCCTACAGTATCCAGTACAGCAACATGCTGTACAGGTTGGTAGCCTAGCAGTAACCATTCATACCATCTAGGTTTGTGTAACATTTTATGATGTTTGTACAATGACAAAATCTCTTAAGGACACATTTCTCAGAATGTATTCCTGTTGTTAAGTGACCGAAGACAGTATAAACAAACCTTGTTACTTCTTTACTAATTTACTACCTAAGCTCAAATTCTCAGATTCTTCACTAATTAAGCACCCAAACCTAGTTTCTTTTGTCTGTCAATTTCTCACAAATTTATTGTTTTTTTTGAAAGGAATAAAAATGGCCTCCTTTGGTCATTTCTTGAGCTTCCCTTTGTCCCCCCAAAAATGTATGAAGACCTGCATTTAGGTTTTTCTTTTTCACCAGCTGCGTAAGCATGGGAGGAAGGAAGTTTGGCTTGACAGTGATGCATACGGGAAAAGGCTGAGGGCTTTCAACCGGCCTCAGGTTGAATAGAAGCCAATAGGAATGGAGCAGCTGCTTAAAAAGATAGTGGTTCTCCCACCCATTTTTATTTTAGGTACAAAAGGTTGAAACAGTGAAAAGTGTGTCTCTCCCCTATGACCATTTCTCTTCCCAGGAGGCACCTGCTGTTAACAGTTTCTAGTAGATCCTCTGAGATGTATTCTGTGCACATAAAAGCAAATGTATGCTTTCTTTTTCTTTTTTTACATAAAGGGTAGCATGCTGTACATCTTGTTTTTCACTGATCAGTAAATCTTAGAGCTTATTTCATATCATTATTCAAAATGACTCCTCATTCTTTTGTAAAGGATGCACAGTATTCTGTATATATGTGCCAGAATTTATGTAATGGGCCCTCGATTGCTGGACCTATAGATCATTTCCAGTGGTCTGCTATTATATACAATGCTTCAATGAATAACTTATTTCAAATGTGTTGGCGTGTATCTGAAGAAGAGCTGTCTGAGAAGTGGAATCACTGAGTGAAAGGGTATACACATTTAAATTTGGTAGATAATTGTCCAGTTGTGACCACTAACAATGTGTGAGGGTCAGTTTTTCCACCTCCTTACCAACAGACTGTGTTATACATATTATTGCTCTTTGACAACCTGAGGGGTAAAAAAATAATGGCATCTTAATGTAACTTTCTTATTCTAATACTTTTTATTGTTTATATCCTTTACCCATTTTTTCTACTGAATTGTCTTAGAGCTCTTTGTATATTAAAGAAATTTTGTGATATGAGTTAACAAATGTTTTCCAGTTTGTAGTTTGTCTTTCTATTTTGTTTCTGCCATGTTTTCCTTTTTTCTTTTTCAAAAGATTTTTAGAGAGGTAAAGAAAGAGAGAAACATCAATATGAGAGCGAACCATCAATTGGCTGCCTCCTGCACACTCCCTACAGGGATCCAGCCCACAACTTGGGTATGTGCCCTGACCAGGAATTGAACCAGAAACCTTTCAGTGCATGGACTGACGCCCAACCAACTGATCCACACTGTCAGGGCGCTGTTTTCCTTTTAAGCTGTATAATAAAATACATATCCATCATTTTTTTGACTTCTGGAATATATGCTATAGTTCAGAGTTCTTCCTCAGGAATTTTTTACAAATCATCAGTTGATTTTTCTCAGTACGAGTCTGGAGGCGACTGGGTTCAGCTATGTGATTCCTCTTCATGGTCCCTTGTACAGTTGCAATCAGACAGTGGCTGTGCCCCGAGCCATCTTGAAGGCTACCTCACCCGTATTGTGAGCAATTGGTGCTGGAACCTCAGCTGGGATCAGGGACAGTTCTTGGGGTATAACTTGTGCAGCTGCACCAGGCCCACCCTTAGGTTTAATGCCCTGTTGTCACCACTTAAATTCTTAATTTTCGAATAAAAGGCCTGCATTTTCGTTCTGCACTGGATCTTGCCAGTTAAATAGCTGGCCCTGACTGGAGCTGTTGGCCACAACATCTATACTTTCCAGGTGGCCTGGGCTTTCTCAAGCATGGTGGCTGGGTTCCAAGTGGGAGAGTTTCCAGAAAGAGACACAATATCACCTTTTGTGACTGAACCGAAATTCTCCTAAGGTCACAGTGTAAGAAGTGGGAAGAGATGCTGCCACAGCTGTCCTTGGAAAATGCAGTTTGCCAGTCTGGTCATGAGCAGGTCACTTCCCATCCCTGGCCTCAACCTCCCCATCTGCAGAAAGGGGGGTGGGGGCGGTGTTCAGTTCCCCTCCGGCAAAGGCCAAGGGAGAGTTGGGACCTTGATCCTGGAAGCCACTCCCAGCGTTCCCCTCCCAGCACTCAGGGGAATTGGAACCCAGCCCATCAGGCTGGGAGCTCTGACCATTTTCTCCCCTGGAGGTCTGAAATCTCCAAGGAAGGCAGAGACTCCGCCCCTGACATGTTTCTCCTGCCAGCATCTTTGCTTGGCTGACTCCTCCTCTGCTCTCATTTCTCCCTGGGGCATGTTGTTGTCTCTCTCATTAACTTCCCTTCACCTCCCAGCAAGGTCCCTAGACTCTGAGGTCTGTTAATTCCCCTGTAATCCCCTGGCAAACCAGGAAGCTAATTAAATTGTGAGTTTGTGCCCTTGCTGGTTTGGCACAATGGATAGAGCATCAGCCTGTGGACGGAAGGGTCCCAGGTTGGATTCTGGTCAAGGGCACATGTGGGCTTGATCCCCAGTAGGGGGTGTGCAGGAGGCAGCCAATCAATGATTCTCTCTCATCATTGATGTTTCTATCTCTCTATCCTCCCTTCCTCTCTGAAATCAATAAAAATATTTTTTAAAAATTTAGTGAAAAAGCAACCATGAAGGTTGCTTGGTGTAAAAAAAAAAAAAAAATTGTGAGTTTATGCTGCACCCTGTCAATCTGCATCTCTCTTCTCAACCTCTCTCCCATCTGTCTCTTCCCTTTGCCTATCTACTAGCCCTGCGCAGTTCAGATCGATCTGAACATAGTATTTTCTCCCAGTCTCCCTCCTCTCCACTCTTCTTCCTGTCAGTCCTTCACTCTGCAGCCAGAGTGGTCTTACAACACAGCGCTGAGCACTCTCCCCTCTGCTGCAGGATAAACTGAGCTCCTTAGCTCAGCATTTAAGCCTAATATGCAAATCAACTGAACAGAACAACCAGTTGCTATGACACACACTGACCACCAGGGGGCAGATGCTCAATGCAGGAGCTGCCCCCAGGCCAGCCAAGGTGGGTGCCAGCAGGGGGCCTCCCAATCGCCCCTCTGGTCACCCCGCAGAGGGAGGCAACCAGCAGCGGCAATTGGGGGGAAGGCATCAGGGCTGGCCAGCAAGTGGTGCCAGGCCGGCCAAGGCGGGTGCCAGTGGGGGCCCCCCAATCACTGGCCAGGCCTAGGGACCCTACCCATGCACAAATTTTGTGCATCGAGCCTCTAGTATATATATATAAATGTAGAGAGAATATGCAGAACAACAAATTTAAGGGGAAAGGCACCTTCAAGATGGTAGCCCTGCCCTCAGAAGGGTTGAGGCTGCCAGAGGTCAGTTTCCTGCCTTCCCCAGTCCATCTGCTACATTCCTGTGAGGTTCATCCCACCCTCCCCTTGCCTCATGCCCTCTCCATAGGCCTTGCAAGCTTGTAAAGGAGATGGTCATGGTCTGACAGGGCTAGACAGGTGTTTCACCCTCTGCCCCCAAATACCCTCATGCCCAGCCTCGGCTCATTCCTTTCCTTTAAGGTACGTAGTCATCATTCGCCTAACATCCTGAAGACGTCATGAAGACTAACGTACTAAATTAACTGGGACCACTAAGTTTTGGGGGGTAGCATAGGAAAGCTCCAGAGGGCTTCACGGGTCACCAAGCTTCTAAGGGAACATAGAGAGGGCCAGGACCCGAGCCCAGGCCCCCCACCTAGTCAGCCGGGTCAGGAACGGCACCAGCAGCTGGCACCTCAGAGCAGGGCTCTTGAAAAGCCTTCCACTCGGTGTACGGAGTGCCAGGCAGCCATCGCCTCCACAGCGGTCACGGTCACGGTCTGGAGAGAACAGCAGCTCTGATTAAGAGAGTCCAGCTCCCTGGGCTCCCGGGGATGGGATCAAAGCCTAGAGTGGGGCCTTGGGAAGGGCCTCTGATGGGTGCTGACCTGGAAGACAGCTGTTCCCAGCCCTGCCGCCTGCCCACCCCCACCCCCCACCCCCAATCCTGCTACCCTGTTCCCGCTAGGCAGGCTGTCAGGGTCCCTCTGCACACAGGTCCTTCAAATCCTTTGCTTGTCCCTCTCAACCCTCTCCCTTCTCTCGGGCACCGACAAAGCAGCCTTTCCAGCCAAAATTCAATTCTGCCCCAAAGAGTCCGCCCCTTCCTCACCCCTCCCCAGGGGGCCGAGGCTGAGCCTGTGATGTCTGGGTGCTGTGTCTTCCTCCTCCTGCCCTAACCAACCGGGGGCATTTGCTTTCGGATTTGGAGGCGAGGAAGAAAAATTAGGTCAATTTAAGCCCTTCCTATACTGGCGACATTGACCCCCTCCCCCAGTGCCACTCAGCCTGGACATCGGCCCAGCCAAAATCTCACCTTCCACTGTCCTTGCAGCCCAGAGGCCAGTCTGGTCTCTGTCCTGCTCCAGTCCCCTCTCCCCCAACCAGGGAGGAGGACGGTCTATATACTATAGACTCTATAGTGCCCTGGGCCACCCCCACGCCCCCAGTTTGGCCTCTGCCGCGGGCCTCAGTTTCCCCCTCTGCTCACTTGGATTAATGCAGCCTGCACGCTAGAGCCAGAGGGATGAGGCCAGCTCCAGGGAGTCCGCGCAGCCTGCACAGGGGCCTCCTGGGCGCTGGTGCCCAGCCCCGGGGTCCGCGGCTCGGCTTCCCGCCGTGGCGCGCCCCTCCCTCCGGCTTCCCTGCTCTCCCCTTCCCGCCTCGCCCCTGCCTCTCCTCCCGCCCGGCTGCCGGCTCCCTCTCTAGCTGCCCTCTTTCCCTCGCGCCTCGCCCCCGCGCCCACCGGGTCCCCGCACCCCGCGCCGGCCCGGGAGCAGCTGCCGAGCCCCCGCCGCCCCGCCAGGCCCCTCCCGCCGCAGCGCGGGCGGTCCGTGCGCGGCCCGGAGCCCGGAACCGAGCAGGCTCGAAGCGGACCGACCCGACCCCCGTCCTCAGCCAGGTGAGGTGAGGGCAGCTGGAGGGCGGGGGCTGGGGAGGTGCGGGCGGCGGGGTTTATCCTGAATTGGGGGCGGGGGCGGGGAGGGCGCGTGGAAATCGGGTCCTTCCCTGGAAGGAGGATCTGGGAGCTTTTTCATGAAGCTCAAGGGCTTTCTCTCGGAAAAGATGAATAAAGGAGGCTCTGGGGGGCGGGGGGATATGAGGGGAGGAGGTCTGGGTACCCCTTTCTGGGGGATTTTTTCCCATGGGCAATGATTCATTGGCTTCTGTGAAGGGGGGGCTTATTGGGAGCACGGGGAGCCTTCACGGTAGGTGGGGAGGGGAGTTCTTGAGGGAGGCAGGATTTGGGGAGCGAGCTGGGCGAGGAGAGGGGCTGAGATCCCCTTAGCCTGCCGTCGCTGCACCTCCCCCATGGGTCCCCGGGCTCCGGGTCTGCCCGCTTATCCGTGCCCCAGTTTTTTCTCTTTAATGACTATTTTGCGCTCCACCTGGACAGAGCTAGGAGCAGCCATTTCCCTCCCTGCAGCTGTGATGCCCACCTGACCCCTCCCCCCTCTGGCCTGCTCAGGGAAGGAGGGCACCTAGGCATCTGGGAACTGGGCAGTGGTGGAACAAAGGTGGGGTCCTGGACACACGGGGCACCAGCCGGCTGGGGGTAGGATGGGCAGGGGCCGGTGGCAGGACAGCTGAGAGAGCAGCAGGGTCAGGAAGAGCTCAGATGCTCCCACGCTCTCAGAAGGCAAAACGGGGGAGTTCTTGTTTGGTTGGTTTTATTTGGTTTTGCTTTCTTTCTTCACCCCTGATGCCAAGCCTCATTCCACTGGACTCCCCTCCTAATTTTGCAAAAAGGGAAACTGAGGCAGAGGACAGCTTGTCTGGAAATAGCGGTGTTTAGGAGGGAAAGGCCGTGGAGAGGAAGGCACACTGATTTTGGAGTCAAAAACCCTGTTTCAAGGCTTGCCTCAGTGCTCCATGTGTGATCTTGGTCCAAAACACGTCCTCTTGTTGGGTCTTGGCTTTTCTCATCTATTAAGTGGGAGAGGACCCACTTGTCTGCCAGGTGCCCAGATATTTCCAAAGGATTTTTCAAAGGGGAATGCACTGAGGTGCAGTCTTCCCCACTCCAAATGGCGATGGGTTCCCTCCTGCCTCTCCCCCACCAAGGGTATCGGCGCTAACCCATAGGGGGCCTTTGTAGGAAATAGGAAAGGTACCTCCTCTGGAGGGAGAGGGTTCAGCTGGGCTGGGGGCTTGGGGTCTTTATTAAGAGCGTTAGGAAAAGGCACACTTTTCTCCAGCCCCACACATTCGGGCAAGTGTAATGCGGGCTAGGTTCCAGTGCCCACCTACCCCAAGGTGAATGTCCTTGCTGTGTAGAGCACATCTGTACAGCTGCACCTGGCAGGTCCCCATGTCTCAGAGAGACACAAAGCCACACACGCTCCCAGGATACTGCCTACAGAAGCCCCCATGCCAGGCTGCTGCCAGCTCATTTTCTGTCCTGCTTTGTCTCCACTTCAAGGCCTCTGGGTATTCGATTCCCAAAGCCTATGCCTACTAGGAAGCTGATGGAACCCCACCATCGGAGAGCGGCTCCTCTGAGTTAAGCGGTGCCTTCACCAAGCCCCCAGGAGTAGGCGTTACTGAGTCCCTAACCCCTTACGTCAAGAACTTGATCAGATTGCTTTTCTCAGGGCCAAGAGCAGAAGCACCTACGCACCTGGGTGACACAGCCGTGCAGACTGTGTTCACACCTGTTATCTCAGAACATTCTCACAGTCAGGTTTCCTCCCCTTTACACAGAGGAGGCCATGCCCAGAGAAGTTAAGGAACTTGCCCAAGATTTCACAGCGTCAGTGGTAGAGCCAGGACGCAAGCCCAGGCCTGGCTGTCGGTCCTCTCCACGCCACTGCACTGCAGAACAAAGCCGCTGACCTCACACTGTCAGAGGCCTGCTGGAATGGTGGCTCTCCCCTTTCCCTGTGACCAGCCCCCAGGCTCAGAGAAGTCAGAAGGGCCCCTGAGGAATCCGGAAGCCCAGCGTGGCAGCTGACTCTTGTGTGGGTCAGAGACCAGGGGAGGGGTCAGGGAGGAGCTATTTCCTTTCCGGCCCAGATGGGCTGAAACAGCAGCCATCACGGAGGGCATCCGTACAGCAAACCAATGCCGGAGTGAAAGGCAAGCCAGAGACCACAGAATAGCCACAGGAAAATGCAGCAACCCAGGGGCTGACGGACGCTCAGAGACCCCTTGCCCACCCCTTGTGTTCCCAGGACCCCCGGTGCCAAGGGGAAGGGGGCAGGGGAAGCCCTACAAACAGAGCACTCTGCTTGCATCTGTGTTCTACGTATGCCAGCTTTCACCTGAGGAAGGGGTTCCGGTGCTTGTAACAACAGAAGTTTGGAGAATCACTGGCCTAATCTAATGGTTCCCAAAGTGTGGTCCCTGGACCAGCAGCATCTACTTTACCTGGGGATGCGTTGGAAAACGAAAATTCTCAGGCCTCGTGAGACCTACTAAATGCAAACTCTGGCGATGAGGACCAACCATGCCTGTGTGAATACGCTCTCCAGGCGAGGCTGCCGCCGTTTGCAAATCACTGATCTCACCCAAGTGCATGGGAAACCGAGTCCTAGCTACGCATCCAGGGCAGGGCTGGGAAGAGAACCGGTCTCCGGGCCCAGAGCTCCGGGAATTTGGAGGTGCCCCCGCCCAACCCTCCTCTCCTTCCCTCTGCCCCCCTCTCCCCCTTGCAGGCGCCATGCTGCCGCTCCTGCTGGGCCTGCTGGGCCCGGCAGCCTCCTGGGCCCTGGGCCCTGGGCCCGGCTCCACGGAGCTGCGCTCGGCCTTCTCGGCGGCGCGCACCACGCCTCTGGAGGGCGCTTCGGAGACGGAGATGGCGGTGACCTTCGACAAGGTGTACGTCAACATCGGCGGCGACTTCGACGCGGCCACGGGCCGGTTCCGCTGCCGCGTGCCGGGCGCCTACTTCTTCTCCTTCACGGCCGGCAAGGCCCCGCACAAGAGCCTGTCGGTGATGCTGGTGCGCAACCGCGACGAGGTGCAGGCGCTGGCCTTCGACGAGCAGCGGCGGCCCGGCGCGCGGCGCGCCGCCAGCCAGAGCGCCATGCTGCAGCTCGACTACGGCGACGCGGTGTGGCTGCGGCTGCACCGCGCCCCGCAGTACGCGCTGGGCGCGCCGGGCGCCACCTTCAGCGGCTACCTGGTCTACGCCGACGCCGACGCGCCCGCGCCTGCGCGCCGCCCGCCCGCGCCCGCGCCCGCGCCCCCCGAGCCGCGCTCGGCCTTCTCGGCGGCGCGCACGCGCAGCCTGGTGGGCTCGGACGCCGGCCCCCGCCCGCGGCACCGGCCGCTCGCCTTCGACACGGAGCTCGTCAACATCGGCGGCGACTTCGACGCGGAGGCCGGCGTGTTCCGCTGCCGCCTGCCCGGCGCCTACTTCTTCTCCTTCACGCTGGGCAAGCTGCCGCGGAAGACGCTGTCGGTGAAGCTGATGAAGAACCGCGACGAGGTGCAGGCCATGATCTACGACGACGGCGCGTCGCGGCGCCGCGAGATGCAGAGCCAGAGCGTGATGCTGGCGCTGCGGCGCGGCGACGCCGTGTGGCTGCTCAGCCACGACCACGACGGCTACGGGGCCTACAGCAACCACGGCAAGTACATCACCTTCTCCGGCTTCCTGGTGTACCCCGACCCCGAGCCCGCCCCCGACCCCGCCGGCCCGCCCGGCCCCGGGCCGCTGGAGCTCTGAGCGCCCGCCCGGAGGAGCCGAGGGCGGGCCGGCCGAGCCGCGCGGCCCCGCCACTCGCCGGCGAGTTTGGCGGCCAGCCCAGCGCGGCCGGATGCCAATAAAGCGGGCCTGCGCCGCGCCTGTGTCCCGACTTTCTCTGTCTTGTCTCTTTGGGGTGGGGTGAGGGTCAGGGGTCAGAGGGCACGCGTCGTCAGGCCTGGGAAGGTGAGAGGAGAATTTGAATCCGACACATCCGACCCGTGGTGGGCCTCCCGTGCGTGTCCCTCTCGGTCCGTCCCTGTCTAACTCCTCCCCGTCCTTGGTCCGCGGGTGGTTGACGGCCATACCCAGCTCCTCTGGGAGCGCGGCGTCCAGCCGGCATGCCTCCTCCGGCCCGGGGGTGAAGGGTGCAGCTGGCCCCTGGGTGCCCACCTCCTGCGGCCCGCATTCGGAGGGCGATCGGCTCAGGACAGGACCCAGGGGGCCGGAACAGAACACTTTATGGGGGGTGGGGGGGGACACGGGATCAGGGGCTCCCCGCCAGCTCGGCCTGCGCTGTCCATCCCCTCCCAGCCTCGCTCCCTCCTCCGACCGCTCCCCGCGGGCTGGTTGAGATGGACCGACACATCCCTCTGCCCTGGAAATGTGCATTTCTCCACCCGCTTCCCTTCACTCCCAACAGACAACCAAGAACGCCAGGCTGTCCCCACCCAGCGGGGACGTGGAGGTTCGGGCCCGGAGCAGTGGCTGGGCTTCAGGGGGTGCCGAGACGGGGTGTGGAGCGTTCAGAAGGCCCCGGATGCCCAGGGCCTCAGGGACGCCAGGGGCGGGCCGGGGCCTGACCCCCGACTAGGAGCGGCTTCCCTTCCAGCATCTTTTAAAACACACTTCTCAGTCCTGACCCCAACACACGCACACATCACACACCCCACAGACCACACACACACACCATGCACACGTACACACACACACACACACCATACACACACCCCACGCACACACCCCAGACCACATACACACCATGCACATGTACACACACACACCACACACACACACCAGACCACATACACACCATGCACACGTACACACACACACACCACACACACACACCACATAGACCACACACACACCACACACACGTACACACCACGCACACGTACACACACAGAGACACACACACACACCACACAGACCACACACATACACACCACACACACATCACACACCACACAGACCACACACACACATCACACACCACACAGACCACACATACACACCACGCACACGTACACATACACAGACCACACACACACACACACACACACACACCACACTCACACACCACATAGACCACACACACACCACGCACACGTACACACCACACATACACACCATGCACACGTACACACACACAGACCACACACACACATCACACACCACACAGACCACACACACACACCATGCACACGTACACACACATCACATACCATACACACACAACGCGCACACACCCCACGTGCTCACACACAGACCACACACACACGCACACACCCCACACTCCACGCACACCATACACCCCATACCCTACACAGACCACAGACGCACACACCACGCACACACATATCACACACACCACACACACACACACACCACACACACTGCCTGCAAGTCCTGCCTTTAGTTTCGCACCTGCTGCCTGGCACCCAGAGTCTGGCCTCTTTGCCGATCAGGGCCCGGGGAAGAAGACAGGGGAGAGGTAAGCATGGTCCAGGGTGCAGCCCTAAGCCCAAGGACCGGAACACGGTGGGAAGAACCAGGTGCCATATGGAGGCCCCTGCCCAGGATGAGTCTGGCTTGGGGGTGGGAATTAGGGGGCTGATAGGTGAAAGGGGAGGGTCAGGGGATGGGGTCAAGGATTGAGGCCCAGGGCCCCAAAGGAGGAGGCTGACCCTCGGGGCAGAAGCCTTTGCACAGGTCCCAGAGTGTTTCCTGTGCCAGGAGGGCAAAGACCTGGGCCCAGCGACCCCTCTCCTCAGCCTCCAAAGCCTTGTGGAGCCGGTAGACACAGGATAGGCCGGTGAGGAGCAGATGTTCAAAATCCCAGGGGCTAAGAGGAGGCCCCTTCCGCAGGTCCTGGAACTGCTGCAGCCGCTGCTCAGCACCCTCCAAGTCACTGGGCACGTGGTGCTGCAGGAGGAGCCCGAGTCGGCGGCCTGGACGTGTGGACGCCAGTTCCTCGTCCTGGATGTGCAGCTGCCCTGTGACATCCAGCTCCAGCCTGGCCCAGAGCAGCTGCAAGGGGAGCTGTGTAAGGAGTGGGCTGCGCTCCGGGGGCAGGGCAGGGAGCTAGAGTGGGCCAGGGGAGCATAAGCAGGCAGTAGGTCCCATGCTGGGTTGCCCCCCTCCCCCAGCAAGCCCAGCTGGAGACATCCCTCTTCCCAACTCTGAGTTTAGGGACCTCTGGACACTGCACCCCCACCCCCATGTCCCAAGCTGGAGGAAAGACCTCAAACATCACTTCCGGGGCCTCTGGCTCCTGCAGGCCACCTGCCACGCTGGTGCTGTCCATGGGCTGCCCTGGGGCAGCAGAGAGAAGTCAGGCCCCTGCCAAGCTCCGTCCTAAACAACCCAGCTTCCCAGAAGTGCCCCTTAGCTGCCTGTAAGAGTGTCTAGACTTTAGCTGCAAGAGGATTGCCATTCCATTCCCCTCCACCCCCACACTCCCTACACACATACACACATTGACATTTACCACCCCAGGCATAGGTCTTATTCCAAGATCATCATCCCAAACCCAGATACCACCCCAGCAAATGTCCAGAACTCCTTGAACTTCGCAGTTCCCTTGGCCAAGAGCTCCAGGGCAACGGGTCACGAGACACTTTACTTCCCACTCCCCCTCCCTCCCTATCATCTGGTTTACAATGTAACCTAAAACAGTGACCTTCCTCAAAGATTGAGGACCCCTTTTGGAAAGAACCCACTCCTTCCTTACTCCTCAGTAGTGATGGTATGCAAGGCAGGGAGACCAGGCAAGGCAGAATGTCTGTTACAGCTTCCTTCATCCCACCCCAGGGTGCACCCGTCCCTTGAAATGATTGTTCCAAACCCAGGGCAGATCAAGGGAAAATGCTTCAGGCATCAACCAGAATAAGCCGAGGCACAACTCCGTCCAGGCTCAGCACCTACGTTTATCTCCCTTCACTTCACCTGGGCCTTTCCTGTTCTAGGGGAGGGGCCCACGCCATTAACCTCTGCAGCACACGTCAGCCCACAGCCCCGAGGCCCTGCTAGGCTCAGAACCAACTGTAACTGCTATTAGCCAGCAGCCTTCCTTGGTTCCCATCCACCCCACCCTGAAGCCCTGGTACCTTCGTGGCGCTGGGTTGTAGTCAACCCAGGGAGGAGGCAGATGGCTACCATTAGCCAAGCCAGGAACTTAATTTTCCCCGCCATGCCCCACCGCGTCCTCTGAGTTCTGCTCTCCCTGGCTGCTCTCTGCTCCTGCATCCGTCTGCCACACACCATGGCTCCAGCTTTCCACTGCAGGCTGCTCAAGTGTTCCCTGCTTTGCGTGTCACTCTTTAAAGCAAAACAGGGAGGAGCTGGCTCTGGCTTCCCAGGGCTCTTTCCATCCCGTAGAAATGTGAAATCCTTGGTTGTTGGCAGCAGGAGGCAGTTGCTACCCAGATGGACCGGATTCTTAGTTAATAGAAAAAAGGTGTTGGGTAGCAAACAGCTTGAGCTTGGCCCTCCTAAAAGGTAGGGAAGAGCCCAGGCCGTAATACTACCTTACTATTTATCTGTCCTCATACCCAAAACATCCTGCAGCTGAGCCCAACTCCCGACGCCCAGTCCCCAGCCCAGCCTCCAGGGAGCCCCTCAGCAGCCAAGAGCATCAGCTGCAAAGCTCAGTCCTACAAATGCATCCCCGACTGACTGGACAGTGCCATGGGCAGGCAAAGCCAAGCACTTCCACCTCAGGCACTCAGCCAGACCGGCTGCAGAGTCCAGACCAGCTCGCGTGAGAGTCCTATCCACTGGAAGCTGCGGCTCCCGAATGGCATTTGCCTCAGCCCTGGGTCCTCCTCTGCTTGTTTACAACATTCTTGGCTCAGGCCAGAGTCTAGGACAGTGATGGCGAACCTATGACATGCGTGTCAGAGGTGACACGCGAACTCATTTTTTTGGTTGATTTTTCTTTGTTAAATGGCATTTAAATATATAAAATAAATACCAGAAATATAAGTCTTTGTTTTACTATGGTTACAAATATCAAAAAATTTCTATATGTGACACGGCACCAGAGTTAAGTTAGGGTTTTTCAAAATGCTGACACGCCGAGCTCAAAAGGTTCCCCATCACTGGTTTAGGAAGATTCCCTTAGATCAAGCGTGATGGGCTGTCAGGTTGCAGGGTTCAAGACTCAAAAAGGAGCTGCAGCTCATGGAACCCTGTGGATATTTGGATGGAATGAGGGTGGATAGTGGTTTCCTGGTTCCATCCAGACCCCTGGGCACATAAGTTACTGCCAGACATAGGCTTTCTCCAGCAGTTGTTGAGACCCTGCTAGAGGCCATGCCACACCCACCCTGAGGCCTGTGTGCTATATGAACTTTGAATTTCAGCTGCAGAACACCCCCTCAGAAACACATCCAGGCCTGCAGGTCACCACATCTGTAACTGCACTATTCAGTCCCGTTAAAACAGACTCCCAGTTTGGTAGTCAGCAGGGAAAACTCCTGTCTGCCATCTCCCCTCTCCTGAGTAAAAACTTCATGTTGATAAGCACACAGGAAATGGCAAGTCTAGGATTTTATTTACACAGACTCAATTATAGATAAGGCGCTTTCTAGGATCCAGATGCCTTCCCTGGAATTACTTGGCTTCAGGTTTCTTGTCCCCGGCTTCAAGCTTGAGACTCTCAGGGGGCTGGCGATAGGCAGGGAAAGCCTCCCATGGGCTATTCAGGTCAAACTTGCGGAACTCTTGGGCCAATTCCACCGGCTCAGCCACCACACGCTTCACTTCATCATCATAGCGTAACTGCAGAAGAAAAAGGCAGGTTTGTGCACGGAGCAAGGCCTTGTTACAGCAAGCAGCCCACTTCCCCATGCCAGCCCCTTTACTTCTCTATTCTTTCTTTTTTTAAAAAAATATTTTTTATTGATTTTTTACAGAGAGGAAGGGAGAGGGATAGAGAGTCAGAAACATCGATGAGAGAGAAACATCAGCTGCCTCCTGCACACTCCCCACTGGGTATGTGCCCGCAACCAAGGTACATGCCCTTGACTGGAATCGAACCCGGGACCCTTGAGTCCGCAGGCCGACGCTCTATCCACTGAGCCAAACTGGTCAGGGCTACTTCTCTATTCTTGATTCCTGTCCCAGCCTGTTTCAAGTCTCCATCCACACCTGTTACTTATTAACCATAGTCCAAAATGCCCTCTGTCTCATGTCCTGCCATCACCCAGTCAGGCTCACCTGCCCGCCATCCCATTATGAGCTCTTTCCAGTTGAACTGAATTTGCTCACCCATCCACACACTTTATAAGAATTTGCCCAGGATTAGAGAGCAAGTCAGTGGCTGAAAAGAGTACACCTAACTGGCAGGCACTCAAGTTCAGGCCTTGGGGCCTTGGCATTATCAATGTCAAGATGTGAGGCAATCAAAAAAATAAAAGATGTGAGGCAATCAATTTGGCATGGCTTTTCTTGTTATTGGAGGATCAGCTGGATAAGATAAGAACAAACAAGTGCTAGGGTTAAGAGGCAGTCCAAATCAGGGGGACAGTAGGGGTGAAAGAAAGGGAGAAGAGAGGGAAGTAACCCTGACCAGAAGTAGCTTGAGAAGGAAAGGGATCCATGCAAAATACTAACAGGAGCATTTGAGCACTAAAGAGAAGGGCTGGATTGCCACTATCTTGGTATTTCTAAGTCACTTCGCTACAAAATCACTGGTGTTAATGTACACAATAGATCATCTCCCTGCTGACAAACAACCTGCAGCACATGGATGGTAAAGCAAAGCACTGACTTCTTCATAAGGCCCTTATGGTCACACTAGAGGCCCGGTGCATGAAAATTCATGCCCTGGAGGGGGGTTCCCTCAGCCTGGCCTGCCCCCTCTCACAGTCCGAGAGCCCTCGGGAGGGAGGCTATCAGGGGAAGGCAACGCCCCATCACACCCCTGCTGCTGCCACTGCCGGCAGCGCAAGCCTCAGCTGGCCCTGGTTACCTGAGCCTCGGGCGGCCCTGGGCAGCTGGGTGGCTGAGGGGACTGGGGGACTCCGGAGGCAGGTGTTCAGAGTGGCTAGGCTCACCTGGGGGTGGGCCCGGCCTTGCTGGGAGCCTGCTGCCCCTGCGGGGCTGAGGGGACTGGGAACCACCATCTTGTGGCTATGGGTGCTGCCATCTTTGAGGGCGGGGCAGTCAATTAGCATATTCCCTCCTTATTGGCTATGGGTGCCACCACCTTTGCAACGGTGTGAGGGCCAATTAGCATATTCCCTCTTTATTAGATAGGATGTTACTGGTCCTGCCTCTGGCCATTCTCAAAGGCTGAATATTCAGTGTCTTCCCTGTCAGCTTCCTTCTCAGAGATCCAGTAAAATGACATTCCACTTTCAGATCTTGCGGACAGACTCTGTTTTCAAGGCTGCCCTGATCATTCAAATGATCACTACAATAATGGCTAGCATCAACTGAGCATTTATAGTACACCAGGTATTACACATACATCATTTAGAACACTGCAAATCTTATTGGTTAAGTACTATTATTGTTCCCAATTCACAGATGAGTAAAACTGTCATACAGAAATTTGTAACTTGCCCCAAATTATAAAAGTGGAGCTAGGATTTGAATCCAGAGCCAATGCTCTTAAACCACCACAATCCACAAACCATATTTCCTGCCATGCCCAGGATCCCCCAGGTTCCCTGCCAGTCCTTCCCTGAGGCTGCTATCACAGTTCCAAGGCTCCTACCTCAACGTAGCCAGACAGGGGGAAGTCTTTCCGGAAAGGATGCCCCTCAAAGCCATAGTCTGTCAGGATCCTTCTTAGGTCAGGGTGGTTAGCAAAGAAGACTCCAAACATGTCCCAGATCTAGAAAAAAGAGGCCCTCGGGCAACCAGTCCATCATGGCCAACATGGGGGTAAGGGGCTGTGCTGCCCACAGTAGTTCCAACCAATTCTGCAACTGTGACTCAGAAGCACGGTCCACCATGCCCAGTAACTCACCTCCCTCTCATACCAGTTTGCTGCCTTATGCACAGAGACGGAGGACTCAATGGGTGTCAGCTCATCTGTATAGGTCTTCACACGGATGCGGGAGTTGAAGCGCAGAGACAGCAGGTTGTAAACAATCTAGGGAGAACAGAGGAAATGGAGGACCAAGATGGCCACAAGCTGAAGTCCCTGAGGGGGAATATCAATGACACAAGGTGAATTAGATAAATCTGCCTTCTATCCTGAAGCTCAAAACCTCAAGATCCTGCTTACTTACAACTGCTTTCAAAGGCCTAAGCCACACTAACATGCAGCTGCTCAGCAGTCGGCATACTTGTCTTTGTTCATGCCATTCCCTTTGTCTAGGACAGTGATGGCGAACCTTTTGAGCTAGGTGTGTCAGCATTTTGAAAAACCCTAACTTAACTCTGGTGCTGTGTCACATATAGAAATTTTTTGATATTTGCAACCATAGTAAAACAAAGACTTATATTTTTGATATTTATTTTATATATTTAAATGCCATTTAACAAAGAAAAATCAACCAAAAAAATGAGTTCGCGTGTCACCTCTGACACGCATGTCATAGGCTCGCCATCACTGGTCTAGGATGTCTCCAAACCACATCTCCCCCAATCCCAATCCTCACTGGACTAATTCTTAGTCTTCTGGTCATCCATTAAGACTCAGCACAAACATTCTCTCTCCCTTCAGAGAAGCCTCCAGACAGGGCTAAGTGGTCCTCCTTCATTATTATAGCACATCTTTAACATACCATGTGTCATAAGTTATTACACTAAGCTGTTTATGTATCCTTCCTGACTAGAGTTTGAGGGACTCCTGGAAGGCAGTTATTGGGTGTTATTTCTCTATCCCAGGATCTGGCAAATAGTATATGATCAGTAAATGTCCATAGTTAAATATATTGAAAACTTGTGTGCTAGCAATCTACCTGTACTATCTCATTTAATCCTCACAACCACCCTGAGTTAGGGACAATTTTATACTTATTCTGCCCAAAAGAAAATGAAAAGTCAAAAAAAGATAGAAACAAAATATTCACACAGTGTATAGATGGCAGAGCCAGGATTTAAACTCGAGGCCTGCCTGATGCTGAGGCTCTAGTTTAACTGTTTTGTTAAGCTGTTTGACCCAACTAAAACTAAGAAGGCTATGGTTCCTACTGGCAACTCTTAGTCTAAAAGTGTTCTGTTCCCTTTCCTTCCTTTACCCCCGAAAACCTTCTCAAACCTCCTGACTGACCTCAAAACGGTTCTGCCGGGTTGGGATGTCCACTGCTGTCAAGTCAGCCAAGGATTTGAATTGTGCATTGGTGTGATCCCTGAGGAAAGTCAGCACTGGAACGACTCCATCAGGATGGATACAGATCTCTAACTCATTGAAGCAGGACACCTGCAGACATGGAACAGGAGGTAGAGACAACAAAGAGCTACCAAGGGAGCAGCTAACTTTAGCTGATTCTCTGATTTAAGGCAGAGAAAGAAACCTGAGTTGGGATGGAGGAATCTGTGGGGCTTTTTAAAAAATATGTTTTTCTTGATTCTAGAGGAGAGGGAAAGGGAGAGGATTTTAAAGAGAAACAATTGATGAGAGAGAAACATCAATCGTTTGCCTCCTGCACAGCCCTACTGGGGATCAATCCTGCAACCCAGGCATATGCCCTGACCAGGAAGTAAAGCAGTGACCTCTTGGTTCATGGGTTGATGCTCAACCACTGAACCACACTGGCTGGGCAGAATCTGTGGTTTTTGATCCCAGGCTGCCCACTCCCACATGACCTGAGAATATGGTTCTTTCTTGACCCCGGCCAAACAACAGTACTGAATATTACCTGAACTTGTTGGATATACTTGGGCAGGATTTCAGCCACATACTCTCCAAAAGCTGAGAGCTGTTTGTGGGCCACATCATTCCGTGGTCTGACAGTGGCTGAAAGGAGAAGGCATATTTAACAAACAAATGGCAAAGATAGCAACGAGCCCTGCATCCAATCCAGTCTGGGCTTATAAGAGGCTCCCTGTGGAACTCTGAAGGTGAGGATGGAGGGAATAGGAAGTGATGAAACCTTAGGGGAAATGCCACCTACACAGTCCGCAAAGACTCTCATATTGAAGCTGGCATGTTTGCATCTTCTCAAAACTACTCCATGGTTCTTCCCTTCATAAAGCCTGCATTTCTATTAAAGCAACATATGTCTCCGCTCTCTTACCAGACTCCATAACGGTGGGAGCCAGAACGTTTGCTCCTGTGCATCTCCTTAGCACCTGGCTCATAGCAGGCTCTCAAGGAAGAACTTCAGGGCTTACGAGCTCTCACAGACTCTCCAGTTGAACCTTATTTTTTTGTGCATAGATGAAGCAACTGAGACCCAAAAAGGGGGAAATGCCAGGTCTCCTGACTCACAGTTGGCTTATATTGTCTATAACGTATCTCTATACAGTCATTCATGCAATCTAATCACTGAACACCCAAACAGCATAAACTGCAGGGTAATGGCTATTTGTTCTCTGCCTCTGGCAGCAAGCAGGCCTGCTCTGTCACTCAATAGTGTTGTAACCCTGAGCAAGTTATTTCTCTGAACTGTTTCCAGCCTGATTCATAGTTTGAAAATACTATCTACCTCATGAAATTGTTGTGAGGACTTTAAGACCATTCATAAAAACACTTCCCAGGTGCCTGGCACACAATAAGCACTCAATGTGAGCTACTATGACAACAGGCTCTATATTGGGCTCTAAGGCCCAAATATTATGTTTCCCGCTCTCAAACAGCTGACAGTTTAATCAGAAAAAGAGAATCACGGAAGTGGACGAGGAGGCAATCATGGACATAACAGAGGGACCTAAGGGAACGGGGAGGGCCCGATTCGGCCTGCAGAGTGAGGATCGTAGCAGTCAGCTCTCCAAGGACAAGTAGACTTGCCAGGCCGCAGGGAAGGGCATCCCAGAGCAAGGACAAACATGACGAAGGGAATGAGGAGCCCCCGCCCGTAGTCCCGAGAAGGGCCGGGCCGCACATACTCACGGCGCTTGTCGGCTGCAGCGCTTTCCCTCCTCACCGGCAGCAACAGCGCCGAGGGTCGTCCAACCCCTGCACGGGGAGATAAAAGGCACAGGAGCGCAGGGTGAGGCCTGGGGGGCTCCCTGCGCTGGTCGCCCGCCCTCCTGCCCCGAGCCTCATCCGGTCATCCCCTGCTCACCCCTGGGCAGCGCCACGGCCCCCACGAGCCCCCGACACCAGGCCCTAGCGGCGGCCGCCATGATCCCCAGATGCAAACCAAGCCGCAAAGGCAAGACCTACAGGACACGGAGCCACAAGGGCACGGACCGGAAGCGGAAGTGTGCCTTATATTTTCTTCCGGGCGGACGCCGGGCCAAAAGCAGAGGTTCCGGGATCCGGGCTTCCGAATGATAGGAAGGGAAGCAGGTGAGAAAACAAGGCAAGCTAGTGGGAAAACCGTGAGGTGAACGTGGCCCTAGCTTCGTGTGGCAGAATCTGGAAAGAAGGCGAGGACCCTAAAGAATCGGAACGGTGAGAGGATGGGAAGGGGCGGGGTTCTGGGTTCCACATTCCACACCCCTTCCCCGCTTCCTTAGCTAAGCTTTTGACGGGGCTGGCGGGCCTGGGGGGCGGCAGGGCGGAGGACGGTTTCCCCGGCGACCGTTTCCCGTGCCCAGGCCGACTCCAGGTGGAGCGGCGACACTGCACGTGGCAATGGGCCTCCTTGTGCCCTGGGCTTGGGACGACTGGCTCTGTCTCGAGTTCTGGGACGGAGCCTTGGGGAGTGATTAGGGTGAACTGAGAAATGCGGGGGAGAAACTCAGAAAAGAGCAGATGTGGGGCTGACAGATGTCCCTGCCAAGCCTCATAGTAGAAGGTCTGGACTTCATGCGAGCGCCGGGGGAGGGAGAGCGTCTACCTGGACACAAGGATTTGGGGTGTGTTTTTTGCCTGGTTCTACTCTCCAGAACCTCGCTAGTTTTATACCCAGTAGTTATTTGGTTTGAAGGCTCTTTGCCAGGTTTTTAAGATAATTGGCTTACTCCAACCACTTGTTTTCATGCCTTGACCAAAAATTCCAGGCCTTTTGTTACATCACGGAAAGGAAACACCCATAGTAAGAACTTGTATTGATTTTATTAGGTTTGGGGTGCCATTGCAGAATGAACCCAGCTGTAGTTGAAGGAGATCATCAGAGATGTTATTGGCTGGGCCAGGATTAAGGACAATCTGGGCCCACTTTGTTAACAATCACTTTTTCCTTCTCCCGCTGAATTGCACCATTTGATTCATAGACTGTGGCTGTGGATTCCTTGTTATTGAGGGTGGTGTCACTTTGCAGACGACTGGCAGAGAGAGAAGTTGGCTACCATGGAATCACCCGAGGAGCCTGGAGCATTCATGGATGAAAACTACTTTGTGAACTACACTTTCAAAGATCGGTCACACTCAGGCCGTGTGGCTCAGGGCATCATGAAACTGTGTCTGGAGGAAGAGCTGTTTGCTGACGTCACCATTTCAGTGGAAGGCCGGGAGTTTCAGCTCCACCGGCTGGTCCTCTCAGCTCAAAGCTGCTTCTTCCGGTCCATGTTCACTTCCAACCTGAAGGAGGCCCACAACCGGGTGATTGTGCTGCAGGATGTCAGTGAGTCTGTTTTCCAGCTCCTGGTTGATTATATCTACCATGGGACTGTGAAACTTAGAGCTGATGAGCTGCAGGAAATTTATGAGGTGTCAGATATGTATCAGCTGACATCTCTCTTTGAAGAATGTTCTCGGTTTTTGGCCCGCACAGTGCAGGTGGGGAACTGCCTTCAGGTGATGTGGCTGGCAGATCGGCACAGTGATCCTGAGCTCTACACTGCTGCCAAGCACTGTGCAAAGGCCCACCTAGCCCGGCTGCAGGACACAGAGGAATTTCTCCACTTGCCCCACCACCTACTCACCGATATCATCTCCGGTAAGTTGAGGGAGGGGGCATATCATACCCAGTGCATGTTCTAGTTCAAGAGAAAGAAACCCTCAGGCTTCCTGGTGTTAATTTACGGTATTGGTGGGAATTTAGGTATCTTCTGAAAGGAATTGAGATTTATTGTAGCTGCTGTCAGAGAGAGTTCCTTTTGAGGAAGACTCCAGGAAAAGAAAAGCGGAAGGTAGTGAAGTATTTGTATGTATACTCTAATCTCCCCTGTGCATAGGTGTTCTTTTTCCTATTTCTGTTTTTTGTTTATTTTAAATATATTTTTATTGATTTCAGAGAGGAAGGGAGAGGGAGAGATATAGAAACATCAATGATAAGAATCATTGATTGGCTGCCTCCTGCACTCCCCCTACAACCTGGGCATGTGCTCTTGATTGGAATCGAACCTGGGACCCTCCAGTCCACAGGCCAACGCTGTATCCACTGATCCAAACCAGCTAGGGCCATAGGTGTTCTTATCTATCCTGCACTCTGCATGTACCTGTTACCTAAGTAAATTTATGATGAATGATGGATAAGTCAAGATACCTAAAAAAAAACTTTTAAAAAAATATATCTTTATTGATTTTAGAGAGGAAGGGAGAGGGAGAGATAGGAACATCGATGAGAGAGAATCATTGATTGGCTGCCTCCTGCACGCACCCCCCTGCCCACCCTGGAATCAATCCCACAACCTGGGCATGTGCTTTGACTGGAAATCAAACCATGACATCCTGGTTCATAGGTTGACGTGCAACCACTGAGCCATGCCGGCTGGGCCCTAAAAAATATTTTAAGTGATTGGCCAAGTTTAGGTTACAATCCTGATACTGCAAGTGAGATATACACATACTTAAGTGTGAGCTCTGCAGCCCAGTAGATTGCTTCTGTGGCAAATGGGAGTATATCAAACCACCCATTTTGATTAAAAGGCAATTTGAGATTTTCTCATACGTGTACACATACACACAGGGTGGTAGTCTAACAAAGTGATTCATATATTTAAAGTCCCTGGCTCTAGATCTCCCTTTTGGATTGTCAGAGTGCCATTGACCATGCCTTTCCTTTGGGTCTCAACAGATGGAGTTCCATGTTCCCAGAACCCAACAGAGGCAATAGAAGCCTGGATCAATTTTAATAAAGAGGAAAGAGAGTCTTTTGCAGAGTCACTCAAGAGTAGCTTGAAGGTAAGGCAGATTTCTTTGGATTGGGACACTATACTAGCCATGTATTACACCCGTCAATTGGGCTGGCCATTTTAATGGTGATTGTCTCTGGCTTGAAGTTGATAGGAGCTGGGGGAGAAGGATATGTGTGCCTCTGAGCTCCAAAGCTCCTCGATGGAACTACTTTCATCACTGCATTAACAATCCTAAGCACCCTTTGTCTGAATCACCAGCTCATGATAGTTTTAAGAAGCTGAGAGGATGAGTGCAACAGATTCTCCGCCCCGGCATAAAATGCCTGAAAAGTGATTGGAGGAGAGTCAGGGTGACACACAGAAACCGGAGGGGAGTAGGCTAGAGCAAAATACAAGTGTGTGGCCTAAGACCTTAAAGCATTGAGTCTAAGCTGGGCCTTAGCCTAGAATCGGTAGATATCACTTACAATTTTAATTTTTCCAATAGGAAATTGGGGAGAATGTGCATATTTATCTCATCGGGAAAGAGTCATCTCGTACCCACTCATTGGCGGTGTCCTTGCATTGTGCTGAAGATGACTCCATCAGTGTACGTGGCCAAAACAGTTTGTGCCACCAGATCACTGCAGCCTGCAAGCATGGTGGAGACTTGTACGTGGTAGGAGGGTCCATCCCACGGCGCATGTGGAAGTGTAACAACGCCACTGTGGACTGGGAGTGGTGTGCGCCCTTACCCCGGGACCGGCTCCAGCACACCATGGTGTCTGTGCCTGGGAGAGATGCTATATATTCACTGGGTGGCAAGACACTGCAGGATACCCTCTCCAATGCAGTTATCTATTACCAGGTAGATTATAACATCTGGATAGAGACAACACAGCTAGAGGTGGCTGTGTCAGGGGCCGCTGGAGCCAATCTCAACGGGATCATCTACTTACTGGGGGGGGAGGAGAATGACCTGGACTTCTTTACCAAACCTTCCCGACTCATCCAGTGCTTTGACACAGAGACAGACAAGTGCTACATGAAGCCCTATGTGCTGCCCTTTGCCGGCCGCATGCATGCCGCTGTGCATAAGGATCTGGTGTTCATCGTGGCTGAAGGGGACTCCCTGGTCTGCTACAATCCCCTGCTGGACAGCTTTACCCGGCTTTGCCTTCCTGAGGCCTGGAGCTCGACTCCACCCCTCTGGAAGATCGCCAGCTGTAATGGGAGCATTTATGTTTTTCGGGATCGATATAAAAAGGGGGATGCCAACACCTACAAGCTTGACCCTGCCACTTCCACTATCACAGTCACCAGAGGCATTAAGGTGCTGCTTACTAATCTGCAGTTTGTGTTGGCATAAGGCAGTGGGGGAAGAGCGGCTGACTTGTCCTCCCCTCTGCCAGTACCTGCCCACACAAACTGGAAGTCTCCAAAATCCCAACCCAGAGTACTATGTTATTTTGTGGCACATGTTCAACAGGCAGCACTCAGCCCTTCCCTGAATCCATGGGGGTAGCCACTGTGGTGCTTTCTAGATGCCACTGCTCAGCTGGCGGCCTGACTGAGGGCAGGCAGCCTGTTCTCTGCCGTCCCTGGTCACCCTGTGCCCACTGCAGACTGCTTAGAGCACGCGCTCCTTGGATCTGAGGTACCGCCTCCCCTCCTTACCTGATCAGTGTTCAATATAAGCAGCCCCGACCCCAGGACAAAAGGAAAAATGCCCAATCTTTCTTCTATGGTCTGCAAAGTTATTTGGTAATTTTTTCACAAAGAATTAGGTGTTCAAGAGTTTTTCCTTCAGGCTTTGGTGGGAGAATGGACAAAACTGAAGGTGTCCTTCACCAGCAAGAGTCAACTCTAAAATTCTGGACATTGTGTCTATTGCTTTCTCATCTATCTGTCAGGAAATGTATATTTCGGTTTGATTTTTGGCTTACTCTAAGGGATAAGCCATAAAACAGTAGAAAGGATTATTTTTATTAATAGCAGAAACATTTTTCAAACTCAAATATATAAGGTCTCTACTCTTTTAAAAGCTCTAAGTCCAGTCTAGAGCTAGAAACTGTTCATACAAATAAAGTTTCTAGAGGGATACGTGTGTCTGTTTTGAATTCTGAAGGAGTGATTTCCTGAGGGGAACTAATTACATGCACACACATTTCTAAGTCAGCCACAATCCTGATTGAATACCATATTTCCTTTTTTATACACAGGATTGCTGCTCCAAAAGTGAGGGGCCAGTGAATTGAGATTCTGACAGTGGCAAAGAGCCAGAGCTGGTATTTCTTCTCGTTCCTAGTGTTAAATGTCTTTGGGTTATGGTGCTAAATATCACCAGGTGCAACAGGAGGTGCACGATAGATTTCTTTGACCTTATTCAAAAACTAAGACATCCTCATCCCTACCCCACATCCCCATCCCCTGCAAATAAAAGCCAGGCTAAATCTTTCTAGCCACGCAGCAGTGTTATTTCAGGAAACGGAAACCATGACAAAGGGAGAAAATGGCCCCTTACTTAGCGCACTTCCGTTACGGTGCCTGGGCTTAAGCACCATCGGTCCTTTAAGCGTTTGCATTCTATTGCCAGCAGGGTTGTCTCGAGTTCCTTCTCATCCACATGCTTCATGTCTGTGGCGGGTGATACAGCTCCTTCTTTGCTGCCTCTGCAGTCATCTTGTGGAACTCCTTGAGAATCTCAAACTGGCCAGGTCTGATAAAGATGTGTGACCGGATCTTGGTGATGGCGCGTACAGCCTCCTCTGGGCTCCAGTTGTACACCTGAAGTACGGGGTTGGGAAATGAAAGAAGCCGGTGTAAGGTGTCTTGACCTAATGACAGGTGCTAATGGGCTCCCAGAATTTCATTTTTGTAAAAACTCCATTTTGGGGGGGAGGGGTTAAAAACCATGTTCCATGTATTATAAGGGAGAGCAGTTTAGCACTCTCAGTTAACCAGCCTCAAATTACAGGCCAGGGGACAAGTCAGTCTACTTAATTCTTGCTCTGCCAAACTCTGGCAAAAGAAGGTTGAACGTGTGGAGCTCAGATCCTAAATCCAAGCCTGCCAAGGCCTACTAGGTGTCCTCCCTGAGCTGGACCAGTGGGTACACGTTTCCTGGAAAGAGAGGATTTTTTTGTGTGTGTGTGTGTGTGTTTTTTTTTTAAAATATATTTTATTGATTTTTTACAGAGAGGAAGGGAAAGAGATAGAGAGAGTTAGAAACATCGATGAGAGAGAAACATCGATCAGCTGCCTCCTGCACATCCCCCACGGGATGTGCCTGCAACCCAGGTACATGCCCTTGACCGGAATCAAACCTGGGACCTTTCAGTCCACAGGCTGACGCTCTGTCCACTGAGCCAAACTGGTTTTGGCAAGAGCAGATGTTTTTAAGTAACTTGTCACCATAACTAGAAAAACAGCACTTTGAATTTTACTGGTAGGGTTATCTTTGTGTCCTAAACTTACTGGTTTAGAACGCAACAGAACCAAGAAAATATAGATTCTAGCCTGCCAGTTCAATTTTCACTTGGCCCAAAATATCCTCCTGAGACCCTGTTTTCAGCAAACAGTCCTAATGACCGAAGCTTTAGTATTGTTAAATCATGTACTCACCAATCCACAGTAACACAAACAAGGCCAGGTGGTTATCTTTACATTTCCTTTTTCCTTAAACTATCCCCATGACTTAGTAAATGCTCTGCAGGGGCCAGACAGCTAACAAAAATGAGCTAAGCAGGGGGCAAACAATGGAATGATAAGAGTATTTGCTTCTAAATATTTTTACTAGTAAGTGTCCCACCTGCTGATCATAACAAATTGATAGGAGGAATTCCATTGGATCCTGTTTCTAGAAACTAATGTCCAAAACTGCTCTGAAACACTTGAAGAAATCGAGTACTATAGAGCCGTAAGTGATCAGCACTATTTACAGTACTAGACATGCTATTTTTAACAAGTGATTCTCACCCTCAGCTGGTGTTAATATCCTTTGCAACTCCATTTATTGAGTGTCTGCTGTAAGTCAGTGCTTGACATACTTTCTCATTCAAACTCCCTAACACATTTAGTTTAAGGAAACAGCAGGAGAGAGAAGCCACTTTTGCATAAGGTCACATAGCTGGCAGCTGGCACAGCCACAGGTCGGCCTATTGACAAAGCTCAGGTACTCTCCACCTCCCAACAGTCTGAAACGGGGGACACGGCTCCTTCCAGCAAGGCCCCCCTGTAGACTATGCTACTGAAGTTCTGGAAATCTGCTGTAAATGGGACCCACCCAGAAAGATCTCTCCTACCTGAATCAGATACGCGGCCACCATAGTGGCACTTCGGGAGCGCCCAGCCTTACAATGCACGTAGACACTCTGGCCCAGGGACTGGTACTTGAGAGCAAACTGAACTCCTTTCTGGAGGTTAGTCAAGGTTGGGATTCCAATCATGTCTATTGTGCTGAGTCGAAGCTGCTCAACTCCTACTTTCCTCCACTCCTGGGACCAGGTCCACCAGCATAAAAGGATGAAAAAAGCCAGATGTTAGTCATATGAAGATGGGCTCCCAAGAGGTAGCAAAGCAACAAGGAAGCTTCAGGGTTTACTACACTGTGAATACACTGTTTACTGTTTTCTAACAAGAAACTCTTACAGAAATATTTTGTGTATTGCTTTTATCCAGAAAAAACATTTTTTAATGTGTTTTTATTGATATTTTTAGCAAGGGCAAGAGAGAAACATCAACAGTCTCCCAAACACATGACTACACCCCTACCAGGGATGGAGCCTCAAGTCTGGGTATATGTTCTGACCAGGAATCAAACTGGGGACCTTTAGGTGCATAGGATGGCGCTCAACCAACTGAACCACACCAGCCAGGGCCAGAAGATTTTTTGCAATGACTGACCTACATGGTTGGTCTTTACCAAACAATAACTATGCTGCTGAGTTAGAATTATGTCCAAGATTTAAAGTGTTCTTAAAGTGCCCTTTGGGTATTTGAATTTTTAACTGCAAAACATCTTACCTAATAATAGACAAACATGTAAATTGATCATCCCTCCGCTACGCTCATCAGCCAATCAGGAGAGTATGCAAATTAAACAAAGATGGTGGTTAATTTGCATACGTAGCCATGAAGTGGCAGAGCGAAGACTGAAGGCGGCTCCAGCCGGAGCAGCGAAGACTAAAGGTGGCTCTGGCCGGAGTGAAGGCCTGGGTCCTGGGTGCTGGAAAAAAACCAGTGACGGCAGCCAGGGAAAGGGAAGGCCTATAGCACGAATCTCTTCGTGCAACAGGCCTCTAGTTAACTATATAAAATTCATCTACAAAAGTTGTGAAACTGTCTCTGCATAATCTTGGTCGCTATGCAATGACCTAGCTGCTGGGTTGGGCTACTGTATTTTGAGAGCTTTCTATTACCACTTTTTTCTTTAGAGGGTATGTGGTAGAAAGTAGAGTTAGTTCCCAGCCAGTGTGGCTCAGTGGTTGAACATCGATCCATGAACCAGGAGGTCATGATTTGATTCCAAGTCAGGGCAGGTGCCCAGGCTGGGGGCTTGATCCTCAGTGGAAGGCATGCAGGAGGCACCCAATCAATGATTCTCTCTCATCTTTGATGTTTCTATCTCTCTCTCCCTCTCCCTTCCTCTCTGAAATCAATAAAAATATACACTCAAAAACAAAATAGAATTACTTTAAAATTAAAACAATGCACATACCTTTGCTACTGCAATATTTACACTTAGCAAAGAAGAAAAGACTCAGAAATAGAAAAAAGGCCTCTGGCAAACTGAGCAACTTTTTTTTTCTTTAAGCCTTCAGGCCATCAGATACTCTTTTAATCTCTTAGAACCAGAGACTTTAGAACTCTGAATGAAGGTCAATACAGCTCATGAAATTAGCAAACGGCTTTGCAATGTGTAGCTTATGCTACAACTAGAGGCCCAGTGCACGACATTCGTTCACTGGGGGGGGGGGGGGGGGGGCGGGTCCTCCTCAGCCAGTCCTGTGCCCTCTCACAATCTGCAACCCAGGACCCCATGGGGGATATCGGACTGCCTAGGCCGGGGAGCCTGGCTTCTGGCTAAGCGGTGCTCCCCCTGTGGGAGCGCACTGACCACCAGGGAGCAGCTCCTGCATTGAGCGTCTGCTCCCTGGTGGTCAGTGTGACTCACCGTGACCAGTCGTTCTGCCGTTCGGTTGATTTGCATATTAGAGTTTTATGATATAGGATTACACCAGAAACTCCTACAGTAGTTGGTAAATATTCAGATCCCGGAACCCAAGCTGAAGTTCCTGAGTTAGACTCTCTGGGGCTTGTACCTAGGAATATGGTATTTTAAGGAGCCTGGTAGATCATATTACAATGTGAGGCCCACTGCCTTGGAGATTTCTTTTTTCTAGGCTAGTGGGATAATATAGCTACTTAGTACGAATGTCAATACCTCACGGCCAGCAACCACGCCCTTTCTATGTTCCTCTTGCTCCACAGGGCTGACCACACTAAGGAACTTTTACCATTCTGGCTAATAGCTTCTGCAGCTTTATGGCAAAGTACTCTGGAAATGGAAGGAACTGTTACCCATTCCTTAAAAATGCATGCCATCACTAATCAATATATTTTAAATGTGAGTCTTTCAGGTTTCAAAAAACCTACGGGTTGAAATTACAGCATCTTCATCAGGCCACGCTAGTAAACAAGGAAGATAGCTGTATGTGCTAATAGAGGTCAAACACAACAGAGGACAATGCCTGATCACCTCTGTGGAGAGTCCCACAGACAGGCATTCACACTTAATGAAGATTATGTTTTAGGCCCGAACTTCCTTATGACAGTACTTTGTAACTCCTCCACATCTGTAACATCTCAATAAAAATACCCTCAAGTCAGAGCCAAATTAACCCGATGCAGTTTTTCAATGGGTTTTATGATAAATTTACTCTGGGAGTGGGGGTGGCTTTTCTTCTCCAAGTTTATGGGGCCTTAGTCTTGAATGCCTAGGGCAGTGCCCCCCCCCCCCCCATACGTAGTGCTCAGTAAGTGTGGCATGAATGAGATCAGCAAGCCAAAGAAAAGTTGCCTTTCAAATTTGGTTACTGATTTTTAAATATATATATATATATTTTATTGATTTTTTACAGAGAGAAAGGGAGAGGGATAGAGAGTTAGAAACATCGATCAGCTGCCTCCCGCACACCCCCCACTGGGGAAGTGCCCGCAACCAAGGTACATGCCCTTGACCGGACTCGAACCCGGGACCCTTCAGTCCGCAGGCCGGCGCTCTATCCGCTGAGCCAAACCGGTCAGGGCTGCTTACTGATTCTTAATCACCGAAATTAAAAATACATTTGTGCACAAAGGGGTAACAAGACTCTGTCAACTCTACTTTCAAACGCCTTTCACCAACAGTTTTTGTTTCACAAAGAGTTTCTACCTCCGGTCGCAGCCATTTAAGCTTAGAGTACCCGGCCCTCCTCTGAAGCGGCCAACAGGCAGGGACACCTGCCTCCCGGCCCCGCCCCGCCCCGGCCCGCCCCGGCCCGGCCACGGCCACCGGCTGCGCCCCGGGTGCCCCTCCCCGGCCCGGCCCGGCCCTCACCTTGGCGGAGTTGCACAGGAATCGGGTCTCGTACTCCTCGCTCATGGTGATCACCCCGCGCACGTTCTCGTCCTCCACCAGCTGCCGAGGTAAAGAGGGGGCTCAAACAGGCGCCCGGCACCCCCGGGGGCACCGACCGGGCCCGGCCCAGCCGCTCACCCGGTGCGTCAGGCTCCGCAGCGGCAGCGCGCCCAGCAGCACCGTGCGGTCGATGCGGTTGTACCAGTCGCGGCGCGCCCGGCCCGGCACGGTCCCGCGGACCACCGTGTACAGCAGCGTCGGGTAGAAGAGCACCCGGGCCAGGCCGGCCTCCAGCAACGAGCCGGCCGCCATCCCGCCCCACGCGCCCCGGCGCAGCAGCGGCCCGTCCGCCTCCGGGCTCGCGGGCGGCGGCCGCGAGGAGGGCCAGGAGGGGGACGAGGACGGGGGCGGCGAGTCGGCCGGGGCCTCCCGCGAAGGCGACGCGGCGGGCGCGGGCCCCTCGGGCGCGGAGCCCTCCGGCCGGGCCCCCGAGGTCTCCGAGATGGACGCGGGGGATCCCCAGCCCCGCGGCCTGGAGCTGGAGGAGGGGCCGCCGGCCTCGGGGGAGGGACCGTGGCTCCCGGGGCGGGACAGCAGGGTCCCGGCCGAGGGAGGGCGCGCCCGGGGCCACAGGCCCGGGACCGTGCGGCGAGTCAAACTGCGGCCCATGCCGGCGGCCGGCGACCCTCCTCCCGCGGGAGGGGGCGGTGGCCGGGTGCGCGGGCCTGACCCCGGCGTGCGGAACGGTGACCCCGGCCGGGAGGCGGGTCCTGGCCAATGGCCTGCGGCCTGTGACACCCGGACGGCGGGAGGGCGGGGCCTCTGCCCCGGGGGCGGGCGTGACGGCTCCCAGGACCCCGGGCTGATGAGGCCTTTCCCACCCCCCACCCCCACCCATCTGCCTGAAGTCATGGCTCCCTCCTCCTGACCCACATGCACATTCTGGAAAAAATGTCAGATCGCTAATGTATTGTGAAAATGCATTAATAGGCCATTAAGGAAAGTATGATGCGCTTAAGCATCATACCCACAACCTACAAAGATGTAAGGGTGGTAAGTAGTTGTCTGGGATATGCATCTGGTGCCTTCAAAACAGGTTTCTGGGGACCCTTTCCCCCTCCCCACGTGGGAGTCTGTGCTTGCTCTTCATTAAATCTCCACCTTTGCTATACCATCAAAATAAGTAAATAAATAAAACAGGCTTATTTTCTTCTTGTAAAAATAATACCATAACAACTGGAAAATACAGGAAAGTTTAATTTAATCATCTGTAATCCTACCACCACAAACACAGTACATTAATTTTTTTCTTCAATTTTCTTTTTTATTTGTACCATTTTAAAATTTTACAATAACTTTATTGAGATATAATTCACATGCCATACAATTCACCCATTTTTTATTTTAAAAAAATATATTTTTCCTACCTTGGACAAACCTCTCCAAGAACACCTCCCTAATAATTCCCCTGGTAGAATTATATATAGATCTAATTTAGATGAGTATTTTAGATGAATTTTGTCTAAATATAGGAATGGATGAAATTAACTGCCCAAAAGTGTCCCTTCAGATCCTTCCTTGTCTAATAGTAGACATTTTCTGTTCCTAATCAGTGTTACTGATTTATTACCTGTTACTTTTGTTCCTGGTATGTAAATGTTATACTAGATGCAGAAAAACAAAACTTGACAAACAGCAAAAAAGACTGGGATCATGCTGGCTCAAAAATTAGAAATGATCCAGAATACTTTTTAGCAAAGACATATAGGATCTGACTGCCTCCCATTTACCTGCCCTTTTAAAAAGTAATATTAATCTGACCTTAATGCCACCTAAGGTTATGGTCTTGCCCCATCCCCAGTCCTCTACCATGCTCAGCAAGACAAATGCTGACAGTGAGACATCCTAAGAATGAGCCTCTTAGTACCATGGAACTCCATTATCCAACCAAAAGGTCGGTCATCAATGTATCCTTTAGATTGATTTGCGACCAAAAGGGGGATGTGTAGATGAAAGGGGCCACATGCTGACCTGACAAGCTCAGGGGAGGCCTGCATGGCAGTCTTGCAAACTCAGAGACCTAAAGTAACCACAAGGATGGTCTGAAATTGAACTTTAACTAAAGCACTTATGGTGGGTAGCTAACGTCCTAGGCTGTATCTTCGCTGACAAGGTCAACCTTTACTTTAACTGAGCCCATCTGTCTTTTCGCATCTATAATAACATTTCCTTGAAATGTCTGAGTAACATGTAACTTCCCTTTTCAGGACCCCCTGAGGCACAACCAAATGGGCTGGGCACCAGGACAGATATCACAAATTCCTTCATTGTTATGTTAATTGTTCCTGCACCCACCTAAGTACTGTCTATCATTTCACTTTTTATCCCATCCCAGAGGTTTCCCCGCTTTGCTTTCCCCCACCTCTCTAGTCTATCCCCAATGGATTTCATGTAACCCACCTACGGCCCTCCTTTAATTGCAATGTATAAAAATAGAGGAAAACCCGCCATTCTCTGGAGCATTATCTCAATTCCTTGAGGTACTGCTTCCCAGCAATTGTTGACAGTTTGGCTCAAATAAGCTCACAAAAAAATCTTTAAAATATATATTTTTTAATTGATTTTTCAGAGAGGAAGGGAGAGGAATAGAGAAATAGAAACATCTATGAGAGAGAAACATCAATCGGCTGCCTCCTGCATGTCCCTTACTGGGGATCAAGCCCACAACCCAGGCATGTGCCCTGACTGGGAATCGAACCATGACCTTCAGGTTCATGGGCCGACGCTCAACCACTGAGCAACACTGGCAGGGCCTTTTTGTTTTCTTAATCCTTACCCAAGGACATGCTTAAAGAGCGAAAGGGAAAGAGAGGGAGGTTGCTTTCTGTATATGCCCCAATGGGGAATACCTGCAAACCCAGGTATGTGCCCAGACTGGGAATTGAACTGGCAACTCTTTGTTGCACAGGTGTACAGGTCAATGGTTTTAGTGTATTCACAGAGTTGTGCAATCATCACCACAAACAATTTTAGAACATTTTTATCATCCCTCAAAGAAACCCCATACCCATTAGTACTCACTCTCCACTTCCCCCCAACCCAACTGATAGATCCTCCCTCCGCCCAACTGGTGGGCGGGGTATGACATAACCTGCAGCCCAGAAATACCTGAGTGACTAACCAGGTACCTTATATGGACTATACATTGGACCACCAATCCACACCTGCCAAATACCCTAAGCCCTTGTCCTATATGGGCAATGCAGTAAACCCACCACTGACCATTCCACCCCCCAAAAGGCGTGCCCACCCCTGCACATGTTGCTGTCCTCCCCTTGTGAGGCAGCCCGGCAGGTGCTTCTCCTCTAATAAAGCCTGTAGTCCTGGTTTTAGCCCTTCGTCTGATCTTTCACCAACAGCCCCAGGTAACCACTAATTTATTTTCTGTTTCTATAGATTTGCCTGTTCTGAACATTTCAAATAAATGGAATTACACAATATGACTTCTTTTACTTAGCATAATGCTTCAAGTTTCCTCCATATTGTAGCATGTATCATAATGTATTTCTTTTTATATTTCTTTCTTTTTTTAAATATTTTTATTGATTTCAGAGAGGAAGAGAGAGGGAGAGAGAGAGATAGAAACATCAATGATGATAGAGAATCATTGACTGGGGATCAAGCCCGCAACCCAGGCATATGCCCTTGACCGGAATCAAACCCGCGACCCTTGAATCCGCAGGCTGACGCTCTATCCACTGAGCCAAGCCGGCTAGGGCTTCTTTTTATATTTCATTGTGTAGATATACCATGTTTTTTTTCTCTCCATTTATCAGTTGATAATAATTTGGGTTATTTCCACTTTTTGAATAATATTGCTGTTAACATTCATATACAAGTTTGTGTGTGTGTGTACATATGTTTTTATTTCTCTTGGATATACATTTAACTGCAATTATTGAGTCATATGATATCATTATGTAGTCTATGTGTACTATTAAAAGAAAAATCATTGTAACCCTACCTGGTTTGGCTCAGGGGATAGAGCGTCAGTCTGTGGACTGAAGGGTCCCGGTTTCATTTCCAGTCAAGGGCACTTGCTGGGTTGTGGGTTCAATCCAATGATTTTTTTGGTCATCATTGATGTTTCTATCTCTCTCTCTCTCCCTCTCCTTTCCTCTCTGAAATCAATAAAAATATTTTTTAAAAAAATCATTGTAAATCATGTTGATAAAAAATTTGTCGTGATTTTTTTCACTAAATGATGTACTATAAGCACTTTCCATTTTATTACATTGTCTTTATCATTTAAAATGAACCCAATTGTTATACAATAAAGTAATTATTCTACTATTCGATATCTAGGCTATTTCAAAATTTTTGTTTCCAGACATTTCCAGCATGAACATTTTTTTATTGAATTTATTGTGGTGACTGGTTAAAAAGGTATATAGGTTTTAGGTGTACAATTCTTTAATACATCATCTGTATATTGTATTGTGTGTTTACCACCCCAAGTCAAGTTTCCTTCCATCATCATTTATTCCCTCTTTACCCTCGCCTACTTCTCCCCCACCCCCTTTTCTATATATTATATAATTTTTTCTACATATTATTTCTGTATGTCCTACATTTAGAATTACTATAGTAGGATAGGTTCCTAAATGTGGAGTTACTGTGTCAAAGAATCATTTACAATTTTTGCTTTAAATAAAGTACATAACCTAAAAAGTTCCATTCTTACCCCAAAACCCTGTTTTCAAAATACAGATTTTTATGCATATGTATTTTACCATCATTTTGTTATGAACGTTTTCATAATAAAATAAATTAAATACAGGAAAACTGAATAAATTGAACAGGAAAAACCCATATAACTCCTACCTAAATGCTACAATTAACATTTAATTGTTTCTTTTATCACATTTACCCATTATTCCATCCTATTTTTGATACATTTAGAATATAAATTTTTTATAAAAGTTGACTCATCCTATTATTTACTGTTCTGTTACCTTTTTTTCACTCAACAATATAAGTATTATGCCATGTCAGTATAGATCAGTGTTTCTCAACCTTCCTAAAGCCGCGACCCTTTAATATAGTTCCTCATGTTGTGGTGACCCCCAACCATAAAATTATTTTCGTTGCTACTTCGTAACTGTAATTTTGCTACTGTTATGAATCATCATGTAAATATCTGATATGCAGGATGTATTTTCATTGTTACAAATTGAACATAATTAAAGCATAGTGATTAATCACAAAAACAATATGGAATTACATATGTGTTTTCCGATGGTCTTAGGCGACCCCTGTGAAAGGGTCATTGACCCCCAAAGGGGTCGCGGCCCACAGGTTGAGAACCGCTGGTATGGATACCTATTTAATTTATCATTTTCAAAGAGTTGCACATTATTCCAATATGCGGCTTTCAATTAAACTTACATTTTTTTCTTGAGTGGCCTGAATATTCCAGACAATATTCCAACACTTGGGATACATCAGTGAACACCAGGGAGGGTTGCTGCCCTCTCTTCTCTTGCCTTTCCTGTGTGCACTGTGTTTTGGAATAACCAAATATCTCTGGTTGGTGAGGGAAGGTTCTTCTCTATAGCAAACTACCTGTTAATAAATGGGGAAGAAATAATAAAATTAGAAACTCAGTATTTTGCATTCTGGCTAATAATTGTGGAAAGAATGATAGAATTAGAAACTCAGCATTTTGCAATCCCTGGTGAAAAAATGGATTCAGTCAATGGTCATCAGTGGATAAAAGCATGAGATGAAAAGCTGATAGGAAACTCCCATGGAGGGATCAGGCTAAGGCCACCTGAACTAATTAATTAATCTCCATATGGATAGAAGCAGGACAACCTGACCTCATTGGCCTCCAGAAGTGATGCAGCGTGATGTTCACAGCACCAGCTTCAAAAAAGTCCAAGAATCCATTTAAAATTCAGACATTTAGCACTCTCCTTCTCAGGCGTGTATCTTAGGACTTTTCTGTCCTAAACTCTAAGGGTCCCCATAGGACTTGCAATGTGGGGAACAGTGGACAGCAGCAGCCTGTCTCAGGCTAACCCCCTGAACTTGTCTCTAAGGCCCCCTTTTCCTGACTTCTCAGTGAGCTGACAGCAGCCCCGCCTAGGCTCTCTCTTGATACTTCTGCTATCCTGAGCCCTTTCTTGTTTCCCTATCCCCAGCTTTAATAAATGTACTCTTAAAAAAATTCATTCATTTAATGGTGACATTAATTGTGGGAATGTATGTGACAACATTTTACAAGCTATAATGGTTTTAATTTTTGGATGTTTTTAGCAAATTACACATAAAACTATTACTATGATCATATATTGACATAATAAATGTATATAAAATGGCAAACTAATAAAACGCTAATATGCAAATTGACCGAACAGCGAAGGAGTGAGGGGTTCCAGACTGCAAGAGGGTGCAGGCCAGGCTGAGGATCTCCCCCCTCCAGTGCACGAATTTCGTGCACGGGGCCTCTAGTATATAATAAATGAGGCTGATTGTTCTGATCTGTATGATACCAGAAAAACTGTTAGTTTTTTTTTTTTCCCCCTCCTGAGGGGAAAAGTGGTGCTTCCAACACATGGGGAAACCCTTGAGGCTTCTGCTTGGGAGTCCACTTGTTTTTTTTGTGGTAAGGTAGGGTATAATCAGTATTTGTGGGTATAAGAATTATTTGCTCTGGTGAGCCAGATGATGTTACAGAAAAATCATTTGCAAAACCATGAGTTATTTGCATGTTGCTGGTGCCAAGAGGTCTCAGAGCTAAGTTTTACTTGTCTTTCTGTATTTCACTGTCCCACAAGGTGTAGAACCTGCGGAATAAATGACGTTAGCCTTAAAAAAACCCCCCACAAAACCATTGTACTGTTTGTATTCCACCTAGATCCTGGTATTTCTGAGTCACTCTGAAGGAGAGCTTTCATGTCCTAACCTGGGTTGTTTAGAAATGTTTTTCTAGGGAAAGAAGTTTAGGGCTGGGCCATCTGTGGTTTCTTAATAGAACCCTTATGAGCTTCCTGGCGCTGCAGGGATTTGGGCCAAGTTGTGGGTTCAGACAGCGTATCATCCAGCTAGAAAGCATTCCCCTAATTCTGAAAGCTTGCAATATATGCACATTCCACATCTCGGTAAATTAGGAACAAGGCAGGGACCCTGTTGCTCGTCCGCGAGGGCAGAAATGAGGGTGTGTCACGTGCCCAAGGCTGGCCGAGCACACCCTTCCATTCAACTCATTCATTCATTCACCCCGTATTTTATTACGCTCATAGTCAGTGCCAAGCAGGGGTCCGTGCCCAGCAGGTCCTCCGGAGCTCCTGTGGGTGCCGCGCGCAAAGCTGACATCCTCAGACTCCCAGGCCGGGGTCTCCCCACCTTTCCCTCCAGGAGAACTCGGAGACAAAGGGAGGCGCCCCCGCAGCTCCCCAACCGGAGGGCTCCCCGCGGCGCGGGGCTTCGGCGCAGCTGCTCCTCCACTCCCCAGCCCGAGGGGGCGCTGCAGCGCCGGGCGCTCGGCCCGCCCCTGCGCCGCGCCGCGCCGCGCTCCGCTCGGATCTGCGCTGTGGGCGGCTCCGCGGTGGTACGTTCCCCTCGCCGCCCTCCCCCGCGGCCCTCCCCGCCGGTGGTAGGTGCCGGAAGTGCCGCCATTTTGGGTGTTCTGCTCCGGAGGCAGCGGCGGCGGCGGCGGCGGGACGCGGAGGCTCCCCGGGGACTCGGCCTCAGCAGCGAGGCGGCGGCGGCGGCGGCTGCGGAGGCGCAGGCAGCAGCGGAGGCAGCGGCGGGCTCAGGTGCAGCCGCTGGTGAGTGGGGCGGCCTCGGGATAACGGGCCGCGGGTGGGAGGGAGGGAAGGGAGGCAGGAGGGAGGCGCCGCGGGGCGGGTCCGGTCCTGGCGGCCGCGGGGCACCAGGCCTCCGGGCGCGGCCGCTCCTCGTTCCCCGCGCCCCGGGGCCAGATCCGCGATCTCCTCCCGCGTGTCGGGGTCCTTTGCGCCCCGGGCGCCGCCGCGCTGGCCCGGCGCGTGCCCCGCCGCCCAGGGAGACCCGCCCTCGTGGCCTCGCTCCCTCTCCCCGCGCCCTTTGCCTCACCCTCCGCACCCAGAGGCTCCGGTCCCTGCCGAGGGGGAGCGCCGGCCTCTTTTTTTTTTTTTTTTTTTCCGGCCGCCGTGCCAGACGCAGGCTGCCTGCCCGGGACACCCTCTCGCTGCTCCTGTCGGCCCACGTGTTCCAGGTGCTCCGCCTTGAGGGCCGGGACCCCCGCCCCTGGAGGGCAGCGCTTCTCCGCCGCAGCCTCGAGGCCCGGGCTCCTCTTCCCGGATCCGCTCGGGCCTCGGCCCGCCCCCCTCCCCCACCGGGTGTGCGGCGGGTCGTGGCCTCGAAGCGGGGCTGAGTCTCGCCCCCCGAGCGCGGGGAGCCCCGCCACGCGCCGGCTGCCAGGCGCCCGGCTGCGGGTGGGAAGCCGGCGGCGTCCCGGCGGCGGCCCTCGGGGCTGGATGTCGTTTGAATTCTCCGAGACGATGGCACCGGCTCTAAGGAGCTCCCCGTCGGTCCGCGCTCGTCCTAAGCGGGTCGGAGCCTGTCGGAGCAAAATGGAATCTCTCTCTCGCCCGCAGAGTGAGCGCTGTACTTGGCTGGCCCTCGAGGAAGGGCCGTGGAACGGTCTCCGGGAGCGGGGGGTGCTTCCGTGTCCGCAGGGTGGGAAGGAGGGTGCAGCTGCCCAGCCACCCCTTTACAGGAACTTCACCTTCTAAAGGCCCTTTCCGCTCTCTGATGCCCTGGGATGGGCAGGCTTCCTTCCTATCGCATTCTTCCACCTTTCCCACAAGTGGTGTTGGGTGGGCTCGTTCCGAGGGTGGCGTCTCCCAGAGTTCTCTGCGCGCTTCAGTCCCCTCTGAAATTCTCCGGGAGGAGGAAGGTGTGTTTCTCCGCTTCGGGTCGCCCAGGGCGCTTTCTGCTTTAGAGCATCAGGCCCCTCTCGGCTCAAGGCTTTGGGTGCTCCCAACAAATGGCTGTTTCTTCTGCCTTTCCATGAGCCCGCGTGGAAAATCACACAGTTACCATAGCTTGCAGCAACTGTTGCTTTGGTCACCTCACGCCCTCCACGTCCGTTTTTATGTTCTCCTAACTTGGCAGTAATACGTGGTTTCTGATCGTGAGTTAGCCAGGATTGAATCTGGAGCTTTCAGCTGTTGCTTTAACCAGGAAGGTTATGGTTCCCCCGTGGGTTCCATATTTCCTCTTGACCGTGTATGTATGCCACCTGTTTCCATTAAAAATGACTGTCGGAGCCGAAACCGGTTTGGCTCAGTGGATAGAGCGTCAGCTTGCGGACTGAAAGGTCCCAGGTTCGATTCCGGTCAAGGGCATGTACCTTGGTTGCGGGCACATCCCCAGTAGGAGATGTGCAGGAGGCAGCTGATCGATGTTTCTCTCTCATCGATGTTTCTAACTCTCTATCTCTGTCCCTTCCTCTCTGTAAAAAATCAATAAAATATATTAAAAAAAAAAATGACTGTCGGTCACCCTGGCTGGTTTGCTCAGTGGGTAGAGCCTCTGCCTGCGGACTGAGGGATCCAGGGTTTGCTTCTGGTCAAGGGCATGTACCTCGGTTGCAGGCTCATTCCCAGGCCCTGGTTGGGGCGAGTGTAGGAGGCAACCAGTCGATATCTCTCTCTCACATGGATGTTTCTCTCCTCCTCCCTTCCACTCTAAAAATCAGTGGAAAAAATATCCTCGGGTGTTGATTAACCCCTCCACCCCCCAAATAAATAAGTAAATGACTCTTGGCCAAGAGGATAGGCCTCAACTTCTCTCCAACCATTCTTTTTTTTTTTAAAAAAAAATATGTTTTTTATTGACTTTATACAGAGAGGGAGAGGGAGAGGTAGAAACATCAATGATGAGAGAATCATTGATCAGCTGCCTCCTGCATGCCCCTACTGGGAATGGAGCCCACAACCTGCGCATGTGCCCTGACTGTGAATCCAACTATGACCTCGTGACCTCCTAGTTCATAGGTCTACACTCAACCAGCTAACCAGCTGGGCCAACCATTCATTCTTGCCTATGAGGATTTTCTTTTAGATACTATCTCTCAGTGTCTGGACTTAAAATCTATTAGCAGGTGGGGCTCTTAGAGGTAGAATACATATTTTCCAACCTCTTCACTTTTTTTTTATTGTCTAAAGTTTTACATATACCCCCCCCCCCCCCATTCCTATCCTGGGCAAGCTCCCACTGCCCCAGTGTCTGTGTCCATTGGTTATGCTAATATGCATGCATACAAGTCCATTGGTTGCTCTCTAACCCCCCACTCTCCTGCCATTTGTCTCTGGATCTATTCTTGTTCATCAACTCTTCACTTTCTAGATGAGGAAACCAAGGCCTCCGGAGGTTAAGTGGCTTTGCCCAAGGTTACATAGGAAGTCTTCTTAAAACAGTCTCATCAGATTTTTAAAAAACAGTATCATGCAAATTGCCTTTTAAAATATGACAGAATGGAAAGGGCCCGAGCTTGAAGTTAGGAGGCCTGGATTGTAATCCTTGCTCTGCCAGTTACTAGCTACACATCCTTGACCAAGTAATTGTTCTGAGCCTGTTTATTCTCATTTGCAAAATGGAGAAAATGTGTCTACCTCACACATGGTACTAATCCAGCTTCAGTGCTTTAGCATGTGAAAGTGCCTTCGGTGTAATAGGCAGACAGTAAATTTTTGAGTTAGCTGATTTATTTTTATAAAATTTCTGTTTATTATTACAGAAGTTACAGAATCATTATAAAAATACAGGTAAGCCAAAAAGGCAGAAACTCACCCTAGTTCCACCTCTCAGAGGCTCATTCGGAGGTAATTATTGATATTCAGTCTTTTTCTTATCATCCTTTTTATATGCTATAGAAATGTTTATTTTACCAAAAGAAGCTTATCCTAGTAACAATTTTGTGCTGTGTTTTTAAGATTTAATAATAGGTGATAGGCATGGTTTAACAACCACATTTTAAATAGTGTTCTGTATTTAACAGCTCCAGCACATGTGAGGTAGGTCAGTGGATATCCCAGTATAGGAGCAGAGAAGTTGCTCTTTTAATACTTGCTGACCTGGAAGAGGAGGAGAGGAAGGGCACAGACCTAACATTTATTGTATGTCTACAGTATGATTTAAAATAAATAAATAAATAAAGATTTGGGCTCTGCTGCTAAATGGAATGTGAATCCTGAATCCCATGCCCCTACCTGTGAATGCTACTGCAACTTCTTTAACTTACTTTGACTGTGAGGCTAGACCTAATAAGGAAGTACTTTGGAAAGGGAAAGAGAAGAGTTGTCACCTGGAGGCCAGGATAAATTTGGAAGAAATAGGAGCATTAGGCTCCTATGCTCAAAGCTTTGGGTACTCTCAACAAATTGCTATTTCTTCTGCCCCCCCCCCCTTTTTTTAACAGCTTTATTGAGATATAATTCACATAGCATATAATTCAGTGGTTTCTTGATATAGTAAATTATTCTATAACTAGATGCCCAGTGCACAGATTTGTGCACCGATGGGGTCCCTTGGCCTGGCCCGTGCCCTCTCACAATCTGGGACCCCTCAGGGGATGTCAGAGAGCCAGTTTCAGACTGATTCCCACAGGCAAGGCTGAGGGACCCCACCAGTGCACAGATCTGCACACTGGGCCTCTAGTATGCATATAAGATCTTTAGTTAATCTCTTCCCCTCCTCCCCCTTCCCCCTTTCCCTCTAAGATTCATCAGTCTGTTCCATGTTTCCATGCTTATGGTTTCCGCTCCTGCGGTGAGCGTCTGCCCCCTGGTGGTCAGTGCATGTCATAGCTACCAGCCAGTTGGCCGGTTGGCCGGTTGGCCAGTTGGCCAGTTGCTTAGGCTTTTATATATATAGATTGACATATACAACAAAACTTGCCATTTTAACCAATTTTTATATTTGCATTCTTATATGATAAAATCACATAATATAAACTTTATCACCCTTGTTTTGTTTTGTAAAATTTTATATTAAATTTATTTTTATTTCAGATAGGAAAGGAGAGAGGGGGAGATAGATAGAAACATGAATGATGAGAATCATTGATGGCTGCCTCCTACATGCTCCCTACTGGGGATTGAGCCCACAACCTGGACATGTGCCCTGACCAGAAATCGAACGGTGATCTCCTGGTTCCTGGGTGGATGCTCAACCACTGAGCCACACTGGCCAGGCTGTCTTTATTTTTGAAAGTATTACAGAAATTGCCTCCCCCCCCATTCACCCTCTTCACCCTACTCCTGCCCCCTCTCCAGGCCTTCACCAAACTTATCAGTGTCCATGGGTTATGCACATATGCATATAATTTCTTTGGTTAATCTCTTCTCTCATCCCCTCCCCCTCTGAAATATGACAGTCTGTTGCATGCATTCTTCAATGTCTCTGGTTCTATTTTGTCAGTTTATTTTGCTAACTATTTTTTAAATGCTAACTATTTTTTAAAATGCTAACTATTTTTTTAAAAAAGATTTTTAATTGATTTTTAGAGAGAGAAAGGGAGAGGGGGGGAGAGAAAGAGAAGCATCAATGTGAGAGTGACTCATTGATCATCTTCCCCCTATACACTCCCCACCAGGGATCGAGCCCACCACCCAAGCAAGCGTATGCTCTGATCTGGAATTGAACCCGCAAACCCTCAGTGCATCAGATGTCACCAACCAACTGAGCCACATCGGCCAGGGCCATCTTAACTATTTTTTAGTGTATAGTTAGTTTGTGACATTAAGTTCATTCACATTGTTAGGAAATATCTACAGAATTTCTGTCTTGCTAATCTGAAAATTTACAATCCCAGCAGTAGCACAAGGGCTCCAATATTTTCACATCCTTGCCAACATTTGTTTTGTGTGCATGTGGTTTTCTAAAAATTATTTATTTAGAGAGAGGAAGGGGGAGAGAGAAACAGAGACATCGATTTGTTCCACTCATTCACAGACTGACAGGTTGATTCCTGTATGTGCCCTGATTGTGGACCAAACCTGTAACCTTGTCATATTGGGATGACACTGTAACCAACTGAGCTACCCTGTTTTTAAAACTTTTTAAAAAAGTGTAGCTAACCTGATGGGGGTGATATCTCATTGTGGTTTTGAGAGTAATTAAAAAAAATGTTTTTATTGATTTTTAGAGAAAGAGGAAGGGAGAAGGATAGATAGAAACATGGATGAGAGAAACAATGATTGGCTGCCTCCTGTACACCCCCTACTGGGGATCAAGCCTGCAACCCGGACAGGTGCTCTGAGAACCGGTGACCTCTTGGTTCATAGGTCAATGCTCAGCCACTGACCCTCACCAACTGGGCTTCATTGTGGTTTTGGTATGCATTTTTCTGATTAATGATGTTGGACATTATGCTTGTTGGCCAATGCCTTCAAGTTCTTTGCCCATTTTTAAATCACATTGTTTGATTTTATTGGTGTTGAATTATAGTTTTTTATATATTCTCAATATTAATCCCTTATTAAATATATGATTTGAACATATTTTCTTCCATGCTGTACGCTGCCTTTTCACTTTGTTGATTGTGTCCTTTAAAAACTTAATATTGCCCAGCCAGTGTGGTTTAGTGGTTGAGGGTTGACCTATGAACCAGGAGGTCACGGTTTGATTCTGGTGGTGGGCTCAATCCCCAGTGGGGGATGTGCAGGAGACAGCCCATCAGTAATTCTGTCATCAATGATGTTTCTATCTCTCCTTTTCCCTTCTCTGAAATCAATTAAAATAAATATTTTTTTTTAAAATCAGGTGTGTGTTTTTTTTAAAGCTTGATGTCCTCTCATTTGTCTTTTTTATTTTGTTGCTTGTCCTTTTGGTTTTATACCTGAAAAATCATTGCCAAGTCCAAAACCATGAAGCTTTCCCCCTGTTTTCTTCCAGGAGTTTTATAATTTTAGATTTTTAGGTTTATGTCAAGTACATTCATGTGCAGTCACCACCACAATCTTTTTTCACTCCAAACAGAAACTTCGTAACCATTAAGCAATAAACACCCCATTTCCCCTTCCTCCTAACCCCTGGTAAACTCTAATCCAGTGGTGGCCAACCTTCGGACCTCAGGGACCCCCGCTGCTCTAGTCTACTTACTGTCTGTATAAATTTGCCTCTTCTAGGTATTTCATGTAACTAGAACCCTACAATATTGTCCTTTTGTATCTGGCTTATTTCACTTAGCAATAAGTTTCACTCATTTCATCTATGTTGTAGCATGTATGCATCAGGACTTCATTCCTTTTTGTGGCTGAATTCTCTGCTTCTTGAGGTCCTTGTGTACAGTGATCTCTCTTGGAGCTCTACAAAGACTGCTGAATTGATTAGAATTCATGCTCTTCCTGTGGATTGTCACACAGGTATGTCCACCACCAAGCTCAAATCTCTAGAAAAATCAAATATATCAGGGTGCATAAAAGTACATAACAATAAACCAAATCACAAATAATAGCACCACTTCTAATTTAATTTTAATTTCTAATCTTTGTGCAGCATATTCAAAGTATGGGTTGTATACAGAAAAAGTATCACATGAAGAGAAAAATAGGCAGGTTTAAGTTTCTGCCTTTGCTTCATAATATACTAGAGGCCTGGTGCATGAAACTCACATACGGGTGGGGTCCCTAGGCCTGGCTGGCAATCAGGGCCAGGCCAATTGGGGCCTGCCGGCTGGGGGGAGGAACGGGGCATAGGAGGTTGGCCCTTGGCCCCCCTAGAAAAGGGGGTGTGGAAGGAATGGACGCCGCCATTGGTGCTACGCCACCACGCGGTTTCCCCCACCACTGCAGGTGGCAGGCCAATCTGGACCTGACGGCCAGGGGGAGGGGCCAAGGGAGGTTGGCTGGGTGGGGGAGGTTGGCTGTGGGAGCACACCGGCCAGGGGGCAGTTCCTGCGTTGAGTGTCTGCCCCCTGGTGCCGGGGTCCAACCCCAGCAGGTCCAGGGGTTCCCGAAGGCGTAGACAGAGACAGTGTTCAGTTGATCAGCAGCCTAGCCAGGATCTCCAGCCAAGTTCTGGTCTGGATCTCCAGAGAGGTTCTGCTCTTTATTGTCTTGTTACATCCGTATTTATACCAGTTGATTTTAATCCTGTCAATTTCTATTACAAAGGCTAGGGCGTTTCTTATCTCCATTCCAGGGAGTAAAGATTATGTAGCTTAAGCATGATTGTTTGTAGTGATTAACTACCCGCCTGGCACTTAGTTAAGGAGTTTCATCCCCTCCCTGACTTCAGGGAAAAATTCCTACCTGGGGAAACAACCTTTCTAGGAGAGGTGACCTTGGTTAAAACACACAGTGCTAAGGGGAGCAAACATATTAAGAACAGTATGCTATATACGCCAGGTCCCTTGAAACATATGCTGTGCAGATGTTTCTTTCCTGCAGTGACTGTGTCAAGCAGCAAGGATGGACCGGCTTCCGGCACCCTGGTGGTCAGTGCGCATCATAGCAACTGGTTGTTCTGATCACTTAGGCTTTTATATATATAGATGGGTGTTTTTTGTCAGAGTGGACTGATCTCTAGGTATTTCACATTATGTACAGATAAGTTTAAAAACCTGACATTTAATGGTCAAGTTTGGTTAACTAACACTTCCAGAGCAAGAGCATGTTAAATGTAGTCCTAGGTCTCCCAGTTTGTTTCAGTAGGAACAAAGTTATTCAGAGTATTCTCATGCATGAAAAGCTTTCTTATTAAGATGAGCCTGGATGTATTTTTTGGAGGTTCATAACTGTTTTTTTGTCTGCTTGATTGTCTGCTTTTCCTCTCTTTGCTTTTTGGACCTTGCCTCCCACTCTTTGTTCCTCTTCTCCAGTAATAAATGCAATTCAATATTAATTCTTGGGGCATGGGATAACTAGAAATTTTATTCAGTTAATCCTATTGTCCCATGAAGTATTACAGCCCTCACACATGAGACTTGTAGTGTCAGGGAGGGTATGCATACATTTTCCTCAAACAACATGAATCATTCTTTTGTTCAAAACTATTCTTTGAGTCTTGATTATTTTTGATAATAGACAGTGAATGTATCATGGAAGTTCAAGTATTTCAGGAAATATAATTTGAACCAAGAATTAACTTTCTGTGTAGCCTTTCCCAGTAGAACTTCTAACAAATTCTGAAGTTGATTGATATTAATATAATCCTGTATTTTACATGCACACAACTTCCTAGAGGTGCTATGGCACATAGCAAGTAAAATAGAAACAATTTTTGGGGAAAACCTGGAGAAGTAGTCTTTTCCATAATTGAGAGTTGATTGATTGATTTTTAAGTCCTTAAAATGAAAACTTGTGGTTTCAAAGAATGATGTGATTTGGATGGGGTTTATAAGTAGCCTGGGAGGGATAGACGTGATAGCTCAAGCCAGTGGGCTTAAAAATAGGTACCATCACTGTGTGTGACCTTAACATTTCTGGGCCTGTTTTCCTGTCTGTAAAATAGAGATACCAACCTGAAATGATAATGTGAGAGTTAATTGAGATAACTTATGCTGGGCACTGAACAGTGCCTGGTGTGGTGTTGATAATGCTATTTCCTTTTTTTCATGTGTAGAAAATGGGTATATTACTTATCGCATGGGTCAGTAATGCAGTTCAAATAAAACGACAGTTAAAATGCCTAGTTGTACCATACATAAAAAGTAGCTACTAACTCAGGGTTCCTTTTGTTTTTCCCTTTTTGGGTGTATTTTGTTTTTGAATTTTCCTGTGTCGTTTGTGGCTTAAGGGATGAGACATTGTTTCCTAATGTCCAGTTTGTGCATTTGAAATGTTTTGCTGCACAAGGCATCCTTCCCATAGAACAGGGGTGGGCAAACTTTTTGACTCGAGGGCCACAATGGGTTCTTAAACTGGACCAGAGGGCCGGAACAAAAGCATGGATGGAGTGTTTGTGTGAACTAATACAAATTCAAAGTAAACATCATTACATAAAAGGGTAAGGTCTTTTTTTTTTTTAGTTTTATTCATTTCAAATGGCTGGATCAGGCCCGCGGGCCGTAGTTTGCCCACGGCTGCCATAGAACCTTTTAGCTTATTGTTCCCTGTGGAATCCTTGGGTACTGTGGTTTCCTAGATTCATTTTCACTGTTTACTTCATGAGAGTCTATTGGTAGAAAACTGAAAATACAAATGAATTTATTATCAGATTTGTAATAGGGACACCTGGGTCTCTTCCTAAGTAGGTAACTAGTTTTAGGGAGGGAGGGAGAAATAAAGTTTGTAATGTAGTTAATCAGTTTGGGCTATTTGCTTTGTAAACTGTCTTGTACCAAAAATCCTTATCTGAGCTTTGTAGTTTGCTAAAGACAGTTTTCTTGAGATCTTTATAATTGTAACTTTACCCTTGCCATGAAATTGGCTATTAGAATCTCTTTAAAGTAGGGGTTTCCTTACAGAATTGTTTCATATTTTTAATCCTCACCTGAGGACATGCTTAGAGGGAGGGAGGGAGGGAGGGAGGGAGAGAGGGAGAGAGAGATATTGATATTCAACTGGTTGCCTTCCATATGCTCCCTGACTGGGGATCAAACCCGAAACCCAGGTAAATAAGCCCTGACCTGGAATCGATCCCTTTTGGTGCATGGGATGACGCTCAACCAACTGAGCCACTCTGGCTGGGCCTATTTGTTTATTTTATACTTCTTTGAGTTCCAGACCTGTAAAATTTTCCAAGGATGCTTTATATCCATTAAAAACTCCATGTTGATTTAACATTTTTTTCTGCTAAGGAAATCTTTAATTCTCCTAAAAACTTTATTTCACAAGCTAGAAGGATAAACACCAACATTTCCTCTAGGCATTGGGACATGGGTGATTTTTTCTCCTTCATACTTACCTATTGTTTGTTTGTTTGTTTGTTTGTTTGTTTGTTTGTTTAGAGAGAGGGGAATGGAGAGGGAGAGAAACATTGATGGGTTGTCTCCTGCACACCCTCTATGGGCAATCAAGCCCACAACCCGGGCATGTGTTCTGCCCAGGAATTGAATTGACAACACTTTGGTGCATGGGATAACATCCAAGCAACTGAAACACACTGGCCAGGGCTGTTTTTAAAGTTTTTATTTAGAGAATATTAATTTCATGTTACTTTTGGTGTAGAGTGCTTCTCTCTGGTGCTTTGCCGGATCAACATTGAAGGCGTTTTTGTTTTGTTTTTTAACAAGTTTTAAAGGTTATTTTTTTATAACTATTATTTTTAGACATATAATAAAATAATCTTGCTTTTTCAAATAGGAAACTTAAAGTGGGCCATTATTTTTAAAGAATTTTTTGAGGCCTAGCAGGTGTGGCTCAGTGGTTGAGGGTCGACCTGTGAGCCAGGAGGTCGGTCATGGTTCCATTCCTGGTCACATGGGTGGGTTGCAGGCTCGATCCCCAGTGTGCGGCCTGCAGGAGGCTGCCGATAGATGATTCTCTCCCATCATTAAGTTTCTCTCTCTCCCTCTTCCTCTCTGAAATCAATAAAAATATATTTTTTAAAAAAAAATTTTTGTGAGGCATATGAATTAGGTCTCTTTCTTTTCTAGGGAAGTAACACATTTAGTGTTTTGTTTGTTTTCTCTTTTAAAAAAGGTTAATGGACTTCAGTGGAATACAATGATGTGGGTTGAATGGCAGTTGAGACTTTAAACAAAGGGTAATGGCGAGTGGCTGTGTGCCCAGTTGATGAAGTCTGTCTGGTCTCTGCTCAGTAACTTCACAAATGATCTGTAATAGGAGCATCACAGTGGAGTTTTTTTCTTTGAGAAATGTTAATGAAGAAGGGAGGGAAACTCTGAGAAAGACAATTTAATGCTTCTAATTTGATTTTTCTTTTCTTCCTGTGATCATTTAGTTTAAGTTGAAAGACTTTATTCCAGAAAAATTTACAATTTCCCTGTAATACTAATTAATGAGCAGGAATTAAAAAGCGACGAGCCAGCTTTGAAATGTGGATTTGTATACAACCAAGAAGGAATAGTATTGCAGGGTAGAAAAAGCTGGAAGACATTACTTGACACTGGAGGCCAAGTGGTTGTAAATGTGTACCTAAACAAAGTTATGCCTTCCGGTAGTATGTATATAGTATTAAACCGAATGCTGTGAATAGAAGTTTTACAGTCCTCAGTGCTTACTTGTATCGGGGCTTTGCATAAAGTCGATACTAAATAAATATATGTTGAATAGTCCATATTTGGTCTAATGGCACTTTTATGTTTTGAGATAGATTAGTAATAAGGACTAGGAATAGGAAGAAAACATTAAAATTGAAATTTTGTGAATTTCTTGTTTGTTCAAATTATTGCTTTTTGAAGATAAAGTACTTTAAAGCTCCAAGGAGTTTTCTGGGTAGAAAAAAAAAGTAAGCAGCTTTCCATTGAAAGACATTAAGTTGGCTAAGATTTGTGCTATAAAAGCCTTTGTATAGTTCTGTGATCTTGAAACCTCATATTGTATATTGCTTGAACAAAATCAGAAGGCTCTTAGATAACCCTGATTCTGGCTCTGTTTTCTGTAGCCCCAGAGAATAAGAAAAGGAGAATCTGATATTGCTGGCAGTCCGTGCTCTCTTACTTTTCTGGCCAAGACATGCATTTAAAAATAAAATCAAGGAAATTGTAAACCAGTAGTAAAAATGAATAAAGCATCCAGGGGTTTGCCTTCTCTCATGTCCTGTCACCTGAGTCTCTCCTTTTTTGTTTTTAGACTCTGATATTAAACTGGTGTGGCAAAAATGTCCTCTGGGCTTCTCCTTCACTCTTCTTTCAAATGTATGGGAAATAATCATGAAAGATATCATAAGGACATTCTTAGAGAGAGAGGAGGGCCAGGGGTGGGGGGGGGGGAGGAAGAAGAAGGAGGAAGAGGAAGAGGAAGAAGAAAAGGCAGGAAGGAGGGAGGAAGGAAGGAAACAAACAAGGAAACAAACGTCCATTGGCTGCCTTCTGTAGGTGCTTTGACAGGGATTGAACCTGCAACCTATGTGTGTGCCCTGACCAGGAATCAACCCGCAACCTTTCAGTGCACAGGGCGACCCTCTAACCAACTGAGCCATTCCAGCTGGGCATGTTTATTATGTATTTATTGGTTTTAATATATGCTGTTTCTGTCTAATAGCCTCTGGATACATTTACAAGTGCAATTTAAAAAGCCTGCAAACTTCTTTAATGATCTAATTTGTGTTATAGATTGTGGCAATGGGATTGGGAAACTATTTAAAAATGACCCTTTTGGACCTGCTACAGGAAGAAAGCTTAGGTGAATAAGTGTATAAAAACCCGATACAATATTGCTATGGAAAATCTTGATGCCTGTTGCTTACCTTTAGTTGATGGCATATCCTATCTCTTTAGATCATTTTTCCCCCTTTGGGCTTGTGAATTCTTGATTTCTGTTTTAAAATATGGTTATAAAATTTGGTTATAAAGTTTTCAACTCATTTTATCTTAGTGACATTTATATTTAGGCTTTTTAATGATTATTAATTTGAGATTAAGGAAAGACTTATGAGTGCAGGGACACTTTTTAAAAATTTATTTTATTTTTTTAGAGAGGAAGGAACAGGGATACAAAGATAGAAACATCAATGAGAGAAACATCATTGCTCGGCTGCCTCCTGCTCGCCCACTGCTCGGGATCCCACCAGAAACACAGGCATGTGCCCTGATCAGGAATCAAACTGGTCAGTGATCTCTTAGTTCATGGGTCAATGCTCAACCACTGAGCCACACCAGCGTGCACAGGGACGCTTTTTTGAGCTTTGTTTTTGGTACTTTCTAGCTTGCAAGTTATTGTGGATCAGGCCTAGGATAGCTGAAGTTCTCACTTATTACTATGAAATCAAGTGCTATTTTTATTTATTAATGATCATCTGTCTGGTATAACTTTGCTCTGAGCTAAGTAAGACCTAGAGAAAGACTTCACTCTGTTCCAAGAAGCTTACAACTTAGAAAAATGTTGTATGCTTCTTGGAACAGAATGAAGTCTTCCTTTTGAATTCTGACTGCTTTGCTTCTCAACAAACCAAATGCACAGATCAGATTTGTAAATGACCTGTTTTCTTAAGGTGTCTTCTAACAGAATGTGTCTTGGGAGAGCTGAGTGGCAGCCCACATTTAGCTGGGAGTGGCCGTTCATATCCCTGAATTATAGACCCTTTGTCGACCTACAGTAACTTTGGAGCAGACTTGGAATTTAAACTTATACTTTTCTCATTTAATCAGTTTGATCTATTTTATAATCATTTTGATTTATTATAATTATATTTTGTGTGTCTGTTATATTTCTAATATATATAGGGAAGCTGAAACTTCCTGAGTAGAAACTTGCTTTGAAGAACTTGGAAGTCTTGACAGAGAAGAAACTAAATAATATAATTTATGCAATATGATGGTTTGGAAAGAAGTGGCAGCATATATAAGTCACTGAAACGTCATTGGGTTTGTATTTAATTGTTTTTATGAATAGGGAGAGGGAAGATTAAGACTTGAATATATTTAGCTCTTTTGCAAGAGAATCACTAGAACAGTTTTATTTCTTCAGAACTGTATATTACATGGTAATATTTCTTGAAGGAAGCTTGCTGAAGAAAAGGCAGATCAGGCTTTCTGAATTTGCCAGATCCAGAACATAAAAAACAATGCTTTGACATGAAAAAGAAGAAGGGGTGGAGGGGGAAGAAAAGGCCTGCTGGATCCACCCCCAGGAATCCTAGTGGGTCTCCATGGTAACAGCCTCCTTGCTTACAACTTGTCACTGTGTAACTGTCATTGGGGTTCAAAGAAAAGCCAGTATCCCAAGAACTCTGTGGCATTAACTACTTTTTGATAAAATGCTGTTGTACATTTGCAGTGAGCCAGAAATAGAAAGTTTAAGGTTTTAATTCTGTGTTCCATTAATTAGGTGCTTAAAAAAGCTGCCTAATTATGGTAAGGTGCAGTAGTTGAAAAAGTGGTGGCTGAGGTAGGCATAGAAGGAAGCCATAGTCTCAGAATGTTGGAATCTTTAGAGATTTTTCTCTAATCTTCTCATTTTGCAAATGAGAGAACTGAAATGCGTTACTTAGGTTCACGTAGAAGCAGAAGCAGGATTCAGCCCATCTAATTTTCTGGCATACCTGTTCTGTTGTCCCCACCCATGCATTGCATTTACCATGCCTTACTTTTCATAAATAAAGCCTCATTTCCTGAGGTTAGGAAAGGACCTTAGAGATTGTGCAGGGAAACTTTCTATCCCAGGGAAAGAATCTGTTCTATATTCTGGACAGGCGGCCTCTGCCTCTTCCCCCTTTCCTCAGGTTGGGCTACCTAAAAACCCACTGCCTAAGTTCAAAGAGAATGCAGTTTTACATGGATTTCCCACTGTAAAGCTGTATGCGTTGTTTTTCTCCCCTTAGTAAAGAGCAGTTGAAAATCAGACCCGAGTGTTTTTCATTAGCCTGTTTATCTCCATTTAAGTCATGCGTGTCAGTCATGACAGGACAGGTAATTCATTAAAAGAATTATGTTACACCTAACCTAGAACTTTGAGGAGACAATGCCATATTTGGAGCAAACTAGTTCTTTAACAGGTGGGAGGAAAGAGATGGTGAATGCTATGTTCAGCTTAAAGTACCTTATAATGAACTTAATGTGATGAAATGATTGTGAGCTAAAGAGTATCAAAAGAGCCCAGCCGGCATGGTTCAGTGGTTGAGTGTCAACCTACGAACCAAAAGATCACAGTTCAATTCCTGATCAGGGCACATGCCTGGGTTGCAGGCTCAATTCCCAGTGAGGAGCCTGCAGGAGGCAGCCAATCAATGATTCTCTCTCATCATGGATGTTTCCCTCCCCTCCCCCTCCCCCTCCCTCTCCCCCACTCTCTCTCCCTCTCCCTTCTTCTTGGAAATCAAAAATATATTTAAGGGGGGGGAAAAGACTTCACATTGATTGTGGGCAGGAGAGGTAGAGATAGACCATGGGGAGAGGGCGAAAGGAAGAGAGATGACTGCATACTTACCCTTTTGTAAACAAGGAAACTTGAGTCAAGTTACCTTAGTGAAGACAGTCACTTATTTGGGGCATCCTAGGACAGGACCAGTCCATATAGTCCAAATGCTGCAGTATCTTCCTGGACTTTTCTTGCTTATTGAGGCTCAGTCTTATAAGAGTAATGGAATAATTTATTTTTGTAGCCACTCCTTTTCATGTGGTAGTATAATTGTTTAAAATATATTTTTATTTATTTCAGAGAGGAAGGAAGAGGGAGAGGGAGATAGAAACATCAATGATGAGAATCACTGATTGGTTGCCTCTTGCACGCCCCACACTGGGGATCAAGCTTGGAACCCAGGCATGTACCCTGACTGGGAATTGAATCATGACCCCCTGGTTCATAGGTTGATGCTCAACCAATGAGTAAACTAGTAATCAGTAATGTGAATATGAATTCACTGTCTCATTCTAGAAGTTTGTATTTTTTTTTTAGTGTTTACTTTTTTATATTCTATGTAATAAAAGCCTAATATGCTAAGTGTCCAGTTGGCCGTTCAACCAATCAAAGCTTAATATGCTAATGATATGCTAAGGCTGCTCTACCACTCGCTATGACTCGATATGACGTGCAGTGACCATTGGGGGCAGACGCTCCGACTGGTAGGTTAGCTTGCTGCTGTGGTCCAGCTGATTAGGACTGAGCGAGTTGGGCCGGAGACGCCCTGGAGCCCTCCCGTGTGGTCCCTCCCCGGGTGGCCAACCTCCCTGGTCCTTCCCTGGCCCCGATCATGCACTGGTGGGGTCCCTTGGCCTGGCCTGTGCCCTCTCACAATCTGGGACTGCTCAGGGGATGCTGAAGAGTCAGTTTCGGCCTGATCCCTCAGGCCAGGCCAAGGGACCCTAAGGGTGCACCAATTCGTGCACTGGGCCTCGAGCTGTGTGTGTGTGTGTGTGTGTGTGTGTGTGTGCGCGCGCGCGCGCGCGCGAGTGTATGTATAAATATATATTTTATTGACTCCAGAGAGGAAGGGAGAGGAAGAGGGAGATAGAAACATCGATAACGAGAGAGAATCATTGATCAGCTGCCTCCTGCATGCCCCCCACTGGGGATTGAGCCCTCAACCTGGGCATGTACCCTTGACTGGGGTCAAACCTGGGACCCTTCAGTCCCCCGGCTGACGCTCTATCCATTAAGCCAAACCAGCTAGGGCCGTGGTCGGCAAACTGCGGCTCGCGAGCCACATGCAGCTCTTTGGCCCCTTTAGTGTGGCTCTTCCTAAGCCTTAGGAGTACCCTAATTAAGTTAATAACAGTGTACCTACCTATATAGTTTAAGTTTAAAAAGTTTGGCTCTCAAAAGAAATTTCAGTCGTCGTACTGTTGATATTTGGCTCTGTTGACTAATGAGTTTTACTGACCACTGAGCTAGGGCAAAAAGTTCTTACTTTTTTTTTTTTCTTTTTAATATATTTTATTGATTTTTTTACAGAGAGGAAGGGAGAGAGATAGAGAGTTAGAAACATCGATGAGAGAGAAACATCGATCAGCTGCCTTCTGCACATCTCCTACTGGGGATGTGCCCACAACCCAGGTACATGACCTTGACCGGAATCGAACCTGGAAACTTTCAGTCCGCAGGCCGATGCTCTATCCACTGAGCCAAACCGGATTCGGCAAAAAAGTTCTTACTTTTGAATGCTTTAGGAAAATAGGCACACCTGTTAACCACCCTGATGAGATACTATTTGTGTTCCCTACCTAAACTGTTTACTGTTTTTATTGAAAAGTAGGAGTAATTTAACCTTAGCAAAAGTGGCATGAAAATGTGGTGTTAAAGCAGCATTCATAGCATAGCATCTTCAAGTCATTTAGAAGAAATGTTTGGATCATAATGGAGTTCTTTTTAAAAAAAATTTTTTTTTAATTTATTTTTTTACAGAGAGGAAGGGAGAGGGATAGTTAGAAACATCAATCAGCTGCCTCGAGCACACCCCCTACTGGGGATGTACCCGCAACCAAGGTACATGCCCTTGACTGGAATCAAACCTGGGACCTTTCAGTCTGCAGGCTGACACTCTATTCACTGAGCCAAACCGGTCAGGGCATAATGGAGTTCTTAAGGGCAGACAGGTGGAAGTATCCCATCCATGGATCATATAGTAAATGAGAAACTGAATGTTACATCTTTATTTTGTTCCCTAGTGAGACATGAGACAGGATGATGTCAGACTGTCATGTCCTTTCTCTCCCTGCCCCCCGCCCCCTTTCTTTTTTTGGTAAGTGGTTTGACAATTTTATTTAAAAAGTTAAACATAGCCCTAGCTGGTTTGGCTCAGTGGATAGTGTCAGCCTTTGGACTGAAGGATCTGGACTCAGTCCCAGTCAAGGGCACATGCCCAGGTTGGGGACTTGATCACTTGATCACTGATTATATCTCATTGTTGATGTTTCTGTCTCTCTCCTCCCTTCCTATCTGAAATCAATAAAAAAATATATTTTTAAAAAAGTTAAACATGTACTTACTACACAGTCTGGCCATTCCATACCCAGATATTCATCCAAGATAAATGAAGGTAGCCCTAACTGGTTTGGCTCAGTGGATAGAGCGTCGGCCTGCAAACTGAAGGGTCTCAGGTTCGATTTCAGTCAAGGGCATGTACCTTGGTTTCGGGTGCATCCCCAGTGGGGAGTGTGCAGGAGGCAGCTGATCAATGTTTCTCTCTCATCAGTGTTTCTAACTCTCTATCCCTCTCCCTTCCTCTCTGTAAAAAATCAATAAAATATATTTAAAACAAAATAAATGAAGTTATATGTCCAGACAAATTTTTGTATGCAAACATATTAGCTGTATTTGTAGTAGCCAAAATCTGGAAACAACCCAAGTATTCATCAATAGGCACATGGATAAACAAACCTTTTTTCTTAAAGTCTGCTTCCCTCCTCCCCAACTCCCATGATCCACAGCCATCCTTTTGGCTCTGATACTGCTTCTTGATTCTAAACAGCTATATTCCATGAGCTCCTAGAAAAAAAAAGAACATCAACCTCTTCAGACTGCCTTGCAGTCAGTGCCACATTTACCAAATGGCCTGATCTGTGGTCTTACTCTTTTGACTGGGCCTTGTTGAAGTGTACTCCAAATGCTATCTTGATATATGTCCTCACTAGCAATCTTGTTTTTTTTAAGCCTCCATTTACAAGTTGATTCACAGTGGGGGAGAGCTGTGTTCAGAAACTTTTTCTGATAGCCTGGATTTTCTTGTCTTTCATCTCTGCTTCTATTTATGTTCTTTGTATCTCTTCTTCCTTGAGCTTGTACCTTCTGCATACTTGACTATTATATCATCTTTGGGGCTGCAAAATAAAAGTTGGAAGATTTTAAAGTTAAAGTTCCCAGAATAATGTTGTCGCCCACATTGCACATATGTCACATTTTGAGTTTACTAGTTAAGCCTCTAAATATGTGCTTTATATACAGTATGTGCAGTGTGATGACTTAGGTTGCCATGAGAACCTAAAAGTTTTAGGCTTAAATGGTTCAGTAGCAGACACTTTTTTTTTCTTTTGTTGTCCTAGAGCAGCGGTCGCCAATCTTTTGGACCTCGTGTACCACCAGTGGTCTGTGGACCACAGTTTGCCAACTGCTGTCCTAGAGGAAAGCTCGTTTTTTGCTATCTAACGTACTTTTTACAAATTGAGATATTAGGCAGTGGCCATTTCTATAATATCCCCTCTTGCTATCTGGATGGGTAGCTTCTTTGGCTATTATCAGTCTTCTTCATTCTTATCTTCTGTGCTCTAGTTTTTTTCCCCTGTGTACCTGTCTCCTGTTACTCTCTTTGCTACATGATAGGATTAGAAATAGGAAACTGGAAGCTGTAAATTTAACAAAAAAGTGCACCTGGAAAGAGAGGGATTATCCTAGTGGATTATCTCTAAGCACATCTAGGGAATTATTCTCTCCTGTAAGCCCCCTGAGAAGAGCTTGTAGTGGTGGTAAAATGGCAACCCAGGCACATGCCCCTGACCGGAATCGAACCCGGGACCCTTCAGTCCACAGGCCGACGCTCCATCCACTGAGCCAAACCGGCCCTGGCCAAATCTTTTTCTTAAATATGTTTTATTGACTTTTTACAGAGAGGAAGGGAGAAGGATAGAGAGCTAGAAACATCGATGAGAGAGAAACACCGATCAGCTGCCTCCTGCACACTCCCCACTGGGGATATGACCACAACCAAGGCACATGACCCTGATGGGAATTGAACCTGGGACCCCTCAGTCTGCAGGCCAACACCCCATCCACTGAGCCAAACTGGCCAGGCCTCAAAACTTTTTTGAAAAAAGCATTGTGATGTTTGTCATCTAAAAACAATTCAGGTTAGCCCAGCTGGCATGGCTCAGTGGTTGAGCATCAACCTATGAACCAGGAGGTCATGGTTTGATTCCAACTTAGGGTGAAGGCCCAGGTTGTAGGCTTGATCCCCAGTGGAGGGCATGCAGGAGGCAGTTGATCAATGATTCTCTCTCAGCATTGATGTTTCTATCTTTCCCTTTCCCTGAAATCAATAAAAATATATTTAAAAATATATATATTTAAAAACCAAAAAAAAATTAGGTTTAGTTTGAATCAATACATTATTTTTTATTTTATTTTTTGTTAATCCCCACTGGAAGATATTTTTTCTGTTGATTTTTAGAGTGAGTGGAAGGGAGGCAGGGAAGGGGGGGAGAGAGAGAGAGATAGAGAAACATCAATGCGAGAGAGACAAATATATCGGTTGCCTCCCACATGGGCCCTGACCAGGGCTGGGGATTGAACCTGCAACCCAGGTACATGTCCTTGACTGGCAATCAAACCCTCAACCCCTTGGTGCTCGGGCAGATACTAACCACTTAACACACTGGCCAATACTGGAATACATTCTTACTATTTTCTAAAATGTTTTTTATTGATTTCAGAGAAAGGGAGAGTCAGAAACAGTGATGAGAGAGAAATATAAACATTGATCGGCTGCCTCCTGCAAGCCCCCCACTGGGAATTAAGCCCACAAACCTGGACATGTGCCCTGACTGGGAATCCAATTGTTGACTTCTTATTAGCAAGGGGTCGACACTCAACCACTGAGCAACACCATCTGGGCCACTTAAGTAACCTTAATAAAGTTCATAACAGGTAATTAAAGCTGTGATCTTAACTCACCAAAATAGCGTATCAATTCACATTAAGCTACTCTTTGAAGAATCAAAGTTGCTGTAACAGGGCTGCTCAGAAAAATTAAAGCATATAAGTCACTATACACAGTTAAGTGGTTTTTAATAAAATGTTGAACACTTGTATGCCTGTGTTTTCTGGGACATGAAAGTGCCACTATTGTAGGAATCCTGCTGTGTTCTTTTCAGTATATCAAACGGTATGGATGGGGCTCTGCCTTGCACTAGGAGATCTAGGTATGTGCTATCATTGAGCATCTTTTGTTCATTACCGCTATATTACCTATAAGGGGCAAAGAGAAAATTTCAAATGTTTAATTTGCTAATAAAATGTATTAAAGTAAGTAATTATGGTGGACCAGTAAAATCTTAAGGATTTTCTTTAAGTTTTAGGGATTGTGTGTTGTTGGGGGGCTACCTAGTATATTTGTGTATTTATGCCCCATAAACCTGGGAATGTGTACACATATACTTCAGGCAGCTCAGTGATGGAAAGGAGCTGGGCAGTGCTCTTTTCTCTGGAGCTCACTTCATGACTGGATGACTTAGCAGTGTTTTGTAATTGAGGATCTCAGAGTACATCAGCATCAACATTTTTTAGTTCCGCCATTTTGTTTCTCCATGGCAGGTACTTGTTTTTCTCTAAATAGTGGTACTAGGGAGAGGTTTCTGAGATGAAAGAATATTTTCCTGAAAGTTAGAGATGTTAGAGTGGATGCTGATTGTATTTGTATCTTCCTTTAGAATACGCTTTCTCTTTGGTTGGGGAAAAAAACTAGTTTTGCCTCCATGAACAGTATGATATTAATTTCATACTACTGTGAAACATTTTAGGTTTAAATTACTTTACATTTTTATTTTTTTATTTTATTTATTTATTTTTTATAATTATTTTTTTTTTATTGATTTTTTACAGAGAGGAAGGGAGAGGGATAGGGAGTTAGAAACATCGATGAGAGAAACATCGATCAGCTGCCTCCTGCACACCCCCCACTGGGGATGTGCCCGCAACCAAGGTACATGCCCCTGACCGGAATCGAACCCGGGACCCTTGAGTCCGCAGGCCGACGCTCTATCCACTGAGCCAAACCGGTCAGGCACATTTTTAAATTATGTGATAAACGCAGTGGTTCTCAACCTTCTGGCCCTTTAAATACAGTTCCTCATGTTGTGACCCAACCATAAAATTATTTTCATTGCTACTTCATAACTGTAATGTTGCTACCATTATGAATCGTAATGTAAATATCTGATATGCAGGATGGTCTTAGGCGACCCCTGTGAAAGGGTCGATCGACCGCCAAAGGGGTTGCAACCCAGGTTGAGGACCGCTGTGCTAAAGAAATTTCAGGACTGGAGGGACCTTAGAAATCATGTAGTCCAAATCCTATATCCTCACATCTCTCTCTCTCTCTCTCTCTCTCTCTCTCTCTCTCTCTCTCTCTCTATATATATATATATATATATATATGCCTAATATGCAAATTGTCCCCTTGGGAGTTCGATTGCTCGCTCTGACGATCGCTTGCTATGACATGTGCTGACCATCAGGGGGCAGCGCGGAATGAAGGAAGGCCCCCGGCCGGCAGCCAGAAGGCTCCAATTGGTTCTGATTGCCGACCAGGCCTAGGGACCCTATCCATGCATGAATTTCGTGCACTGGGCCTCTAGTTTAAGATAACTGTAGCTTCTCTTAGTGAGTGTCCTGGTAAGTAGAACCCCTGGAGGGTGTAGGCATGTCTGTCCTCAGTCTTTCTGTTTGCATAGCATTTATAGTTTGTACTCCACGTTTTAGTTCTAGTCATATACTATCAGCCTTTATTATCTCCTGTTATCTTATCCAAGAACTAGGTTATACTAGTAAGTATTGGGGTTAATTGATAGTATGGTTTATATTTGTTCTATAGCCCATATAATACTGAATAGATAAATATATAGACAGTGTGAAGTACTTGGTTGATTCATTAAGAGCTAAAGCACAGAATCATTTGATCCATTCAGCTGTGCGTTGTTTTTTTTTTTAATATTTGACTAGAGGCCTAGTGCACGAAATTAATGCCCGAGGGTGGGGGGGTCCCTCAGCCTGGCCAGCACCCTCTCCAGTTTGGAACCCCTTGGGGGATGTCTGACTGTCGGACATCCCTCTTGCAATCCAGGACTGCTGGCTCCTAACCGCTTGCCTGCCTGCGGGCCTGATAGCTCCCACCTAAGCCACAGTCTGGCCTCCCTCCGCGGGAGGCACCCTGGCCAATCAGGGGAAGGTGCAGCCCCCATCACCCTGCTGCAGCTGCTGCTACTGCCTGCTTGCCGCTGCGGCTGTCTGAGCCTCGTCCCTTGCAGCCACCACAGCAGCCTGAGCTGCGGCCTGCCTCTCCCACACAGCGCCTGCCCTAGGCCCTCACAGCCGCTGTGGCTTTGTATGGATGGATGTCCGCTCTAATTAACATATTACCCTTTTATTCGTATAGATTTCAGAGAGAGGAAGGGAGAGGGAGAGAAAATCATTGATCGGCTGCCTTCTGCATGCCCCCTACTGGGGATCGAGCCTGCAACCTGGGCATGTGCCTTTGACTGGAATTGAACTGGGACCCTTCAGTCCACAGGCCGACACTCTAACCACTGAGCAAAACCAGCTAGGGCTCAGCCGTGTATTAAAAAAAATTTTTTTTAGTTGATTTTTAGAGAGAGGAAGGAAGGAAGAGGGCAGGAGAGAGAAACATCAGTTGGCTATCTCCTGCACGCCCCCTACTGGGGATCGAGCTCAGAATCTGGACATGTACTCTGTAATCTAGGAATCGTACATGCAGTGGGATTACACTCAACCAACTGAGCCACACTGACCAGGGCAAAGCCATGTGTTTATCTTTGGAGCGTTCACGCTGATCAGAAATTAGGCTTTTCATATATTTCACATTGAGATAAATTTGAATGAATTGTTCCAAGCAAAGTAATTTTTGGAATATAAGTACATTTTATAAGCCCGCATCCTGGGAAATACATTTTTAATATTATATTATATCAGAAATTATTTTAACTACTTCTTAGCATAAAAAAGAGAGCCCAAAATATAGTCTGAAAATTGGAGTGAGACCTTCTTTCTGAAAACAGTAAGTGGTCCGTAAAGATTAAGCTCATTCACAAATATGGGAAATACCAGTATCTTTTCTTTGTGTTAAATTTCAGATTTTAAATGATAAATCAAGCCTCACATATACTGCTGAGCTGGTAAGGATCTGACCCAGTAAAGTTTTTACAATGTCTTTTCTGTTTCTCTGGCCTGAGGGATTCTTGGTGTAAGTGACTGAAATTATTGGGAAGTTCCTGGATTGAAATACAATCTCTCAAACCTTCCTTCAAGTACCAGCCTGCATGGTTCTGTTTTTTGTCTGGAGCATGTGAACAGAGTGCATGTGTGTGAGATAATTGGGCTTTCACTAATGCCCCCTTTCAGCAACCATGTATGGGTAAAGCTGTTCTGGTCTTCTGCTCCTCCCTCTCTGAGCACGGAGCAAAATCTGTTCTGCTAAAGCTCCTGTTCCACTTTTTAGGTTTCTATATTTGTACAGCAACAGCAGGCGCAGCCCACTAGCTAGGCCTGTGTGGCTGCCCTGTGCACCCATACTGGCTCAGGCCTGCTCAGGGCTCAGCCAGGGCTTGAAGTCTGTGTTCTTGCATGCGTCCATCTGTCTATCTGTGTACATTTCTGTGGAGGACTCAGATTTTCAAGTTAAAGAGGTGACTTGTTTGGCTTTGTTTTGTTTTGGCAATTATAAATTATAGAGAATGTTTCAGAATTTCTGGGATGGGGTGAGGAGGCAAGATTTGTATTATTTAACAAAATATGTTTTAGAGGATGCCAAGTTGGTAAAATACAGTGTCAGAAATGGTCTTTGGGTTCTCTCTTAGAAACTTATCTCATTAAAATAGTAGTGTGTGTGGTATTTTTTCCTTTTTTCTCTCCTACTGATCACAAAGGTCAGTTCTCCGGGGATGGAAATGAATTCCTTTCTTGGCATACAAATTTCCTGATGTAGGTTTGGGCAGAAAAGGCTGAGACACCTCTGCACCCTTAAGAAATGATTTTGTGTAGTAGGGGCTGAAGCCTCTTAACTTGGCCATTTGCTGGGACAGAAACTGTGGGAAACACCCTGTTGCTTTGGCCTGGGCTATCTTTGTACTGATGCAGAGTGCTTTGTAATGGTGGGCCTTACACAGAGGGCTTGCAATGTGTTTTGGTGTCATGTCTATTTAAGGAATAGTAGGGGACGTGACATGTAGACAGATTTCAGGCTATTTCCAAACGTCTTGAGTTTGTTACTATATTTTTAAAGGCTACTTTCTTGATTTGTTATGAGATATTCTGATTAGATAGAAATGAATTCCTCACTCTTAGTCAACTTAAGTCTAAATTCAAGTTTGTTTTATACTTTACTCCCCTCCCCCACCCCCCATGAGTCATAAGCATACAGACTTGGGAATAGAATTTGTCAGCTGAGTAGGGATGAGAAGTTCTCTGCACATATTTGTAACTGTGGCGGGTGAGGAGAGAAAAGGACTTCAAATGTTAGAGAAACATGTTCACTGAGGCAGCTCCTTCCTGTGGCTGTGGTGTGGTTGCAGAGGTCCCTGCTATTTTGCTGATGTATTCTGACTCTGAATCACTTAGGAATCAGTTTTGCCCCTTGGGCGCATGTGTTTGTTTAGGGCCTAGGACCTGGTGCTGAGTCTCTCCTGGGTTCTGTGTATTAAATGACTTTCTGTTGAGTGTGGTATTAAATAGGCTTCATCTTCCCCTTCTTGGAAACTCTTGGTACCCATCTCATTTTACCATCCTACTAATGTTTTCCCATTTTTACCAGGAATCACTATATACTCTTTGTAGGGGATGTCATTGGAGATTAAACTCAGTGACAACTCTTTGATATTATAGCTCAACCTCAGTAAAGGACACTGTAACTAGCACATCTCTATTCCACGTTTCCTTTTATTTTTTTAAAATATGTATATTTTTATTGATTTTTAGGGAGGGAGAGGGAGAGGGAGGGAGGGAGGGAGAAGGAAGAGAGAGAGAGAGAAGTATCAATGATGAGAGAGAATGATTGATGGGCTGCCTCCTACACGCACCACACTGGAGATTGAGCCTGCAACCTGGGCATGTGCCCTGACCGGGAATCAAACCGTGACCTCCTGGTACATAGATTGACACTCAACCACTGAGCCATGCCAGATGGGTACTAAGAGTTGCCAGGAAGGGCATAATATCTTTATTAATCATCTTGTCAAAGAATAAAACTTTTTGGGACTCATTCTGTCTCACCATAAGCACCAACCTTAGTACCTAGAATAATGATAGGAAATATTTATTGAACTTTCATGTGCCAGGTACTGTCTAAATGCTATGTAAATCCCTTAATTCTAATAAATGTCCTGAAAGGCAGATGTATAACTATAACCACTTTACAGATGAGGAAACAAGTATAAAGAAGTTAAACAACTTACCCAAAGTTACCTGGCTAGTAATTGGCAAAACTGGGATTAGAAAGCAGTGTGACTAGAATCTGACTGGTAGGGTATATTGTAGTCTGACAGTATACATTTATCATAACATTTGGAATATTATTTAGGACTAGAGGCCCGGTGCACGAAATTTGTGCGGGGGCGGGGGATGGTCCTCCTCAGCCCAGCCTGCAATGATGCAAGTGTCCCCGCCGGCTGCTTCGTGCCTAATGCCCAGAGGTCCTCTGCGGCCGGGGTGGACCGCTTGCCTCGTCGCCACAGCGACGAGGCAAGCAGTCCCCCAGTCCTATCTTCGTATTTTTGGATTCTTTTTTCATTTTGCTTTTCTGGTTGGGTGTTTTTTGCTTCTTCGTATTTCAAATCTTTGACTTGATTCTTGCGATCCTCTAGTCTGCTGTTGGAACTCTGCATAATATCCTTTATTTCAGTCAGTGTATGCTTAATTTCTAGTTGGTCCTTTATCATAACCTTGAGGGTCTCACTAGATTTCTTGAGGGTCTCACTACATTTATCGGCAGTCTCACCAGTCTTTTTGAGGGTCTTACTAAATTTATCGGCGGTTTCTAGAAAATTCTTGAAAAACCTTAAAAGTGTGGTTTTGAACGCTATATCCAGTAGTTTGCTTTCCTCCATTTCTGTCATTTGTGACCTGTTTCTTTGTCTCTGCATTTTTTACGCTTCCCTGTGTTGATAGAGTGGCTTTCTGTGCTAGGTGTCCTATAGGGCCCAGTGGCTCAGCCTCCCCAATTACCTGAAGAGGACACTCTTGGTGCACCTCCTTGTGGGCTTTGTGCACAGTCTTGTTGTAGTTAAGCCTTGATTGTTGTAGGTGTCACTGGGAGGAATTGACCTCCAGGCCAGTTGGCTGTGAGAATCAGCTGTGTCTGCAGTGGGAGAACTTCTGTGCTGGACACACCCTTCTGGGGCAAGACTTGCTTCAGTGGGGCTTTGGTGCTCACTGAGTCTGCCCCCTGAGTGTGTCCTTTATGGATCCAAGGAGCTGCAATCTGGATGGTCCCACTCTGACCACCGGGCACACTGGCTCCTGGATCTCTAAGGAGGTGCTAATCCAGCCTCTGCCTGAGGCTACTTAGCAGGAGCCAGCTGTGAAGGACCTTGGGCCAGCTGCAGCTTGTTAGGTAATTTTCAGATTGCAAAGGGCCAGGCCTTTTATATGCAAAAGCCCCGTGCACAGCTTGGGGGGCGGGGTCCCAGGGGATCAACAGGGCGGAGCAAGCAGCTATGGCTGCCCTCAGAGGCCCTGGTTCTCAGTGTCCTGGCAGTCGCTGCAAGCACCTCCGAGAGAAAGCTGCCCTTGAGTTCTGACTGATGCCAGACAGTCCAGTTTCTCCTGTATGAGTCTGGGTCCCCAGAGACTCGCCCGGAACTGGAGCTCAGAGCTTGAGACTCCCTCCCGATTGAAAAAGACAACCGTGCCCTCAGCCACCAGCCCTCTCCACATGCGCCTCCGTACCTCTGTACTTTACTTCCGCACCGCAGCTCCTCTGAGTCTCGGTATGCTTTTCTCTTTCCTTCTAGTTGTAGAATTTACACTCAGCCAGACTTCCTGTGGTTCTGGATGATGTTCATTCAGTCTTTTAGTTGTATTCTTGAAGTGGTTGTGCTAAGCAGCAGTCTCCGGTGTTTACCTATGCCACCATCTTGGTTTTTCTTCCTTAACTCTTGTTCCCTGCACCACACATTCTCAAGAGAAGCCCTCATAGCAGAAGCATGAAGAAGCTCTGGCAAGTTTTGCCTAACCCATTATCTAGATCTGTGTGAATAGGATAACAGGGAGGTCTGTTCAGAGAAATGATGATGGGAGAATTATGATAGGCTGGGTAATTTCATTGGAGGATAGCAAAAATGATATTCTATCTTAGTATGATTGAATAGCACAAAAGTGTGATTTAGATAGGAAATAAGAACCAGTTCTCCTGAGATAGATATTTTTTAGTGTCTCAAATTGATGGCAGATATGCTTTCCTTGGATATATGCTATGCAATGTTTTTAGTTTGTGGTGTAAGTTTTGTCTTCTGAATAAGACTTACAAATTCATTAAAGACAGGGATTGGGCCTTTTTTTTGTACTGTCTAGTTCAAATCTTCACCTGAGGATATTTTTCCATTGATTTTTAGAGAGAGTGGAAGAGAGAGGGAAAGACAGAGAGAAATATCAATGTGAAAGAAACACATTGAGCCGAAATCGGTTTGGCTCAGTGGATAGAGCGTCGGCCTGCGGACTGAAAGGTCCCGGGTTCGATTCCAGTCGGGGGCGTGTGCCTGGGTTGCGGGCATATCCCCAGTGGGAGATGTGCAGGAGGCAGCTGATCGATGTTTCTGACTCTCTGTCTCTCTCCCTTCCTCTCTGTAAAAAATCAATAAAATATATTTTTAAAAAAAGAAACAACAAAAAAAGAAACACATTGATTGGTTGCCTCCTGCACAAGCCCCGACCAGGACCTAGACTGGGGAGGAGCCTGCAACCGAGGTATGTGCCCGTGACTGGAATTGAACCCAGGATCCTTTGGTTCGCTGGCCGGTGCTCTACCCACTGAGCCAAACTGGCTAGGGCTAAAGAGCTTGTTTTCATAAAAATGAAATCAAAACCCTGACAAGTTTAATTTTGTGGAACAAGTTTTTTTTTGTGTGTGTGTGTGTTTTTTTAGGAGTGATTTGAAGGAGGTGACAGATCATATAAATGCGTGTTTAAAGGTCAGAAGTGCTTTTAGGAGTACAATTTGAGAGTAATGAAAGCACGATAATTGAAGTAACTTTTTAAAAAAAGTGATAGTATTAAAGATATTTAGAATTTGCCCTAGGGCTAGCCTGAACATAGTCTCTGACTGGCTGAAGCAAAAGTAATTTTTGTACTTTTTGGCATATAACCTAACAGTCCCAGAAATCATTTCCATAGAAAGAAGTCTTTTCTAGTTTTGTAGGATGTAATATTAAGAACAGTAAAGATTGAATAAAGTTTCCCGCTTGTCAACAAAACAGGATAAACCTCCTGAGACAGGGCCATATGGAAGCATCCTGCTTGAGTGCCCATGTGCTTGGGGTGAGGTTGGGGCAGATGGTACAGGCAGGGTTCTTGGCTACTTGGTCAGTGGTTTTAGAGATGATACAAGTTAGATGCTAGGTGCTGTGGAAGGGCTGTTATATGTTGTATGTATTGGGCATATCTGCCTAACAGGTGGAGTGAGCTCAAGTGAAGGATATTGATGAGTTGGGTAGTTGGGGGCTAAGATAAGGGAAGAGGTGGGAAGATGCTGACCTGGAATGATATCTACAATTTGATCTTAACCTCTCTCTGAGATTAGGGAGAGGGAGACAAGATATGCTGTGAGAAACAAGATTCCAGATCCCTGGCCTCTTCTGTTCTCTAGAGCCTTCAAGTAAGATATTGCACAACTAGGATTTTTCTTTTTAAGCTTGAAGCTGTTTGATTCCTTTGTGAGATACTAGGCCAGAAGCTGTATTTATAGAACTTGTTTTGACATATTATCTCACCCTGTCCCTTGTCTTCTTTACTGCAATTCAGCTATTGGTGCACTTTCCCTGGTAGAAAGGTTGATTGAAGAAAATGTACACACAGATGTACAGCTGAGTGATTGAAAATGGTTCCAAACTTTGTAAATAGGCCAGCCTTAATATCAGTGGAGTTGCTGGGGTAATTTCAAACAGTGTAGTATAACTACCCAGCTCACTTGTGGCACACTGCGAGTTCACCCGGACAGTGGCTGTTTCCACACAAAAGTTTCAGGCAAAGCAGGAAACAAACAAAAGTACTCTTTGGAACAGCATGGGTTGGGCTTTTTCTTTCCTTTGTCCCTCATAGTTTCAAGAGTTTTCTTTTAAAATTTTTCTGTAGAATGGCCCTAGCTGGTTTTTCTCAGTGGATAGAGCATCAGCCCACGGACTAAAGGGTCTCAAGTTAGATTCTAGTCAAAAGCATATACCTTGGTTGCAGGTTTGATCCCTGGCCCTGGTTGGGGCTCATGTGGGAGGCAACCAATTGATGTGTCTCTCTCACATCAATGTTTCTCTCTCTGTGGCTCTGCCCCTCCCTTCCACTCTCTAAAAATCAATGGGAAAATATCCTCAGATGAGGATTAACAATAAAAGTTTACTGTAGAATAGGTAACATCACTTTGTAAATAATTCAGCCAGTATTCCACATTTGCAGCTTTGTTAGCAGTTTTTTCTTTATCCTTCCAGAGTTCTGTTTATGTACAAACAATGTGTAATTCCTTTCTTATATAAATACTAGAGGCCCAGTGCACTAAATTTGTGCACGGGGGTGGGGGTTGGTTCCTCAACTCAGTGTGCACCCTCTCCAATCTAGGACGCCTCGAGGGATGTCCGGCTGCCCATTTAGGCCTGATCCCAATGGGAGGTCGACATCCCTCTCACAGTCCAGGACTGCTGGCTCCCAACTGCTTACCTGCCTGCCTACCTGCCTGATTGCCCTAATCATTTCTGCCTGCCAGCCTGATTACCCTCTAACCTCTCCCCTGACAGCCTGATTGATGCCTAACTGCTCTCCTGACAGCCTGATTGCCCCTAACTGCCCTCCCCTGCAGGCCTGGTCGCCTCTAACTGTCCTCCCCTGCAGGCCTGGTTGCCCCCAACTGCCCTTCCCTGCTGGCCCGGTCATCCCTAACTTCCCTCCCTTGCCAGCCCGGATGCCCCTAACTGCCCTCCCCTGCTTGCCCAATTGCCCATAACTGCCCTCCCCTGCAGGCCTGGTTACCCCTAACTGTCCTCCCCTGCTGGCCTGGTCACCCTAACTTCCCTCTCTTGCCAGCCTGGTCACCCCTAACTGCCCTTCCTTGCCAGCCTGGTCACTCCCAACTGCCCTCCCTTGCAGGCCTGGTCACCCCTAACTGCCCTCCCCTGCCGGCCATCTTGTGGTGGCCATCCTGTGTGCACATGGGGGCGGCCATCTTGTGTGTTGGAGTGATGGTCAATTTGCGTATCACCTCTTTATTAGATAGGACTAGAGGCCTGGTGCATGAAATTTGTGCACGGGTAGGGTCCCTAGGTCTGGCCGGTGATCAGGACTGATCTGTGGGGCGACCGGCAGGGCAGTTGGCCACCTTGGCTGACCTGGAGCCACCTGCTCGCCGGCCCTGCCCCCCACCACTGCCACTGGTTGCCTCCCTCTGCAGGGCGACCATGGAGCGACCAGTGGTACCTTCCTTGGCTGGCCTGGGGCCTGGGGCCTGTGGGCTGGGGGCAGCTCTTGCACTGAGCGTCTGCCCCCTGGTGGTCAGTGCTCATCATAGCAACCTGTCGTTCTGCCATTCGGTTGATTTGCATATTAGAGTTTTATTATATAGGATATCCTTCTGGTCAATCCTTAATAGAGGTTGGAACTGCCTTTCTTATTCTGTTTAATAGCTGCATTATTCTGTTGTATTGCTATACTGTAATTTATTTAACCAGCATCCAAATGATACTTATACTCTATGTTCCCAGTTTTTGCTATTATAAATAGTATTCTTACAAATGACCCTTTTATACTCTGTGTACATCACCTACTTGAGGGATATATTTCTAGAACTGGAATTGCTGGATTCAAAGGGCATGTGCAGTTTTCAGTATTGATAAGATACTTAAGATCTTTTAAAAATGTTTAGCAAGGGATATTATCCTGAAGAATGTTATTAGTGATCAAAAAGGTCTCAATGCAATGGCAGTCAAACTAGCATCCCAGAGAGTTACTAGAATGAAGATATGATCTGAAATGGAAGATTTAAGAAACCTTGAGATAAGTTTTATTAAAAAAAATTTTTTTTGTTAATGGATATTGTTTTCATTTTTTTAGATAGAGTGGAAGGGAGGGGGAGAGTCAGAGAGAGAAATATCAATGTGAGAGAGACACATTGATTGGCTGCCTCCCCCAGGCACCCCTGACCTGGGCCATGGATGAAGCCTGCACCCGAGGTATGTGCCCTTGACCGCAATAGAACCCTCCACCCTTCTGTTTGAGGGCCAATGTTCTAACCACTGAGCACCAGCTAGGCCAAGATAAGTTTTATTATCAAGCCTAGCAATCATTATCACCACAGAAGTAAGTTGCCTGGAGTAGGCAGGAGAAGCCCCTCTTTATTTATTTATTTATTTATTTTTTTAATCCTCACTGGAGGACATGTTTAGAGAGAGGAAAGGAGAGAGGAAAAACAAACATCAATGTGAGAGAGTGAGAGAAACATTGAATGGCTGCCCTTTGTAGACGCCCCGACCGGGACTGAACCAGCAATCTCTTGGCGTGCTAGACTATGCTCAATCTACTGAGCCACTCCAGCTGGGCCGCCCTCTTTTTAAAATTTTAAAAAAATTGTTTTATTTTAAGGGAATTAGTGATGGTAGCTGAATCTGCAAGTCATCTCTTACTCTTAAAATGTTAGTTTCACCCATTTATGATCTTTACCAATTAGAAAAACATTTGTGTTACCTGGCTCATTCCGTCCTTTTACTCTTAAAACTATCAGATGGATATGAGACCATTTAGTCATCATAATTAGCCTTTAAATTCCAAGTTGTTATACTTGAAGTTCAGTAATCACTTCAGACAATAAAAGCAACATACTATTTTGAGCTTCCCCTCTAAAAAAGCACTTTACAAATGGACTTACTTTTACCAGAGTGCCATGATTCCAGAAAGTTAAACTCTCACTGGCTGGTTATGGAACCTGGGTCACTTAATTTGTTCTCTTCATTTTAATTCCCTCATCTGAAAATGGGAGTGAAAATGCAAAAGAATCTCCTTTGAGCACTCAGAAAAATAATTATAAAGTCATTTCCAGAGGTTATGTATTACAGAAATGACTCTTCGGAGACATCAAGATTATAAAGTAATTTTAGAAGTAATTCTTGACAGTGTTTTAGAAAAAAATTAGTCACATTCTGCCTACATGGTACTAACATATGGTGCAGCCCTGATGAGCTGCACAAGTGGGCTGAAATCAAAATGCAGTTGGAGAGGAGCAGTAGTGGCTCACTAGATGAGATGGATTTGGCCTTATGGCAGGGCAGTGAAACTAAGGCGGAAATGGTGGTCTTAAAACATGGCCAGATTTAAGCAAGTGATACATGAATATCATGGGAAAGTGTAATGACTGAGCCCTCAAGTTTGGATTAGGTGCTTTGTCTCAGTCCCTGTAGGTAGGTCTTTAGAGCTCCCACTTCTAACACGTAATGGGAAGTCCTTGCTGCCTGTGATTTCTGTGCATGGTTCCATGTCTTGAAGGTAGAGGCCACTAGTCAAATATTTAATTTTGATATTGCCAGAATACTGGGTTCAAACTAGAAAGATACATGAAAAATTAGCAGTTCTCCCCAGAGAAGGCTACATATTAGCTTAGCTACCATGTATAAATTACTGCTGCTACATCCAGCAATGTGCTGCCAAGGAAACAGGAGGAGCTAGAACAGATGAGATTCCTGCACCCACCCCCGACCCCCTATAGAGAGCTATAGTAGGAGAGAGTGAATACTTGATGGGGATTTGAGAATTACTTTGAGAGTATAGGCATTTTAGAAGGAAGTAGGAAAAGAGGTTTAAAAACTATGTATTTTACATTCCCTCACTGCTTAACCGGAACACCTCCAAAATAGAATCTCCATCAGGTGAGATGGCTGGTTTAGGTGCCTATATAGTCTGTGGAAGGATCATACAACTATACAAAAGATGGGATGACCTAGGGAAAGGAAGGAGAAACAAAGAGCCAACTCTCACCCTCATCCAACTTCACTGCCTTTTTAAAAAATATATATTTTATTGATTTTTTACAGAGAGGAAGGGAGAGGGATAGAGAGTTAGAAACATCGATGAGAGAGAAACACCGATCAGCTGCCTCCTGCACACCCCCTACTGGGGATGTGCCCGCAACCAAGGTACATGCCCTTGACAGGAATCGAACCTGGGACCCTTGAGTCTGCAGGCTGATGCTCTATCCACTGAGCCAAACCGGTTAGGGCACGGCCTTTTTTTTTTTTTTTTTTTTTTTTAAGCAATTTCAGAGGACTGGATAATTATGTTGGCTTTGTAAAATAGGTGTTGTTATATTTATTGGTTGGTTGTGACATATAGGAAGAATGTTATTGGCAAAGTCAGGCCAATTCTGACTGATTCTTAAATATGGGCTGCTCACAAGAAAATGTTTATAATTGTAAATGAAAAAAGTAGGTTACACAATAGAATATACAGTATACTTAATTTGATGATAACTATGATGTGTATTTGAGTGTGCATGAATTTTAATATATATATAGAAAAGAGCCTGGTAGGCTTTTTTACCTAAAAGTTAACCTATATAGGTAATTTTTTTTTAAATTGAGGAAGTTGAAAAGTTAAAGGGAAATAAGTACTTAGTAAGTCTTCTATTAAACGGTAAGGCTGCTCATAACATTGCTTTTACCGAAATACCCACAGTTGAAAGGGGGGAGACTTTTTTTTTAATGAACAGGTGTACATATTTATGTGCAGATATATTAATGTAAATGTTAATGCAAAATTTATAAATTAGATCAGATAAACTAGGGAATTCCAGTTCAGCAATTGAAGGTCTGATACTGTGTTATCTTTATTCCAGGTGTCTTTGGGATATAAATAGAAAAGAGAATGAGGGACTTGTTATTTGTTCACAAAATGATAGCATATGAAAAATACTTCATTAATATAAATTTAGAAATGAGATTTATACATAGTTTCTCCTAGGTGTATCTCATATGTGGTGGGAATTGAACTAGACCTTAAATAATGGTTTGAAATCTGTTTGGAGAAAATAGTATTGTGCTTTTAGATGATTTAGTGATAATCTGGATTAATCTGGTCCTGTGTTCCAGTTTTATAGATGAGGAAACTGAAGCCCGGGAAAAGTGACTCACTCAAGATCACACAAATGACATCAGATCTGGCCTTTGTCTAACATACTGTTTTGTTCCTTTGCAGCAGAGAGAATCAAAGCTCAAGTGATTAGAGAATCTGATGAAAATTTTAGATTCTCTCTTCAGGAAATCTCCCATGTCCATCTTCACCCACTTCCGCAAAAAAAAAAAAAAAAAAAAGTCATGGGTTTATAGACCTACGATTCCCCTTTCTTCAAAGCTCATCTATGGACTTTGAAGAGATCTGAAGTTCTCAGATTAAGAAACTTGATGAAAAAGGCGAGGTCTTAAAATTGTTGCCACATCGCACAACAACGTTGACATACTGAACTGTATTAAACATTGTTAAGATGGTAAATGTTATGTATGTGTTTTTCCACAGCTTTTTTTAAAAGCTGGAAAAAAAATTGTTGCCACTAAAGAAAGGATGAGCATACTGGCCAGTGGAGGAGATGAGACTGGGATCTGTTTATAAACTCTTCTTCTAGGGTCAGGGAGAGGACACACATAGATGACTCAGTCAGTAAAAAGTCAGAAGCCCTAAACCTAAGCCTGAATCATGGAAATAGTAGTCACAGAGCAGTGTCACAAGGGAAGACGGATTTTTGTATACCCCACAGAGCAAGTGTTAAGTTCTATCCCTTTCGACCAAGACAAGTCAGAACTAAGCCTGGTGCAGTACAGGACCCAGATTGTTCAACATAGAGTAATTTATTAGAGTGGAAGGAGATTCTCTGGGAATAACGGAACTAGAAAGGAATTTACTTCCTGCTTAATCCACTTAGTCATCCCCACTTACAGATTAGCAAAGCAGTTGGTGAATAGTTTTTCTATGGTCATTCAGTCTTGGGTCCACCTATTTATTCTGAGTGCTTTTACATATTTTACTTTATTTTAGTGCACTAGTCTTCTGAGGTAGATTCTACTCCATTAGTTGTGATGTGTGTGCCCAGGATCTTGGATTAGAATCTGAAGGCAACTGTTATTTCTCTGCTACAGGTTCCCAAGGAAGATAAGTAGATTGGCTACCCCAGTCAAACTGTACTGGATTTTAGAACCATTCTCTGGTGGAGTTTTGCATAGAGATGAACCTGGCTAGTATGATAAGTATGGAAAGCTTTGAAGTTGATCCTATTATGTGGTTACTTGGATTTCTAGAGTATGGGAGCAAGAGGACATGCAATTTTCCAAAGCAGTAAGCCCAGCCTTCCTTCCTGTTGAACCAGCCACATAATAGGCAAAAAAGAAAGGGCTTTGCAGGCAGTCTAACAGGTAACAGACAGACATTTAAAAAAAACCACAATTTTCCCAAGTCATTTTCTATCATTCTCTCCTCTTCCAGTTAGAAATTTGTACAGTGGCTTGAATTCTAGTCATCCCTTTGGTTCCTTTTGAGATAGGTAAAGTCTTGTTTTATAGGTGAGGAAACTGACACTGAAATAGATATATTAATTTGCTCAGAGTCACTTATCTACTGAGTAACAGCATGACATTTTCACTACCCTTAATTGTATCTCTCATGTGACTGAGACTTTCTACATTTATCAACTTAGAAAATTTGTCTTAGAAGAAAGGTCAGACTCAACTTTATGGCCCTCAGCATTTAAACAGTCTTTTCGTTCGTTTGTGTATATGATATGATCTTCCTTGTACACAGTTTTTAACCTGAGTTCTCCTTTCACCCAAGATTTGAAGTGTCTGGCTTTGAACATTTTTTTTTTTTTAATCCTCACCTGAAGGTATGTTTATTGATTTGAGAGAGAAAGAGAGAGAAACGATCAGTTGCTGACTGGGGATGGAAACCGAAGCCTTTCGGTGTGTGGTATGATGGTTCCAACCAAGTAAACCACTTGGCCAGGGCTAAAGTATCTGGCTTTATCTTCCAAACCTCTTCATTGCCTGGATTCAGGTGATCTTGACAGTTATTTAATTTCTTTGAATCTTTTCTCATCTGTCAATAAGGTTAGGATAGGTATGAGGATTAAATATAAAGCACCAAGATACTGCACAGCATAATATAATGCTCAAAAAATGTTAGCTCATAATTATTATCACTTTGTAAATATCTAGACATTTCTCCCTACTTTCAGATAAGACTTACAAATTTTAAGTACCATATTTTATTAATTTGAGATGCACACATTTATCATCTATGGCATCTTTAATTCCTTGATTTGTAGTAATCTATTCGATTCTACTGTTCAAAAAGCCACCTCAGTTCTGATTTTATGCTTGTCAAGGAACATCTTTGTCTTCAGGAAGGGTAGGTAGAGTGCAGTGTCTCAGTTCTGGTTCTGGCTTTGACGTTCAGGGTTCTTATACTTTCCAGTGTAGACTTCGTCCTTGTTGACTTTGAGCAGTTCTCTTGTGTATATAGCTGGAGGAGTTGTCGATGATGTTTGTAAGGATTTGGGCAGCTTTACAGAATCGATCTTTACTTGCAAGATTGTTTGATAATGTTTAAAAATAAAACAAATTGGTTTTGTGGTTACTCTGTTTGCTTTTACCTTCAATTAACTTCCTTATCTTCTGACTTTTTTGGTTTCAGTGGTTCACCACCACCCTGCATTTACAGGGCTAGCGAGAGGCATTTACACAGGCAGGGACTTGGTTGCCTTTGAAGAATTTTATGCCTGGCACCTATTCAGGAAGGTTGCTTTGGGGAAATAACATGGCCTCTCTACATTAATAGCACGGTCCTTAATTGTGAAAAGAACTGTGCAGCCTTTAGCTTTATTGTAGTTTTCCATCCAAAAGCAGATGTTAAAAATGATTGTTTTGGTGACTTAGATGTATTGAAATTCAACCTCATGAATTCTAATCATTGTTTTACAATTTGTCTGACATTTGGGGGCAAAGCTCTTTTAAGTCTTTTGGATCTTTGATTACCCATCTTTTAAGTTGATGGTGTTTTTAAATTAGTTTTAACTTGTTAAATGCAATTAATCTTTAAGGTATTGTGTACTTTAAAAATGGGAGGGGGCCCAGCCAGCGTGGTTCAGTGGTTGAGCATCGATCTATGAAAACCAGGAGGTCACAGTTTCAATCCTGGTCAGGGCACATGCCCAGGATGCAGGTTTGATCCCCAGTAGGGGATGTGAAGGAGGCAGCCTATCAATGATTCTCTCTCATCATTGATGTTTCTATCTCTCTCACCCTCTCCCTTCTTCTCTGAAATCAATAAAAATAAATTTTTTAAAAATGGGAGAGGGAGGTAATCTTTTTTTTTAAAGAGGAAAGGAATTTAAAAATATGTATATTTTATTAATTTTTTTACAGAGAGGAAGGGAGAGGGTTAAAGAGGTAGAAACATCTATGAGAGGGCAACATCGATCAGCTGCCTCCTGCACACCTCCTACTGGGCATGTGCCCACAACCAAGGTACATGCCTTTGACCGGAATTGAACCTGGGACCCTTCGGTCCGCAGGTCGCCGCTCTATCCACTGAGCCAAACTGGTCAGGGCTCTTTTTTTTTTTTAATCCTCACCCGAGGACATGCTTTTTTAAAATTGACTTGAGAAAGAGAGGAAGAGGGAGGGAAAAGGGGGTGTGAGGGGGAGAGAAAGAGAGACATTGATAATATGAGATATGAGAGTGAAACATTGATCGGTTGTATCCCACATGTGCCCCAACTGGGGATCAAATCCGCAAACTGGGCACATGCCCTGACCTGGACTCGACCTTTCCGTGCATGGGATGATGCTCCAAGAGGGCTTTTCTTTGGAAAGAAGATACATTAGATATCTGGATTATGAGATTTGTAGGCATGGCCCACTTATTTTTCTTTCCTTGGTTTTTTAGAGTGAAGACATAGTCCAGAGAGGGAGGTGTAAAGCTACAGGTATGGGCTAACTGCTGGATGGGTGTGCTCCATGGGCATCTTTTTAACCTTGCATGAGGCCTGTTGTGCAGATACGAAAAAATTGCCTTCAGAAAGGTGATGGCTTTTTTTCTACATTATGGGATATAATTTCCTGTTCTTGGGAAACTAGAAATATTTTCTAGCCCTTTCCCAACTCTCTCTCCTTAGGTAAAATTTTACAAGGCAGGCTTATCCCAATTGAACTAGTTGTTGCCTAGTTCTAATAGCGTTGGGAGAGGTGGGGAGAGGGAGGGAGGGAAGGAAGGATGGGCGGGGGGGGGGGCGGGGGGAGTTGGTAGTAGTATTCCACTCAACTACCCAGCTGACTTTCTTTCCCATTCTCCTTCATAATTGGAAGACCCCAAATAAACTAGAACAAGGATGAGGACAGAATTTAACGGACTTTACACAGATAATGTTACCTTCCTGGAACCAGAAATTACTCAACATACTGATTTTTTAATCATCACTGGACCTTAAATCAAAAATTACACTTAAGTTCCAGAGCTAGTTTGGTATCTGAAAATATGACCTGATTTGAAGGGTGGTCACAATTTGACAGTACACTCTAAGGGAGGTTCTGAGCAAACTTGCTGACAGCACTAAGTAGAGAAGAGGTCTTCTTTCTCTTGGTCCTTTGACACCGATTGGGGGAGGAGACAGTAGTGATTAAGGATGGGGGAGGCAATGGAAAACCTTTTAGATTTCAAAAAGGTGGTACTTTTCCTCCCTTTCTCCATGTCCTTTCAGTACACCATATATGATACTTTTACAGGCAAACCAACTTGGATACAACAGTCACTGAACTCAGTGCTTTTTGTCTAACAGTGATTTTAGATTTGAAATGAAAAATTACTTACAATATTTTTTTTGTTACTTTAAAACTCCCTTTCCCCCAAGTTCAGAAAAATTCATTGTCTATATCAGTGATGGCGAACCTTTTGAGCTCAGCCTGTCAGCATTTTGAAAAACCCTAAATTAACTCTGTACCGTATCACATATAGAAATTTTTTGATATTTGCAACATAGTAAAACAAAGACTTATATTTTTGATACTTATTTTATATATTTAAATGCCATAACAAAGAAAAATCAACCAAAAAAATGAGTTTGTGTGTCACCTCTGACATGCGTGTCATAGGTTCGCCATCACTGGTCTATATTCTTATTGGAAACTTACAAAGTTTTCTGGCTTGTTTTAAATTATACTTAACGGTCACATGTTTTGCAAAACTCCCACAAAGTGAGATGCCAACGACATTATTACCAATTTAGGTCAGTATATTTTTGCATATGCAAGATACTGGATTGGGAGCTGGATCAGGAGACCCACTGATTATAGTAGAACTACACAAGTTTTGAAGTGAAAATTTAAGTCCATAAAGGTTTTAAGCTAAATTAAGTTATTCTGGTTGATTATTTTCAAGTTGTATCAATTGCTTCTTTTCTGCATTCCTTACATCATCTAATTGCCAGAAGTTGAGAGGCAGGGAGGGAGATAAACAGTCCACTTAACTGTCTGAGGTTACGACTTCCCTAGATTTTTATACTTTTCCATATACATGCACTGATGGTGATTTAAAAAAAAATTTTTTTATTGATTTCAGAGAGGGAGGGAGAGGGAGAAAGAGCTAGAAACACCAATGGTGAGAGAGAATAATTGATTGCCCGCCTCCTGCACACCCCACACCGGGGATGGAGCCTGCAACCCAGACGTGTGCCCCAAACGGGAATCGAACTGTGACCTCCTGGTTCATAGGTCCACACTCAACCACTGAGCCATGCCGGCTGGGCCTGATGGCGATTTTTAATGACATAGATTCTCTTGTATAATTCAGCAGTAGGCTCTAATTTTCTGTAAGCTCATCTAACTAGACTTCACATTTTGCCCTTTAAACACATTTAGATTATCAGGGTGGAAGCATAAAATCCCTTCACCTGCTATTGAACTCCCTGGTTACACTATAGCCTGACATTTGCTTGTACCACCTGGGTTGGGGTTTTTTTTTCTCTCGCCTATGCTTTGTTCTTTCACTCTTGACAAAAGAAAGGCTGTGATTTCTAGCATTTCTTCTCATTCAATTTTTAAACTGCTTATTCCACTTGGATATTTTAAAGGCAGGTTGTGCTATTCTTTTGAGGATTCCCTTATCTACCCATCATTTTAGTTTAAAAAAAATGTTTATTGATTTTTTTTTTTTTTAAAGAGAGGAACATCAGTCAGCTGCCTCCTGCACACAGACTACTGGGGATCGAGCTCTGGGTTCATGGGACAACACTCAACAGAGCCACACCGGCCAGGGCTCTATCCATCATTTTTAATGATTTGGAAACTTAATGTTATAGCAGACCGATTGCCCCTACCTTCACACATAATAAGGCTTTGAATTGTTGCCCTTAGAAAATAGAGAATATTCAAAGCAAAGAAAACGGAGATAAACCACCAAAGAAAGAAAAGGAACTCATGAATATAAATTAAAAATATATTAGAATTAGAGAGCACAGGTGGTAAAAAGGGACTTGAGGGAAAGTTAAGTCCTTTTTCAGGGACCCTTGGTTATCATTCTTCCTGCCAATTCTTTTTTTTTTTTTTTTAAATTTCAGAGAGGATGGGAGAGGGAGAGAGAGATAGAAACATCAATGATGAGAGAGAATCACTGATTGGCTGCCTCCTGCATGTCCCCCAGTGGGGAGTGAGCCTGCAACCCAGGCATGTGCCCTTGACCAGAATCGAACCTGGGACCCTTCCGTCCACAGGCTGACACTCTATCCACTGAGCAAAACTGGCTAGGGCTTCCTGCCAACTCTTTATTTCTAATACATTCTTTGTGGGAAAAGTTTGGAATGTGTTTCTGATTTAGAAATTAAAAACATCCTGGGCATATTTTTTTTGGAATAACTCTTAATTCTGCTTTTTAATTTTAACACTTGCATTTTATATTCCCATAATTGTTTTTATCATCAATTAACTTTGTAACCCTTTTCTAAAATTGAGTGATTTGTGATTAGTTTCTGTGATTCCCCACCCCAAGCATGTTGAATTTAATTATACTGAGCTAACTCTTGTGACTTGCCTAAAAAGAAGCATTCTCCTTCATGTAATAACATTTCCATCTTGTATGGTTTTAAAAGTGTTGCTTTACATATCGTAAAGTGGATTTTAAAACATCAAGTCAATGCTTCTCAACACTTGGCTTGGTGAAAATTACTGTAAGGAGTGCACATCCTTTCATGCACTGAGCGGTGCCAGGCTACTCAGTGAAGTCTCCCATCTTTAAGTACTCTGTTGTTCTAGATGTGATTCTGATTGAAACAGAGATATAATTATAAGCCATGTATTTTTACTGAATAATAAAAGCATAACAATAACCAGTGGGAGTCTTTAAAATTCGTTGATTCATTTTTAAAGGATCCTTTTAAAAAATCTGATTTGGTTAACTGATCTTACAAATTTACTCATAGGTCCAGATAGCTTTCTATAGGAGGAGGCATGGGATCAGCACCAGTGACACAGGAGAAACTAGGACATACCTAACGAGTAACTTAACCAGTCCCGGCTTGGGTTCCCATCCTGTGCCTGGCAGCAGGGCCTGGTGAACTGTGAATTGTGCCAGTCTCCTCTCACTTGTAGCTTGTTTTTGCTTCCTCCTTCAATGGAATGGAAGAGAGCTCCTGCTACTTTTGCCTCTAAATCAGTAGATCAAATGAGCCAGGGTCTCTGACAAAATAGAAAAGTAGTTAACTGCTATTATACTTGTAAGTTTTAGATAGTTATGTATGGATATTGGACAGAAGACAGTTTCTACGTTCCTCAGTCACATGCAGGATAGGTGTCAGCCATTTCTATGCAGATGAGAACAGTTAGGCCTATACTAACTTGTTTTTTGTGTGTGTTTTTTTTAAGTAACTATACACATTTAGGAGCGCATTTGTTTACCTCTTTAAAGGCTGAATATAACTTCTTTTTTCAAAGTTCCCTGTGTTGTTAACTGAGCTTGAGTGAAGTGAAATCTTTGAGGTAAGGCAACCCTAATGATAAAAATGGAAAGAAGGCCTGTGAAATTTGGGAACCTTCAGAGATACAGTTTTAGAGTCATTGCCTAAATATTGAAATGCCACCATTTGTTGTTTGGAGGGATGTGGAGCTAAATTGAGAATGGGAGCACCACATCTGCCTTATTGCTAAGTATATCCATCTCTACTGCTCCCCACAATAGAATTTTTATGTTGCATTCATTAATCCTGATTTAGCAGGTTTAAAGGAGGACAGAACGAAGAGGCTTAGCCTGCATTTCTCTGCCCTTCCTTACATGTTTGAGCGCTTGTCCCTAGCAGGCCCCATTTCTTTTTCATTATTAGGAAAGTCAAACAACTGAAAAGACATTATTATTTTCTAGTACTCGGTCAAGAGGCAGAATATTACAATTCCATTTTCATTTTTGCCTTTTACATTTTCTGGCAAATTAAGATTCAGAGTGAGGGAAGAAGTTCTGCCTTGTGCCACCTACTGAATGTCACTGAAACAGCAATTTTTAAAGCCCCTCACTCTGATGAGGAAGCACACTTTGCTGTCAGCACCATCAAGAAAGCAAGGTCCAGTGCGGGTAGTCGTATGTGAGCAGTGAGTTCCTGGTGTCCAGCTCTTCAGCCAGCTTGCTCCTGGATGCTCTTGATAGTCTGAACCAGTGGTCCTCTCTATGTGACTATTCTGAGGTTAATTTGGACCCAAGCACTTGTGCTCATTGCTGTCTTCGGCACGTGGAAACTAAGTTTTGACCAACGCTAACAACCCAGTTTCCAAAAACATTTTCAGATCATGTAAGGTGAGGTGTTTTTTTCTTCCAGGCAGTTTCAGGTTTTGGGGGCCCTCAGAAACTAATTTGCAGGGAGAGGAGTTTGGAAGATGTGAAACAAGTTTGTGTTTCTTCTGCTCTGTTAGCCACTGCTATCTTCATGGATCTGACACTCTGTTTATCTGACAGTGCACTTAGTACTGCTTTGCCAGGGAAAATCACACAAAACAAGCCTGGTGCATCAGCACTTTCATTGTGTGCAGGGCTGAGCCTCCCTTCACATGGTCACATCCCCCTTTTAATCCAATGCTCCCTTTCCCTTCCCCAGTCCTGCCTGTTTCTGTGGCACTTATTGCTGGTTTCCCTGAGCTCCTGTTTCCACTTTGTGTTTTTTGTGGGGCCCAGGAAGCTAAAGCTGTGTGTATTTGTGGATCAGACAAGTGCAGCAAGTTATTATCATTGGCTTCTGAAGGGGAGAGTGAGGTGATGATGGCTGCGTTTAAGTTGGATTTCCTTCCAGAAATGATGGTGGATCATTGCTCTTTGAATTCCAGTCCCGTGTAAGTATTTTTGTTGTCTAATTTTTTATAAGCAAAGGAACTGGGTTGTTTTCTTTGTTATTTAACGTAACTGGTTCTTTTCCTTAAGAAGAAACATTTGGGTGAGGAAGCCAAAGTCCATGCTATTGTTATTTTCTTTTTTAATATATATTTTTATTGATTTCAGAGAGGAAGGGAGAGGGAGAGACAGATAGAAACATTAATGATCAATGATAAGAGAGAATCATTGATCGTCTGCCTTCTGCACACCCCCGACTGGGGACTGAGCCCACAACCTGGATATGTGCCCTTTACCGGAATCGAACCAGGGACCCTTTAGTCGGAAGGCCGATACTCTATCCACTGAGCCAGACCGGCTAGGGCTATTGTTTTTATCGATTAGAGTCTGATTCTGTCTCATTACTGCTGGTTTCCTCAAAGCTATAATGAAGTTCTATACAGAAGAGGGTACATTTGGTATATGACCAGCAAGTGTGTTGGCTCCTGTCCCTCCAAGCTATAATATTTTCCCATATGATAGGATCTAAGGTTTGTTTGTTTTTAACTGTAATTTTATTGCTTTAGGTTGGGTATGTAATTTCAAAGAATCTTTTGGGAAGGTATTTTTAATAATGAAATTCTTAGACTCATTACAGAGGATGTTTTTAGTAGTGTATGCAGGATGCTATATTGCCATGTAAACTGTAATTCTGGATTTACACACACACACACACACACACACACACACCCCAATCTAATTGAAAATGCAACACAATACATGATTTGGGAGATATCAGATGCCCCCACCCTCCCAATTAGAAAAATTTGATTGGCAATTTGCCCAAATAAATTTTGAACATGGGGATGAGAAGCTCATTAGTTTGCAGTACTTGTTTAAGAAGTGACACTGCCATTCATTGTACACGCTAACCTGGCCCTGAGTTGTAGCTACAGGGGATCTGAATTCTGGGCTTTGTAGGGGACACATTTATAACTCCTGATTTCAGCTACTTTAACCAGGCTTCAGAGTATTTGGGACCTCAAGTAAATGAGTCTTAAGTTATTCAAAGCCAAGAATATTAAATGGTAGAATATTTTCTAGATAATGGGATAGTTACAAGTCTGAGTTTAGGCGTCCACATGCAAATCAGGCTACCCTGGGATTGGGTGTAACTGATGTGGATAATAGATTCAGAATAGCTCTTCATGGAATAGTTTAGTGGTCCTCAAAGTTAGTTGACTTGCTTGTTTGAAATAGATCCTATGCCTTCCCTGTAGTCTCCAAAAATAATAGTTATTTAGGTCTTTTTATGAGAGTAGATAACAGGTGAAATCAGTGAATGGCATCATAATAAAGATTAACTATACAATAAAAATATTCCCATGTACCAGATATATGATCCCTAGAAATAGGACTCTGTGGCTCAAATTATCTTTCATTGTAACACTTTCTCTGCTCTGTTGCTACCTAGTATTTGACCCTTAGATACAGCATTTTTCCTCGGTCTGTTTTCTCATCTTTTAAAAGGTTGGACTGATTCAGCATCCCATGAAGGCTGGCTATGGAACATTGCATGGAAATTACCTGGAATGTAAAATTGCAGATTCTTGGGCCCATGCCCAGATGTTCTTATGCTGGAGTAGGGTCTAAGAATCTGTATTTTAACGATGTCCCATGTAGTTTTCATGTACACCAGCGTTTGAGAACTAATGGGCTGAATGTAGGCCATTCTGAATAGAGGTAATCAGGGAGTAGACTGTTATATCATTTTTTTTTCCCCCTAGTGCATTCACATCTGCTTTAGTCCTGTATCTTCACAAAAGATTTTTGAGGTTAATTGGGCATAGGCTATTGCCCGTATTTTACAGATGAGAAACTCAGTTGAGAGGGGGTAAAACTGGCTTGCCTGAGGAGAGTTGGTGTCAACCTGAGCGCCTAAAATGCAATTTTAATGATACACTTCTTATTTTTACCCCTTAGACCAGGCCTCAGCTGTCATTGAGCAGAGTTACCCATCAGTTCTTCTCATTATTGTAAGTCCTTGGGCCTCAGTGGACACCATATACCAAAACACACACCATACAGTTAGTAAGAAGAAAGTTCTTGAGAAGGTGTGTGCTTGCCACCCCTTTACACCTGTACGACCTTAGCAGGAGGCTTGACCTCAGTGCTTTTACCTCTGAAGAGATATTGCCTGGGAATGTGATCTAGCAATGTATCTTATTTAAAAATTTCTGGGCCCTGGGGCCTGGCCCCTAGTGTCTTTTCTCACGTTACAATGTCCTTGATTCTGCTTTGACCACTCCAGCTTCTATTGGTCCCTCTTACTTTGCATGCACTGTAAGACATGGATGTTCTCCAGGGGTTGTATCTTAGGTCTTTTCTCTTAGCTCTCCCATTGCTTAAGGGGGTGCTAATGTGCTTTTCTGATTCTCAGGTTTCTATATGTATTCCATAAGTGTCCCCTGAGCTCTCTGACTTAGTTTGAATATCTCCATCTGAAGGCTTCCCCACGCAAAAACAATCCCTCATATTGTCTACACTAGAATCCAAGAGTGATTGGTAACTTCTTCCTCATCTCCTTGATGGAGTGATCTCCAAGTTCTAGTGGATTCTGCCCCCCAGATTTCTCAGCTTTGCCTAGGACTGGTCCCTAATTTTAAATATATATATATTTTTTATTGATTTTTTACAGAGAGGAAGGGAGAGAGAGAGTTAGAGACATCGATGAGAGAGAAACATCCATCAGCTGCCTCCTGCACATCTCCCACTGGGCATGTGCCCGCAACCAAGGTACATGCCCTTGACCAGAATCCAACCTGGGACCTTTCAGTCTGCAGGCCGACGCTCTATCCACTGAGCCAAACCGGTTTCAGCTGGTTCCTAATTTTAGGAGCTAGTTTTTTTCAAGAGCCTCCTGATCGCCCTATTTCCTCACTTTATATCATCATCTTCTAGATCATTGCCAAATGTCTTAAAAGACAGATGTGATCCTTGTTTAAAAATCTTGGGTTAAGGTCCAGTTCTTTCAGTATAATATGGAAAGCCCCTCACTGGTCTCTCTAACCTATTTCTTTATTCTTACCAATTTTCATTTATACATATTTTCTTTCCCCCCCTAATATTTTAGATTATTTTCTACTCCTAACTTCTTCAAGTTCTTTTTTCTAACTTTCTAATGTTATCTCAATCTTCTCTCCTCTTCCTTCTGAAGTCCTTACCATTTCCTCATCACCTTTTAGGCTTTCATACCTCTGTGCTCTATAGCACTTTTCCCAGCTGCTTAGTCCATTCACCTTTAATTTCTGCACATACTTCCCCCTCCAAATAAAATATAACTATTAGCCATTTTTTAAGAAAATATGTTTTTATTGATTTCAGAGAGAGGAAGGGAGATGGAAGCATCAATGATGAGAGGGAATCACAGATTGGCTGCCTCCTGCACACTCCCTACGTTCCCTACCGAGGATCGAGCCCACAGCCCAGGCATGTGCCGTGACCAGGAATCCTAACCATGACCTCCTGGTTTATGGGTTGCTACTCAACCACTGATCCACATTGGTCGGGCTGTTAGCCACTTTTTCCCCCCACAGAACTTCTATTCATTTGCTAAAGCATTTGTTGGGTATTATAGTTGCGCCCTTCCTTTTGTTCAGTGCCACTGCCTCTAGGACAGAAATTGTTCCGTCCACTTTAATAGACCCTTATAGTGTGTAGTATCTGGCACATTGTAGGAACTTGGAAAATAAGTTTGAATGAACGATAAGCCCTGTGAGGTTTTTTATAATTAGAGATGATTACAGAGATAGACACTCCAGGCATTATCTCCATACCTCAGGGAAAAGGTTGAAAACCTTTACAAGCAGATTGTTGGCTGTTCTATTATTGAGTGATGTCTTAAGAACCTTTATTGATAGCTTTTTCTAGTACCTAATACCTCAACTAACATAGGAAGAGCTCCCTTTATCCAAATGAAAATTACTTTTTTTCCAGCAAAGACACATTCTGTCTTGTTCTCACTAGAGAACCAGCTGCTAAGTAATTTAGGCCAGTGTTTCTGGGTCCTTTTTATTACGATGTTCTTTGCCGGTTTTTTCATAGTACAGTATGTGAGCCAGAGGGACCTGGTAGAAGTGGGTGGTGGCTAGAGACTGGGATGCAACAAGTATTTACACAATTGGGGTTAACAGGTAATGAGAAAGAAGGAGAGAGCAAAAAATGAGTAATGAAAGGGTTTGGAAATGGTTTTTAAACAGGTGTGAAGGTAGTATTTAAGGGTTTTCTTGTAAGGACACATGTGGGCTGGGCTATAATATAATCAGAAACTCCGCAGCTGGAAGACCTGGAAATGATCTTTTCTGCCTCATTTCTGCTCTCTAAATGTTCTGCTCTCTGCATGTGCTGCTGCTAATACTCTTCATCTACTCTATAACTTTGGTTACAGCACGGCTTTCTTTGCCTTGCCCCTGCCCTTCCAGCCTGTCTTCTGATTCCTCACTCCTTTTCTCTGTCTCTCTATTTTATTAGTATATAATTCACATAACATAAAATTTACCCTTTTAAATCGTACAGACATTGATTTTTACGATATCCATAAAGTTGTGCAACTATCACTACTATCTAATTCCAGAACATTTTTATCACCCTAAAAAGAAACCCTGTACCCATTAGCAACCATTCCCTCCCCTCTCTCCCCCCACCCTTTACTCCCATTCGTAGGGAACCACTTGTCTACTTTCTGTCTTTATAGATTTGCCTATTCTGGATATTTCACATAAATAGAATCATACAACATGTAGCCTTTTGTGATTGTTTTCTTTCACTTAGCATGTTTTGAACTTCATCTATATTGTAGCATGATCCTGTCATCTCTAGCCACTGCCCTGTTATCTTGTCAACTTAACTCATACTATCTCTAGTTGTACCTTTCCCACTTCTGACTTCACCACTAACTGCCTGTTTCTGTTAACCAGTTCCAGGCTCTTTAGAGCAGTGCTGGGCAATAGAGCTTTCTGTGATAATAAAAATGTTCTGTATCTCTGCTGTCCTATGCAGTGTCCTCTAGTTACAAGAGTGTGACTGAAGAACTGGATTTTTAAAATTAAATTTATATAGCCACATGTGGCTAGTGGCTGTTGTCTTGCTCAGTGCACTTGTAGAGGAACTCTGTTGGTCAGGCCTTTCTTTCTGTTTTGAGCATAGGTCATGGTCTTAGGTTTCCTACCAGCCAGTGGATCAGCAGGGCCCTGGGGATGGGAAGGAAGTGGGACAGAACATTAGCTCTGTCCTCTGAGCTGGGTTTGGGCTGGGAAGTTTCAAGACGGGTAAAGAGAGGAGAAAGAGAAAAGGGAGTTTAGAAATTTTGAATAGATACATGCTTTGAAAATAAAACTTTATTTTCCCTTCCCTGTTTATCTTCCAAGTTGGTTCTCTACTCTGTTTTCCTATAGCATGTTTCATGAAGAGTCAGGTAGACAAGGCAACCTCTGGTCCTGATTTCTTATTCTTTTTCTTTTTCTTTTAATTTATTTCAGAGAGGAAGGGAGAGGGAGAGAGCGATAGAAACATCAAAGAAAGAGAATCATTGATCAGCTGCCTCTTGCACACCCCTTACTGGGATTGAGCCAGCAATTCAGACATATGTCTTTGACTGGAATCAATCCCGGGACCCTTTAGTCCGCAAACTGACGCTCTATCCACTGAACCAAATCAGCTGGGGCGACTCAGTTTCTCATTCTTTATGATTTGCCAGTTGCTGCCATTATTGTTTCTGCTGTCAGAAGCAGAACATAGAGGTGGGTTGGTGCCATGCCTCTCCCCTAAAATACTGGCTGCCTTCTTATCTCCCTTCTTTCCTCACTGCTGCAGACCCTACTTTTCCTCTCTTCCATCTTACTCCCAGTTCAGTACCTCCACAGAAGATAAGAATTCTATTGACTTGCCTTTTAGAAATGACAGGTACTTCCCTGGCCGGTTTTGCTCAGTGTTTAGAGCATCGGCCTGTCCACAGAAGGGTCTCGGGTTCAATATCTGGTCAAAGGTGCGTACCTTGGTTGCAGGCTCAATCCCCAGCCCTGGTAGGGGTGAGTCTGGGAGGCCGCCAATCGATGTGTCTCTCTCACGCGGATGTTTCTCTTTCTCTCTGCTCCCTCCTACTCTATTTATTTAAAAACGGTGGAAAAATATCCTTGGGTGAGGATTTTTAAAAAAAGGGGGGGAAAAAGAGAGAGAAATGACACATACACTATAGACAACCCTCTCCAGAGGGTTGCTGAATGCATTGGTCCTTGAGCAGGTGTAAAAAATCCTAAGGAGCTCTCCATCAGTGGGAGGTAAGGCATAAATACGAGAATAGATTTAGTGGCATATAAATCCCATACCTGAATGATGTGGGATCCTTGTGGGGCATATCACACTGGGCATCTTGTCCCAGATGACTTTTTTAATGCACTAGTACATTTTGGGTGTTGTTTTTTTTTTGTTTTTTCGGTTTTTTTTTTAGAGAAAGTGGAAGGGAGGCAGAGAGACAGAGAAAAAAATTGATGTGAGAGAGACATATTGATTGGTTGCCTCCTGCACGTGTCACAACCAGGGCTGGGGATCAAGCCTACTAAGGTACATGCCCTGGATTGGAATTGAACCCAGGACTCTTTAGTCTACGGGCTGATGCTATCTTTATCCACTGAGCCAAACCAGCTAGGGCTTATTCTATTTTTAATTTAATTTATTGGGGTGTCACTGGTCAACAAGATTATATAGGTTTTAAGTGTAGATTCCTATGATACATGATCTGTATATTGCATTGTGTGCCCACCATCCAAAATCAAATTATCTTCCATTATCTCATATTTTGCTCCCTTAACCCTCTACTACAGGTAGATTGATCCTGTGACAATCAAGTAATCATAAGAGAGAATAGCTGCTCTTTAATTTGTGAGTCCTCTTTATGCACAACATTTATTTTTATGAGGGTTAGTTGCTTAAATAGGGGAATTGTTGAGAACAAGAAATTTCTCCCATCCCACATTGAGTATGTGCTTACTTTGAACCAGGCACTATACCAAGTGTGGCTACAAGGATGAATAAGAAATAAAATTGTTTCTGCATTCAAGGAGCTCTAGACTAAGAGCTAGAGAATGGGGACCCTCTACAGACATAGTGACAAGAGTTTGTTTAGCCTGGCCAGGGTGGCTCAGTGGAGGTCAGTGTTCCATTCCCAGTCAGGCACATGCTTGGGTTGCGGGCTCATGGCAGGGAGGGGGATCATGCAGGAGGCAGCCAATCAGTGCTTCTCTCATCATTGGTGTTTCTCTTTCTCCCTCTCCCTTCCTCTTTGAAATCAATAAAAATATATGTTAATGCTAGGCTCAGTAAAGGTGATGTGAGACTAGCCCTGGTGGGTGTTCAGTTACAAGAGATTTAGGAATTAAAAGACAGTGGTTGAGCTGCTTTTATAGATTCATCATTCTCAATGATCTTTAAATACTATTCAGAAGAAAGCAGTGGAATATATCCCAAGAAATCAGAAAGGATATATACACCCCTATGTTCATAGCAGCACAGTTCACAAAGCTAAGATTTGTAAACAGCCTAAGTGCCCTTCAGCAGATGAATGGATTAAAAAACTGTAGTACTGCCCTGGCCGGTTTGGCTCAGTGGATGGAGCGTCCGCCTGCGGGCTGGGGGAGTCCCGGGTTCGGTTCCGGTCAGGGGCATGTGCTTTGGTTGTGGGCGCATCCCCAGTGGGGGATGTGCAGGAGGCAGCTGGTCGATGTTTCTCTCTCATTGATGTTTCTAACTCTATCCCTCTCCCTTCCTCTCTGTAAAAAATCAATAAAATATTTAAAAAAAACCTGTAGTACATCTAGACAATGGAATACTATGCTGCTGTAAAAAAGAAGGAACTCTTACCATTTGCAACAGCATGGATGGACCTGGAGAGCATTATGCTAAGCGAAATAAGCCAGTTGGGGAAAGATAAATATCACACGATCTCTCTCATTTGTGGAATATAATGAACAACATAAACTGATGAACTAAAATAGATCCAGAGACATAGAAGTGTCGAACAGACGATCCAACCTCAGAGGGAAGGCGAGGGGGAGGGGGATAGGGAGGGTAAGAGCAACCAGAGGACTTGTATGCATGCATGTAAGCATAACCCATGGACACAGACAATAGAGGGGCAAGGGCATGTGCTGGTGGGTGGGAAGGGCTGGGCAGAAGTCAGTGGGGGGAAAAGGAGACATGTAATACTTTAAACAATAAAGAATTTAAAAAAAAGATAGTGTAAAAACATGTTTCCTTTAATGAAAACTATTACTTTACTTAGGGTTAGATATTAAAACATGGCAAATTTGAATATGGTGACACGGTTTTGTATTAAACAGCCATTATGTATTTGTATTAAACATTCATTATGATGGCTCTTTGGAATTTAAGTTGTTACTGATGTAGATCTTAAAACAATGGTAGGGAAGGTCTTTGATTTATTTTGAATGGTAGAAATATTTGTAGTGTAAGAATCTTCTGAGGTTCTTGGCAATTGCAGGGGTAGCAATGAAGGTATTAAAGTATGCGCATTACAAGTTTGGTGAGAAGATTGGAGGAATTTGTTGGAATGGTTGCAGTTGGTAAGGGAACTAACTGGTAAAGTCTTGGAAAAGTAGCATTAAATTGGATAACTTAGAAACAATAAAAACCTAGAATGATGACATCATTGTTTATGTTTGTATAACAACTAGAAGCTGGGTGCAGGTCTGGGGGGGGGGGCCTCAGGTGCTTGGCTGCTCAGCTCCACCCCCTGGTCAAACTCCCTGTCGAGGGGCAATTTGCATATTAGTCTTTTATTATATACTAGAGGCCCGATGCACGAAATTTGTGCAAGAATAGGCTTTCCTTGCCCCAGCTGCCAGCACTAACTTCCCTCTGGCACTAGGAACCCAGGCTTCCCTCAGAGCCCCAGCTTCATCCGGAAGGAAGTCCGATCTAATTAGCATATTACCCTTTTATTATTATAGATAACAATCATTTGTTAGAGTTTAAGAGGCAAACCTTGCTCTGACAATTGCTGGCCTAGTGGTTAAGAGGCAAACCTTTGTTTTGGTGGGGGGGGGGGGGGGGCCTATCTCAAGAGCACCAGAATTAAGCACATGATACACATTCAAAGACCAACATTCTAGTCAGTCCGTAGCTTAGGCCTTGGAAATCAAGTGCTTCTGTTCTAATGTCTACTGAAACAAAACTTTTTTTTAAAATATATTGTACTGATTTTTTACAGAGAGGAAGGGAGAGAGATAGAGAGTTAGAAACATCGATGAGAGAGAAACATCGATCAGCCGCCTCCTGCACATCTCCCACTGGGGAATGTGTCCGCAACCCAGGTACATGCCCTTGACCGGAATCAAACCCGGGACGTTTCAGTCCGCAGGCTGACGCTCTATCTACTGAGCCAAGCCGGTTTTGGCTACTGAAACAAAACTTTTAAACTATCATTGTACTATTGAGGGTCCTGAATCTTATAATTAATAGTCCTTTGTTTATTTTATGGACATTTAAAAAAAACCTTTGTTAAAATTATTAAAATTTGCTTTAGAAACTCTGCCTTTTAAGTTCTGAGAATTCTCATGCTAGATAAGGAATAAGTGACACTCAATTTCTTAATTAAAACCTAGGACAGTGATGGCAAACCTATGACAGGCGTGTCAGAGGTGACACACGAACTCATTTTTTTTGGTTGATTTTTGTTAAATGGCATTTAAATATATAAAATAAATATCAAAAATATAAGTCTTTGTTTTACTATGGTTGCAAATATCAAAAAATTTCTACATGTGACACGGCACCAGAGTTAAGTTAGGGTTTTTCAAAATGCTGACACGCCGAGCTCAAAAGGTTCGCCATCACTGGCCTAGGATGTCCTAATCAAAATGGTGGCTTTAGTTTGGGATCTACATCTAATGGGAGGGGTGACCATGGTGAGGGAGGACCTGGGAACTCTGGTAAATTGAATGGATGTCATGAGAGGAAGTAGATTCCCCCACCCCCCACTTTCCCAGGAAGTAGTTGAAGTCTTTAAAGGAAACAAAACTCCCTTTAGAGAGCAACATGAATGCATAATAGTAGTTTTATTTTATCTAATGCAGCTCAAAGAAAATGAACGGCACCCTGGACCACCCAGACCAACCGGATCTTGATGCTATCAAGATGTTTGTGGGCCAGGTTCCGAGGACCTGGTCTGAGAAGGACTTGAGGGAACTCTTTGAACAGTATGGTGCTGTCTATGAAATCAACGTTCTAAGAGATAGGAGCCAAAACCCTCCTCAGAGCAAAGGTGAAGATTTGGTTTTATGTGCAATTTTTTGTCGTGTGCCTACTGTCTCATTGTCAGAATGTTCCTATGGTCATACGGGGTGGGGGGGAATATGTTCTTTTATAGTCCCTATTAGAGGCCCGATGCACAAAATTTGTGCAAGAGTAGGCCTTCCCTCGGGCTGCCGGCATCGGCTTCCCTCTGGCCACCAGCAGGCACCCGGGACCTGGGCCTCCCTTGCAGCCCCAGCTTCGTCCTGCAGGATGTCCAATCTAATTAGCATATTACGCTTTTATTATTATAGATATATTCCAGGCCAAAATCAATTTAATGACTTAAAAATAAAAAATTAAAGTGACTTAATGAGGTTGATTTGTAATTTGGATCTTGGTTAGTCCACATAAGGTTTTCTTTAGTGTTTTGGCTATGGTAAGCTAATTCTAATGGGAGGGGTAGGCCATGGAAAGAAAAAGACTGTCCCTGTACCTATGGATTTCTGTTATTGTATATAAAAGCCTTGCAGGCTGACTTAGCAACTAGGAGAGCCTTTTTTGTAGGTAACCTATTTGCTATAGCTTATAAAATGAACAGGAGAAGAAAGGTTGAACTGCTTCCAGATATATCCAGCAGAGTGGAAGTTTCACAGGACTGATGGTCGATAAAGCATAACCTTTGCCACTACACACACAGACATACTCTTATATTTCCAAGTGACCAACTCAGAATAATTTTCTGTGAAAGCTGTTCTACAGTGCAAATATCAACAAGTATGATTGTCATGTTTGAAAACCAGTTTAATAACAGGATCTAGAAGCAGAGGGATTAATTTTTATTTTTGGCATTCTTAACCAAAAATATAAAGCATTGTAGTTTCAGCTCTGGCTGGGTAGCTCAGTTGGTTAGAGTGTCATCCCAGTATGCCAAGGTTGCAGGTTTGATCCTAGTTCAGGGCACATACAAGAATCAACCAATGAATGCATAAATAAGTGGAACAACAAATTGATATGGTCTTCTCCCTGCCACTCCCCCGCCTGTTTCCCCTCTTTCTCTAAAGTCTTGTAGTTTCTGAAAATGACTGGCAGTATAATGTGCAGTAATTTAAATCTTAATTGCAGAGTGATTTTTAAAGACATCTGTATCGTGTCTCTTGGACTATGGACCCAAGATTTACAAAATACACCTCCTCCCTCCTATCCCCAGCAAAGATACAAAGCACAAAATTTACAGATCTCAGTTAGCACCATGTGCTGCTAGAAACATAATTATATTTGATGAGAACTAAGAGTCCCTCAAAAAAGATACTAAGAGGTTCTTGCTTTTAAATCATTTTATAATTTAAAATGATAATTATGTTTGAGGCATATGATAGAAATTGGCTACAATGTAAGGAGTGGTTTATTCTAAAAGAGAAAGTTTTTGAAAGATGAAGAGCTTCTGATAGACGAAGAGCCACAAGTGTTTAAGGCCCCTCTTTGTCTTGTTTGTAGTTGAGTCCTCTTGCCCAGCACACTACCTGATGCTCCAAATAGGGTGAGTTGAATGGCTTGGTACTGTGACCTTTGTAAGGGAAGTCATCTTTCCCAGAGAAGTGATAGGAGCAGCTAAAGAAGAATTTTAATAGAACTAAGAGACTATAACAATAAAGAAAATGCATAGGAAAAAATGTGGGGTTTTTTTTGTTGTTTTTTTCTCTGCTAGATTTTCTCTCTCACTAATTTTAATAAACCTTACCCTTTTTAAATTCTAATACAGGGTGGAGCAAAAGTAGATTTACAGTTGTTTGGGGAATAATTCAATAAATACTAGTGATGCAAGAATAAACTCTGTTTTGCATACTCACAACTGTAAACCTACTTTTGCCCCAACCATGTCTGTCCAGGGAGTACTGAGTGCTCTAGGAATTCTCTACTTTCAAAAGACTGGTTTGATTTGTGAAATGGTCTTTATTGCAGGGTGCTGTTTTGTTACGTTTTACACCCGCAAAGCTGCATTAGAAGCACAGAATGCTCTTCACAATATGAAGGTCCTCCCAGGGGTAAGAAAGCTCCTACTAAGTGGAACTGTGGTGGTTTTGACACATGGCATGTACTTATTTGTATCAGATACACATTGAAAACCATTTTGGGGGAAGGGTGACTTTCACAGGAATGGATGTAAAGGGAACTTTTAAAGATGATAGGCTGAAAGTAGTTCTTCCTCAGCCAAGATAATTTTTACTTCTTAATTCAGAGTTCTATATATTCTGATATATTGTGGGGCAAAGGTCATGAAGCAGATGTGAGTTCAAGAGAACTCTTACAGGCTCTAGTTTTGTTATTTCTTTAGAGTCCTCATTTATATTTCTGCTTCAGTGTGTACAGCGATAATATTCACATGTTCTCCTTTTCAGATGCATCATCCTATACAAATGAAACCTGCCGACAGTGAGAAGAGCAATGGTAAGCAAGCACGTAGGCCCTCCCTTATCAGGTTTTTTTCTAGTCTGCTGTTCTCATGGCATCTGGATTGCATTGTGCTCTAAGTAATTCCTTTTTGAGATAGAAGTGACATATAGCATTATGTTAATTTCAGGTGTACAGCCTAATGTTTTTTGTTTTTTTTTTTTAAATATATTTTATTGATTTTTTACAGAGAGGAAGGGAGAGAGATAGAGAGTTAGAAACATCGATGAGAGAGAAACATCGATCAACTGCCTCCTGCACATCTCCTACTGGAGATATGCCCGCAACCCAGGTACATGCCCTTGACCGGAATCGAACCTGGGACCTTCCAGTCCGCAGGCCGACGCTCTATCCACTGAGCCAAACCGGTTTCGGCACAGCCTAATGTTTTGATAAATACTGTGAAATGATCACCACAATAAGGCTAGTTAAAATCTGTCACTATACTTGCTTGCAAAAATTTTTTCTTGTGATGAGAACTTTTAAGATCTACTCTCTTAGCAACTTTCATATATGCAGTATAGTATTAACTGCAGTCTCCATGCTGCAGCTTACATCCTCATGACTTACTTACTTTATAACTGGAAGTTTGTACCTTTTGGGCCCCTTCACTGGCAACCATCAGTCTGTTTTCTGTATGAGTTTGGGGTTTGTTTTCTTTTTTTAAGATAGAAGAGAGGTCATACTGGTATTTGTCTTTTCCTGTTTGACTTATTTCACTTAGCATAACGCCCCCAAGTTCCATCCATGTTGTCACAAATGGCAAGATGTTATTCCTTTTTATGACTGAATCATATTTCTCTGTGTGTGTGTTTGTGCGTGTGCTGCGCACACACATTTTCTTTATTCATTTATCACTGTACACTTTGGTTGTTTCCGTATTTCAGCTGTTGTAAATAGTGCTGTAATGGATATAGGTATCCATGTATTTTTTTTTTGTTAATGGTTTCGTTTTTGTCAGATAAATACCCAGAAGTGGAATTGCTGGATCATGTGGTAGTTCTAGTTTTAATTTTTTGAGGAGCTGCCATACTATTTTCTGTAACGGTTGCACTAATTTACATTCCCACCAACAGTGCACAAGGATTCTTTTTTCTCCAAATTCTTGCCAACATTTGTTCCTTTCTTGGCTTTGTTTGTTTTTTGTTTTTGTTAATCCTCACCTCAGGATATTTTTCCCATTGATTTTTTTTTTTTTTTTTTAGAGTGCAAGGGAAGGAAGGGGGTGGGGGACTTCGATGTGAGAGAGACACACATCTATTGGTTGTCTCACACACATCCCTACCAGAGCTGGGGATCAAACCTGCAATCCAGGTACGGGCCCTTGAATCCGCGGCCCTCCGGTTTGCAGAACCACACTCTAACCACTGAGCCATGCCAGTCAGGACCCCTTCTTGGCTTTTTGATAATAGCCATTCTAATAGGTGTGAAGTGATACCTCACTGTGGTTTTGACTTGCATTTTCCTGATGATTAGTAATGTTGACCATCTTTTTATGTGTCTGTTGTCCATATGTATGTCTTTTTTGGGAAATGTCTATTCAGATCCTCTGCCCATTTTTTAATCAAATGGTTTTTTTTCCTCTTTTTTTGCCTTTGAGTTGTATAAGTTCTTTATATTTTTTGAATAGTAACCCCTTATCAGATATATGATTTGCAAATATTTTCTCCCATTTTATAGGTCGCTTTTTCATTTAGTTGATTTTTCTTGCTGTGCAGAAGCTTTTTAGTTTGTAGTCCCACTTTTTTATTTTGCTTTTGCTGCCTTTACTTTTGGAGTCAGATCCAAAAAAGTCATTGCCAAAACTGATGTCAAGGAACTTACCAAGTATGGTTTTCTTCCAGGAGTTTTATGTTTTCAAGTCTTATATTCAAGTCTAATCCATTATAGTTAATTTTAAAAAATATATATTTTTATTGATTTCAGAGAGGAAGGAAGAAGGAGAGAGAGCTAGAAACATCAGTGATGAGAGAGAATCATTGATCGGCTGCCTCCTGCATGCTCCACACTAGGGATTGAGGCTGCAACCAGGCATGTGCCCTTGACTGGAATCGAAACCGGGATCCTTCAGTCCGCAGGCCAACGCTCTATCCACTGAGCCAAACCAGCCAGGGCCATTTTAGTTAATTTTTGGTGTATTGTATAAGATAGTGGTTCATTGCTCTAATGTCATCTAAATTGTCTATTTTTTTTCTTTAAAATAAGTATGGCAGATAACTGAGATAAATAGAGTTGATAGGGAAACATTACAAGAACTTTTTATAGTGAACTGGAATATCTTTGGTCAGTATAATTTCTTATGGGTAGAAGTGAAGAGGGAAAATGAACAAATTAGGAAGGAGAACTTAGTCCTCAAGAGGATAGTCAGAAAAGGAAAGTGGATGAAGTTAGACTCTCTGTAAGGTGTGTCCTGTTTCTCTTACCATATTAATTAAATGTGCAAACTCATTCTTTAGCAATAGTAATATTGCTAGTAAGAGAAAATATTACTGAGTGCTAGGCAACAACCTAAGTGCTGTGCTTTTCATACCTATAGCTACCTTTGAGGTAAACCCCATTTCCCTACCAGTCAGATGAGGAAACAGACACAGAATGGTTAAGTAACTTTCACAAGCTAATAAAGCTATTTCTTTTCATCTGAGTGTTTTCAATGATATTTTTAAGATACCATCGTTTATAAGAGGGGGTGCTAACTTATGGGGGGGAAAGGTACATCTTATAATCTGTGAAATGTGGTAGAAATGCACCAGAGCCAGGTTTCAAACCCAGGTGGTCTTGACTCCAGAGTCTGCTCTACTATCTCTTGTAGTAATAATGTTCAAGCCTTCTGTGTTTTATTCTCTTAGCAGTGGAAGACAGGAAGCTGTTTATTGGTATGATTTCCAAGAAGTGCACTGAAAATGACATCCGAGTCATGTTCTCTTCATTTGGACAGATTGAAGAATGTCGGATATTGCGGGGACCTGATGGACTGAGCCGAGGTGGGTACATTTTTTAACTTTAAAGATACTCATCTTGTCCTTGGCTGGTTTAGCTCAATGGATAGAAAGTTGGCCTACGGACTGGAGGGTCCCAGGTTCAATTCCAGTCAAGGGCACATGCCTGGGTTGCAGGCTCAATCCCCATTAGGGGGCGTCCAGAAGGCAGCCAATCAGTGATTCTCTGTCATCATTGATGTGTCTCTCTCTCCCTCTCTGAAATCAATAAAAATATATTTTTTTAAAAAAGATACTTATCTTGCCCCTGGCCTGTGTAGCTCACTTGGTAAGAGTATTGTCCTGATATGTCAAGATTGCAGGTTTGATCCCCAGTTGGGGTACATACAAGAATCAGCCAATTAATGCATACATAAGTGGAACAGTAAATTGATGTTTCTCTCTCTGTATATATAAAATTTTAAAAGATGCTTATTTTGAATTTGGAGTTGTTTTTTTAATATGAACAGTGGAAATCAGTAATCCCTAGCCAATATGGCTCTGTCATGATGGAGAAGTTGGGCTTGAAGTTGTGTGTGTAGGTCCTGTCACAACTCTTCCTTAATTTGATCCCTTTTGTATTCTCCCAACATCCTTAAGGAGTTTCTATTCTGTTCTTCAGTGTCATGTATTAAAATTCTCTCTTTATGCTTGGAGAGGTTCTTGATGTTTAAATGGAAACACTTTCTTCGCAGGAGGAACTTGATGCTATGAATCCTCCTTTATCATTTAAACACTTTGTTTCTTATTTCTGCTTCCCTGGGCTTTCATTATAGCACTTACCACTCTGGTGTAACATAGTTCTCTCTTCATGAAACTCTGAAGGCAGGAACCATGTCTATATGTATTGCTAGCATGGTACTTCCTCATAGTTAAGTGCTCAGTTAATGTCTATAAGTAAGTAAGCGAATGAATGAGTTATTGACCCTTCTTTTACCAGGTTGTGCATTTGTGACTTTTACAACAAGAGCCATGGCACAGACAGCTATCAAGGCAATGCACCAAGCACAGACTATGGAGGTAGGGAGATGAATGCAAGGGGGAATTCCTTAGCCTGAGAGTGCTAGGACTTTGGGCCTTCAAAGCCCAGTGTCATGTACAACATACGGTGGTTCTAAAAGTTAAGCAGGCCAAACGTCTTAAAAGTTAAAAACTGATGATTTCTTTAACAGATTGGATGTTATTAAATGAAAGTTAAAATTAATATATTGGAACTAGTTGCCCTTTTAAATTGTCTTTTGCATGTATTAGGAAGAGAGTCATTTGGTAGTGAATGAAATTAGAATGCAGCCTGTGTGTCACTAGAAAGGAGGATTTTTCCTTCACCCAGAAGGAGGAATTTGACCCTTTGGTTTTGGTGTTTTCATAGGGTTGCTCATCCCCCATGGTGGTAAAATTTGCTGATACACAGAAGGACAAAGAGCAGAAGAGAATGGCCCAGCAGCTTCAGCAGCAGATGCAGCAAATCAGCGCAGCATCTGTGTGGGGAAACCTTGCTGGTCTCAATACTCTTGGACCCCAGTATTTAGCAGTGAGTCTTTATGGTTTGCTTTCTGCAGACTGTGCAAGCTCCCAGCTGTTTCTTCTGCTATCCCCAGCAAACAGACACAATGGCATTCACAACTTTAGCACATTGAAATTTTGTGTAAAAATTCAGGCAATGAAGTGTTCTTTAAGTCATGTTATTTTCTCTATCTCTCTGGTCACACATCTTTGGTTATATCTTGAGGGTTTTGGTTATATGTTGAGTTAAAGTGAAACCATAATATTCTTATAAAAAAATTTTTTAGAAACAACTTATATCCCTACCCCCCCTAGGGAATAAGATTCCTGAGGGAATCTTAATTATAAAATATCTTTTTCTATATCTCTTTCTGTCGGGTGTAGAAAGCATCATTAAATACCTTGTTGATTCTCCCTGAAGAGTAGGATAAATGTTTCTTTCTGCTGATTGAGAGATCAGGCATGGACATTATGAAATAATGTTCGTATATTTGAGTTTGCTGTGTTGTAAATAGATTTCTTTTATTTGATATCTTGTTGAGTTTAAGTTATATAGTCCAAAAGAGGGGCAGGCTCCACTTTATTATTAAGATTTACTAGGTCTGCAATATTACAGGAGATTTGCACTGTTTAAACCTTTAAAGGAATGCAGACAAGACAACATAATTAAAACTGTGCCATCGGTAAATCAGAATGAAAAGGCCATCTGTAAAGCTACCAATGAAGGAAAATAAATGGTGAGACCCCTAGATGTATATGGGTAGTCAAAAAATATACACATAGGATAATAAGTCATCCATTCCTCATCCTTTCAAAGATTATTCTCTATGGAAACAGCAAAGACGATGATTTCTGCCCCCAGTACTGAATTTTGACTAATTTGCTGCCTCCTGTCTCCATACTTCTAATATGTTAGAAGAAATCCCAGTTTCTCTGAAGCCCAAAAGTGAAGATGGTTGTTCTATTTCAATAGATCAAATCTATTTCAATAGATCAAATTGTTTCTTAGTGCCAGAACATTGCTTACAAGTTTAGAAAATTCAGAGAAATTTTAGTCTTCTGCCAAAATGATAATTCTTTGAAAATGATCTCCATGATACACATTAACTTCTTAGAGAGTTTTAGAGCCTTTTTTTCAGGGAGCAGTCCCCATCCTGTTCTCATTGCCACATCCAGCAAGTACATGGTGGTTTATGGTGAGAACTGTGGTCTCTTTAATTTAGGTGTGATCCCCTCCCTAGGAGCTATTCTCATTTAGGGAAGAAATAAAGGGGACAAATACAGTATGCACAGTTTACCAGCTGGTACTGAACACATTGCCCAAGGATTTAAGAAGACAAAAATGAAAGCATGGGTGCTAATGGGCTTTGTAAGTGATAGTGCATCATCATTCATTGAGTTTTTTCTGGAGTATGTGGATTGAACCTGATCTCTGTTTGGATCAGAGTGGTTGTTTTTAATTTTTGTGGTATTGTGGACCCCTTTGAGAACATGATACAAATCATGTGTATGTGGTTTTGGGGTTTTTTTTTCGTCGTTCCCCCCCCCCCCCCCCATTCTGTTTCTGGAGGTTTGTAGATCTCCTGAGACCGTGGATTAAAGGGATCCATGATAGAGAAACCAAATTAGATGCTTGTGGGAATGGACAACAGGTTGAATAAAAGGATCTAGAAACAAGAATACCAATTGTTCATAATGAACAGTGATTGCATTTGAATGGAGCAAATATTTTCAGCAGGTTGATGAGATGAAGATTATAGTTTACTCTGATACAAAAGAAGATCAAGGTCATGGAGATCCATAAGCTCATGGACAGGTCCTCTTGTTATATTTATTATGGACATCCATTGAAAGAGTATGTACACTGAACTGATAAGGACTGCTTCATCAGTCATTCGGTCATCTGCAACAGTAAAGACCAGTTTGGAGGGGAGTAGATAACTGGGCTCGATGGATGTGTAGCATGGGAGAGGTTGATCTATACATGGTTCTGTTGTGGCTGATAAAGTGTGACACTAAGAAATACCCTGAAATAGTGAGATTTTATATTTAAAGTAGTTGTTTGAAATAGAAATTGGGTATCCAGATGGAAATAGAAATGGCAGGCATCCCCCCACAGACACTCACCGCAGTCGATTACAGAGCTGCTTGAGTTGAGCTTAGTTCCCTGCTCTGCTTCTGTTCTCTGCTGTGCTGCATTCTGTCGCCCAAGCACTTGAGCTTGGCTCAGAACTCAATGAGCATCACTGTCTTCTGGGCCAGGGCTTTAGCTGTGTTGTATCGTATTGTGCTGTCATAAGCCTTATGTTTCTGTTGTGTTGGCTTGGGTTCTTGTCTTCAACGTTCTTCTCTCTGGGGGCCTCTGCACTCTCGCTTTGCTGTGCTGTAGAGTTATCCCAGGATGCAGAACCAGCCCTCACTCTCACTCTTGTTCTGTTTTTTGGTGTAATGTCTAGCTTTATTTGCAGCTCCTTCAGCAGACTGCCTCCTCTGGGAACCTCAACACCCTGAGCAGCCTCCATCCAATGGGAGGTAAGTGTCTCACTGCTGTGGAGGAGCAGCAGCAGCCAGGCCACCAGACCCAGCTAACAGCAGTCTGAGAGTTTGCACCGTTTGTGCAGGAAAAAACCATTTTCCACTCACGTAAAACTGACCTAAAGTGAACGTCACAGGATTCAACTGCCTTGTCTCTAGAAGGTGACTCTATTAGTCATTTATGCCAGATTGTTCTGGAGTTGTCTACTGCTCCCCACTCCTTTTAAGTGTCTGTTGAGGAAGAAGATAGAAAAGAGCTGTTAACACCAGCAGACTACCTGAGGCCATTTTAATCAGGAGAAAGTTGCAGGAACCCTTTATTTCCACAATAAAGTGACTTTTCCAGTGACTGAAGAAAAGCCTAAGAAATACTTTCATTCAAATAGCTTACCCTGAAGTTGCTAGAATCCAGGCAGTTAGTTTACCTCTGTGTCTTATACATCTATTTCATAGATGAATTACCTTTTGTTGCGGTTAACGTGCATGGAAAACTTAATTGACAAATACCGGAGTCTATAACAAAATAGAGCTCCATAGACAAACCCGAGGCAGGTTCCATCAGAATACTTAGTAGGGGTGGGGGACAGGAGCTGCCCCCCCCCCTTTGTCTGTGGGATAAGGCTAGGCAAGTGCATTTGAAATTGGGGTGGTCTTAGGTGAACTGCATTATTCATATGAAAAATTTTGATAGTGGTTCACTTTGTCCCAAGGACTGAGAAAGTTACTAGATTGTAAATCTGTGCTGTTTTTATTCTCATTAATTCTTCCCTCCACCCCTCTGCCTTTCCATCATCTAAATGGTTTGCAACACATTGTCAGTGCAGTTCAAGTTTCTTCTCCTTTTCATTGTTGCCCAGGTTCTACTTGGAAGTTTTCCCCTTGGTGTTTTTTTCTCTCTTCTGATGATTAATCTGCTATTCAAGTGGTGGTGTGGTTTTTTTTATTCTTTGTCCTCTTGCTGTTTTCACATGTATTCTCCCCTCTCCTTCCTTCCTTTCTGGGTCTCTGCTACATTTTCTGCTTGTTCACCTCCATTTCAAAGAGCACATCCCGTGTGAAGTCTGAGTGAGGGGCTCAGATGCAGTCCCATTCGATACCACAGGTGTGGGCATTGTTGTCCTCTTGGACACCTGAGCACATAGTAGACCACTGACCAACCCCCTTTCCTGGATTCCTGATTGCCCATCCTTTTGTTACTAGTAATACTCACTTGGGGTGCTATGCTATTGGATTAGATCCCTCTTCTCTGAGGAAATGGTATCAAGTTTCTTAATGAGTTGAGGGATATCTGAATCTTTTTGGAACCCTGTAACATTGCTTGTAAGGCTTATCTAGAATATTTCCTCTTTGGAACTAGCCTTCCACTGGTGTGAGCTATTGTTCCATGAGCGGATAAGGAGGCACTCTTATCTGCTCACTGATCTCTTGCTTTGGATGTTGCAGGGTTAAATGCAATGCAGTTACAGAATTTGGCTGCCCTAGCTGCTGCTGCTAGTGCTGCTCAGAGCACACCGAGTGGTACCAACGCTCTCACTACATCCAGCAGTCCCCTCAGCGTACTCACCAGTTCAGGTAAGCATGTAGCAGGGGCCAGTGGGCCCTGTGTGCCTTGGGCAGAATCCTAAGAGAGGGGTACGTCATTCTGAGAGCAGTTAATACTCATTTCCAAAGGGGACAGATGATGAACAACAAATTCTCAAATGCCATCTTCTAACTTGAAACACATCTGATAATTTTTGATTTCTTGTAATTTGTTTTTATGTCGAGCAGGAACAGTTATCAAAATTAGTAACTGAAAACTTTTTTCTAAGAGAATACTGAAGTAGTACCATTCTTGGGCTTTGGTTCCTGCTCAGAAGGCAAGTGTTGGCTCCAGATTAAGTCGTGGATTTCTTGTCGCAGGGTCTTCACCGAGCTCCAGCAGTAGCAACTCTGTCAACCCCATCGCCTCCCTTGGAGCCTTGCAGACATTAGCTGGAGCAACAGCAGGCCTCAATGTCAGCTCGTTGGCAGGTGAGAGGCAGCCCATGGATGTCATCAGGCCCTCCTTTGTGCAGGTAGCACATTATAAACAACCCTGGTAAGGGTACTGTTAGAATGATTGAGTAGCCCAGTGAACCAAAAAATAATTATGAGTTGCCCTGGCTGGGGTGGCTCAGTTAGGCATCATCTGTGCACCAGAAGGTTGCTGGTTTGATCCTCTGTCAGGGTTGTGAGCTTAATCCCTGGTAATGGGCATGCAGGAGGCAGCTGATCAATGTATTGCCCACATCTATGTGAGGATCAAGCCCACAACCCAGGCATGTGCCCCCGACCAGAATCGACCCAGAACCCTTGAGTCCACAGGCCTGCGCTCTGTCCATTGAGCCAAACCAGCTAGGTCAACTCTCTCAAAATCTTTTAAAAAATAATAATCATGAGTTATATCCCACCTCTACCACTAACCAGCTATAACTTTTGACCACCTTTCCAAAGTCATTTTCTTTTCTTTTAAAAAAAAATATATATATGTTTATTGATTTCAGAGAGGACGGGGGGGGGGGGGGGCAGCGAGAGAGAGAGAAACATCAATGATGAGAGAGAAACATTGATTGGCTGCCTCCTGCACTCCCCATACTGGGGATTGAGCCCACAACCTGGGCATGTACCCAGGAAACCTCTTGGTGCATGGGTTGATGCTCAACCACTGAACCATACCAGCCAGGCTTCAAGGTCATTTTCTTTTTTAATATATTTTATTGATTTCTTACAGAGAGGAAGGGAGAGAGATAGAGAGCTAGAAACATCGATCAGCTGCCTCCTGCACACCCCCTGGGGATGTGCCCGCAAACCAGGTACATGCCCTTGACCGGAATCGAACCTGGGACCTTTCAGTCTGCAGGCCGACGCTCTATCCACTGAGCCAAACCGGTTTCGGCAAAGGTCATTTTCTTATCTATGACATGGGGATAGGATACTTAGAGGGTTATTAAGAAGTCAGCCGAAACTGGTTTGGCTCAGTGGATAGAGCATCGGCCTGCGGACTGAAAGGTCCCGGGTTCGATTCGGGTCAGGGGCATGTGCCTGGGTTGCAGGCACTTCCCCAGTGGGGGATGTGCGAGGCAGCTGATCGATGTTTCTAACTATCTCTCTCCCTTCCTCTCTGTAAAAAAATCAATAAAATATATTTAAAAAAAAAAAAAGTCAGGTGAGAACACAGGTAAAGTGTGAGCACATTGCTCAGTACAGAGTCTGGCATATAGAATATCCTATGTAATAAAAGCCCAGCGACCGAACTGGCGGAACAACCAGTCGACCAGTCACTATGATGCACACTGGCCACCAGGGGACAGACGCTCAGTGCAGGAGCTGCCCCCTGGTGGTCAGTGCGCTTCCACAGTGGGAGTGCCTCTTGGCTGACCGGGATGAGCGGTTGCTCCCGCTGCGAACCCCGGGCCGATGGGTAGGAACCCGGGCTGCAATCATGGCCTTCTCGCCCCAGGCTCCTCTCCTCCTCACTCCCTGCCACCTCCTCCAGATGCCCTCAGGCCACGCAGCACCGCCACTGCTACTCCGCCGCCTCTCAGTGCTATTGTCCCTGGGCCTGGCCCCGGCCCCGGCCCCGACCAGGTCCCATGGGAGGCGAGTGCTCCAACTCCACGGAAGATGCCGGACCAGGAAGCAGCGGCTCAGAGGGCGGGTCCACAGCCGCTCAGCTGACCGGGATGAACAGTCCTCCCACAGCGGGCTGATCCCCACAGGCCATGCCCCCACCAGTGCATGAATCCCATGCACCAGGCCTCTAGTACTCCATAATGTTACTGCTATTGCTAATGATAGAGTTTACCTACATCTTTTCATAGAGCACATGTGCCCCCTTTTGTCCCCAATCCTGGGACTCCTGTTTACCAGGTTCTAGCTCTGTGTGAGAAAGTGGCAGGAAAGCTAGAGAAAATGGGGCAAGTCATATGTGAAAGGTGCCACATCTGGGTGTGGCACTTTTTAATGTCTCCATTAGCAATGAGCTCTGGTGAGTGTCCTGAAATCCGACCACGCATGGATATTCTGCCTCAGGGTGAAACTAGGAGCAAGATGAAAGGGAGGACTTTGGCATTTTTCTTTGGCATTAGTTGAATCTTTCCAATACTGTTAATTCTGTTCTCTCCCCCAATCAAGGAATGGCTGCTTTAAATGGTGGCCTGGGCAGCAGTGGCCTTTCCAATGGCACTGGGAGCACCATGGAGGCCCTCACGCAGGCCTACTCGGGGATCCAGCAGTATGCCGCTGCGGCGCTCCCCACTCTGTACAACCAGAATCTGTTGACACAGCAGAGTATTGGTGCTGCTGGAAGCCAGAAGGAAGGTGAGTGCAAAGGGTGGCTGGGTCGGGTGGGGTGGCTTCTCCGTCTGCACCAGAACTGGACGGCAGGCGAAGGCTCAGAGTCCTTCCGGTGGTCTGACCACCCCTCTTCTTTGACGGTGTCGAAGATGGGCTGAGAAGCTCCTAAGTGTGACCTGCTTTTGGAATGTGTTCTGGATGTGGCTCAGATCAGAACCTCTGTGCACCCTTCTGGGTTGGGGCTGCCATTTTAGATGAAGAAATACACCAACCTTACGGTGTCCGACACATTTGGCAATTAGGAAGCCTTCCCTGTGGGTTATAAGTCTGTCAAAGGGTATCTGCTGGGTAGGTGTTCCTTTTAGCTTTAGCATTTGGTGTTTTCCTCGCTTTCTGATCTGTGCTTTCCTAAGTGAGGACAGACTGAACGCTGTTAGGGCCCATGTGTTGATGCATGTGGGAAGTATGTGTTCTGATGGTATTAAGTTCAGGAGAGGCTTTCTAGGCAGTAAGGGGCCTGAAGGTGGTTTATATGACCGGAAAGCCCTGCTGACACCTCTCTGCTTGTATTTGTATTATAAGCAGGAACTGGCAGGGTTGAAGCACTAATATGGGAAAAAGATAAGTATTCTCTCTTGCCATAGCATCATCCTCTCCTGGGACTCCTGTTTACCAGGTTCCAGCTCTGAATCAGGCACTTATGTGCCCTAGAATGTGATAATAGGGGAACTGATGGAACTATGCAGGCAGACAATAAACCAGTAAGAACACAAGGTATTCCAAACGATGCTCTAAAAAATGATGGATGGGAAAGGGGATGGGGAGTGCCGGGAACACAGTATTTTATATGGAATGTTCAGAGAAGTTCTCTCTTAAGTTGCCATTTAAGCAGAGGAAGACAGTGATGGGGACAGAGGAACAGCAAGTGCAAAGGCCCTGAGGCAGCAAGGTTCTTTAATGTGTTTGACAACATCAGGGAGGCCAGGGTGGCTAGAGAATTGGCTGCACTGTGGTTGTAATGAAACTCTTTTTTGGTTAGAAAATCGTTGAGTAGTTGGAAGAGGAAAGCATATTCTATTTTTGAGCTCAGTGTTAATCATAGTTTAAAAAGTAATTTCTTTTTACTGAGGCACAAGTGACATAAGGTAAAATTCACCTTTTTTGTAAGATAGCTCTATGAGCTTTGATGAATGCATACAGTCATGTAACCACCATCACAGTAGAACATTCTATCACCCCCAGAAATTTCCTCATGTCCCTTTGTAGTCATTTCCTGCCCCCCCCTTGCTGCCTCAATGTATTTGCCATCCCTGCAGTTTCTAGGCACAATTTTGAAACCTGTTGTGTTTATAATTTTTTTCCTCCTCCTTTTCTGTATTTTTCTACAAGCATCTAGTCTCTGGTTTTATGCTCCACACGCAAGTCTGCCTATTTTATTGTCTCAGCACACCTTCCTCCTACAAGGTCAAATTCTCACATCCCTCAGTAAGACACAGAGCATAGCTAAACATGAGGGAAGGGACCTGTTTCAGTGAATGCCCTTCAGTTCCCCGCTTAGTATTTGGAGAATCTGTTTAGTTCTCCAAATGAATGAATGAATCTGTTTGTTGGTGTTCGGATAGTTTTAATGGGTGGGGGAGGGAGGATAAGCATGCTTCACACTGATATCTTTTTAATCAATGGATGCCTTGAAGGTCCAGAGGGAGCCAACCTGTTCATCTACCACCTGCCCCAGGAATTTGGAGATCAGGACCTGCTGCAGATGTTTATGCCCTTTGGGAATGTTGTGTCAGCCAAGGTTTTTATAGATAAGCAGACAAACCTGAGCAAGTGTTTTGGTATGTTGGTTTCTCTTCTGGGTGTGTGTGTGTGTGTGTGTGTGTGTGTGTGTTGGGGGCTGATAAGTATTTTTACCACTGAAAAAGAAAGGGAAGGGGCTGATAGCGGAAACCTGGGATGGAGTTTGGGTTATTGTTTAACTCGGCCTTCAGCAGATTACGTGACCTCTTTTGGAGCCTGTCGCCCCCCCTTTCTGTAATGGGCTCAATGATTTCTGCCCACACTGTCTCTCCAGAGGATAAGATAAAGCAATGTATGGAAAATGGCTTGACCAAAATACTTAAAAGTACCATGTCGTTGTCAAAGTGGTACTGTTTTGGAACCTAATTCAAGTTTATGTAATATAATTTCCAGAATTCTTTTTCCTGCTGAGGAAAATTGGGATTTGAGGCTAAGCTCATAAGGTACCGCTCTTGCATAAGGAGGACTGAGAATGTCTTTGCCTGGTTATGTCCCTCACCTAGGTTTCTGCTTGGACACACAGGTTTTGTAAGTTACGACAATCCTGTTTCTGCTCAAGCTGCCATCCAGTCCATGAACGGCTTTCAGATTGGCATGAAGCGGCTTAAAGTGCAGCTCAAACGTTCGAAGAATGACAGCAAGCCCTACTGAGCGTGCTCCCCTCTGGGACTGGAGTGAGGGTCTTCTGGTAAGTTGGGGAGGAGCACCCTTAATGATTCGAAGCCCTAAGGCTGTGTGTTGACAGCCCTGGACCCTGATCCCTGCCACTCTCGCAGGCACAGCTTGCCCTGAAGACTCGGCTACTGCCTTCTGTGGGAGTTTCGCTTCGTACAGAGGACAAGTTTGTGCTTTGGTTTCCAGTGTTTTATTTTGGAGTTTAGGTGCCATATTCTGAGTTTCTTTTTTCTTTATTTAAAGTTTGCTGTGTTTGTAACCAGTATATGTTGAGAAGGACCAACATCAAACCACCCTGGGGGAGGAAAGGGAATGGAGAAACATTAAAGAAGATCAGAACTTGTCCAGAACTACCCTGAGAGAGGACTGAGTGAAACCAAAAACTGACCCCCAGTATCTCCCTGAGTTTGAGAGTGGATGAAATGAGAGCTGCCGTCCAAGAGCTGGGGATGGGAGGGTGGAGCTGGTGGGGTTGGCTTTGAGGAGAGAGAGGGACTTGATGTCCACTGCCCTGCAGGTGTCAGCGGGAACTCTCCTATAGCTGCTTCTATGGAAGCACTGAGATTTTGTCCAGGGTTTCTGCCCCTTTTGTCCAAGAAGGGGCTAACAATTTCTGGAAATAAAACACCCGTTAAATTAGCCTGACGTATGCAAAAAGCAGGGAGACACTACCCATTACCAGCTGTTCCAGCCAGCCATTGGTATTGGGCTGGCCTTGCCAGGCTTGGGGGCTGTTAGAAAGAAGCAGCCGCTCAGGTCAGTTTTAGTTTATTTCAACAGGTCATTAGACCAGGGCCTATTTCTTACAGAGTGTCTAGGGAGACACACTGGTTTCCTGCTTTGTAGTTGACCACAGCAAGGAGTGTCCTTTCATCCCAAGCCACCATTTTATCATGAGGGCAGAACCAAGAGGGGCTTACAGTACCTGGCTGAGGGGGCGCTTCTCCTGAGCGGAGTGATCAGAAGCCATCTAGTTGGGGCAGAGGAGCCTGCTTCTTGGTGCACCTGCATCAGAAGGTCCCTTCGAGCCAGAGTACTTCATTTGCCAGAGGCCAGCCAGCACTTGGTACTTAAAAGGACTAAAAAACGCATGCTCGCCTCCTTGGTTGAGGTGTCCCAGATGTAGTATTTTCATCAAGGCAGTCCCGTCTTCTAACCACTCCAGCCCTGTCTTCTTCTCTTGGGGACAGAGGAGACAACAGGACGTTTACAGCCTCCATGTGGACTTGGTGTTTATGTACCTCAGTATTATCATGTTCATTTCTGTCCACGTGCTTATAGCTAGCTCCCTGCTGCCCCCCACGGCCTTACTCCAGCTCTTGCCTGTGATCTCCCCAGCCTCTGGGCTCTGCCTCTGCTCCAAGAAATGCTGGGGGTGGAGAGCCAGGAAGGACATGCTGTTGGGAAGTGCACTTGGGCCCAGGCAGCCCTGTTAGGATATGACTTTTATTCCAGGCCAGTGACTGGGTCCCTGGGATCTTAAATTTCACCAACATCAGTCCTGACCCCTAGCAGCAGAGATGAGATCAAAGGGTTGGTTTGCTAATGAGTTGGGTGGGGACTCTCTCCTTGTCATGCTGTCCATTTGGGTCACAGACAGGGATTGACCATCTTGCTGTTGTACAGATATTTGGTTATCCCACTGAAGCTGGGACAGCTGTTCCCTTCTCATAATGATAACTTGGGTATGTTGTCCTCTAAGAAACGTGAACATACTTCTTAAGCTGAACCACGTAAACTTGAATTCTGCGCACTGGGTGAAATGTGTCCTGTGTTTCAAGGATAAAACTGTTCCAAAGGCTTCCAGGGTCATGATGGGATTTTTTAAATAAATGCAAAAAATAAAAATGAAAAAAGAAAAAAGAAAAAAAAAATGCTAGGTTGGGGAGGCGCTGTTCTGAATCCCAACCGGCCGGAATTAAGAATGTTGTTTCTATTTTTATAGAAGTTTTATACAGCTCCGGGGTGGAGAATATTTATTACCTAAATTATATCTCTGGAAAAGGCCAGGATTTTGTAGAATCCAGAATGTGATTGTTATACACACAGGGTGCTGTGTATGATTGAAACTACTGACTTTCTGTAGCCTGTTTGCAGCCCAGCTAATCTGCCAGAGGGGGAAGGAATTAATGCTGTGAATTGGCGGAGGAGGGAGCTGTGCTCTCCAGGGTGCTGTGGTGCTGTGATCACTAACCTTCTGTTCTGTCTTCCTCCTTGGCCATCGTGGGGTTTTCCAAATCCCAGAAGTCCACTCTGTTCCCACTTTTTCCCCTCTCTCCCTCCTCCCCCATTTCACCATTATTGCCCACAGATTTGTCCTGGGCTCTTGAGACCGTCAGAAACCCCTTTCCAAACGACATGAAGGCAAAGGTGTGATCAGCCTGCCTTTGATACCGCACCCTGAGGTTCCTGACCTGCTGTGGGTGTTCTTTTCTAAAAGGAGCATTTGCCCCAGCAGAGTCCTGGGCTGCTGCGGAGGCCAGCGGGTGAGACTGGGCACTTCTGTCCGTTCTCTTCTCTCCTGCCCAGTGAGTTAGCGCAGCAGCACTGCCCTCGAGCACAGTTTTCTCCCCAGGCCAAAGATGGTTTTGTGCAGAAGCTGCTCCCCTACAAGTCTCCCGGTGTGAAAGGGTTCAGCTCAGAGAGTGGAGACTCGCAGTCAAGTCTTATGCAATCTTTTGCTGTTGTGTGGGGGTTTCACTTACATAAATGTGTTTTATCCTGTAGTAGTTTTTGTTTTCTACTTGGGTTTCATCATGAAATTGATTTGCCTTGAATACATCCACACTGTTCCCTGGGTCCCACATGAGTGACCAGGGCCTGCGTGGAAGCTAAGAGCTTGGATTTCTGGGAACAAAGGGCCATCCCTATAGGATTGAGGAGAAATCCTGGCCCCTCCCCTAAAGAATTCTCCCACCCCCGGCTTCTTTCTCCCTGGGCCTTTAACAGGGAGCTGGGGAGGCCACGGCTCTACACCACCAGAGATCTCAGACGTGTTTGGATGCTTCGGGGGAAATCCAAGCCTTAGTTTCCCTCTGTCTCTGGCAATTGGATGTTTTCTTGGTGTCCTCCATGTCCTTTTTGACTTTTCCCTGTGTCCATTGTTAGCATGTGCAAAAGTTCCCTGTCATTGCCCAGCCCCTGCCCCGCCCGCCTCCTCATTTCAGGGCTGTACACAGTGAGTGTTCCTGTTCTCTCTCTCTTTGTTTGGATGTATTGCTCTGTGTAACTCAGTGGGTCTCCCTCTTTCTGGTTTGTTTTTTTTTCTAGATTCCTGCCGTTTGTTCATCGTTGTGCCTAAAGCATGTCGATGTGGCGTCAAGTACATCGTCCAAATCCCTGTCTCTTCAGCTTCTCTGATGCTTGAACTCTCACCTTTGACCTTGTGTTTGACCTTTGATGCTGATGTGTATTTTTATTATGTTTGTTTCTTTTCTTTGTTTTTCTTTTTTCTTTCCTTTTTTTTTCTTTTGTGCTGCCAAATTGGTTTTGCTAGAACGACTGCTGAAGGGGAAATATTTAAACTTGCATTTGAATATAAAAAAAATCTATTTTTCTAGAACTTCATAAGATAACCACTTGATTTTGTGATTCCAATTCTTTGTAATTGTCTTCAGAGCAGCCCTACTAGCACATACCGCGTAGTGTTTGTATTTCTGTGAACACACAGCCAGTCCGTTTCTAGGCTTTGTTTCTGTGTGCTTAGTTTTAAAGACAACTTTGAAGTAAACAATGAAATAAAAGATGTCACTGAAACCATTGAGGCTCCTGAGCACATTTTGCTGATACAGTTTGTGGGGCTTGAGGAGACCGCATGTGTTTATTTTTGTTTTTCTGAGTTCTCACTGCAGAAAACACCTGAACCCCTTTCCTTTTTGACAGCAGGCTGCAGCCAGCCCGCCCTTTTCCTTTTGGGGCTCTTCCTGCAACCACCTGCAGGGAGCCTTCAGATCCTCCGGCCCCTCCCCGGCCGCTGTCCCTACCCACGCTTGTTCCTATAGTCTCCACAGCAAAATGTGATGCTTTGATACTTTTTTTGGTTTTTGTTTTTGTATTGTTTTTGTGCTTTTGTTTGGAATTTTTCCTTTCCTACTAAGATTATGCCCAGAAAAAACAAGTTTTGCATGTTTCCTGCTGTTTCTTCACACCTTCTTATATATCACCTTCACCTCTCTGTTTTCTATAGTTTGTGCAAAAACTGACCGATTTAAAAGGGTTTCAAAGAAGCTGTTTTAAGTTGTTGTGGGGTTGATTATTTTTTTCAAGATTGTATTGTTTTATTTTGAAGTGGCAACTTTCTCCTCTATTGCCCTTAGAGCGTTTGCCTGTGCACTTAGACTGTCACCTCATGTGGCCTCCAGGCCTCAGCAGGGCCTCCAGGAGGCTGGCTGCTCTGCTCAGAGATGGGTTAGGAGGGTGCCTAAGAGGCACGGGAACAGAGGTAGAATCCAGAAGGTGGCTGCAGGTGGGCAGGAGGCTTAGCACATTAGGGGTAGTGAGCATCTCTCAGCCCAGAGAAAGGAGGGTGCTCTTGACCACTCGGAGGCGGCCATCTGTGCACTAAGCGGCAGTACACCTGCCAGCGCTTTTCCTAGGTGACAAGCACAATACTACAGTCTTCACACTGTTTACAGCCCTGGCCACCAGCCACCCCACACTGGCTCTTCACCGCAGCTCTGCTCTTGCTTATTAGCTAGTGAGATGGGGTAAGGGCAGGGATTTGTTTTTTAAAATTGGGTGAAGAGCCAAATAGCTACTGTCCCTGGGTGCCAGGCAAACCAGCTCCTTGGTTCCCTGAAGGGAACTTGCCCTCCTCTCTGTGGCACCATCAGCCTCAGGGTCTTAGGGGCTTGAGTAAGAATGTGAATGGCAGCGGAAGAGCCAGGGGAGATGAGGGGTCACAGGATGATCTGTGGAGGTGAGAGGTCGCAGAGAGAGGAGTTTGTGATAGATCCACCCAGAGAAGAACTGAGCTGCGGGTGGGCGGGAGAGCTGGGAAGCAGGAGTGCCCAGGGAAGGGTGGAGAGGGAGGGGTAGCCGAGGGACGGGGAGGGGTGGGGAAGGTAGAAGCACTGTTACCATCATCCATGCTGAGGTTGATGAAGGAAGGGATCCCAGCAGAATTTCTGGTCTGGGACCCAGCGGGTTGCCTAGTATTATGCTTGAGGCCATTCTTACTAGAAGGAAAGGGCGGCCCCGTGGAGGCCCAGTGTATGGTAGACTGCTGAATTTCCTGGAAGGGGCGAGTGGATGGAAGGAGGCCAGGAACCCCAGCCTGAGCAAACTGCCGTGCACCCTACAGTCTGACTGCACAGAGCCGCCTCTGTTGGCAGAAGGCACTGAGGCTCCCCTTCCTGTGTATTCAGAATCCGTGTTTGCCAATATATTTTGCTTTTAATTCCAAGAGGAGCTCTGGGAAAACCTGTGGATAAAACCAAATGCCAAACGTTGGACGTTTCCTTTTCTTTTTCTCTCTGATTGTTTTAATTGTTCTGTGGTGGTTTTAATGGATTTGAGACCCTGGAGCGGCAGCTGCCTTTCTGATTTCCAGCTGCTTTTTGTGAATAATTTAAAAAGAAAAAAAAAAGAATCTTTACATTTTGGAGACAAACCTGTGTGAGTTTTTTATTGGTACAAACGTTGTATTTAACACTAGGGGTTTTGTACAGTTTTTTGCCTTTTCTACTAGAAAACAATGTAAAGTGATTTCACAATGTGAAGAGAAAAAATTGCCACTATGACCAAACGCACAGTCTGTTCTGCAGCAACAACGGGATTCAATCAACTCAAAGTCGTGATTCAGCCGTAGAAATGCTTTTCCTTTACCTTGTTTGAGCTTTTCCTTTCTTCCCTGTTTTGATTTGCAAAAGAAAATGTCTTTTTTGTGTGAACTTGTGTTGTACTATGTAGAAAAATTATGGATTTTACTTTAATGGTTTAAAAAAAAAAAGGCAAGAAGAGCCCTTGTCGCTTTTCTGACCTGATCACAGTTTGTGTAGTGGATTAAAAAAGAAAAAAAAAATTGTTAAAAGTTTGGAGCAAGGGAGTATGTGTTTAAAAGAAATCTCCTTTTTTTGTGTGTTTTTCCTTTTTTCCCAATGGGGAACCTAAATCTGTTTTAATTGCACAGACACACGGACAAAAAGTCATTTTGTATCTGCCAAGTGTGGTACCTTCCTTTGTTTATTTGCTATTAAACTGTTTGAGAAGAACTGGTGTGTTGTCTTCAGAGTTATTGATTGTTGGGGTGGGCGGTGGGTTTGGGGGGTTGTTGGCATTTCTGGGGAGGGGTTGGATGCCCTGATAAGGTTTCACTTTGATGTACCTGTATGTGACCGAACCCACCAAAGGCTCCTGAAAACTGCCTTCTCCATCACCCTCTCTTCTTTTGCAACATTCCTGCTGAAACGGAAGTACCTTAAAATTTTGGGAGGCATCCTTAATTTTTATGCTTTTTCTATTCCCACTAGCTCTGCCACACTGAACAACTTGCCTACCCCTGTGAGTGCAAGTCCCTTCCCTGGGCTGTGGAGTCCTGTGCCCTGGGAAGCGTCTGGACAGTGTGGAGTTCAGAGCATGCGCTTCTTCCTCTAGGCCAGCGGTTCTCAACCTGTGGGTCGCGACCCCTTTGGGGGGTCAAACGACCCTTTCACAGGGGTCGCCTAAGTCCATCGGAAAACACATATATAATTACATATTGTGTTTTTTTTTGTTTTTTTTTTTTTTTCAAATATATTTTATTGATTTTCCACAGAGAGGAAAGGAGAGAGATAGAGAGTCAGAAACAACGATGAGAGAGAAACATCAATCAGCTGCCTCCCGCACATTCCCCACCGGGGACGTGCCCGCAACCCAGGCACACGCCCCCGACCGGAATCGAACCCGGGACCCCCCAGTCCGCAGGCCGACGCTCCATCCACTGAGCCAAACCGGCCTCGGCTACATATTGTTTTTGTGATTAATCACTGTGCTTTAATTATGTTCAGTTTGTAACAATGAAAATACATCCTGCATATCAGATATTTACATTACGATTCATAACAGTAGCAAAATTACAGTTATGAAGTAGCAACGAAAATAATTTTATGGTTGGGGGCCACCACAACGTGAGGAACTGTATTAAAGGGTCTGGGCATTAGGAAGGTTGAGAACCACTGCTCTACGCCTTAACTGCTGCAGCCCAAAGTGGGGTCAGCTCCTTTCCCCTCATTCTGACCTCACAGCAAGGTCACAGGAGGGCATTTCTATTCGCTTATTCTATGTTTTTATTTTTAAAATAGATTTTTATTGATCGCAGAGAGGAAGAGAGAGAGAGAGAGAGAGAGAGAGAGAGAAACATCAGTGATGAGAGGGAATTATTGATTGGCTGCCTCCTGCACGCTCCCTACTGGGGATGGAGCCTGCAACACATCCAGGACCCTTCAGTCCGCATGCCGACGCTCTATCCACTGAGCCAAACCGCCAATGGCTACTATTCATTAATTTTAGATCTCTCTCCAAGTGAGGCCCCACACCTGCGCCTCCTAAGTCCTTGATTGACAAGTTCAGCCACAGGGCCGGGAGGCTCAGGTCCTCTGACTGAAGTGTATCTTACCTGCTCCTTCACTGCCACCCTCCCTCCCCCGGGAGGCCAGTCTGTGCTTGCCTCAGGTGTGCAACCCACACCTGGCCTGTCAGAGGCTTGCCTGGGGTAGCTTTCCCAGTGGGGTGGCACTGAAGACTAGCCTATGAAATGTTCTGTGGAAGTGAGGATTCTGAATACTAATGAACTTGGGGAAATAGCCTTTTCATTTTTTATTATTTATTTTATTTTATTTTTATTTTTTTATTTTTTTTATTGCTTAAAGTATTACAAAGGGTATTACATATGTATCCATTTTATCCCCCCGCCCTAGACAGTCCCCTAGCCTCCCCTATCCCCCAGTGTCTTATGTCCATTGGTTATGCTTATATGCATGCATACAAGTCCTTTAGTTGATCTCTTACCCCCCTACCTCCTGACCCCCAACCCTCCCCGGCCTTCCCGCTGCAGTTTGACAATCTGTTTGAGGCAGCTCTGCCTCTGTATCTATTATTGTTCAAAAGTTTATAATGGTCTCTATTGTCCATGAATGAGTGAGATGATGTGGTATTTTTCCTTTATTGACTGGCTTATTTCACTTAGCATAATGCTCTCCAGTTCCATCCATGACGTTGCAAATGGTAAGAGTTCCTTCCTTTTTAGAGCAGCATAGTATTCCATCGTGTAGATGTACCACAGTTTTCTAATCCATTCATCTACTGATGGGCACTTAGGCTGTTTCCAGATCTTAGCTATGGTGAATTGTGCTGCTATGAACATAGGGGTGCATATATCCTTTCTGATTGGTGTTTCTGGTTTCTTGGGATATATTCCTAGAAGTGGGATCACAGGGTCAAATGGGAGTTCCATTTTCAGTTTTTTAAGGAAACTCCATACTGTCTTCCATAGTGGCTGCACCAGTCTGCATTCCCACCAGCAGTGCACAAGTGTTCCTTTTTCTCCACATCCTCTCCAGCACTTGTCGTTTATTGATTTGTTGATGATAGCCAGTCTGACCGGTGTGAGGGAAATAGCCTTTTCAGTTGTATTTATCAAAAATGTGTTTACCTGAAAATCTGAACCTTGTATTAATAGGCAGTAATTATTCTAGCCAACGTTCACTGACCACAGTCCAAGTACTGTGGGAAACGCTGGATACACATTGTATATTTTAGGCTTTCCCCCCCCAAAGAAGATCCTTTACTGAGTTCTATTTAAAACATTACCATCCTTGATTCAAATAAACTTCAACTTAGTTGACTGGTGATGGCCGAGCTACGTAAAGGCTTCACAGTGGTAAAAATACGCCTCACGTGTTGCAGTCTTTCTAACATCGCTGGGAGGGAGTTGCTGTTCTCATCCCCATTTTGCAGAGGAGCAAACTGAGGTTAGAAGAAGTTGGGCTGCCTGCTTGGTATTTGGTGGCACTGAGAACCAAACCAGGTTTGCCCGGTTTTGATGCTCAGTGGTTGAGCATCAAACTATGAACCAGGGGGTCGTGGGCTCAATCCCCAGTAGAGGGTGTACAGGAGGCAACCAATCAATGATTCTCATCAATGTTTCTCTCTCTTCTCCCTTCCTCTCTGACATCAATAAAAATGTGTGTGTGTATTTAAAAACCAGGTCTGCCTGGCTCCCAAGCCCTTGTAACCACTACTGAAGAGAAGTCGAAAGCCAATGAATATGCTCTAGTTAACCTGTGCCGTCTCACCGCATGGGCTCACAGTCCTCCAGGCTCTAGTGAAAGGAACTTGGGAACTTGGGGCCCTAAGCTCCTGTGGCTCCCTCAGGTGGCAAATCATTACAGCTTCGCCCTCCTTAGAGCAGCTGTCTTGGTGTTGGGGGGCGTTCGTTGGTAGCTCTGTTCCCAAACAGTTGGTCAGTGTGCTCCTGTGAGGCCATTTCCTGAGGACTGGAACGTCAGTCCTACCACGTTTCTTTCCTAGATCTAGTACCACCTAAACTATGTACCCGTTTGTCTTAATTTTTTTTATTATGGTAAACAACAAACTGTTCTTTATTTTTAAGTGAACAATTCAGTGCATTCACTATGTCATACAACCCACCTAATGTGGTTTTTTGTTTGGGTTTATTTTTAGATATTTGATTTTTAGAGAAGGGAGAGAGAAACATTGTTTAGCTGCCTCCTGCATGTTCCATACTACAGATTGAGCCCACAACCCGGGCATGTGCCTTGGCTGGGGGTTGAACCGGCAGCCTTTTGATGCCCGGGACGATGTCCAGCCAGCTAAGCCATACCAGCCAGGGTGTCACCACTAATGTTTTAAAGCCACTTGAAGTGCACCTTTTTCAACTTGAACTCATTCTGACCATCAGTATTTGTAAAATCTCCTAATTCTGTGTTTTAAAATACACACTAAGCTGTGCAGCCACCTGTATGTAACGTGTTCGCTGCATGCCGTTGCAGGTCCGTGTTTCACACTGGGAAGGTGGGCCGGGATGGAGTGTCGGGCTTTCTCATGGACTTCCTTCCCGAGCTGTGTCCTCTGTAATTAGAGGGAGATTGAACTTGAAGATTCTTTCCTTTTAAAATTGAAGAACAATTGACTTCCAATATTATCTTAGTTTCAGGGGTACTACCTAGTGACTCGGTATTAAATACATTACGAAGTGATCGCAGTAAGTCTGTTACCTCCTGTCACCATGCAGAAGCTATTACAGTACATTGACTGTCCTCAAGGCTGCTCATTACATCCCCAACTAGCGCCGATTTTTCTCTGACTCAAGATCAAGGTGATCTAGATCTAAGTCTTTGCCTTAGAACTCCTGATACGGAGCTTGATAGAAAAACAGAATGTTAAGTACAGCTTGAATATCTTCCAATATAACAGCATACTTAAATGTTGTTTCTCTTTAAAATTCACAAAAAGGACTGCGCTAAAAATACTGTTTTTAAGCCTTCAAAATTTAGACTTGTGCATCTTTATAACTGGGCTTTAGACTGTATTCCTTTTAAAAACAGACATTCAGCCCTGGCCGGTTTGGCTCACTGGATAGAGTGTCGGCCTGGGGACTGAACAGTCCTGGGTTCGATTCCGGTCAAGGGCATGTACCTTGGTTGCGGGCACATCCCCAGTAGGGGGTGTCAGGAGGCAGCTGGTCGATGCTTCTCTCTCATCAATGTTTCTACCTCTCTATCCCTCTCCCTTTCTCTCTGTAAAAAATCAATAAAATGTATTTTTTTAAAAAAACAAAAACGGACATTCAGTCACCTTTCACTTTTGAATGGATGCCTCAGTACCATTTTGCCCCCTCCTGGTTCCTGGCTTCCCGCAGAGAAAGCCCGTGCCCCAGCTTCCTTAGCGCACAGGTTCTGCACGTGCTATGCCCACCTGAGCATCCCGGTCCCTAATGAAGAGATGCCATCGGGAAGGAAGTGAAAGACCAGGCTTGTCCCCTCACCTGTGGGAATGTCAAACTACCATCTGACAGCAGCCCTTCCAGGAGATCACAGATGGCTTTTTTCTTGCACCCTTTGCGTTTTTCAAGCATTTTCCTTCTGTCTCAGGAGTCCTTTCAAGCCCCCATCAGCCAGTGTTCAGCCAGTTTCTCCTGCAGGCATCGACTTTCTCCGCCCTGGTAAAGGCTCCAGCCATAGGGAGGGCTCTTGTTTTTTACATCAGAGTCGGAGCCTCACGGTGGGGAGTTGACCTGAGGCCTGAGGTGTCAGTGCTGTGAAGCTGCTTGCTGGAGATTCGCACACTGTACATTGTCCACTGGAAGCATAGTTGTTAGTGTTAGCCTTGTGCAGCCCTCACCACAGCTCAATGCCATCACCTCCCAAAGAAACCCCGTTCTCATTAGCAGTCACTCCCCTCCCCCCAGCCCCACTAATCTTTCTGCTCTTTAGATGTGCCTGTTCTGGAGGGATCGTGTCAACGCAGTCATGCAGCATGTGCCTTCCTGTGTCTGGCTTTCACTTCGCCTACCTCCTGAGGCATGTCCTTTGCTCCCCTACACCTGCTCCTGCCATTCCTGGCTCTTCTGAGCCTGTCTCCTCGCCATCCAGCCATGTGTCTGCAGCCCCCTGTCCCTTCCACATCCCCCAGCGCCTGTGTACCTGCTACACCACCTGGCACGCCCTGGGTCCAGCGCTCTTATAGACCTGCCTGCATTGTCCACTACGATGACCGCCCAGCCACTCGAGCTGTTTCATAGATTTCATTCCTCGATTTCACTGTGAAGCCACATGGGCTACCGTATTGGACAAAGAACATTTCTATGATCCCAGGCAGTTACTGTCAGGACTGTTCTAGACAGTCACTCTGCTTTTAAGAATACCATACTGTCTGGCTGGCATGGCTCAGTGGTTGAGCGTCTATGAACCAGGAGGTCATGGGTTCGACTCCCAGTCAGGGCACATGCCCGATTGCAGGAGGTGGCTGCTCGATGATTCCCTCTCATTATTGATGTTGCTATCTCCCCCTCCCTTCCTCTCTGAAATCAATAAAAATACATTTAGAAGAACACACAATAACTACCACTTACAAATTGTAGTCACTGTACTAATCCACCAGCAATGGGCAGCGTGGGAAGGTGGGAACAAGCACGGAGAAGCCGCGGCTCCCCAGTCACATGGCTCCAAGTTCTAAGTTGGATTTTAACCAGGTCAACCTGACGGAAGTCGCCGTAGAGCATGCTCCTTGGGGAGTGTCTGACGGACCTGGGGTGCCCTGGTTGAAATTCCGCTGCCAGCATGAGCTTCACTAAGGCAGGGACCACATCGGTCTCTCCTCCCTGGAGCCCCAGGGATGGCACGTAAGTGTTGAGAGAATATTTAGTGAGTAAATGAACAAATATCAAAAGATGACAGTTACTTTTGTCCAAGAGTTTCCCCAAAAGGGTGCTCCCTCCCCCCACCACTACACTGGAGTTTTATTTTGAGATTACCATCCACTCCAGAAGAAGGCATAGCTACTTTCGATCCAGGTTTATAGGTGAGCTACCAGCTGGTACCCAGTCTTGGCAGGCCCTCAGTGCCCGGGAGACAGATGACAGCGAGTCCCTTAGAGCCAGTTGACGGGGATCCTGCGAATACAGCCTCTGAAGCAGTTCCTCCGGGGTCTGTCCTGGAGGACGAGGGTGAGGCCAGCACCTGCTCGCAGGGTCCTGTGCTGCTGGAGGGCCCCTCTGGCCGGCAGAGGAGGGAGGAGAACCTACTTCCTGCACTGAGAGTGCCACTGCCCTGCTCATCCCTGCTGTGGAGCCTGCCCAGAGCCTGAGGCTTATGCAACACAATGGCCTTTTTCAAAAGTCATTTTAGGATTTTTTATTGCAAAGCATTCCTGTAGTTACGGAGGCGGCCTTAGAGTGTGGTGGGGAAAGCTTGTGTCTAGGAGTCTCAATCGGTTACAACACCGGCTGTGTGACCTCGGGCCTCAGGTTCCCAGTTCACTCAGTGGAAGTGAAAGTACCTGCTCCATGGGTTGGGAAGAGGAGAGAATGTCCCAAACGCTTGGCAAATGCCACCTGGGAAGTGCTCATCCACGTTACTAACAGCCCTGCATACATGCAAGTTAAAAGCGAGTGTTTCCGCACCCTGGCTGGTGTGCTCAGTGGTTAGAGTGTCCCCCTGCCTACCCAGGAGTCTCGGGTTCCATTCCCAGTCAAGGGCACGTACCTGAGTGGCAGGCTCGCTCCCTGTCCCCGGTCAGGGCATGTGCGGGAGGCAACCAGTACATGTGTCTCACATCAATGGCTCTCTCCCTCTCTCTCTCTCTCTCTCTCTCTCTCTCTCTCTCTCTCTCTCTCTCTCTCTCTCTCCTCTTCCTCCCCCTTCCCTACCTCCCTTCCAATCTCTGAAAAGCAATGGAAAAATATACTTGGGTGAGGATTAAAAAAAAAACAGTGAGTGTTTCCCCATCCCACAGCCCATTGATAAACAGATGGAATAGGCATGCTTCCAGAATTTTTCTCTCTGTGTACGAAAATATGTACATATGTAATTTTGTTAATAAAAAGGAGATCACGCCATCATGTACAGAATGTTCTGCAGCTTGAATTTTCTCAGTTACTACGTCCCGGGCACCCTTCCATCTGGGATCCTACACCAGCGTCGACAGCTTCCGTTTTGAGAGGCTACGTAGCCTCTCCTGGCTTCTCAGCTGCTCTCCTGTAGGACGCAGGTTATTTCCGTTGGTTCACTGTTACACATAGTCAGGGCCAGTTCCAGGAAGGTTCAGGAGGTTCATCGGGGGGCATGTGTTCAGAGTCTGGTTTCAAAGCAAGTTCTTACTTGATCTCTTCTGCTGGTTTTCCCAGAAACCTTACCAGAGAGGTGATACCCCATTTACGACCTGGAAAACAAATTGGTTGAGAGAGACAGGCTTCCCAAGGATCCTGCTAATTGTGGTAGAGGGGGCCCGGGACTGTCCCCTCCAGTGACGTTGTGCTTCTGGAGCAGAGCTGCGAATGCAGGTGTGTGCAGGGGCTAGGCAGGTGACGCAAGCATGGGAAAGGACAATCTAAGATGACAGGTGACGCCTGGCTTCAGTGTTAAGGTGAGAATAGGGGGACACTTGACCTCAGTGTCAAGGTGAGAACAGGGGCCACCTGGCCTCAGTGTCAACGTGAAGATAGGGGACACCTGGCCTAAGTGTCAAGGTGAGACTAGGGGACACCTGGCCTCAGTGTCAAGGTGAGACTAGGGGACACCTGGCCTCAGTGTCAAGGTGAGACTAGGGGACATCTGGCCTCAGTGTCAAGGTGAGACTAGGGGACATCTGGCCTCAGTGTCAAGGTGAGAACAGGGGACACCTGGCCTCAGTGTCAAGGTGAGAACAGGGGACACCTGGCCTTAGTGTCAAGGTGAGAATAGGTAGCGGCGGGGTTATGGGTGAGAGACATACTTGGTCACCGACCACATGACTGTGACACAGTCACATGTCCGGTTGCTTGAGCTTCAGTCTCCAAGAGAAGCAGGGAATGCAGATTTTTCTCTGAAATCTCCCAGATACAAATGTAGCCAACTCAGAAACCTGCCCTGGCATGGCAGATTGTAACCCCTGCCGAGGCCCAAACTTCATTTTCTACTTTTTTTTTTAAATTAAATCTTTATTGTTCAGATTATTACAGGTGTTCCTCTCCCCCCCCCCCATAGCTCCCCTCCACCCAGTTCCCACCCCACCCTCTGCCCTTACCCCCCCACTGTCCTCATCCATAGGTGTACGATTTTTGTCCAGTCTCTTACCACCCCCCCACCTCTTCCCCCCCCACCCGAGAATTGTCAGTCCATTCCCTTTCTATGCCCCTGATTCTATTATATTCACCAGTTTACTCTGTTCATCAGATTTTTTATTCACTTGATTTTTAGATTCACTTGTTGATAGATATGTATTTGTTGTTCATAAATTTTTTTTTAAAATATATTTTATTGATTTTTCACAGAGAGGAAGGGAGAGAGATAGAGAGTTAGAAACATCGATGAGAGAGAAACATCGATCAGCTGCCTCTTGCACATCCCCCATCAGGGATGTGCCCGCAACCCAGGTACATGCCCTTGACCGGAATCGAACCCGGGACCTCTCAGTCCGCAGGCTGACGCTCTATCCACTGAGCCAAACCGGCTTCGGCTGTTGTTCATAAATTTTATCTTTACCTTTTTCTTCTTCCTCTTCTTAAAGAATACCTTTCAGCATTTCATATAATACTGGTTTGGTGGTGATGAACTCCTTTAGCTTTTTCTTATCAGTGAAGCTCTTTATCTGACCTTCAATTCTGAATGATAGCTTTGCTGGATAAAGTAATCTTGGTTGTAGGTTCTTGGCATTCATCACTTTGAATATTTCTTGCCACTCCCTTCTGGCCTGCATAGTTTCTGTTGAGAAATCAGCTGACAGTCGTATGGGTACTCCCTTGTAGGTAACTGACTTTCTTTCTCTTGCTGCTTTTAAGATTTTCTCTTTGTCTTTTGCTCTTGGCATTTTAATTATGATGTGTCTTGGTGTGGTCCTCTTTGGATTCCTTTTGTTTGGGGTTCTCTGCGCTTCCTGGACTTGTAAGTCTATTTCTTTCACCAGGTAGGGGAAGTTTTCTGTCATTATTTCTTCAAATAGGTTTTTAATATCTTGCTCTCTCTCTTCTTCTGGCACCCCTATAATTCGGATGTTGGTACGCTTGAAGTTGTCCCAGAAGCTCCTTACACTATCTTGATATTTTTGGATTCTTTTTTTTCTTTTTGCTTTTCTGGTTGGGTGTTTTTTACTTCTTCGTATTTCAAATCTTTGACTTGATTCTTGGGATCCTCTTGTCTGCTGTTGGATCTCTGTATATTATTCTTTATTTCAGTCAGTGTATGCTTAATTTCTAGTTGGTCCTTTTTCATATCCTCGAGGGTCTCACTAAATTTATTGGCAGTTTCTAGAAAATTCTTGAAAAACCTTATAACCGTGGTTTTGATCTCTATATCCAGTAGTTTGCTTTCCTCCATTTCTGTCATTTGTGTCCTGTTTCTTTGCCTCTGCATTTTTTATGCTTCCCTCTGTTGATAGAGTGGCTTTCTGTGCTAGGTGTCCTATAGGGCCCAGTGGCTCAGCCTCCCCAGTTACCTGAGGTGGACACTCTTGGTGCACCCCTTTGTGGGCTTTGTGCACAGTCTTGTTGTACTTAAACCTTGATTGTTGTAGGTATCACTGGGAGGAATTGACCTCCAGGCCAATTGTCTGTGAGAATTAGCTGTGTCTACAGTGGGAGAACTTCTGTGCTGAAGACACCCTTCTGGGGGCAAGACTTGCTTCAGTGGGGCTTTGTTGCTCACTGAGTCTGCCCCCTAAGTGTGTCCTTTATGGATTTGAGGAGTTGTAATCTGGATGGTCCCAATCTGACCACTGGGTACACAGGCTCTTGGATCTCTGAGGAGGTGCTAATTTAGCCTCTTCCTGAGGCCACCCAGCAGGAGCTTCGGAGGGATTTGCAGGTTCCTTTTCCTTGTTTGGGGTTTGGAGGTGCCCAGATGAGGCCCAGCTGTGAAACAATGTAAGCTGCTGTGGGGCCTTGGGCCTTCTCTTGGAAGTTCTGGGACTTTCTGACCCAGCTGCAGTTTGTTAGGTAATTTTAGATCTCAAAGGGCCAGCCATTCATATGCAAAAGCCTCTGCCACAGCTTGGGTGGGGCGGGGTCTCAGGGAATCAACAGGGCGGAGCAAACAGCTATGGCTGGTCCTCAGTCCTGTCCCAAAAGGCCCCGGGACTCAGTGTCCTGGCAATCACTGCAAGCACCTCTGAGAGAAAGCCGCCCTCGAGTTCTGCCCAATGCCAGACAGTCCAGTTTCTCCCCGTATGAGTCTGGGTCCACAGAGACTCGCCCGGAACTGGAGTCAGGGCCGTGGGGAGCTTGTGCCTCCCTCCCGATTGCAAAAGACACCAGCGTCCTCCGTTGCCAGCCCCTTTCCGTGCGCGCTCGAGCCTCCGTACCTCTGCACTTTACTTCCACACCTCCCCTGAGTCTCAGTGTGCTTTTCTCTTTCCTTCTAGTTGTAGAATTTCCACTCAGCCAGCCTTCCTGTGGCTCTGGATGATGTCTGTTTTGTCTTTTAGTTGTATTTTTGAAGTGGTTGTGCGAGGCAGCAATTTCAGGTGTTTACCTATGCCGCCATCTTGGTTTCTCCTCTTCATTTTCCCCTTTTGATTATAAATCTAAGGCATGGCAGCTGGTACCTGACACAGCTGTCACCCCCATGCCCGGCTGTGCCACCCCTGGCCCAGAAAAGACCAGATTATTCTGTGGCTCATCCTCTCGACTTCCAGGAGCCTATTGGCCACTTCATTGCTTAGCACTGGGGAGCAAGGCTGACTTGCCTTAGCTGCCTTTGTGTGCATGTCTTCTGCCCACCTCGGCCAGAGCATGAACTTGCGTGTCAGGTGACGATCACTGATTCCCAGAAACGGTGTCCAGCACTCCTTCGCAGTCTCCCTCTCCCTCACCTCCTTTCTGGCTCAGCATCATGGTTAAGAGACACACCTCTTGGGGTCTGGTCTCTGTCCCTGGGTAGCAGTGTGGTCTTGGGCAGGTCACCTTACCACTGCGCCTCAGTGTCCTTATCTGTAAACTGGAGGAAATGCTTAGGTCAGGAAGTGTAGTAGTTATTCCTCTGCTGGCCTCCTCTCCCTCTGCCAGGGGCTGTGCGGGGCTAGTGCTGCAAAGACAAACCACAGCCCTGGCCCTCAGGGAGCATGACTGTGACCTAACCATGCACAACAGTCAGCAAAATGCTGACTCGGGCAGAGGAAGTCTTTCTTGGGTCAAGTTTTCAAGTTTTGAAATCATTTGAGTTCCCAGGCGCCCAGAAGGCTGGGGTCCCTGACTGCTTTGGCGAGCAGCTGCGGGCTGCCACCTCCTTTCCTTCCTGCCAAAGATCCAAGGTGCACTTGTGTCTGGAGTGGGGGGAATCTGCTCCCTCTTCAGCCCCTTCCCTCTGGGCCCAGCTTCCTCCTCCTCTGGGGGTTCTCTTCAACCCAGGGGTCCCCTTCCAGATGAGAGGAAGATCCCAGCCAACTCCCCACCAGAGGCTCCCCTCTGCCCCAACTTCCTGTGGGCCGGGTTCAAGGGCAGTTTCCCTTGGAGAGCCCCTGTGGCCTTGTCTAGTCCATGGGCCTGCTCCTCTGTCCTCTCTACCTCTGCTGAGCCACGACCCTGCAGCATGGAGCCCTGAGCTGACTGTGCACCCCACTCCCAGGTTGCCCCTCTCTGGACCCACTGTGCTCGCAGTAAACGGGGGGGGGGGGGTCATCTCTGCCTGTGATGGAGCAAAACCTGGCAGGTCAGCTACTGAGCCTGCAGCAGTTGCTTTAAATTTCATTCCTCTCCCCTTTTACCATTCATTCGTTCACTGTATTTACTGAGTGACCACTGTTTGTCAGGCCTTGCTCAGAGGATACGGGTCAGTGATGAATGAGACCACGTCCCTACCCACACATTTGAGTGGGGGAAGCAGACATTAAGCAAATAACCTCATCTATATATATAAAATGGAGGAATATGCAAATTTTCCCGGAAGCCCTCACGGTAACCACCCGCTGGATCAGATGGGTGTGGTAGCATGCGGCAGGAGGCCGGAACGTGAGGCTGCGACAAATAAAATAAAATGCGTTCACATGCCCTGAAGCACAAACATCCCAGCAGATAACTCAATGCAGGTTATTGTGTAATCACAATGATTACACAGTATCGATTACACAATAAACTTATTTTCACCGAAAAATAACATCTTCACTTACAGATGCCCCAGCACGGCTGCTGAGGCTTTCATCTGTCCCTTTCTACACCGAAGAAGGCAGGGTTCAAGGAGGAAGGGCTCCAGTTGGCGTTCTCTCAGCACCCAGCTAGGAGGCCTCCCTGGGGGGCTCTCCCCTCCGAGCTCTGTGCGCTCAGCTCTGGCCTGGGAGCTCCGAGGGGAGGCAGAGCGAAGTGCTTTCCCTCTGGGACCCCGCTCTCTCTGGGAGCCCAGAAATCCGCTCCTGGGCGACCTACCCATGCGGACGTGTACGCTGGCGGAGGCCGCGCAGCTGCCATAGTTGAAGTCGTCCTCGATGGAGGATGGGGGTGGGTAGTGGGGATCGGAGTCAGCCATGTCAGCAATGGAACCCCAACTCCCCGCAGAATGACAGACAGCACACGGTCCTCAGTCACTTCCTGAGCAGCAGTCAGCCCCGACCAGGATCAAACCCGAAACCTAGGTAGGTGCCCTGACAGAACGGAACCCAAACCTTTGCTGAGGCAGAGGAGCTCCGGCCCACAGCAGGGGCCAGGGCACCAGAGGGGTTTGCTGAGGCCCCTGACAGGCAGCGCGCAGCGCAGTGGGTTAGAACCTCCTCCCGATACAGCAAGGTTTCGGCTTGGATCCTGGTCAGGGCACAGACAAGAAGCATAACCAAAGAGAGCATAATAAGCGGAACAGCACACTGGTGTTTCTCTCGCTCCCTTCCTCTCTCTAAAATAATCAATAAAAATTAAAATAAGAATAAACCCTCTGGCTTGCAGAGTTGCTAAAACAGTTAGAAAGCACCCTTCAGTCCCTGCAGAAGCACTATCCACTGAACCAAACCAGCATTTTTTTTTCTTTTTAAGTCCTCCTCTAAGGATATGTTTTTTTCATTGATTCTAGAGAGACAGGGAGGGAGAGGGAAAGAGGAAGAGAAACACTGATCACTTGCTTAAGCAAACCGACAGGGCTGGAACCCACAACCTGTGTATGTGCCCTCACCTGGAATCGAACCCATAACCCTTTGGTGTGTGGGAGGACACTCTAACTACTGACCCACACCAACCAGGGCCAGGAGGTACATTTAAAAAATTTTTTTCAGATCTGCCCTGGTCAGGTGGCTCAGTTGGTTAGAGTCTCAACCTGTACACCAAAGGAGTCCCTGTTGGATTCTAGGTTAGGGCACATACTTAGGTTTAGGTTAGATCCCAGTGGGTCAGTACGTGCAGAGGCAGCCTACTGGTATTTCTCTGTCACATGGATGTTTCTCTCTCTAAAAATCAATTTTAAAAACATCCTCAGGTGAGAATTTAAAAAATATTAAAAAATTTCAGATCTACGGGTCGGCCCCGGTGAGGTTGAAACGGCCCCAGTGAGGTCGGGACGGCCCCAGTGATGCCGAGATGGCCCCAGTGATGCCGAGATGGCCCCAGTGAGGTCGGGACGGCCCCGGTGAGGTTGAAACAGCCCCGATGAGGCCGAGATGGCCCTGGTGAGGTTGGGACGGCCCCGTTGAGGTTGAAATGGCCCTGGTGAGGCCAACGGCCCTGGTGAGGTTGGGACGGCCCCGGTGAGGCCGAAACGACCCTGGCGATGTACCGCACCAGCAAGGTTGAGATGGCCCTGGTGAGGTCGGGACAGCCCCGGTGAGGTTGAAACGGCCCCGGTGAGGTAGGGATAGCCCTGGTGAGGTAGAGATGGCCCCAGTGAGGTCGGGACGGCTCCAGTGAGGTTGGGACAGATAATGGGGACCAGTATAGACTGATGAACAGGGCTAGGTGCAGAGGCAGAGCAGCATTGAACAGATTGTCAAACTACAGTGGGAAGCCTGGGGAGGGTTTGGTGGGGGGGCGGTTAAGAGATCAACCGAAGGACTTATATGCATGCATATAAGAATAACCAGCCGAAACCGGTTTGGCTCAGTGGATAGAGCGTCGGCCTGCGGACTGAAAGATCCCAGGTTCGATTCCGGTCAAGGGCATGTACCTGGGTTGCAGGCACATCCCCAGTAGGAGATGTGCAGGAGGCAGCTGATCAATGTTTCTAACTTTCTATCTCTCTCCCTTCCTCTCTGTTAAAAAAATCAATAAAATATATGTATATATAAAAAAAAAAGAATAACCAATGGACACAAGACACTAGGGGGTAGGGGCCGGGGGAATGTTAAGGGGGGGAAGGGGGGGGAAGGAGACATATGTAATACTCTTAGTAATACTTCAAGAAATAAAAATTATTAAAAAAAAAATTTCAGATCTAAAATTTTATTTTGTTCTTTTAAAAATTTTATTTTTCATTTACAGTTCACATTCAATATCCTATCCTATATAATAAAACCCTAATATGCAAATCAACTGAATTGTGGAATGACTAGTCACTATGAACTGACCACCAGGGGGCAGATGCTCAACATAGGAGCTGCCTCCTGGTGGTCAGTGCGCTCCCACAGGGGGAGTGCTGCTCAGCCAGAAGCCAGGCTCACGGCTGGTGAGTGCAGTGGCGGTGGTGGCGGGAGCCTTTGTGGCAGCACTAAGGAACAACGAGCTGAGCGGTAGGGAGCAGCAAGCGGCGGGCGGTAAGGAGCAAAGGGTCCTGAACTGTGAGAGGGCACAGGTTGGGCTGAGGCCCCTACCCCCACCCCACCCCAGTGCACAGATTTCGTGCACCAGGCCTCTAGTTAATGAATATAAAACTACAGAGATAAATCTTGTATCAGAATGGAATATAGTTCTCTGAGAGGATAATAACTTGATTCACCCTAACTGGGCTGCCAGGGGCGAGGGGAGGAAAGGGATCAAAGGTGCAAAGCCCCCCCCCCCCAAAAAAAGTTGCAAAGGCCCTGGGGCAAGCAGGTTGGTGGTTCCTCAAAAGTTGAACCCAGAGTTACCACGTGCCCCAGCAATTCTGCTCCTAGGTATGTGTATATATATTCAAGAAAAATGGAAACATATCCATGTGAAAACTCATGCATGAATGTTTACAGCATCATGATTCATAGCAGCCAAAAAGTGAAACAACCCAAATGCCCGTTGACTAATGAACAAAATACAATGAGCCATAAAAAGGAATGAAGCACTGATACATGCGACAGCATGGGTGCACCTTGACAACATTATGCCAAGTGAGAGAAGCCAGTCAGGAAAAGCCGCATACGGCAGGGCCCCGTTTATATGAACTGTCCAGAACAGACAAGTGCATGGACAGCAGACTGTGGTCGCGAGGTTGTTAGTCTACTCAGGCTGCCATAACAAAGCACCGCAGACAGGGGCGCTTAGACAACAAGAGCTTATTTCTCAGTCCGGAGGCCAGAGCCAGCGACGAAGGTGCTGGAAGGGGTGGCGTCACTCCGAGGCCGCTCTCCTTGGGTGCAGACGGCCGTCTTTCCCTTTTCCCCTCACGTGACTGTCCTCGTCTCTCTTCGGGACACTGGCCCCACGGATGATGGCCCACTCCAGTGACCTCACTCTGCCTCTTTAAAGATGGTGTTTCCAAATCAGTCACATTCTGATGTACTGGGAGGGGTTAAGGCTTCAACATAAGAATGTGGGTTCCGCCGTAGCCGGTTTGGCTCAGTGCATAGAGCGTCGGCCTGCGGACTGAAAGGTCCCAGGTTCGATTCCGGTCAAGGGCATGTACCTGGGTTGCGGGCACATCCCCAGTAGATGTGCAGGAGGCGGCTGATCGATGTTTCTCTCCCATCGATGTTTCTAACTCTCTATCTCTCTCCCTTCCTCTCTGTAAAAAAATCAATAAAATATATTAAAAAAAAAAAAAAAAAAGAAAAGAATGTGGGTTCAGCCCTAGCCGGTTTGGCTCAGTGGAGAGAGCGTCGGCCTGCGAACTGAAAGGTCCCAGGTTCGATTCTGGTCAAGGGCATGTGCTTGGGCTGTGGGCTCCATCCTCAGTAGGGGACTTGCAGGAGGAAGCTGATCCATGATTCTCTCTCATCATGGATATTTCTCTCTCTCTCTCTCTCTCTCTCTCTCTCTCTCTCCCTCTTCCTTCCTCTCTGAAATCAATAAAAATATATTTTAAAAAAAGAGAAAAAGAATGTGGGTTCAGGGGCACAATTCAGCCCATAACACGGAGGAGTGGGGAGTGACTGTGAATGAATGGGGCTTCTCTTTGGGGTGATGAAAATGTTCTGGAATTAGCGATGATCAACGCACAGAATTGTGAATATGCTGAAAACCACAGTCTTAACTCTGAAGGGGGGAACTTGGCCTTGGTGGGAGAAGAGGCCTGGTTTGCAAAGAGGGAGGAGAAAATGGGGTGCTGGCGGTTGGCGGGGGCCCCGTTACCAAGGGCCTCTCTCAACCCCAGGGGCCCCCGCGCGCCAAGTGTCTGCTCCCTGCATAGACTCTGTCCTCCCCAACGTCTGGCATGAAAGCTCCTGACCAGGGACCCTTTCACATGGGGACTGGGATTGGAACTGGGAAACTTTTTAAACCTCCCAGAGTCACTCCAGCTGGTTTGGCTCAGTGGCTAGAGCGTCAGACTGTGGACTGAAAGGTCCAAAACTGGGTTGCATGCAAGAGGCAGCCAATCAACGATTCTCTCTCATCATTGATGTTTCTCTCTCCCCCTCTCCCTTCCTCTCTGAATCAATAAAAAAAGTATAATAAAAAAATAAACCTCCGAGGGTCAGCTCTGTCCCTGGAGGGCAGTTTGCCGTGGAGCAGACAGGGCTCGGGGTGGCCTCTTGCTTGTCGACACCTGGAGCGTTTCCTGTGTGCCAGGCGCTGTGCTAAGTCCTGGTCAGCTAGTCCGCCCTGTAGTTCTCACAGTCCAGTGGCGTGGGTACCACCTCTCTTGCCCAGACCACACTGCCCACACAGCTCACAGTGGCGTCAGACTTCGACCCTGGCAGCCTGGCTCCAGAGCCCATGCCGTCACCCACGACTCTGCTGCCTCTGCGTTAGGGTTGATCAGCCTCTGGTTACCCTCATTTTACAGGTGAGGGTACTGCGGCCCAGAGAGGACAGTGACTTCGCTGGGGTTACGATGTTGGGACTGGTGTGGGCAGGTTCATGTGGGTATGTGAGCTTGGTGCCCGGGAGACCACAGGCACGAACCCTGGGGGAGGCTGTGCCCTGCCCCTGCCGCCCACACCTGTGTGCCCAGTCTCAGTCCTGCTGCCTCCCAGTTCTCTCCCCAGGCCTGGAGGCGGCTCCGTGGCAAGCCTGCAGGAGGGCCTGGCCTGCCAGGAGGGTCAGGGCCAGTGTCAGAGGTGCCGGAGAGACACCCAGGGGCTGCCCCGGGGGCAGGGTGCCTGTATCCCTGGGAAGCCACCTCCCCGCTCGGGGGCGGGTGCCACAGAGGCCGCGTGACCTTGCGGCTGACATTCCTAATGGCCACGTGGCTCCAACTGGCAGGGACAGCTGCAGACAAGGGGCCGGACCAGCTTTGTTCCCAGAGCGGCACCCGTTCTCCATCGGGCCCTGCTCCACTCCTGCCTGGAGCTGCTTCCCTTCCCGGGGCTCAGAGGGCGGCTGGTACTGGGGGTCCCCCGCCATGAGTGCCTAGAGGCAGGGAGCCACCGAGGTCCGCCCGGGTGGGGCACGGGGCTCTGGGGATGGGGCAGGACCAGACGAAGCAGCAGATCGAGAAGGGGCTCCAGCTGTACCAGTCCAACCAGACAGAGAAGGCGCTGCAGGTGTGGACGAAGTTGCTGGAAAAGAGCTCGGACCTCGTGGGGCGCTTCCGCGTCCTGGGCTGCCTGGTCACGGCCCACTCGGAGATGGGCCGCTACAAGGAGATGCTGAAGGTGGGCGCGCCCGGCCCTGGCGAGGGAGGATGGGTCCAGAGCTGATGGCCCCGGGGTTCCCGGCCCCCTCCCGCTCCTCAGGCCCCCCTGTGCCCCACAAGCTAGCCGCCCGAGGACTGGGGCTCTGAACCCACATCGGAGGCCTGGGTCTTAGATGCTGCGTCCTGGCTTGGGGTTCGGGCCTGTGGCTTTGAACTGCAGGGGCTAGGACTCTCGAGCCAGGAGTCCAGGTTCCAGCCTTCCTGGTGGGGTTTGAGCCTGAGTCCGGGGGCGCTGGCTGCAGGTTTGAGGCTGGGGCTGGGTGGGTGGTGGGGCTGGAGATCTAGGCTGGGGCAGGAAAGGCGGGGCCCTGGGGCTGTGCTTGGGAGGTGGCTTCGGGCTGTGAGGCTGGGCGGGCGGAGGCTGACGGCCAGTGCCCACCCGCCCTGTGGCAGTTCGCCGTGGTGCAGATCGACACCGCGCGGTCGCTGGAGGATGCCAACTTCCTCCTGGAGAGCTACCTGAACCTGGCGCGCAGCAACGAGAAGCTGTGCGAGTTTCACAAGACCATCTCCTACTGCAAGACCTGCCTCGGCCTGCCTGGCACCAGGGCGGGCGCCCAGCTCGGAGGCCAGGTCAGCCTGAGCATGGGCAACGCCTTCCTGGGCCTCAGCCTCTTCCAGAAGGCCCTGGAGAGCTTCGAGAAGGCCCTGCGCTACGCCCACAACAACGACGACACCATGCTCGAGTGCCGCGTCTGCTGCAGCCTGGGCAGCTTCTACGCGCAGGTCAAGGTGGGCCGGGCCGGGGGAGGGCCGCGGCGGGCTCAGGCTCCCCGGCGTTACCTCGTTCAGTCCTCCCGTTGAGGTAGGGACGAGGTGGACGAGAGTCCGAGAGGGGTGACCCTTACCCAGGAAGGTAAAGACTGGGTCAGGAAGGGCAGAGCCGGAAATCAACCCTTGATCTGTCTGACTCTCTGGGGGAACGGGAGGCTCCTGGGTGAGGAGGGGCTGTGAAACGGCCCTGCCGCGCACTTCCTGTGTGAGCCTGGACACGGCCTTCTCCTTTCTGAACCTTGGTAGGTATCTATAATAATAAAAGCGTAATATGCTAATTAGGCCAGACATCCTTCCGTCCTTCCGGGCAAAGCCAGGGCTGTGAGGGAAGCCTGGGTCCCGGGTGCCTGCCGGAGGCCGCAGGGGATCCCAGGTGCCAGAGCGGGGAAGGAAGGCCTACTCTTGCACGGTTTTCGTGCATCGGGCCTCTAGTATCTATATAATGAGGGAGAGTAAGGATTCATTCATCATATATTTATTGAGCATTTACTGTATCCCAGGCACTGTGGGCCCGGGTGCAGCAGTGCCAGCCATAGCCAAGTCCCTGGCCTCCTGAAGCTTGCCCTCTAGTTGGGGGGAGAAAGAGGATGAACGCAGTGAGTAAACTACATAGCATGCTAGAAAGTGCTTCCGAGGAGGAAGGAAAGCAGAGAAAGGGGTCAGAGATGCTGCAATGTCAAACAATTGGACGTTGCAAGACTCATAGACGTGGTGCCCATGACTTGAAGGAGATGAGAGTGCGAGCCATGCAGAAACCTGGGAACGAGTGGAAAAGATGGCACAGCTAAGGCAAAGCTCTGCCCCGGAAGCGGGGGCGCAGACCTGGCATGTTCCAGGCAGGATGGAGGAGGCCGGGAAGGGGAGAAGGAGAGAGGAGGTGGGGTCAGAGGGTCAGGGGAGGGAGAAGGCAGACTGTGAATGAACTGATGGGACCAGTGACCGCAGGCTTCTGGTCCTGGGCAGTTGTTCTTTCTCTAGGCAGCCAGGCTGCCCTTGGCAGACGTCAATGCCTGGCGCATAGTAGATGCTCAGTAAATCTCAGGGTAAGGGAGTGTGCAGAGAGTTCAGAGCTGGGTCGTGAGGAAACGAGTCGTCCAGGATGACACTGAGGATTTTGTTTTCAGCAGCTAGATGGACAGGGAAGCCATCCAGTGAGATGCAATAGGATTGGAGAGGAATAGGGGTGTTCTCAAGCCTTTCTTTATTATGAAGAAAGTTAACCATACAGGAAAGCCAAGAGAATAATGTAATGAATTTCCATATATCCACTTAGATTTAACAGTTCTTAATATTTGGCCTTACTTGATTTACATATTTTTTTCTATTTTCATTTAAAATTTTTATTTGAAAAAATATTTTTTTCAATTGACTTCAGAGAGGAAGGGAGAAGGAGAGAGAGATAGAAACATCAATGATGAGAATCACTGATGGGTTGCTTCCTACTGGGGATCGAGCACGCAACCCCGGCATGTACCTTGACCGGGAATCGAACCATGACCTCCTGCTTCATAGGTCGATGCTCAACCACTGAGCCATGCCGGCTGGGCTAAAAATTTTCAATTAGAGTTGACATTTAATATTATATCAGTTTCAGGTGTACAGCATTTACATACCTTACGAAGGGCTCCCCCTGGAAAGTCTAGTACCCACCTGGCACCATCTATAGTTATTACAGTATTATTGACTATATTCCCTGTGCTGTGATTTACATTCCTGTGACTATTTTGTAACTGCTAATTTGTACTTTTAATCCCTGAAGTGTCGTGATATAAAATGATAGACATCACGATATTTTTACCCCAAAGTAGTTTAGTATGCATCTTTGGGGTAGAGGGGGGAGGACATTTTCTTATATAAGGACCTTTTCATACATAATCACAAAGCTATTACCACACACACCATAATGAGCTACTTTATTTATCTTAAATTTCTGTGCTTATCCTGAAAAGACGCCTGTCCCCTCGGTGCCTTTGAACTGGAACAGAAACAGGAGCCACACGTGGCAGTGGTTAGTGTGTCTCTTAAGTCTCTTTTGGTAGAAAATTCCTACCCTTCCATTATTTCCCATCATTTATTGAAGAAGCCAGATTAACTGCCTGGTAGAATGTTCCATCTCATTGTCTCATTGCTTCCTCAAGGAGTCGTGTAATTGTTCCCTTATCTCTTTTTCTCCCCGTGAACTGCAATTTGAATAAGGACGCGGATAGAGGTAGGTGGCCCACTTTGGGTAAGAACGTTACATGAGCAATGCTGTTGTCAACGTCAGAAACATTCAAACCCATAGAGAGTTTTTGTGAGTTTATTTGAGCCAAACTGTTGACCATTGCCGGGAAGCAAAATGTCAAGGGATTGAGAGAATGCTCTGGAGAATGGCAGTTTTGCACCTTATTTTATATATCCCGGTCAAAAGAGGAGGCATATATAGGTTACAAGAAATCCACTGGTGATAGGTTAGGGAGGCGGGAGAAAGCAGAGGGGAAACCTCTGGGAGTGGGTCAAAAGTGAAATTACAGGCTTCTTTTACTAGATGGGTATAGAATCGTTAACAGTCAACCATGGACTCAGTAACCATGAGGGGGTTTGTGGTCTCCCTAGAGCGGTGCCTGTGCTGCGAGGGGTCTGGAAAAAGGGAAATTACTTTGACATTCCCAAGGTCTGTTATTATAGATGCAAAAAGACAATAGGCTCAGCTGAGGTGAAGATTAACCTTTGTCGGGAAAGATGCTGGCCCGGGCCTGACGACCCACTGTAAACGATGTGTAGTTTAACAGCTTTCATTTCAGGCTGTCCTCTGTGGCTAGTTTAGGTCTCAGTGTGTAAGGCCACCCAGGCCTCCCCGAGTGTGTCAGGTTCAGGACGTGGCCCCTTTCTGTTCACACGTGTTCTCTTCATATCACAGCCTATCGGGTGGTTGAGGGAGTGGCCGCCTGATCCCTCCGTTCTAGGGCTTGTGTTTTTCCTTTCATGGTGCCTGGGAGCATTCAGCTCTGCAGCAACATTTACTGTAATGGTTTTAGCATCCGTTGCTGTTTGTTGCCTGGATCAACTCATTCATTTTTACTCTAATAAAATGGCCATTTCCAAGTACTCGTATTCCTGCTGCAATTATGAGCTGAGAACTTTCTAAAGGGAAGACCTTTCCCTCATCGTTTGGGACTAGGCGGTTACTTTGAAATACAGTTCCTGAAGGAAAGGCCGAATAAGCACTTTTTCCTTCTTTAGTTACCACTTTTCAGAGTAGGGAGTGGAGGTGATGGCTGCCTTGCGTGGTCACACTGACAGGTTTGTTGCTTCCTCTTCTCGGGGTATCGTTATGAAAGCGTGGATTTTCTTTATATTCAGTTCTCTTCGGTCGATCACTATGATTGTTCTTTTTGATGTTCATATTACCTCAACTCTCGTCCGTGGAATTCCCTTCAGTAAGCGCCTGTGTCCTTGGATGAGATTAATTTAGTCTTGGAAAGCGTTTTGCTTTCTGGCACAGGAAACTGTCCCAGGCTCCTTTTCTATAGTCCTTGTCTCAGACCTGGAATCAGCCATTTCTTTGGGTTCTTTTTAGTAGAAAATGGTATTTAAAGGCAAAATGTGGGCTTTCAGGGTGCTGGCTGCTGGGTTGTCATTGCTTCTAAACCTTTTCAGTTGCCAGGGTGTTTTCTAGTGATGCTTCCAGTTCAAGTCTAACATTTCTGGATTTTCCCTAACTTATTTTATTTTTTTAAAAATATATTTTATTGATTTTTTACAGAGAGGAGGGGAGAGGGTTAGAGAGTTAGAAACATCGACGAGAGAGAAACATCAATCAGCTGCCTCCTGCACACTCCCCACTGGGGATGTGCCCGCAACCCAGGTACATGCCCTCGACCGGAATCGAACCTGGGATCCTTGAGTCCGCAGGCTCTATCCGCTGAGCCAAACCAGTTAGGGCACCCCTAACTTATTTTAAACTCAATTCTCTTTTCTCTTAGACTAAAAATCTTGGTTTCTAACAACACAATTAAGTGTTTTCTTTATCCTACAAAATACATAAAATAGTTTCAACAGACAATACCAATATTATTTAAAAAAAAAAAAAGCTGAAGGAAATTTAAGATTTCTTTCCTTTTTTTGTCTTTATAATACATCCCACTATGGATGAACTGTCCAAGTATATGTTGTAAGTTCATTTGAAAATTTTTTTTCTGTGTAGTTATACTAATGTAGTATAATGCGATAAAATGTATTATAGTGCAACCATATTATATTGCATTATGTTATATATAGCATTTTATATATATATGTAACATTAACGTATTTATTATAATAATCTTTATATAAAAGCCTAAGTGACTGTCTGACTGTTCAACCATCCAACTGGAGCTATGATGCACACTGACCACCAGGATAGAGACCTGGTGCACGGATTTGTGCACTGGTGGGGTCCCTTGGCCTGGCCTCCGGGGATCGGGCCAAAACCGGATCTTTGACATCCCGTGAGGGGTCCCAGATTACAAGAGGGCAGTTCTCGGGTGTGCACCCTGGAATCAGGGTCCCTCCTCTCTGGTTCTAGGTGTGTCATCCAAGAATCGCAGCTGCCAAGTCACCGCAGCTCAGCAACTCCTGTGTTGAGCATCTGCCATCTGGTGGTCGTTGCGTGTCATAGCTACTGGTCGGATGGTCAAACGGTCAGATGGTCACTTCGGCTTTTATATATATCGACTAGAGGCCTGGTGCACATATTCATGCCCTGGTGGGGTCCCTCGGCCTGGCCTGCGGGGATCAGTGGATCTCTGCGCCGTCACAGCCTGGCCTTACCTGCCAGCTCGTCGGCTCCAGCCCGCTGTCTGCTTCGATCCCACACAGCACAAAGCAGTGCCCAAAGCGGCAGGTGGCCAGGGAGGAGCCCGTGCCCGGGCCGGACGCCGTGCCGGATGCCGTGCTGTCCCACTCTGCTCATCCCAGTCCCGCTGCGCCTGCCGCCACCGCGGCTCGGTAGACTCACTGCCGCTCCACTGTGCTGCAGTCTCTACGCACCTGTCCTAGGGTGCCCGGCGCACTCATGACCACGCAGCTGCCACTTGTCATAGCAGCCTCGCTCCTCGCGTGGCGTGAGAAGTAGCTGCGGGCTTACGCCCAGTGAGTCCCAATGCCAGGACCGGGAACCATGAGCCCAGCGCCCGTTGGTCAGCTGAGCAGGGCTCCCTCTGTGGGAGCACACTGACCACCATGGGGTAGCTCCTGCATTGAGTGCCTGCCCCCTGGTGGTCAGTACGCATCATAGCTACCAGTTGACTGGTTGACTGGTTGCTTAGGCTTTTATCTATAGACTAGAGGCCCGGTGCACAGATTTGTGCACAGGTGGGGTCCCTCTGCCTGGCTCATGACCAGAGCCATGTCGCCCAGTCATGATCAGGGCCAATTGGGGCCAGCCAGCCAGGGGGAGGGACTGCAGGAGATTGGCTATGGGAGCACACTGACCACCAGGGGGCAGCTCCTGCATTGAGCATCTGCCCTCTGGTGGTCAGTGTGCATCATAGTGACCAGTCAACTGGTTGTAACAGTTGCTTAGGCTTTTATATATATAGAATAGATAATAATTATAGTTATCATAATTAATTACAATATAATAATATGATATGCATTTAGGGTGACTTATTTCTATTTTCTGTTTTTAGGGTTTTTGGTTTTTTTCCTCACCCGAGTAGTATATTTTTCCATTGATTATTAGAGAAAGTGGAAGAGCAAGGGAAAGACAGAGAGAAATATCAATGTGAGAGAAACATATCGATTGGTTGCCTCCTGCACACACCCCGCCCAGGGTTCAGGCTTGGGAGGAGCCTGCAACCGAGGTACGTGCCCTTGACTGGGATCGAACCCGGGATCCACAGAGCCAAACTGGCTAGGGCTGTCTTTAGGGTGTCGTGTTTTGTTTTGTTTTAATTAAAATTTTTTGAAACTAGAACAGTTACATGACTTCAAATTAAAAGTACACTGTTAGGAACAGGTTTCTGTTGGGGTTATTGAGAGTTCTGTTGGTCATATTAACTCAGAGATGCCTGTTAGCTCTTCGGTGAAAGGGCAAATAGGTTTCTATGAGGATGAACAGAGAAACGGGGCTGTAGCTGAAGGAGACATGGGTCAAAAGAAGATTGTTGGATTTTTATCTTTTCTTTTAAATGAGGCGAGAAAGGCTGATGGGACTTGTTCCCGAGCCCGAGGAGGGGCTCACATCGGCAGGAGAGAAGCAGAGGGCCCGTCGGTGGGGTTGATGGATAAGCCGGTGAACGGAGCTCCTCTCTGATTTTCTTCTGTTTTCCAAACCGCGTGAGGCGAGGTTGTCGGCTCATACTGGGCGGGTAGAAAGGGGCTTGGAGGTTTGAGGAGAAAGGAAGGATGAGAGAATGATTTCATTGCCTCGGTCCCGATGTTTCATTCCTCAGTGAGTCAGTCACGGACCTTCAGGGAGCAGCTGCTGCTGGGTCCAGGAGGCAGCCTGCTGGGTGGGGGTGGGGAGGACACCAGAGCCCCTCCCCCCTTCCGTGTGTCTCTGAAGCTGAGGGCCCCCAGGGACTGGGTGAGAAGAGAAGCCAGCTGTATTTTCTTGCCTTCTCACTCATTCATTCATTCATTCATTCAACAAATATATATATTTAAAATATTTTTATTGATTTCAGAGAGGAATGGAGAGGGAGAGAGACATAGAAATACCAATGATGAGAGAGAATCATTGATTGGCTGCCTCCCGCACGCCCCCCGCTGGGGATTGAGCCTGCAACCCAGGCATGTGTCCTTGATCGGAATCGAACCCGGGACCCTTCAGTCCACAGTCCGATGCTCTATCCACTGAGCCAAACCGGTTAGGGCCATTCAACAAATATTTATTGTACATCTACTAATTGCCAAGAACCGAGCAATGGGTTGCCGGGGTCCAACCCCAGCGGGTCCAGGGGTCCCCAAAGGTGTGGACGGAGTCGGCGAAGAAGGAATGACACGGAGACAGCGTTCAGTTGATCAGCAACCTAGCCAGGATCTCTAGCCCGGATCTCCAGAGAGGTTCTGCTTCGGATCTCCAGCGAGGTTCTGTAGCCATGTTCCCTCGCTAGGTTCTCCAGCCAGGTTCTGTCCATGCTCTCCAGTCAGGTTCAGTGTCCAGGTTCCAGTCAGGTTCTCCTGCCAATCTCTGTAGTCAGGTTCAGTCCAGGATCCCTTGCCATGTTCTCCCGCTAGGCTCTGTCTCTAGGCTCCGAGGCCAGTCCCTCTCCAGGATCCTCTGGCATGCTCTCTCCAGCAAAGTTCTTCTGTCTCTAGGCTCCGTGTAGGTTCTGTCTTCTTGATTCTGTTCTAAGTTCTGAGTGTTTCTGTCTTGTTACAACTGTATTTATACCAGTTGATTCAATCCTATCAATTTCTATTACAAAGGTTAGGGCGTTTCTTATCTCCATTCCAGGGAGTAAAGATTATGTAGCTTAATAGTGATTGTTCGTAGTTAAAGGGATTAATTACCCGCCTGGCACTTAGTTGAAGGGTTTTATTCCCTCCCTAACTTCAGGGGAAAATCCCTACCTGGGGATTCAACCTTTCTTGGAGAGGTGACTTTGGTTAAAACACAGCGCCAAGAAGGTGAGCAAACATATTAAGAACCGTATGCCATATATGCCAGGTCCCTTGAAACAGCAAGGATGGACCGGCTCCCGGCAATGGGTTATAATCCAACATCAGCACACCAGGTGCAAATCCCTGTGTTCATGGAACCCACACCTTCCCACTGGCTGCTGCCCCTGCCTGGACCGCCCTTTCCCTGGATTCCAGAAAGGATGAATGAACACCCCACAGGGCCTGTGGGCCCCTGGTGGCCAGAGAAGCAGGGCCTACAGCCTTCAACTTAGGGGCAGCTCCTGACACTCAGCGTGCCCTTCGCCCCACCCCGCCCTGTGTCCCTGCAGGACTTCGAGAAAGCTCTGTTCTTCCCCTGCAAGGCCGCAGAGCTCGTCAATGACTATGGCAAAGGCTGGAGCCTCAAGTACCGGGCCATGAGCCAGTACCACATGGCTGTGGCGTATCGCCTGCTGGGCCACCTGGGCAGTGCCATGGAGTGTTGTGAGGTGGGGCAGCAGGGGAGCGGGCAGGGGGTGGTGTGGGCCAGGGTCTGGGGCCCAGAGCAGGTGGGTCTCCTCCTTCCGGATCAGCCCACAGAAGCCCCATGTCTTGCTCCTGCTCCAGCCTTTCCATAGCTGAGCCCTGAGGCTGCATGCTTCTCCGGTCCCCACCTCACTCCTTCCAGTCTATTCTCAGGGTGGGGGGCTTCCCTGTTCCCCCCGCCCCCCATCCTCTGGGGGACACTTTAAGTTGGAAGAGAGCCATCTCTGAAGTTCCACCGACCTGGGTTCAAATCCCAGCTTTGCCTCTTCCTAGCCAGGTGGCCTAATGGAGTCACTTCTGCTCTCTGAGCCTCAGTTTCCACTTTGCTGGGTGCTGCGAGGCCCCACTGTCTCGGTGTGTGGGGCCCGAGAACCGTGATTGGTGTGTAGGGCTCTGAGGATGTTGGTGATCCCTGGGCGCCCCAGTGGTGGGGGCAGACAAACAGCCCTGAGCGACCGGCCTCCCTCACAGGAGTCGATGAAGATCGCCCTGCAGCACGGGGACCGGCCACTGCAGGCCCTCTGCCTGCTCTGCTTTGCTGACATCCACCGGAGCCGCGGGGACCTGGAGGTGAGGTCACCAGGATGTGGGGCAGGGGGTGCAGGCCTGGCCCAGCCTGACCCCACCCCCACCTGGCTGTGCAGACAGCCTTCCCCAGGTACGACTCCGCCATGAGCATCATGACCGAGATCGGCAACCGCCTGGGGCAGGTGCAGGTGCTGCTGGGTGTGGCCAAATGCTGGGTGGCCCGGAAGGCGCTGGACAAGGTGAGGGTAGGCCCGGTCCGATGGCCCCCAGCTCTCCCAGGGCTCCCAGCCAACAATCTGTGGGTCTGGTCCTCTGCAGGACTTTCACACACGTTGTCTACCATCAGCTTTCCCCCGATCTAGGCATCCAGGCCGTTTTCCAGGCTCAGAGAAGGCCCACGTGTTGCCCGTCACACAGCTAAGCTAGTAAAGGGCCAGAGCTGGGGTGTGAACTCAGGATACTTTAACTGCTTCCCGTGCCTGCACAACACCCCACCAGACAGAAATGTTTCCCCCTTCTGCATCTGAGTAAACTGAAGCAGGAGGCAGCACCCACAGAGCTCTTGCAGCTGCACCCCAGTCTCCTCCTGCTACCTTCACACACAGGGCGGCTGCCCAGCCATGGCACCCTCCCCATGCCCACCTCTCTCTACCCGCTTTCTTGCCTGTGAGCCAAGGCCTCAGTCAGACAGCTCTGTGCTCAGAGCGGTGCTTGCCTTCCAGGCCCTGGATGCCATCGAGAGAGCCCAGGACCTGGCCGAGGAGGTGGGCAACAAGGTCAGACCTGATTCCGTCTCTGGGGCTGGAGTCAAGAGCCCAGGTGGGATTGTGGGTGGGAGGAGAGGGCCCCCGAGCCCGCTCATACCCCGAGCCCTTCCTGGTCTCCAGGAGTTGCCCCAGCCATCCCCAGACCCCGGCTGTCTCTCTTTCACCCAGAGAGCGCTGCAAAGGGCTGGGCGAGAATTCTGCAGTTCAGAGGGTAGCAGAATTCCTCAGAACTTTCTTGATGGTCATCAAAACTCCTAATATGGCCTCCACTCCCTGAGAGATGGGCATCCCAGGGCTCTTGTAGGTTTGGCTTCCAGTCCTCGCCGTCTCTCTGCAAAGGTGGGTATAGTGAGCCTCATTTTACAGATAGAAAGGCGAGGCTCACAGGGGTGCTCAAGATCCCACTGCCTGGCAACTGGCCTGTCTACACTGCTTAGATATATGGCCTCTCTAAATTCAATATTTGTATCCAAACATCTAAACAGTGAAAACAGGCTCAGCGTTTCTCACAGTCTTCTAAAGGATGTGCATTTCTCCGAAGGTGGGTCATAGTCCCAAAATGCTTGGTTATAGCCACTCGGGTGTACCCGAGTACCTTGGTCTGATCAGAAATGTTAGCAAGTTGCTGTGTGTATTTAACCGATGAGAACAGGAAAACAATTATGGAGTCGATGCAACAGGTTCGGCCAATTAAACCCTTCAGAAACATGGGGTCCCAGCTGGTTCCAGGGGTGAAGACCACTGACCTCACCACCCCCTAATTCTGCATGACGGGAAACCAAGGCCCAGAGAGGGCAGGACGTTTTTTCTAGGTCCATCAGCCAGGCGGGAACGTGCCCAGGACTGGACCCTGTGAGGCCTGACTTCAGGACAGCTTCTTGGGCTGGGCAAGGGGAGGCGGGACAGCTGCTCACCAACACTGACCTGGTCTCGTCCCCTCTGCCCGCACTCCTGTCCCCACGGGCCCAGCTGAGCCAGCTGAAGCTGCACTGCCTGAGCGAGAGCATCTACCGCAGCAAGGGGCTGCAGCGGGAGCTGCGCGCCCACGTCGTGCGCTTCCACGAGTGCGTGGAGGAGACGGAGCTCTACTGCGGCCTGTGCGGGGAGTCCATAGGCGAGAGGAACAGCCGGCTGCAGGCCCTGCCCTGCTCCCACATCTTCCACCTCCGGTGAGGGCTCCCGCTGGCCGGGACAGGGGGCACGCGGGCCTCTTTGGGGTGCCCTAGGATCTAATCACAATAGTAATACTAACAGCAGTCATTTACATAGTGCTTTCTGCGTCCCAGGTGTTCCTAAAAGCTTCCCATATATTAACCCATTGGATCCTCCCATTCTTACAATCATTCTCTCCAAAGAGAATTCCGAGAGGCCTCTGAAAGGTCATGGCATTCAGACACCAGCAGGTGACCCCTTCCAGGCCAGGGCGATGGGCAAGCAGGGCTGCAGGCAGGGAACTGAGGGCCATCCTCTTCCCCTGACACCTTCCAAGCCCCTGCAGAGGAGAGGGTAGGAGAGAGAGGCCCTGGCCCAGGATGGAAGGACGGGCTCAGTGAGTGCACCGAGCCCTTTGCCTCCCAAGGTGCCTGCAGAACAATGGGACCCGGAGCTGCCCCAACTGCCGCCGCTCTTCCATGAAGCCTGGCTTTGTCTGACATTGTCAGCATTCGTCACCTCACCTGCTCGGCTCCTCCACCCCTGACTGGCCATGTTTTGGACACCTGTTTACTCCCAGAGCAACCACCAGGCCTCCTCGGGCCTCCACCAGGGTCTGAGGCCTGCCGACGGCTGCTCCTCAAGGCCCCACTGCCATCGCCCACCTCTTTGTACTTTGTTCTTTATAGAAAAATAAACCGTTTGTACGTGGTCCCAGCGATTCTGACTTCCCTGCCCATGTGAGCGTCCTCAGACACAAGCATCCCTCCACACATGTGTGTGAGTGACCCCAGCTGCCCCTCCAGGTTCTTGGGATGCCGGTGAGCCAGAGACAAAGATCTCTGAGGGAGGAGCTGCTGGCATGCAGGGGTGGGTGGGAGGATGCAATAGACAGTAATGATAATAATCAAGCAACATAGGAAGTCTGTTAGGGCCCAGTTGGCATGGCGCAGTGGTTGAGCATCAACCTATGAACCAGGAGGTCACAGTTCAATTCCCAATCAGGGCACATGCCTGGGTTTCGGACTGGATCCCCAGTGTAAGTGTGCAGGAGGCAGCTGATCAATGATTCTCTCTCATCATTGATGTTTCTCTCTCTCCCTCTCCCTCCCTCTCTGAAATCAATCAATGCACACACACACACACACACACACACACACACACACACACATAAAGAGAGTCTATTAGAAAGATGTTATGGGCTGAATTGTGTTCCCCAAAGTGCATATGTTGAAGTCCTAATGCAGAACAGAGGACACAGGTGCAACAAATGAGTCTCATTTGATCCAAAGAGACCTCAGTGAGATGAAAAGAAACAATTACAGACGTGATGTTTACTTTTTTAATTGTAGAGGCTCATTGCCAACTGAGCTCTTCCCACAGGGGCAGTGCTGTGGCTCCTGCTCTGAAGTTAGTAGCAGCAGTGATCATTCTTTAAAACGGGTTAAAGAATCTCTCTTGGTGGCCAGCTTCTACTTTAATAAATAATTATAAAAATGCTGCCTGAGGTGTTATCTCCCCCCTCTCCCCTTTTTTTTTCGCCCTTTGCACACGGCTGGCGTATGTTGTTTATAGTTTGGGAGGAGGGGCCGTTGTGCAAATCCCCTAATTCCTAACTGGGCCATACTCTGAGGTTGAATCACTCCTTCCAAAACGCCCTTTCAGTTATGGGCCAAAATAAGACTACATTTCCCAAGGGGCTTTGCGGCCATCGTCCTTTCTCCCGCCCCTTCCGGTTATACACCCAGGCCCCGCCCGCTGCACGCGTCGGCCAATAGCACAGTACAAACAGGACGAGGGCGGGAACTTCTCAGGAGACACGGGGTGGGTCCTGTGGCCCGGCGTGGTCTTTTGAACCCGAGAAGCAGATTCGCGGCTGGAGATAAATCGGCTAGAGTCAGGACCTGAAGAAAGAGGTCTGCTACTAGTCCACGGATGGTGTTAAGAAAGATAGCACTAATTTTCTGCCACGGCTCCTGCCCAGTCCGATCTTCGATCTTTTCCTCCAGGAAACGAATCTGCTGCCGGAACTCGAGAGTTCAGTGACTCGGCAGGAGAAGATGGCGACTGTGTGGGACGAGGCTGAGGTCCGCTGTGGGGCAGCCGGGGGCCTAGAGCCGGGCCCGCGGGGAGACCACCTTGGCGGGAGGGGAGGAGATGCTCGGGGGTCGAGGTCTGGCCCGGTCCCAGGGTCGGGGCCGCTGGGGATGTGGGCAAGGATCCTGATGCCTTCGTTCTAGTCCTATGGACGGGGAAACTGAGGCCGAGTGGGCTTGGAGAAAGCGGGCACGTGCCTTTAATTAAAAAAAAAATTTTTTTAACAGCAAGATGGAATCGGGGAAGAGGTGCTCAAGATGTCCACAGAAGAGATTATCCAGCGCACACGGCTGCTGGACAGTGAAATCAAGGTGGGCGTCCAGGGCAGGCCCGGGGTCCCCGCTGCCTCCCTGGGGGCGTGGGGGGCGGGGGGAACATGGGGACCCTGCTTCCTCCTTGGGCCACAAAAAGAGAAAAGAAAACTAAGCCTTAAGAGGGACCAGAGAGGGACAGGATGTTGGGAGCCCAGGCCTGGAGGTAGGAATCGGACGGCCATTCCCAACGAGGTCTTTCCGTATTCCTCTCGAAAATCCTTCTTTCAGGAAATCGTCATTTTACAGAGAGGAAACTGAGGCCCAGAAGGTTTTTATTGTGAACCACCCAGCCCTTAATGAAAGGCGGAACCTAAAACTTCTCTTTGACCCGAAGCCCTATGCTTTTCCCTCCTTCACCAGGAGGTCGGCCCCGGGGCTGGGCACTCAGGGAGCCGGAGCGGGAGGGTCCCGGCCATGACTTCACTCCTTGCAAGGCCTTGCAATAAACAGCCAAGGCCCAGCATTTGCTTCCACTTGTCTTCATCCCAGATTATGAAGAGCGAAGTGTTACGCGTGACCCACGAGCTCCAGGCCATGAAGGACAAGATCAAAGAGAACAGTGAGAAGATCAAAGTGAACAAGACCCTGCCCTACCTTGTCTCCAACGTCATCGAGGTGTGTGTGTATGTGGAGGGGAAGAGAGGGGTTCGAGGGGCCTGGAGACGGCCTGTGATGGGCCACTGGGGAAAGAGGGGGTGAAGTTTTGAGGCCCAAATTGCATGTTGGGGTCCCCTTCTGAGGATCCCCTTCCTAGTGTGCATGTCTAGGTGCATGTCTAGGGCTGGAAAAGGCCTCAGAAGCCTCCCATGTCTCACTTTCTGCTGGTCACTTTTCCTTGGGGGTAGATGAGCTTTGTCTGTGCAGAGAAGCATCATCCAAACCAGTGGTTCTCCACCTTCCTAATGCCGCGACCCTTTAATACAGTCACTCATGTTGTGGTGACCCCCAATTTCATTGTTACACATTGAACATAATTAAAGCATAGTGATTAACCACAAAAACAATATGTAATTATAGATGTGTTTTCCGGTGGTCTTAGGCGACCCCTGTGAAAGGGTCGCTCGACCCCCAAAGGGGTCATGACCCACAGGCTGAGAACCGCTGATCTAAACAAGAGGTCTTATCAATCTCATGGTTTATCCACTGCACTTGCTAAGCTCAGGGCCAGTGAGGAGCGAGGTAGGGATGGTCAGCCCTGCTGGCGTTGGGACTGCCTCAGCCCAGGAAGCACCCGGCTCTGGGGAGTTCAGTGGGCTGAGCCCGGCCTCTTCATCTAAGCTCTTCCCCTTCCCAGCTTTTGGACGTTGATCCCAATGACCAAGAGGAGGATGGTGCCAACATTGACCTGGACTCCCAGAGGAAGGGCAAGTGTGCCGTGATCAAAACCTCCACTCGACAGGTGAGGCTGGCTCAACAGGAGAACGGAGGAGGGTGAGGGGTGGGTGTGGGAAAGGACTAGGGAGCCTTCCTGAGGGCAGTCACTGAGGCCGCTTCTGGGTTTTTCTGACAGACATACTTCCTGCCTGTGATTGGGTTGGTGGATGCTGAAAAACTGAAGCCGGGAGACCTGGTGGTGAGTGGTGTCCCTGAGCCCAGGCAGAGCTTTTCCAGTGAATCTCCCACTGAGCAGCTGAGCCCTGCCCCAGGCCCCAGGCCCAGGCCACTGCTGGCCCGGAGTCTCCCAGCAGAGCAGCCCGAAGAGTCAGACCCTGTCTGTCCGCTCTGTGAATCTTGTGTTGGCCAGTTCTGTGTCATTCTTTTCACTCTTCAGATACCTGTCACCCAGCCAATTAATTAGGCCTTGAGCTGGGACAAATCTGAAGGCTGTGCTGTGTCTCCAGGGTGTGAACAAAGACTCCTATTTGATCCTGGAGACTCTACCCACAGAGTACGACTCACGGGTGAAGGCCATGGAGGTGGACGAGAGGCCCACAGAACAATACAGTGACATCGGGGGCTTGGACAAGCAGATTCAGGAGGTGAGGGAGGAGTGTCAGCTACTAGCAGCTCGCCAGCCTTTTGTGTGTCTCTGCCTCATTGACCAGGGCACTTCCCCTAATGTGCCTCTTATCCTCAGCATCCAGGGAGGCAAGAAGGATGCCGTGTGACCGTTCGGGGGGCTGAGATCCAGAGAGAGTGAATGATTTGCTTAGGGTCATGGGAGGTTAAGGCCTGGAACTCAGGCTCAATGTTTCCACCATGTTCTGCTGTTGCTGGAGAGACCATAGTCAGCCTTGATGGGAGCGAGGTTCTGCGCTCTCTTGATAGGGGGGAAGGGGAGGGCAGTGTCCCTGAATTGGAACAGGAGGGTTACAGATTGGGGTCGAAAGCATTAAAGGTTGGGCTGTAGGAGCCCTCAGGGCTTCCCTCTCCTCACCCAGGACTTCTTCCTGGCAGCTGGTGGAGGCCATTGTCCTGCCAATGAACCACAAGGAGAAGTTTGAGAACTTGGGGATCCAACCTCCAAAGGGGGTGCTGATGTACGGGCCCCCAGGGACGGGGAAGACGCTGCTGGCCCGGGCCTGTGCTGCACAGACCAAGGTGAGTGCTTTGGGAGGATGGAGAGAGATGGGCAGGCTGAGCATGAGGGCCCTAGGGGACCTGTCATGGTGCTTTTGGCCTGATGGCGTCAACCCCATTCCCACCCCACCCAGGCCACCTTCCTGAAGCTGGCTGGCCCTCAGCTGGTGCAGATGTTCATCGGGGATGGTGCCAAGCTGGTCCGGGATGCCTTTGCCCTCGCCAAGGAGAAAGCTCCATCCATCATCTTTATTGATGAGCTGGATGCCATCGGCACCAAGCGGTAAGGGGGTGCTGGGTCCCACCAAGGAGATTGTTCTAAATTCCTACTATCCCACCGTGTCCCCTTTCCCGGGGTGATGGCAGCTTTACTTTTGTGTTCTGCTTCCTAAATTCTCTTCTAACGAGCTTCCCTGCTTCCTACCTGTTCCCCTGACCATCCATTTTCACAGCTGGCTGCGTGTTCCCTACAAAAACCTTGTCACGTCACTCATGCACCCACGGCCCCTCACACAAACGGATTCTACTTAAAACCCTTCCTGGGCCTCCCCCATTGCTGCTTGGGCTAAGTGCCTGGGCTTTCCATGACCTGCAAGGCCCCCTCAGTGGTTGTCCCTGCTCCCCTCCGGCCTCATGCTGGTTCTGCCGCTGCCTCCCCCTCTGAACTTCCCGGAGCCCCCCGGCTTGCAGGCCCACTCTGGCTCTGCAGCGAGAGATTGTGCACCTGCTGTTTCCGCTCTGGAACGTGCTCTTCCTTTTCCCTCTTCTTCAGGGATTGGTTGCCCAGCTGATGTGTTTTCAGCCTTTAGGTCTCAGCTGAGGGACACTTCCTCAGGGGTCCCGCCTCGGTTCCCCTTACGCTCCAGTCTGGGCTGGGGCCCGTATTTCTAAGCTCAGCGCAGTTTGCAGTGGCATGTTCATCGGGCGCTGGCCCAGGCAGTGGGTGGTTTTATCCTCAGCTCCCCACCTGGTCCCAGAGCCTCCCAGTCTCTGAATGCTGCAGTCCACAGTTACACACCTTTTCTGTGCTAGGCCCTGGCCGGGGGCCCCAAGTTGAGTGAGACATTTCCCTACCCTGGATGGGTTGGGTTCAGCTTCTGGTGGGTGGAGAGGAGGGCGGGAGGGCTCTGCCCAAGCCGTGGCCTCACCAGTGTCTTGGGCCTTCTACGGGCCTCAGCTTTGACAGCGAGAAGGCCGGGGACCGGGAGGTGCAGAGGACGATGCTGGAGCTTCTCAACCAGCTGGACGGGTTTCAGCCCAACACCCAGGTCAAGGTGTGTATCGTCGAAGGTGAAAATCATGGGGCTTAGAGGCCAGGGTACCTTCCTGGTTACCTCGCTATGGCAGCCACAGTAGGAATTGGGGTCTGTCTTGAACATCCCCTGCCCTTTCACCTGGACCCTGGGCTGTCTTTCTGCCTGTTGTGGCCATGACTGCTGCCAGTCTGAACCCCTTTCTCCTCAGTTCAAGTTGCTGCTGCTTTCCTTGTTCAGGTAATTGCAGCCACCAACAGGGTGGACATCCTGGACCCTGCCCTGCTCCGCTCCGGCCGCCTGGACCGAAAGATTGAGTTCCCGATGCCCAACGAGGAGGCCCGGGCCAGAATCATGCAGATCCACTCCCGGAAGATGAACGTCAGGTGAGCAGACAGCAGGAGCAGGCGCTTCGTGCTGGCCTCCCAGGCCTCCGCCCACCCCTTCCTTTCCCAGCCCGTTCAGCGCAGCACCTTTCTGTCATCTAACCTCACTTCTCCCCGCCTGCCTGAGGTAGTCCTGCAGGGGCCAAGACTCCCAACTGTGGCAGCTCTACTCCTTAGACTCCTCCCCCGATAGGAAGGTCGGCAGGCCAGAGGGCCTCCGTTTCCCGGCCTCGCTGACCTCAGCACATGGGCACAGCCCAACACGGTCCAGGGGGACCCAGCCAGGGGCCCGGTGGACCTAGGCTTGGATCTCTGTGACCTTCGGCAGGTGACATAACCTCTCTAAGCCTCAGCTTTCTTACCTGGGACTTGGGGGTAATGGCACCAACTTTATGGGGTTGTGGCAGCATCAAGCACAGTGCTCAGCAAGTGAGATTTTTAAGTGGTAGCAGCATGCTGACACGGCCTGTGCTACTCGGGAGGGCAGATGGCCATCCTTATCTCCACACCCTCCTGCTCCCCCACCTCAGCCTGGGTAGGTCCCTGGGGTCTCCGGTACAGATTTCTAGAAGGCTGGAGCTCGAGACAGAAACCGCCTTGTCTAGCCTGCTTCCCCCAGCTTGTGCCTCCTTGAAGAGAACGAGGCTCAGTGTGAGCTGACGGGGTGGGGCCGCATGGGAGCACATCTGTCCCCAGAGGTGACTGAACCCCGTGGCATCTGTCCCCCCACAGCCCTGATGTGAACTACGAGGAGCTGGCCCGCTGCACAGATGACTTCAACGGGGCCCAGTGCAAGGCTGTGTGTGTGGAGGCGGTGAGTGGTGGGTGAGGTGGGTGGTGGGTGCTTTCTGCCCCCCTCCCTGGACAGGGCAGCGTGACTTGGCCTGTGGACTGCTGAGGGGAAGAGGCTGAGAAGGCTTTGGCCCCCGGGAGCCAGGCCTCGGGTGCGGGGAGGCACCCTGAAGCTTGTGTGTCCTGGGTGCAGGGCATGATCGCACTCCGCAGGGGTGCCACGGAGCTCACCCACGAGGACTACATGGAGGGCATCCTGGAGGTGCAGGCCAAGAAGAAAGCCAACTTGCAGTACTATGCCTAGGGTGCCGCCACCACACCATCCCCTGCTCTCTTGCTGGTTAACATTCATAATAAAAGATGGTTTCAGGTCTCTGACACCTGCCTATCTCGCTTCTTAGTGGAAGGGTGGGGGTGCTTGCACGAAACCCCTTCCCCACACTCCTGCCTGGAACTCAAGACAGCTGTGGCCTCAATCCGGTTGTCACGCCGAGGCCCTCAGAGGCCTTCCCATGGGTCCCTCCAGACTCCTCCCTCCCCACTCCCTGCCCCACCTCTGAGCTTTCAGGGTGTGGTGCTGGAGCCCTAGGATGAAGGCCCTCCATGGAGCCAGCCTTTTCTTTTTTCCACATTTTGGTGCTCTGGCCCTTGGCCTCGCTTTCTTGTAGAGCCAGACTCTGGGCCTTTTCCCCTTGAAACACCTGTTTCCTAGCTTCCAAGCCTCTTGTTTTTCCACATGTCTTCATTAGCTGCTGTTTTTTTAAAAACTATATTTTTAATTGATTTCAGAGAGGAAGGGAGAGGGAAGATAGAAACAGCAATGATTAGAGAGAATCATTGATTGGCCCCTCCTGCACGCCCCGCCCCTGGGGATCGAACCCCATTAGTCTGTCGGTCCATTTCCTCAGCTGAAGATGAACCTTGAGCAGGATCTTGGTTCCATATGCTTTGGAAGCGCCCCTGAATGGCCTTTCAAAGCAGCAGCTCTTCAGAACTCAGCAGCTCTCACTTGCCCTCTGACGAAAGCCCCTACACCCTCCTGGTCCCTGGTCGCTTCCCCTGAGGAACATGCCTTCTCGAGGTGAAGCTCCTAACCAGCTCCCATCCCTCCCCTGTGATCCCACCACCTCCAGGCCCGCCTCCCTCCCACAGCGCCCTGAGATGCACCTAACCATTGACTCCCCACGCCTGCCTGAGGAGCCCCCTGCCCGGCTCAGCTGTTGCCATTCCTGCATTCCCTGTTCCCTCTTCTGACCAGTTGGGGCATCACCCGGTCAGACACCCGAGTAAACCTGCACGCACCACCTGAGGCTCCACATGGGGGCCCCAGCGCTGCCCAGGGGAGGGGTGCTGGCTGGAGCCCGGCTTCCTTCCGTGACAGATCAAGCGCATGTCCACCAGGTCCCTTTTTTGCTGAAAAGAATGACTCAGAGCCAGGCTGAGGGCACAGCAGTTCGGGCTTCACAGCCCTGAGCAGACTCGGCGGTGCTGTGCTGACATGCTGCTCTGCCAGCGGGCTAGTGGAGGCTGTCCTGCTTGGCTTGGATACACAGCACTGCGGGGAAGCAGCGCCCCCCGGTGCCTGGTCCTGTCCGTACACTCAGCACATTCAGACGTTTTTCTTTTTAATGAAAAATAACCATTTCATTGAGGCCAAACCTGGAGACGCCTTTATGGATGGAGCTCCCTTCCTGGATTAAATGACTCTGGGGCAGGCTGGGAAAAAGCCGCCGGTTCGTAGGTCTATATGAGGCCACCACCCTTGGGGGTGCGTGGGCTACAACACAGTGCCAGGCTTGTTTTATTGGGACAAAAAGCTAACGAGGCAAGCCAGGAAACTGAAATGCAATCCCATTCTGAGAAGCACTGCAAGGGTAACAGTTCAGAGACAGCGCAGAGGAGAAGGGTGGGAGGTGGGGACGAGACCGACCGGCAGGCGCCAGTCGGCGCGGGGCCTTGGAGCGCCAGCCCAGTAAAGCCCTGCTCGACCGTGGCTGGTGCACAGGACAGAGGCAGCCAGTTTGTGTATAATATTTATTTGCATCTTATATATAGAACAGGTATTTACAGATACAAATGGAATCAGCAAAACGGCTGTGAAACCATTCAGACCCTTTGGCCACTTCTGAGAATGTCCGAGGTCGAGCAGCAGGGCTGGGCCTGGCTGTGGAGTGGGCCAGCTGAGTACCTGGGCGTCAGCCAAGGGAAATAGCTGGGGATTATGGCTTCAGCATTCTCCCAGAGCACATTCCTGAGTGCTGACCACATGGAGCCCTCACCACCCCCACCTAAAAGGGGCCCCAGCAGGGAAGGGCAACCACGAACCACTCACTTCCTGCCTCTAGGATATCTGCCTGGCCCCTGTGCTGGCGCAAGCAGCCCTGAGCGGACCGGGAGGTCTCCCTGGCCCCGGCTGCTGGCTGCTCTGCAGGCTGCTGTTTGGCAGCTGGAGGTGGCAAGAGCTGCTGGTGCTGCCACGGAGCATTCGCTGGGGGACGGGAGCTGGCCCAGGTCTGAGAAAGCATCTCTCGGCTTCATGCTGGGAGGGTAGGACGGTCAGTGCTGAGTGGGGCTGGGGGCTGCGAGAGCACCTGCCTCTCCTTTCTTTGGCTTTAGAGATGGCGAAGGAAGGGCCACGGCCGTGGATGCAGCAGAGTTCACCCCAGCCTCGGCCCCTAGGCTGCCCAGGGCTGGGTGCATGAGCAGAGGGGTTTACTCCCTCAGCCAGGGACCTATGAGGCCCTACTGGGAGACAGCTTTGGGGTTCCTTGCAGCCACGGGCTGCTGGGGCTGCCCTTCACTCCCCTGGGGGTCGTGGTGGGGAGAGGCCTCTGCTTGGGACCAACGCTGGCTTCCTCGCTGCTCTCTCTGGGAGGTGCAAGATGACAGGGTGGCAAGGAGAGAGGACCACAGTGTGGCTGGGGCAGGCGCGGGCATTGGGCCCTGGGCATGAGGGATCACAGTGTCGGTCTCACCTCTGTCCACACGTGCACACCACACACACACACACACACACACACACACACACACACACGCGTGCGTGCCATCCTCTTGTCTGGTAGGAGGCTCGCTGGCTCTCAGGCACTCGCCCTCTCTGCCTTCACACACGATCACAGAGTAAATCCGAGTCTCTTATTGCTGTGGGGGGAGCGGGCGTCAGGGACGGTTACTCCACCAAGAGCGAGAACAGCACCATCACCACGATCCCCGTGCAGAGCAGAAGCACTTGCTGCAGGGAGTGCCTGTGGGGAGAGAGGCTGGGGCTCAGGGGTTGGCACGGGGTGAGGGGCAGGGAAGGGGCCAGAAAAGCCCCTCCTCCGCCAGCCTGTAAGGGCCCATGAGTGCAGTCCCAGTGAGTCACTCACCACGGGTCATCTTCCTCCAAGATGTCGGGCAGCACGTTCACCAGGGCGATGTAGAGAAAGCCGCCAGAGGTGAAAGGCAGGATCCAGGCCACAGTCTCCTCTGCAGTGGGAGAAGGCCCGACTGGCTGGGAGCCCACGGGTCCCTCACCCCTCCCGCAGTGGGGACCGAGGGCAGGACCCGGGCTCACTATCGGGGTGGGACCCCTCTGCTGATGGCCACCTGCCACCACCACACGCCCCGCCCGTACCTACTCCCTTGGGGGACTGTGTACAGATGGCGAAGCAGGCGCCCAGCAGGCCCCCCAGTGCCGTGGAGAGCTGTAGCTTGGCTGCGCTCCATCGGTCAAAGCCAGCCCGGAGCAGGATGGCAAAGTCGCCCACCTGAGGAAGGTCCAGAGGGTCACTCCGGCCGGTAGGACCAGACCCCGAGCACCTCAGGGATCACACGCACACGAGCCCCTGCACCCGCCCTGCTGCTGGGCCCCAGCCCGCACCCCCTAGCTGGGCCCCAGCCCGCACCCCCTAGCTGGGCCCCCAGCCTGCACCCCCTAGCTGGGCCCCAGCCCGCACCCCCTAGCTGAGCCCCAGCCCGCACCCCCTAGCTGGCCCCCAGCCCGCACCCCCTAGCTGGGCCCCAGCCCGCACCCCCTAGCTGGGCCCCCGCCCGCACCCCCTAGCTGGGCCCCAGCCCGCACCCCCTAGCTGGGCCCCAGCCCGCACCCCCTAGCTGGGCCCCAGCCCGCACCCCCTTGCTGGGCCCCAGCCCGCACCCCCTAGCTGGCCACCAGCCCGCACCCCCTAGCTGGGCCACCAGCCCGCACCCCCCCTCTGGAACTCACCTCATGGGGGATCTCATGCAGGAGGATGGCCATGGTGGTCAGGAGCCCGATCTGCAGGAAGGGGAGTCTGTGGGGTCTGTGCCGAGGGCCAGGGCACCCCCTGTCCACTCAGTCTACCAGTGTCTGCTCTGCTCTGAGCACTCTGGCTGGCCACCCTTCGGTGACCAGAAACACAGCAGCCCATCAAACACACAAGGAAGCTGCCCTCATGAAGCTCACAGCCTGGAGGAGGGAGGCCAGGACTGCGTAAACATGAGCTGTGTGTCACTCACTGGCACTGCTGGGGGGGAGGAGGACTGGGTGCCATGCGGCCAGAGTAATGGGGCCTCATCAGACGAGGGGTCAGCAAAGGCCTGTCTGAGGAAGTACATTTAGCCAAGGCCTAACAGCTGAGGAGCCAACACTGAGGGTGGGGGGAAGAGCATTCAGGCAGATGGAACAGTGTGAGGTGGAGGCCATGAAGGAGGGGAAAGCGTGGTGTTCACAGGTCGCAGACAGAGGGCAGGGGAAGGTGGGGGAGCATCTGGAAGCAGGCAGGCAGAGGCATGGATCCCCAAAAGGAGTGTCTGCAGCCAGGAGAACAGACCAGTGTCTCGGGACCAAAGAAGGCCGCGTCCAGGAGAGCGACAGGGAGGACTGGGGCTCAGATGAGGGTGTTGCTGATGCAGGGAGCAAGAAGTGATGGACTGGAAACCTATTTTAGAGGCAGAGCCAACTGGTCAACACAAGCACCATCATTCCCACTGGAATTGCCTGGGCACCACCTGCCCCAATCCACTCACCTTCTTGCTCACCAGGAAGCTGGCAGCCACAGCCAGCCCATGAGTGAAGTTGTCGATGGTGTTGGCCAGCAGGTTGAGATAGCCACTGACCTGGGCGAGGGGAGAGAAAGCCAGCTGAACAGGGCAGGCAGGGCTGAGCTGGGCTGGCCACTCGGGTGGGGCGGCTGCAGGAGGAGGGGGCCCGGAGTGGCCACTCACTTTGACGCTCTGGACCACGGCGCTCAGCCCGGGCTCTGCAGCCGGCGGGGCCACATAGCGGCCTCCACTGAGCGCGGCAGCAGCAGCGGGGTCTTTGCGGGGGGCCTAGGTCCAGGAGAGGGAGGGAGAAGGTGACATTAGATGCCCTCCCCCCGCCCCCCACTTGGCCAGGCTGGACACAGAAGGGGAGCGAGAGATGGAGAAACAGAGACAGGGAACACCCCTTTTCTCTGTCTAGACTTCTCTGCTGCTTGATCCGCCAGGTGCCCCCAAACTCAATAGACTGCCGGCCTCCTGCCCTGCCGTCGCTATCAGTCGGAGAACAAGCCGTGGCAGGGGCTGATGCTGTCATTCCCCAGATCCCCAAACAAGCTGCCCAGCCCCCCGAGGTCCCAAGAAAAGGCCAAGAGACCTTCTTTTCAGGGTTCAACTCAGAACCTGGGCCTCCAGGCCCTGGAACCACCACAGAACAGACTGAGGTACCCAGGTCCTGGGGTTTGGGGCTCACCTGGTTGGGCTCCTCCTGCTCCTTTCTGTCCAGGAACACCTTTTCCAAAGCCAGGAAGGTCAGGAAGCCAGCAATGACCCACAGCCCCAGCTGTTGCTGCTGCTGCAGACTCTGCCTCTCGCCACCTGCAGGGGGCAGCACTGACATGCCAGGCCAAGCCAAGGCCAGAGAAGGAGGGCCATTTGGAAGGGACCTAGTCCAGGGTAGGGACAGAGGCAGGGGGCCAGGATTGGCTGGTGGGGCAGCGGGGCCCCAGGGACTCCCACAGAGGCCAGGGCAAGTTCCCAGCCTGATACCCAGAATCCCTCTGCCAGCCATTCTGGCAGAGCAGGCAGGGCCTAGGCCATCCCTGGGCATGGGTACCAGCTCCCCTCCAACCCCCACCTGCCTGCCCCCAGGCTGTGACCTCACTCACCAAGGCTGGAGCTGCATGTGTAGGCCCAGGCCTCAGGCAGCAGGTGGAGAAACACATTGCCCAAGAGGCCCCCCAGGGCAAAGCTGAGCAGCTGCTTCAGGCGCCGGGCCCCAGCTGCAAGGCAGAGATGCGGGGCCTGGGGGCTGACCCACCTGGGGCCCTGGCCCGGCCTCTGCCCACCCAGATGACTAGGCTCTCTGTGTTGCCCCAACCAGAATGTCAGCCTCCAGAAGGCTGGACGTGGCGCACCGCCCTTCCTGGGCTGGGTGCTCGGTGGGAACACACCCCAACCTGACGATGGTCTGTAGAGCCACTGCCTCTTGGTTAAGGGCTCAGCTCTCCAACCCACCAGCTGGTGCCCTTGGCAGACTGCCTTCGGGACTCAGTTTCCCCTTCTGTAAACTGGGGACAAGTGTACCCGACGGGGATCCTGTGGGAACTCAGTAACAATGCACACAGCGAGCACTCATTAAACGGGAATTTCCTTTTCTCAGCCACTGTTACTCTCAGAAAGGTGACAGAGATGTGGGGACTTTTGCAGATTTGCAGCATCCAGAGCTGGAAGTGCCTGAAGGGGGCCATGCCCACACTCTTGGTTTGAAAGAAACTGAGGCCCAGAGGGCAGAGGCACCTCGGGGGTCGGGTAGCAACTATCCCAGGGGAAGCTGCTGCTTCTAGGCTGTGTGACCTCAGGCGGGTCAAAGAACCTCTCTGTGCCCGTGCTTCCCCATTTGTAAAATGGAGCTGATAATCCAAGTCCTCCCGACCCTGACCTCGAAGGTCGCAGGGATGCCATGAGGGACTGAGCTGAGGAACAGGCGTGACAGCAGGGCTCCTCTCACAGCCGTGGCAGCAGCCTTCAGCCCAGGGACAGAATGAACAGGGGAGCACGGCGCCTGGGGCCCTCGTCCAGACTTACTGTGTCATACTCTGGGGTGGGGGCACAAGGCATCCGGATTTTTGGCACCTCCCCACCTGATCTCGTGGACTTTTCATTACAACATGCCAGGTGGACAGACAGACAGTACATGCACACCATACGAAAGGGTAGCCAAGGAAAGCCTCCACCCCGCGCCTGTGCCCCGCCTTCCAGACCCCTCCCCAGAGGCAGGCCTGCGACCAACCTCTCTCATGTTCCTGGGTAAGCCTGACCCAGGGGCTTCCAGTTTGAGGGCTCTTTTGCATGATGAGCAGAGGCTGCAGGGAGAGGCAGTGCTTTGCTGGCCACGGCACACCCAGCACGGGGCCCGCACACACGCAGCCTTCTCCCTGAACCAGGCGGTGCCTTACTGGTATGAGCTCATTCAACTGTCACAATCGTACCTATGAGGTAGACACCATGGTTATCCCATTTTTAAGGCTGGGAGCCGGAGGCGGAGGGAAGTGAAGTGACTTGCCCGGTGGTTCCCAGCTGGTAAGCGGCAGAGCCGAGATTGGAACCCAGGCGGGCTGACATCCATATTTCTCACCACTATCTACATCGCTTCTTGGTGACTGTTTGCTAACGGTTATTCTTTCAGAATAAAAGAACGTGTAAATGAATGAACAGATGAGCATGGTGCGCCCTGGTCTCACAGGACCAAGGTGAGAGACTGTGTTCTGTCCTCACCCTCCACCTCGGACACACTGGAACCCAGGACGTGAGACCCAGCTCTCCGGGGAAGAGCAGCATGTTTCCCACGCTGCTGGCTGCCCCGGGCGCCAGGGGAGGGTCACCCACCTTCTGAGCGCAGTGAGGCCCCCATCTCCAGGGGAATGACCAGCAGTGGGAAGACCCCGCTGAGTCCCACCAGGAGGGAGCCCAGGAGGGAGCAGATCCAGGTGTCCAGCCTCTCCCCGCTCAGCAGGGCTCCCCAGGACTCACTTTCCTTGGTATCGAGGCGACAGGCTGCTGCAGCCCCCCGGTTCCGGGGGGCCTGCTGGGAACCCCCAGCCCCTCCCAGGAGCTGCAGGGCAACAGCAGCGAAGAAGAGGAGCCTTTGGCCCGCCATGCCGCAGCCAGAGCAGGGACATCCAGGCATGCCAGGTGCTGGAAAACACAAAGGCCACTTGCATGAGCCGCCGCCGTTGGCTGAACACCTGCGTATGAAACATGGCATCTTAACCCGCCTGCTTGTCTGGCCCAGGGCTTGTGTGGCTCCAAACGGTGGGTGCACAGAGCAAAGGGGCTCTGCTCCTCCACACGTCAAGGATCACAGTTTTTCCTTCTGAGCCGGCTTCCGGCTTTCAGCAGTGTGTCAGCATGTCTGCCCGAGGCTAAACTTTTCCTAATGACAGGGTGAGGCGCTGGCTGGTTCCCCTCAGCCACCGGCAGGGCAGGCCCGGCCCAGCCGGGTGCCTCTGGCTGCCAGGGGAGGTTTTGCCGCCAGGATGTGCCCTGGCGAGGACACCCCAGGGACGGAGGCTGGCACTATCTAGCTCGATGGGGCGACATTAGGAGGTGCAGGCTGCGAAACCAAGCCACTGAGCTTGGACAGGACCATGAGAGCTTCTTCCTAGGAAATGAGCCCAGTGTCCCCCGGGCACAGAGACAGACAGGAGGCGGGGCTGAAGAGAAAGGATCCTTCCCGTCAGCAGCTGCCTCACAGATGCTCAGAGCACTGCTGTTCACTTGGTGCTCGGCAGCGTACAGCTGCTTGTGGGCAAGTCCCTGGAGCCCCTCTCCGAGCCTCAGTCTCCTTGTCTATAGGACGAAGATCAGCATCGCCTCCCTCACATGGTCCTGCACATAGATGAGCTTGGTCATGCAGGTGAAGCGCCTGGCAGGGCGGAAGCACAGCGCCCTCCGTATGCTGTGGAGGCCTCAGTCCTGGGCAGCAGGAATGTACCCAGCCGGGGTCACAGGACTCGAATGTGAGTCAACCAAGAGAGGTTCAGTCTGGAAACTCAGGCATGCGGTGTAAATGCGCGCGGTCCGCCCCGCCGCGTGCTGCCTGGGACCTTGACTGCATAGTCACTGCCTCAGTTTCCCCATCTGCTGTTAGAGGTGGGAGGGAGGGGAAGCAGCTGCTCCGGAAAAGATGCCCACGTTCGGGATCTCCAGCCGGACCGGGAGACCCTGATGAAACCCGCGGGGCTCCACTGGGGACCAGAGGCCGGCCAGGGCCAGGTTGGGCTTGGAGGCCGAGGCGGGTCACGTGGGGTGAGGGGATCACGCAGAGGTGAGGCTTGGGAAAGGGGAAGGGGGTGCGCAGTCTGAGAGGAGAAGGAAAGAAGCAAGCAAGAGAGCCGAGAGGGAGAGATCAGAGATCGTGGGTGAGATGGACGAGCAGGGGAGAGCCAGGGAGAGATGCGGAGTGACGTGTGGGCGACAGAGGAGCCCAGGGAAGTTTCACTCCAGGCCCCGGGCCGGGGCCTGGGGATCGCCGGGTCCATCCCGCCCAGGCGCGGGCCCTGAGGCCGGGCGGTCACTCACCGTGCAGCGGCGGCGGCGGCAGCGCTCCGGGCGGCCCCGGCCATCCAGCTGCGGCGCGGCGCCCCGCCCCGGACCTGCCCCGCCCGGCCCCGCAGCCCGGCCCCCGGCCCGGAGCCGCCCCCAGCGCGCGGCCACGTCACTCGGGACCTGTCCGGAACCCGAGGCGCCGCGCGCCACGGTGTAGTGGGGGTGGCTGTCCGGGAGCGCTTCCGCTTCGCGGCCGTGGGGGATCCGGGCGGCCAGCGCACTTCCGCTCGGGCCGGACTAGGGGCGGCGAGGAGGGCCGGGCGGAAGTGGGAGAACCTTGGGTACCGCGCTCAGCAGCAGGCTGGGCAGGGCCAGGGGTGGCTCCGCGGCGGTGCGGCTGGGCTTGCGGGTCCGGCGCCACTTCTTCTCTCGGGCTGCAGTCTCCCCCGCAGCCGCACGGGGGCGCCCTCGACTGCCGGACTCGCAGCCTTCGGCCGGCGGCAGGGCTCCGGGTGGGAGGATGGCTGCCGCGCTCCAGTTCTGAGTCAGCCTGGCCTGGCTCCTCCATGAACACGGGAAAGGGGAAGTGCCTGCCGCAGGGAGGGAGGGCCTAGCCCCGGGAACCTCAAAAGAGGGAATTTTATTCTTACTCATCGAATTATTTTTATGCTTTGGTTTTTCACTGGGAACCTCAGGCCTTGTCTCCAGAGCTTGTAACCCTTTGGGGTCCAGTGCATGGTGGCTTGACTGCTGCTCTGAACTCCAAACCTGAGGAAGCAAGGGCTCCCCTCACCTAGAGGAAGTTGGCCTGACTTCCTAGACTAGGGCAGCACGCTATAGCATTATTATTGTAAGTGCAATTTTTTTATATATATATATTTTTTTTATTGATTTTTTTTACAGAGAGGAAGGGAGAGAGAGAGTTAGAAACATCGATGAGAGAGAAACATCGATCAGCTGCCTCCTGCACATCTCCCACTGGGGATGTGCCCGCAACCCAGGTACATGCCCTCGACCGGAATCGAACCTGGGACCCCCCAGTCCGCAGGCCAACGCTCTGTCCACTGAGCCAAACCGGTTTCGGCTGTAAGTGCAATTTACCGAGCACCTACTATGTGCCATTCACTCGCATTCTCCCTGAATCTTCATTCTATCCCATTGAGGTGGGTGCCATTAGCCCAGGGTGAAACAATGGACCAGATGGCAGAGCCAGGATTCAAACCTCTGGGTGTCCCTGGGCCCAGAGCATGATAGCACCTCTCATTTCCAGAGGGTGGGGGTCTGGCTTGTGTTTCCAGTTTGCATCCTTCTCTGGGAATCAGCCAGGACTGTAGACTGTTCAAGAGGAGGCATGTGGGTACTTACTTGGCAGAGATTGTGATGGGGTGGGGTTCTCCAAGCCTCTGACCCTCATCTGCATCCCATGATCGCTCCCTTCATCTGTCCTGAGCCGATCTCTCCTGGGGGTGGTACCACACGTGGTGCCCTGTACCACCTCACATCCAGTGTCTAGACTCCCAGCTCCTTCCAGGTAGGGTCAGCTTTCCTCTGAAAGACCCTGGCTGCCTCACCCCACCAGGCCCATGGGTAGCGCAGGATGCCCCCTTGGGCCCCTCCCTGAGTTCTGAAGTGGAAACCCTGGGTTGGTTTCTTTGCAGGGGGAGGAAGATACTCAGGGATGCTGCTCTGGGATCTCTCAGATGCCCCTCCCCGTATGCAAATCACTCCATCATATGCAAAGCACTTCACAATATACAAATGATTTCACAATAATGCAGTCAGCATTCCTGCCTCTGGGGGCTGAGGGCCGCTGGCCACCAGCCAGAGGATGGGCAAGAGCCGCCATTTGCTGCCTTCTCACCGGCCTTTCCTCTCACCTGGCCCGGAATTTCCACCATCAGACTTCCTAATGGATTAAAGAAAATGGGCATCGGGGATGGGACTCTAGAAGATGACAAGAAGCGGGAGGGCCAGGTGGAATGACATGGTGGGTGAACTAATGTGAGACTGTTAAAGACAGTGAGTTAGATCTTCCAGGGGCCTTCCAGGTATAACCAAGTGAGAAAGGAGACATTAAATAAATATTTATTTGACATAATCCACTATTTTAAAATAATGGTAAAAGGAACCTTAGACTCGTATATGTACATGTGGTCATGGGAATCAGTATTTAAAAGTCTATGTATAATTATAAATAAAATATATATATAATCACACAATAGGGTGATAACATGAATTCTATGGTTGGGGAAAGAAAGGGCCCTGGCCGGTGTGGCTCAGTTGGTTGGAATGTTGTCCTGTGCCAAAGGGTTGTGGGTTTGATTCCTGGTCAGGGCACATACCTAGGTTTCGGGTTTATTCCCCGGTCAGGGCATGTACAGGAGGCAACTGACTGATGTTTCTCTCTCTCTCCCTTCCTCTCTTTCTAAAATAAAAAACATATCCTTGGATGAGGATTAAAACTTTTTAAAAATATATAAAAAAGGAAAATTTAAAAACATGTTAAAACATGTGTACAATCACATTCAATTATGTTAAAAATGATATATAAAATATAGTCATACACTCATGTGGTATACCACTATCATATTTGTGGACCCTTGTTGACTGAAATGTTATGCAGCACATGACTGCATGTACATACATATTTATGTGTATATATGTGTATTGTGTGTGTGTGTGCACATATACTAGTATATCTGTAATGGTCTCCTAATTTGATGGTTGAGGTTAAGACAACCAGATTCTGGTACTAGATTTTCTGAGGCAAATTACTTAACTCTTATGCCTTAGTTTCCTCATCTGTAAAATGGATTACTATATCTGATTGTTGTAAGGATTAAATGAATGAATATGTCTAAAGCACTTAGCACTATATCTGGCATATGGGAGTTCTGTTTATGGGTTAGCTATTGTTTATGTTTGTAGATAGATACATGGGTATAAAAGATATTACAGCAATGAAAAGAACAGATAAAGACACGGGGGGCGGGGCATCCTCTCTCCTTGTGAGCACAGGTGAGTTTTTGATCGGCCTGGAGGTCTCAGGGACAGACAAACTTCATCAGGGCGGGGTGGGCCTGCAAACTGCTTGGGTCTGAGTGGCCAGGAGGGGTTGAGGGACTGCAGGCCTCTTTCTCTAACTTCGCTGGATTGCCCAGCGTCTGACTTTAACACGTTGCTACTGGCTCTGGTACCTTTGCAGGGGCCTTTCTCAGCAACTCGGCCTCAGCTTTCTATTTCCAGGAGGTGGGACTGCTCGGGCCGGCTGACCAGGCAGTGGCTGCGAGACTGGCAGTGCAGGGCTCGAGGCTCCGGGCTGGGGTGATGATGACGCACACTTCTTCTGCTTCCAGAGTGTGCCTTTAGCTTCTCAGGCCTTTCCCGGGGGCTGCAGGCAGGCGGCACCTGCTGTGGAAAGCATCTGAGGCTCAGGGCGGAGAACACCTTGCCCAGGGTCTCAGGTGGGAAGGGGCAGAGTCGGGTGCTCACCCAGGACCCGCTGCTCCTACAGAGGCCTCAGGCTCCCATCTCTCCAAGCGGGACCTGCCCCTCTGGAACCCCGGACCCTAACCCTCGGGCTTCTGAAAAGACAGATAAGTTTGCCTATACCCTGAATAAAGTCTGTCCAAATGAATCTAATGTCTTCCTTTTCCTCCCTCCAACCTCAGAAGGGCAAACTGGGGCGAAATCCTGTGCATCTGAGCTTTGCAGGGCCCACGTTTACTTGACTGGTGTTTACTGATATATCTGTTCACTTGTTACGCCTCCCCCATCCATCTCCCTGCCTCCTCCTTGGGGGAACCTGAATTTTGTGTTTCAATAGAGTTTTCATTTATCTACCTACCTGCATACATACATATATGCCTAGACACATGCAGCTCTTTGGCCCCTTGAGTGTGGCTCTTTCTAAGCCTTAGGAGTACCCTAATTAAGTTAATAACAATGTGCCTACCTATATAGTTTAAGTTTAAAAAATTTGGCTCTCAAAAGAAATTTCAATCGTTGTACTGTTGATATTTGGCTCTGTTGACTAATGAGTTTGCCGACCACTGGCCTAGACTATGTTCTAATTGATTTGGCTTTTTTTTTCTTTTAATAAGGGGAAAAAAGCTGTTCTAAGGTTTTCTTTTATATTATTCAGTGATTTTTATAATTGTGTTTGTATAGGTCCTGCACAACTGTTTACTTCTGCATAATAAGTTCACTTCTAGGTATTTTACATCTTTGCGGCTATTTTGAATAGGATATTTCCTGTTACATTTTGAAGTACTTGTTGATAGGGCACAAGGGCCAACAATATTTTCTTACTGGTTACAATAATTTCTCAGCATTACCGTGGAGTCTTTTGGGTGGGTAATCCTGTCACTCGCCAAACACAAAGGTATTAGAAGGAAGGAGCCAACTTTGATACTTGTCGAGAGTTCACAGGAAGTATCTGTCTTCGGGGGCTGGCGTTTTCATTCAGCATCATTGTGCTAAGATTCATTCATGGTGCCGTGTGGAACTGGTTATTTGCTTGCACTGCTGAGTGAGGGGCCACTGTGTGAATGGACCCCCTGTAATTAACGTAGCCGTTCTCTGGTTTGTGGGCACTCGAGTTCTTTCAGGGTTCTTGCTGTTAAGAACAGGGCAGCTTTGAACGTTCTTCTTGTCCATGCCTCTTGGAGCACTTGCCAAAGTTCCTCTTGATTTCATGCCTGAAGGCGATATGCTGGGCCTCATCTTTGTAAGATAAGGCTCGATTGTGTGAGCCCGGCCCTGGCCAGCGGTGATATCAGCTGCGCTCTGAGAGCAATCACTGGAGATTCTGCGGCCCCACCTCTCCGCCAAGACCTGGGCTGAAGGCTGTTATTTCTGCTCCTCGGATGGTGTAAAATAGCCTCGCATCGTGTCTTCATTTGCATCTCCCTCAGCGCCAATGAGCTTGCGCATCCCTCAGAGGCGGGTGGGACAAATGTGTTTCCTTCCCTGTGAAAATGCCCGTTGGTGTCTTTTATCTTTTTCTGTGGGATCACTTGTTCTTTTCCTGTGGATTTGCAAGAGCTCTTGATGTGTTTTTGATGCTTATCCTTTGGATCTTCTGAGGCAGAGTCTGCTCCAGTTTGTGGCTGGCTTTTCACTTTCTCTAAGGTGTCTCCACTTCTCCCTTCCCTCCCACACCTGTGCCAGGGACGCCCACGCGTTGTGCGTGTGTGCGCGCGCGTGTGTGTGTGAGTGTGTGTGCGTGTGTGTGCGTGAGTGTGTGCGTGTGCGTGCGTGAGTGTGCATGAGTGTGTGTGAGTGTGTGTGCGTGTGTGTGCGTGTGCGTGAGTGTGTGCGCGTGTGCGTGCGTGCGTGTGTGCGCGCGTGTGCGCGTGTGCGTGAGTGTGTGTGAGTGTGAGAGTGTGAGTGTGCGTGAGTGAGTGTGTGTGTGTGTGCGTGTGTGTGAGTGTGTGCGTGAGTGTGTGTGCGTATGTGCGCGTGTGTGTGCGTGAGTGTGTGTGCGTGTGTGTGTGTGTGTGTGTGTGTGTGTGTGTGTAGGAGGGATGGGGGTCCCGTGTCCCCCCGTGGACACCGACCCCGCTGCTTCCCCTGCCCCCTCGGGTTTTAGGGAACCCGAACCCCCTCCCCGCTCTGGCTGGAGCGGCCTGGCTGGGGGAGCCCCTCTCTGATCGGGTGGACAAGCTGGGGCAGGGGAGGCCTCCTGGAGGTGCCCCGCTTCCCCCGAGTTATTTATCACTTCCGACCCCTCTCCTGGGGGCCGGGCCGCTCTGCTCCGCTGGGCACAGGGCACAGCCGGCAGCCGGCGCTCCCTGGGGGCTGGCGGCGGGGGAGGGGCGCCCCGGGCCGGCCCTCGGGAGGCGGGGGCGGGGGCTGGGGGGCGGCGGAAGCTGCCCGAGCAGATAAGGGCCGAGGTCTGCTCTGCGGCGAGACAGTGCGGGACGCTGCCTCCGCCCTCCCCCCGCCGAGCCCGCCCCCGCAGCCCCTGCCCCGCTCCGGAGCCAGGGCTGCCCCGCGGCCCCTCCTCCCAGCCCAGGGCCGGCCGCCTGGTCCTTCAGTTCCAAAGTTGTTATTTCAGCTGGAAAATGGGGGTAGGGGCCCCCACTTACCCCGCAGGGCTGTTGCAGATGAAACAGTCCGGGCTGGTGAGGGCCTCTGGATTTGGGGACCCTGAGCTCTCCTTGCCCCCGCTGCACCCCCTGGCTCTCCGGGGCGTCACCCCCTTTGTGCAGGTGGGAAGGCCGGGGTCTCGCCTGAAGTCACAGAGCCAGCCCGGAGCAGAGCGGAGGAGGATGGGACCCTTTCCACTGCCCCCAGTCTGGGCACTGAGCTAGGTTCTGTGGAGCCGGACACATTTAATTTGGGGGCCTCTTTAAGAAACAGTGACAAAATCACAAATACAGATTTCCCGAGGCCTCTCTCCCAGGACCTTGGCAGGGACCCAAGCAAGTGAGACGCTCAAGTTCAGCTTCTCGCTTTCCTGGCTCCAGCCCCCAGGCCTCCTGGAAGGCTCTCACAGCCCTGAGGGGAGCAGGCAGACACCACCACGGGTGCAGGGGTGCAGGGGTGCAGGGGTGCAGGGTTGCAGGGGTGCAGGATTGCAGGGTTGCAGGGTAGGGCCGCCCAACACAGCGGGGAGCTGCTGGGGGAGGCCCTGCTGCAGCTGGTCCCCACGCCTTGCGCCTGGCGTGCCCCGGCAGCTGTCAGCAAGCCCAACCCAAGAGCAAGGGCAGTCAGGCATTTGGGGGCTGCACCAGGGCTAGGCAGGGCCAAGTCCCCCCAGTTCCAACCGGTTCTGGTTCAACTTGCCACTTAGGGCCTCTGACCCTGTGGGCAGGCGGCGGCGGTGGGGAACAATTTCTAGGAGAAAAGAAAGGGGGACCTCTCGGGGGAGTGTAAGTGCATCTGACTTGGAGGCACAGGGAATTGGGGTTCAAGGCCCTGCAAGGCTGTGTGACCTTGGAAAGACTCCTTTACCTGTGTCTTCTGTAAAATGGGAGTAGTGATCGGTGTACCCACTTGTCAGAGCTGTTATGAGGCTTAGAGGAGACCAGGCACGAAGGAGGCCTGAGCCCTTAGAAACACATTTCCCTCCTGTGAAATCTCCAGGCCAGGAGAGCCAGCCCTTCCCTGTTCATTTTAGGGTGAAGTCACTTACCAGGGGTGGGGTCTCAGGTCCAGAGCTGAGATTTAAACCTGTGAATGCCTGGCACCAATGCCCTGGTTCTAACCACCAGGGAAGGCTGCCCCCTTGGGTCCAGCTCTCCAGGGAGCTACGTGTCACTGCTGGGTGTGCACGCCCGGCCAGGGAGCCAAGGGGAGCACTTGATACAGGGGTCTGCTCACCTTTCTGCGTTTTACCATCTCTCTGCTCTCTTGGGCACCGGAGGCTGGAAAATTGCCAACTGATATCCTGCAACCTGGACCAGGAGGAGCAGGAGCTCTGGTGATGGGGAGAGAGCTGGGGAACTGGATACGCCATGGGCCCTGGCAGCAGTGACACCCCGAAAGGCTCAAAGGAAGAGGTGCTGCTTTGCATCCTGGTTTGCATAGGATTTCCACTGGGTCGGCGGTCAGAACCGAGCCCTCATCTCAGAATGGCACCTTTCTGGACAGCTGATCTTGTACCAGTCACTCCTCCCCTCTGAGCCTCAGTGTCCTCATCTGTGAAATGGGGATCAGAATACCTGCAGCTTCAAGGATTGCAAGACGCTGTGTATGGAAAGTGCCCGATGAATGGCACCAGTGCCTGAAACAGTCGTGGCTGCCTGAGGCTGAAAGGGGCATCTGTGAGGGTAGGAGGAGAGTGAGCAGAGGTGGGGAGTCCTGCCAGGGCAGGTGTTTGGGCCTCCAGGTCTCCGTCCCAGGGAGGGAGCGCCTTGGGGTAGGGCTGGGAACCGCAGCTACAGCATGCTCCCAGACCTGACAGGTCAGAGCGAGGCCAGGGGCCCTGGGGGTGCAGAGAAGAACTGGGAGCTGAGGTTCTCACCCCCCTCAGGCAGGTGAAGGGGAGAGGAGGGAGGAAGTGGGGCTTCTGAGTGCTCATGGGAGGGGCCTCTGTTGTGTGATGCTGGCCTGATGCTGGCCACACAAACACCCCATCCCATGACCTCCTTTGTCTCTTTGCACATTTTCAAGGTAGGCGTTTTCCAAATGGGGAAACTGAGGCCACAGAGGCGAGGCTACTTGCCCAGGTTCACGCCCCGCACGCTGTTGGATCTGCCTGGCTCGGCAGTCTGGACTCCCACAGTCACTGCCACTTTCTTATCTTCTCTGCCTGACAGGTTGGGAGGGAAGCAGCGTGATCGCTGAGGCTGGGAGGGATCCCAGGCCGTGCTCTCTCCTGCGTCCCTGCCCCAGCTGACAGCCGTCCAGCAGACATCGCCGGAGCCCCGGGCTGGCACTCAGGGGGACCTGCTCCTAGTGAGCGCACAGGCCCCTGGAGTAAGGGAGTGAGCGCACCGTCGCAGGAGGGCTTCAACTCGAGGCCTCCTGAGTCTCCACCCATGTGCTTCGATGGCCGAGGAGCGGCTGGAGGAGGGTCTGCCGGGCATCTGAGGGCATGGCTCATAGTGGCCCCCAAAGTAGCCGAAATGTTCCTGAAGTTCCTCATTTTATATCTTGAAAATGTATACAGATGGGCATCCTTCTTTTTAATATGTCAGCTTTCCTCCCCTTTAAAAAAAAAAAGTCTCTACCTGAGTGGAAGGCATGCCATGGTGCCCGCAGTGCCCGCACAGTGGTGCCCGGCCCCCGTGGTCCGGCTTCGGGAGTTTAGCAGGGTCAGCGCTGAGGTCAAGCCCTGCCTGTTCTCTCTCGCAGTCCAGGGCTCTCCCTGCCTCTGGTCCGTGCTCCTGCCTCTTGCTTTGGGCCCGCTTCTCCTCTCGTAGACGTTTGTCCAGCCCAGCCCCGCTCTCCCACTAGGAATTCTCAGGATGCCTCATCCTCCCTTCGTCCCCGAGGGTCCTGGTCCAAAGGGGCGCCACCCATCTGCAGCTCTCTCTGGAGGCGGCCAGCACCCGACTCTCAGATTTCTGTGCCCATGAAGAGGAAACTGAGACCCAGAGACAAGAGGTGCCCAGCCCCAGGATGCACAGCAAGAAGGGTTGTTGGGTGCCCAGGTGCCTAGGCCTGGAGCGAGGGCACCAGATCTGGGCCCTGGCCGGGGAGGCAGGAGGGAGGAGGGAAGGCCTTGGGGCACCGGGGGCTGCTGCCTGGCAGGTCCCTGTGCCCAGGGTAGGGAAGTTTCTTATTTCTCCTGCTTGACTTCCCCCTTTGATTTATTATAGCCATGAAATGCTCTGCTCTCTTCTCTTTTCCTTGCTGTCCCCGGGCCTGGAGGAGCACCGACCTCCCCAGGAACTGGGTCTTGGCCTCGCTGGACTCCTGTCTCCCTCCGAGGGTTGAGCCAGGAGTCAGAAACAAGCGGTGAGTTGGTGCAGCCAGGGCGGGATGAGGAGGGGCCCGGCCTCCCAAAGGCTAGCCTGGGTAGGACCCAGGGGCTGGCACAGTCTCAGCTGGGAAGGCATGGGGCTGGGCAGAGAGGGTGTGGCAGGCAGGTGTCCGCTTGAAAGCAGATGGCTCCCTGGGGTCGTGGGGGTGGCAGACTCTGGGCCAACGGCCTCAGTGAGGCTGGGGGATTGGGTCCTGTCAGGGTCTGAAGGCCGGGCCCAGAGTTCTCAAATGCCAGCCACCAGGGCAGAGAAATGGCTTCTCTGTGACCCTTGACCCCATATTCTGATTTAACAGTGGGCAAAGCAGACCTGGCTCAGGCCGGTTTGCGGACTGGGCTGAGAACCCAGAGGAAGGCATGAGGCCCGAGCCTGGGAACCACCCGCTGCTCCAGGCCACAGCTGGACACCACCCTGCGGCCGCCGGCTGGCGAGGGAGGGCTGGAGCCTGCCTGTCGGGCTGCTGGGCATGCCCGAGGGTCGGCCGGAGCTTTCTGCCTGTGCGGTGCCTGTGGTAATGGGGCTGTTGGCGTTTTGCAATGGGCCGGGGGTGGGGAGGCTGCGCACACATGCTTCCTGTGGTGACTGGGCGCTTCCTGTTTTCTCAGGCGCCCGTACTTGCTGCTGCCGATGTGGAAACAGGGCAGCTGCAGCCTGGGTGGCTCCAGCCCAGGGCCAAGATGCGTACCCTGAGCGTCGCCCCCAACTGTGCCCAGGGGCGCCCAAGTGGGCCTGCCACCCCCGCCCCAGGCCAGGCTTGATGGCCTGAGTTACCCCAGACCCCAGGCCTCTGTCTTTCCCATCCCCAATGGCTCCCGCCAAGGGGAAGGGGTCAGCAGTGCTGTCATTCAAGGCCAAGGCCGAGCAGACGGCCCAAGGGGTCAGAGGCAGGGGGTTGGGGGGGTGAGAGCTGCAGGGGGTCAGGGCACGTGGCTCTGGTCTCAGCTCTCCTTCGTTCCCTGAATGGCTTGGCCACCCTGACCCACTCCAGGCCGAGGCGTTCTCCTTTGTGCAGTGATGGGGGCACCTGTGCTCTAAAACTCTTCATCCACTTCGGCCCCAATTTTTCCTTGATGATGATGATGATGATGATGATTATTTTTGGTTAATCCTCACAGGAGGATGTTTTTCCCCCATTGATTTAAAAAAGAATAAAAGGGAAGGGAGAGGAGAGGAGAGGAGAGGAGAGGAGAGGGAAACATCGATGTGAGAGCCACATCAGTTGGTTGCCTACGGTATTTGCCCCCACCAGGGAAGGGAACCTGCAACTCAGGTAGGTGCCCTTGCCCGGAATGGAACCCGAGATCCTTCAGTTTTCGGGCTGTTGCTCTAACCACTGAGTCACGCTGGCCAGGGCTTGTCTTGAGTTTTACATCCCAAGAGCCTCAGCTTTGGGGATGGGGCTGGGGGCCTCAGCACAGGCCTGGACAGAGAGGGGGCTTGGGTAGACTGGGGGATGGAAAGGGCACGCCAGGCGGGGGCCAGGCAGAAACAAGGCTTGGAGGTGGGGAGGCCAGGACCAAGTTCGGGAGGCAGGGTGTTGATGGGACAGTCAGAGAGGGTGGAAGGTGACCAGGTTGACCCAGAAGGTTCAGAAGTGGGAGGAAGATTTTAAGAACCTCTGTGTTCCTGCAAACCTGAGGAAAGGGTTTGACACCGTCCTCGAATTCTTCCTCAGAAGAAAGGCAAGCGGTTGTGTGGAGGGTGGGGACAGAGTCGCCCCGTCCGTCCCCCAAGGAGGTGAGGAGAGCCATGTGCTGTGATGGGGGAGCCCTGGGAGGGACCCAGCCTTTCCCCATCTGCCGGGGGCCTCGAGTTCCACCCTTAGGCCAGGCCTTTGGGTTCGGCACTGCCCTCTTCCCGAACGTGTTGTGTTTTGTTTTGAAGCGGCTATTGCAAGAAGGGGAGGGGAGATGACTTGCTTCTTGTTGAGTTTGCTGACAGCATCTGACCTCTGGAGGAAGTTTTTTTTGCAGGAAGGGTGAGGCCTGAGCCCCCTGGGCACTGACCAGTCCACTGACTGAGTTCAGCCACCCCCTTGGTCCAGGAGGTCCTAAGATGCCGGCCCACACACAGCTCCCCCTGCAGCTCCAGGCCTGCTCATCACAGAGCACAAGGACCTGTCCCAGCCAGAGAGGCCTTGGGGACCTAAGACCTCGAGGCCCAGGCTGAGGGGCCACCAGGCCAGCCTGGGCCCCGCCATGCTGTCCCTCCTTGGTGCCCTGGGCCAGCCCAAGTGCTGAGTTGGCGGCTCAGCAGCTGCTTCTGCCCGCGGAGGCCCAGTTATAAATAAGCCTCGTGTGGCCGAGTCATCAAGTTCTGTCTCAGCTGCGTTACCTCAGTGACCACAGCACGGGGCTGCCCAGAACTGGGCCCATCAGAACCTGCCCACCCGGGCCAGAGGCCGGACAGGCCTTGACGCCTCCTGGGGTCCCCAAATCCAGGGTTTGTGCATCTGCAGTGACTCAGACCTGGGCCTCCCTGGACACAGGCCACAGAAGGGGCAGGGCCATCCCGCCTGCACGGAGCCAGCAGCTATTTACAAACCGAAAGGGGAGGAGTGAGTGGCTGCGGCCAAAGTGGCTCCAGGCCCCAGCCCCCACTCCCACTCCATCCCCAGCAGCCCCCTCCCCCCGCCCCATGGCTTCCTCTTTCCTTCCCCACACAGCCCCCCAACCTCCCACTGCCCGGCCAGCTCTCTCTGGAAGACCTGGAGGTGCCCGACAGTGACCCTCAACCCCACAGCGGCCAGCCTGCAGGTCCCCTTCCCTCCTCGACCCCAGGACCCCAGTCGTCGGGGCTCCTGAGAGCAGCAGCCCCTTCCCACGGGGCCCAGCCCACCCTGCCTGCCCGAGGCACATTCCCACAGTCTCAGTTCCCCTTCGTGCTTGGAAAAGCTCCAACCCCAATGGCCGCCACCATGCGGCCGGCCTTGCCTGAGGGTGGCTTCTCTGGGTGCCCTCAACCTGAGGCACGTGGGGACCGTAGGGGGCCCGTTTCTGGGTAGGAGGCCCCAGCCACTGCTCTCTTCGGGCTGGTGTGGGTCACAGGCCCCTCTCACGGTGCGGAACTGAGCGGGACAGATGGACACGGCCCGAGACCACAGCACACCCCGCTTAGGAAATGGCAGGCAGGGTGGTGCCGCAGCAGGGACTGCTCCAAGGAGAGAGAGCAGGGGACAGTCCGCACACGCATCGCTGATACTAGACCAGTGCCCTCACGATGGTGCGGAGGGTGCAGTTACCGCCAGCCAGTTCGTCCTGGAACAAGCCTATCCCTTAAAAAGTGGACACTGAGGCTCAGAGAGGGAACTGGGTGCCTGAGACGACGCAGCTGGCAAGTGTCTGGACTGAGCTTCCAGATTTCCAGACACCCAGGCCCCTTCTCTCTCCAGCCGACGGCCCCCTTGCTTCGGCTCGGACCTCAGGCTCCTACTGGGAGGACAGAGTCGCCCAGCACTGGGACCGGCAGCAGTGGCTGACCTGAAGCTTGAGGGGAAGCAGGCCTTGGGCAGCAGCGTTGTCAGATGGCCGTCCCTGGCCAGGCCACCCATGCTCAGGACCCTCTGCCCGGCCTGGAGGGAAGACTCTAACTGCCCCGTCCCTTTCCTCCCGCCAAGTCCAGGTGAGGCAAAAGGCCGGGCCCGAGCCCCGCGCAGCCACAGCCGGCTGGCGGGTGGCCACCTAACCTCTCTGAGCCTCGGAATCCTTTTCTGTGAAATTGTTATTTCACAAACACCGAGCTGAGGACAGGCTGTCTCTAAAGCGAGGACACGGCCCTGCCCACAGGTCTGTGGAGAAGGCAGGTGAGTTACAAAATCCTGGGAGACACCAAGAAGGAGTGGTGAATACTTGGGGTGGGAGGGTTCCCACTTGGGATGGGCCCTAAAGGACAGGAGAGGGTTCCCCAACAAAAGCAGGTGGGAGCAGGCTCTCCATTCTGAGTCACATCCCTGTGTCATGGCTTCAGCATTTCCCACGGTCCGAGTGCCCTTCCTTCCTCTGAGCTTGGTGAACTCCTATTCATCCGTCAGGGCCCATGGACACACTCTAGATGCCTGGCCTGGCCTGGCAGCTCCTTACAGCCCCTTTCCCACCCAGGGTCTGAGCAGACCCAGAGGCCAGGCCCCTTTGGTCACAGCGCCCTCGCCAGCCCCACCCAGGCCGGCATCCAGCCCCCGCCGTCCTCTGCTCCGAAAAGCACCGTTTCCCTTTTCTGGGTGACCACACGCCATGCACAGGGAATTTCCATCGCAGCCTGTGGAGCCTCTGATTCACTCAGGTCCCTCTCACAGTTAACTCCTTCCGGGCCTGCGCCTTCTGCGCCCGCGCCCTGGGCTACCCCCACCCTGCCTGGGACTCCTGGGCAGCCGCAAACTGGCCTTGGGCCCCACAGCGTGGAAGTGGAAGTCAGCCTCCCAGTCGCTGGCCCCCTCAGGGCCCTCTCACTCCCATCCTCCACCCAGAGACCCCTGCCCCCAAGGGCTCATGCCCCCACACAGGGCGCCGAGCGGAGCACAGGTTTGGCAGTGACATAAGCCTGGGCCTGTCCTGATTCCGGCCCTTTCTGCTCTGTGGCCTGGAGCCCTGTAAGTACAGGCTCGGCTCTGGGCCACATTGCTCATCTGTGAAATGGTGAGAATTCCTGCCCCATGGCCTGGTGCAATGCACTGGGTGCATGAAGGGAGCGCAGTGATGATTTCTTTTCCTCCTTCTTTCCAAAGGGCCCCTCCTACCCCTTCACAAGGTCCCGACTCCAGACCCGAGGCCTTTTTTCAGCCTGGCTTGCCCCTGCCAAGACCTAGTTGCTCAGACAGGGTGAGAGAGAGGTGTGTGTTTTGTGGGGGAGAGGGGCTGCTGTCTCAGGGTTCTCTGGCGCCTGCATGTCTCAGTTTTCCCCAGGAGACTGTGGAGGGGCCTGGGTGGGAGCTCTGAGGGGCTGAGGCTGCAGAGAGCCGGAGCCTCGGAGACAGAATAACGCCGTCCTCCTCCCCGGAGGACACTGGGCATGCGCCTCATTCACAGACATCACACGTGCTGTCTGAGCTCATGCTCACAGCCAGTGGGAAGCATCCTATTATCACCCCATTTCACAGACGAGGACGCCGAGGCCCTGAGAAGTGACTTGCCCTCAGCTACACCGCACACGGAGGAGGGGACAGGATTCCAGTCAAGGTCTGTCTCCAGAGGCTCAGTAAACATCTGTGAGGCTGATGAGGGGACATGCACTAACCAGACCCCCACTGCATCCAGGTTCAGGCAACCGTCTTTTCAGCCCTTTGAGCAATGCTGGGGCGCGGGCCTGTCGACCTCTCTTAGAAAGGAATCCTCTGAGCTTTGGCGAGGGCAAGGAACTTGCCAGAGGCCACACTTCCAATCTGGGATCCAGGGGTCCCCAGAGAGGAGAGGAGGGGGAGAGGGGCTCCACAGACAAGGGGCCTGAAGGGAAGCAGCTCCCGTCCTGGCGAGCCAGCAGCGCGGGGGTGCTGCCCGTGGTGAGCAGAAGGAAGTCGCTGTGGGTGGCGGTGGGTTTGAGGTACCGGAGGCTGAGTGATGTGGCCAGGAGGTGAGCTCCCCGTCTGTAGGCCTGGTCAGCAGGAGACAGGGTGTGGTGGGGTGGCCGTGATTCAGGGCCCAGGGCGGTCGGCCTGCTCTGGAGATCTGTGCCTCCTGTGGCTGAGACTGGCAACAGAGGACAGGAGTTGGCACAGATGGGAGGAGAGACTCAGGGGGGCTGGGAGAGAAGGAGGCGAGCAGGGGAGAGGGTGCCTGGAGGGCAGCCTGGAGGAGGCGAGCCCTTGAGAGACAGAGCCTTACGGTGTGGAAGGGGGAGGCCTGTGAGCAAAGGGCGTGCGAGATTGAGAAAGAGGTTCTAGGAATGTTGAGAAGTATCTTCGGGCTGGAGGCGGGACGGGGCTGGCCCACTGGGGGCAGGGGAGGGTGGACAGGCCTGCGGACTCTGGGTGTTGGGGGCTCCAGCACAGGCCTCAGGGGTTTGCACTTGGCCTGTGGACGAGTGAGAGCTGAGGAAGATGGTTAGGTTCGGAAACACCCCTGGGAGAAGTGAGAGAGGGACTGGGCGGCAGCCGGCCCAGGGCCCGCGGAACTGCAGCCCCCTCGCTGCTCGCCGGCTGTGTGTCCCGCACCCCAACCTGAGCCCAGTCCCCGCAGTGTGAACGGCGCTGGTGGTAACGTGCCTGCCCCGCGGGGCTGTGTGCGGGCGGGAGAGCTGCTGCAGGTGGACATCGGGCCTCTGCAGATGCCGGTCCCCCCCCCCCCCCCGCCTTTGTCGGGGCCACAGGCTCTTGACGCCCCGGCCGCCCTGGCTGTGGGTATGAGCCGGGTCTCAGGCAGACCCTCCCCTGAGCCACACAGTGCAAGTCACCAGCCACTTCTGAGCCTCAGTTTCCTCATCCGTCCCATGGGGATGATGGTGGCACCAACTTGAGATTTGAAGAGGAGAGAATGTGCCTCGCTCTGACGCCTCCCTTCTTTCTGGAGTCAAAACCCAGCTCCACACAGCCCTCCCCAAGGCCCACCAGACGCAGCCCCCCACCTCTCCCCTCACCCCACACGGCCCCTCGCGGCCTGGTTCGTGCCCCTGCCTGGCGTGGGCCCTGGCTGCTCCCTCACCTGCTCTCAGGTCTGTCTCAGGAGGCACACCCTCCGCCCTCTTCAGCACCGCAATGCCGCCCCCCGCCCCCCACCACTTTCTAACGTGCAGGGGAACGCCTCAGCGACTCTGCTTATCCCTGTGGCCTGCTCCAGATCAGCCCCAGGCAGGGGTCTTCGCCTGCGTGGGGCAGGCCCACAGGGCCCGAGTGAACATTTGATCGATGTCCTAATGCACTAGAGAGCCAGCGGGGCTCTGCCCAGCGCCCCGGAGCTCTGAGGGGCCCAGGCGACCGAAGCTGGGGCTCAGGGAGCCTCTCCCAGTGTCTCAACCATGAGAGGAAGTTGCAAGACGGCCATTTCTGTACATGGGCTCACTCTGTTTGTCAACTTTCCCAGCTCGCGGTCGAGGCCTGAGTTTTCACATGCCCTAGCTCCTCTCCGCCCCCCCCCCACTCCCCCCCCCCACTCCCCCCCCCCCATGGGGACCAGTGCTGGGAAAGGGGGAGGGGGCTTCGCTCCCTCATGCTAGAGCTCTTTGGGGTTGAGGCTGGGGCGTCTGCAAGCTCAGGGGTTGTGTCCCCTTTGTGGACTCAGCTTCGAGGACAGCACCCGTGTTTCCTGTTGTCTGCTTACTTTGTGATTGCAACAGAACCCACCTACCCCCTCAGCCACCCAGCCCGGTGGGGGCAAAGGGCAGCCTAGCCAGCCCTCCCTCGCCCAGGCCGGCCTGGCTACCCTGCCCTTTGCAGGGCTCAGCCTGACGGGGCCGCCCACTTGTCCAGTGCGGAGGCGGAAAAGCAGTCATGTGCTGCTGGTAGGAGGGTAAGAGGGTGCAACCTTTACCAAGGGCAGTGTGACAACCTCTCTCTTTCTCTCTCTCTCTCTCCCATATCTGTCTCAAACTAATACAATATTACATGTCAATTGTATATCAATTAAAAAAATACATTTTGCCCTGGCAGGTGTGGCTCAGTTGGTTGGAGCGTCATCCCGTACACCAGAAGATGATGGGTTCGACTCCCATCAGGGCACATATGGGAGGCAACCAATCAATGTTTCTCTCTAACATCAATGTTTCTCTCTCTCAAATCAAATAGCCCAGCCAGTATGGCTCAGTGGTTGAGCGTCGACCTATGAACCAGGAGGTTATGGTTCGGTTCCTGGTCAGGGCACATTCCCACATTTGTAGGCTCGATCCCCAGTGGGGGGTGTGCAAGAGGCAGCCAATCAATGATTCTCTCTCATCACTGATGTTTCTATCGCTCTCTTCCTCTCCCTTCCTCTCTGAACTCAATAAAAAAATATTTTAAAAATACATCTCCTTTGACATCAAAAGAGGTGAGTAAAAAAATCCCCGTACACTTACTTTGCAAAATCTAAATAAGTGATCTCAGTTCCAATGAGTTAAGAAAGATCATGTCGTTTTCAATATTATGGCTTAAGGGCTTTCTATTTCTATTTAAGTAATTTCTGATACTGGTAGCAGTGTTTACGAGAGGTGCACAGGGCTGTTGCCTCGGCCTGTATTTGGTTGTGATTTCCTTTTTGGTGTCAATCTCTTAACTACCAAGGTTAACCTTGGAAAATTAAATACAGAAGAAGGTCAAGGGCGGGGGAAAAAGGAGACATATGTAAGACTCTTTGTAATACTTTAAGCAACAAAAATAAATAAATAAATAAATACAGAAAAAGGAGAATTTATACGAATTGCAGTTTCCCTTCAGACAGATACTTCCACAGAAGTAGTAGGTCCTTCTCCTACCTCGTTGTCATCGAAGACAGAAAACTACGCTTTGTTCTTTGCTACTGAAAGGAGCGCTTTTTGCAGGGAGAGAGGAAGGGAGAGAGAAACATGGACATGAGAGTCAGCCGCCTCCTGCACGCCCCACTCCAGGGATCAAACATGCAACCTTTTGGTGTGTGGGATGACACCCAACCAACTGAGCCCCACTGGCCAGGCCGAAGGAGGCCCTTTTATAGACAAGCAAATGTAAATGCATAAGGACCACCACCCGAAGCCAGTGCTCCAGTCCAGCGGTCGCCAACCGGTGGTCCGCAGACCACTGGTGGTCCGTGAGGTCCGAAAGGTTGGTGACCGCTGCTCCGGTCCATCCAACCCAGGAAACAGCATTTAACTCCAGTCTTCTTCCCCGACAACTATTCCAGTGGACACTCCCCTCTAACTTCCCTGCTTAAACACACACACACACACACACACACACACACACACACACACACACCCCTTGCCCTTTGACCCACCCAGCATTTCAACTTTTGGAAATTTATCCTAGACATACATTTGCATATGTATAAATTAAAAAGTTTTATCGATTGTTGTATTATTTGTAATAACAAGACTGGAAAAGACCTGAATGTCGATCCATAAGAGACTGGTTACGGAAAGTTTTAGCAATTGGAATACTATACAGCTGTGAAAACGGACCAGAGCTACGTGCAACGGCATGGTGGGAAAAGATGCAGAATTCCCCTACTATTTACATTATGATTCTCTTTATATAAAGATTAAAATCTGTTAAGATGAAAACGAAACTATGTGTTGGGGACATTTACATGAGTGGTAAAACTGTAAGGAAAAGGAAGGAAATCATTACTGAACACATCAGGATGGTGTTGTTTCTAGAGAGAGGGAGGGGTCTTGAAAGGGACTTTTGTGGATGTTTCTGGAGGACTGGAAATGTTTTATTTCTTGACCTGGATGGTGGTTACCTAAGTGTTAGCTTTATAATCATTCTTTAAACTGTAAATGCTTTGTGCACTCTTTAATATGAATGAGGTCTCTCATGATTCAAAAATGCTGCAATCCACCCAAACAGTGGAATACTATACAGTCATTCAAAAGAACAAGACAACTCTACCGTATATGCATGGAGGTGGAATGGATTTTTTGGGGGCGGGGGGTGGAAGTGAAGTACAATGTGTTCTTATGCTACCTTTTAGGTAAATTTAGCAAGAGAACACATCTGCCTGTGTGCTTATGTATGCTTACATTACCTCTAGAAAAATACACAAGGACCAGGTAACTTGCAGGGAGCCGGTGGAAGAGGAACTGGGCAGCTGTTTCCCTTTTTGCACATTTTGAGTGTTGTATCGTGTGCATATGTTATCTACTCAAAAAATAAAGTAATTTAAAAAATTTTGTCTCTCATTCTCTGGAACCCCCAAGATGTTTGGGTTCAAACTAATTTCTTGCCAAGAAGAATGAGAGTTACAGCCCAGGCCGGAGGCACCTGGCGACCTTCAGCAGGTCGGGGACCCTCCCTGGCCCCCATTTCCTCCACGCAGAAGAAGGAGCCATGTCACCACCGCTTCCCAGCTCCCCTCTCCCCAGGCCTCTCTCTCCTCCTCTTCTGCCATCTGCACCCTCTTCTCTCCTTGCTTCAGGCTCTTGCTGCTTCACTTCCCTCCGTTGGCACTTGCTTCTATTTTGTTTCTCTTTCTTTTTTTCAAAATCCTCACCCGAGGATATTTTCCCATTGATTTTTTTTGTTTGTTTGTTTGTTTAGGGAGAAATATCGATGTGAGAGAAACACATCAATTGGTTGCCTCCTGCACAAGCCCTGACCAGGGCCCAAGCCGGGGAGGAGCCTGCAACCGAGGTACATGCCCTTGACTGGAATCGAGCCCGGGACCCGTCGGCCTGCAGGCCGACCCTCTATCCACTGAGCCAAACCAGCTAGGGCTTGTTTCTCTTTTCCTCCCTTCTGATCCTTGCTGCCTCTCCCCCTCTCTGCCCTTCCTGCCCTCTTTGTGCGTGCCTTCTCAGCCTTTCCTCCTCCCCTCCCCTCCCCTCCCCTCCCCTCCCCTCCCCTCCCCTCCCCTCCCCTCCCCAGTAGGATCCAGCCTTTCCTAGAGTCCCCATAAGGCGGGTTTCGTGCCCCAGCTCTCCACACAACCTGGGAGACCTGGGCGAGTCACTGACCCCTTGCGTTATGTGAGGCCACAAGGTGGAAGCAGCCAGCACAGTGCTGGGCACTCAGAAAAGAATTTCCCTCCTTTTAAAGGAGCTGGTAGCCCTGGGGTGTGGATGGTCTGACCCTTCCTGCTCTGCTTGGAATTGCCCAGAATCCGGGCCCTCCTGTTCTGAAGGCTTTGAATGACAGCAGGCCCTGGGTATGGGAGGTCTTGGGAAGAGGCCTCTGGTAGGCCTTGGGGGAGGGAAGATGGGAGGAAGGATGGGGAGGACTTGGTGTGTGAATAGAAAGGGAGGCTCGAGTCGTGCAGACGGTGAGTCCTTCTACCCATTTCCAGAGATTCGGGCCCTGGACCTTTTTTGGGGGGCTTCCTTCCTCGGGGCTCTCGGGCTTGGCCAGTCTTGGGACAATGGAATCTCTTTCTCCTGGGGTCTCCTGAGACTGAGGCCCCAGAAACACGTGGCGGACCTGGTGTGCCGCCTGCAGCACAGAGAAGAGCGCACGCTCCCTGCCTACGGCCAGCAGAGGCTGCACAGTCGCCCCTGGATGCAGCCGGCTCCTCGGCTTGACTCTCAAGGCCCTTCGCCTCCCTGTCCTGTCTGGCTTCCAGCCACAGGGATGGCGGCTCACTGTTCCCTGTTCTTCTCCACCTCCTGGCCTTTGCTCAGGCTGGCTCCTCAGCCAGACAATGCCCTTTCCCTTGCACGCTTTCCTCCCTGAGTCCTGGCCAAATTAATTGTTCCTCAGTGTACCTAGCACCTCCCTCTTGTGCCCCCACCTCCCCAGAATGCTATGTGTTTGCATGTCTGTTGTCTGTAGCCTGTGAGCTCCTGGAGACCCAGGGAATGCCTCATTCATGTCTGTGGGAAGTTAGTGATTCAACGAATGAGTTAGTGGACAAATAAACGTTCAACAAACCAAACCAAGAGAGTAACGAATGAATGAAGGAGTGAATGAATGGAGACATCAAGCAGGACCTGGTTCTCATGGAGCAGACCTACCCTTACCCACCTCCAGTTAGCTGGGACTCTGCCTTCTCCACAGGGAAGCTGAGAGCAGGATGGAGTGGATGTCAAGTCAGCCTGCCTCTCCCCTCCTCTTGGGGAAGGGCCTGGGTCAGGTTCCTAGGGTGTCTTGGGGACTTGCGACCTGGAACCCCTGGAGAATCCCAAGTGTGGATGCAAAAAATCGGTGAAGATGGAAGTGATTGAATGGTGAACCTATGATCCCTGGTCTTTGCTGCCAGTGAAGACACACTTGGGGGCCTGGGGTTCTACTGACTGGAAGGAGGTAGGCTAGTCTTAGTGGGAAGGGGATATAAAGCAAGGGGTTAGACTACACATGGGAGGCAATTGGACTCACTGGACATCAATGGGTCAAATGTGTCTTTATTCATCTCGCTGCTCTCCAGACTAGATCAGGGGCTCTCTGAAGGCAGGGATCTTGTTCATTACTTTTCTGTTTTCCCAGAACTCAGCATAGAGCCTGTAACTCAATTAATATTGGCAGGGTGCACAGATAAAAGTATGAGTAGATGGATGGATGGATGGATGGATGGATGGATGGATGGATGAGCAGGTGGGTGGATGGATGGATGGGTGGGTGGGTAAATGAATGGGTGACAAGATAGATGGATGGATGGGTGGAGAGATGAATAGGTGGATGGATGGATGAGTAGGTGGATAAATGGACTAATGGATGAACAGATTGATAGCTGGATGTGCAGTAGAAAGACTGATGGATGAATAACACATGAATGGGCTGATCTATGAATATATAGACGATAAACAGATAGGTGAGTGGATGAATGGACTAACAGACAAATGAATGAGTGGACAGTTGGATAAACTGATAGATAAATGAATGTATGACTGGCTTGACTGACTTGATAGATGGTTGGACAAACAGATAAACAAATGGGTGGGAAAATAGATGAATGGACAGACAAGAAAGGTTAGTAAACTAGGAAGACTGGATTCGATATTCAGGCATCGGCAAGGAGTGAGGAAACAGAAATCTGGGCTGGGAATAGAGCCCCCAGGGATGTGGGAGAAGTGGCGACATTCAGGAAACTGGGAGGGGAGGGGTGGTGTAAGAACCCAGGACCCACCATCGGAGGAAGGAGGGCTGGTGGGAAGGGTTTGGGATGGGGGAGGTGGAAAGCGCACTGTGCTGAGGACCCTGTCCCGGAGCCCAGCGCCAGGCTGGGTGGAACCCAGGGCGTGGGGGCCTGGCATCTGCTGGATCAGCCCCCGCCAGCCAGGCTGACCCCAGAAAGTGGAGGCCCCAAGAGGCCACCCTACCAGCCCTGACCCCACGAAAGTGACTGTTGGCCACCTGGGGGGTCTCAAGAGAAGGAAACATTTGTGGCGTTAGGGGTTAGAGCAGTGGTTTTCAACCTTCCTAATGCGACCCTTTAATACAGTTCCTCATGTTGTGGTGACCCCCAATTTCATTGTTACAAATTGAACATAACTAAAGCATAGTGATTAATCACAAAAACAATATGTAATTATATATGTGTTTTCCAATAGTCTTAGGCGATCCCTGTGAAAGGGTCGTTCGACCCCCAAAGGGGTCGCGACCCACAGGTTGAGAACCGCCGGGTTAGAGCCTCAGCACAGCCTGGGGGCAGCAAAGGCCTCCCTGTGGTAGAGCTAGCCTCCCTCCCTCCCACTCTTCCTCCCCACCCACCCCCCAAGGCCGCCCCTCACAGTCCCAGCTTCCTCCGGGCAGGGGGCCTGGCCCCCACAGCCTTCCAGGCCGGTCCCTGCAGCACCACCTGCCCCAGCGGCCAGAGACTTCCTGTAGCGCAAGAGATTTATGCAAACGGGCTGGGGTGGTGATGTCACCCCAAGGGGACTATCTCCCAGTGGCAGGCCCTTCGATAAAATCAGGAACTTGTGCTGGCCCTGCAATGTCAAGGGAGGGGGCTCACGCAGGGCGCCTGTAGCTCAGGGGCAGGCCCAAGCCCTGCGCCCGAGAGTCAGTCCAGCCCCTGACGGGGCTTCCCATCCCAAGGGGCTCCGCACTGGCCCCCACCGAGGCAGGGGACCGGACCGGACCAGAGCTCGGCTGGATGTTACAGGCGTGCAAAATGGAAGGGTTTCCCCTCGTCCCCCCTGTGAGTACTGGGGCTCCTCCACCAGCCCAACCTGTGGCCCTCGGGCGCCCGCCCGCCCGCAGGCTGCCCTCCAGGCTTGCTATCAGTGGGAAGTTGGTGTTTCCTCCTTGGAGCTCTGGCCTGAGAACCAGCCAGGGGGCCATTGGGTCCTCAGAGCGTGCCCTGGCGGGCTGAGGCTGGGCCCGTGTGGGGCTGTGATCGGTGGGGCCTGAACGGTTATTTATAGATGGGGCTCGGTGGCGGGCCTGAGCTCCAGGGCAGGGCACTGGGCCGAGAATGGGGAGGGCGGCGGCAGAGAGGTGGTGGGGAAGGAGATGGGGAGACTGGCATGGGGGAAGCCTTGACTGGGATAGTGAAGCCTTGAGAGCAGGCGGCGATGGGCCAGGGGCCTCGCCCTTGGCCTGGGAGCTCCTGGGGACGAAGGCTGCTGTAAGTCTGGGTCCCCGGCGCTCGGCCTATGGCCTGGCACAGAGGACATGGTTGTTGACCGAAGGGTCTGGGCCCAAGGGCCTGAAGGTCCGCAAGAGGCCAGGCAGCGGCGGGGGCCAGGGGTGGGGCAGCGGCTAGGGCTGCCGTTAGGGCTGGGGCTAGGCTGGGGCTAGGCCGGGGCCGGAGACATCCTGGGGCTGAGATTGGGGCTGCGTAGGACCTGGTTGAGTGTGGGATTGGAGTTCGGGCAGGGGCTGAGGCTGGGACGGACGGAGACGAGGTAAAAAAGCAGGACCAGGGGACCCCAGGAAGTTCATGGCAGCAGGCTGGGACACCCCCCTGCTTCTGCTCTGGGTGACAGTGGCAGCCTCAGGCGGGTGTCAGACTTGGGCTCCTCTGAAAGGGTCCCTTTCCTTTTTCTCACTCCATCTCCACGCAGCAAGGGTGGGGAGCCCCGGGAAGGGCTTGGCAGGGCCTGTCCACCTGACTCAGCTTTCCTGGCCTAAAGGCAGCCCCCTCCCCTCACCTACCCCAGCCGCCCACCCCAGTGGGGCCTTAGAGCCCCAGGGAGGCACCACAGCCCTGACACCCTGCTGCCCAGCTGCCCAGCTGCCTGAAGACCCGGTGCTGGGCTCCCGGCTCCCCACTGGGCCTGGCCTGACAGCACCAGCCAGCTAGCCCCCTGACCTGGCCCTGTCTCCCTCTCCCCCTGGGACCAAGGAGGTGGGGGAGGCAGGGGTGGATGGAGGTGGTCCCAGGAAGAGTCAGTTCTATCTCAAGAAGGTGATGGGCTCAGGGGCTTGGCCACCCTGTCTCTGACCCTTGAACTCCAATCCCTAAGCTCCAGATAGAGGGGCTGGAGGCACATCTCAGACTCCCACACCTAACCTTCACCCCTCTCCCCGTCCAGGGGCGACTGAGTGCTCCCAAGGCAGCCCTGATCCCCAACCCGGGCCCTGAGGGCCAGAGTGACTGTTGTGCAATCCTTGGGCACACGCGTCGGGCTGGGGAGAGGCCTGGTGACTGCTGGGAAGACTCTGGGTGTGCATGTCCCTGTGCCTGTGCCAGTGAGTGGGGAGGAGGAGAGGGAAGATGGGGGGAGGAGAAGGGAGGGTGGAGGTAGGGGAGGAGGGAGAGGAGGAGGGGAAGGAGGATCCCAGGGAGTGTGTTGGAGGAGCATGGCTGAGGGGCAGTGAGAGGATCAAGGCTTGGCCATCTCGTGGCCCCCAGAACCTGCCTGAGTGAGACTGTGAAATCCATCAGCTGGGCAGCCACTGGAGACCACGGTGGCCCTGAGTACGCCTGCCTGGACCTGGGCACAGGGAGTGAGAGAATGGGGGTTGGCTGGGGGCTGGGGAGGCTGGCAGGAGGACAACGGTGAGGACGAGTGTGCAAGTGGAATGTGAGTGATTATGGGAGGACATAGGTACGAAGGTGAGTTTAAGGTGCTTGAAGGCAAGTATATGGCTACGTGTGTGAATCTGGGGACTGTGTGGGCCTCCAGGGTGAGCGTAAGTGTGTGTGTGTGTGTGTGTGTGTGCATGGCCACAGTGCGTGTGGCTGTGAGTGACCTTCAGAGTGAGTGTGAGGGCGAGTGTGCGGGGACCTGTGGGCATGAGTTGCTGTGTGTGAGTGTGTCATAGGGACGATGCGTACGTTTGGGGGCTGTAGGTGCATCAGTGTGAGTGTCAGAGGGCGGATTTGTGAGATTGGGGCACTCGGGTGTGAGTGTGAGTGTGAGTGTGAGTGTGTGGCGCTTGTGAAGAGGAGGGGCTGGGGGGTGGAGGGAGGCAGTCCTCTCCTCTCAGCCTTTGTCTTCTTTTGACCTCTGACCTCCAGGGTCCCTGTCACTCCTGGGTCCCTGCTCCCATTCTCTGTGGCCGCCCCTAGTCCCCAGCAGGGAGAGGCCTGATGCAGCCGCTCTTTCTGGGAGGACGGTGTGGACCCTACATCCTGGGGGGCTGCAGGCCTGGCTGGGGTCTCCCCACCTGTGTGCGTGCTGACATCCTCCTTTCCCAGCAGCCATCGGAAGACCTGGTTCCCTATGACACGGAGCTGTACCAACGCCAAACGCATGAATACTACCCCTATCTCAGCAGTGATGGCGAGAGCCACAGCGGTGAGTACAGGGCCCCTGCCCCACTGCCCCAGCCCCGCCTGGGCGCCGAGTGGCTCCCGGGGTCTGGAGAGAGAAAAAGAAGAAATGGCTCCCAGCACCTCTTTGGAATTCTGAGAATTGGACCATGCTAGTTCCTAAAACCCCCACTCCACACCCACACCCACACCCACACCCCAGCCTCCACGGACTGAGCATCTACGGTGCCCAAGGCACGAGGCCAGCTTCGTTTATCTTGTCCAATCCGTGCGGTCTTTTCACAAACGAGGAAACAGGCTTAGGAGGCTGGGTGATTAGGACAAGGTTGCACAGCTGGTCAGGGGAGGCCAGGTCCGTCTGCTCCAGGTCCAGTGCTTTTCCACTCTCCCCTCCCCCCAGTTTCTCCCTCCTCCTCTGTTCTTGTCGCCCCCTCACCCTGAGCTGTTGGTGCAGGCCCGCGCCCTGCTGTGTGTAGCTAGCAGCGTTTCTTAACCCCTATGGGCACTTGGGACCGGATAATGCTCTGTTGTGAGGCCTGTCTGTTCACTGTCGCCTAGTGAGTGGTGCCCCTCGCTTCTACCCATAGATACCAGTAGGACCACCAGTCACGCAACCAAAAGTGTCTCCACACATTGCGGAATGTTCCCCGAGGGACCGAGTAACCCCAATTTGACAATTGCTGGGCTAACGGAGGCTCTGAGGGTCCCCTTATTCAGCAGGGGCTGAAGCCCCCCCTTTGCTGGGGTGGGGGGAGAATGGAGCCTGGGCTAGGGTGTCCTTCTGTCAGGCTGTACCTGCCCCCTCCTCCCCAAGGCCCAGCCTTGATCCTGGAGCAAATTCAGGGGAGGAGAGAGAGGCATTAGGTGCTGGGGAATGAGTGGGTCTTGGCCTATTGATGGGGACACCCCTGAACCAAAGGTGAGGTATCCTAGTGAATGGGTCCTCATTGGGGTGCTGAGACCTGGGCAGGCCGGACACTAGGGTGTCTGCAGCCCCAGAGGGAGAGGCCCACTGGGTGTCACAGCTGAGCAAGGTTCCACACTTGAAGGCCACCCCTGGGAGCCAGTCACACGGGCAGCTCCATTCTGCAGGCACATCGAGGGCAGCCTTACCCTGGTGGCCACACCCGGGGGTGCCACATGCGGCCAGTCCTTACTTAGGGCTCTCCTATCTGATGCCAAACCTGGTGAACAGCTCACCCGGAACCCACACCTGGAAACTGTCAGAAAGACCATCCCTGGGAGCCATGTCTGGGGAGGAGGTGGTGGATTGTCTCAAGGCCACTTCAGGGGACACACAGGCTTCTTTCAGAACCCCAGGGCGGGAAAGGTTTTAAAATATCCTTCTTAAGGAAGGAACTCTTACCATTTGCAACGTCATGGATGGAACTGGAGAGCATTATGCTAAGTGAAATAAGCCAGTCAATAAAGGAAAAATACCACATGATCTCACTCATTCATGGACAATAGAGACCATTATAAACTTTTGAACAATAATAGATACAGAGGCAGAGCTGCCTCAAACAGATTGTCAAACTGCAGCGGGAAGGCCGGGGAGGGTTGGGGGGCAGGAAGTAGGGGGGTAAGAGATCAACTAAAGGACTTGTATGCATGCATATAAGCATAACCAATGGACATAAGACACTGGGTGATAGGGGAGGCTAGGGGACTGTCTAGGGCGGGGGGATAAAATGGATACATATGTAATACCCTTTGTAATACTTTAAGCAATAAAAAAAAAAAAAAGAAAAAAGAAAGTATTCTAAAAAAAAAAAAAAGAAAAAAAGAAAAATGTGTCCACATCCCAAAAAAAAAAAAAAAAATCCTTCTTCATCCTTTTAAACTCATTTATAATTCCGTAAGAAATGCATCCTCCCTGTGGAAAAGCCAGGCAACCTAGCGAGAACGTCTCCTTCATTCAGCTCTACCCCCAGCTCCTCCACCAGGATCGGTCTCGGTGAGTCAGGACCTGAGAAGGTCCCTCTGGGCTTGAGGACTGGCGCCCCCTGGTGGCTCCCGGCCGCAGGACAGCTCGGGTCCAGGCGAGCTCAGGGCTGCCTGGGGCGGCTTCCAGCATTAGGGCTCCTTTTGCCTCGGGCCTGGCCCCCTCTCAGTTTCACTGGGTTTGGGTGCATTTCCTTCGGGTCTACCGAAGCCTCAGTTTTCCCTCCTTTAATGGGTAATATGGGGGTGCTGTTCATATATTTAGAAATGAGCTAGGCCTGGGGCTGGGCTGATGGAGGGAGTGCTTTAGACAAAGCCTGTTCCTACCTGGCTCAGTGCTCCTCCCGATCTCTTAAATCTGGGAAGTGACTCGCGGTTCGATGCCTGCGCACCCTGTGTGGGTCATGAAGGCGCAGTCTCTTCAGAGATTCCTCCACGTCCCCACGTCCCCACGTCCCCACATGCCCCAGCGCCCCCTCCTCCAGGCGTCGAGCCTGGCCCTTCCTGATACCTGTGGGAAGTTCTTGTCTGAAGGCTCAAGAGAGAGACAACACCACACGCTCCCCCCTAGTGCCTGCATGTTCCTTGGTCTGGGTGTTAGGCAGCGAGGCTGAGTGAAAAGGCACCGGGCCGGCCCGAGTCTAGTCCGGGGCCCATCACTCAGCGTGTCACCTTGGAGAAAGTGGCTCCATCTCTGAGCCCTGTCTCCTCATTTATAAACCTGGGAGCATGAAAATACCACATGGAGTTGTGACGATTAAACGAGGTGATGCAGGTGAATATGTGAGCTCATGTACTGAGCACCAGGCCCAGTAAACTTCCAGGACACGTAGGGTAGCTTTGCTGCGTCCCCCAGGCAGCTGGAGAGCGGGAGGAGCACAGAGGGTCCTGGAACAGATCAACCAGCCAGCCACCCAACACTTACTGTCCCACCCACTTGTCCACACACCCACCCAATAGCCTCTGATTGTACCCACGCACCAGACACTGTTCTAGGCACTGGAGGCTCCAGGGAGTGAGATGGACAAGGCCGCTCCTCGCATGGAGCTGTATTCCAGGGAGGGGGACAGTCAGCCAGCAGATAAGCAGACACGGAGTCCTAAGTTCCACGAAGAGCAGAGCGATGCATGTGGCACGTCTACGCGGGGGCTACTGAACCTGGGTGGTCAGGGAGGGCCCCCGAGGAAGTGAGTGTTGAGTGACACCTGAGTGAAGAGAAGGAAGGTGGGTGCAAAGGCAGGTGGGGGCTGGGCGTCCCGGGCAAAGGGCCAGAGTGGCTGTGAGCACCGGGTTGGGGGGTGGGGGATGGAGAGAAAAGGTAGGCAGGGTCTGCAGGGGGCAGACTGCACAGGGCCTGAGCGCCAGGGTGGGAGTTTGAATTTTATCCTACAAAAATACAGCCATTGGAGGTTTTGAGTAGGAAAATGACATGATTTACCTTGTGTGTGTGTGTGTGTGTGTGTGTGTGTGTGTTTGGCGAAATTCTAAATAAATTTTAATGTTTGAATTATTAAAATAACAATTACTCATTGCAAAAATCTAAAAAAATGAAAAGTATAACAGTATATCAAGTAAAATATTTCTCTCTTCCCAATCTTACTCCCCACTGATAGCATCCTCAGTCCATTCTCACAGACGTTTTATTCTACATATATAACTCTGTATGTTTGTAAATATTTGCTATACATGTGTGTAGTCTATTCATTCAAAAATGGAATTGTGCTATCAAACTGCTCTGCTATTTACCATTTTTTTACTTAAACTTATAGACATTCCTTCATGACCTCCATAGCATATCAGAGACAGATTAAAGATAATTTTTCCAGCCCTGGCCGGTGTGGCTCCATTCGTTGCACATCGTCCTGTGCACTGAAAGGTTGCCAGTTCAATTCCTGGTCAGGGCACATGCCAGGGTTTCAGGCTCGATCCCCAGTAGGGGGCGTGCAGGAGGCAGCTGTGCTTCACGTTCACATCGATGTTTCTCTCCCTCTCCCTTCCTCTCTCTAAAAATCATTTAAAAAAATCATTTTCCAGTCTATGACAGTGCTATGTACATGTATGCATGCAGATTTGAAATAGAACACAGAACAATATTCCTGTGTTCATTTACAAACATTTATTGAATGCTTCCTATATGTTAGGTGGAGCTGAATCTAGCTTGATCTATTCACCTGTACTATAAAAGATGAGAAGTTGCCCTAACCGGTTTGGCTCAGTGGATGGAGCGTCGGCCTGCGGACTGAAGGGTCCCAGGTTTGATTCCGGTCAAGGGCATGTACCTTGGTTGTTGGCACATCCCCAGTAGGGGGTGTGCAGGAGGCAGCTGATCGATGTTTCTAACTGTTTATCCCTCTCCCTTCCTCTCTGTAAGAAATCGACAAAATACAAAATATATTTTTTCAAAAAAAGATGAGAAGTTGGCTTTCTAGTCATTCACAATACACACACACACACACTTCTCCACACATACCAAGATAAGTGTATAGCAACTTTTTCTTTTTGTTCTAGTTTTATTAATTAACTGACATATAACACTGTATACATTTAAGGTATACAGCATAATGACCTCATGCATATTTATGTTTATATATTATTTATATATATATAAACTTGACTAGCACCAGTTTAATTAACGTCCATCACGTTGTATAGTCACAACAAACTTTTTTTCCTTGTGATGAGGACTTCTAGCAACTTTAAACATCCCATACATCAGTGTCAACTGTAGTCATCATGTTGTACATTACATCCCCAGGACTTACTCCTCTTATAACTGGAAATGTATGCCTTTGACCACCTTCCGTCAGTCAATTCCCCACCCACCACCCCATCCCCTGCCTCTGGAAACCACAAATCTGATCTCTGTTTCTATGAGTTGTTTTTTGTTTGTTTGTTTGTTTTTAAGATTCCGCGTGTAAGTGAGATCATACAGTAGTTGCCTTTCCCTGTGCCGTAACTTCTGCTACATGTATCTGAATTTCCCACTATTATGACCACGTGACTATTACGGCTGAGCCACTGGCGTACTTTGCCTGTATGTTCTCCTCCGCGCGTTTCTCAGGGGCAGTGCAGCGAGGAGAGACGAGCCCTCGTTCTGGGACTAGGTTGCTGGGGGGCACACCCCACCTCTCCATCCCTCTCTGGGGTGACCCTGGGCAGGGTACTTCACCTCTCTGTGCCTCAACTTTCTCTTCTACTTCACGGGGTTGCTGTGAAGATTGAGTAATTGTATGTAAAATGCTCAGAACAGTGAATGTTACATACTATAAGGATTTGTTCATCTTGTCAGTATAGTTTCCCAAAAAAGGGGGTGGGCAAGGTTTTGCAGTTGTTTGTTTTACCTCTGTGCTTTCACTTGATTAATGGCAGCGCGGCTGTGTATAGAAATCTGGGTTAAAAATCATTTTTCTCCTTAGAAATTTGAAAGCCTGCCCTAGCCAGTTTGGCTCAGTGGATAGAGAGTTGGCCTGTGGATGAAAGCGTCCTGGGTTCGATTCTGGCCAAGGGCACATGCCCGGGTTGAGGGCATGATCCCCCCTAGTAGGGGGAAGCCAATCAGTGATTCTCTCGTCATTGATGTTTCTATCTCTCCCTTCCTCTCTGAAATCAATTACAAACATATATATATATTTTAAAGAAATTTGAAAGCGTTTCTCTACTGTCTTCTGGTTACCAGAGTTTTCTTAGGAAGCCGGATGCCTTTCCACATCCTCTTTTTTTTTTTTTTAATGTAACCTATTGTTTGTTTATTTTTTGTTTGTTTAGTTTTGTTTGGAAGTTTATAGTATCTTTTCCCAATATCTAGTGGGCCCACTGAATAAGCTTTTAGAAAGCTTTCTTTGGCTGCTGTGTGGAGAGTAGATGGAGAGGAGGCAGGCACAGGCAGGAAACTGTTGGAATAACTCAGGCAAGAGATGACGGGGGCTCAGACAAGGGTGCTGGCTGTAGAGACAGGCAGGAGTGGATAGATTCAGGATAGATTTTTGAAGGCAGGGCTCATAGAATTCGCTGTTTGTTACGATTATTTTTCAATTATGGTGAAATACACATAATATAAAATGTATCATCCTGACCACATTTAAGTGTGCAGTTCAGTAGCACCACGCACACTCACACTGCTGGGCGACCATCGCCATCACCCAACTCCAGAACTCTTTCCTCTTGTAAGACTGGAACTCTGCCCCCATAAACGCTAACTCCCCATTTCCCCTCCCCTCAGCCCTTGGTAACCACCAGTCCACTTTCTGTTTCTCTACATTAGGTACCACATATGAGTGAAATCATACAGTATTTCTCCTCTCGTGTCTGGCTTATGTCATTCAGCATAACGTTCTCAATGTCCATGTTGCAGCCTGTGTCAGAATTTCTTTCCTTTTCAGGGCTGAATGCTATTCCACTGCCTATATGTGCTCCATTTGGCTTATCCATCCCTCTGTCGTGGGCACCTGGGTTGCTTTAGTTATTGTGGATAATGCTGCTGTGAACATGGGGGTACAAATACTTCTTCCAATCCCTGCTTCCAAGTTCTGTTGGAGTTATATTCAGAAGTGGAACTTCTGGATCACATGGTGATTGTATTTTTATCTTTTCGAGGAACCATCATACTGTTTTCCACAGTGGCTGTGTCATTGCACATTCCCACCAGCAGCGCACAAGTGTTCCAGTTTCTCCACATCCTCACCAACACTAGTCATTTTCTGTTTTGGGATGATAGCTGCCCTCCTGGGTTTGATAGGATTTGCTATTTGTGATGGGGTTGGTAAAGGAAACAGAGTTCCAAAGTATGACTCCTTCTCTCCATCCATCCATCCATCCATCCATCCATCCATCCATCCATCCATCTTCCCGTATACTCTTTCATAGCACTAACCATAACTTGTTTATTCATGCATCGATTTCATCATCCACTCATTCACCTTTCCAATCGTCCTTCCCTCCACCTACCAAACCCTCCATCCATCTCCCACTGACTTATCCATCCAATAGCTCTATGTAAGCATCTTGAAACCTCAAGCACATTGCTAGGTGCTGTGGGGTGACTCCGGCTCAGGTCCTTTCGGATTTGTCATTGCAACACGGGAAATAGCGGAAGCCTAACAACTAAGATCCCAGGGAGAGAGTGACGAGTGCCACGGGGCCTGGCGCCCTCTGCCCTAAGCCGTCTCTGAAGAATTTGCAGGAGGCTGGCCTTCAGGAGCCCAGTGATCTGTGATTTACTGAGAAGGTTGCTTCTCAGCTCCTGCTTTCTTAATTCCTCATCTCCCTCCTCTGTCTTGCTCTTACTTCTGCTCCCCTGGGGGAGCCCTGGCTTCAGGCTGGGATTTCTCTTCTGAGGAGATAAGGTCAACTAAATGACACTTAAGGCTTGAGTTTTTTGTGTGTGGGGTTGTTTTAAATTTCCTATTTTTGTTTTGTTTTGTTTGTCCTGGTTACATACAGGTATTACTGCAACCAAAAACCTGAGTAAGAATAGGGATGTGTGGATAGGACTTTGGTCCCAGATTGGGAGCCGGTTTAGAGGGAGGAAATGAAAGATTTAGATGAATGGGTTATTGCTGACTGGATGGATGACAGATGGATAATGGAAGGATGCATGGATGCATGGATGTTTGAATGACGGATGGATGGATGTTTGGATGGGTGGATGGATCATGGATAGATAATGGTTGGATGAAGAATGGATGATGGATGAGGGGTGGATGATGGTAGACCAGTGGGTAAGAGCAGTCAGTAAAGTCTGTCCCCATGGGTCTTACCTAAAGTGTCCATTTAACAGTCTTGTTCCTCAGAGGTGGTATGAGAGAGTGGCAGGAGTTCAGTCCCGTGGAGTCATACACAGGGAGGTTTGGATGAAGGCCGACTGTGACCTGCTTTGGGAAACGCTGGCCTCAGGCTGGGACCACCAGAGTGAGCCCACAGGCTCAGGTGGAGCTAGAACAGAGGGGGGAACAGGAGGGAAAGAGCAGCCAGGGCCCTCCCCATACCTGCAGGGCTGCATGCACTCAGGGTTCCCCCACCCCGAAGTGGAGTGGGCGTGAGGGTGGCGGTCGGCGGGCAGGATCGATGGGGCATTCTATGAAGATGAATGCATCTTCAACTCGGGCGGCAGAAGGCAGAAATGGGGAGGGCCAGGAGCGGGGCCAGAGGGGGATTTACAGCTAAAGAGGAACCCGGGTGTGCTCACTAAACCCCAGAGCCCCCAAAGGGCCTGTCTCGGAGGACAGAGCCAGCACGGGGCTGGGCGGGGGTGAGGGGGGTACTTTCTGGATCTCCCTAACTCACAGCGAGGTGAACGTGCAAATGCAGTGTTGTTTTGTCTTCCCGTTGGGTTTAGTAATTTTGTGGAGGAGAGTCAGAGAGTCCTTAAGAGAATAGGATTCATTCACACATTCAGGAAACGTTTGCCGAGTGCCTGCTGGGTCCAGGCACCGGGAATGCGGAGCTGAATAAGAGCAGTCACTGCCACCCTGGGTCGTGCTGGGGCCCCACTCCAGCCTCTGGGGGGCGTGCCAGCGGGGGGCCCCAAAACCGTTTCTCTGGGCCATTGACTAAGGTGACAGGAGCAGAGGGAAGAGGAGGAATTAGTATATATTGAAGCATCTGCCTTTTGCTCAAGTGCTAATCTGGGCTCTTTAAATAAACTAGTAACAGTAGTAATAATAATAGAGGTTTGTTTGTGCCAGGTTCTGGTCGAAGCACTTTGCAGGCTCATTTAATCTTCACCACAAGCCTAGGAGGTGGGTGTAATGATTAGCCCCATCTTACAGGTGAGGAGACTGAGGCTTGGGGAGGTGCAGAGACCTGAGCATGTCACACAGTGGTAAATGGCAGAGTCAGAATTTGAACCCAGGTCTGCTGACTCCCGGATCATGTATGTCTCCCCTCTATGTTATGCGGCCTCATAGAGGTGGGAGTCTGGACGGAGGAATGAGTTCACACGTGAATGGGACGTCAGTTAACTACCCAGCCAGGTCTCCCGCGTGTAGCATGGGGAATGAGAGGCTCAGGGTCACATGGCAAAGCCACCACAGAGCCCCCAAACACATGTCATTTCTCAGGGATGCGTGAGTGGGTACATGCTGCGCGAGAGAGAACAAGAACGAGGGAGACAAACCGACAGACAGGCAGGCACCCATCTCACACACATGCGCACCTGGGCCGGCGGTGGTCCCCCTGCAGGGCCTTGTGCTGGTCCCAGAGGCGTTGCCCTAGCCCAGCGTCCCACACACTCTATGAGAAAATCCCTCTCGTCGCTCTATCACCACACCTTCCTCTGGACCCCGAAATGTACCCAGGAAGTCCTCAGACATGCGGCAGTTTTTGTTCTTGGAAAAGGTGCCCAGAGGAACCATGGTGAAGACCTGTATGAGTCCCAAAACAGGGCTGCCAGTGGCATGTGACTGTTCCCCAAACTCGAGTCCACCCCGCCGCAGACTGAAAGCACCCGTGGGGGAGTTTCCAGGAAAGCCTCAGGTCCTAGTAACCTCGCAGGAACACAGATACAGCTGCCCGAGGGCTTGGCTTTGCAGGGGCAGCACCGTGAGTCCGGAGTGGTTCTGTATGTGAAGAGTGCCAGCCCTGTGACTCTGCAGTGACACACCTTGGCCATGTGACAAGGCCGGGTGCATGTGACTGTGGGCAGCCAGTCGGCCCAGGAACCACTGGGAGGTCTTAACTCCCAGCCTCCTCGGGAGCCGGGCGTTTTACAAATGTGAACTCATGGGTAATCTCCTGACAACGATTATCCCCCTTTCAGAGGTGAGTCAACTGAGGCCAGAAAGGTCCATGCCTGAGCCCACACAGGAATGACATGTCAGAACCAAGATGCAGACTCTGGCTCAAAGCCTGTGTCCCTGTGGCCGCCCGGGAGGCAGGAGAGAAGTGTGGTTGAGAATGCAGACTTCGCTTCAGCCCTGGGTCCTGGCTCTGCCAGCGACAAGGTGCTTGACCATGGACACGCTATGTGTGTAGCCTCGCCAAGCCTCAGGGTCCTCATCTATAACGTGGGATTGTCAAATACAAGCTGGTGGTTAGATGGCTGATGTCGCTTGTAGCTCAGCCTGGCCCGTGGTAATTGCCCCATAAGACCTGGCATTCTTTTTATTGATTAAAAATGTTTTTGATTTTTTTTTTGAGAGAGAGAGAGGAAGGGAGAGGGAGAGAGAGAGAGAGAAACATCAATGTGAAGAGAAACATCTATTTGTGAGAGAGAAACATCGAAAACATTGATTGGTTGCCTCCCACACACACCCTGACCAGGGACTGAACCCACCACTGGGCATGTGCCCTGACCAGGAATCAAACCAGCGACCTTTGGGTACACGGGACAATGTTCAACCACTGAGCCACATTGGCCAGGGGTATTGATTATTTGTAGAGAGAGAAAGGAAGGGAAAGAGAGAGAGAAAAATATTGATTTGTTGTTCCACTTACGTATGAATTCAGTGGTTGCTTCTTGTATGTGCCCTGACTGGGGATTGAACCCACAACCTTGGCATATGGGATGATGCTCTAACCAGCGGAGCTACCCGGCCGGGCCGGCCTGGCATTCTTATTTGTTAAACCATTCTGACCTTTTCCTGCCGGGCCCACCCGGCTCACCGCCGGCGGCCTGGCTGTGCCCCGCAGACCACTACTGGGACTTCCACCCGCACCACGTGCACAGCGAGTTCGAGAGCTTTGCGGAGAACCACTTCACGGAGCTGCAGAGCGTGCAGCCCCCGCAGCTGCAGCAGCTCTACCGCCACATGGAGCTGGAGCAGATGCACGTGCTGGACACCCCCATGGCGCCCGCCCACGCCGGCCTCGGCCACCAGGTGCGTGCGGCCCGCCCGGCCCGACCCGCAGGCGCCCGAGGCCGGTGGGGAGGCCCAGCTCCACAGGAAGCTGACACAGGCTCTTACTCAACTCGGCTTCCTGCCCCACAGTGCCAACGGCGGCCGGAGCCCCAACGGCTCCTCCCGGCCCTCGGCTGACCTCATGACCCCACGCCCCTTATCTCCTCTCTCCCACGATGGACAGAGTCCAGATAATCCCCGCCCCCCACCACACACTGGTCCACTCGACCCTGACGGCCTTGGCAGAGGCCTTCCTGACCCTCGCTGGCTGCAACCCTCGCTCCCTGGGCCCTGAGGGATCTGGCATCCATGTCACTGACCTGTACCGACCCCTACTGGCCCCTCCCTCTCCTCACTGGCCCTGTTTCCTGACCCTCGTCAGCCCACCAACCCTAACCCCCGTCAGTGGCCTCCGCTAACCTCGGCCTCCCCTCACTGACCTCCACGGCCCTTTTACTCACTCATCACCGTTCACTCGGGCGCTCTCCCCCCCCACCCCCCACTTCTTGCCCAGGCCACTGCTAGTCCACACGGTACCCTCGTGTGTGAGAAAAAAGGGCCCCTTTCCTGGTCACTTAGCCCTGAACCAGGGGGTCCAGCTGGACGGGATTTCACGACCTGCACCCGGTGTGCGGTGACCCTGCCTGTAACCCAATTGACCGCCACTGTCCCCAGCCTTCTTCCAAACCTTTCTGGGCCCTGCTGACCTCCCGCCCTCAGCACTTCTCTCACTCCGTGACCCCTGCCTTGCAGCCCTGAGCTCCCAATGTCCCTCCCTGACCTCAGCTCTCTTTCCAGGTCTCCTACCTACCCCGCATGTGCCTCCCGTACCCCTCCCTGTCCCCGGCCCAGCCCAGCACGGATGAGGAGGAGGGGGAGCGGCAGAGCCCCCCACTGGAGGTGTCCGACGGGGAGGCCGATGGCCTGGAGCCAGGGCCGGGCCTCCTGCATGGGGAAACAGGTAGGGGGCCCCGCCCCAGCCCCATTCTGGCCATATCTGCCCCATGCCCACTCCAGCCGAGGCTGACTGACTCAGTAGTCATACCGCAGAGCTGAGTGTGTGAACATTTGCCAATGTGTGTGTTCCTGTGTATCTTGTGGGAGCATCTGTGACGGTCTGTATCTCTGTGTGTGTGTGTGTGTGTGTCTGAGCACGTGTGCATGAGAGCTGAGTGTACGCAGCCGCTCTGTGCCTGGGCGTGGACGGGTGTGTGTGCATCTGCACCCCGCTGTGCTGTGTGGGAGTGGGTGGGAGTGGGCGTGTGTGTGCCAGGCATAGGGTGGGGGAGCTGGCTCCCCTGTGGGCCTCCCCGAATCCCGTCCTTCCCCACATAGAACTCCCAGGGGCCCCTTTCTGGGTGGTGGGCACGGGTCCCGTGCTGGGGCGCTGACCACCCCCCGCCCACAGGCAGCAAGAAGAAGATCCGCCTGTACCAGTTCCTGCTCGACCTGCTTCGCAGTGGGGACATGAAGGACAGCATCTGGTGGGTGGACAAGGACAAGGGCACCTTCCAGTTCTCGTCCAAGCACAAGGAGGCGCTGGCGCACCGCTGGGGCATCCAGAAGGGCAACCGGAAGAAGATGACCTACCAGAAGATGGCCCGCGCCCTGCGCAACTACGGCAAGACGGGCGAGGTCAAGAAGGTCAAGAAGAAGCTGACCTACCAGTTCAGCGGGGAGGTGCTGGGCCGCGGGGCCATGGCCGAGCGGCGCCACCCGCCCCACTGAGCCCCGGCGAGTGACCCGACCCGCTGGGCCCACCAGGCCTCCCTGCTGGCCATAGCATTAACCCCTCACCCGGCCCGGACACAGGGAGGGAAGCTCCCAGGGGCCAGGGCAGGACTGTGGTGGGCCGGGCGCGCCTCACCTCCCACTCCCTCCTCCTCCAGGCCCAACCCACATCCCTGCTTCGCCTCCCACCAGGACCCCAGCCCTGGCCCCAAAAGGCACCTGGGGGGTCTGACCCCTGGAGAGGGTCAGCCTGGATTAGTGCCGCCAGGTGCTGCCTTGAGAGTCGAAGCCATCAGACCTGTGTACATTACCCACCCTGTAAGCATCTCTCCCTTCTCACACCTCTGTCCCATCAGCTTCCTCAAGAAACTTGCAGCACAAAGAGTTTCTTTTAAAATGGATTGTCCGCCCCCCCCGCCCCCCCCGCCCGGCCCGCCCCCCCTGTGATCTCTCCTTTTCCCATTTATGTATCGGCATTTTCTAAGGACACCCAGTGCTCAGATGCTGGGGATGTGAGGACACAGGGATCAGCCTGGAGTTAGAGCTGTGGACAGAATGAGTCCTCAGTTCTTATTAGGGAAATAAATCATTGCAAAACTCTCCACACCTGGCAAATGGTTTTTCAAAAAAGCCTCAGTGAGGCTTAAACTCATAATCCTTGGGTTATGCCCCCAGTGGTGGTGGTGATAACTGTGGCCATTTATTACATGTCCGCCTCGGAAGCGGGCTCCAATATCATCCCAGGGTACAGACTGGGAAACGGAAGCTCACAGAGGTCAAATACTTTGTTCAAGGTCACACAGCTGGCGAGGGCCGCAGGCCCATGGAGCGCCAGGTGAGCGGCCACGTCAGTGTGAGGGAGGAGGCTTCACGCGACCGGAATGGGGTACAGTTCGGCAAGGTGACCCCACGCGGCCAGTGGGACACAGAGCGTCTGCCCCGGACCCGCGTGAGCAGGACCCCTTGGGTGGACCCGGTGCCTTGTGTTCTCTGGCTTCCAGGCCACAGCGGGGGAGGAACAGCCGAGGGGGGCCGGGGGTCTCTGAGCTTCTTGCTGCCGACTACCCAGTAGCAAGAAGTGGCGGCCGCCGGCCGGGAGTGAGGTGACTCCCCGCAGCAGCCTGCAGGCCGCAGGGAACCCAGATTCTGGGGCCAGTTGTGTTGGGCAGACACCCCGCATGCCTCCGCACCCCGCGACACTTCCTACGCCGTCGCCAAGCCCCGAGAGAGGGCCGGGGGCGTGCAGGCCTGCGATGCGGCTGAAAAGTGGTTAAAATGGCAGAAAAGAATGGATTTCTGTGTTCGCAGGGATGTAAGTTCCCACCACGGGGGGCACGGGCCTTTCCCGACCTCACAGTCAGCCTCGCTAGGGCATCGCGTGTAACCTGCTCCTTTCACGTACGTGTAGATATGTGTAGATATGTATATACAAAGGAAGCAGAGAGGCCCCGTGAGCTGCACCCAGGGCCCCACAGCACGAAGCCAGCCGGGCCCTGAGCTGTGATGCCCGGGTCAAATAGGAGCACACCGTCCCTCCGCATTTCCCACACGCCCGGCCCTGCTCCGCGTCTCCGTAGGTAAACCCCCTGCGCGCACGGAACAGGCCCAGGCGGCGGGTGCTGCCGTCACCGCCCCAGTTACAGGCGAGGAGACCAAGGCCCTGGGAGGGGAAGGGAGTGGCGGTGGCAGGACTCAGGGCGGCCCCAGGGTCTGTGTGGGGAGCCCCCACCCGTACCGCCCAGCGAGGATGCGCATTCGACCCACCCACCCCAGGGCCGTGGGCCCAGCTCACTCCCACGGCACCGTGTGCCCGTCAGATGGACATACAGGCAGGGCTTGGGGTTCCCCTGAGGTTCACTGAGGATGGGGGGGGCAGAGCCATCATCTTGGGCTGGTGGGGGAAGGGACAGCCAGGAACAACACGGCCCCACCTTCTCCTGAGAGCCCTGCTCTCTGGAATTTGTCTATATTTAGCAGGTAGCTGGGAAGGAGGCAGATAAGGGGGCACTGGGGAGGGGGAGGCCCCTTATATAGTGGGGGACGGGTCCCTGCCCAGATCCTCTTCGGGTGGCCTGTGCCTGCTCGGTTCTTGGTTTGACTTCTCTCAAGATGCCTGAGCCGGGGAAGAAGCCAGGTAGCTCAGGCGGGGGGTGGCTGAGGTGGGCAGGGCGGGCTGGGGGCCTTACAATCAGGGGCCGGCCTGGGATCGAGCCCTGAGGCGGGTACGTACTGTCTTTCTGGGCCCTTTCCTGACTCGCAGTTTCTCCTTCCTTTCCTACTGATGGGAGTGAGGGCAACCCAGGGTCAGGGGCAAGAGGGCAGAGAGCCAAGGCAGGAGGTCCCCAGCCCCCCCAGCCCCCGTCAGATGCTGGGGACCGTCCCTGAGCCCCCGTCTCCTTCTGCAGCAAGGGTAGGCCCAGCCTGCCTTCTGGGGAAAGGCCCCAGGCAGGCGCCAGGTGGAGTCTGGACGCGCTCGCTCGCTCCTGGACAAGGCCTTCCCCCATCCGGGTCTCCGTTCCCCTCTCCACCAGGAGGGGTTGGGTTGGTTCTTTCCACCTGTGAGAGGCTCTGCTTTAGGAGCCTGCTCCCCCGTGGCCCCGACTCCCGGCACGGCCCCGCATTGAGGTTACGCAGACGCTCTGCTCTGGGAGAGGACAGTCAAGAGGCCCCAGTCCGGCCAAGGGCAGAGAAAGTCACAGCCTTTCGCGGGATCGCGGGGCCGGTCCTGGCCTGTGTCCTCGGCGAGGCTGTGCAGGGCAGGGATCCAGTCCCCCGGCCCCAGCCCCCTCCCAGGCCGGCTTTATCTCAGTCGCTGATTCTCAGCCTGAGGCCCTTAGGGGACAAATTTAGCCGCGTCCAAGAAGGCAGGCAGATACCCGTCCCTCGCCAAGACCCCAGATGGCGGGGGGAGCTGAGCTCCCGGGTTTCCCTGGGCGGGTCACTCTGGGATCCACTTAGCCAAGGTCTTGTGATTAGGACCACAGCCCTGGCTTTCCCGCCTACTGGCTGTGTGATGTTGGTAAGCACTTAACCTCTCTGAGTCTTGGTGCCCTCATCTGAGAGATGGGCGTAAGAGCGACCCCTTTCATTGGAGCAGGAAATGAGGTGATGCGTCCATGTGCTTATCACCGTGTTGAATGAGAGGGGCCGCAGGGGTGGGGTGCACGGGCAAGCCGGGGCCCTGCAGCCTCTTTTGGGCCTACAGTCTCAGCCTTCAGCAAGAAGCCGCGGTCCGTGGAGGTGGCGCCCGGCCGCCCTGCCGTGTTCGAGGCCGAGACAGAGCGGGCAGGAGTGAAGGTGCGCTGGCAGCGAGGGGGCAGTGACATCAGTGCCAGCGACAAGTTTGGGCTGGCGGCCGAGGGCACGCGGCACACGCTGACAGTGAGGGACGTGGGCCCCGCGGACCAGGGGTCTTACGCAGTCATCGCAGGCTCCTCCAAGGTCAAATTCGACCTCAAGGTCGTAGAAGCAGGTAAGACGCTGGTCAGTCTCCCCTGAGGTTTGAACTTCTGGGGGTTGGAGCAGGGGCCGCCCCGCCACCTCTCCATTGCCCGGGGCGTGGGAGGTGCTTTCCCATCTCTCGCCTTTGCTTCGGCTGTGCCCTCTGCCAGGAAAGCCCCCCTCTGCTGGGAGAGGCCTCTCTGAGTGCCCCCTGCGGCTCCCTGGCCTATCCAGCCACTGTGGAGGCGGGGAAATTCAGAGATGAGCAGTGCATGAGGCTGCCCTCCCCCTGGACACCCACACTCAGCCCGAGGGTGTGCGGTGTGCGCCCCAGGGGAGCCCCGGGGGCTGTGGGCACAGAGGGAGCCCAGCTGGGGGCCTGGGCCAGGGCAGAGCCTGGGGAAGGAAAGGAGGGTGGACGCCAGAACTGGTCAGAACGGACCCACTGACCTGAGCACAGAGGGTGTGAGCCGGGGAAGCCGGTGCTGGCTCCCGCTCAGTGTGCGCCGCCCACAGGGCTGCATCCAAGCGAGATGCCCCGTGGACAGTGGGTTCCTGGGCCTGATGCTCGGAGAGACAGGGCCGAGGAGGGGGCCGTGAGCTCACAGAGGTGGTGGGTAGAAAGGGAGAGAATTTAGGGGAGAGACAAGGTCATGGCGGGTGAGGAAAAGGGAGGAACCAGGTGAGCTGTGCACACACCGCAGTATTTAATGCAGCTACAAAGATGGAGGCGAGACCTGGGGCAGGAGGGGTCTGGGTAGAAGCTGCTCCACAGCCCCTGCCCCATTCCCTGCAGAACCGGCAGAGCCTGTGCCAGCCCCTGCCCCTGCCCCTGCCCCTGCCGAGACCCCCGGCATTCCCGGAGAAGCCCCGGCCTCAGCCACTGAGGGGGAAGGAGGCTCCCCGAGTCCCGAAGGTGAGAGGGCCGGGCAGGGAGGGCCCGGGCCAGTGTGGGGTGTCCCAGCGCAGGTCTCAAAGGCCTCTGCCCTCAGGGTCAAGTTCAGCAGCCACCAATGGGCCCGCTGCCCCCGATGACCCCATCGGCCTCTTTGTGACGCGGCCACAGGATGGCGAGGTGACCGTGGGTGAGTGTGGGGCTACTGCAGCCCAGCGGGGCGGGGAGGGCGGCAGCAGAGCTACCCCAAGCCCACTGCCACCGTCTCCTGCAGGTGGCAGCATCACCTTCTCGGCCCGCGTGGCCGGGGCCAGCCTCCTGAAACCGCCCGTAGTCAAGTGGTTCAAGGGCAAGTGGGTGGACCTGAGCAGCAAGGTGGGCCAGCACCTTCAGCTGCACGACAGCTACGACCGGGCCAGCAAGGTGGGCATGGGGGCCTGGGCCCTGGGGTTGTGGGGACATGGAAACTGGGGGGCACACAGCGGTATAAAGAAGGGGGATGGGGAGCCTGGGAAACTCTTTCCACGCCTGTGAACCTGGCCCAGGGGTGGGCCTCTGGCAGGCAGGTCCACAGGTTCAGTTGTGTGGCTGTGCTGTTGGTTGTGTGGCTGTGCCGTTGGTTGTGTGGCTGTGCTGTCGGTTGTGTGTCTGTGCTGTTGGTTGTGTGGCTGTGCTGTCGGTTGTGTGGCTGTGCTGTCGGTTGTGTGGCTGTGCTGTTGGTTGTGTGTCTGTGCCGTTGGTTGTGTGGCTGTGCGGTTGATTGTGTGGCTGTGCCGTTGGTTGTGTGGCTGCGCCGTTGGTTGTGTGGCTGTGCTGTTGGTTGTGTGGCTGTGCCGTTGGTTGTGTGGCTGTGCTGTTGGTTGTGTGGCTGTGCTGTCGGTTGTGTGGCTGTGCTGTTGGTTGTGTGGCTGTGCCGTTGGTTGTGTGGCTGCGCCGTTGGTTGTGTGGCTGCGCTGTTGGTTGTGTGGCTGTGCTGTCGGTTGTGTGGCTGCGCTGTTGGTTGTGTGGCTGTGCTGTCGGTTGTGTGTCTGTGTGGTTGGTTGTGTGTCTGTGCCATTGGTTGTGTGGCTGTGCCGTTGGTTGTGTGGCTGTGCTGTTGGTTGTGTGGCTGTGCCGTTGGTTGTGTGGCTGCGCTGTTGGTTGTGTGGCTGTGCTGTCGGTTGTGTGGCTGTGCTGTTGGTTGTGTGGCTGTGCTGTTGGTTGTGTGGCTGTGCTGTTGGCTGTGTGGCTGTGCATCGCACGAAAGTGCCTCATCTTCAGCGCATGCCACTCGCCCGGTAGCCATCACAGATTTCTGTTTTCTTACCATCCTGTGCCCGCAGATGGCAGTGTGAGTCTTGAGAAGGGGCTCCTTTTGCTATTTACACACAACTGCACGGGTTAACTTAACCTTGAAGGGTGAGAAGGTCGGTGGCCACTAGCCACCCCCAGCCTCCTTCAGGGGTGAGGGCCTCGTCTTTTGACCCCCATCTCCTGACACCTCACCCCACAGGTCTACCTGTTTGAGCTGCACATCACCGATGCCCAGGCCACCTCCGCTGGCGGCTACCGCTGTGAGGTGTCCACCAAGGACAAGTTTGACAGCTGCAACTTCAACCTCACTGTCCATGGTGAGGGCCCGGCCCCGTCCTGACCTCGGGCTCCCCATGGGTCTGTCCCCGGCACCCGCCTCCGTTCCCCAGCACCAAGGAGGGTGCCTCGTCCCGGCCAGACAGCGCTGACCCCGTGCCCACACTGCCCATGCAGGGGCCCAAGAGAAACCCCGGGAGGCTTCCAGGGCTGGGCTGGGGGACGGCCAAGTGCAGATCTCGTCTGGGTCTTGTCTTGGTGTCCTGGGCTCCTGGCAGGGGAACAGGTGAAGGTGAATTAGGAGGAGAGTAGGAGCTCCACCACTTGTGCTGAGGGATTGGGGATCCTAAACCGCCCCTCCCTGTACCTCGGCCCCGGGCAAGCTCAGGATGTGGGGTCCTGGGGCAGTGCCCCCTCTCCCTGGGCCATGGATGGGCAGTCTGTGACCCTGGATGGCCCTCGCGGAAGTCCCTTCCCTGACTCACCTCCCTCTTTGCACCCAGAGGCCATCGGCCCCGGAGACCTGGACCTCCGGTCAGCTTTCCGCCGCACGTGAGTGGCCACCTCCCCTCAGGGCCTGGGGAGGCCAGCCTCGGGGTCCGGGCTGGGGGTGATGTTGGGGAGTCAGGGTTGGGGGTGATTGGGGGTCTGGGCTGGGGGTGATGTGGGGGGTCTGGGCTGGGGGTGATGTGGGGGGTCTGGGCTGGGGGTGATGTGGGGGGGCTGGGCTGGGGGTGATGTGGGGGGGTCAGGGTTGGGGTGATTGGGGGTCTGGGCTGGGGGTGATGTGGGGGGGCCGGGCTGGGAGTGATGTGTGGGGTCCAGGATGGGGGTGATGTGTGGGGGGCAGGGCTGGGGGTGGTGTGGGGGGGCTGGGCTGGGGGTGATGTGGGGGGGTCAGGGTTGGGGTGATTGGGGGTCTGGGCTGGGGGTGATGTGGGGGGGCCGGGCTGGGAGTGATGTGTGGGGTCCAGGATGGGGGTGATGTGTGGGGGGCAGGGCTGGGGGTGGTGTGGGGGGTCCAGGCTGGGAGTCATGGGGGGCGCGGGGCTGAAGTTGATGGCCTTGGGGGAGAGCAACTCCCTGGGCAGGTGAGGAACTGGGTCTAATTCCCACAGGAGCCTGGCTGGAGGCGGCCGTCGGACCAGGTACCCCTCCCCCGGCCCTACTTGCCCGTACACAGGCCCCGGGTCTGCGATGGGCAGCGAGCCCCCACCCGGCCAGTGTCCCTCTCTCTCGCTCTACTCCACCCAGCCTTCCCGGGTCCCAAGCCCCTCTGGCTGCTCCCGGGGTCTTCACCGGGTCCTTCTCCACAGTGACAGCAGCGAGGACGCCGGGGTCCTGGACTTCAGCTCGCTGCTGAAGAAGAGGTGAGCCGGGGCGGCTCCGGGCTGCGGTGAGGCCGGGCTCAGCCTGGGTGGCCTCCGCGGGTCCGTACCTCTGTCCTGTCTGTGCCTGGGGCAGCCCTGCCGCTGGGGGGAGTGAGGCGGGCTCTGCAGACACCCCGCGAGCCCTCACACTGCAGCTCTGGGGACCCAGGAGACCCTGGGAGAGGCCCCAGAGCTGCCGGGGTTGCCCGTCCACCCCAACCCAACTGACTCGTGCCCTTTTCTCTCTCCCCCGACCCTGCATCCTGGCCGGTGCTGCTGCGGCCCAGAGAGTAAGCGTGGGGCCTGGTGCTGTGGGCAGCGGGCGCCCTGCCACGCGGGGAGAGCTGGGAGGGCTGGGAGCCAGGCGGACCTGAGCGAGACCCCAGTGACGGGAGTCTCTGAGCCTCGGTTCTCCTGATGCCCACTGTGAGGTGGGCAGGGGAGCCTCCAGCCTGTGGTGCGTCCTAGCTGCCCCCAAATGGAGGGGCATGAGTGCCGGGAGGAGGGAGGAGGGGGGCCCCTGGGGGCCCAGGTCTTGGGGGAGAGATGGCCCTCGCGCTAATGTGTCCCCGCTTTCTGCCCCACCTGGAGCAGCAGCTTCCGGACCCCACGGTGAGTGCGGGGTGACGCCCAGCACCCTGGCCCCTCTGTTACCCCAGGAACCCTCCCTGGCCCCACCCCCAGGCTGAGCCGTAAGCCCCTGGAACCCCGGAACTGGCTGAGGACCCATGTCAGCTCAGGCCACCCCCCTCCCCCCCAGGAGGAAAGGGTCAGAGGGCGGGGCGGCTAAGGCTCCTTGTTCCTGGCCCGGGGAGGGGGCTGCAGTCCGGCCCTGGCCACGGGCACCCCCTGAGGCCGCCGTGCGTGGACTGCGGACACAGGGACTCGAAGCTGGAGGCCCCAGCCGAGGAGGACGTGTGGGAGATCCTGCGGCAGGCGCCCCCGTCCGAGTACGAGCGCATCGCCTTCCAGCACGGAGTCACCGACCTGCGGGGCATGCTCAAGAGGCTCAAGGGCATGAAGCGCGACGAGAAGAAGAGCACAGGTGAGCCCTCCGCCCCAAACCAGGGACAGGGCCCAGGGGAGCCCTCCGCCCCAAGCCAGGGACAGGGCCCAGGGGAGCCCTCCGCCCCAAACCAGGGACAGGGCCCAGGTGAGCCCTCCGCCCCAAACCAGGGACAGGGCCCAGGGGAGCCCTCCGCCCCAAACCAGGGACAGGGCCCAGGGGAGCCCTCCGCCCCTAACCAGGGACAGGGCCCAGGGGAGCCCTCCGCCCCAAGCCAGGGACAGGGCCCAGGGGAGCCCTCCGCCCCTAACCAGGGACAGGGCCCAGGGGAGCCCTCCGCCCCTAACCAGGGACAGGGCCCAGGGGAGCCCTCCGCCCCAAACCAGGGACAGGGCCCAGGGGAGCCCTCCGCCCCAAACCAGGGACAGGGCCCAGGGGAGCCCTCCGCCCCTAACCAGGGACAGGGCCCAGGGGAGCCCTCCGCCCCTAACCAGGGACAGGGCCCAGGGGAGCCCTCCGCCCCAAACCAGGGACAGGGCCCAGGGGAGCCCTCCGCCCCAAACCAGGGACAGGGCCCAGGGGAGCCCTCCGCCCCTAACCAGGGACAGGGCCCAGGGGAGCCCTCCGCCCCAAACCAGGGACAGGGCCCAGGGGAGCCCTCCTCACCAAATGAAAACCAGGCGACCCCCCCCCCCCTCGCCTCCCCCTCCCACCCCCGGAGAAGAAGAGAGGTCTGCTGCACCCTCTCTGCCCAAGAAAAGGGGAAGAAGCCAGGTTAGGCCAGAGACCTCCACCTGGGAGGAGAGACAGGCCTGTGACTCCTCCTCTCAGGCAAACAGAACAAGAAAACAGAAGGGGCAGGGCCAGCCCCTCACCCCAGGCAGGTCACCCCTCTCTCGAGGGCTCACAGCCCTTCCCAGCATGGCTGACAGCCAGGTGGCAGCCCCGAGGATGAGCTGGGAAGGCAGGGGCCTCACCCGCCCTCTGGGCAGGAGCGCCAACACCAAGGTTGCTGTTAACATGGTTAACGGGGCAGACAGGGCCCTTCCTCCCGCCACCTGCTTCCTCGCGGAGCTTCTGTCTGTCTGGAAGCCCCCGACCGACCGTGTCCCTGAGCTGAGCAGGTACAGAGGGCCCCGAGGAAGACAGGCGAGCAGAGAGAGACAGGCAGCACAGTGGAGACCAGAGCGACAAAGGGGCGGCCGGAGGCTGGGCCCTCTGCCACGTGGCTGTGGGCGAGAGCCTCCCGCCAGGGCCAGCCTGGAGTGGGGGCGGGGCGGCCGGGAGCGGGGGCTGAGGGGTGGTGCTCAGCCTTCCAGAAGAAGCTGCAGCCGGCCTACCAGGTTAACAAGGGCCACAAGATCCGGCTGGCCGTGGAGCTGGCCGACCCTGACGCCGAGGTCAAGTGGCTGAAGAACGGACAGGAGATCCAGATGAGCGGCAGGTGCGCCAGGGGCCAGAGCAGGTTCTGGGGGCGGGGGGGCGGGGAGGGGACCCTGGTTGGGGGGGTGCTCCCAGCCCTGCCCTCTGCCTCTCCATCGTGTTCTCTGTCTCTGTCCGTCCCCGCATTTCTCTCTCGCTGGGTCTAATTTCCCATGTTTCTCTTTCTTTCCATCTTTGCTCCTCGCTTTTTCTCTTGGTCTCGCTTCCTCCCGTCGGGGACACACCTATGGCCCCTTCTGTTCCACAGCAAGTAAGGCCCCGCTCGCGGGAGGCTTGGTCACGGCATGGGGCGGGGGCGGGGGGGGGCAGGGAGGGGGCCAGGAGCTGAGGCCACAGCTTTCACCCCTCTTCCGCGGCCCCTGCCCAGGTACATCTTTGAGTCCAATGGCGCCAAGCGCACACTGACCATCAGCCAGTGCTCGCTGGCGGACGACGCGGCCTACCAGTGCGTGGTGGGCGGGGAGAAGTGCAGCACCGAGCTCTTTGTCAAAGGTGGGCCCTGGGCCCGGGGACCTGGGCACCCAGGCAGAGGCGGCCCAGAGGGACCCGTCCATCACCCCCCCCCCCCCCGCCTCCGCAGAGCCCCCTGTGCTGATCGTGAGGCCCCTGGAGGACCAGCTGGTGATGGTGGGGCAGCGGGTGGAGTTCGAGTGCGAGGTGTCCGAGGAGGGGGCCCAGGTGAAGTGGTGAGTGCCAGGGGCCTGGGGCTGGGGCCTGGGACGGGGTGGGAGGCCTGGGCACCCCCAGAGGAGGCCAGAGCACTTGCTGCCCCCCCCACCGGCCAGGCTGAAGGACGGGGTGGAGCTGACTCGGGAAGAGACCTTCAAGTACCGGTTCAAGAAGGACGGCCGCAAACACCACCTGATCATCAACGAGGCGACGCTGGAGGACGCCGGGCACTACACGCTGCGCACCAGCGGGGGCCAGGCGCTGGCCGAGCTCATCGTGCAGGGTGAGGCCGCGGCCGCGGGGGGGGGGGGGGGGGCACACGGCCCACGGCCCGGACAGGAATCATGCCAGCCCGGATCGAAGCCGCACCCGGACACCCGAGCTTCACCTTCCTCATCTGTGAAAGGGGGAGGCTGAGGCTGCCCCCTCAGCGGGCAGGGGGAGGGTCGGTGGGCCTGGCTAGTGCCACGCACACACACTGGAGGTCCCTTCCCATGCCCACGTGCTCTCCCAGGGATTCCCGCCCGCACCCGCACACGCCCTCCCCGGCTCACCGGCTCTGCCCTGCCCCCCAGAGAAGAAGCTGGAGGTGTATCAGAGCATCGCCGACCTGACGGTGGGCGCCAAGGACCAGGCCGTGTTCAAGTGCGAGGTGTCGGACGAGAACGTGCGGGGCGTGTGGCTGAAGAACGGGAAGGAGCTGGTGCCCGACAGCCGGATAAAGGTGTCCCACATCGGGCGGTGAGTGTGCGGGCCATGGGACAGCGGAGGCTGGGACAGAGACGACAGAGAGACAGCCTGACACCCCGGGAGACGGAGACACACAGAGAGACAGGGAGAAGCAGACAGAGGGACAGAGAAAGAGATAGAGACGGAGACAGACAGAAGTGGACAGAGATGGACAAAAAGAGACAGACAGGCAGACAGGCAGGACACAGACTGAAATGGAAGGTAAGAAGAAGAGACGAAAAGACAGACAGAAAGCTGTGGGGAGACAGAAGCACAGAGGAGAGTCCCTCAGAGCCGGAGAGAAGCAGGGAGAGAGGCAGAGGGGCTTCGCCCTGGGCCCAGCCCCTCCCCAGTGGTGACGGGGCAGGAGCCACGGCGAGGCCAGGCCTGGCGGGGGGCCCTCACTCTCTCCCACTCTCTTACTCATGCCCCGAGCATCTGGGCCGGCCCGTGCTGGGCCCAAGGTCACGGAGATTAATGAGACCAGCCTCTGTCCAGTCTCCAAGGGCCCAGCCTAGGGGACACTTCTGCCCTGCCTACACGAGAGGCCCTGGAAAAGTCAAAAACAAAGAAAGAAAGCACTTAAAACATCAGAACCCCAGTGAGCTAGGAGGGGGCCAGGGCCCCTGGAGCTCTGGCTGGGGTGTCCGGGGAGGCCAGGGGTGTGTGGCCCAGTGGGACCCTCTGAGCCACTGCTGCCCCGCAGGGTCCACAAACTGACCATCGATGACGTCACGCCTGCGGACGAGGCCGACTACAGCTTCGTGCCTGAGGGCTTCGCCTGCAATCTGTCCGCCAAGCTCCACTTCATGGGTGAGCTGCGCCCCGGGGGGGGGGGGCAGGGGGGCCCTGTCGCTGGGCCCTGCCTTTGCCCTGGTGCCAGCTGCTCTTCCTTCTCTTGCAGAGGTCAAGATCGACTTCGTGCCCAGGCAGGGTGAGTCTCAGGGCCCCTGTGTGCCCCCTCCTCATACCCCCACCCCCGCCCTGTCTCCCCTCCACTCACAGAGAAGAACAGAGAGCTGGGAGAGGGACCTGGAGACCCAGCCCAGCTCTGCCACTCAGGACTATGGGCCAACGATAGTTCTCGGCCTCAGTTTCCTCATCTCTGATATTGTCTCCTCCAGAGGGTGGTGGGAAAGATGAGAGGAGATGGTGGGTGAGCCATCAGATGGCAGCGCAGATGTGAGATTTTACTATTTCTTTTCCTGCTTTTGGAAGAGTCGCTCCTGCTTTCAGATAAAACTTTAACCAGGAGAACAGACCAGACTGAGGCATGCTCTAGAGCAGGGGTCCTCAGACTACGGCCCGCGGGCCACATGCGGCCCGCCGAAAACATTTGTTTTTTTACTTCAAAATAAGATCTGTGCAGTGTGCATAGGAATTTGTTCATAGTTTTTTTTTTTTTAAACTATAGGCCGGCCCTCCAACGGTCTGAGGGACAGTGAACTGGCCCCCTGTTTAAAAAGTTTGAGGACCCCTGCTCTAGAGTAGTACCTTCCAAATGGGGTTCACTTCATGTAAGATACTCCGTTCAGAGGGGTTCCGTGGTAAAGTAACTTTGGGGAATACTGAACACCTGCCCCCATGCCCCCTCCTGCATAGTTAAGAAACGTGCTTAATTTTGTTTAATCCAGGGGTTCTTAAACTGTTTGTGTGTTTGTTTTTCTGGCAGTACATTGATGTCCCTGCCCCCCCACCCACCCACCCACCCCCCAGCACAGTTTAAGAAGTGCTGCATGAGGCATCCTGATAATACAACTTCCCCGGAACTTCCTGGAGTGATAGAATATTCTAGATCTTGATTGGGTGGTGCTTACACCAGTGTGTACATTTGTCAAAACTCTGCAAGCTGCATGCTCAGATCTCGGCATCTCACTGTGTGTGAATTATGCCTCAGCAATAAAACGGCAGGGACACGTGCTCCTCCGGGTGTCCCCTCCGCCTCTGACCTGTGTGTGTCCCCACCCCAGAGCCTCCCAAGATCCACCTGGACTGCCCTGGCCGCCAGCCGGACACCATCGTGGTTGTGGCCGGGAACAAGCTGCGCCTGGACGTCCCTATCTCCGGGGACCCTGCTCCCACGGTGATCTGGCAGAAGACCATGACACAGGTGCCGCGGGTCCCTCCTCCACGTCCCGTCTGTGAAATGGGTGCTTGGGACCAGTGAGCGCCGCGACCTGCTCCCCCCATGTGCATGCCCTCCGGTGGCCCCTGGCCGGGAGTGTCGGGATGCAGCTGGCTGGGTGATGGGCAGCAGAGGAGGCGGGCAAAGGAGAAACAGAGGGGCCGCTGGGCAGGGACTCCCCCTCGCCCCCGGGCTGAGTCAGCCACCTTCCCCCTCCTTCCCTTCCCTTCTGCCTGTTCCCAGGGGAAAAAGGTCCCAGCTGGGCCGGTGCCTGATGCCCCAGGGGATGCAGGTGCCAGTGACGAGTGGGTGTTTGAAAAGAAGGTGAGTGAGGCTGGAGGTAGGCCCGGGCTTGTTTGCACACGGGACCCACCCTTGGGCAAGGCCTCCGAGAAGGTGCCACATCTGGTCAGCGGTGCTCCTGCCCCAGGCGGGTCTCCATGCACACGCCACACACGTCTGTCCAGCGTTTCGCCCTCCACATCACGGGAAGCCTCCTGCTCCTGCTGCTGCTGGTTCTCTGCCAGCAGCCATGAGGGACCCTCACAGTGGCTCTATGAGGTCACGTTATCCCCACTCAGTGGACAAGGAAACGGAGGCACAGAGAGTTCACGGGGTTTCCTAGGGTTCTCCGGCAAAGCGAGAGCCCGGACCCCTAGCCCGTGGCGCAGGCTCCACTCAGCCTGTGCCTCCCCCAAGCCCTGTGCTGAGCTCCTTTCCCATCTCGGGGCTGTTGGCCATCCCAGAGGCTGCAGAAGCTTCTGGAGTCCAACGGGAGCCCTCCCCCCGCCCACGTCCCCCTCCCCAGCTGCTGTGTGAGACCGAGGGCCGGGTCCGAGTGGAGACCACCAAGGACCGCAGCATCTTCACCGTCGAGGGGGCAGAGAAGGAAGACGAGGGTGTCTACACGGTCACCGTGAAGAACCCTGTGGGCGAGGACCAGGTCAACCTGACAGTCAAGGTCATCGGTGAGGCCGGCCGGCCGGGGTCCGGGCAGGGAAGGGAGAGGGGCGACCAGGGAGCGCCCATCGCCGACTCACTGAGTCACTGAGCACACGTGGCAGGCCAGGCTCGCAGGTCCAGGGGGAGGATGGGGATGGGGACACGGGTGAACACGGGCAGTGGGAGCCATGAAGGGTGGGTCCGAGGCCGGCGACATGACCAGAACTGCCTTCCAGAGGGCTGCTCTGGCTCTGGGGGGGTTGGGGGGTAAGGGGATGAGCAACATTGACCCTGGGCCCGGGCAGGGCTGATGTGGGTCCCCGACTCCCCCAGATGTGCCGGATCCCCCTGCGGCCCCCAAGATCAGCAATGTGGGCGAGGACTCCTGCACGGTGCAGTGGGAGCCGCCTGCCTACGACGGCGGGCAGCCCATCCTGGGTGAGTGGAGGGCACCGGGGCCGACCCGAGGGCAGGGGTGGGGGCGCCCGGGCCCCAGACCGCAGCCCCTGCCTCCCTTCGGCAGGCTACATCCTGGAGCGCAAGAAGAAGAAGAGCTACCGGTGGATGCGGCTGAACTTCGACCTGCTGCGGGACCTGCAGCACGAGGCGCGGCGCATGATCGAGGGCGTGGTGTACGAGATGCGCGTCTACGCGGTCAACGCCATCGGCATGTCCCGGCCCAGCCCTGCCTCCCAGCCCTTCATGCCCGTCGGTGAGCCGGCCCCGCCTGGCGCGCCCCTCGTGCCGTCCCCGGCCAAGGGGCTCGAGAGCAGCTGCTCTGTGTGGGCGGCCACCACACTGGGCATTTACACCCCTGGGCTGTCATCTGGGATCGGGGGCAATCGCTCATCTCACAGATGGAACCAGTGAGGCTCCGAGAAGTTAAGTGACTTGCTCAAGGCCCCCCAGCTGGCGGGGCCGGAGCGGGGACTCACACCCCCCTAAGCCTTGTCTCGTCTTCGCGAGGCTCACCTTCCACCTCTGTGGAAGGGGGTAAGGACACCGACTTCACAGAACTGTGGTTAGGGCGACAGGAGTTAGTGCCGGCAGAGCATCTGGTCTACAGCAGGTGCTCAAGAACGGCAATTGCCCCCTGTCCTCTGCTCCCTCCAACCAGGGTTGTCCAGGTGAAACAAGGGGAGGGCAGCGGGTGTCTGAGGCCCGAGGCACGTCTGTCTGTGGGAAGGGCCCTGGACCAGGAGTTGGACATCGAGTTTGCCGAGCCGGCTCCACCGTCCCAGGAGGCCCGCCTGAGCCATCGCCTCCCCGAAGCCTCAGTTCCCTCGTCTGCAGAGGGGGAGGGGGGGGCGGAAAGGGTAGCGCAGACAGGGAAGGTGTGGCAGGCTCTCCAGGAACCCCGTCCCTGCCGGGATGTGTGAGCCTTTGGGAGCAGCTGTCTGAGGCAGGGGGAGGCGCCCCCTCCAGCCCAGGGGGAGGGCAGAGCTTGGGGAGATGGCAGGAAGGGGTGCCTGTGGGGAGAGGGGTCCAGGCCTCCTTCGTTAGGACTGACTTGCCGTTTGCTCGGCTCTGAGACAGCTCACCCGTTGCAGGGGAGGAGGCGCCCGTGTTGCAGGCTAGCTTCCCGCACTCTCGCTCTCGGGCAGAAGTGGCTCCTTCTAAGCTCTGAGGCCTTGGGTGCCTTTTCCTGCTTGGAGCTCTTTTGTACCTGTTTGTTTTTAAGCTTATCTAGCGGCACGCCTGTTAACGGGGCTGAAATGTTTCTTAAAGTGCTTGAAAGCCAGCCGAAGGGGAAGCCCCGGGTGACTCAGGCCCCCTCTGCCCTCCTCTGCCCAGGCCCCCCCAGCGAGCCCACCCACCTGGCGGTGGAGGACATCTCCGACACCACAGTGTCCCTCAAGTGGAGGCCCCCGGAGCGCGAGGGAGCCGGAGGCCTGGATGGCTACAGTGTGGAGTACTGCCAGGAGGGCGGTGAGTGTCGCTGCCCAGCCTGGGCCCGCAGCCTGTGCCCTTCTCTGAACAGCCCTGCCGGGCACCTGCCACCCCGCGGGGCCCTCCCTGCAGCGGCAGCCCCGACAGCCACCAGAGGCAGGCAGCAGGGTGGTGTCGATGCTGACACTGCCCGTGGTTTTGCAACGCCCCCAGGCTCCGAGTGGGTGGCTGCCCTGCAGGGGCTGACAGAGCGCACCTCGATGCTGGTGAAGGACCTGCCCACGGGAGCCCGGCTGCTCTTCCGGGTGCGGGCACACAATGTGGCCGGGCCTGGAGCCCCCGCCACCACCAAGGAGCCCGTGACGGTGCAGGAGATCCTGCGTGAGTGCCCCTTTGGTCACAGCACCTGCCACTGACACCTGGCCCTGGGCCCCTGGAGGTGGGGACGGTCAGACGGGCCCTCCTGGGGGAGGAGCTGCCTGCTGGGCAGGGACTGGAGGGGCAGGAGCCTTCATCCAGGCCCCGGGCCCAGGGCAAACCTGGGCGGAAAGTGTCCTCTTGGTTTCCCCTGTCAGCCCCTGTCTGGGGCAGGGAAAGCGCGGGTTATTATGCATCCTCTGCTCCGTGAGTCTCGGCTCCAGCAGGTAGATCTTGTCCTTGTGCTCAGGACTGAGCAGTGATGCCTCTTGGGGTCAAGCTGACCCATCTGGGCCTCCCTTCCTAACAAAGGATCAACCGTGTGTAAGGACTGGTTCTCAGGGTGGAAAGAGACAGCAAACTGGGTGGTAATAGGGTCCAAAAGCCTAGATTTGCATCCTGGCCTGTGTGACCTCAAACAAGTTGCACACCCTCTCTGATCCCTGCCTCCTGAGCGGTGTGGTGAGGCTCAGGGGGAAGCAGGCGCTTTGTGAACCCTCTGGGGCTGGGTTAGGGGGAGCTATAGGAGAGGATGCCTAGGGAGCAGTGCTTTTTTAGCTGCAGCTCTCTGGGCCCTGCCTCAGGAGAGAATGGAGCCATGGCACCCCTCAGGCCTTGGGCCGGGGTGGCTCTTGCTGAGCTGCCCACTCCACATCCACAGAGCGGCCACGGCTCCAGCTGCCCAGGCACCTACGCCAGACCATCCAGAGGAGGGTCGGGGAGCCTGTGAACCTCCTCATTCCTTTCCAGGTAGGGCTGGCCCCTTCTCTGTCCTGTTGTGTGTGGCTCATGCCTCGCAGACAGATGTGCCTTGGGGCTCACCTGAGACCCCACCCGGGCACGTGAGGCTGGGGGTGGCCGGCTCTCAGGGAGAGCCAGGCTTGGGGGTGAGCTGTCCCTCCCCACAGGGCAAGCCCCGGCCTCAGGTGACCTGGACCAAAGAGGGGCAGCCACTGGCGGGCGAGGAGGTGAGCATCCGCAACAGCCCCACGGACACCATCCTCTTCATCCGGGCCGCTCGCCGCGCCCACTCCGGCACCTACCAGGTGACGCTGCGCATCGAGAACATGGAGGACAAGGCGACGCTGGTCCTGCAGATCGTTGGTGCGTGGCCCTGGGGCCTCCCTCTAGCCCGTTGGCTTCCGGTCCCCGAGCTGGGCCGCCAGGCCCCGGCTGGCGGGGTGATGGGCCCTGGAGCAGGGTGTGGGGTTCCACCGGGTCTGTCTCCTGCAGACAAGCCAAGTCCTCCCCAGGACATCCGGGTCACAGAGGCGTGGGGCTTCAATGTGGCTCTGGAGTGGAAGCCACCCCAAGACGATGGCAACACCGAGATCTCGGGGTACACGGTACAGAAAGCAGACAAGAAGACCATGGTGAGCCTGGGCCCCCTGACATGCACCCCTCCTGGGGCCTGGCAGGCCCAGGTCTCAGCTGCCCTCCCCTGCCCTGAGAATGGGCCGCCTCTCACCCTCCGTGACCTGGTTCTCCGCACAGCTGGGGTGCAGACACCAGGGGCACCGAGAGGCCCCTGGTAGGAAGCAGGGCCTGCCCCCAGCCCCCAGCCCCAGCCCCAGAGACCCCTTCTCCGCCCGCAGGAGTGGTTCACGGTCCTGGAGCATTACCGCCGCACCCACTGTGTGGTGTCCGAGCTCATCATCGGCAACGGCTACTACTTCCGGGTCTTTAGCCACAACATGGTGGGGCCCAGTGACAAAGCCGCCACCACCAAGGAGCCCGTCTTCATCCCCAGACCAGGTGCTGGGCCCTCACGCCACCCCCGGGGGCGCTGGGGCAGGCAGCCAGTGGGCACAGGGAGGGAGCCTGGCTGGGTGCGGCCCTCTTGGTACAAAACCCTGTCACCGCCAGGCATCACGTATGAGCCGCCCGACTACAAGGCCATGGACTTCTCCGAGGCCCCAAGCTTCACCCACCCCCTGGTGAACCGCTCGGTCATCGCCGGCTACAATGCCACTCTCTGCTGTGCCGTCCGAGGCAGCCCCAAGGTAGGGAACCCAGGCCCAGGCGGCAGAGCTCCGGCCTCGAGCCGTCCCCTTCTCTCTGCCTCTCCCTGAGCAGGGCCTGGCACGCCCCGTCGGCTCTCCGTTCCCAGCCTTGGACAGTTTGGGACTCCAGTGGGAGCCCCCGGAGTAGAAACACAAATGCCGATCTCCCTCCATCCCCGCCAGGTCCTCTCCACCTGAGTCCCCCTCCTTCCCACTGTCTGGTTTACAGCCCAAGATCTCCTGGCTCAAGAACGGCCTGGACCTGGGAGGAGACGCCCGTTTCCGCATGTTCAGCAAGCAGGGCGTGCTGACCCTGGAGATCAGAAAGCCCTGCCCCTACGACGGGGGTGTCTACGTCTGCAGGGCCACCAACCTGCAAGGCGAGGCGCAGTGTGAGTGCCGCCTGGAGGTGCGAGGTGAGGAGCCCGCCGGGCCAGGGCCTGGGCGGAAGAGCGGGCGGGGCCCCAGCTGCTCTGCCTAGAAGAGCAGTGGTCGCCACGTGCGCTGCTCCCAGCCTCTGGGAGGACGGGTGGTGCCGGAAGGTGCAGCCCACAGCACGGCTCCTTCTCTGCAGTGCCTCAGTGACCAGGCTGCCTCCTCGGGGACGGCCAGGTATGTGCTCGGAACCACCCCGGGCCCACATCAGCCTTGGCCCTTGGTGCAGGGCCACGGCCCTCGGAAATGGGGTGCAGGTGGCTTAGTCCAGCTCACTCACAGGGGAATCTGTGTCAGAGGTGCCACCGGATGCCAGCCGTGTGCCAGGAGCCTGAGGGGAGCTGGACAAGCCTCCTCCGGCTGCTGGACACGTGTGCGCGGTGTGACCGGGCCGGCTGGAGCGTCGCAGGCTGCAGAGTGGTGATGAGCAGGCGTGGGGACTGTGCAGACTGACCCTTCGGCGCTCCCGCTGAAGCTCTCAGATCGTGGGGGCGAAGAGCGAGTGAGCTCGGGAAATGATGGCTGCGGACGTCTTTCTGGCCTGCCGCTCTCCCGGGGGGTACGGGCAATAAAGATCAGTGCAGCACAGAGACCTGGCTCGCCCTGTCCCACGTGTTTCACACAGGCACAGGGAGACTTAGTTGGTCTTCAGAGCAAACTGAACGGTTAAATGAGGCCCAGAGCGGAGCCCGAAACTCAGAAAACATGAGTCCTGGGAGGAAGCTGTCTTCCCCCACTGCACGGTCTTCAAAGGAGGAAACGGAGGGTCGGTGATAGAGAACGTGCCTCAACACAGAGCCAGCACACCCGGCTCCTGCCCGCTCGCACGTGCTCAGTACTGTCTTCGCTCTGGTGGCCACGGTCACAGCAGCCGGGGCCTGGGCAGTGCTGCGGTTCTGTGCCCATAAGGCCTGGGGGCTGCTGTGGGGTCTCGGTGGGCAACAAGCCCGTGGCCTAGGCACCCCTGGATCCCATGGAGGGGAGCCCACACCTGACCATCCGTTTCCCTTTGGAAGGGGGAAGCCAGCAGGTCTCAGAGGTGCCCTGACAGTGTGGTGTAGAGGGTCCTTCCTGCCAGGGAGGGTGAGGTTTCCCATGGCAGAGAAAACAACTCCCTGACGGCCGGGCCCAGGGTCGCTTCTCCGAGTTCCACCCCACCCGACACTCCTGGCCCACCCGTGTCTGTGCAGCTCCAGGTCCCGGCCGAGGGACAGCACTAGGGATCACACCTGGAAGGAACACCCAGAGCTGGGGCCCTGTGCGGGTTTTTCCTTCACGGCCAAGTTCATCTCTGCTCAGGGGTCAGCCAGTTGGGCTGCCCCCTCTAGTGGCCAATTCCGAGCACAGCAGCCCTCTGCGGGCCCTAACAGGACCCAGGGGGCCCAGGGAGCGTGGGGAGGAGCCCTGCTGGGCCGGCCGGTGGGAGGCTGGGCTTCAGAGCCAGAGCTCAGGTGGGCGTGACCTCATCTCCCCGCTCCCTTCGGACCAGAGGTGCCTTTGTAGAGTCTAGGCCAGCCTTCCTCAGGCCCAGGCGAGAGGAAGCCTCATTTAGTGCCAGGAGCCCACGGAGAGTTAAGGACATTTATTTCACATTCACATGTCTGTACATTTTCTATAAATAATGTGGAGCTGAAATAAATATGTACAGTCATCTCTTGCCCACTCCCAGGCCCTCTCTCCCTTCTGGCACCCGGTGCCAGGAGACGCGCCTGCAGACACGGGTGTGTATACCGAACGTGGCCTTTGCCCACCCCTTCCGGTTCCTGGGAGTCTCCTGGCCCCAACCAGTCTGCTCTCCTCTGCCTAAGGCCAGGCAGACCCCAGGGGAAGAGCTGCTCCGCTGAGTGGTGGAGGCCATGGTGACAGCAGCAAGACTGTGTGTGGCCCACGGGAGGGCGGGTGGTAGCTGCCAGCTTAGGAAATGCGTCAGGAAGCAGGGAGGTTGCCACTCACTCTGCTGCCCCGGGCCTCTCCCTCCTCTCGCCGCCCACCCCGCTCAGGAAGCCTCAAGCTTCCCTCACTCCCCAGAGGGGGCTGTTCCAGGCGCCCGGCTGTGCCAGATCACAGAGGACAAGAGCCAGAGTCCTGCGCTGGGAGGTCACAATGCCAAGGACACGGAGCCACAGCACAAATGTCTCAAGGGCATGCAGGCGTGGACTCACACTGGCCTGTGCCAAAGAGTTCTTAGAAGCCACTGGCCCAACAGACAAAGACACACACACACACACACACACACACACACACACACACACACTGAGCCCTGAGGGAACAGTAGGCTGGTCTTCTGGGAGTGAAGAGGGAGAAGGCGGAAGAGGCTAGCTCAGCCCTGTGATGAACACACTAAGACACACCAACAGACACATAACTGGGAACCACCGAAGCCACGTGAGGGGCTTGCAGAGAACGCGTGTCATCCGCATCTGGTCTTAGCAGCATCATGCACTGGGGAACAGCAAGAGGCAAGAGGCCAGGGCGCCCCTGGGCTGGGGCAGCCGTCACCCTCCATCAGCTGGAGACGGGCCGGGGTGGGGTTCGGAGGTCGTCCTCACTGCTGCGGACCGCAGCCACATACGAGAAGAGACACAACACCGAGTAGCAGATCTCGTGGGCCTAGACGGGGAGAAAACCAGGCGGATCAACACCCCTGAGACCTCACCTCTTCACACGGAGCTCTGCCAGGGAAACGCGCGCCTCGCCCTGGGCTCGGGCCTCAGCCAGGCCTCAGAGCTGGCCGGTGGGAGAGGGGATTAGTGTGCGTCTCTCCCCCAGGGCTGAAGACCTGTCAGCCTCAGCTGAACCTCTGGCATCCGGACCAAATTCGCCTCTCAGATCACTCCTATCACCCCTCACCCTGTGCTTGCAGAGCCCCCTTTCTGTCCGAAGCCCTGTGCAGACTGGCCTGTCAGGGTTGATGGCACACTCACCATGGGTGTCTTGTACTTGTGGCTCACCACTTCTTTAATTTCAGGAACTAAAACCGGACGGGCAAGAAACAAAACAGAAAGTTCAAAACTAAGAGTAGTGCCGAGCTCCCCCAGGCGGCGGCGCCCGGCACAGGGCCCTTCCCTCCGGGCTGCTCCTAGGGCTGCAGCTCAGGCTACGGCAGCGTCTGTCCAGCCCCTGCAGGAGGCGAGGACACGTCCCCAGACACTGCCCTGAGGTCTGCATGGCTCCTTGCTGGTGGCCGTGACTCTACCCACTTCTCTGGGAGCCCCAGCACGGCAGCGGGTTAATCTTTCACCAGCCTGGTCCCCGCTGCTGTCCAGGGCCCCTGAGAAGCACAGGAGGGTGGAGTACCCCCAGTCGGGCTGGGAGAAGAGAGCTGCATCCCTGTCACCAGCCGAAACTCGGGTCCTGTTACGCACAGTCCCCTGTACTCCCAGCCCCGACACAGAGCGTCCTGAGGCTGGATGAGGCATGTGGATACTAAACCCACCAGACGTGTACGTTTCCTTTCCTGAGTGGCAGGAGAGGCCAGGCCCGCCTGTGTGAGGGAGAGCGTCAGAGGGCTCTGGAGCAGACACACCGAGCAGGAGAGGCAGGCGAGCACAGCACCCGGGAGGGAGGTGACGGGAGGCATCAGGCAAGGTACACACGTCCACAGCCCCAAATGCCAGACTCAGAGTCGCCCCTGCCCCAGCCATGCAGGGTTCTGCTTGGCCAGGGGAAGGCGTAAGGCACAGGCGCAGCCATCATCGCGGCCCCTGAAGTTGGGAGAAGCCGGGCATGACGTCCCCTGGGGACCAGAAAGGGAGGATGAGAGTTGGCCACACCTCCTGGCCCTGGGAGGTGAATTCAGGGACCCAGGGCCACCAGGGAATAAAACCATCAAAGGTGGAGCAAGAAGCGCAGGTCTTCTCCTGAGTCGGAAGATTCCCCCCAAATCTCTCTCTGGCAGAAGAGAGGGAGTATACGGGGGAGAACCTCAGAACCAGTGAGCCAGCACGGGTGGGGGGAGGCTGGGAAGGAAGAGGGTGGGGAGAGAAGACGGACTGGCGATGTGAGCAGCTGCCTTGGTTGAAGGGAGCCCGCCCCACCCACCGCAGGGCCCCAGGTGGAGCCTGGGGGGAGGCAGCAGAGCTGGGCCACGTTACCTGCTGGAGAACGAAGGTTTTCATAGCAGCGATGAGGGGCACAAAAGAATGAAGCACAAACACAGCAGGAACTCAAAGCCCCAGGGTGAGAACCCCTGCACTACAGGTCCGCTCGGCCTGGGGGAGGCTGGCTCCTGGCTTCCAGCTCCAGCTGCCCCGTCTGCCTCTGGGGTCCACTAGGCTTCTCTGCCTTCTAGAGTGAGTCTGCCTGGGCCGCCACTTGCCCCTCTTCCAGCACAGGGCTGGGCAGACGCCGGAGAGGCACTGGGTGCGTGGATGGCACCCTGGGCTACTAGGAGGCTCGCAGCAGGCGGTGTGACCTAGCAGGCGTGGGGATGGCCTGACTGCTCTGCCCCAGAACTTTCTGACCACTGGCTGGCCAACT